>NC_060061.1:6692761-8066910 GCF_020283565.1 Trifolium pratense
AGAAACAAAATTTTTTACTAAGGTTGAAGTTTCAGATTTGTATTTCATAAGATAGATCCAAGTGAACCTACTCTTATCATCAACCACAGTCAAAAAATATCTATGACCAGACATGGAGGGTATAGAGAGGGGACCCCAAATGTCCATGTGAATGAGGTCAAAAACATTTTCAGAAATAGTAGAACTATCAGAAAAGGGTAAACGTTTTTGCTTAGCAAAAAAACATGTGTCACAAGGAAAATTAGACTTTGACACTTTGATATAAGGAAAGACTTTATTCAATTCAACAAGTTTGTCATATGATGGGTGACCAAATCGTAAATGCCACAAATTACATTCTTTTGTGCTATCTATAGATTGAGCACTCTTATTTCTATTTACATTATTGGTACTAGTTAGACTATTTGCAATAGAAGCAGAAAATTTGAAGTCTTGCTTGTCTGACAAGCAAGCAGAACCAGTGAAGTTGGAGAATCTGACTGTGTACAATCCATGCTTTACCTCAGCTACACCAATCGTCTTCATTGTGAAATTTTCCTGTATCATACATTTATCTCCATTAATCAGTAAAAAACAATTTAGGCTTTTTGTGAGTTTAGTGATGGAGATCAAATTGAATGAAAAATTAGGGAAATACAAGACATTTGTAATGTACAGGTTTTTGTCAAAGATTATGGTGCCTGCAAAACAAGTAGAAACCAATGCACCATTTGGCAATTTTAGTTGTATAGGTTTAATTCTCTTCATGCACTGAAAAAATTTTAAGGAATGACAAACATGGTCTGTAGCACCTGTATCTAATATAAAGGTGTCATCAGGGTCATTTTGAAGAGGAATTGTGCAAATAATACCTGTACTGGTGGAGGGTTGTGAGGTTATATGATTCAAGCTATGAGAAGACACATTTGATGCAGAATTTTGAAGAAGAGCCAATAATGCTTTGTGCTGCTCTGGAGTGAAATACAATTTACTTGTATCCATGTCACCATTATCCTCATCATAAGCAACTGACTTGGAATCCTCTTCACTTCCACTGTTGTTGCAATTATTCACTGCACCACCTCTCTGCATGTGTGGTGGGAATCCATGCTTCTGAAAACAGTCATCTATAATGTGATTTGTCATGCCACAGTGAGTGCAAAGTTTATTACCCTTGCCTTTGCCTCTGCCATATGATGGTTTCTTACCACCATTACCTTTGCCACGAGAGGAATTAGAGCCTCTACCATAACCCTGATTGCTATGACCCTGTGTAGAGTAACCATTGGCAGCAAGGAGTTTTGATTCATCAAAGACCAATAGAGATTGTCTTTCTTGCTGAACCAATAAAGAGTAAACTTTGCCTATATTAGGAAGAGGTTCCATGAGCATAATCTGAGACCTTACAGCACTGTACTGGTCATTCAAACCCTTCAAGAATCTAATCACTTGATCAGAGTCTCTATACTCTTTCATCTTAACTATGGCTTGGCAATTTTCAAGACAGAAAAGCTCAGGAATTGGACGAAAGTTGTCCAATTCTTGCCATAGTTTCTTCATCTTAGTATAGTAAGCAGAGATAGAAGAATCACCTTGCTTTAAGGTGTAAATTTCCTCTTGAATATCTGAAATGCGAAACACATCTCCTTGGTAGAACCGTTCTTTGAGTTCTTTCCAGATTTCTGAAGCTGTGTCCATCCAAAGGATACTCTGAGAGATTTCAGGATCAACTGAATTGCTAATCCATGACATGATCATCGTGTTGCATCGATCCCAAGCAATAGAATCTCTATCATCATCATGCGGACGTGGTAAAGCACCATTGATGAAATGCAATTTGTGCTTGGATCTCAAAGCCACAGTCATTGCCCTCGACCAAGAATGGTAATTAGGACCAGAAAGAAGAGGAGTAACAAGCACATTACCAGGATTTTCATTTGGATGCATGAAGTAAGGGTTCAATGTGTCGTTTTGATATCCTTTGTTCTGCGGAGTTTGTTGAGGAATGGCTTGATCTCCATTGATGCTGCCAGCGGAACTACCTTGAGACATGATGAAGGGAAGTGCAGAAAACACGATCGAACCAAAGAAAAAATCAAGATCTTTGAAGATCTTGCAGAGAAAAGAAAACAGAAAACTGTTTGTGAAATTGATCAATGTAAGCTATAACAATGGCAGAGATCAATGATAATTGCTCCTGATACCATGTGAAAAGTGAAGATCAAACACCATTGTTGAATCTAAACATAAGATCTGAAGCTTAAACATTGAATGAAAAGATGAATTTGGCTTAGGCATTGAACAAGCCATAAGCAAGAGAAGAAGAAATCTTTTATTTCACAAAACTCAATCAGTTACAATGAAGTGGTTGTGCTATATATACAATGATGAAGCATAATCATCATCTAACAAACTAGTAGCTACTCTAATCCTATCCATTGGATCAAAACAGAAATCAAACTAACTCAAAACAGAAAAAAAAACTGTTTGTGTAAAAACAGTTATAACAAGTCAATGACTTGTGATCTAACCAACTACTTATTTGACTTTTTCTTCTACTTTAACAATATCACTAATAATGTTTCATATCACCGCATGACCAATCCAACACAAAACTATATCAAAACTTTATAATCCTTTTCTATATAGGCATAGATACATACTCCTATCTACAACATTAATTTTTAATTACAACGTCATACCAAAACCAAAACCTCGTAATTGACATCACAAGTCAGATTATAAGAAGAGCGACAAGAAAATGAAGAATGAGAAACTGGGCTGTGTTTGTGACCCATATCATCACTCTCTATCTCCAAAAGTGCTTCACAAAATAAGTCAACATGACAAGGAAGCCATAAAGGACCATCATTTGTATAACCATATTCATTCTCAACATCTTCTAAAAATGTTTTGAACAAAGGATGATTGAATATTTTGATCTTTATTACAAATCTCTGTCTCTCAGATCCAACATAGACACAAATACAACCATTTGGTGCTAATTTCTTACTATTAATATCCTTTTGTTTTTTGTGACACTTGTTCTCTGATAATTTTCCATAGCTTCTTCCACTTCCACCACTACTTTCTTCTGAATCATACAATCTCTTGTTGCTTCCCAATACCCTCTTACACTTCTTCACAAAATCCATCGTCTATATATGAAGATTATACCCGTGACAAACAAGCAAGATATATAGTTTTTAATTTATATATCTTGTTGTATGGGAAATTAAAGCAAGAGAGTTATACGAACTATGTTGATTGTGTATGAAAGGTTCCTAAAAATTAATCTCTTCTTATATAGACGAAGATGAATAAAAAGTCTCACCCGTAGTCAACCCACCCTATTATATTATTCGTATACTACAATTACAACGGCCTTATTGCTATATTTTAATTTAATTTACCGGTCCACACGTGGTGCTTTTGGACTTTGAAGTTTGAATAGTTCTACGAAATTGTCTTAGAGCACCCTATTCGTGAACTTAACATGATGCTTAAGTGGATTTAATTTATAGAATCAAACGATTTTATAACATGCTATATTATTCAAAATTTTACAAATTCAAAGTTTTGTCGAATACCATTCAAAAAAATATAGGGTGTTAAGAGTCCTACATCGGTTGAGATATGGCCTGACTAAGTGTTTATATACTAGAGGCAATCCTCACCTTACAAGCCGGTTTTGTAAGGATGAGTTAGGCCCAATACTCATTTCTAAGATGGTATCAGAGCCTCTCCCCGATCCGTTGGGCCACCTGTTATCAGGTTTCCGCTATCGGGCCACCTACCGTTTATATCCACGCACCAAGCCCAATAGTGATGGGCGTGAGGGGGGGTGTTAAGAGTCCCACATCGGTTGAGATATGGCCTGACTAAGTGTTTATATACTAGAGGCAATCCTCACCTTACAAGCCGGTTTTGTAAGGATGAGTTAGGCCCAATACTCTTAGAATTTTAGAGGCCTATACTCAACCACAAAAGCTAGCTTGAGAGTTGAGGTTTGCACTACACTTATAAAGGCTATCTTTGTCATATCTCTAGCCAATGTGGGACTTCTAACACACCCCCTCACGTCCAGAACTGAACAAGCTGGAACGTGGGATCAACAACAACGGGTGGCCCAAATATGGGAGGTCTCCACAACAAACAACAAATGGATCTAGGATAGGCTCTGATACCATATTAGAATTTTAGAGGCCTATACTCAACCACAAAAGCTAGCTTGAGAGTTGAGGTTTGCACTACACTTATAAAGGCTATCTTTGTCATATCTCTAGCCAATGTGGGACTTCTAACATAGGGTTAAATATCTTTTTGGTTCATGTAGTTTTACAGAATTTTCGTTTTGATTCATGTAGTCAATGATTTTAGTCTATGCCGTCCACATGGACTTAATGGAGGATGACGTGGCAGAGACGTGGCACTGCCACGTGTATTTTTTTTGGCTTGCCACGTCACCAATCAGTTTTTTTTCCAGTTTTTTTTAAAATATTTTTTTTTCAGTTTTTTTGCACCCCCAATCCCAATTAAAGGGAAAAAAATTCCTAATTATTTACAATTTTTTCTCTAATTAGTTTTTATTCTCATATTATCAGTTGGTTTTTATTCCTAATTAGTTGGTTTTATTATAACCAAATTTATATGAAGGAAGTAATTTAACAAAATAAATAAAAAAAAATTAGTTAATTAATAATTAAATTCAGAAAAAGAAAATAAAAATTACTTTGAAAAATAAAAGATAAGTTTTTTTTCATTTTCATTGATTTCCATGTTTCAAGAACTACATATAAATATTCTAATTGAGCCAGCGATGCCATTACTAATATTGAGTACACTTCTTTGAATTGAAGTATGTTTGATGTGTCCAACACATTCTTATATGCCCCAACACTAATGCAAGCACTAACAAGAGAAAATAGCAGGTACAAATTGCTGCAAGCACTAACAAGAGAAAACAATGCTTCAAAAAAAAAAAAACAAGAGAAAACAAACAAAACCAACCGACACTAGGGTGTGTTTGATTGTGAGAAGAAAATGAGAAAAGAAAAATATGTGAGAGAGTATGAGAAGAGAGAAATATATTAGAAATAGAGAAGTAATAGAGTAAATTTAATGTATTGATTGGTATAAGAGAAAGAAAAAAGAAATAGAAGAGAGAAGTGTTGATTGTATTTAAAAGTACCAAAGTGCCCTTGAATTATATAAAATTCCATAAAAAATTAATTAATTTGACTAATATAAATTATTATTATTTAAAATACAAATGAAATTAACCGTTCAATTTCTAAATTTTTATTATTACGGTTCAATTTCTAAGTTAAATATAAATAATTAATTAACTTTACTCACAATTATTTTCGCGTACCAATAAGAGGCTTAGTGACAAAGACCAGCCAAAACAAAGAGACATCACATCCCATCACCACAACTCACACACTAAAAGAGAACCCACACCAAAATACACACAACAATGTGATTGCTGTAAACAAAAAACCAAACTGCCCCAAACAACACAAAATCTGTTAGGATTCCAATTCAAGATTAGTCTAATAGGTAAAAAAGTTTCATGGCTTAAGTATCATTGTTGCTGATCCTGTTGGCGCAACAAAAGCATTAAGCGTACACACACAATGCACAATGCACATAAGCTCGAGGCAAGCATATGAGCATGAACACAGTTTTGCAGAAACTGTGATGAATGAAAAGGGAACTATGTTCTTGGCTTGTGAGGAAGAAGATGATGAAAAACTAAGAAAGAAAATCAAATTTTATTCATCCACCAATGGACCAAGTAAAAGTATTTTACAAGTGATACACATAAGTGTATTTATACGTGTTACTTAAGCTACAAGTAACAAACTATTTGGCCTAGAAACTAACTTCTAACTAACTTGGTAGTTTAGTTAACTAACTAACTAACTACCTAAAACAATTTTAACCAACTTTCAATTGATCAAAACTGACTAACAAACATGTAAAATCAGTTATGAATTATACATTCTCAACATATCCAACCCCTTAAACCTATGGTATCTAATGAATCGGTAAGATTTTTCATTTTAATATAATCTTAGGTATTCACAGGTTTCGTCGTTCCCATTGCTTTTCGATTTATGGTTAGGTCTAAATTCTATAATGGAGCCTTTTTAATATTAATAAGATTTCATTTTTAAAACTCCAACCCCCAATCTATATATCAAACTTAATATGATAGACTTAACAAAGAATAAGAAATACGAAACTTAAGCACCAAATCCTTTCATGTTCCAACTCTAAAACTCACTCCATTGAAGAGCATTACAAATGATAATATCAAAGTCTCCCTACCTGTATTTTTCTCTAGACCAGACAGCATGCCTGAGCAGAAAATTACCTCCTGCCTTCATTCATAATTAATTGCCAACTTTTCCTGAATTCCATTTTATTATTGCACATTATCCATCCTTGTTATTGTCGATGATCTAGTCCAAATTTTATGATTAAATTTATTCGAAGACAACAAACAATGGAGATGATCCTAAGTTCCTAACTCTATTAATTGATTGAAATGTTATAAGTAACACATTTCCGATTAAAAATTTTAATACACTATGAAATTATGAGGAGACACACATGTTGGAAAAATATCTGACATAGAATTATTATATTAATATAAATTAAAGAAACATTAGAACAAATAATTATTATACATAACAAAATAAAATTATAGAGCAAGATGAACTTATCGCATTATTGACTGAGGCGTGCAATGCACTGGGCTTAAGAGTATTTCGCCACCACAGGTAAGTTACCCGGTGCAGTTGGTCTCATAGCTAATACCCTCCAGGATACAACAGTCACTTCTTGCTAGCACTGCACGTGAATTAGCAAGGTCTCATAGAACTACTTTTTGGATGCTCGTGGGAACTTAGTATTATTATATATTTTACTAGTGTCACTTCATTTCCTCCTTCTTACTCTCTCTCGTTCACCCTTATATATATACTGATCAGTCTTCCTTGTATATGCAATATATCATTGCTTAATCTTTCTCCCAAGGCAAAACCATAATTAAAATATTTATTAAGATTGATTGAGTATTACTGCCACAATAAAAAAGAAACCGCTAATTGACTAAGCAAATAATAACGTTCATCACCAATCAATATAATAATAACAATAATAATAATAATAATAATAATAAAATAACTTTAAAATAAATTAATAAAAAATCCAACAATCCCCCACAATTTATTTTAAAGTTTTAGTTTTTAAAATGTTCCCAAGAGCGTGAAAAATCAACGCATAAGCACTAGTGTCTTTTGGACTATGAACTAGCACATAGAGCAAATGAAATTTGATCCACTAGAATGTCGGTGAGATTATAACCTCTATGAACCTCATTCCGTATGTGAAACAGTGACTTCATCACTCACATTGATCTTTCGTCCAAAGTTGTTCAACGCGGTGTGGTGCATTTTGGCCTTGCACCTATTCCTGGATTTCATGAGTGGCTCTAGAAAGTCTGCCCAAGCTTTCATAGAAGCGGCCTCACCTCAACACTCATATAGGTGAATCTATCAAGTGTACACCACAGTCAAGCACACCACTCATTCATGAGCTATAGATTCATTAAGAGAAAAACTCAACCTTCATCGCTGTAGTATACACTATCCTACACCATAGGGATGAACTCAAATAGAAATTGGATAGTGTCTCATCAAATTGACAAGTGACTTGTTCTTACCCATATGAACATAGCCTTGCGAATTTTCACAATCTATGTTGGGTTACCATCACTCTCAATTTTTGTATTGGACATAAATCCATCCCCCTCGATGTATATATCATCCACTAGTTTCTTGGTCAGTGGGATTATCACAGGATCCTTTATATATATATATATCACTCAACAACGCGTTGTTTCATAAAATCACAATACATTGACTAAGACGTCTCTTAATCAATATTTCATCATTTATTTTCAAATGTACATCTATGATTTACTATCATAGGCTTACTTAGATAAATTCTAAGCAACAATATCTCCACTAAGAGAGAAATTAAATCTATATTTAGATTTATTGGCACAAGTCTACTTGAAAATTTCCAAGTGACAACCCCCCACATTTGGTAGAATTAATTTTCCAAACAAATTATTTATCCAAATCTACTTGAAAGATTTCCAAGCGACAAACCCCCACATTGGAAAAACTAATCCACACAAATATTTATTTATTTTATTTATTTATTTATTATTATTATTATTATTATTTTATCCAAAGTTTTATTAATCATCATTGTATTATTCTAATACAATGGATAATCCACAATATATCATATTATAGTTTATGGTATCTCTCAAATATTTCATGAGTCACAATCATAAGTCTACTTAGAATATTTCTAAGCGACATCTTTTCTATCACATATTCAGGTCATGAAATTTCTCAATAAAATATCTCCTCAATTTTCCTCCGAGAAAGCACAACATTTTTCCGTGAGATAAAACCTTACTGCATCACTTGAATAACAATTAGAGGACAATATATATACATATACATAAATAGTGAACAATATAAGCACAACAAAATATTATTCACCGATTGGAGAAATCAAAGTTTGAAAGTACTAAAGCTTTAAAACCAATTCATTTTATATCACCCCATGTATGACAACCGAGTGCAATCCAAAATATAGTATCTCCAATTTTTCTTAAATCTTGCAATTCACATATATAGAATAAACATTGTAATAAACCAAGACACAAGCTCATTATAGACAACAAATTCATAATTTATAAAGAGTACCACTCATACCAAAACTTGGTCACGTCAATATATAGGTAATTTTATTTTCACAAAAACATTAGAATAATTATATCTCTTTATTCAATCATACCCAGCAACCACACTTGTTTCATAAAAACATATAATATATTTATTTCCAAAATTTATCAATTTCTTTCCAATCACATAATAAATAAGCAAAATAATCTTTCATGATGAAATAAAAATTTTATCCAACAATGCTTTTGATATATTTACATTAACTTTAATTATATAATTATATGCCCCCACAATAAAATATATTTCGCACAAATTCAAGTAGACATTTTAATTTATGCTCAACAAAATTTTATCTTTAAAAATAAATTCTTACACATTTAACTCAGTTAACCAATACTATGGCAAAGTGTCAAAAACTAAAAACAATCCACAAGATAAATTACCATGTGAAACAAACTCCAAACTTACATACATACTATATAGTATTAAAATAGGTACAAAGTAATTATTCCATAACAATAAGCAATTCAATATTAAACCAGCATGATTAGTATGGAATGTACACTAGCATAGAATCGAACATACACGGTATTTAAAAGTCTAAAAACACACATTCATGGACATAGTTTGCAATTAACAGTAACAAATCATAGTCGAGCAAGGAAACATAGATAAAGTGGAATAATTAGATAGAACCTGGATGAAACTCATTCATCATTTCTCTATACAATCAAGATCAGCACGCTCCTAGAGTGAGTAGTCTCAAAATTTGCTTTCCATTGATATCATATCTAACTTCATTCCTCAATTTAAAATTCTTCCTTTTCATCAACAAATAATTCTATTACCAAATCAAAATTAAAATTAATAATAATTCTATGCCGAAGAATTACTCTTAAGATTGTTGGAAAAATATCTGACATAGAATTATTATATTAATATAAATTAAAGAAACATTAGAACAAATAATTATTATACATAACAAAATAAAATTATAGAGCAAGATGAACTTATCGCATTATTGACTGAGGCGTGCAATGCACTGGGCTTAAGAGTATTTCGCCACCACAGGTAAGTTACCCGGTGCAGTTGGTCTCATAGCTAATACCCTCCAAGATACAACAGTCACTTCTTGCTAGCACTGCACGTGAATTAGCAAGGTCTCATAGAACTACTTTTTGGATGCTCGTGGGAACTTAGTATTATTATATATTTTACTAGTGTCACTTCATTTCCTCCTTCTTACTCTCTCTCGTTCACCCTTATATATATACTGATCAGTCTTCCTTGTATATGCAATATATCATTGCTTAATCTTTCTCCCAAGGCAAAACCATAATTAAAATATTTATTAAGATTGATTGAGTATTACTGCCACAATAAAAAAGAAACCGCTAATTGACTAAGCAAATAATAACGTTCATCACCAATCAATATAATAATAACAATAATAATAATAATAATAATAAAATAACTTTAAAATAAATTAATAAAAAATCCAACAACACATATATCTATTGTTGGTGTATCAAACCTTAGAATATAAATATTTTTAAATTAATTAAAATGTTATATCCTACTCATTTTTGTGATTTCTCAAAGTTCAATGCAAATATACAAATATGTTGCCCTCATTATGCTTTCTAAGTCAACACATATTGGTATAGTGGGAACAAAATAGACATAAAATATATCCCTCTCATGTTTTTTTAAAGTCAAGGAATAATAAAGTTGGGCCATGTGGCGCAGTCATTTTTGACGGGTAATTGACATACAAGCCGTTCACCAATATAAGAAATTTGTCTTTTTCAACCACAGTAGTAGTTAGTGAGTAGTGTACTACTACTACGGCGTAAGAATCATGAAAAGATACAATGATGCTTCATCAGTTAGTTCATTGCAGTGCACAAACTTTGAACGTTGAATAATGAATATCAATCATCGTCACTTTCATATTTTTGCCATTAAAAAAGAAAATCATCATCACTTTCAAACTTTTTTTCAAAGGTTGAGATAAGTTATTGAAGAAGGAAAAGAAACAATGGCATGTACTTGACTACAAGAACAAAACATAACACAGATGTCAATTAGCTCCTATTCAGAGCACCAAGCTATATACATGAAAGCTTGAAAATTCAACTAAACAATATGAATTCCATCTTCCTTCAAAAAAAATAAATAATATGAATTCCATCTTCAACCACACAGTAAAATCGGCTTAAAAGTTACAACAAGTCAAAATATATTAACCACGAACCGTCCTATATTTGTTTTTACTATTGTTGGGCAAAGGGGGTTTTATCGGGTTGGATCGGTAATTTGGGCATTAAAAAATTATACAAGTGATTTTAATATCACACTTTCACTCAAAACCGTAAGACATTAAATTTATTGGTTCTCCCTTACTAATAAAGTGTTCAACCCTAATTCTTCCAACCAATGTGGAACATAATAACTCGATCATATACTAGTACAATTGATTGATCTCGACACATATCTACAAGTGTGAATCTCTCACTATAAATCTCAACAGCTATAGTTTTCATTCACGACCAACTGTTTTAGGGCTCAAATTCCTTACTATTTTAGACTGTTTCTTTTTTGGACGCTAAATGTCCTTCTATTGTCATTAAAAAATAAATTGATGATTAGATACATATGTCTGCGTATCACCTAAAGGTGAATGCAGAACTGTGATGCTCAATTTGGATTTTTTATTATATTATAGTCAATGAATGTATAAATTAATTAGCGTAGGTAAACACCACTTTTTAAAAACTAATCCTGAATGTGTAAATATGCTTTTCTTGAATCTCTTCATCTTTTTCAAGTTATATCTGAATTAATTAAGTTAGATCATTAGATGATTAGATCTTATGCTACTTCCAAATCACAAACGTATTGAATTGTTAGGTTTGCACGTTTGCTCATGTGCCCATTTATTTTGAATTTACATGAGAAGCTGAATACTAACCAGTGTCATTATAACATTTGTTAAGGAATCAAATATACTATTTCATCTTTGTCAAAAAAAATATACTATTTTATCCGTTCTTAATTATAAGTCTCTAATTTTAAACTCCTCTTACTTTTCTATCTCTAATTTTAAATCCTCCTTACTTTACTTTTGTACATAAAAATTATAAATGACACGCACTATTTGTGTAAATTAATTTTATACTAGCAACCAATAAAAATGGTTTAATATTTCATGTCATGTCAAGAAAATGAAGTTAATTAATGGAATGACGTGGCCGAAAATATTTGTAATTGGTTGACGGTGTAATTTTACAAAGTCATCCCAACTCCCAAGCAATTAAAAGACTCTGTTTTAATATTAAAAATTGGGGAATAACCGAATAACAATAAGAAACAAAAATAAAATAAAATAAAATAAAATCATCTAAAGAAACTCATGTTAGTTGTGAAAATTAGAGACAACTCTTTATAACCGAGCAAAAATAATTATTTGAAATATTATATACAAAAATATTATCATATATATACATGGTTGATGTTTTGGTTCATAGGATAGAACTTCAACCAAGAAGCATGCTGATTTTACCTGATCAGAGAGGTCGACCGCACCGGTGTTTGTTCCATTGAAGCCCCTGTTGAAACAGAGGGAGGTTGTCTACCTGCAGACACTCCGACGCTCAAGTCAGTAAGGTGGAGTGAAGGTTTTCTGTGCTAAATGATATGTACCTTGTGAATGGCAAAGAGCTGCATATATATATGGCTATCAAGTCAGTAAGATGGAGTGAAGGTTTTCTATATATAGCCCTCAGCGTTGGGCAAGACCCTTGATGACATTTATGGCTATCAAGTGGTTGCTGGTAAACGGCTAGAAAAGTCATGATGAGCAGTTAATGCTCATCATTCCGGTTAACAGCCGTTACATTACGTGTTGGTATTGAGACCGTTGGCTTGTCGAACATAGCTTGCGAGCAGCCTCTTGTCGGGTCTTGCTCGAGAGTCCATTCCTGCGATTCCTCGGCATTTGGGCTTCTAGGCCCAGTTCAGAA
This sequence comes from Trifolium pratense, assembly GCF_020283565.1. NCBI lineage: Eukaryota > Viridiplantae > Streptophyta > Magnoliopsida > Fabales > Fabaceae > Trifolium > Trifolium pratense. The sequence continues at coordinate 6,705,543 of NC_060061.1, forward strand.
CACATGCACTTTACACAAACAACACAACCCAACCACTAGGTTAATGACTCGTATTATTATTTTTCTAAAGTTAACTAATATTTAAAAAATGAAAAATTTGAAAAGAAAAATAAAAACCTATTTTTGTGGCCCGAAGGATCATGTTACCCTTGTAAAGGGCCAACCCTTTCTGTCAACTTTGTAAATACCTCTTATGTATTAATGTGTAACTTTAATTTTTGAAAAAAAATAAGAGATATATTATTAATAAGAGACATATTATATTTTGTCAAAAAAAGAGACATATTATATTAATAAGAGATATATTTTGGAAAAAAAAAAGTAAATGCATCTAGTAACATGTATAATATATATAGGAGCAAAATATTTTTTGAAAAGGGACTTATAAATAAGAAACAAATATGGAATAAATAAATGCAGAAGCCTGCATTAGCGATCCCTGAAAAAGAGGTAATCCATCCGCACCTTCCAGTACGAAATAAAATTGTATCGAAAGTCGGATAATCAAGTCTTTAAAAGTTTAAAATTAAAAGTAAGGACCAAATCTATAAACAGTAAAAATATTGAAGACTTAAAATATAATAAAATTTAAATACAGACTAATCTTAAAAAATTGTATAAATTGATATATAGAGATTAAAAATATATTTAATCCAATATTTAAACCTACTTTTCTTTTTCATTTTTCTCTTTTCATGTTTTCTCTCAAATGTTATACTTGTACTCTTTATCTTTGTGCACTTAATGGTTTTAGTCATAACATTATTAGATACATTTAAAATATATATTTAAATTGTTATTTATTTATTTATGTTTATTGGTTAAGTTTCACATATATATATATATATATATATATATATATTAAATTTAAAAATAATTAAATACTAATTTATTTTTCTTTATATTTTGATACACCTCATAAGATTTATAATACCTTCCTCTTTGATGTTATTATTTTCTTAGTTCACCAGAAAATAACATCTAGTTTTATTCCTGTTGATAAAATTAATCTTTCCTTTACAAAGGAGAGCTTAACCAAGCTCTTTCCCCTCCTAGAAGAAAATTTTAAAAAGAAAAAATTTATATCATGAAGACAAGGATAATGATCTATTTCACTTTAAAAGCCATTAAGACTGATCTACTCTATCTTATGTTAATTTTTACAACTTCACAACAAAATCTCATAATTGGCAACAGAACTCAAGTTATAATTAGAACGACAAGACAGTGAAGAATGTGAAACTGAGTTGTGCTTGTGATCCATAGCACTCTCTATCTCCAAAAGTGCTTCACAAAACAAGTCAACATGACAAGGAAGCCATAAAGGACCATCATTTGTATAACCATATTCATTCTCAACATCTTCTAAAAGTGTTTTGAACAAAGGATGATTAAATATTTTGATCTTTATCACAAATCTTTGTCTCTCAGATCCAACATATACACAAAGACAACCATTTGGTGGTCTCTTATTAATATCCTTTTGTTTTTTGTAACACTTATTTTCTGATATTTTGCCATAGCTTCTTCCACTTCCACAACTTTCTTCTGAATCATACAATCTCTTGTTGCTTCCCAATACCCTCTTACACTTCTTCACAAAATCCATCTCTAATTAAAATAATAACTATTAGATTGATCCCACGACAAGCAAAGATATATATATATCTCTAGTTGCTGGGGAAAAGCAAAGAGAGATTAGAAATTTGAGTGTTGATTTTCCCAAGAAGTTATATAAGCTCAGTATATATAGTAATGGCAAATTCTATGGTGCCGTGTTGCTTTTAACGGTTCCAGAACCGTGCGTTGACTGGCCAATCAGAAGCCAGAATTGGACAGTGCTGACCTTTTGCATGCCACATCGGATTATACGCTGCAACACCATTTACCGTGCACTTTCTGTGTTCCCTCATAAAATCAAGCTAGTTTTAGATCTTAGTATATAGTAGCTACACAGGATGATATCTCAAAATCTTTAAGTTTACATCTAAAAATCTAGATTTTTATGCTCATCTTCTACAACCATAAATCCCTACAATCACTCTATATTCTTCAACCTCACTTCTTACCCCATCATCACCTTTTTCCTTCGTCACCCACCCACACCAACAACCAACCATTTCTTTCTCAACAACAACTACAAACTCATAAAAACAACTCAAAATTAGCACAAAATTAGAAAACCCCAAAATTCCAAGATCCGGAAATTGAACCAAATTAAAACCCAATATCTGGAAATAAAGAAGGTCCACGCGATGATGATGTTGTTGAGAATCAATTTTTGAGAGATTTATCTCCGATTTATAAATAGAAGACATTGAAGTCGTAGATCTTGTATTTTATTGGTAGTTTTGTTTCTGAGTGTGAGTTTCATGTTGTCTGGGAGCCTTGCTTTTGGTTTAATTTCTTCTAGATTTTTTGCGGTTGCAACATGCTGTTTGGTTTTCTCCCTTTGTTTTAGGCACATTGGTTTTTATTTTTTAGGGGATTTGGTTTTTTAGTGCTTCGGCTGGGTGGCACTTGTTGTGCTAGGAGTTTGTTTGTTTGCCTTTTTTTTCTCCCCTTCAAGAAAGTTGCAGATTTGTTGTTGATGTTGTAGATGAAGAATCATTGATGAATTTTTTACTGGGTTTGTTTGTAACTGAAAATAATATTTTTTTTTTATTCCGTCAAAAAAAAAAATTGTAAAAAAAATAGTTATCTACTACTACTACTAACTGCAGGAATAAAATTGAGAGAAATAATAATTTTTTATTGTAAAAAAAATAGTTATCTACTACTAACCGCGAGAATATAATTGAGAAAAAGTGGCTCTTAATTTCGATGATCTATCGTAGTAACAATCTAAATGGATAACTCGTTTTTATGAAAGTTGTGGAGTTTAACTGAAACTACATATTTGAAAACGAGAAAGAATTCCGATGATCGAACTCCGAATATATAAACATATCGTAATAACAGTCTCAACGAACAACTAGTTTTTTTTTAAAGTGTCCTGTAGTTTGACTGAAACTATCGATTTTGACTTGAGATTTCGAATTTTATAAATCTGACCGTTCAATATCACCTAATTGGACTAAAAAACAAATGAGGTAAAAAAGTTCAATGATCGGACTCTCGATGTATAGACAGATCGTAATAACAGTCACAACGGATAACTAGTTTTTATTAAAGGGTCGTGAAGTTCTCCTGAAACTACATATTTTGACTTGAGATTTCGAATTTTATCATTCCGACCATTCCATATCACCTAATTGGACTAACAAACAAATGAGCAAAAAAAATTTGATGATCGGACTCCGGATGTATAGACAGATCGTAATAATAGTCTCAACGGATAAATAATTTTTATGAAAGACCGTGGAATTCGACTGAAACTACACATTTTGACACAAAATTTTGAATTTTATCTGATCGTTCAATATAAATTAATTGGACTAACAAACAAATGAAAAAAAATAAATTAATTAACCAATTTTTTTTTACACACACTTTCTCTTTCCAATTTAATATATTATGTACAAAAAAAATGTATGTACCAAAAAAAAATTCAAATATATATTAAATCTTTTATGGTTTCAACAACTACTCCTAAATATTTGGAATTTACACGAAGGTAAAATAGACAAAATATAACCTTAAATTATCAAAACGACAAGTAATTTGAAACAATTTTTTTTTCTAAAACAACAAGTAATTTGAAACGGATGGAGTATTATTCAAGTAAAATTATATTTAAGCGTATAGATTCCGAAAGATTAATGAAAAATAAATGCAAATCACGACAAGACAAGTTCTTGGTTATGTGAATTGATTTTCACGGTGAATGAGTGGTGGTCTTTTTTTATAGGAGAAAGAGAAATAATAAAAAATAGGGTTGCTAGAATGTGAAGATAGCGGCTCCACTAACTCATAAGATGGATAAAACTTAGCGGATCCACTAACTCACCTCTAATTTTTTATTTTTTTTTTGCGGATCCACTAACTCAAATGAATGTGAAGATAGCGGCTCCACTAACTCATAAGATGGATAAAACTTAGCGGATCCACTAACTCACCTCTAATTTTTTATTTTTTTTTGCGGCTCCTCTAACTCTTCAACTTTTTTATTTTTGCCAAAGCTTGTTTTTTCGACTCCTCTAACTTCTTTTTTTTTGCCAAAAAAAAGTTAGTTTTTATTGCCATTCATTTGTCTCTATTTTGGAATTTAGCTAAAAGACAATTTGTGTAATCTGCACAAAAAACATGTTTTTGTCCACATAAGAAGCCACGTTCTACCAAAGTGATTTTTTTTCTACCAAAGTGATTTTTCATTTGAATAATTTTGGCACCTAAACTCAATTTACTCTTCAGAGTCTCAGAAAATTTAATACTCAATTTCACTGCAACAATTACACAAACACATTGTGAGCAAGGTTTTCGAGATTTCTGTGACCGCATCCTAAGCTCAAATGAAATACGGACACAGACATTAATATCGAACACATTGTGAGCAAGATTTTTGAGATTTCTGCAATCACATCCTAATCGCAAATGAAACACGGACACAAACATGAATACCAAACACGACCATAGCAATTTGAGAATATGAAATATTTTAATATAATCACATGTGCCAGTATCCTATCAGTGTCAAACACCGGACGCATCTTTCGAGTAAAGTCACATATTCACAGATCACAATTGCACATCAACAAAGACAGTGACATAATCATAACCGCGACTACAATTTAAAGCCTCGATTGTGAAATCGAATATAATGTGATCTCTCAATTTTGAATTACCATGTTCAAGAATCCTATTTGCAAAATTGCTTCTTTCCATTATTGGGACTCTCTTTGAATTTTCTTTATCTGCAATATTCACAAAAGAAACTCTTTCAATTTGTCATTGGTTTAGGATTTGATGTAATGAAAGAAACTAAAGAAAAAAAGTGATTATTTTCTTACATGTTATGGAGGTAGGAACAAATGAGGCTCTGCAAATGAGGTTCTTTTTCATTAATCTGGCTTATCAATAAACCAGAAGGGCATTAAAAAGCAATCAAACCACCTCACTAATTAGATTAGATATCAAAGATCACTGGCACACAATTATGTAAAACAAAAATTCCTGTAAAGTGGTTAGTATACTATTCACTAGCACACAAACTGTGAATAAAAATTCATTGTCCTAAAGATATGAAATTCTAAGCAGAAAAATGATATACAACATATTGATATTAACGTAATACAATCACAGTATAAAATACATTCAAACTGACTGAGACCACTTAGTCAAAGTGAGATGATATTTCCTTGTCAAACAAATCACATAATACATTATGAACAAGTTAGATACCAAAATATGTTTTACAACATGCCATGGAAAGTGGGATTGGTAACAAAATAGTCAATTAAAAAGAATAAAACTAAACTTACAGATCTGGAAAAGCATTGGCTACATAATCACATTCAGTTTCTCTCCATCATATCTCTATTTTCCTCTTGGCTAAATAAGTCATACTCCAACGTATATAAATGTTTGAAAACTCATCCTTCATTTGGTTCTTGACACCAATGCGACCATCTTTGGTAGCCACAACAGTTGGTTGTGATGTTCCAACTGCCATAATTTCTTCCTACAAAAATAAATCCACAAAAATAAACAAATTCATGTTTCCCATAGCTGTTTGATTTGAACACAAATAAGATTACTCATGGTTTATCTTTATCCCCATACACATGGCGCTTAATCTAATCTCAGCTGCACAACCTAATATAGAAATATAACCAACAAGCATTTTAATTATGACATGGTAAAGAGAAAGCCCAAAAAAACTTGTCAAACTGAGACTACAAAGTAGAATGCCACAAGTAGATAATATTGAACGGTCCACATTAATGCAACTCTCATTTACAAAATTTTGCTTTCTAGAAATGTCATAAGTAGTTATCACTCAAAAAGAAACAAGGCCTTGATCATATCCACAACATCAAACATATCAATGACAACAAGATTAATTTAAAATCAAATGAATATACACAATTTCCGGCTCTCAAATATTTATGTAAACAATGGAAAGTTCACACATTCTCACCTGGCTAGATTGTATAACACAAGCTTCAATCATGTTCAACAAAAATAATGAGAAGCATCATAGGACAAACAACACAATTCAAGAACATGTTGAGTTCCTAAGCATATTTCAAACATTAATCAAAAGTTGACATAAACCCAGCGAATCAAAATTATCATGTTTGCTCATTGATTTATCACAAACCTATCTTTCGGATCTTCAAAAGCATGTGAGCTTGTTTTCAAAAAGTATTCACAATATTCACAATACTAACTACTTACAAATATAATATAAATTACCAAATGTCATTTAATTCAACAAAATAAAAAAAAATAAAAACACCAAGTACCACATGTTCAGAGTACCTATTCAAAATTTCACAAACATCATGAATCTAACATATTCAAAATTAGTCAACTGAAATTAAAGACTGAATTAATAATAATAATAATAATAATAATAATAATAATAATAATAATAATAATAATAATAATAAAAACTGTAAAAGTTCACTGGGATTGGCCTGCTTTAAGCTCCATGCTCTCCTCCATCTTGCTCATTATTATCTCTAACTTCCACATCATTTTGATGAGCTTCCCCCTCCAGTACATGTGGACTGACCCTGGGCCATTTAACAAATGCAGCAAAGATCTCAAGTGTAGGCCGAGCAAAAGGAATTGTTGTGCCTTGCTGCATATGCATAATCATGAATGCACTATGAAATGGCATTATTCAGCTTCAATGGAACAATAACTCACTGAACTCAAAAGTAACTAGAAGCATTCATGACAGTGTCCATCACAATTAAAATGAGCTAGCAACCTCAAATCTATCAGTAGCAATTTTTCTAATATTTGCCATCTATCATATGAAACATACATCAAGGGTAACTCATTTATAATTATAATTTAGAAATGAATCTCTAGCTTTCTCATCTATGAATGCAATCATTTGAGTGTTCAAATATAAATAAAACTGAAATCTGTGTTCATTGGTACAAAAAGTGATATAAACATGCTAAAAATGAAGCTACTTTTAGTGTATTTTTCCATACCTACAACTACCAGTCATTGTGTGGACTGAGATCAAATAGACAAGATTAGTGTCCATATATGAATGAAGCAATATTAACTAATTTTGTTGTTAGTATAACTCAATAAATTGTTACGAAACTGATATTAAACACATCAGCCCCATATCATACCTCCTAAACCTATCTATATAAAACAAACCCAGCGATGCCATCCCTAAATCAAAACACATAAGCCTAAACCAAACATAGCAAAAATAATTAATTGAACACACTACTTTTTATTCTTATTATTTCCTTATTTAATTTCTTTTCTGTCTACAAAATCCAAATCGAACACAATAAATAGCTCAAAGAAACACCCAAATATAATAGAAAGGAGGACGAGACCTGAACAGTGAAGAGAAACAACAGGATTTGGGAGGAGCAAAGAAGGGAGCTGAGTCGGCGTCTATGGAGAAACCACGCAGAGAGGAACTGAGTCGGCGATTATAGATAACAACGGAAGAGACGTGAACGGCGAAGATGAGCTATGGAGAAAGGAGCTATGAAAATTCTTCGAGCAAAATGACTTGATTTGGGATTTTTGCAATTTGGCGAAGATGAGCTGTGAACCATCTAAGAGACAAATAGAATTTGGGACTTTTTTTAGGTCAGTAAGATACCAAAAAAGATTTGATTTGGGAGTTTTGGGGGTAAAAACTAAAAATGAAAATGAAAATTTTCCCTCTCAAATGAAAATGTGGGGAAATTTTTTCCCTCTTAATAATTTTGGACGTTTTTGGCCAGATCTTAGTTTAAAAAAAAAAAAAATGTTCTATGATTTGTCTGAAATCCGTCTGAACTTTTGGGACGGATTTTAGACCTACATGTTAAAACAATTAGTTTCGTCTAAAATTCGACCGTTCAATATCATTTAATTGGACCAACAAATAAATGAGAAAAAGAATTTCGATGATCGGACTCTGGATGTATAGACAGATCGTAAAAATAGTCTCAACGGATAACTAGTTTATATGAAAGGCTCGTGGAATTTGATTGAAACTAAAAAATTTGACTCGAGATTTCAAATTTTATCAATCTGACCGTTCAATATCACCTAATTGGACTAAAGAACAAATGAGAAAAAGAATTTTGATGATCGGACTCCGGATGTATAGACATATCGTAATAACAGTCTCAACGGACAATTAGTTTTTATGAAATTGTCGTGTAGTTCGACTGAAACTACCGATTTTGACTCGAGATTTCGAATTTTATCAATCCGACCGTTCAATATCACCTAATTGGACTAAAAAATAAATGAGAAAAAGAATTTCGATACTCAGACTCTGAATGTATAAATAGATCATAATAACAGTCTAAACGGATAAATAGTTTTTATGAAAGGTTGTGGAGTTTGACTAAAACTACATATTTGACTCGAGATTTCGAATTTTATTAATCCGACCGTTCAATATCCCCTAATTGGACTAAATAACAAATGAGAAAAAGAATTTTGATGATCGGACTCCGGATGTATAGACATATCGTAACAAAAGTCTCAACGGATAACTAGCTTTTTATGAAATTGTCGTGTAGTTCGACTGAAACTACCGATTTTGACTCGAGATTTCGAATTTTATCAATCCGACCGTTCAATATCACCTAATTGATTGGACTAAAAAACAAATGAGAAAAAGAATTTCGATACTCAAACTCCGAATGTATAAATAGATCATAATAACAGTCTAAACGGATAAATAGTTTTTATGAAAGGTTGTGGAGTTTGACTAAAACTACATATTTGACTCGAGATTTCAAATTTTATTAATCCGACCGTTCAATATCCCCTAATTGGACTAAATAACAAATGAGAAAAATAATTTCGATGATCGGACTCCGGATGTATAGACATATCGTAATAACAGTCTCAACGGATAACTAGTTTTTTATGAAAGGTCATGGAGTTTGACTGAAACTATAGATTTTGACACGAGATTTCGAAATTTATCAATATGACCATTCAATATAACAAACAAATGAGAAAAATAATTTCGATGATCGAACTCCGAGTGTATGGACGTATCATAATAACAGTCTCAATGGACAACTAGTTTTTATGAAAGTGTCGTGTAGTTCGGCTGAAATTACCGATTTTGACTCGAGATTTCTAATTTTATCAATCCGACCGTTCAATATCACCTAATTGAACCAACAAACAAATGAGAAAAATTATTTCGATGATCGGATTCCGGATGTATAGACAGATCGTAAAAATTGTCTCAACGGATAACTAGTTTATATGAAAGGCTCGCGAAGTTCGATTGAAACTACAAAATTTGGCTCGAGATTTCGAATTTTATAAATCTGACCGTTCAATATAACCTGATTGGACTGCAGAACAAATTAGAAAAAGAATTTTGATGATCAGACTCCAGATGTATAGACAAATCATAATAACAGTCTAAAAGGATATATAGTTTTTACAAGATGCTGTGGAGTTTGACTAAAACTACATATTTGACTCGAGATTTTGAATTTTATCAATCCGACCGTTCGATAACACCTAATTGGACTAAAGAACAAATGAGAAAAAGAATTTCGATGATCGGAATCCGAATGTATAGACGTATCGTAATAACAGTCCCAACGGACAACTAGTTTTTATGAAAGTGTCGTATAGTTGGACTAAAACTACCGATTTTGATTCGAGATTTCAAATTTTATCAATCCGACCGTTTAATATCACCTAATTGGACCAACAAACAAATGCGAAAAAGAATTTTGATGATCAGACTCCGGATGTATAGACAGATTGTAAAAACAGTCTCAACGGATAACTAGTTTATATGAAAGGCTCGTGGAGTTTGATTGAAACTAAAATTTTTGACTCGAGATTTCAAATTTCATCAATCCGACCGTTCTATATCACCTAATTGGACTAAAGAACAAATGAGAAAAACAATTTTGATGATCGGACTCCGGATGTATAGACATATTGTAATAACAGTCTCAACGGACAACTAGTTTTTATGAAATTGTCATGTAGTTTGACTGAAACTACCGATTTTGACTCGAGATTTCGAATTTTATCAATCCGACCGTTCAATATCACCTAATTGGACTAATAAACAAATGAGAAAAAGAATTTCGATTATCAGACTTCGAATGTATAGACAAATCGTAATAAAAGTCTCAACAGATAATTAATTTTTATGAAAGGTTGTGGAGTTCAATTGAAACTACAGATTTTGACACAAAAAATTTAATTTTATCTATCCTACCGTTCAATATCACCTAATTGGACTAACAAACAAATGAGAAAAAAAATTTCGATGATCGGACTCCGGATTTATAGACAGATCGTAATAACAGTCTCAACAGATAAATAGTTTTTATGAAAAGCCGTGGAGTTTGATCGATACCATAGATTTTGACACGAAATTTTGAATTTTATCTATCCTACCGTTCAATATCACCTAATTGGACTAACAAACAAATGAAAAAAAAGAATTTTGATTATTGGACTCCAGATGTATAGACAGATCGTAATAACAATCTCAACCGATAACTAGTTTTTATGAAAAGCCGTGGAGTTTGAATGAAATTATAAATTTTGACTTGAGATTTTGAATTTTATCAATCCGACCGTTCAATATCACCTATTTTATAATAGTTATGATAATATTAAAAATCATTATAAAATATGATATTTCAAATTAAATATGATAATATATGTTATAATATTTTTTAAATGATAATACATAGTATTTTTTTTTGTTACTATGATATTGGTACGAAGTTTTTACCGATGTTAGCGATCACTAATCATCTTCGAAGAACCTGTACGGCACACAACGTGGGTTCTCCCCTCCCACGTTTGGCCTGACTTTTTTCCTTCTTATTTAGAGCTTATGCAAACAATTTATGCAATTTTTATATATTATTATAAGTTTGTCAAGGTAGTTTATGATAAAATAGCTTATAAAATTACAATTTTTACTAATGTGAACTTATAAAATAACACAAAACTTAATTTATATTGCATAAGCTCAAAAAAAAGTTAGGCCAAACGAAACTTAAGAATTAGACTTAACTTTTGTAAAAAAAAACTATTTTTTTGACAAAAAAACTATTTCTTTTTGACGAAAATTAACTTAATATTAATAAACGTTAAATATTTTTATTTTTACAAACTGTAGAACAGATTTGTAAACCCAACAACAACTTAGCGGTAAGAACACAATATCATGTGTGGAAGAATCTTGCTTGGTTGCTTATTATTTTTTTTTTTTGAATAAGCAAATTTTATTAAGGTGAGATCTTTGCACAAGGAGTACAACAGAAATCCCTAAAAGAAAGGAATAGAGGGAGAACACAAAAGCAGGAGAAAAAATAGGCCAACACAGTTATAAACTGCTGTGCCTAGAAACAAGAAAAGAAAAAACAGTGGTTTTGAAGTATTTTACTGAAAAGAAAAGAAAAGAAAAGAATCTTGCTTGGTTGCTTGGATTAAGCTATATTGGTTTTGAAGTATTTTACTGATTTCTAACTCCTTAAACTTATTGATGTCCAAACTTTAGTTGGCATAATAAATTGTATTATTTTTAGAATGTGGTTAGGGAATGTTCTAACACATGTTTTTTAATGTTTGTACTCTCTTTATCTTATTATCTGATGAAAGATGTTGTTTACCGTAAAAAAATAAAAAGAACACAATAACTTTGGTTCTTCATCAACAACAAAATCAAGAGAACCGTTCTTGAGGAAGCTGAGATTTGAGAACACAAAAGCTAAAAACACAGATCGTCATCAACATGAGAAGGGAGAAAGAAGAAATTGAAATCTAGATCTACCATCATAAATGTTACAGGAATCAAACACCTTTCCCATCATAAATGTTACAGTCGGCATCTCATTAGCCAAAGAATTTTCTGATAGGGACGAGCTTCCAGCAGTCTCAACCACTTCTTCTTTCTTATCCGCAACTTCATCAACCAAATCTGAAGGCAATTCACTAACCGTATCACCGCCCAGATCATCAAAACGCTTTATTGGATCCATTGCCTCCTCAAAAACATCCTCTCCTTCAAAATTCTTAACACTCTCCTCAGACACCCCAACATCAACCCTCTCCCTTTCTCCCTCATTATCCATCATCACAAATCTCCACCTCCTTATAAAACCCTTTCACATGTTGTTACTTAAAAGATTGAGACGGGAAAGGTGTTTGATTCTTGTAACATTTATGATGGTAGATCTAGATTTCAATTTCTTCTTTTTCCCTTCTCTGATGTTGATGACGATCTGATATTGAGGGTATACACACACAATGGGATGATGGGGTTGTGACTTGTGAGTGAGATGGAAGTTTGTTTAGATTTTTTGGATTTTAAAATTTTATTACGTTTTTAATTTTTAATTTTTTTTTTTATATTTGGTTGAAGATTTCTATAAAACAAAACTTACCAAAAAAAAATGATTTCTATAAAACAAATAAAATAAATTTGGATGAAAATTTGGGTTGGGAAAATAATTTGTGTTGTGTGAAATTTCTTGAGATAACTTTGTGATTTTGAGGTGAGGAAGATGAAGATTCATCCATAATTATTTTTTGTTTAAAAAAAGTCCAACTTATGTTATTATGCCAAATTACAAAATAAAATAAATTTTAATAAAGAAGGAAAAGAAAAGAAAAATAATCTAGTGTGCTTCTCTCTTCAATTTTGGTGTTTTGTGTTTCACCGTTAGATTAATCCAAAAGAATGACTATGGTGCACCCTCTTTACCATATAATATGACGTGGATAGGGCAAATTAGGGCTTTGCTCCTATTGGCCAATATGGTGGACGGTTCTGGAACCTTCAATTTGAAGGCGGCACCATAAAAGTCCCCTATAGTAATAGACCACAAAAGTCTCACACGGTCCCCTACCATATATATTATATATTATATCCACTTGTTGGTCTAGACTTTGGTCTTATATATCGCCCTATAATTTATTTTCAAAATTCATTTTATAAATTAATCAGTTCACATTGGATTTTGAATGTCTCCATCGGTTCTTAAATATTAATAGAAGTTGGTTAAAGAAAAATTATGTATTTTGGTCTAAATTTTGAAAAATACATCAATTATGTTTACTTATAATTAAAAATGGAGTAGTATTTATAAATTTACCAAGTACTATAACTAATGTATTGTTTTTACTTGTAATTCAGAATGGAAAAGTATTTATAAATTTACCAAGTGCTATATAATATGACAATGGGGAGAGATGGAGAGTGTTAACGATTGATATACAAAATTTGTTCAAAACACAATTGATATACAAAATACGGAAGACAGAAGGGGCTATGATTTTAATAGAATAGTATTACATACGAAAATAATGTTTACAAATATAATAGTATATGGTAAAATTTAAAAGACCAATGCATAATATATAAGCCCAATAACTCAACCCATAACCTAGTATTCTCTAACAATTAATGAGGATGTCTAAACTTGTTTGTGTTAGTGTTAATTTAAATATATTTTTTTGATAAGCAAAGAATATTATTATAAGGGAGTTGTACGGGGTACTCAAACTCTTACAATTGGCATCAAAAAGTCAAGAACTTTGAAAACAAGACACCGGGTCAAAACACCAACTAGGAAATGGAATACAAATATTACGGCCATAACGACGAGAGTTAATTTAAATATATTGATTAAGTGTTTGTTGTAGCTAGTTATAGTTATAATTATAACTAACATCTCTCAATTAGTTGTCTTCAATAGGGTAGATAATAGTTCAGGTTGGCCTACGGGGACTATGATCTAGTCTACATAGGCTCAGGTTGTACCAACATATTTCTTAAATAGAGCAGGTTAAGACTTTTTTATAAGTTTTATATTTAGCTAAAAATGTCAAGTCACAGACCATTAAAAAAGTTTTTAAGGCCTACTAGGCCGGCCTATTTAAGTTAATATAAATAATATTTTTATTACGATTATTATTAATAAAAAAAATTGTACTTGATTAAATTATAAATCTATTAACTTTTTCATTAGTTTAAGTTTATTAATCTACATTTGTTTTTAACATATATAAATTATTATAAACTAGAATTGAAATATGACGACATATATAGTCAAATTCTCTAAAATATCATGTTAACTATCAAAAAAAATCTTGATTTATTAGTTCATAACATATTTAAAAATAAATATAATTATTTATTTAATTATGTTCATGTGAAATAGCTTTTAAACACGCTAACATGTCACATCGGACTTTCAAAAGATCAGGCTCAAGCCTAAAAATTAAGCTTATGATAAACCACAAGCCAAACTCAGACCTTCGATTTTTGACAGGCCAAGCTCAAGCTTGACAAAGCTTAGCTCGGCCACCCTGTCTCCTGCTAATCTTTCTATCAATTGAGTTAAGCTCATGGAAACAAGATTCGAGGTAGTTTATTACTTCCTCCGGTCCTAATTATAAGAAGAAGTTTACTTTTTAGATTTATAGAATGTTGAATGTATTTAGTCCATATTATTGATTAGATACATTTAACATTCTATGAATCTAAAAAGTAAACTTTTTCTTATAATAAGGACCGAGTAGTATTATTAAGTGTTGACTAATTAAAAACCCATGTGGTGTTTTCTCCCTCCTAGTTGAAAAGGAAAGTTCTAATCATCTTATGGGTTGAATTGTATACTTCACAATTACCCGTCAGGAATGACAGCGCCACGGACAACCTCTCATAATAATTTTTTAAGGACATTTTTTTCTATTATTCTTTGACCTTTTTTTTATAAAAAAGTGGGGGAAGAATATATGTCTTTCTATTCCCACTACCAACCATGAATTGACTGAGTAAGCATACTATCAGTATTTATTTCTCAAAACAAGCAGTGCTTTGAGAGTATTGGTACGTTAAGAAATTCATAAAATCTTTTTGGTCTTGACAATATAATTTAAATAATTGTCAAATTAATAAATACATTTTTTGCTTATAAAAAAAATAATAATAAATACATCTTTTACCAGTAAAAGGAAGGTTGAATTGCTCATAGGCCTTCATTGTGATGATGTGGCATGCTTTAGAGAATTTCTCATATCTATTTAAAATTTGTCCCACAATTTATTTTGTGTGTCCATTCATCCTCCAAAGTAATTATCTATATGTTACAATAATAATGGCTCCCAATAATAATGAAAGAAAGAAAAGAAAAAAAAAAAGACAAATTACAAAAAGAACAATGAATAGATATATGCTCTTTCATATTTTACACTACCAAACATAAAATATAAATCATGCATGTGTAAATATGATTTGCAATTTGCAAAAATTTACTTTAAATAAATAAACCAAATAAAAAAATTACTCCTCAAAAAAATTTCATGCTTGACAAAATAAATTTTATGAAAAAAAAAAATACTTTAGTTGTTGAGTTGCTCACAAGCATGCATTGTGATGATGTGACACTCTATAAGAAAAGTTTATAATCTCTATTAAAACCTTTTCATATTTCATATAATAGAGTTACTCTAATAATAATAATATATTAAAATATATATTGTATGTTACAATTCCCTATTAATGCAATTGAAAACAAAGAATTCTTGGAGACACTAATATTGAATATGTAAATTTAGCTAATTATCAAACACAAGCTCTATATAAAGTTAACCCAAAAGCTAATTATCACCACCACCATATCAGGAAGTCTACCTTCTATGTTTTAACAAAATTTTAATTTGTCTTTCTCATGGCAAAAACTCTATGGTTTCTTTGTCTAACATCTCCATGAGAAAAAGTTATGCATCTTCACCTTCTATATCTTAAAGTTACACATTATAGTGTCTTGAATTGATTTAAAAGCTATTGTGTGCATATATATAGTTACATCATAAGTATATTGGTTTTTGTCCTTGGTATGTGATGGTGTCTAACCTCTTAGAATATCAGGTATTTCTACATGTGATTGATTAAGAAATTGATATACATATATGTGATAGTTGCCTATTAATATGTTTGTAAATTGAAATTTTTCTATTACTCTGAATTTAGAACATCTCTAATCATTTTTTATATTTCTTTTTTAGGTTGGATATTTTTTAAAATATCAACCGGTGTTTTGTTCGATGATTAATTAAACTTTGAGTTGAATCGATTAATATGAATATGACTATTTTTTCATGTGAAGGAGGAGAACAGGATAAAACATACTTCTATTTTTGCTTACGTTGCATCCTTGCTCCTTATAAAGCCTATGAAATGGCACCTCATGTAAGAATGTGTATTTAACTCTAATGGCAGTTTGTAAACCATCATTTTTTTTTAATTGATATAATGTTTGTAATTAGACAACTTTTCTTTTTCATTTATTATTTTATTAGTCTAATGTTTTAGCTTATTTGTTTCTTATTTTCTTTTTCATTTATTATTTTATATAAGGTAAAAGATTTGTATAAAAAATTGTTGATTAATGGGAATATAATTAATTTTTGTCATGTAAATAAGTTGAAGAGGATAAAAGAGACTTCTTTTTATTGATTTTGAAGTGCCTTAAAATCTTTTACAAGTAAAAGGAATGTTGAGTTGCTCACAATCAAGTATTTTGATGATGTGGCACTCTATAAGAAAAGTTTACAATCTCTATTAAAAAACATTTTCATCATTTCCTTTAATTAAATCATTTTAATTTTAATTATCTTTAATTAAATCATTTTAATTTTAATTATCAATATATCAAATTATCACTATATAACCTTTTCATCATCTCCTTTAATTAAATCATTTTAATTATAATTATCTTTAATTAAATCATTTTTATTTTAATTATCAATATATCAAATTATCACTATATAACTTCTTACAAGGGACCAACTAACTAAAATGAAAAATTATTAAATTAAAATGGACCAACTAATATATAAGATTTATATAACCACAAAATATTCATGACTATTGGAATTCTTTCAATACTAATAAAAAAAGAAATCATTATATTTCAAGCAAGTGACTCACTTTGATATTCCAAACCTCTTTGATCAATCCCTTAAAGAACTGAATTTAATAATAAAAAAAATGTGTGTCTCTCTTGCTTGAAATATATTCTTTCAATACTAAATGAATTAAAAAGGGATCATTCTTCATTACTTATATTGTTTAGAAGGGATTGCTTGAAACCAAAGGGATCATACTTCTACTTAGCCTAATGAATTAAAAGGGATCATACTTCTAATTTTATAACTATACTTAGACATATAAGTTATTGTGATGATGTGACACTCTATAAGAAAAGTCTACAATCTTTATTAAAACCTTTTCATATTTCATATAATAGAGTTACTCTAATAATAAATAATAAACAATAATAATATATTAAAAAAAAACTAACACAATTCATTGTTGTTGAATTGAGACAAAAATGAATTGCAAGTAATGAAAGGTGGAATGATGCATCATGTTATTGTTTTAATTGCATTGCAATATCTTATTAAAATATATATTGTATGTTACAATTTCCTATTAATGCAATTGAAAACAAAGAATTCTTGGAGACACTAATATTGAATATGTAAATTTAGCTAATTATCAAACACAAGCTCTATATAAAGTTAACCCAAAAGCTAATTATCACCACCACCATACCAGGAAGTCTACCTTCTATGTTTTAACAAAATTTTAATTTATCTATCTCATGGCAAAAACTCTATGGTTTCTTTGTCTAACATCTCCATGAGAAAAAGTTATGCATCTTCACCTTCCATATCTTAAAGTTACACATTATAGTGTCTTGAATTGATTTAAAAGCTATTGTGTGCATATATATAGTTACATCATAAGTATATTGGTTTTTGTCCTTGGTATGTGATGGTGTCTAACCTCTTAGAATATCAGGTATTTCTACATGTGATTGATTAATAAATTGATATACATATATGTGATAGTTGCCTATTAATATGTTTGTAAATTGAAATTTTTCTATTACTCTGAATTTAGAACATCTCTAATCATTTTTTTATTTCTTTTTTAGGTTGGATATTTTTTTAAATATCAACCGGTGTTTTGTTCGATGATTAATTAAACTTTGAGTTGAATCGATTAATATGAATATGACTATTTTTTCATGTGAAGGAGGAGAACAGAATAAAACATACTTATATTTTTGCTTACGTTGCATCTTTGCTCCTTATAAAGCCTATGAAATGACACCTCATGTAAGGATGTGTATTTAACTCTAATGGCAGTTTGTAAACCATCATTTTTTTTTATTGATATAATGTTTGTAATTAGACAACTTTTCTTTTTCATTTATTATTTTATTAGTCTAATGTTTTAGCTTATTTGTTTCTTATTTTCTTTTTCATTTATTATTTTATATAAGGTAAAAGATTTGTATAAAAAATTGTTGATTAATGGAAATATAATTAATTATTTTCATGTGAATAAGTTGAAGAGGATAAAAGAGACTTCTATTTATTGATTTTGAAGTGCCTTAAAATTTATATAGATTGAGGGTATATTGATGTTGGAGGAATTCAATTAAAAGAGGACAATCCAAATAATTTAGAAATATAAATATGTGTCTCATTTTTAAATACTATATTGTCTACAATGTGTATGTGATCTACTTGATCTCGATCAAGAGAAATATAGAAACAAAAACAAAGTAGAAATTAAAATAAGTTTTTTTTTTTTTTTGTAGTTGACATTCAAGTCTTGCGGTTTTTATAATTGTAATACATGCAAGAAGTTATATTGATTCAAATTGATTTAGAGGTTGTCCAAATATATAATCTTCATGCATTTATCGTATAACACTTGCCTAAATCTGGATGGTTCAATATGAGTATATATGAATTTTAATGGACGGTCCTATTTTAATCTACGCATGCCATCTTATTCTTACAACCATAAAATGAATCGATGAAAAGAATTGTGCTAAAAACATGTTAGTTTAGAAATTGTGCTAAATACTTTTTCCTCCCACTTAGAATTGTACTAAAAACTTTCTAAATTAAATTAAAAAAAGACAAAAATTATTAAATAAAAATTGTTGATGCTCATTTGTCAAAATAAATTTTAGAAATTATTAAAACCGTAGATGTTAAAATATATTTACATATATTTAGAAAATATAATCACACATATATTTAAACATATTTACACACAACTAAAATTCACCAACAATTCAAAAAGTATTAATTTAATTTACATAATAATATAACTTTTTGGATAAATTAAGTACATATTCTAAAAGAATGTTTACGTTACGGCTGAAAATAAAATAGTGGAATATTTATAAGAATAAGATGACATTTTTTTAAGCAAATAAGAAGATGACACATGTTAAATCTTAAATTCATCTATAAGACTTTCTTTACCTTAACCAAAATTCAAATATATAAAATCTTCGTCCAAACTTATATATTGACAACAATAAATATTCAAGTTTATATAATATAATAAGAAAATAAATGTTCAAGAAAATATTAAATAAGAGGGACAAAAACTAACAATAATTTTGAAGATACACAAACCTCACCAAGAAAAAGAAAAACAAACCAAAAACAAAAGGACCAAGCAAAAAAAAAAAGTGAACCAAACAATAGACTAAAAAATTGGGACTAATAAAGTTGGAATAAAATTTCACCAAGTGAATAAGTGAGAATAAACTCCAAGAAAATGAGAGATGAGTAAGTAGATAAGCTATTTGGAACCTTAAATTGCATAGAACGTAGTAAGCAAAATATGCTATTTGATACATAATTTTCAAAAAATGAGAACACGTGGAATAAATAGTCAAAGCCACCATATATGAATCATATTCTATAATCAAAACTTTTTTTAACATTTCTCATGAACAATATTGTCTACAAGTATAATTAGGTATGCCTCCAACTCTTATTGAAAATAATAAAATAAGGGATACATCAAAAATAAAAAACAAAGTGACATTTGACTATAAAATTGCAACTCATATAAAGAAAACTAAAATCTTATATTATTACACTAATAAAATAAAAAATGATACATCCTTTCAAACTTATGAAATATTATAAGAGATCTATTACATTAAAATGTAAACAAACTACGATATAAATTAATAAAAAATCTAATATTTCTAAACAACTTTTTTTTTTACTCATATACTAATATTAAATATAATCATATTTTAAAATAATATCTATTATTTAACTATATGTGATTATAGTTATCGCAATTATTATTTTTTATTTATAAAAATATTTTAATTTTATATTTTAATCAAACCCGTGCAACGCACGGGTTTATCCCTAGTTTCAATAAGAGAGGAGTGTTTTTGATAGAAATCCTGCAAAGTGTTTTGAAACGGTATTAAAATTGAATATGAAATAAAGTTAAGATAGAATCATTCTTATGAAAGAGTTGCAAACTTGCAATACAAAAGGAAAATGAGATGTGAAAAGAGAGTTTGGGAGAGAAGAATAACAACTTCATCAATCACATAACTCACAAAATACCCTTATTACCGTATTAATAGTAACTCATTTCTTCACATACTCATTTCTTGGGCTGAAATTGATTAACATTTAAGCCTATTCAATTTGGTGGGTTCATTACATATTTGATATAAATCCAAAAAAACAAATCTAATACCAATTATTGGAGCAGAATAATTGATAAACACATACAAAGAAATTAGAATGTTCATTGTGCAGCAGACAATAATTTGCAAAAACTGTTCATTCAATATATTGGCATTCCTTATTTTATACAAGGAAAATGTTATGTAAACACATTTATTTGACAAAAATACAACAAATATACTTTTTTGATTTTTTTAATATTTTTTGCATACCTTATTTTGCGTGCTTGTGAGTGGAAAGAGAATTGTGTTAATTTTGTGTCTCAAAATTTGTGTTTGAATAACACACCTCTTTATACAAAGCATTTTGTAACTATCATTGTGTTACTTTAATAACTAATAACTATTTGAGAGTTTTTTTTTTTTTTGAGACATGAGAATAGGCTGAGTTCGAACCCCGAACATTACACTTATTTATCTTTAAGGTGAAATTTCTACCTACTAAACTATTAAAAGAAACTCCCTCTAATATTAAATATTATAGTACTATAAGACAAATTTGGTTCAATATGTATTTAATCTATTTTATTTAGATAACTTTTATTCATGCATATGATCAAAGTGGTTTTTTTTTATTCAAAGAGCACAAGTTAAAGAAATAAAAATAAAATTTTTTTTTTCAAAAAAAAAAAAGCTTTTTTTTTATATTTTACAGAATAAATACACAACGTGCAAGATATTATTTTTTACTACATTTATTAAATTTTATTACAAGGTAATACTAGTATACGTAGTGTCCAATGTTGATGCTTACTTGAAGGAAAATATTTACATGATCATAATCATTTAGACACACACATCAAAACATATATTTTTTTTTCTTCTTTTGAATGGAAATGAAATATATTCGGAGATGTGGGGATCAAACCCTGTACCTCTTGCATGCAAAGCGAGCGCTCTAAATAGTATTAATTGTATCCAAAAGGGTTGTGAGCTCGCAAGAAACTTTTAGTTGCTTGACAAGGAAAGCAAACACTTTAAATGTTAATTGTGTCCAAAACAGTTGTGAGCACACAAGAAACTTCCTGTTACTTGAATTGCACAAACAGAAACCGGAACGTTGAACATGTATCATCAGTTTAAAGAAAGGAAAAGAAACAATAGTTCAAATGTTGTGCTTGAGTACAAGAATAAAAACACCCTCAATGAGCATTGAGCACGCCAAGCTAAATACATGAAATGTAGTCTTAAAATTAAACCCAACTAAACAACACAAATTTATTCCATACTCTTAATAAAGCAAACAACACTATGCAGCGAAATCATGGTTTAGTTTTGGCATGGAATCTGGACACAAAGGATCTGTGGTGCTATTCTGACTCCAAAAACGTGATTAAACTTCTATCTGATCATGTTAACAAGTGACACTACTATGCAGCGATTATTTATAACATAAAGGACCTTCTCTCCAGAAACTGGAGGGTTAGACTAGTGCATAATTTTCGGGAGGGGAACACTTGTGCAGATTTCTTAACCCTGAAGCTTATTCTCGGATAGCTGTTTCACCGGATGGAATGAGTCTCCTCCTGCTAGCTGATGCTAGTGGGACTATTTTTTCTAGATAATTTTTTTTTGTTGTCTTTTCCTTTCTTTCCCATGTTGTACCAAAAAAATAAAGCAAACAGCAACATTAATTAGTTCAAAGCATGCCACTAAACGTCCATCTATTGTCATTAAATTAAACAGAAAATCAAATTAGATTTTTGGTTAAATTATACTGAATGACACTTTCTGCCTTTAGTGCACTCAGAACCTTGGTGTGCTATATATGGGCTTAGGCCCTCATCTTTATCTAAAAAAAAAAACAAAAACCTTGGTGTGCTATATTCTATTTTATTTTATTTTTGGAATATCCTATTCTAATTTATCTTATATATAGTAGTTACTAGAGCTAGTATCATAATTAAAGTGTATAATATTTATTGGTTTATGGTTGCCTATGGATGTAGTGTAAATTATCTGTGGTAACAATGCACATAAGCTCGAGGCAAGTTTATGAGCATAAACACAGTTTTGCAGAAAATTGTGATGAAATGTGAAAAGAAACAGTTCTTGATTTTGTGAGGAAGAAGATAATGAAATTAAGAGAAAGTAAAATTTTTATTCATCCACTAATGGACCAAGTAAAGAGAGTATTTTACAAGTGATATACATAAGTGTATTTATATGTGTTATTTAAACTACAAGTAACAAACTATTTGATCTAGAAACTAACTTTTCTAAATTCTAACTAACTTGGTAGTTTTGCTAACTATAATTAACTACCTAAAATAGTTTTAACCAACTTTCAATTGATCAAAATTATCGGACAAACACGTTTTAGCACTTTTCAACAATTAGCACTTTTTAAAACCTTGACCATGAGACAAGTGGATATCCCTTTTCTAGAATTTCTTCATCCTTTATAGGTTATCCGAATTAAGTTAGATACAGTAGATCTTAATTTCTGGCTTTTAAATTACAACTATATACTCGAAAACTTATTTAATTTTCAAGTTTGACCGTTTGCACGTGCCATTTAATTTGAATATATATGATCACTAGTAGTGGAGTACTTCGTCCTTGTTTTATCTTTAAACTTTGAAAATAAGAATGTTACTCTACTAAAAAGTGCTTTTAAAAATCTAAATACCTAAATAAATTAGTCACTATAATGATCAGGTCCGGCCTTTAATTAACAGGTGATTACAGTCGTACGAAGCTGGACTTCAAAATTTTGGGCTTCAAAAATAAAATAGAATATAGTCCGTCAAAATTGATACAAAAAAAAATCAATTCTAAGGTTTTAAACCAACGCCACCGGACAATCTAAGTGGGTTATTTTACATGTGTTAAGCGAGAGGTAGTATAGTACTCCATCAAGAAGAAAATAAAAAGAAACATATAAATCATGAAGGAAAATATGTTTCATTTTAGAAGTCACAATTATTCCAAAAGCTACTAATTAGCAACACAACTCATAAATGACAACTATGAAGAATGTGAAAAAGAGTTGTGTTTGTAACCCATTGAAAAATTGCATGCAAACCAATAAAATCTTTCTCAAATTAAACACTCTCTATTTCCACAAGTGTCTCACAGAACAACTCAACATCACAAGGAAACCATAGAGGACCATCATTTGTATAACCATATTCATTCTCAACATCTTCTAAAAGTGTTTTGAACAAAGGATGGTTGAATATTTTGATCTTTATTACAAATCTCTGTCTCTCAGGTCCAACATATACACAAAGATAACCATTTGGTGGTTTCTTATTACTAATATCCTTTTTGTGACACTTTTCTGATGATTTGCCATAGCTGCTTCCACTGCCACTACTTTCTTCTGGATACAATTTCTTGCTACTTCCACATGCCCTCTTACACTTCTTCACAAAATCCATATCTATAAATAATAATTAATTACTATAATTGAAATGATGAAGATTGTATTTTTTTTTTTTTTTGAAGCGATGATACGATGAAGATTGTACCTGCGATAAGCAAGATATATAGTATGATTCATGTGTGTGAAACAGTGAATGGGTCTTATAGGCCATATATAGTACCCAACAAGTTGTTAATCTTCTTATATATGACGACTAATGTCTCACACGGTCCTACCATATATGTTTTAAGATACATGATACATCCCTCTTCTAGTTCTTGGTCTTATATCTTTCTATTTTATATTTTCATTGTTATTATTTAAATTTATCATCCACACGTGTTGTTGGATTTTAAATATTGTTTATGAATATATATACCTAGTACTAGTATGACAAGGGAGAGAGAGAAGGAGTTGTTATGATTCATTGATTTGTATTGTATTGTTAGGAATTAAACACATGCGAGCTAAATTCAAAAGACTAATATATTAGTTTAATTTGTGGGA
Organism: Trifolium pratense; assembly: GCF_020283565.1. Taxonomy (NCBI): domain Eukaryota; kingdom Viridiplantae; phylum Streptophyta; class Magnoliopsida; order Fabales; family Fabaceae; genus Trifolium; species Trifolium pratense. The sequence goes on from NC_060061.1 coordinate 6,730,119, forward strand.
GAATATCATGACTTAAGTATTATATACGAGTATTTTGGTATATTTAATGTGAGACTCCTAACATTGTCACGTCCTCTAAGAGCCGGCGTCTATGACGGCTTTCACTCAATCGACACTTATCCAATGCTAGTCATTTTATTTTAGGGCAGTTTCATTCACCTATTAGTATTTTGTGGAGTGCCCTTAATCCAACCTATAGGCAGTACTTTTCGTGTCTCACCTCTCAATGAAAGCATCAATTGTTAGGACTTAAGCACATAAGAAGAGCTCAACCCAAAAGATTAGTCTAATTGGTAGCAGGGTTTCATGGCTTAAGTACCACATTGAACATTTTGATATATTCGATATGAGACTTCTAACACTCGTATCAGTCTATATAGATTTTCTTTTTTAAATTAAAATTGAATCTCTCACTAATGAACGGTGAGATTGATCCTTCAAATTAATTAGTTTTTGTAGCGTATATCAAATTTTCAAAAAAACATTAAGGGCATGTGTTTGATTTGTTAATATATAAGTGAATTAAAATCATAGCTTCGTGAGTTGCTATTTTAAATGGACGCCTCTTCGCACGTTGTATGTGAAGGGGTAGTTGTAGTTGTAGACACTATGAAGCTTATGTAAATGCTAATCATTTTGATGTCATGAACTAAAAGGTCATGATTGACAGTAAATATTAATCATTCCGATGTCAGCCGTTACAAAAGTGTCAGCTTATGTAATTATTGAACAGGAACGCGTGGTCTAAGCCAACATACTATTAGACCGAACTTGACGCCGAGTTGGACTCGTGCCCACTCCAAAACATATCTCATTTGTTTTATGACAATTTTATTATTTTTCTTAAATTGTGTGCAAAAATCTTAAATTTGGAGAAAGATTTCCCAGGTAGTAATAGCAATGTACTTACTACTATGGCGTAAGATTAGATACAATGATGTTTGCTTGCATTGCACAAACTTGAACGTTGAATATCTATCATCACTTTCAAACTTATTTTCAAAGGCAGAGATAATTTATTGAAGAAAAGAAAAAACAATTGCTTGTGCTTGAGTTGAGGACAAGAATACAACAGAACATAGTTCGATATTAACAGGTAATCATCCTTAATTTTATTAATTATCATTAAACAAATCAACAGTTCAAATAATTGAATGATTAGATACATGTCTGCGTTTCAACTAAAGGCGAATGTACAATATACTTGGAGCCAAATACGGATTTATTGGATGAATTAACAATTTTAAATCCTTAACCTCAGACAATTAAGTGGCTATCCTGCTTTTTAAGAATCCTTCATCTAATCTTTTTAAGGTTAATAATCATCTGAATTAAGTTAATTATTAGGTTTGACCGTTATTTTGCACACGTGCCCATTTATTAAACATAAGACGAGTTATGATGATGTGCTTGAATTGCACAAACTATGATGTTTTTCACGATCCCACTTCATTACACTTTCTTAATAATATGATATTGAAGACTAAATGATTTTGATCTGGTTTGGGTAGGAATGTCAATGGATATTCATGGCCGCAGATAGTATGATATCCGTGTCCACTCAATTAGATAAATAGGATATCCGTATCCGCTCCATATTCGGGCGGGCATCCACTAAGCGGGTAATCCGCTGGTTTTGAGGTATTCACGGATATTAACAAATATTCATGGATGATAACTTTTAAATTTTTTTTCTAATTATACCTAATTTCTTAAAAGAAGTAAAAAAGAATATTACAAACACATATTCATACATTTCACTTTCAATTTACAACTATGTCACCATATTCATTTTTCTTCTTTTTACCAAAACTTAATATAATATCCATATATTTCTCTTTAAAAAAATAATATACATACATTTCTAACTAAAATAAAATTCATCATAAAGTTATGCGAAATATAAAAGCTTATTTTATATTTAATAACTAAGAATATTTAAGTAATTTTCTTATTTATGAATACCTGCGAGCGTGGATATGATTAAATCCGTATCCATATTCATTAAGTATCGGGTAATTATAATATCCATTTATTTCATCCGTGAATATCCATTAAGTTATCCGCCCCGTATCTGTGGCGGATTTTATCCGCGGATATTTGCGGGTATGGATATTTTGGCTATCCCTAGGTTCGGGAATCAGTTTTGGCATCAAATAGTTTCAGTCTCTCCCGATCGCAGTTGTGGGAAATTAAATTGTGTTCTTTCCTATCAAATTCAGCGTCAATCACCACGGAATCAACTAACGATTGGTTGTTCGTGTGTATTTCATTCATGTAAATATTCTATATATTTATTAGATTGATTGAATAGTTAATAAATCTCTATAAGTATAAATAAGATTAATAACTATTTATTTTAAAAAAATTCTTATATTTAATACCATAAGTCTTATTTTTTGAAGAAGAAATAAAATAAAAAATAAAAATGAAAAATAGCACAAGTTGTGCTAGAGTACAAGAATAAAACAGAATACGAATATATTACACTCGCAATCACAGAGCACCAAGCTAAATGTAAATACACGAAAGCTTAAAAACAAAACCAAACGACAGAAATTCCATACTTAACAACCAAACCGCAAAATCAGTTTAAGGCAAGTTGATATTATTATTAGACCTTAACAAGTGTCCTAATGTATTGGAAATAATAACTTTCAAACTTTAAAAAAGTTGAATAGACTAATTTTCAAGTCAGTATTCTACTATTTTTATTTTCTTAACAATGTTCTGAGAAACTCATTAACATCTTCCTTTTATCATTGAAAAAATGAATTAATAACTTCAAGGATATTGTTCGATAGGGGTTCAGTGCAGTCGAAAATTCACTTACTACAGTGCAGTCGGTCATATGTAGACCGTCTGATCAAGATCAAATTGTTTAGATTTACTGACTGCATGCAGTCAACTGCACAGAATCCAAATTCGATTTTGTTTATTAGGACTAAAAAAACATGTCTTAAATCTTAGAGATCTTGAGCTAGATAAATTTGAAAATATTTATAACTGTTCTTTCAACTCTAAACTTTTTTCTATCTTGAAATATATCATCATCCTTTCACCTATTTTTTTTGTATAAAAAAGAAAAAATTAATTAATTAATACAAGCTTTTTGGTCAAATAATTGTTGATTTGATACATACGTCTGTGTTTCAACTAATGGTGAATGCAGAACAATGGTGCCCAATTAGGATTTATTTATATTATAGTAATAATAAAGTGTCTATATTAGTTTGGCTTATGGTTGAACTTAGTGTATAAATTAGTGGAGGTAAATAACATTTTTTAAAACCTTGCCATGAGACAAGTGGATAAACTTTTCTAGAATCTCTTCATCCTTTTCAGGTTATCTGAATTAAGTTGGAGTATTTAACTGTCAGCTAGGTTTGACCGTTTCCACATGTGCACATTATTTAATATAGATGAGAATTAAGGGTACATACTACATAGTATTTCAAAGATATAATTAAACAATGACCATATTAGTAGTTTATCTAGATGGCTTTGCTTTGCCTTTTAATTTGGCCATATGTCATTGTAATTGTTTCAGGTGGTTGTATATGTTGTGAGGTATTCTGCATATATATATCTTGTTAGTTCAAACTTTAAAGTATGCCAAATACTATTTGATAGTATGCCTTATACTATCCGATAACAATTAGGAGAGTTTTGCCATCTATTTTTGGGTCTCATAAGACTCGAGGGATTAGTCTGTACTTACGTTCAAAAGATACCCAATTTACACCCAAAAAAAAAACTTATACTTGAATAAATTATTAAATCACGCTCCGATTTTATAGGACATTCTCAAATAGATCATTGACTTTATGAATATTTTAAAAAGATCCATGAGTATCTTAAATTTCACTCAAATTAATCCTTAAAAAAATATGTTAGGGACAAAATTGAAAACAAATAGATAAAATAAGGACCAAACTGATTAAACCTTGTAAAATATAATAATTTAATTAATATTAAGTAGCTAAATAAATATATAGATTAACTTGACAATTCAATGGAGTCATGGACCTTTTTAAAATATTCAGTCATAAATTTATTTAAAAGTATCCTACATAGTAAGGGACTAACTTGAATTTGTGGGTGTATTTTATTTATAAAGTCTTTTTGCTTTTTCTATAAAAAAATAAAATAACAATAACCATAAATGAAAACCAAAGAGTATATAAACTTGGTAACTACGCAAAAAATCTTATGAGTTTTTTTTTTAGCATCAAAAGATTATGTATAATACTCCATATGGAGTATGCACAAAAGGGACAAATGATATTATACATACAAGTCAGGATTAAATATAAGAGGTATTTAATCCAATTAACAAAACTCGCTCAAAACGTCAAAAAAGACACCGTTGATTTCTCTTCTCATCTCTTAAATTTCTCTTTTCACGCAAAACACGTAGAAAATTTTGAAAAATATTTTTCGAAGTTTTTTCCAGTGATTTTACACTAAAAAACAAAATTTATACTAAAAAAAATTTGAAAAACACAATGCAATCCATTAGATTAGTAATATATTCATATAAAATACAAGTTTCCCCCTTTTCTTTTCTAACACCCATTTTCAAGATAGCATTGAAATTCCATCAAAATCATCATCAATTACTTGTGCTTTTGAGTTGAAAATCGAATCAATTCTAGCTTTCCAAATAAACCACATGACGACATGCCAAACAATAGAAGTCCCTTTAGCTGCTTACCATGATCACCCCCAACCAAACCAATTAAAAACTTTGCACCATATAATGCAGAGGCGAACGCACATGACCCAAATAAATGTCCCTTACACTATAATCTTATCATTCTTATGTATATTTGTATTTGTACATGATTGTTATAAAGCTAAACAAGTATATACTAGGACTATAGTAAATGTAATTAACCAATCCATTGAGTTCAAGTGGTTAATGACATTTCTTTAGGACGAATTATTCAGAAAAACCTGAGTTTAATTTCACTTTACTTATCTCTGAACTCTGAATTATCAGAACTCTCTTTCCCTAAAAATCAGAGGATTAATACAAAAAAAAATATAATTGATATATATACTTTACCGAAGTGAAATGTTAGTATGTATTTGATCCAAATTTGGATAAAATCATTTATGTACCATTTACTTTTATTTTATTTTTGCTATATATATATATATATATATATATATATATATATATATATATATATATATATATATATATATATAATAATTACATATGAACAAAAGGTAGACGAGTAACAAACTGCGTCGCTAAACCTTTTTGGATAATAAAACTCAATATTTGAAAAACTACGTTCATCGACATAGACGACACAACATTACTATGCATGACCTTTATATATCTACAAAACCTCGTAACTTTATACCAAAAGCTGGTAATTAACATCACTACAACTCATGTTATTAGAACGACAAGACAATGAAGAAGGTGAAACAGAGTTGTGTTTATGACTCTTTTGAAAATTGCAACCCACATTCTCATCACTCTCCATCTCCATCAATGCCTCACAAAACAAGTCAACATGACAAGGAAGCCATAAAGGACCATCATTTGTATAACCATATTCATTCTCAACATCTTCTAAAAATGTTTTGAACAAAGGATGATTGAATATTTTAATCTTGATCACAAATCTCTGTCTCTCAGGTCCAACATAGACACAAATACAACCATTTGGTGCTAATTTCTTACTAGTAATATCCTTTTTACGGCTCTTTTCTGATAATTTTCCATAGCTTCCACTAGTACTACTTTCTTGATGATCATATAATCTCTTGTTGCTTCCCCATACTTTCTTACATTTCTTCACAAAATCCATCTCTATAATTAAGCAAGATATATAGTTTTTATATATATCTTGTTGTATGGGGAAAGCAAGAGAAGAGAGATTGTAAATGAAGGTGTTGATTTTTTGTTTGTGTTTGAAAGGTTAAGATCATTATATATAGAGGACCAAATGTCTCACAATGGTCCCACCTATTATTATTATTATTATTATTATTATTATTATTATTATTATTATTATTAATATGATGGAATATAAGGACTTATGGTCTTATACTTTGGTCTTATATTGCTCTATTTTATTATAATTTTGATGGAATATAAGGACCAAATGTCTCACATGCTCTTTGATTTTGAATATGTTTTATTGAAATTACCTAGTAGACTAATTCTGCTTTTGGGTAAAAAACACATTATTTCCTTTAACTTTCCTTTGTTTTAAATTGAATCTAATTAAATTAAAATTAACAATTTTACCTCTCTCTCACTCATATTTTCATTATATTTTGTTGCAAAAATAAGAAGGAAAAAATTGTTTCAAATGCTGTCAAATTTTAGTTGTTCAAATATCCTTATTCAATTTCTATAGATATAAGTTATTATTTTTAGTTTTTACCCTGTATTTTTTTTACAAGAAGTAATTTGGCAATGATGAAATCTACACTATCTCTTAATAATTTGAGGTATTTATCTAACAATGAATGAGAACAAATCATATAGTAGATATTTACAACTACTTTTTAACTAACTTTTATTTCACATTTGTATGTTTGTTCTCATTATTTGTTGGATAAATACTCTTAAATTATTCAGGGATAGTGTAAAAATAACCTTTGGTAATTTATAGTTTGGTCAGAGAGAAGAGTATTTAAACCTAATTTTTATGTAGTATTTTTTAAGTAATAATTATAGAAACCAAACTTTTAAAGTACTAGTAAATCATACAAAAGCAGTAGCAACTGAATAAACACTCATAGAAAGAATTGGAATGAGCTTGCTTGCAATGCTCAGTAAACTCAAAGTTTGTAGTTAAAAAATAAGGGAAAAGCTAAAATGCTTTAACGGCAGATTTTATTGATTCAAAAAAGGAAATGTTTTATCATAATTTATGTATGTAATTCACTTTTTAAACTTTATCACAAATTAATTATACGAAATTTAAGAAAATATTTTTACTTTTAGATTCTTAACATGTGTCTTAGGGCACATGTTAGCAAAACTCAAAAAATAAATATGCACGGGTAGTGTAAAACTGTTAGGGTAAAAAATAAATCATGTTTTCGTCACATCACTCTAGTTTTACCTCATTTTCTTAATATGATATGATAAATTGATAATTTTTTATTGGTTTAATTAATAAAATGGTCCCTTAAAGATATTTTTTGTTTCAGATTGGTCCCTTAAAGAAAAAAAGGTCCAAATAGGTCCCTTAAAGAAAAAAAAGTCCGAATAGGTCCTTAAAGACATCTCCGTTAATCAGTTTGGTCCCTAAAAAGATGTCTAAATAGGACCAAACTGATTAACGGATATGTCTTTAAGGGACCTATTCGGACATTTTTTTCTTTAAGGGACCTATTTAGACATTTTTTTCTTTAAGGGACTAATATGAAACCAAAAATATCTTTAAGGGACCATTTTATTAATTAAGCCTTTTTTATTGGATAACTGTGTAAAACTATTTTACACTGTCAGTGAATCTCTATTAAACTCAAAAAAGATATTACTCATATCTCTAAATATAAAGTTTTTTTATCTAGTAGCCTAGTTGTTAGAAATTTCCCCGAACCGTGCAAAATGGTCGCCTATGACACAGCTCACTAACTCTGTTTTGGGTGTGAAGTGTTTGGGGTTTGAACCCCAGCATCTACATAATATATGCGATGTTCCTAACTAACTTTCTAACCTCCTAACCAACTTGGTAACCTATCAACTAATTTTAGTTGATTAACTAACTATCTATAGTCTTAACATCTCTTTTATAAAAAAAATATATATATATGTTTTTTCAAAGTTCAAAGAATAATTAATAGACGAAATAAAAAAAAGGACATAATATATTCCTAGTATATATCCGATCCGAAGTTACATAAAATGTGAAAGTTCAAAGAATAATTAATAGACGAAATAAAAAAGATGAGAAATTGTTCCTCACACACACACACACGCAGTCATTTGTGACGGGGTAATTGAAAAATGAAAAGAAAATGCAAAACAATTCACAAATCTCAACTTTTGAATTCACACGGATCAATAGCCTACCAACTTGTGTTTGCGTCAAGTCAATTGTGGAAATTTTATTTTTTTATAAATATATTGTATTTTGTTTTTATTATGAGATACTACTACGACGTAAGACGAGATACGATGATGTTTGCTTGTATTGCACAAACTGGAACGTTGAAAATCTATCACTTTCATAGTTGATAATAATCGGTAAACTTCCTTCTATTAATATTAAGCTAATAATACAAACAAGCTTTTTGGTCAAAATAATCGAATTACATGATGTCTGCGTTTCAACTAAAGGTGAATGCAGCATATTATATATAAACAAGTGGCTAATCTTTTCTAGAATCTCTTCACACTTTATAGGTTAGCTGAATTTATAACTCGACTTATTCAATCATTATAGAGGCTGAAATCCGAGCAATATAAATTCTGAATAACTATATTGCTCTGACCGGGATTAAATATAATAGACAATATCGATAAAAATTAATGTATTTATTCAAAATTTATACTAAATATGTCGATTTTATACCACCGTCGGAAAAGTAGGTATTACGGTGGTAGACAGCCAGAATTTCAAGAAGAAGTAAAACATAATACAACACAAAGAAGAAACACCAGGGTTAGAGAAAAAGGAAAACACGAAATGGAGAGACAAAAAACACGAACAGAGAACTATCGGCGCCATTCAGGACAAGGTGGTGCGGAGGGTTGACGGCATCCTCGTCACACCACCGCCGCCGCCTTGTCTACATTGTGAAACGAAAGGTTTGGATTTAAGAGAGATGAATTGCAGATCTGATAGTTTTATATAACGGTCAAAGAGAAATGTTTAGAGAGAGAAAAAGTTTTCAACTTTAAAAATGTTGAAATAAATGTAATAGAAGTCAACTATATCTTACAATATACATTAAGTTATAATTTTTTACATATAATTTAACTTAATTTGTTAATATTTTTTTTTACAAGTATTTTGTTAATACTTATAACGATTCATTCATCAATATACACAAAGTAGATTAAGTTTTTCATCAATTTATTCTCTGCGTATATCCTTTACAATTCTTAACCCTACTTAAAAGATTTAATAAAAGTGAGGCAGTCAGTAGCAAGGTTTTAAATAAAGGTCCTTTACTGCAAAAAAGGATGCGACAAAAAGGAATTGGCGCCTACCATTATCGTTTTTCACCGTTTTATATGGTGAAAAAAAATCACGCCGTTACGGCCATAACGAAACACCGATATAGCCGCAAAGAAACGCAATACAGCCGCCACAAAATGCTAATAGATAGAGACTTCTATTTTTTCCAATAGAAATGCATAAAAATCACATTTTTAATATAAATATGAACATAAATTATAAAGTGTTATATCTTTTTAACTCTTTCCTAGTTCAAAATTTTACATTTATCTCATATTTAAGTTGTTATACATATATCATATTACAAATAATTTTAATAAGATTTGTGCGATATTGATTAATTCACACAGCGACGACCGTATTTCCTAACGCATCAGTCGTAACAGCCAAAATTGCGAAATCCTTGACGCGACCGTGACCGCGACCGCTATTTAAAACCTTGGTAACTAGCATCATATGAAGTTCTAATTAATTAACAAGCTTCTTTCATTCAAGAACTGAGAAATTTAAAATAAAAAGAAACATATATCATGAAGGAGTTATATTTTTCATCAATTATATATATCTACATCAATTAATTTTACAACTCTATACCAAAACCTGGTAATTTACATCACAGTTCAGGTTATTAGATCGACAAGAAAATGAAGAATGAGAAACTGGGCTGTGTTTGTGACCCATATCATCACTCTCTATCTCCAAAAGTGCTTCACAAAATAAGTCAACATGACAAGGAAGCCATAAAGGACCATCATTTGTATAACCATATTCATTCTCAACATCTTCTAAAAATGTTTTGAACAAAGGATGATTGAATATTTTGATCTTTATTACAAATCTCTGTCTCTCAGATCCAACATAGACACAAATACAACCATTTGGTGCTAATTTCTTACTATTAATATCCTTTTGTTTTTTGTGACACTTGTTCTCTGATAATTTTCCATAGCTTCCACTTCCACTTTCACTACTTTCTTCTGAATCATACAATCTCTTGTTGCTTCCCAATACCCTCTTACACTTCTTCACAAAATCCATCTTTATAAATAATGAATAATTACTAATTGATAGGTGTTGATTTGTTTTGTGTGTATGAAAGGGTGATAGACTAACAAAGAAGAAACTCCTTATATAGACCACTAAAGTCTCACAAGGTAGGACATTGGTATTATTTATACTATATAATATATAGTGGTTATATTGGTCTTATTGCTATATTTTATTTTAATTGTCAGTCCACACGTGCTATTGGATTTGGAATATTGTATTTCTTATGAAATTACCTAGTAGCCAAATAATGTTTTTTTTTAATTACTTCTTTTGTGTTCATTCAAGTATGAATGAGAATGATGATAAGAAACATGATGGTAATTTTTTTTTTAATATAATATATTTGTCATTCAAAAAAATTTATCTTCTTATTTTATCCTATTGTTTTCTAATCCAATTCATATTCGTGGTAATTATTTTAACTCGAGAGATAAAAAGAATAACTTTTAAATTCATTTTTAGTTTGATTTAGTCTAAGTTTTTAGTTTAATGATCTTGATCTAATTAAGCTCCTAACTATTTTTGTCTCATTTTAAAAATGGGTCATGCTAAACAGTGCCCCCGGGGCACTAGTTAAGCATACTAAAAAAAGAAACAAAGGAAAAAGTTAATGATGAGAGAGAATAACTTTTTACATATTAAAGCATTGAATGCACAATTTACGAGATAAAATTTCCATATTTATATCCTTAACTAGTGCCCCGGGGGCACTGTTTAGCATTTTCCTTTAAAAATTTAGCTTTTGTTCACACTTACTCAAATTAAGATGCAATATAGCCAATAATACTATGCTCAAATTTCTAGCCACATTTGCTCTTACTACAAACTAAGATGGAGTGTGGATAGAAGATATTCCCTTTCTGGGCTCAATTATTGTATTTGACTTTATCCCATATTGGATCCTAATTATTATTATTATTATTAAAATAAAATATTTAAACAAACAATATTATTGGATGAAAAAAAACCTCCTTTCTTTCTTTTTTCCTAGAAAGAACTGTTGATCCGCAATGCTTGCTCAGTCAACTTAGTTAGGTATGCTAATGACAGAGTATTATATTCATGTCCAAAGATTTCTTAAAAAAAGAAAGAAAAAAAAACTGAAGAGAAGAGAAGTGAAGAAAAATTTGTCCTAATCCTACCTGGCGCTGTCAATTTGTGACGGGTAATTACAAAGTTAAGTACTTTTCTTTCTTTCATGTCCACGCACGCTAGAAGTAATATTTTTTGTTTTATTCATTCTTACTTTACTTACTTTCTACCAACCCCCACCACGTTGGTGTTTTGCACTGTACAAACAATTCAATACGTACTTGATTGATTGAATATCTATCTCATATCTATTTTATTTATTTTTTAAGAAATCTATCTTATATCTATCACTTTCATAATTGAAAATTGAAATAACCGGTAAGTGTTTTTTAGGACTGTATTATATCTCACTCATGTGCATTTTCGTACAATGTATTATGACTTTGCTTTTAAGAAATTTGAAAATTTGCATTAGTAATTCATTTCAGACTAAGTGCTCGTTTCACCTTCTTATTTTAGTTTTAAAAGTTATTTTAAGAATTGCTTCAAAATAAAAAGTTATTTTAAGAATAAAATTGAAAATAAAAACTTTAAACTTAAAGTTGTTTGATATTTATTATTTTTTTTCAACTTAATTATCATTTTTAAGTTAAATATGTTTGGTAAAATAGATTAATAACTAACTTATCATAAATTCATGATCATCTAAATTTAAAAGATAATTATCCTAATAATATTACAAACTTAAAAAAATATAATAATAATAACAACCTAAAAAAAATAATTATCATAAATTCTTTTTTTTTATGAAAATAAATTCTATTATTTTAAGTCACTTATATTGTGTTTTTTCATTAAAAAAAGACACGTTTTATTTTAATAACTTTATCAAATTTGTGTTTGGCCCTACTTCTCCTTAATAGAAGTAGAGAAGTAAAAAATAATGAGGGTCAAACGGGTACTTATGATTTAATATTATTACCAATGTTACGGGAACCTATAGGGGTTACACACACAGGACATATAAGATTTATTTATGAAGTAAATAAATAAAATTTATTTATAAAATAAATAAATAAGATTTGTTTATAAAATAATACGTGGGATTTATTATTAATTAGATAATTACGAAATAATTATAACGGATAATTACGAAGTAAATAAATATGATTTATTTACAAGATGCTAAGTAGAGCTGTTAAAAAGGGTCGGGTTATCGGACCGGCTCATTAGCCCTATCCTTTTACACGGGTCGGACTTCATAAAAAGGGGATTGTGCCTTATCGGGTCAGGATTTTTCATGGGCTGTCATGGACCGGCCCATAGGCTTTTGGGCCGGCCCTTAAAGAATTTAAAAAAATATTTAAAAAAATTTTATAATCTTTTTATTGTTATATTTTGGTCCTATTTTTATGCATAAATTCATATATAATTTTTTTTATTATTTTTGTTGTTTTATTGTTATTATTTGTGTTTTGTTCCTATCTATAATATGTTTTATTCCTATTTTTTAGCATGTCATCTTTTTATTTATTTTTAATTTTTTTTTTGTGCAATTACAACGAATGATATAAAACTTGGAATATTGTTATTTTAAGCCTATCATCTTTTTATTCTATTTATTTTATATTCTTTCTATATTTTTGTTTTTTTTTTACTTAAATTACATTGCATGAATGAAAGATATAAAACTTGGATTTTTTTTTGTAGTAATAATAATAATAATAATATGACAAAAAACTTATTGGATTATAATGAGATTATTTGTTAGAGATTTGTTTGTTTGTTTGATGGGGATAAAGAGGAAGATATTGTTGTTTGGAAGATTATGTGAGAAAATATAGGGATACGAATTACCTTCTTGAAGATTTAGTTGAAAAATATAACATAAATTTAGTAGAATATGTTTTTTTTTTTAAAAAAAAATACTATGAAAATTAGTGGGTCGGCCCATCGGGCCATGTAGGCTTTTGCTTATCGGGCCGGGCTAAGCAGGTCGGGCCATGAAGTTAACGGGTCAGTCTGCCCCCGCCTCTTTATTTGACCGGGCCCCTCCAGGCCGGACCGGGCCAGCCCCTTTGACAACTCTAATGATAAGTGAGACTTATCAGTAGTTAGATAATTACAGAATAATTATAATAGATAATGTTGTGAATTTGTCAATAAAATCACACCAATGAAATATTTGATGTGTTGACCAATAAAACGGCAACTAATAAAAAGTAATTCTGAAGGAAAGCTTATATGACTGTGAAATCATTTATTGTATAAGTAATTCTAACTTTAATCCTTGTTTATACATCTTTCCTTGCTCTCTTATTTTTCTATGAATAAAACACTCCGTATTTATATAAAAACTAGTGGCCGAACAGATTTTTTATTATGCAAATTTATGTAAAAGAATAAAAAATTGACTCAATATATGTCTTTTGTTATGGTGAGTTTGTTAATAAAAAAAATTTGCTGCCAAAATAAAGTTAAGGGTATTGTTGGTATTATGAAAAATTCACACCAAAAGTTTTTGTATCCTCTTTATATATATATGTATAAAATAGATATGCAAACTTATGTAAAAAAAAATCTCATGTTATGGTGAGTTTGTTAACAAAAAGAATTTGCTGCTAAAAAAAAAGTTAAGGGTATTGTTGGTATTATGAAAAGTTCACACCAAAAGTTTTTGTATCATCTTTATATATAAGTATAAATATAGATATATGCCTTAAAAATAGAAACAAATCTGTTTTAGAATAAAACTGAATCTCACTTAGTTTTTAAATATATCCAATTTAAAAATAAATAAAATCTTTACCAAAAATAAATAAATAAATAAAATCTTTGTTTTGTGATTTTCAAGTCAAATCTCCACATATAATTATGCGCGTTTTAGTATGACTTGCTAATCACACAAGAGATTCTATAAATAGAACTCTTGTGTAGAGGATAAATTCAACCGAATTTAGAATTCAGAATCTTAATTTTCTAAAATTAACATCGCGCCTTACTCTCTCTAAAGCCTTCAACCAAGCTTCAGCTAGCACTGCGATTGGAGGAACTGTTCGTGTGGACTGAGTAGAGGTATCGCTAGGTTGCTTTGTTCGTGATCAGAAACTATTTTTGTTTCAAAGGTTCTGCGCTTTAAGAGGTAAACACATAAACTCGTGATGTTTGATTTATGATTAATGATTTAATCAATATTCGTTCATCGAAATTGTCCCACTAAGAGGATTAAAATTTTGAAAAATCTCTCCAACCATCTTAAAAACATTGATTAGGTAATAAAAATAAAGATTTTAAAGGATCTCAAATCAATAAATGCTATTAATGTTTTAATATTTATGTTAGAAGATAAATTCAACTGAATTTAGAATCCAGAATCATAATTTTCTAAAACTAACATCGCGCTTTACTCTCTCTCTAAAGCCTTCAATCATCTCCCTCCAACCATCTTAAAAACACTGATTAGGTAATAAAAATAAAGATTTTAAAGGATCTCAAATCAATAAATACCATTAATGTTTTAATATTTATGTTAGAGGATAAGTTCAACCGAATTTAGAATCCAGAATCCTAATTTTCTAAAACTAGCATTGCGCTTTACTCTCTCTCTAAAACCTTCAATCAAACTTCAGCTAGCACTGAGATTGGAGGAACTGTTCGTGTGAACTGAGTAGAGGTATCGCTAGGTTGTTTTGCTTGTGATCAGAAATTGTTTATGTTTCAAAGGTTTCACGCTTTAATAGGTAAACACATAAACTCGTGATGTTTAATTTGTGATAATGATTTAATCAAGATCCGTTCATCTGAATTATCCCAGGATTAAAATTTTGAAAAACTCCTCCAACCCTTATGTAATAAAAATAAAGATTTTAAAGAATCTCAATTAATAAATGCTATTAATGTTTTAAGATTTATGTTATAACTAACAAGTAACAAACATACCAAGGAAGTTTGCTTATATTTATTTTCTTTTACAAACGCGCACATTTAACGAATACAAATTTTACTCTTAGAATGAAATTTTATATTGTATAGATAACTTCTGTCCAAATTTTAAAGAAATCTAAAATTGAATTTGAAAAAAATTAAAAAAAAGAAGAAATTGTTTAAATAAATTATAATAAAATTAAATTATGCTTTAATTAAAGACCGTTTGGATTAACTTATTTTTCTAATAAGGCGAAGAGCATCTAGACATCAGGGAGGAAGCAGGCATTGCCCCCATCTTATGCCTATATCTCTTTATTATACTAAAAAAAATACAAAACTAGGGGCATAAACCTAACCCAACGAGTCCACACAATAGAGCGTAAGACCAAAATACACCAACTTCTAACTAATCATAAGACAAAAGAAGTCTGTAACATTCATGCGAATGAACCGACTGTCAACACGAATCCGTTCACGTACCCCTACTCCTTGCATTAGGCCAGCAAGTGATGATAGTTTTTTCAAGCAAACAGTCTGAAATCAAGAATCATGAAAAATAGCTTAAAAACTTATTTATTTGTATAAGTTGTTTTGCATGCGCTAAAAAATTAGAAGTCACTAGGTTTGATCTAGTGGTGAGGGGTTTGAGTAGTATGTATAGGTTCTGGGTTCGATCCACAGCTCATTGTAAACAAAAATAAAATAAAATTAGGACCCGTTTGGAATAGTTTATTTTTAAGCTTATGCAAAACAACGCATGCAAATAAACAATTTTTTATGTTAATTTATAAGTTTTGACTAACGAAAATTGTAGTTTTATAAGCTATATTTTCATAAACTAACTTGAAATAACTTATAATAATTAATGCATAAAAAATTATTTATTTGCATAAACTGTTTTGCATAAGCTAAAAAAAAGTTACTCCAGACAAACACTTAGTCAATCTAAACGGGCCTTAAGTATAGCAGAAAAAAAAAAGAATTAATATCTGAAAATGAAGTAGTAAAATATTTAGTGGAGAGTGTCAAAATAATATATAGTTTGTTAGAGAGATATATATTCTAAACAGAAAGAAAAAGATAATATGTTTGATAAAAAAATCATTTAGATATTTACGCGAAATTAAATAGAGTAACCATTTAAAAAAAAATTGTTATTTCGTCTATCCACCAATTTTATTTTATTTTTTGTTGAGATATACACACAAACCTTATTGATGTGTGTCAATCTTCAAAAAGAATTGTTATTTCATTTATCTACTAAAAAATAAACGAGCAACAAACCCTAAAAATTATCGAAACGACAACAATACTAAAAATAAACCTAATAATTTTTTTTTTTGGTTTTAACATTCTAGTTCTCAGGGAAATAGAATTGACAATCAAAAGTTCGACCGCAAAATAAGTAAAGTTGACAAAAAATTATTGCCAGCAGAAGTCAAACTCGAGTTATTCTAAAATAAGTAAACCCTAATATTTTTTTTGTTTACAATGAGCCGAGAATCGAATCTAAAACCTATTACATACTACCCAAACCCCTCACCACTAGACCAAACATACCGAACCTAGTGGCTTAGTAAACCCTAATAAAACCCTAATAATTTGTGTATATATATATTTCCTACTTTTTACTTCCCTTATATATTTATCATTAATAATTAACAAACACCTAAATAATTTTTTTTTTGTCAAAGCCTAAATAATTTGTTTTTAATTAGTAAAAAAATAAATGAACCCCCAATGCCAATACCATATAAGCAGCCCAAACAATAAAACCTAAACCAATTTCATCACAATTTCCTTCTACCAATCAAACACACAGATTAACATAAAACCTTTCATATTTTCTTTCCTCAACTCTTACGAATCGTTCCATCTTCTTCTTTTAAAACAACAATTACCGTTTTCTATTTTTCAAACATTCTTATTTAATTTCAATTTCTAACCGCTGTTGAATTTCTAGAATATTCTTCTTCTTCCTTTCTCTGCCAATGGATGTTCACGTCAAACAAGAAGAAACCTTCGACATTCCAAAGAAACTCCGAAGAAACACCTGTCCTCCTCCTCCTGACTCGGTTATCGAACTCAGTAGCAGTAGTAGTAGCAGCGATTCCGATTCCGACGGTGATTTAGAATCGGTTGTTGCTAGTGTTGTTAACACGATTGAAAGTCCTTCCAAGAAAAGAAAGGTTAATGATAAAGGAGCGGTTCTACCGGCTGGATTTCTAAGTCCGTTACCTCCACCGGCGCCGTCGAACAATGCTGTTCTGTCTTTACCGGCACCGGACTGTGGTTCTTCGGCTAACCGGAGTAATAGGAGTGTTGGCTTTGCACTTAAGGGTTGTAAGCAGTTCTGGAAAGCAGGAGACTATGATGGTACTCCTAGCGGTGGCTTTGAATCTTCAACTGGTGAGGCTTTCTTTTTTTAATAATTTTTTTTTCCTTCTAGGGCTTGTGTTTTGTTGTTATTACTTATTATGAATCTTTACAGTGAAGTGATGATTGAAATTGTTACTATTTTTAAAATGTGTTGAAATTGAAACTGAATGAATTTTATCACATTGTATTTTGTAACTGGTTTTAGAAGATGAAAAAAGACAAAGCCAAACAGATCCTTAGCATGCATGTTATGCATTGTTTCAGAATGCATGTTTCTGATGTAGTTAATAGCTGCAGCAACCTCATTGGGGGTTCTAATTAGTATAGTTAAAAAACAACTACCAATCAGTTAGTTGGTTTGATTCCCCACAACTGCGATTGAGAGGGGGCTGGAACCACTCGATGCCAGAACTGGCCCCCAACCAACCAGATTAAACTGGTGGTGAAAAGCCAAAAAAAAAAAAAACTATAGTCCTAAGAAACCATTATTGTTCTACGATACATGATTTAGTACAAAGTGTAGTCAGATAGTTGCTGTAGCAGAGCTATAACACTATAGGGCGATTGTCAACACTGATTTAAATAATGTTATTCAAAGCTCCTAAGTACTCCCTCCGGTCTCATATATAAGGAAAAATTAACTTTTTAGATTCTTTGAAAAAGCAATGTATTTAGTCTACCCATTCAAGAAACCCTGTTTTTGGTTTTTTGACTAATGAAGCCCTGGATTGTTCTCAATGTTTTTTCTTGTCTATATGTTTCTGGTTGGTTTTTAATTAATTTTTTCTGGCTTTAAAACCTGAAGTTAATTGAGTTTGCCCATGTTCTTGAAAATGCAATTATAGACTGATATTTCTTGTAAAATCTGCAGTTGGTATGGATCATGTCAGGGTTCACCCCAAGTTTCTACACTCTAATGCCACAAGTCATAAGTGGGCTCTTGGAGGTAAAGTGAGCATATTTGTAGCCATTGTTAACTATTTTCATAATATTGAGTGAACTTATTTTCCTGTTCCCCATCCCTTTGAGACTTATCGTAATATTCCATACTTTGATTGTTTTTCTGCAGCTTTTGCTGAGCTTTTGGACAATGCATTGGATGAGGTATTCCTTGCTTCACATCTTTTAAATAAGCACTGATTGTTATTATTTTCGTCTGTGACTTACTTGAATTTGATTTCAGGTTTGTAATGGTGCCACATATGTAAATGTAGATATGGTTGTGAGTAAGAAAGATAACTCCAAGATGTTGCTAATAGAAGGTATTTTTTAATCTATCCACCGTTTACTTATTTCAGTCTATGGAAAGAAAAATGAAAAAGGGTGATAGTTCATTGTTGTTCTTAGAATTTGGATTTGAGGCCTAACTCAACTCCTACAAAACTAACTTATCCACAAAGTATTTTAAACATATTCTGTAATATATATATTTTTAAACAATAATAGAACTTGGATTCTTCTAGGATACATATCCATAAGTATTATAGGAGTATTCAAGAAATATCTACGTATCTGATATTGCAAGCTTAATTTGGCATAAAAAGAAAATGTGGAAAAGTTGTTTTTGAAATTTAAATTATGAATGTCTTGTGCTAAGAGTCCTTGCAAAATTGTTGTGCTTGCCTGGTTTTCTGTTTCTGTGTTCCAAAATTTCAAATGCTTGATTGTTTATTCTTATTTCAGATAACGGCGGTGGGATGAATCCTGATAAAATCCGTCAATGCATGTCGCTGGGATATTCCGAGAAAAGCAAGCTGGCAAATACAATCGGACAATGTAAATCTTTAATGCATTACAGAATATAATTGTTGAGCATTTCATTTAAAAAGGTATACTGATTTTTTCTTCGTGGCTTCTTGTGATAGATGGAAATGGATTTAAAACAAGTACCATGAGGCTTGGGGCTGATGTAATTGTGTTCTCCCAATGTAAAGGAAAAGAAGGGAAGAGGTTTGATTGGTTTTTCTTATTGCTTCATTCAATTTTACTTACATGTTTGAGACGTGTTCTTCATATAGGGAAAATTAAATTCTGAATTAGTTTAAAATTTGTTTTGTTTTTCTTCTACTAGTAATCAAGGAAACTCATTTATGTTTTAATTGTTTTGCTTTTTTACTGAGTTAGAATGTGGATAGTTACGATAGACATAGACATTTAGGTTTCACAATTTTGGTTGATAAAATTTTACTTTTATCACATAAAAACCCTAAGTCTCTCCGCCATTTCATCCATCCCGCTTGAATATAATGGTATGCATCTCCCTATATTTCTTCGTCATTCAGTACAATATACCCAATATATTTAAATTGTGTAACTTGTGGTATGGCATCCAACTTTCACCTTTAAAGTAGGATTTCTTCGCCAATTGCTAATCTTACATTCCGTATAGTCTTACTTCTATACTCAAACAAAAACCATATACTTATAAGTTTTTTTTATAACCTGACCAAACACCTAGTTAAGAGCTCATGTAATAAGACATTCAAATAAGCCCCACAAGTAAAATGCCGCTGTTGATTGTGCTTGAGGATGGGTTTGTCTGGCTTCTGTGTCTACTCTCTAGTCTACTATCTATGATTCTATATTATATTCATATTTTACCATCTTCGTTTTTCATGGCATGCTTCTATATCTAACTAGGTGACCTGGACATATTTATTAGGTCTACACAGAGCATAGGGTTGCTGTCTTATACATTTTTGAAGAATACAGGGAAGGAAGACATTGTAGTGCCCATGGTAATTTGTTTTGTCTTACACCAGTGTAACACTTAGGTGGTAGTGTTACATTGGTCAATAATTTTTTTACTGAATACATGTTTTACAAAACTCACTGTTGGATTAAAAATTTATATTATATTAATAACTTCTATAATTTTTTACATAAACCTGAAGTTATTTGATATGTCATTGAGACACATCAAGATTAATGTTTTTTTATAAAAGCACTTAAGACATTAATTCTGTGCTAGACATTCATAGACTAGGTGTTTTCTTATTGATTTTGGTTTTGTTTGAAGTTATATTCTCTATTATGCATCTAACTGTGATTTATGCTGAAAACGAAAGCTGGACTACGAAAGAGATGGACAGGAATGGAAAAGAATTTTACGAACTTCTCAGGATGATTGGGATAATAATGTTGAGACGATTGTTCAGTGGTCACCATTTTCTGATGAGGCCGACTTGCGTCGTCAGGTAATCACATGCTATTTATTCTTCGTAAAATAAAATAAAAATCACATGCTATTTAAAGAGAGAGTATCAATATTATCCTTTTATTTTTTGACATTTCATTTTCTCCGTGCTTATTGCCCAATGTCACTATGTCATCAAGTTATATGTTTGTATGTCAATTAAGTGTTGTTCTTACTCATATGACTTATCCAATTTTTAGTTCAACCTGCTGAAAGATCAAGGTACACGGGTAATTATATACAATCTCTGGGAGGATGACCAAGGTCAGCTGGAACTCAATTTTGATGACGATCCACATGTATGTCCGATAACTGAGACACATGCTTCTTGTCCCGACAAAATATATTTTTATTAAATAAATTCCATATACATTTTTGTTTGTTTTTATTTCAGGATGTTCAAATAAGAGGTGTACATCGAGATGAGAAAAACATTCAGATGGCTAAAAGTTATCCCAACTCTACACACTACTTAACTTATCGACATTCGCTGAGGGTAAGCCTATACAAGTAACTATCAATGCTAATTGTTTAAGATAAGCAACACATTAACTATAAGTTTTCAAATTTGAAAATAGAGAATTAATTAGACAACATCTACTCTATAAAGCAACCTAGTTGAAATAATGAACAAGTTTTGTTTTTGGGCCAATTTCATATTTAGTATAGGCATGTATTTTGACTTTGGTGTCTTTATTGTCATTGCAGAGTTATGCTTCAATTTTATATCTAAGGTTTCCTCGAGGCTTCCGAATTGTTCTTCGTGGGAAAGATGTTTTGCATCACAATATAGTCAATGATATGATGATGGCTCAGGAGGTCACATACAGGCCTCAATCTGGAGTTGCTGATGGGATTTTAAAGGATTCAAATGTACTGTCTTTTAAATTAAATTTGAAGTTCGATTTTCCTAACGTGTACAGCTGTGTGATTTCACCATTTTTTTGTGACAGATGGTTGCTACTGTTACTATTGGCTTTGTCAAGGATGCAAAACATCATATTAATGTTTCAGGGTTCAATGTTTATCATAAGAATCGACTCATCAAGGTAAAGTTTATTATGATTACCAAAGGATGGTGAACATTATTATCTTCTCTACATGTCTTTATTGATTTAATCTACCGCCATTTAACATTAGAACAAGTTCTATATACGTACACAATATCACATAATAAATATAATAATTTGTATTGTTTTCTTAGCATCATGATTTTGTAGTTTGTCTCCTATGTTGGTTGTTAGGGTTTATTAATCTTGTGTGTTTGTTGGGATCTGTTCTGAAAATGGTTTTTCTGTTTCTGTTTTAAACCAATCCTGTGATGACTTACGAGGAAATCTCTTTTGAATTAAATTAACTGGTTGGAATTAACTTTTTGTTCAAACAATCAAAGCTTTAAATTAACTCGAAGAATTAACTTTTTGTTTGGAGGGATTAAATGCAAAAGTCTTTCTATGATAAAACAATTGACTTGGGGGTAGTTGGTGTTTTTTGTTTTGTGAAGGTGCCTTGTAATTAGAATTTATTCTTACTCGTGCTTTTCATGATTGTCAGCCATTCTGGAGGATCTGGAATCCAGCAGGAAGTGGTGGGCGTGGGGTCATAGGTTGCACATTTTCTCAGTTCTTTTGAGGGCCTCTTATGAAATTGGTTATGCATTTTTAATATAATGACCATTTGTATTTATTTGCAGGCGTATTGGAAGCCAACTTTGTTGAACCTGCTCATGACAAGCAAGGCTTTGAACGTACATTAGTTTTATCAAGACTGGAGCAACGGCTGATACAAATGCAGAAAACTTATTGGTATTCTTGATTTGCCATTGGGTTATTTATAATATTACGTGCATAAACTATGAATTGTTGTTTCACTAATTTGTTTATTTGTACTTTATTTAGGGGAGCTAATTGCCATAAAATTGGCTATACTTCAAATCGAAAACAAAACGGTAGTTCTGCTGATAAAGGTACGAGGACTGCTTTGGTGTAGTTTGATACATATTGTGCTTGCTTAGGTCAGGGTGAGTGATATCTTATTATGGACAACCGTGTGATTTTCAATCAATGTAACTTGTTTTGTAGAGACATCACCCGACACTGTTCAAGAATCATCTCGACCTAAAAGGAAAATTTCGGCCACAAATGGAAAGACAACACCAGTTGAAACAGAACTGTATTCACACTCGAAACGGAAACATATACGAACAGAATCCAAAAGAGATAGTGAACACAGAAATGGTCGCTCGTCAGTTTCCCCTGAGAGTAGGAATCAAAGTTCATCGGAAGAATCATCATATGCTGCTGGCGACAGTGATCAAAATGATAATGCCTCATCAAAGAACCAAGCAAAGGGTCTACACAAGGATCAAACACCAAGGGGAAACACCATGCGGCCTACACAAAGATCTAACCAAAAGGTTGTGCATATTGCCGTATCCCTCTCTTTCTGTCATCTCTCTTTTTCTGCTAGTATACATGCATGTTTTGCAACTTGATTAAGGGCGGGTTTGGTAATCTATTAACTTCTGAGTAAATGTGCTGCATTTACCCAAAAGGTTGTGCATATTGCCGTATTCCTCTCTTTCTGTCATCTCTCTTTTTCTGCTAGTATACATGCATGTTTTGCAACTTGATTAAGGGCGGGTTTGGTAATCTATTAACTTCTGAGTAAATGTGCTGCATTTACCCAAACACATGAATGCACAAAGAGTGACCAAGGACATTAAAACAACATAGGAAGTAAAACCGACGTATTTCTAAACACCGAACCTGGCAGAGCTTAGGTCTTACTTTTGAGGTGGTGATGAGAATATGGGTTTCAGGTTAAAGCAATGGCCTTAAATCACAAGAATGCTATGAGAATCTATAATTATGTCTTAATACTGCAAGTCTGCAACCCTTTACGATACACAAGAATGCTAAAACACAAATCTGCTGACCGTGGTATGCGATTTGCATTTTAAACTATTTAATGTCCGTGTTATAACTAAAGCCGGTAGGATATTCAAAACACATAAGTTTAATCTATAGAGCATGTTATTGTAATTTCATTGGATGTTATGTAAGCATTTTTTCCTGATAATATCTTACGAGGGAACCATCAGTCATAATGTGAAATTCTAAGGCATTGATGATTTTAATTAATGTGATTGATAACATGGATATCGCAAAACGACTTTCGGTGGAACTGATTAATAAAACTGCATTATGAGTTATGACTCTGGCCAAGATGACTAGAAGCCTAAAACGGCAGTGTATTTTGAGATTTTTCTTCCTGTTTTGTGTCATTTGGAAATGTCTCCTAACCAGTTGTTGATTTCAGGGAAAAGATGTTAATGATCACGAGCAACCACAGTATGATTTATCATCTCTAGAACAGTTGAGAAAAGAGAATCGTGAGTTGAAGGAGAGGTAAATTGTAATTTTAGAAATTTAACTCCACATCTTGGGTTATTTATAAATAAACCATCAATTTAGTCCCTAAACTATCATGCTTCCAATTTAGTCCATAAACTATTTAAATATAGTATGTAATCCGTGAAGTATATAAAATATGTCAATTTAGTACATGCTATTAAGATATTAGAGACAAAATTGATGTATTTCATATAGTTTAAGATTATTTCTTATACTTTTATAGTTTAGAGACTAAATTGGAGAGAGTAATAGTTTAGAGATTAAATCGATGGTTATTCATTCGTTTATTGAATATAATTATAATTCATTCACTCTTATCCTTCTCCATTTTATTGTTTCTGGATTCTAGATTAGAGAAGAGAGAGGAAGAAATATTATCACAAGCTTTACAAGAGGAGAAAGATAAATGCAAATCTCTTGAAGCTCGGGTATGAGCCATGACCTTTTATTTTGGAAGGGAGAAAAGATTTATTTAAAAATTGTACTTAAATATCCTTGAATTAAATATTAAATATAACAAGGTATTGCAACTTAACAACTGAACACATTTAACCACGATTTTGAACGTCGTTAACCATACTTTTCAGATTTATATTTGAACACAAATCGTGGTTAAAGAATATTACTTATATTATAACACCTAAAAATTATGTATATTTGGATAGTTAATACATATGTTTAATTTTCAAGCACCTAAAAATAATCGTTAATCATGTTCAGTGGATGATTAGTGAGCTGGGACACCTAAGTTATGTTCTTTTACCAGCCACTAAACACAATAAACATTTTTAGTTGTGTTAACATCTGAATTATTGTTGATTATTTTTCCTGTTTATAAATTAATGAGGATGGTGCTGCTCTTTTTAATTGCTTATCAACTCTTCTTACTTGCACCTCTATAAGTGTCTTTTCCTTCACTTGTCGTCTTGCCATCTTTATATTAGGGGGCTACTACAACTTCCTATTAAGTTGTTTGAATTTTAATATGGTCTGATCTCAATTTTTACCCTGAAGCCAATGCTAGTGTTCATATTGTTGAACTTGCTTTTATACACTCCACATTTACCTGTAACTAGACACCATGTGATCCCAAAGCTTTTTTACATAAATCTGTTTCTCATTTACATCTCAGGGTTGTCCATTGCAAGTTTTATGTCCAAATTATGGATGGAGTGAATAGAAATAATAATGTCTAAATTGAAACATAATTTGAGGACATTGAATTCATCTAACCTGTAAATTTGCTTTTTCCTTGGTTAATTTTAACATATATCATAATTTTTTTTTTCTTTATCAGCTCCGTGATGCCGAAAAAACGATTGAAGACTTGAATAGGGAACAAGAAGCTATTATTGATGTGTTCTCTGGAGAGAGGGATAGACGTAATGTTGAAGAAAGAAATTTGAGAAATAAGCTTCAGGTTTGACATTCTTATCTAATTCCCCTCTTTCCCCCCTATAATAATAATATATTAAAAGCGATTAATTTCTTTCACACATGCATCCAATCAAATCACATCCAATATATATATTTGTAGGTATATTTTAGGAATCAACTTAAGAAAATAACATATTATGGTGTGATCTAATTGGGTGCATATTAAAATGGAGCAATCTACGGGTGCATAGAAATTAATTTTACACCGACATTCAATGAGAAATCACCATATTTCCATGTCCTATTATTATTATTTTCAAATTACCCTTATAAAAGTGAGGTGTTGTGGCAAAATAATAAATTTTCATTCGATTGTCGTTGTAAAACTTTTTTACTAGTATTGTTGAATAGAATCCAAAATATAATCATGAGCTTCACAAGATTTGTCTTTCCTTTTAGGAAGCGTCAGATACCATCCAAGAGCTGCTTGACAAGGTTCGATCACTCGAAAAGAAGTCTTCAAGTCAAGCTACAAAGTAGAACGATGAAAGCTTCATTAACTGCATTAATTTGGCTACTTAGTGGTGCATCTATGATGGCATTGGGAGACTAATTATTTTTGGTGGGCTGGTTTAATTTCCCACGCAGAGTTCCTCACTAGAGAGATTAGGATGAGACCATTTAGATTAATATTGTATATAATTTCTGCCTGGATTTTTAATTACTGACTAAATTTTCTGGCCCAGTAGATAAGATTGGATTGTTGGCTAATTAAACAATATTATTAACATGGTATTTTAGGCAATTCTACGTACATACACGAAATTTCTTGGAATAGTTCCTTCTCCAAAAGCGTTTAAACTTAACTATATGGTAAAATATGACTTATTCACTTGAAAAACCTTCTGCCAAATTGAGAAGGAAGTTTGCGAAAGGGTTTATTCCTTTATCAGATCATATGGTATCCTCAAATGGATCATATAGTCTATAAAAATTTGACTCTTGGAGTAGCAAATGCCATCCCCGGGCTGAATGCGAGGTGTACTAATAAAACCTGTTTTACAATTCATTCTATCTTAGTATTTTCTTGATACCTTCATTCATCCGGTGGCGACGATATAGAAAAATAATGAATTCCTTTTAAATGCCAAAAGAGTATGAAGGTGACAACTAAGACATCTCAACTAGGTGGCACCCCAAAGAATTCATCTAAAAAGACATGAATACAACTATCAAATTGTTCCCTACATATGTAAGAGGTGACATAGATGAAACATCAAAGTTTGATAATGCACGATAACACATTTGATAAATATCAAATACAATGAGAAAATATTTGGATATTTGGTCATTTGACAGATGATTACATATTTAAGACAAGGTAGCTTGTTTACAGGTATATTGTTGTTAGTTTCTTATTTAACAAAATAAATCTATTTTTATTTTGAGAGGTTTATTGAAAAATTGTCAGAGGATTCATCGAAAATTTGTTTAAACTTTTTTACCAAAAATAACATAAATTTGTAAAATAAAAAATTAATTATTCCGCAGCCAGGAATTGAACCCAGAATTCATGAAATTGAATTTGCCATGTGAGCTACTGCGGAATTCATATTAAAGCAGTGTAACTTATTAATTTAAATGCATTAACGTCTATTAATTTATAGTGCATATTAGTACCCGCCATAATATGTTGGATTATCAAAAGATAAAAATTTAAATATTAGTTTATTCAGCAAAATATTTTCGCAGCTACTGCGGATTTCATGTTAACATACTACTGTAATCATTATTTAAACATATTAATTACTAGTACTTTTTTTGAACAAGTTAATTACTAGTACTTGATATTATAATCATATCATATCATATTTAAACCATCAAAAGAATAGTTAAACCACGTTTTGAAAACCTATTATATATTTGCTCAAATAAATCATGTAATTAGGTTCTAATAGTTAATGAACTCTTAATTTTTTATGGACGTAATTATTGATTAAATTTTACTTATCTCACGGCCGAACTCTAGATTAAAAGATCATTCTTTAGATGGTTAATACTAACAAAAATACCTATTGTTTGCAATAGTTTTTTAGTTTAATTAGAGGGTGATGCGTAATAAAGTCCCGACTTATGAAAATCTTAAATTTAGAGGTTGTTATTTGCCTTCTATGTGCAATCTTTGGTGCAAATCGGAGGAGTCTTTCTTTCACATTTTTTTTGAATGTGAGTTTGCAGTCAATATTTGGTGATGGTTTGCAAACTTAATTTTGAAACATTTTAATGTAAATATTCATCATTTTGAAACATTTTAATGTAAACATTTATCATCCTAAAACTCCTGTCATCAAAGAAATTATTTGGGAACCTCCTTTGTTCAATTGAGTTAAATGCAATATTGATGATGCTTCAAAAGGCAATCCTGGCTTAGCTGGGTGTGGAGGTATTTTTAGGAATCATGATGCATATTTGTTGTATTGCTTTGCTGAGCCATTGGGCATTGCTTCCTCATATCAAGCTCAACTCTGCAGCAATGTCAGCAATAGAAGTTTCTCACAGAATGAAATGGCATAACATCTGCATTGAAACTGATTCAACTCTTGTGATCCTAGCATTCAAAAACTCTAACACTGTCATTTCTTGGAATTTAAGAAACCGATGGAACAATAGCTTGTTTTGCTTTGGTCAATTGAATGCCATAGTGACTCATATATACAGAGAAGAAAATCAAATTACAAACTCTCTTACAAATCATGGTTGTGTTTTATCTTCTTTCACTTTTTGGCATCAAGCTCCTATGTTTATTTCTGATAATTTAGTTAAAAACAAACTAGGTTTCCAAAGCTTTAGATATTGTACTTGATGAAGTTAAGGTTTTATGTCTCCTCCATATTGTCTTTCGTTTTCTATTTGAATATATTTGAGGTTGGTTAGTTCATTGCTACCATCCTTTTTGCTTAAAAAAAACATGTCACTTTCTTATATTAGTCACTAATATATGTGTAAATATTTGCGGTAAAGTATCCCAAAAGAACATCCACAGTCACTCATTTTGGTTGTTTAAATAGATTTCATTCATTTTTTTAAATATTATTTACATGTATGCCCACACATAAATCATAGATGAATACAACACAAAGCGTGGAAATGAACATTTTAATTCATTAATTCATCTATTGTCTAAAAAACAATTCATTAATTCATCTATGAACTTTTTCTTACAATAAGAAAAATAGATTAAAAAAAAATCCATTTATTTTGTCACTCTGTATTCGCTTTATAAAAATCAAATAAAAAAAACCATCACCTTACTATCCCTCCGTCCTCCACATAATTAAATGACAACTATGTGTACTTAACCTCAAGGGACAAAATTCAATCCTCATGAGACAGACCGTTGTAAAATGGTGTTATTGTTCCTAATAATTTCCCTTCTCCATTCTTTTTAAAAAATCTTTCCACACAATAATTAAATGCAAAGTGAAAACGTCATGCATAATGGTAGCAATCAATTGGTTACATTGTTTTCAATCTTTTTAGACGTTGTAATAAAAGAATGACATCATCTTCTTCACAAGCACCAATAACACAAACTTTTCTATAAATATATAATTGCTTGTATACGTATTTTACACAGGAATGCTGAAAATAGAAGGATTTTGTTCAAGCAGAATGGTTTCTGCAGTGGTTCACAAGTGATGATGATTGATGAAAGCATCTCCAACTCACAACCTGTCTTCATAGTATAGAACAAGAACATACAACCTTCTTCGGTGAATCATCAATCTTCTTTTCTGTTCAGGAATGAAAAATGCAAATATCAAACTTTAATTTATTCATTCTTCAAAACAAAGGTATTGTAGGACTCTTGCAAAATAAAACATAATTCATTACATGCTTCATATTTGATGATGAATCTAACCCAGATATCTCACGGTTTTTCTAAGTTGTCAGGACCGGCGCAAGGTCCTGTTCCCAATCTAACCTGTTGAACAGGTCAGTCCAGTTCGATTTTCAAAACATTTATATCGGAAAAACGTGTTTTTAGTAAAAATATAGATGTTTGGTTACTGTCAGACCCAATTAATTTGTCTCCTAATTCAGCCATTCCTAAAACCAGTACTTTCGACAAAATACCAGTCAGATGAGATGTGTATGAGATAAGATATCAAAAGTCTATAGTTACAAATCCTATATTACTTTTGGCTTTCAATAACTACTGTAAAATATTCATCGAACTGGTCAAAGTAACAAAATCCTATAATGCAATGAAAAAAATTGAAAAACGAGTTTTATACAAAGAAAAGCTGGCTGCTAACTCATCTAATCTACAAGCACCCTCAAATGTTTTGTTTTTCACCCATTTGTACTTGTCTAATTAAAAAACGAGTGACTGAATTACTCCAAAGGGTTTCTTAAATCACTCTACTACCGAATATTAGCAAAGCAATATGCAATTAGGCAGATCCAGCTTCTAAGTTCTAACATGTGGAAGTTGGTTCTGATATGAACACTATTTAATTTTCATACCAAATACGTAAACATAGCAATAAATTTAAAACAAAAGCTGACAAAATGCATTCCCAATAGAAAGATGCATTCCCAATAGAAACTACGAAACTTACCAGTTTTAGATTTTGCTAGAGATGGCTGTACAACAACATGCATGATTATAACTCCTCCCGCAATATCACCAAATGGTGCTTTACATTGACCAACAGTCTTGTTGTTTTCCAAGATTTTACCAGAACTAATCAATTTCACTTCATTTGCTGACTTTGGCAGGACTGTTTTGCCTACATTTTGGGGAAAAAATACAACAATACAATGAAAGAACACATGAGAGAACCCATTTATACATAATCCTCAATAAGTTGTAAAAAAGAAGCCAATGAAGCTACATGCGTAATCATCATAACAAGTTGACAGAATAAGTAAATGCTGAAAACCTGTTAGAATTAACAATAATCACAAGGTCATAAAATATCGGTCAATATCAACTAAATTAAAATGAAAACCATGTTTATTCTACTGTTCAGCTAAAAACGCAATAAAATTGTAGTTTGAATTGAATAAGCGAAGAGCCTAAATTTTCCTAGCAGAGAGTTTGACTACAACTTTCTAACACAATTCTTCTTACACAGTCCTAATGTTATAATGATTATGTTTAATATATTTCTTATGCTCAATGACCTTTCAATTATATCAAGATCACAGGCATATTAAACAAGATTTTGAAAGCCCCGGAGATCTAGTTGATGGTTGTCTCCGACCATTTTACAGTAAGACAACAAGGTGGACCAGAAATTAATATATTCCATATATTCTTGGAAAGGGTCAAAAACAGAAGTAACTTGTTAAAAGTATTAGTGTTCTTTTGTTATATGAACCTTTTTATGCTAGGAATCATAATAGTTTGGGCTTTTACTAGTGGCATACATACTTGAACTGGATCAATAATACAGTAAGTAATTTTAGACAGTATTTTGTACCATACACACCATATCAACATCTTAGTTTTTGTATCGAAGCCATATTTTCATCACCTGTGGAATATACTATGCCTCTCGATTCCACCTTTTTCTACGTAATTTCGACATAGCATCAGAGCAGTATTATCTCCTGTTGCTTAATTCCATCACTTGCTGAATTCCAAAATTTCAGAAACTCCTTTTGTTTGTCCTTCCTCTCTATTGTGATCACTGTCTAGTAACCATGTCCTCATTGGCTGAGCAAACAACTCCCTCATGACCCAACAACTCTTTTGTGACCACTGTCTAGTAACTATGTCCTTGTTGGCTGAGCACCAACTACAACAACCACACTTTTAGTTTTCCCTCCTACTTATGGCTTCCATGCACCATTCCAGCTAACACTTATAGGTGTGTTCACTTTTCTGGCAGGCTTTTCCTCTTTCCCGCCGATGCTAGATCCAGTTCTTCACCTTCATTGATCCCACTCAAACAAACCAATGCCTCCATTTGAATCAAGTGGTGCCAATCAGTCAGAACTTGTCCAAAACCTCCCTGCTGCATGCCTATGCTCTATTTACCTACACTGGCACTGGCATGACTCTCACGTATCAATGTGTGGTAGTGCATTCCAACCATCTGAGACTCTCCAGTTTTGCTTTGTTCAAGTCTTTTTCAGTCTATTCACCATGGGATTCAGTGCTCTCTGTTCAGTTCTTATTCCTGCTCAGAATACTATAATACTATATTCTTGGCTTAGTTCGGCTCTGCTATTTTTAATTTGGTTCCAGCTTGTTTTATTTGCATGGAATATCTTATTTCAATTTCAACATAACTTAAATAGAGCTTTGATTGGCTCCAGCAATGCAAGAAATCTTATGATTTTTTTTTTTAACATCAGTATTGGCAAATGAACCTACATTGATGTCCTTAATGAATATTGATGAGGACAGCATATTGACAGTGGCAAATGAAAATCCCAGAATATTTTATTCTATTAAGACAAGCTTTAAACTAAACCAAGAGCTAGATGCTTGTTTGTGTGTGTGAATGAAAATTATATTTTACTCTATTCAGATCAAAACCAAGTGCTAGAAGCTTGTTTGCTTGCTTGCGTGAATGAAAAATATGATGGAAAACTCGTGTTCTCTCCCCATCAGTCAGTTTTCACGCCCAAATAAACCCACATTCATAATCATAACCATTAAACTAACACATAACAGAAAAAGTAAGCATTTTTGTATTATTGTTGATAATGATAATAATCACGAAAATGCTTACTTTTTGTAAAAGTAAACCTAAAATGGGCTTGTCATGGACGACATAGTTCGTAGTTTAGTTAATACAAGACAACTACAATTTTCTTAATATCATCAATATCACAATTTCCGTAATAGATATAGATTCTAAATTGAACAAGTCGAACAACACCACATATAGACACAACCATCAAAGACCAAAGAGTCCCAAATCCTTAGCGCAAACTTTTAACAAAAACGCATAACGCCACAACTCTACGGTACAGCCAAACTCAAAACGAAACTCCTACTTTCGCCACCCTGTTTACAAATTTTTACATCCAACCGAATTTTTTTTATTAATTAAAGTGACACTTAGCAATTATCTTACAACCGTTTTCGAGAAAATTTGAACTCAATCACAAACACATCATGAACAAATATATAAAATCCAACTCATTAAAACCATGTACAAATTTCAAAAATTTTAAAAAATCATTTCCTAAAGTTATAAACTAATCCAAAAATGAAAGCTAAACAAAAATACAAATAGAATTAAAGAGAAAAAGGGTAAAGAAAAAAAACCTTTAGGCCAATCAGAGACAATCCTTTGCTTAAGCATATCAACAGTAGCAGCAGAAGAATACCTGAATGGTCCAATATCAGAACCATCGTATAACCTAAACTTGATATCAACCAAATCCTCTTCAGGCATTTCAATTCAACTTTTTCTTCTCTAACTCAAACCCTAATTCTTCTTCTCCTTTACCTTTTCCTAAAAATTTCCAATCAAAAATTATTTTATTATTATTTGATTTGATTTCCAATCAAAGATCTATATATATGGTATGAGAATCAATAGTAATAATAATAATTAATAAATATGTTGGTCACAGTAAAACCATTTCAAATTATTTTACCTTATAAGGTTTGATTTTGATCACAGTAAAACCATTTCAAAGCTTCTTTTGACTTCGTTTTTTTTTTTTTGTTCTTTTTCTTCTTCTGTTGGTGAATGTTGAACTCAACAACAAAATAAAAGATTAAATTAATTACAGAAATGAAAAAAATAATGTTGATTAAATTAAAATAGTTTTTAATTATGACTCAGTGAACACCTAGTCAACAAAAAAATACGGTCGACAGACACCGCCGTTTATCTGTTCATGTTAGGACAAACGGTGCCGTTAGTTATGAATTGATGATGTAATAAATAAATAAATAAATAAAATAAGAAAGTGGATTTGGGTTTATTCTGGCCCAAGAAAAATGAGTCACTGTTTACCTGAAATGGGCTCAGAGTTATCCAAATAATCATAGCTGGATAAGAATTAATAAATGACACTGATTTTTTGACGCAAATAAATGACACTGATTGACAAATATATTTAATTCCCTTATTTCTATTTTAGAATATCTATGTTATCCTTTCTTTTTCTTTTTTTTGATAAGGTATGTTGTCTAAATTTATTCAAATTTTAGTTTATTTTCAATATTTACTTTATTTATTTTAAAAATTTTAATTTATGTATTTTTTTTATATTTTTGTTAAGGGCTAATTTATAACAGAAAAACCAATCGTTTGTTGGTTCAGTAGTGATTGACGCTGAACATGGTAGGGAGGGTCACAGTTCGATCTAAAGCAATTGTGATCGGGAGGAAGCTGAAACTACTTGATTCTATAACAAACCCCCGAAAAAGGTTCGATTAAAA
Source organism: Trifolium pratense (assembly GCF_020283565.1). Classification (NCBI taxonomy): domain Eukaryota; kingdom Viridiplantae; phylum Streptophyta; class Magnoliopsida; order Fabales; family Fabaceae; genus Trifolium; species Trifolium pratense. Next base: position 6,764,085 of record NC_060061.1, read on the forward strand.
TAGGTAGTAATTTTTTATGTATATTTAAATTTAAATGTGAAAATGAATTTTTAAGTGTAAATTTTTTAGGAAAATGTCGAACCGAAAACTAGGTAATTGGTAGTTAACTTTGGTAGTTATCTTTATATATATATATATATATATATATATATATATATTTATATATATATATATATATATATATATATATATATATATATATATATATATATATATATATATATATATATATATATATATATATATATATATATATAGGGAGCACTTCAAGTGAGAGGAGTTGCTATTGTGAGAGATGAGAGGATTGATTAATAACCACTAGATTAAAATCAACGGTTGGCATTAAATTATTCATTAAAAATGTGACCGCACCTGATCACTCTTATCAAACTATGCGCTTCAAATCTCCGTCGCCTCCTCTGTGAACGTTTGCGATTCATATTTGGGTTAATTCTTTGAATGTAGAAAAATCTATTGACAAATTCGAAATCCGTGATATCCAATTTGTCATTCCATCTCCCATTGTCATTCCTGAACAAGGTCCTTCACCTCTTCTTTCTATCTCTCTAAAACAAGGGGCAGGATTGCATGAGCACACCATAAATGCACAAGCTTTTGTTTTATTAGAAATGGATACACTGACAATTCCATTGTCTCATTATCCATTGAAATTTCACAAACAATTCGTTAAGTTTTTTCTATCGATTTTATTATTTTAACAAAAACCTAACACATTTAAAAATCTGCTCTTATCACCACAATCCTTTAAAATCCAAAGTTTGAATCGATATGGACGCACCATTTATCTATATGATTAAAAAAACTAGATCCTTTGAGAGGTGAATGAATGGGTACAAGGATATGAGGAATTTTGTGGAATAATGAAGCAGAGAGAAGACGAAGCGGTTTGTTTTTTCTGTTTCTGCAGGGTGCAGCACGCACATTGTATTTTATTTAATTTTAACCGTTGCTTTGTATCCAATGGTCAATATTTCATCCTCTCATCTCTCATAATAAGACTCTCCTCTCACTTGAAGTACTCCCTATATATATATATATATATATTGACTTTCACCATCAGTTTTATCTGGTTCGGGGGTCAGTTCTGACATCAAGTGGTTCCAGCCATCTTCCGATCGCAGTTGCGGGGATCGAACCACGGCCCTTCCTACCAAGTTCAGCGTCAATTACCACTAAACCAACTAATGATCGATATATGTCTTGTGGATATTGATTGCCACAATATAACAATGACTTTAAGGCCATTGAGAAGATAAGTGAGCTATTATTGGATCTAATAAATAGTGGAGACTATGGCCTCTGCATCAATTGAAGATTTGGAGTTAGTAGTTTATGATGATTTCTCTCCCGACCCCTCGCATTTTTTTTTACTTCCTGAATTTCCGTTTTTGCCTTTGGGGTACTGCGGTTTATACGAACCGAATTTTTGTCATGCTAAAAAAATTCGGTTAATATAAACCGAAATATTGTGTTCCAATTTTTTTTCCAGATTTCCTGCATAAATTCTGCATGAGACCCTCATTTTCCACAATTTATTTGAAATACTAAACGATGTCCGATTTGAGTAAACGACCACTCTTCGGAAAGCTTAGGGTGTCAAGAATACAAATATAATTTTTGTTTTGAGGGTTAACTATCCAATTGGTTCAGTTTGACCAAATAATGGGTGCTGGTACAAAAACAAAGCAGAAACTTTTTTCAAACTTGTAGGTAGATTTTCTTATACTATCTTTAATGAAATTTAACAATTCCGGTGTCAATCATGTAGTAAATTTTGTCTTCTTTACACTAGATTAAAAATCATTAGCATATGACTTATATTCAGAGAGTTATGCTAAATTTACCACTCTACAACATTTTGCAGAAACTTTTCTCAAACTTGTAGGTAAAGTTTCTCATACTATACTTAATAAAATTTAACAATTCCGGTGTCAATCTTGTAGTAAATTTTGTCTTCTTTACACTAGATTAAAAATCATTAACATATGACTTATATTCAGAGAGATATGCTAAATTTACCACAAGTAGCTCTACACAAATTTTTTCTTCTTTTTGGTGGGTAAATTTCTTTTCACATAAATTTCGGTTTATATAAACTGATTTTTTTCCATGTTTAAAAATTTCGGTTCGTAAAAATTGAAGTTTGTCGGCAAATTTTTTTCAAATCACAAGGGATAAAATGAGATTTTTGGTGGGTATAAAAGAAAGACAGGGTCGGGAGATAAATCATCGTAGTTTATTTGTTTGATTTCCATGAGATGGAGCCTAAAAAATGTAGAATTCTAAATATGCGTAAGTATTTCATTTGCGACTGTTGCCTTAGGCCGGTTAAGTTCAATAACTTGAGGTGCAAGAAAATAAAAGAGATAAAGGTTAAAATTGCATTTTGTAAAAATTGAACAAAAAAAAAAAAACTGACTTTTTGTCTTTTTGAAAGAATTTTCAATTTTTTTTTCTTTCACGAGGATATTTTTGAAATATTTCTTTTCCAGTCTCATTTATTTTTCTATGCTCTTGTTGCCAGTGCTATATTGTTTTATTTGCGGTTGAAACTTGAGGATGTTTTCTCTCCCCATCCCCCGTGATTCTTTTATACCCCCAATATTTCGATTTTGCCCTTGCAAAAAGTTTCGGTTCGCAGAAACTGAATTTTTTCTAGTACAAATTTTGAGAAAATTTCGGTTTTTAAGGCAAAAAAAACTTCGGTTTCTATAAACCGAAATTTTTTGCAAGGGTAAAATTGGAAATTCAGGGGATATAAAAGAATCACGAGGGGTGGGGAGGGAAAACATCAAACTTGAGAGCTCTCTGTTTTGAGATGGATTTACAGAATCAAGCTCCAAATCAGCATAATATCAAACATGTTAGCATGCGTGGATGCATAATAATAATAATAATAATAATAATGTAATGAAAAATGTAAATGGAGTTTTTCTTTTTTATTTTGTCAAGTAGTCTGATGATTATAAATTCATGTCTTGAGGTGAATAAGTGGGAAATCTCAAATTTGAACCTCAACCCTGCATATAAAGTGCAATGTTCCTACGATTGAGTTATGCTTATGAGACAAATGTAAATGGAGTCTATAGATATGATCATATACATAAATGGTCCATTTAAATTTAAAATATATTGGATTTTTTTTATACAAAATATGGTGTCAAAACAATTTTTTTCCACCACAGTATCCGGTCCATTGGACCGTCTAATCTGATTCAGGGATCAATTCTGACATCAAGTGGTTTCAGCTTCTCCCGATCGCAGTTTCGGGAGATTGAACTGTGATTCTCTCTATCAAGTCCAACGTCAATCACCATTGGACCGACCAACTAATGGTTGGTTGAAAAAAGTAATTTTTTTTGTTGATAGACGAAATGACAAATAAATTGAAAACTCACACACACAAAGTGGAGTGACCGGGGTTCGAAACCCGGTCCTGACGTCCGAACAAGAAATTTTAACATTTTTATCAGTTGAATTAGGATTTGTTGACCGAAAATAAGTATTTATTTACTTGCCTTACTATATTACTAATTTCTAATAAAAAATTTATTGCTTATTGCCTTGATTCATGTCCCGCTAGAATTTCATACTCTTAGCACCAAAACTTTCCTTCTTCGGCATTACAATATAGCCGTTAGTATTTCCTAATTTAACTTTGTAGCCATTATAATACAAATACTCTTCCCTTGACAAATATAATTTATCAAATTTTATGCAAGATTTCCTTCTTCTTTACTATAATTTTTCTTAGATTTCTCTTTATACAAAGGATTTGATTTTGACATCATGATTAATGGTAGGTGTGCAGCTTGCAAGAATCAAAGAAGAAGGTGTCCTTCTGATTGCATTTTCTCTCCATATTTCCCTCCCAATGACCCTCAAAGATTTGCTTCTGTTCATCGAATCTATGGTGGTAGCAATGTGGGAAAAATGCTTCAGGTATTTTTTAATAATAATTTAGTATCTAGTATGTATTATTATTAGTATATAATTATAGCATGGAAAAAATAATGTTTTTTTTTATGGTCACATTAAAGTTGAAAAAAAATGTTATTATGTGTTATGTAAAAATTTTCTTGTTATTCTTGGTCAGATTTTATTTGTCTTGCAGCCGAACTTTGGATTATCGGACCTTTCCTGAGAACCATAGACATTGTTGTGAATTCGTTAATAAAAATCACACCAATACGAAACTTGATGTGTGGAGCAATTGAGTCAAGCAACCAATATCAAAGAGTTGATAGAGATGATGATAATAATAATCCAAAAGGCAAGTAAACAAATAAAAGAGAGAAGAGACACAAATCTTTGTTTACCCAGTTCGGTTAAAATAACCTAGTCTGGGGGAGAGAGCAGCCCTCCGTTCCACTAGAATCAAATAAGTCACTTACAAGCAATTCCCAAATTTGGATTACAAGAATTAGCAAACCCTAACTCTACCCAAATCCCGAATTCCTTCCCGTGATGAAGAAACTCAATTTGACGTAGTCTACCCAAGGTGAACAAAGCAAACAATAAACCTTTGCCCTAGAATTATACCAAAAGAAAACCCTTTTGTTCTCTCTCTAAAACCCTAGCCTTTGATGGTGGCAAATCCTTATTGTTCCTTTCACTCTCTTATTTTTCTATGAATAAAGTGATCCCTATTTATAGAAAAATATATGCCAAAAAACTAGTAACAAATCTGTTTTAAAAATAAAACAAATCCAAGTCAGAGTACCCTCCAAGAAAAGATTTTTCCCAAAAAAACAGCAAAACAACACATGCTGTCAAAACGCGCTGCGCCTGGGCGTGAGCTCCTACGCCTGGGCGTGAGAAGGCAGATTTGATCCCAATTCTGCACGCTTGGGCGCCAGCTCCCACGCCTGGGCGTGAGCTGGCAGAATCTCCCTAAAAACATGATTTTCTGACTTCTTGTTACCGAGATTTCAAGGCATATCCAACAATTCTCCACCTTGCCTTTAAATCGATGGTGATCCCATCAACCACCATGCTGCTCTCTCCATCTTGAACCTCTATTCAAGATCACCGGCCAAGTCCAAGTCCCACTTGAACCTTGACCTAGGCACCATCCTCCACTTGCTTCCCACAAGTTGTACCTCACCTTCATTCCTCGGAATGCCTTCCGCCCTCATGAAGATCTTGCCTCCCACTACCATAGGATGTTTGGTAGCACCCACAAGATTCACCGCACCCTCTTCAGCCCCCGGAGTAGCTAAGTCCGTCCTCCTGAAGAAACGCTTGTTCCCCACTATCACCGGTATTTTAGATAGCCCAACAAGCTTCACCATCCTTCGACCCCCGGAATGCCTTCCGTCCTCTCGAAGTATTGCTTGGCTCCGAACCCACCCTGGAATTTTAGGCGGTTCCACAAGCTGCAACATCAAACTCCCCTTGCATCCAACTACCTCCAGCAGTCCTACAAGTTCCCTAGTTTGATCACCGTTGCTTTCAATTGCCTCCCTGAAGATTCTCTCAAGGTCTTGCACTTCTTCAGATACAATTGAAACATAACCCACAAGGTCTCCATGGTCATCCCCCTTTGGTTCAACACTACCACCCTCCTCCCTATCTCCGATTAGATAGCCAAGGGTTAATGTTGACTGTCTACCACTATTGGAAGACTCCACCTCAAACTGAGTTTCCACCAAAGTATATTTACCATGATCTCCACCTTGTAACAAGCAAGACCTCTCCAACTCCTCTGAAACAGCCACCCCGAAATCCCCTAACTCTCCACCGTCACGAGCATCATCACCAGACACCACTAGTGCCTCTCCATACTCATAACCCTCATACTCCGATGAGCCTTCAACAACATGAGCAGAATTATTGTCCTTCAACTCCGGACAATCCCTCTTGAAGTGACCTTTCTTCTGACAATGGAAACAATTCCACTTGTCACCGCCCTTTCCCTTAGCCTTCCTACCTCCACCTCCACCTCTCCCACTTGAAACGTTTAAGGCATCCACACCGCTCTCCACCTTCAAGTTATTTGACTTAGTTAGCTCTTTCGACCTCAAGGCCGATTGAACTTCCTCCAAGGTAACAGGGTTTTCCCTGCCGTAGAGCATGGTATCCTTGAAACTTTCATAGGATTTAGGTAACGTACATAGTAGATGTAGTGCTTTATCTTCATCTTCTAGGTTCACCTCAAGGTTGGCTATGTCATCAATAATCTTATTAAATTCCGCCAATTGTTCCGTCATGGATTTCGTCTCCACCATTCGGTAAAAGAATAGCTTTTGTTTCAGAAACTGCTTATGTGCCGCCGACTTAGTCATATACAATGAATCAAGCTTAGCCCACATAGCCGCAGCGTTGGTCTCCTTTGCAACTTCTCTCAACACATTGTCTCCGAGACACAAGATGATAGCACTAACCGCCTTATCATTCAATTCAGCCTTCTCCGCGGCGGAGAGACTCGCCGGCATCCGTGCTTCCCCCTTCAAGGCCTCAACACACTTGTTATGGACTAAAACAGCCCTCATCTTCACCTTCCACAACCCGAAGTCGTTACTACCGGTGAACTTCTCAATATCAAACTTCGAACCCATGGTACTTGATTATCGAATGATCCTTGCCCCACGGTGGGCGCCAATTGTTGTGAATTCGTTAATAAAAATCACACCAATACGAAACTTGATGTGTGGAGCAATTGAGTCAAGCAACCAATATCAAAGAGTTGATAGAGATGATGATAATAATAATCCAAAAGGCAAGTAAACAAATAAAAGAGAGAAGAGACACAAATCTTTGTTTACCCAGTTCGGTTAAAATAACCTAGTCTGGGGGAGAGAGCAGCCCTCCGTTCCACTAGAATCAAATAAGTCACTTACAAGCAATTCCCAAATTTGGATTACAAGAATTAGCAAACCCTAACTCTACCCAAATCCCGAATTCCTTCCCGTGATGAAGAAACTCAATTTGACCTAGTCTACCCAAGGTGAACAAAGCAAACAATAAACCTTTGCCCTAGAATTATACCAAAAGAAAACCCTTTTGTTCTCTCTCTAAAACCCTAGCCTTTGATGGTGGCAAATCCTTATTGTTCCTTTCACTCTCTTATTTTTCTATGAATAAAGTGATCCCTATTTATAGAAAAATATATGCCAAAAAACTAGTAACAAATCTGTTTTAAAAATAAAACAAATCCAAGTCAGAGTACCCTCCAAGAAAAGATTTTTTCCCAAAAAAACAGCAAAACAACACATGCTGTCAAAACGCGCTGCGCCTGGGCGTGAGCTCCTACGCCTGGGCGTGAGAAGGCAGATTTGATCCCAATTCTGCACGCTTGGGCGCCAGCTCCCACGCCTGGGCGTGAGCTGGCAGAATCTCCCTAAAAACATGATTTTCTGACTTCTTGTTACCGAGATTTCAAGGCATATCCAACAGACATTTTATTTTTGCACGTTATAAAATAATGACTTTGTGGAATTTTAATGTTGCAGCAATTGCCTAACAATGTACGACAACAAGCTGCAAATACTTTGTATTTAGAAGCAAAATGTAGGATTCAAGATCCTGTTTATGGATGTGTTGGGATTATCTCTAAATTGTATGAACAAATCCATGATACAGAAATTGAGCTGGCCAAAATCCAAACTCAAATTGCTTGTCATAAACCCCAAAATCCACAATTTGAAGCTGAATCAAATTTCAATGACTTGTCCACAGTTGATGCTGAATTAAATTTGAACTTTTTACCACCACAAAGCAGCAGCATGGAGCAGTTCCATTGGCCTAGTCAAGATCCTAACTGGTTCAATTAAGTTTTTTTTTTTTTTAATAGATACAAAGCAATAGCTTGATCTTATCTTTGGATTTGAATGGTTGATATTCTAAAATAATTGATTTGGAGATTTTATTTTTTGTTGCTAGATTTGGCATATTTTGAGGAATGTTTGAATTTGTCCACTGATAGATTGATAATTTTAGCGCTGAAAATGTTATCATTAATTTTCTCATTTGTTACTTGTTTTGTTCACAATTTTTTATTTTTTTTTAAAAAAAATTGGGTTGTTCACAATTAGGAATGCATGAATGATACAGACGATCATATTAATTTATACAGCAATTTTTTTTTTCATGTAACACCATTATATAGTTTATCTAGAATATATAAAGATATTTGTCAAAAAAATAATAATATATAAAGATATAATAATATACATAATGATACAATAGAAGTGGTCTACATAATATCTTGATTAAGTCACATCAAATGATTATACATCAACATAAATATATTTTAACCAATGTTAGTTGGTCCTAGTGATTGGCTCCGAATTTGACAAGGAAGACCACGGTTCGATCGTCCATAACTACAATTAAAAGGGGACTAGAACTACTTGATATTAGAACTGACTCCAGAACCAAATTAAGCGATACTGGTGGTGGAAAAGAAATAGTAAATCAAAATATTTTGCGGGGTACACATATTTACTCGGCTAATGCTACGGTGGACCACCTTCACAAGTGGTCCACCGTGGACAAGTGATCTACTGAATATGAATTTTACGAAATTCACTATTGGATTGAAAGTTTGTATTGTATAGATCATCCATAATTTTTTTAAAATTTTTTGAAACTCATTTGATATGTTATTGAGACCCATCAAGATTTACATTATTTAATAAACCGTTAATCTTGATGTGTCTCAATAACATATCAAATGATTTTTAATTTTTCTAAATTTTTCTATAGATGATCTATATGATATAAACTTTCAATCCAACGATAGATTTTGTAAAATTCGTATTTGTTATAATGTTATTCATGATTAGTTCAATATAAACCACTTGATAAAGTGATCATATTAGAATTTACTATCTTTTAAAAGCTTTCTATAAATTCGCTCAAAAATAGTAAGAAGCTAGCGGCAATAAAATCCGGCCTTACAAATGTAATGCTTTGAATTGAATTGACCATTGCTAGCTGAACCCTCTCATTTTGTTCCACTCATTTATCTATTCAAATATTCATGGGATACAGAACAAAATGGACCTTATTCTTCTTTTCTCTCAATATCCTTTAGATTTGTGGTTGCTTTTTTATTTGGGTAGGGGAATTGTATAGAAGAGAGTGACCATATGTTAAATTCCCATTTAAAGAGACTACATGCATGTTTTCTTAGTGTATGCATGTTAACTTTTTCTAGTCAAACAACATTTATTTTTTGTCAAAAAAAAAAACATTTATTTTTATTGTTGATTAAAACGTGAATGCTTTGAATTTGCCGACATAATTGGTGTGAGTGGATATGTTAATGTAGATCAACAAGCAAAATTATGTAAGTTTGATTAATAAGTTTTTTCTAGGACGAATCGTTCGGAAGAAAGCAAATTTAATTCCTAATGAGAATCATTATTGGTCAAATTTATCACGCAGCTGAACTCTAAATTACTAAAATCCATTTTCTCTGACGACGAAAGAATTAATAAAGAAAAAATTATGCAAGCCAAGTTGATTAAGGCATGGTGTAGCAGATGTCTCCACTATAGAGTATGGACCATTTTAGAAGGAGGAAGCTAACATTGGGTTTCTGTTCAAGTTACAAATATTGCATCATGTTAATTACGTGACGATGTTATACAACCTTAATCATGACGAAATGGTGTACGTAAGGATCCATTTGCTTGCAGCGTATCCAGCTTATATATTCGGCAAACAATTATTGATTGAGCACTTACTCAATATAAGCTATACATGTAAGTTAAAATCAAATTTTAGTAAAAGACAAAAAATCAAAAGTGAGTGCATAAGAGGGACGAAGAAAAATACAATTTTTCCTTATCTAGATTTGATTATTTTCTAAAACAAAAAATATAAATAGTAATTAACTTTAAAGTAAAAATTCTAGCCACCAGAAAGAAAAAATATAGATGCATGCTTACATGACCCCTAATATGAGAAAGTAGATAGACTACATTAGAACTCAATCTTTAAAGTAATATATACTCTTCTTATATACTCCGTAATATATGTTGATTAAAAAAATCACTAGAGTTTTTTAATGTAGTAAAATTGTTTAATTTTCCGACTTTTGGATTTGATTGTTTATTAGCTGAGGAAAACTTGGTCGGCATGGCAAGGAAGTGGGTTGGAACTTCCAACCTACATTGCTTTAAATTTAAGGGCATGATGATGGGTTAGTTATCCCAAAATAACATCAAAACATAAAATAATGATTTTGACATAAAAAGTGATAGGTTGATGAGTTGGTCCAACAATTTTTAATTTTTTTTTTACATGATATGAATAATCGTGACCGGTGGAACGTCTCTTTAGTACGATTGTAAAAGTAATTGCATGAAATAAAGGGTTTTGAAAGCATAAGATCGATTACCTGACTCTGAGAGAAGGGTATATATAGTTTCCAGCGTGAAGTCAAAGTCATTAATGTGGGGTGAATTTGACATCACGACACTAATGGCTAAATAGCTATGATTGGCGGCAAAATATCAATCATTTTAATGTCGACCGTTATATAAGTGTCAGTTTTTGTGGTCGTTGAGCAGGAATGCATGGTCTCAGACCAACACACTATTGGGCTGAGCTCGACGTCTAAATAGATCGAGCTCGATACGACGACACCGAATTGGGCTCAAACCCAATGTAGAAAAATAGTTTTTAAAATAAAATAATGTCAAAGGGCTGGTTTGCCTCGTTTCAACTCACCAAGTGAGTTTTTTCTTAAACTATTTTATCATCTCTTTGACTTAATAACTGCGAGGAAAATGATGAAAGTATGCTATAGTTTTTATTTTTATTGATAAACAAACGTGTATTATGTTAATTCCACGGTTTGAACTACGAAGCTCATGATTAATATAGGTTAATAAGAGTGGTGAAATAAAAAACGGTACTAATGGTGATAAGCTATAGTGATAAGCTTCAGGTACGATGCTTCACATGGAAAATATCTGCAAGTAACGTTGGCACTTTAAGATTTAAGTTAGTAGTATGCGATTAAAAAGAAGTGAAAATAAAAAGCGATTGAATTGTTTTTTTTTTTTAAAGGCAAATATATTATTAATAAAAATCAGGTTTTCGTACAAGACGAACAAAAACTGTTAAAAGAGGGTTACAAAATAAAGACTCTGTATATCTAAGCGGAACACTAATGAAAATGCCAAAACATACACCACCTAATAGAGGTCTATTCTAATCTCATTCTTAGAAAGACACTCATCAGCTTCCAGACCACCATAGAAAACATCAACCCGACCCAAAAAGATGTCACTAAACACTAACTCCTGATCTCGAATCAAAAGTGATCGGCACATAAAAATCCAAAAAGCAGCTCTGTGAGCCAAAAGTTGATGAGACAACGATAACGATAGAATGAAAACCTAGGCAAATAAGTCTTAGCTCGCAGACCACCTCCAAATAGTCAACACCGACGCGATAGAGGTCTGATACCTCCAAACAGTCAACACCGACGCGATAGAGGTCTATCAGATATACAAGAAACTTGCAAATCTCAACAGATTTGGACATCAACAAAGACTCAAAAAGAATCCTATAAAGTGATTGAATTGTGTAACTTAGCGCTAAAGATGTGGGGTTAATTAATAAAGTCACTAACATTGATTCTTAATACTAATGTTCAGGGTTAATTAGAAACTTTTTTTCTTTTCTTTTTTGGATTAATACTATATTATAGGTATAAAATTTTCACCGCCATTTAACATTGACTTATCTTTATCAAAAAATATGTGGGAGACGTATAAGGTGAGTTATCTCCTCTCAAATCAACCTTTTTTAATTCGTACGCATTTATCAAAGATCAGCCACTATACCACCATTGTCAAAATAATAATTGAAAAGAACAACCTGTTTTTCTTTTTTTGAAGAAATAAACGATATTCATTCATTCAAATCGGCAGAGTACATCAATCGAAATCATTACATATTCAAATTTGCTAAAAACCAAAAAGGATGAATATGCGAACAAGCTCACAACATCCGAGTTAATAGCATAAAACAGCTCAATGTCTACAAATATGACAGCTACAATTGATATAATAAAATCCAAGTGTCCGGAATAGTCATATCTCCGGATCTGCAACGTTGACGACTCTAAAATCATTGAATCTGCTCTGAATTTGGATTGAAACAAATCTGCAAATTTAAACAAAACAAACACCGTACAAAGACGGGACAAACATCGTACGAAGATGAGATAACAAACAACTCCGCACTAAGGCGGAACAAACGAAGAAATCACAAAGGAAAAACTCAAATTGACACCTAAAATTATGTGTAAATCACTTATTAAATTTAAAAAGAAATAAAAAAAACAATCGAGAGGAATGATTACGGATCAAAATTGATCATAAATCATCACTCTCTAACAATATCTTATCACCTGTATCAATTAATCTTTGGTAATTAAAACTCTATATGTAGTGTTAGATGTGGCTTTTTCTTTGTTTAGTATACTAGTAGTACACACTTTATTGATTGATGGATTGGGGTTGTGGGCTTGTGGCTTTCATGCATGCCAGCTGATTTGGACCATTTATTGCATGGTGTCCGTATCCTTGGATGGAATACAAGGGTTTGGTGCTCAATGTGACTTGCACAATTCACCTATATGAGTTACACTATAAACTCAATTTAGAATTCGGATAAAATTCTACATGGACCTAAAATATAAATAGTCCAACAAAAAATTTCAATTTTATCTTAAACTAACTCCTAAAAATATTAGTTTTGAACTTAAACTAACTCCTAAAAACTTCAATTTTGCCCTAACAAACCCGTCAATGTGACTTACACAATTTTGACCAGAGTCCGAACAACTAGCTAGACTTGCTGGGCTTTAGCTCCTCCCATGCTTGAACACAACTCTATATTAAAAGTCTTTGAAAACAAATAAAAGAGAAATGTTCATATGTGTGTACATGTACTCACTTTTAATTTGGGATTGGGCCTATGTAAAAAACTTGTCCGTGTTCAATTTAGATGAAAAGTATAGACACAAAAAAATAGTAGGCAAAGACCACACCGTCCAGAAAAATAGAAAGCCAATTTTATTTTCTCTCAAACTAAATTATCATCACCAGCTTAATATTTTTGGAGGTACATAATTTGATGGATACGTACATGTCTTTATCAAACTTATAATTTGCGGACTAAATTGTACTATCATTCTGGTAATAAATTAAGACAGGGAAGCAAAAAAATCTCTAATAAGTACATGTGGCACAAAATGATAGAGGTGAATAGAACACGTATTAAGATAAATTTCTGGTAATGTACAACTGAAACTGATTAATCGTTATTAACAGTAGAAAAGACAATAAAAAGGTAGTAAGAGTAAGATGATTGAATTAAAGAATGAGCTAAGGAAGGTCCACCACAAAGTTGATGCATGACACAAGGTACAGCAATAGTCACCCATAAATCAAATCAACCATATAATATAACGAAATCATACATATATCATGACACCATTATGGGACAATCATTGGCTAATACAATTCATGTTAGCCACTAAAATGTACGTATGTGTAATAAAGCAAGAAATTGGGGAATCATATATAGGAGATCGACATTGGCAACTCAACTCATGTCCATCTAGTGATTGTTGATAATTTCATTAGGTAATTTTTAAAATTGGAAGTGAATCCTATAAAATTGGTTTGTAAAGTGAAAATATTGTCTCTATTTTATAAATTCATATTCAGACCATCTCACATTCGATGTGAGACTTCTAAATATACACTCTCACGCACAACACTATTGGTCTGTGGATATAAATAGTGGGGGGTTGGGAGGTCTGTTAGCTGAAACGCAATAGCATATGGCTCAATGAATCTTGAAGAGGCTCTGATACCATTTTAGAATTGTGAGTTAGATCTAACTCAATCCTACAAAATATCTACTTGTAAGATGAAGATTGTCTCTACTTATATAAACTCATATTCAAACCATCTCACATTCAATGTGAGATTTCTTAACGGTAAGTTTCATGGAATTGAATTGAGTACTACGTTCAATTAAAATTGGTTAGTTTATATTCAAGGTCAGAAGTTTTATATTTTAAAATTTTTAGATTTTATTTAAATTTTAAGTATTTTAGTCGACTGCACTAAATTCATTTCCGTAAGTTTTATATAGTACATATGAAGGAGATAAATTTTACATCATATACAAATTAATTTTTAATTATTGAATCAATAAATTTTACTATTAGTTTAAATGGGATACAATATAACTTATTGATAAAAATGAAAAATATACTCTGTATAGTGCAAAATTATTTTATTTGTGCACTTTACACAAAATCATTTCATTGACAATGATATAAAGCATTATAAGAAAACAGAGTTTGAGAGTTGACAACTACTGTAATGGGATTTTAGGAGAGAGTGAACGATTTGAATATTATTCATAGATACAAATTGTTTATTAGTAAAGTGAATCCACATTTCAGTGTTTGATGTCTCAGTTTAATCGAAAGGTTGTGAGCAATCAAACGAATTATAATAGCGTGTTTTTTAAATAAAAAAATTATTGTATAATGTGTTTGTTTATTGAATTAATAGGGATGTCATATTTTCTATATAAGAATCGAGATTTGAATTTCAAATACCTCTTTATTCATTTTTAAAAATAAAATTTTTAATCACTAAATTATTTGACAGAAAAAATTATTAGCGTGAACATTCTAATTTAAACCCTTTTTGTTATTGTCTTCTTAGGCTAATTTTACAAGCATAGAGAACGACTTGACTTATTATATGAGTACTTTTATGCCGATCAGATCGGCATGACTCCGAACACTAGGTTTGAAGTCCGTCTTTTGTATACAACCGGCTTAAAAACTTTATTAATTTTTTTAAGTTAAAATTTTACTTATTACTCCAAATTTTTATTTATTTACTATAGTTAGTTAGAAAAATTATTAAATATACACAAAAATATGAAAATTCTTGTTATTATATTTCCACCAACAAATGTCCACAAAAAAATGTATATTCTTCTTTATTTCAGAAAGTTCCAAACAAATTTCATTGATGGTAGTGGTTGATTATCATATTTGTTCATGTTCATATTTGATGGTAGTGGTTGAACATTTATTAATAGAAACATTTGCTTAACTGGTCTGAGCTGCATTATTATTGTTCTCAACAATTTCTCCATTGTTCGATTCCCATTTGCACCATTATACACCACACTTACATCATGATCAATATTGTTAATAGATATATGAATTATTTAAGCGACCAAAACTAGTATAATTAAACAATAATGTTTCACATTATATAGATCCTATACTTTTAATTCTAATCAACATGTATGGAATTGTATTTGTTATGAAATTTGAAGTCAAGAAAATCACAATTGAGAATTATTAGCAAATTTTACGACTAATTTTTAAGTTCAATTGTAGTCTGCTAAGTAATGACAACAACGATGATAGGCAAAGAAAGAGAGTGACAGGAAGAGGGGCAAATGTAGAGGTAATATAGAGAAAATTAGGCGTCAACGAGATGAGAGGAACAAGGGTTTAGTACAAAATTAAGGTTTTCTTTCACAACGGTTGCGAGAGTTTTGTAAAACTAGGTTTTATGTTATTTCTTAGACACACCTTTTAAGTTGACTATCTAAATAATTTGAATTCAAAATTGTCTTTGGAGAAGAGAAAATTGTGTGAGATAATTTTTCCTCTAATTGGTGAAGGTTGGAGACCGAATGAAAATATGTCTTATATTAACCAGATAAAAATATGAATCTTTTAGTAAACTTGTCGAATTTAAAAGTTAGCCGTAGAATTGACTAATAAGTCTCAATTGTGATTTTTATGCAATTCAAATTAACGATTACATTAGTTATAGGTTCTTTAACTCCTCCAAAAAATGTTTAATACGTAGTCGAGTTTTTTGTTAACTACTAAATTAAAATATGCGCAAGTAAAATGAAAAATAAAAAGATAATAAAGGATATAAATTTGCAAAATCAAGTTTGTTTGATTGATCTGAGTGTTTCAAATAAAATGTACAAGTGCGATATTTATTGCAAACTAGCTGTACTATAGACAAAATATCTTGGCCTTCGTATTCGTCTATGTTTTGCGTGTAGTGCGTGATGATTTTGAGTTTTGACCAAGTTATTGCACATGTGGATAATGACACATGTCACGTCAACATGTCTTGTTATATAGTGACTCGCATGTCATGTCAACTTATGTTGCAAGACATATTGATGTGACATGTGTGTCAACCTTTGTGAACCTTTTGTTGACTTGGGAAAAAACTCATCTATCTTACATTCGGATGTTATTGATTTAACCAACGTTCAGTTAACTATACGATAAATTCAGTTGATTTAACTTAATTATTTTTAAATGTAAATACAAACTAATAAAAAAAATTCCAACCTAATCATAAGTCAATCATATAATACAACCCAAATAAATATTTTTAAATCATTCAATTAATTAATTAATTAATCTACTACAGAGATCTTTAAAGGTACACCCTAACAAGTGGTTTATTACATCACCCCTTATCTATCTATGCTATGCTATGCATGGTGGCACATCCATTGTAGGATTGAAATAACATGGGAACAAGCCAACCATGTATTGTGCATGCATGGCAATGTTATCTTTCAATACAATCATAGGCAACTTTTTAGAACAACCAATTTGGCTCACTTATTTACGTAAAGCCTTCAAATGCTTATCTTGAGACGCATCATAATACTCATCATCTTATAATGCCCAATGGTGCGTTGGCCCATTCTTTTTTAATATCACGTTTTTTTTATATAAAAAAAATTTAGTTAGTGCATTTTCCTCCGCCTACCATCTCTTCCCTTTATTAATTGAGGTTATTATCTTACCAAAATTAATACATTTAATAAATCAAAATATTTTGAACCATTTGAAACAAATCATTCATCATTTTCGTCTCTAGATTAGAACGCGACATTTGATTAAAAAGCACATAACAAATTAACAACACATATATAAAGGTTGATCAAGCTTTTTCTCTCTATGGAAGAATTGTTAAAAAGAAATTAAATTAAATAATAAAATATAATAAAATAAACAAATCCTAGCTAACTTTTGTGTCTTTTTGCTCTTTTTCTATATAGTTGTATATAGAGTACCTTTTATTTTGAGAGATGTACGTTGTGTCTACCTTGCATTATAGGCTACCACAAAACATGAAGTGGTGGGGTTTCATTTTATTTCATAGTACAAAGTATCAAGCCTACCTTGGTTAATTATTCAATTTTTATCATATTGTTAAAAAAAAGGTGCGATAATAATATTTGTACTTTCCTACCCAAAAAAATGTTTGTATCCGTTTGTGCACATATGCACCTAATCATTAATGTATAAGACATGTACAATTAATTACTCAAGTACTCAAATCACTATCTAGAACTAGAACAGTTATTATTTCAGTTAGAACAAACAATATATTGTACCTTGTAGATGAGACAATAGTGAAAAAGAAGAAAAAGTGTTTATTTATAATTTTTTTTTATTTAAAAAAATGCAAGTGAGGAGAGAAAAGACAAATAAACATGTGGGTTCCTCCCTTGGCCTTAAGCAATTTCACTTTGACGTTTAAGCACTTTTTATTCTGTTTTGACTTTGGCAATTATACTACTATGTCTCAAATGGTTGATATTTTGAGAGCAAATGTTCATAAATAAATTTTAATTAAAAGAGTCAATCTTCATAGTATTGCATTCTAATCCAAATGTTCTATATATTTAATTAATTTCTAATTATTGGCATTGCATATTTGCATTATCTAAACACTTTTTCTTTAGTGATGGATCATTGGATTTGACCGGATTAGATTAGTATCCTTTAATCATATAGTGTCCGTTATTTTTTGTCATTAATTAGAAATGATGCCGTTATCAAGATGAACATGAATTGTTTTTAAATTGAAGCACTTTTAGGGAGGGCTTATCTGTCCCCTTGTATATGACACATGAAAAAAAGCAAATAGAGAACATACACATCCCTTCACCTTCATATCATGGATTTACTTTTCAAAAAACATTTAATTATGGACATGATTTGATCTCTATAGCAACTGGCATAAGTTTTTTTTTTACGTGGATCGACACACAAATATTATAGTACATTTTGTAGTAGTTATGTCGATCTTCATATATAGTTTGATTTGACGGAGTCTCTTCTTAACCTCTTTTAATGTCCTCAGAATTAGCTCAAGTATAAGGCAATCTAAGTATTTTACTTTAGACCTCCGAAAAAATACAATTTTATGAAGGTCTTTAAGACTCTAACCAAAAAATAAACTAAAGTTATTTGACACTATAATAAGTTGATACTTTGTATAACGTTTACTCATATATGTTTGTTAGGTGCAAATGGGAATTAGATTTTCCACAGTTATACTAGGGTGCTGTAACTAATTTGAACCGTCCGATTTTTGATTGGCAACTGAGATCATTATAAGTTATAGAACTATATTTTAAATTTGAACCGTCCGATTTTAAAATATAACGTATGTGATTGATTACTGCATCAAACTGCGTCATTATTTAACAGAAATGAATCTGTATCAGTGCAAATGTTTATTGAAGTTTGAATCAAATTGTTGTTGTTACTTTTATGATTCTAAGTGTCATTTAACTCACCGACCGAGTTACAGCTACGTATATGGGACTAATTGTCGCATTTATATTTGTTAACACTTAACAATGATTAAATTATAAATTCAAAATAAATGTGTAGCTATCAATTATATCATTGTATAGTACTACTACTAGACATTGAAGTTACTTTGGGTGAAAGTCCTCTTTGTAAGTAATAAAAAAGCAAAAAAAAAAAAAAAAAGACATTGAAGTTACTAAAACAATTCATTTTCATTAATACTGGAACATTGATTACGTATACAAGGAAAGTGAAGTTGAAATGAGTTTGACTGAGGGATACACTAAGAGAAGAGAATATACTACGTAAACACGTAGTAGTACAATTATGAGAGTCATACATCATCATGGCCACTTGCCAACAATTACACCAAATTTAAACCACACCTTAATTACATTAATAATAAAAACTAAACACTTATAAGCACCGTTCTTGCATTTTACAATATTATATGAAATTGAAAGTTTAGGTTAATTTTTTTTCTTTTCAATTTTTATTTTTTTGGTCACGGAGATGAACCCTTCAATTGGTCAAATCAAACTTTGCTAACTGCACCTCCTCCACGATTAGGGTCATTTCCAATCTTCACAACATCAACTATATGGCTACCACTCAATTCTTGACCCTTAATTGGTGCCTGTATCACTGGTGTTGCATTTCTATATATCAAATACACTACCATCTGAATTATGCCGAACACAAATCCAAGTGTATTTGGTAGCTGCATCATAAAAAAAATGTAAACATTAATTAAGTACTCATATTTTTCTTAATCAAGTACTTTTGTTTATTCAAAAGAAAAAAAGAATCCATTTATTAATAACTTGTCCTATATGTAAACTTTTCTAATTGGTGTAATAAAAAAAAAAGTTTTCTAATTGGGAGGGTGGGGGGGTCCATATAGCACTTAGATTTTTTTTTCTTTTCATGGAAACTCCACATTAATGGAGCACAAAATAAATTATTTATTTTTTCCAAAATTATATCAACATTATCAAATATCAAATATAAAGTTAAAGTTATATCTTCCAAACAAACAAATGGGAAAAGTTGGATGTGATTTTTTTTTTTTTTAATATGAATATTGAACTTACAGCAACATAGTAATCCCTGAGGAGAAGGCCATAGAAGAACCACATAACAGCATTGATGGTTAAGGACAAGGACAAGAAAAATGGCATGTATTCAACACTCCTTGTTCTTATGACTTTACTCTGCATGAAAATAATCACAATAATTTAATTAGTTAATTATCACTTGTTCATGTAATTATGAAAATAAAATTTATAATCTCTAATTCAAAATTAATTAGTGGATAAATTAAAAATTCTTACAAGGACAAAAAGTGGTGCAGCAAATACACTTATGTTGAAAACAAGACAAATCCATCCTATGATTGCAAGACGTTTTGCTCCCTTTGAGAGGTAGAGAGTTGATAGAAGCATGGCTCCAAATCCAAACACATTCAGCAAGAGAAGTAGTTTTATGGTTGAAAGCTGTGAAAAAAGAAGAAAAAAATATTAGTACAATTTAAAAATTTATAGTTAAGTTTTTTTTTTTAAAAAAAAAAATATATATAAAAGAATTTAAAATTTTCTAAGTAATTATTTTTTGTTCTAGTAGCCTAGTGAATATGTGGAGTATTCGAAGTTCAAACTCCGACTCCTGCATAATATATACGATGTCCCTATCAACTGAGCTATGTACGCTCGCAGGGGACAAAATATTATAAACATATGTATGAGATTAAAAGAAATATATGTACCCTAGACTTCTTTGTGGCATAAATTAGGAAGACTATGAGGTAAGCAGATTCAACAATAATTCCAAAAGTGTTAATGGTGATTAGAAGAAGAGCAGCTTCTCTCTTGACAAATGCATAGTAAATCCAAAGCATTGCACTGAAAAGTGCAACAACATATGGAAGTGACTGATACCCTTCAGCAGATTTCTTCTTAAAGATTGTGTAAAATGTTGGCCTGCAAAAAAAAAAAAAAAAAGTTTAGGAAATTATTATTTCAATTGTGTTTAACTATATTGTTAGCTTTGATTAATTAATTTACAAGAAAACAAAACTTACAATGGTGAGAGGAACACGGCAAAGGAAATGATGTTGCCTGTAAAAACAATAATAAAAAGACAAAAAAGAAATATCCATCAGCACTTGCTTACAAATTATAACTTTTGTTTATATATTTATGAGATTTCTTCAATTAATATTGCGTGATTAATTGGAAATGAAAACCTCAAATGTTGAAATAAAAAATAATATATGGTTTGATTAAAATTATTTATTGACAAAAACATTTATTATATGTATATTAGATTTGAAATTAGAAATATGCAATATATAGCCATGCAATCTGCATGTTACATTTGGTTCCAATTATCATGCTCCATATCTAATTAAAATGTTACCCTAAAAAAAATTGGACAACAAATTAAAGCTAACATTAAATTTGAGGTATCAATTTGCGATGTATGATCCAACAAGAGCATAACAAACTAGATGAAAAAAAATACATATAAAAAAGTTGATGAAAAAACTAGAAGATGATGTTGATGAATAAGCTAGAAGAAGAAAAATGATGATGAATGAGGGTGTGGGGGTGATAGAGAAAGAAGTGAATTAAATTAAAATTGAAAAGTGCAAACACTATTGAAAAAATTGAAAAGCTAGCAATGATATATGCATGGCTTATGGCTTATGGCTTGTAAGAAACAAGTATCTACCTATTATGCCAAAGACAAAAGCCAAAGATTCACGGGACATGGCCATCTCTTGAATATAATAAAACTATTGGAAATTTTTGGAATATAGTTAAAAATATTTGTCACACAAACACTCTATATATTTTTCTCAAAGTGAAAACCCTCAATTCAAGCTATCTCAAACTCTCTTTCTTTCTTTCTTTCTCTAAGTTCCACGAGTCGATATGCATAGAATGAGAGTTGTATTTATAGTGCACATAAAGTATAGTTGAGAATTAATGGTCAAGTTGCAAGCATGCGAAAATTTAAATTTAAATTTTATTTTAATATTTTTAATGAAAATGAATATACCTTTAATTTTGGAGAACACTAACTAAACTACTTTCCAGTTGTGTTCATCTCAAACACCATTTACTTTAACACTATCCAAATACCTTTTTTACCCTATTGCACTCTTTAACCTTATTTGGTTTAAACCATTTCAATATACACCCCCTCTCACGAGGTAACTTGTACTATTACTAGTTACATACAAAAAATTCAGTTGGGCCCACCAAGTTTCTTTCTGATGTGTCACCCACCAAGTGGTTTAAAGGCTTACAACTCATACAAAGGTGCTAATACACTTGTATTACCCATTCAATAGTACCCCATTCCTATTCCAAAGGGTCAGGGGGGTGTGCTCTTATATATGACTCCTCTAACTCTCCTATGTGGGGGTGGGGGTGGTTTACCTTAAAAATGTTGAATGTTGTTACCTCAATATCTATTTTGGCATGACGTACACATTTTCAATACAATTGTCCAATAAACATATATATGTATGTTGGTAGCCACAACACAATATATTGAATTCAGAATTTAGAGATATAATTGTGTCCCTTAGGATAATTGACCAAAAATAAATTAAAATTTACTATACAATTAATCAAAGATTGTATGGACGCATACCACAATCCTACAAATTATATAGGGGACCTCATGTTTTCGTGAACTACAAGAAAATTAACATTTAATAATGATAGATAAAATTTGTCACTACAAGTCAATCCTTTGTAGGTAAATATTATTCTTTTGAGTAACGATAAAGATTAACTTCAATTTTAATAGGGTGTCTTATGACATGTATTGTGCATGTCAGTCTATGTTGTCTAGATGTGGGTACAGTACCAGTTCCCATTTTGTGTATCGGTACGAGATACGATATTTTTAGAAAAATTAATATACATGTATAGGCATAAATAAATGTACAAATATATATATATCCGATCCTGGTATAAGTACGTACCGATACTAGTACTCTCCCATGGAGTACAGTGCACCATATTGACACTCAATGATCTAATAGTTGTCATTATCATTAGTACATATTTAGACTATTAGCTATAACAAACATTTCGGGTAAAACTTGGGATCACAATGCAGTGCAGGAATTAAACCACAGTTATATGTAATAGTAGATTTCAATTGTCCATTTTAAATCGGTCGATTCATATTGCGTCTTAATAAAATCAGTATAAATCAATCTCAACCATTAATATTAGATCGAACTGTTCTGATTAAAAATAACGTAAAAATTGTATGGATATTTAGTGCAGGAAATCTTGTTCCTAAAACTTGTGTTACAAAAGTGATTTTATGGTTGTAACTATAAAACATATTACTACTATTTGTTAAAATATGGTTTCTTTTATGTTATTTACAAAAGATGGCTATTTTCTTTAATGTCATTGATAATATTTACAAGTTTTTCATATTATTTTGAAGGACTATTTTAATAAAGAAGGACTATTTTGATTTTTTTTTTAGAGGCCGGGGGCTCCAAATTATTTGAGACTGTATTTTATTTTTGGTACAAGGAGACTGTAATTAATTATTCATAAAAAATCCACATCATAATTAAATGTATGATTTATGTTAAATTCATACATAAAATATCTTGTGATTTATTAGGAAAGTTCAAAGTTAACTACGGTTAACTTCAAAGAAATGGCTAATAAACTTCTACAACACACGATAAACACGAGGTGTTCACATACAAAGTCTAACACTATTTACCGGTTAACGTTTTTTTTTTCTTCAAGTAGTTTAGTGGCTAAAAAATCCACCTTAAAGGTGAATATAAGTGGAATGTCCCGGACTCAAACCCGAGCTCCTGCACATATAGTGCGATATCCCTACCAACTGTGCTAAGTTCACGGGAACTACCAGTTAACGTTTAAAGTGGAATGATACAGATCTCTTCTAGCTTAACAAATATTTTGAGTTCGATCCCTGACTTAGGCATACAATAACATTAAAAATTTTAGGAAGAGTTTGTTGTCTATTTAAATCTAACAAAATTTAAAGAATTAATTTTTGCAATTGCACGCATAGAATATCTAATTTAGCGGACACACAAAAAAAATCTAACACTACTCGAATATGATTACATTCAATTTGTGGGAACTATATATGAAAAAAAAGGTTTAATTTTTTTTGTCCATGTGAGCTTAGTTGATAGGAACATCACATTATATATAGAGGAATCGGAGTTCAAATCGTAGACACTCCACTTATTCAATTTTAAGGTAAATTTCTAGCCAGTAACCTACTTAATAAAAAAAAAAAACTATATTTTTTGTCTGACATGAAAGTAAACTCTATTTATATATTTATTTACTTTTACCGTAATATACTAATTAATTTCCATCAAATTTTCATTTTCTCTTTTTTTCTTTTCATTTCTATATATCTCTTGTATATATAACATTAATTTTATTTACACAATGATTCCGGGTCTACCTTGTGAACTATGGCTAGCGACAGGCAAATGAATCTCCACAACTCTTTATGTCCATATTTCTTATATATGAATGTGTTTCCTTTTCTTTCTTTCTTCTTTTCAATAATTGGGCAGCCAGCCACCAAAAAGTTTCAAAATGCGAAGAATGATGTAAACTTCCATTTTAGATTTTTTATAATGGCAAATTATATATATATATATATATATATATATATATATATATATAAAAGAGGAAAAACGAAAAATCAGACCGGTACATTAAAAAAGAAAGAGTATAAGAAATACTCCTAAAAAACAACATATAAAAATAGAACAAAAGGAAAAAAATAAAGGTGGAGGAAGCAAACTACAAAGCAAAATTTTACTATTTAAAACATAAACACTTAAAATTACATAAAATACTTTAAATATAAAATCAAAATTTAAGATTTGAAAACATAAGAATATTAAACTATATTATAAAAATAAAATATAACAATTTTTTAAAACAGATTGGGTTCATGGGTTTAAATTGATAAACAATTGTTACCTGAACCAAACCACTTCGGTTTTGAACGGGTTGGTTCGGATTGGATCCGCACTTAAACGGATTCGAGTAAAATGCGAGTTGGGTTACCGAATTGAAGGGTCAATTGTACCCATGAACACCCCTAAACACATCATGTAATGTATTTTAAAACACATGACGTGTTACGTTTATTAAATAATGTGGCAACACATGCAATTGAGTACATATGTAAAATAATTTTCGACTGACAATCCATAGAAATTAAACTCTTTTCCAATAAACAATAACCAATGAAAATTATTTTTGCATCTTTTCGTAAAACTTATTTCAAAGAAAACACAAAAAAATACTTCAAAAATGGTAATTTAATATATTTTAATTATTTACATTTCATTAACAAATTTTCAAAAATGAATAATTTCTTAAAATTGAAATCAAAGTTTTTAAAGAGTTTTATGATAATTCACTATTTTTTATCATTTCAATATCATCAAATTGAATGTCACATCATTTAAAATATATTAAATCATTATTTTAAGTACACAAATCTAATGAATGGGCCAAATCTAGGTGATTTTAAAACAGAGAGACAAATTTTAAGAGTGAGTAAAAATAGAAGGACTAAAATTATAATTAAGCATGAAATAAAAATTGAGAAAGTTATCTTTATAACGAAGAAAATGATGGGAGAGAAGAACTAAGAGATATTCCCTCCAATTTCATATGGACCAAATAGCGACGCAAGATATTCTTTTAATTTTGGAAGCGGTGCGGCCACAAAGGGAGGTGAGCGATAGGAGAAAATGGATTTCACATACTGCCGGTCTTTTTACTGTTAAAACAGTGTATATGGTCTTGCAAAACAGGTTTGGTGCAAATGATTTAGAGCTCAACACGACGAAAGCGTTGAAGAATCTGTGGTTGAATAATGTTCCATCGAAGGTAAGCATTTTTGGGTGGAGATTGTTGTTGGATAAATTACCAACTAGGGAGGCCCTATATAACAAAGGCATCATCACAAACAACCATGAGAGAGGTTGTGTGTTTTGTTTCAAGGAAGTGGAAGATACCCATCATATTTTCTTCAAATGTGACGTCACAGCACAAGTATGGAATATTGTCTTCAATTGGATGGGAACCAAGATGATTCCGTTCATTGATACTAGTACTTCATGTCATTTTAATTTATTTGGAGACTCAATATTTGGTAATAATAGCAAGAGTGTCCGGCACATTATTTGGTTGGCGACGACATGGAGTATTTGGCGCACGCGTAATAATATTTTATTTAGAGGAGCTTTCGCCAATGTTTCTTCTTTAGTGAACCAAATTATTTATATTGCTTGGTTTTGGTTTATAGACCGTTTAGGGAGTAATAATCCCTTGGATTGTATTCGTTTGAATATGAGGTGATTACCTTTGAATTGTAAGGGTTGAGTACCCCTTGTACTTCTTATAATTCAATTTTTGCTTATCAAAAAAAAAAAATATGGACCAAATATATATATATATATGAATAATTAAATGAACTTAAAAAAAGTGAAAATTTGTTGATATATGAGATTAGAGGGAGTATTTATTTACAATCTAGTAGATTAGAATTACCTACAAGATGCAATTTATGAGTTTTTATGAACAATAGCGACAATGACGGATTCAAGAGGTGATCTAGGGGGCTTAAGCCCCTCCCCTTCCCCTCCTTATTTTTTTAGGTAAAGCTAAAAACAAACATCTAGTAGCACTAATTTTATGTCTTTTGAAAAAGTCCTTATCATTTACTAGTAGATTAATTATAATCACCTACAAGATGTAATTTATGAATTTTTATGAACAACAATAACGGATGCAAAAGGTAACCTAGGGGGCTTGGGCCCCTCCCTCCTCTTAGTTAATTAATTAGTAAATATGTAATTAGTATAATTGATTTCGTATAAAAGTCTTAGGACTCCTCCATTTAATTAGTATTCATATAATCATTTTTTTTTCTTAGGCCCTTTTGAATACAAAAAAAATAAAGGATGTATATATGTTAAAAACATAAATGTAGAAATAATTTTTTTAAATTTGTGTAAATTTCTCTTTTTAAACATTAATTTTTTATATTATTAAATATAAAAAAAAATTAACATGTGTTCTTAAAACGCATCTTTAACATTTTCCTTGTAAAAATATAACTACTATAATTGAACAGAAAAGTAAAAGAAAAATTTATGTACTTTGAATTAAGATAAACTTTTAAATCTAGGTGTATATATTTGGATGAACAGTGAGTGTGACAAAATTATGTTATCATTGTAATTTTATATATTAATTGAAGCTCTAAGAGAAGCTTTAATAAAATCACCGTGCTTCAGTGTAATTTTGTTAATCTCATCATTTCATAGAACTTAACAATTAGGGAGATGTAAAATTTTTATTGTTTTTTCCTTCTCAGCCTAATTCCTTTCTCTCTCTTTTTTTTTTTTTTTTGTTATGAACAGCCTAATTCCTTTCTAATTCCGTGGTGGGGAGGAATTTAGATTGGAACTATTCTGGCTGGTGTATGAATATGTTTTATCCAAGCATATTTAATTAACATGGTATCAGAGCCGGGTTAAGGGTCCATTTGAATATTAAAAACGGATCTTAATACTTTTGTTAAAAATTATTCTCTATTTAAATTATAAGTAATATAAAAAATACATAAAAATAATTATCATTGTATGAACATAAGACCTTAAGTACATAAACATCATAGTCTATGTATTAATCTATTGATGCACATTTAATATTTTGTTAATATTAATGATATATAACTATTATTATAGGATTTTAAAATTTGCCGTAAATTTTTAGGCACAATGTTTTCGCACACCCGACACCTGCATTGTGACTGGTCTAGTGAGACAATATCACTATAATCTTTAAATGTATCAAAATTATGAACATATTTCTAATTTTTTTTATAATAATTTTAAGAATTAATCCAATCAATATTTATACATTAAAAAACTAAATTTATAAAAATGCTACTCACATTCATATAAACTTAATTCAATTCTTAAAAACATCGCATTTTATATTAAAAAAAATAAAGTTTGAATTTTGGACATACCATTAATTATTTTCACAATAATTAAAGTAATGAACTAGGCATTAGGAGGAACTAAAGCACATGTCTCTTAATACGAATTGGTTTCTTTTCTCATGTCCTTTTTAATTGCTGTCTCCAAAAGGGTTTTATACTATTAAAAAATGGAGAATGTTAACTTGTGCCCTTAAGGCACATGTTAAGGAAGCAAAAATAGAAATTATTAAATGCTAATTTGTGCATTTTGACTTTTGAAGCATTAAATTTCTTGTATCATTAAATGTTGAATTTCTATTTTGGTATATCTTAACATGTGCCTTAAGGGCACATGTTAACAAGACCCTTAAAAAATTACCATTACCATGGGCCAAGCAGAATCAAATTAAAGTTTTAAACTACTCTCTCTGAGTAGATTCTAAAAATTTACAATTACCATGGGCCATGAAGAACCAAATTAAGGTTGCAGTAGATTCTATTAAGTTCCAAATTAGAGATACCTCTTGTTTAGTGTCACTATTTTTAGTATAGTGACACTATTTTTAGTGTCCTAACTTAATATTTTAATTTTGAGAGGCCAAATTTGTGTTAGATTATAAAGTAAATATGGTTGTTGTCCATATTTTAAGTTAGTTACCGCATTATTGAGATTATTTTCTTTATATAGAATATTTTTTATTAATGATATGAGTTAAGTTTACTTTGGTTAAAAAAACTATCCTCTCATTTGCGTTTAAACGCGACATTAATTTATTATTTTATTTTTTTTGTGTGTGTCAACGTTATGGTTATTAAGGAAAATGATGACCCTAATAATCTAGAAGGTGGCTATAAGAGATAAAAAAATGTTCATCCAAGAATCGAATTCGAATTATCTCAAAATTTTAATCTAAGAAAATATCATTTATTAAACTACTCATAGTTAATATAACTAACGATCAGTAGCTGAATATGTTTTTAAAAAAATGTCATATATATGTGCACTTACTGTAATGCATCGGAGGAAAGTTAGAAATGTATGTCGATGAAACCCACATTCTCCTCCAATAGTTAATTATTTTACTTTTACATGATTCTAGAGAAGTTTTGGGAGATACTCTTGGGATCCATTGGTAAAATTGATTGCACTAGTTAACTAACTATAGTGTTCCTTTTGATGTGTAATCGCATTTGATGGTTATGATCATAACTTGTTTGGAATAAAGGAGTTAATGAACGGTGGATAAGTAACTTATTTTCATGATGGAGAATATGCTGTCTTGCTTAAACAAAAAACAACACTTTTGCAATTTGACCTAGGTATCTTCAGCCGCAATGCACACTATAGTTCTATGCTACTACTTGTAGTAGTAGTAGTAGTAGTAGTAATAGTAACACTCAATTCATGTGTCACGGTTTGATGTTGGAGTTTTATGACAATTAGCAATAGGTAATATTCCACTATTCAAGTAATATCGTATTCGTATTTCCACATCAAAGAAGTATATTGTTGCAAAAAGTGCACCAATCTCTTATCCATATCACCATTTTTATATATATTCTCTCCATCACCTTTGCATAAAAGCTAGGAATATTTTATTAAATTGTGTATGTAGTTAGATATTTAACCTCGTAACCATTAATATAAAACACATGGTAGTAGTCGGTAGACATAAATTAAGATAAAAAATAAAAGTGTGATATGTTTGGAGTTTTATTTTATTTTTTGAAAGTAGTTTTAGGACACATTTACTTTCTAGTTTAAATACTAGTATTTCAATTTTTACTTTGTATTTGAGTGATTGATTTGGTTATACATATTGACTTTTTGATTGTGAGGGAGAAGATGAAAGTTAATAAAACTCTTATATATGACTTCTCTAATATTTATTTTTATATGTGAAAATAAAGTAAAAATAGTTCATAAATCTTCACCAATTAATAAAAGTGTCAAAATTGTTAGTGTCGGATACCATATCAGAGTTCGAACATCGGTCCCTACATTTTATGTGCGTGAGTTTTCAATGATTTTTTCATTTCGTCAATCTACCAAAAAAAAGTAAAAATATATTGTCTCGTGAACTTAATTCAGTTGGTATGACATTTCATTATATATGTTGGGGGTCAGGGTTCATTTCTAGCAACTAAACTACCTGATAAAAAAAAGATAGAACATAATAACGCGCGCTAAAAGGAAAATTAGTACCGTTATCTTTGCGTAGACTTCTCGCAAACATGTAAGGGTTTTTTGTCAAGTAATGTATATAGTAGTTAAATTTTTACATTTTTAAGTATAGAGAAGTGAATAATTTTACATATTCGAACTTAAATTACTCCAAATCAACATCTCCCAACCGTACTTCCATGAATAATTCAATGACACTTGAAATTAGCGTAATTAAGATTCTACACTAATTTAAAAATTAATGGAACCATGAATAATTTGTACTGTTTGATAGGAGTGATGAGGTACTAGACCACCAAAGAAAAAATTGAGGAAAAGGAAGATGGGTCATTGGTCTCATTTCAGAAATTATTTTCCATGACGTAAGAATAATTTTTAATCGATCCAATAATGAAAAAGGGATATGATATTATGAACAAATGCATGGATACAATAATCTAACAAAAAAAAAGAGACACTTTTTTTGTGTGTTTTACATATGGCCATTACAAAGTGAATAAGAGAACTCTGTATATTCCCCACTACTTTGGATATGAAGCATGTGAAAAAGCAGTTTCAGGTGGCTCCTACACAAGATTTAATAAATGTAATCCCCTCAGAGGTAGGACACATTTTTATTACAAAAAAATTATCATAGCAATAAGCTAAAAGGGATGAAAAAGTTGAAGACAAGATCAGGTTTACCTTTAATTTTTTGATCAGTCATGATGTAAGAAATTGTGGATTTATTGTTCAAATATATAATATATTAATATCTAGAATGGATTGCCTCAATTTTTGCTTTTCTAAAAAAATAATTGTAATATTGCAACAAAACAAAAAAAAAAGGAGAAAAAAAAAGAAGAATGGATTAGGAATCAAAGTGCTTCACACAAACATGAATACATGATATTTAATATAAGTTCCGGATAAGAAACACTCTATCCTCTAATTTTAATTACTTAAGACAAAAATTTATAATTTTTTAAGAATTTATAATTAAATTATATATTATCCACTAATAATAATGAAATAAAAGTTTGCCAAACACTAATAATGGTGCATTTGGATCTGACTTATAAATTATTAGAGCTTTGCCTATATTTGGATATTTGTGCTTGGGTTTATAAAATAATCTATGGATATTTCTGTAAGTTATTCATTAGGCATTTCACTTTTTGTCTCGTTCAGTTCGTAGAGACATTACATATAATATGCAGAGATTAAGATTCGAATTTTGATACTCTCATTTATTCAACTAAAAAAAAGTAAAATTCTAGCGACTAGCCTACTTAACAAAAAAAAAAAATAAGCACTTCAATTTTTTATTTTCATTTTTCGAAATTAACAAATATTAAAAACACTATTATATTGAGAAACTAAGAAAAACACTTTTTATATTATATGGACTTTTATCCACAATTGATAGGGCTCAATTGCAGCCCATCTAAACTCATGAACCTAGCTAACACTTTTGCTTGCCAAAACTTGCTCTTTAGCCCTCCACATTGCTCTCAGACTCCTCAAAGGTTATAGCAAGCTTTCGCAATTCGAAGAAACTGCAGGGTAGTTGACAAAGTGACATTACCTAGAATGCTTCTCACTAATTAACAACTGATTTACATTTCATCAAAATATATGATAATTTATACCATAAAAACAACTAAATTTGATGCAAGACATGAGTGTTTAAGGTAGAAATCGTATTATAGAGATGAGTTTGGGATAATGATGAGTGGTTTCACTATAGTGATTTTCAGTTAATAGCGAAATTAAAATGTTAATTGTATTTGGATTGATGGTGACTTGGAGAAAGAGGAAGTGAAGAAATTAAAATTGAAATTCTAATATTTCTTCCTAATGCACGATGAATTTAAAATTTAAAATCTATGAGTTTGAAAATATAGTGAGTGTTTTACAATTTTAGTGATATATAAGGATCTAATATCTACATCAAACATTAAAATGACTTCGTAGCAGCGTATCAAATAGTGATTTACAACTTCTTCAATTGTTTGGATCATAGTGTACAAATGCGTACAATCGTAAAAAAAATAGAAGCAATGAAATGACACAAGTCTCGTTGCTTTTACTTTTTTATCCCATTCGGAGTAACGGATTGATTGTCGTGGTGGTTCAGATTCCAACTTATGGAGTTGAGGATGAAAGGTGAATGGAAAGACGATGAAGCGACTTAAAAAAATAATGACGCTAAGTATTGCAAAAGACATGTTGAAAATCGTGATGAACAATACTATTTCAGGGGTAATTCTCCGGTTCACTTGGTGAATACGACGAACACGCCATTGAATCTTGATATCCATTAGCTTCCGGTATTTCGACCATTCAAGAGAAAGAGACTTCATTTTTATTTCTTTTGGCTTACAACCTTGAAGGATATAAGACTTTTTTTGTTTTAATGTTGATGTATTTTGAACAACGGTATGTATTGGTCAGTTTCGGGTGGGTGTTTGGGTGTTCTTGCTTTCCTTCTTTTCTTATGATTTTTTGTTGAACTCTTATTTTGAAACTCTTCCTTATTTTCTTATGTATTTCTCTGTTTCTTAATGATTTGATGATGTTGTTGTTATGGTTTTCTTCACCTTCAGCGTCACTTCCATCTTCTTCGACATCAGGGAAGTCTTCTTCAATTTCAACTTCACCTTGAGCATCACTTCCATCTCCTTCGATATCACAATTGTGTTGTCCTCAATAAACATCATAATTTACATTATCACCGTTATATTCACCATCATATTCATAATCATATTCGTTTGAATGTTCAGATTCAGATCTCAACTCATTCTCTTCGATATCACTCATAATGGACCGAAAAACTAAACAACATATATATTGAGACGAGAGTAATGGAGTCAATATCAAATTATCAAATCAAAATATTGTAATTTTTAATCACAATAAAATCCAAAAATATAACATAAATTCAAACAATATGGGAGTAATGGAGTAAATAAACGTATACTAAGCTTAATATGTATTTCTTTCATTTTTTACTAAACTATTTTGATACATATAATATATGTTCTGATACGTGTATGATATGTTTCGATGTATACATACCGATATGTATATGGTATGTTACGATGCATACAATATACATTCCAATACGGTTTTTTATGCTCCGATACACATATATTCTACGTTTCAATGGATATATATTTGTATCGACGCAAAGATAGATAGTTTCGAAACAAGGTGGGAGTAATGGAATCTATACATGTAGTTGATATGGTTTTTTGTGTTTTTGGTATTGCGGAATTTGGAGGAATATATTTTTATGTGTACAAAGAGAAGAAAATATATTGTTACATGGAGAATACTCTTATGTTATTGTTTCTCTTTCTCGTATATTATTCATAACTATATGACTCTATATATAGAGCTACATAAAAACAAATCATATATTTTAAATAATAAATTAATCCTATAAATGCTAAACAAATTCTTAAAATTCTAAACAGAAATATAAATCATAAATCCCAATGTCATCTTATTTTAAATATAAATCTATTTGTATAAATACAAAAAAAAAATAGATAGTTTCGAAACAAGCATCCCACCAACTGTAATGTGCCAATGAAAATTAACCATAAAAATTAACAAAATAAATGATAGCAACAAGAATGATTGATTGAAGTGAAGATAAATAAAATTTAACCAATAATTATTTTAACTAAAACTCAAATTTACGTTCTTCCAACGATTTATTTTATATTTTTATATTTTATTTTTTTTGCGTACAAATCAACGATTTTTAATCGAAGTTTATTACTTGAGTTCTGTTACTAAAAAAAACTTAAATTAATTGAGTGCTATGCAATTTGTGATGCAACTCCAATAAATTTTGTCCTAGACTCCTAGTTGTATATAAATTTTTTCTCTTCTCACTCCCGTGTTTCTTTTCTAAACCCATTTTTTCATTTTTGCCCTTAGATAAAAACTTCGAAACATGTTTTCTGAAGATTTTCTAGTTCAAATTTGGAAAACACATTATGAAGTTTAAGGGCAAAATGGAATTCCGAGGGGTATTAAAGAAACACGCAAGGTGGGAAGAGAAAAATTATATATATATATATATATATATATATATATATATATATATATATATATATATATATATATATATATATAGGTGTGACTATGCGAGGTTTTTGGCCCAAAATGTCAAATTCAATCCAAACCATGTAGTATATAGAGCCCACTTGTATCCATTGGACCTTTTTTTAGTTTGAGCGGATTACAAGTCACAAAATTTAACTTCATACCCTCCGTTTATACTCTTGACTCCAAAACACATGGACTTCCCTATAAACACAGTTTATTTTTGGGTTAAATATGTTTTTGGTCTCTGAAGTAGGGACTAAAAACATTGACGGAAAAAATTCCAGGAATTAAAAAGTGTGAAAAAAATGTCCAAGAACTAAAATGAAAATTCTAAAATACTATAGGGACCAAAAACATATTTAACCCTAAAAACTATTTTGAAAAAAGAAATAGAAAAGACTTATTAGATATATAATTTCTATGATGTTTTAATATTTCGATGGATGCATAAACAGAAATTAGATATATAAAACATAAAACTAACTATGATATAATAATAGATGGATAGTATATCAATTGACAACTCTACCCCCCATAAATAAGATTTTACATGAATTTGAGCAACACACATGGGAGCAGAGGGAAATATATATAGAAACATAGACATTACATGTGCACAAGTATGTATTATGTATCCCTTCAATTCATCAAACATCTCAAATCAACCCTCTTTCTGTTGTTGTAATTCAATGCCTTCCCTTGGTTCTACTTGTTCCTGTTTCTTCTCATGTTGTTTCTCTTCCTTATTCTCCCCTAATTCAACATCAACCATGTTTTGTGTAGGAATCACTATTACCTGTACCTGATTATCATTGATATCTTCTTTGTGTTCCGCTACTTTTTCATCATTCACAGGCTTGTTTTTTCGGTATATTGCATACAATACCATCTGAATTGTTCCAAATGTGATACCCACAAAGTTCGGAAGCTGTTCATAAAAAAGGGAAAACATAAATGTTAAGTTTTTTTTTTTTAATGGCAAATTGTTATGTTAATTTTTTTTTTTTACTTCATGCAGAACTCGAATTCTGGACCTCCAACTTCTTTAATCTTAGTCCAACTAGCTCAATTAATTCAATCAGTTGAACTACTCATTTCACCTCACATGAATGACGAGTTTAATTTTCATACAATGTCGATGTAAAAAGTTTTACACCGTTAACATATCAAAGTCATCTATATGTGTGATAGTTGAATGTATAGTTAGGATAAAAATCAAATGTTTTAAGATTAATGTTGTTTAAATAAAAAAATTGTTCAAAGATAGATAACTATTGTTTTACTATTTCAATTTTTTTGCTAATCCAACAAATTATAAAAAAAAAAACAAAAAAACAAATGTGAATGCAATTCCATAATTTTGGGCAATACATACACTATCCTTTGAATAATTGAGAATATTTATCAAACAACGAATAAAAATAAACCACATAAATAGATTTACAAATGATATTTACAAGTTAAGTTTTTTTATTTCACTTATAAGTTTATGTGATTAATTTTTATTGATAGTTGGATAAAATATTCACAATTCTTTAGAGGTAATTAAAAAAGTACCGCAATTTTTTACTAGGTTAAATATCCCGGAATCAATCAATTACTACTAATTGGTTGTTTGTCATAGATTAATAGGAGTACTTACTGTAACAAAGATATCTTTGAGGAGAATACCATAAGTGAGCCACAAAATTGCACTTATTGTGAGAAGGAGTGAAAGAGTGAAAGGCATAAACTCTACACTTTTGGTGCGAATAACCACTCTCTGAAATTGAACAAACATTATCCATGCATAAGCACACATAGTGATTATTGATGAGTATATATCAAATATTATTATGACCATAACAAATTATAAGAAGAATTAATTAAGCAAATTTTATGTACTCACAATAATGCTTAAAGGTGCTGCAAAAACACTAGTAGAGAGGACTACACAAATCCATCCAAGAAGTTCAATACGGGCTGTTCTTTCTTTTGCTAGAACGTGTGTTAGAACAACAACCAAGCAAATTCCACCCAAGTTTAACAAGCAAACCAGCTTCACTGTGAAGATCTATATAAGAAAAAACAAAATTAATTAGTAATTATCATTAGAAATTGATTTTCGCTAAATTTCGTCATTATTTTGCATTTGATTCGTAAGCAAAGACCGGACAAAACAGTACATGACAAAATAAGACAATACATAACGGGACAATACTATACCGGAGAAAAATAGGGCTTTAATATATTTATATTCGAAAATAAAATGAGTATTTTCATATTTTTTATAGTTGTAGGATGAACAAAAAGTTGTCCTGTGGTTCAGTGACTTACTACCTAATTTGTCCAGTCCCATAACTATAGTTTCAAATCAAACAGGGTACAACAAAAGTTATCCAGTCCAGTCCCTTATTTAGTAGATATATTTTCTAATACATTTTTTTTTTCTTCAAATATATCTCTTATTAATAATATTCATATTGACATATACAAATCATATGCAAATGCAATATTTAAACTATCAATTTTTTAATATATATATATATAAATAAGGACGAAGAGAGTATGTATACCCTAGCTTTTCTGGGGCAGTAAATCATATAGATGGCGAGGTAAATTGTTTCTATCGCACAACCGAATAAATTGATGGTGATGATAAGCATTTCACCCGTTTTTATGTAAGCATAGAATATCCAAAGCATGGCACTGAAGAGTGCAGCCACATATGGAACTGATTGGAAACCATCGGTTGCTTTCTTCTTAACAATTCGGTAAAATATTGATCTGCAAATTAAAACAATACATACACACACGCATGATTTTATTTGAATTAGTATTCAATATTTATGTATAAAATAAAAAGATATATAGTGTAATTTTAATGAACTTGTGTGCTTAAAAATTTAAAATACTCACATGGGTGCTATAAAGCAAAAGAAGGAGGCAATGTTACCTACAACATTAAACAAAAAAGTTAAGGAAGAAAATTGTGTTATTTAATTCTTGTGAGAAGAATATGGGGCAAGCATACTACAAAAGTTAGAGTTCACTATCAATATTCAAATTTAGAGAGGAAAAAAAAATTCCATCAATTTTTTAAATTAGGCTCTCTCTCTCTATATAGAGTCGGCTTTATGATGTTGCTGATGATAAACTATAGTGTTAGATCAAGAGAATAAAAATTCTTCATTTTTTATACTTTTTGTTTTGTCAAATAACCAAATAACTAAAATTTCACTTATTTAAGGTAAAATATCGAGAGTACAAGGGTTCAAACCCTCATCTTTACATATTATATGTAATGTTCCTATCAACCAAACTATTGTATAAGATTCTTGTTTCTAATACGTTTCAATACTATAAATTTAGTAACGATATCAAAGATAAATGAAGAAGAAATACCTAGAATACCAACTACGAAAATCATAGGATTGTCACTGTGAGTCATGGTGTCGGAATATGTTTGAGTAATATTCCTTTTGTAGGTTGAATATGAGAGAAGAGAAGAGAAGAGAAGAGAAGAGAAGGAAGGTTTTGAAGGGAAGCTAAGCTAGATAGCTTAAAATGTTCACCTCCGCCACAATAAAATATGGTATAAAGTCCCTTATATATAGGGCAAGGAATTTTCACGAGACACTATTGAAATAAACTACATGAGTCAAAGATATTAATTAATGTCCAAGACATTGCAATATGAGGTTAAAAAAAATCCATGATACAATTTGTGAGAGTGTGCCAACTCAGCACATTATTGTATCTAGTTGGTATGATGTGGTTCTTCAATTAATATTTGGGCCGTCCCTTCACTTATTTATTATTACATAGTGAAAATGCCTAAACGTTCTAAGTTCTAACCTCACGTGACTCTTCTCCATTATTTGCTTCCCTTTTCCCTTTCATAATTCATGCAATTGTTAGGCAGAATAAGTGTATCATGTAGTTTACTATGGATTCATGATTAAAATCCATCTTGAATTTTGATGCTAATTGATGTTGCTAGGTACCTTCAATTAAAATCTAGGGTCGACATCGACGATCTTACGATTGAGATTTTGGTTAATAATAGATAGATTGATAGTATGACAATCGACGAGTACTCCATCTCAGCTTCTGCCAGAATCGAAGCCAATACATTGACGCTAATTAAATGATTTTGATCCTTCACTTGGCTTGTCCAATCACTGACAATAGTCTCTTCTAGCAACATGTTCCTCTTCTATTCAATATAATATTAAGAATAAAAATATTATTGGAACACATTTTTTAGAATAAAAATATAACATCAAAGACAATGTTTTGTTAATGTTGTATTTTTATCCCAAAAAATATGTTACAATTGAAATTATAACACCAAGATACAACAACTCAAAATTAAAAATAAAAAACGAACCAATACAAACAATTCAAATCCTACTCAAAACCTCACGAATTATCCAAAATTTTATAAACGAAATATTGAGATTTGGAGTTTTCATACTCAAGTTTGCACCGTTAATTAACATTCCTAGTTGGCATGATAATAAAAACAAGAGAAAATATAAATATAGAAGTGATTTTTTGAAGTTTATAATATTCATTTTTCTTTTTATTTATGAACTGTTACCAATTAACTTTATGATATTTGATCACTCGTTCAGAAAGTGTCAGTTGAATAAAAAAAAAATGAGATCTTTTATTTTTAATGAATAGAGAACTTAATTTTAATTAAGTAGTATTTTTTCTATCCTAAAATATGAATAAAAATTTGTGAACAAAAATAAATATATTTAATTTAAATTTTGAACCAAATATAAATTTATTTGAGTTATTTTTACTTATATTTCGGGATCAAAGCAGTTAAGGAGAGTATTTGATGTTGCTTGGCTAGCTGGGTATTCCAAGTTTCCAACAATCCGCCGCCAAATAACACAGGTGATCGAGCTGAGTCACCTCAATTATTACCAAAAATAGGCAACCGAATTTTCATGTGCTAGTGTTCAAAATGAGACAGGTGTCAAAATGAGGTGAAACCCCATCACTGTTTCATTACAACTTGGACTTTCCTGCTTTCTCATTTCAAAATATAACATATGAGATGAGATTTTCCATAAAATATTTAAGGAAAATGCTAAACGGTATTGGGGTTGATTGTCATGTTCTACATCGTCTAGTTTTTTAAATAAAGAAGAGGTTGAAAAATAGTTATTGAAAAAGTCTCACATCGCTTAAAGTGGTGAAACAAGGGGAACCAATTAGTAACATTTTAAGCTTATATCTGACTTTTTTGTTTTTTTTCTTGTACTCTTTTTATTAGAGTGTTAAGATATAGTTAAGTATTTGCTTTGGAGAGTGTGAGTGTACTGAGCGCCGCAAGATGGCTAAGGGTAATATATGTGTTGTAACAATTTTCACATAGTAATATTCTCTGGTTGTTGGTTTAGACAACGGCCGTGGTTTTTCTCCGATTTTGGAGGTTCCACATTATATTCTTGTGTTGTGACTGCGTTCTTTTATTTTCTCTATGTGTTTTCCCAACAAACAGGGCCCCTGGGCGGAGGTACTAGTTAAGGGTATCAATATGAAAATTTTATCTTGAAAATTATACATTTAAAGATGTAAAAAGTTATCTTTTCTCATCATTAATTTTATCATTTATTTCTATTTTTAATATGTTTAACTAATGCTTCGAATATACCGTTTAGCATGACCCAATATTTAATTGTGTTTATTTATAAGCAAAATTTATTTAATGGAAGGAGTACCCGCCTATTTCAAAATGAATGAGTATGTGATAATGGTACAAAAAAGAATGGTTATGCAGTTATGTGATATTTATTCTATGACAGGTCGTGGGTGATGATACAATCATACAATTACAATTATTACATGCATGCAGATGGTATCATAAATAAAAAGTTTGTTATCTCATGAAGCTTTTCACTGCCACCCGTGTGTTAATGTGGAATTCAATGTCCTGCCACCCTTCACTTCACTCGTGATAGATAACTATTGGTAGTATATGATACGATTTCAAATAAGAGAAATGTTAAAATGTTAAATAGTGTCTTGAGTGTCCTGAGATACTATTCTCTCTTATCCTTAATATAAAAGGAGGTTTACTTTCTAGATTCACCGAGAGTCTAATGTATCTAGTTTATATTACAGGCAAGATACATTAGATTCTCAATGAATCTAAAAAACAAATTTTCTCTTATATTAAGGACCGAAGGGAGTAGTTAAATATATTAAAAATAAAATTTTATTTTAGAATGGATTGTAGCTATCGGTTTGGTTTGTTATTTTTTGGAGAATATTAACATGTGTCTTAGGGCACAAGTTAACATTCTTTGTAGTATTAAATGTTATATTTTTATTTTTAGTTAGTTTAACATGTGCCTTTAGGGCACAAGTTAACACGACTCTTATTTTTTTAATGTCATTTAGATACCTATGAACTTTTTGATTGATCCACCGGAGGGGAGATCTACATCGAGGCCGACCGATGTTCTGGTGTACAGGTGGATAGGAGGGAAGCACACATATGTGGACTTGACTGGAGTTTCTCCACTTGTGTGTAATTAGGGATTTTGCTGTTGGAGAAAAGACCCTTAAAGCCGCTTCAAGTAAATTGACCAAATATGAAAGAGCAGCGTGTTTTGACAATCAACATGCGCTTATACCTTTCGCATTTGACACTTTTGATTTCATGACACCAAAAAATGTGGATATTTTAATAAGAGTTGAAAGAGTTTAAAGAATAATGGTCTTCTTCACTTAAATTGGTTGTGGGTTATTTTGTGAGAATTAGACTTAGACGCTAAATATGAGAATGAATATTGAATTTGTATTGGAGTTTCACTTTA
The DNA here is from genome assembly GCF_020283565.1 of Trifolium pratense. Lineage (NCBI taxonomy): Eukaryota > Viridiplantae > Streptophyta > Magnoliopsida > Fabales > Fabaceae > Trifolium > Trifolium pratense. The sequence goes on from NC_060061.1 coordinate 6,804,934, forward strand.
CTAAAATTTCTGAATTTTTAGGAGGCAAGCGAATTCGGTTGCTCATACTCTTGTTAGGGCGGCCAATTCTTGGGCTAGCTTCCATATATTTGAGATTATTCCCTTATGTATTGAACATTTAATAGTTAATGAAATACATTAAGTTTGTTCGATTAAAAAAAAAAACCAATCAGTTAGCACAGGCATTTGCATTACACAAGGAATGAATTAATAAAACACATAGGCGCAAGATAGGTTACGAACTCTAATGCGGTCAATAATTAGAGCATAAGCGTGACTCTGAGGGACAGTGCCTTCAATCATGCTGATTCATGCATCAACAAAGTCGTTTTAGAATCAGATTCACAATGACTGTCTTATATCACTGATTCCAAATATCAGAACCACACCATGGTCAATAATAGCTAGCATGCAATATTTTCAAAATTTTACTTAGATATTAATGGAACTCAAACTATTATATACGTCAAATGCATATAAAGGTCTTTAAATTTTGTGTTTATAACAGTTAAGTCCTTTAAATTTCAGGCAATAAATAAGTCATTTAAATTTCTAACTTGTTGTACCATTACTCTTTCGGTTATCGCGTGCATTTACAAAAATACTGACGTGACTGTTAATTCTAGTGTTAACTGTGATGAATTTAAGTTTCAATTTGATGTGAACCATTATGCTCAGATAGTTGAGGCCCAACATGGAAGGGGAGGATAACTGAAAAAAAAGGTAACAGTGCAATAAGTTAGAAAATTAAAAGTACACATATCTATTATTTAAACAAATTAAATGACTTAACTATTACAAACACAACTTAAAGGACTTTTATATGCATTTGAGCTATATTTGACCATTATTATAAGTTCATACTATTTTAACATATATTAAAAGAAGTAGTATATATTGGATGTATATTTATTGTATACAAATGTTCTTAAGAATTAACCTAATTTGAACATGACTTCTATGGAGGAAGATAGGGTAGTACGTAGTATATATAATATATATTTAAGTACATGTTGGGCCTATTTAGTAAAAAACAAAGATGATAGTGATCCTTCTTGTAAAAACAAATGATAATGATTTTTGTTAGCCAAATCTTAAATGAATTTTTTGGAATTTGGCCGTGTGTAGAGACACAAATAAAAGGAACAAAAACGATTTTTCGCAATTACGATTTGAGGGTGATTGCTTTATCACTTTGTGGTTGTAGTAATTCAACTAGGAATTTTATTTCTTGACGCCATCCATATAGTACATAAACATAAGTGGTGCTCTAAAGACACCAAAAAGGAAAAGAGAAGATTTGTAGGCTCCAATTTTCCTATGATAGCCACACCAAATTTTTAATTTAATTATTTTTTAAAAATAATTATCTATTTAAATTAGAATTCATATATATATGTCTGTCTAATTAATATGTATGTGGATCGAATTCCCCTAGATGGAGTCAGAGTTGTTCGGATGCGACATTGAACAAAAAGTGCTCACTTAAGGGGTGGTATATTTGGTATCAAGATGCCCTCCAGTTGTAAATCACAAAATCAGATCGGTCAGTTCATATTGCATCTATACAAAATCAGTCCAAATCAATCTGAACCATTCAGATTAGATCGGATGGTCCTGATTTAACACAACGTGAAACTGCGTGAAAAAATTACTGCAAGAAATCATGTTCCGTATATTTGGGCAAGGTGAATAGTTCTTCTTGTTTGAACTAAGGTTAAAAAATTGGAATGTTATGAGTTCAAATCCAATCAAAAGAAAAAAAATATAAATCTAACAACTAATTATAAATATTGATCGTTTCAAAAACAAAAAGGGTAGTATATCTATAAGTGAGAGTTCAGATAGTCTAAATATTTTAACCGACACGAGAAAACATAGATTTTACTTTGTGTTTCTCACTTGTATAATTGTTCTTGATCTAATTTAAATGATTTCCCAAACTCTCCTCATGACGTAATTTTGGTATCAGAGTCCACGATTTCAAAAAGGATCAACTCTCCTGGTTTCGAAAGTAAAAACTGTTGTTTGATGGAGAACATAATCAAATGAAGGAAAGACTCACACTTGTTAAGAAGTCCCACATCGGTTGCGAGATGGCCTGACTAAGTGTTTATATACTAGAGGCAATCCTCACCTTACAAGCCGGTTTTGTAAGGATGAGTTAAGCCCAATATCCATTTCTAAGATGGTATCAGAGCTCTCATTTAAGAGAACTCTTTCAAAAAATTGTCAGTATGCCACTTTGATTGACAGCTACACAGTATTCTTTAGTAAAAGGCGAAAGAATAGTTCGCTATGTAGTTATCAGATGGTATCAGAGCCTCTCCAAGATTCGTTGGGCCACCCGATATCGGGCCACCTACCATTTATATCCGCGTACCAAGCTCAATAGCGCTGGACGCGAGGGGGTGTGTTAAGAAGTCCCACATCGGTTGCGAGATGGCATGACTAAGTGTTTATATACTAGAGGCAATCATCACCTTACAAGCCAGTTTTGTAAGGATGAGTTATGCCCAATATCCATTTCTAAGAACACTTAAGTGTGAAGTTAAAAGTTTTATCGATAAATAATAATGACTATGGACAAAAGGAGAATTTAGAAGCATGGACTATAGTATACAAACTACGTACAGCAGAAGGTCTATTAAAGTGTGGCTCAAAAATAGCTAGGCATGCCATCTTGAATGAGTTGGAATTCATGCAGAGTTTTTTTTACTCAAACAAAGAGTTAGAATTCGACTAATTGAATTGATACAGTATCAATGAGAATTGGACAATTTATGGAACACACGTCATGAGATCTCTCATCCCAACCAAGTCACATAATATTAATTAACTTAATTTTTTTTATTCCATTTTACAACAATAAATTAATTCAAGAGGTAAAAGACTTAGAGTCCACGTCTCTTGTAAATAAGTGGTCATGAATTTGATCTCTAATTCTTATAAGTGTATCAACAAAATTCCGTTGAGAACTCATTTTATATTTTATATTTCTCAATATTCTCTGACGGCAAAAAAAAAAACACTATTCATTCAAATAAATTTATTTAATTTTGAAAAATTCAAAGCCACATACACGTAGGTTTACATTTTCCTAACCTTCATGAATTGATTGTGTGAGTATAAATGTATAATCAGTATCATATCACTATCATATGTTTAAAAATCAGTATTATTATGATATGATATGATGGCTTTGTTTGTAGTCTAAATATGTATGTATGCCTCCACAATGATGGGGGATGATGGACCCTCCTAGCCCACTAGACACGGCTCGCATGAAAAGCTCATCGCAATTCATGTCAACAACCATTGAAATTTCATTTAACTTCATATCATATCATAGAAATAAATTACAAATATATCATGCCTTAGGCTCATCTAAGGAAAAGCCCCTCCATTTCATTCAATTCAATTCATTGCACCCTTATAAATCCTTGTCTTTGTGAATAATTAATGAAAGCCACCTTGTACACAGTCCATAGCAATCGTGCCACTTGGTGAAACATGAACGTGCATTGGTGTCTATTATTTTTAGGAGCCATTAGTGTCTTTTGTTATGGCCCTGCCTTATTAGAAGGAGAATGTTAACTTGTGCCCTTAAGGCACATGTTAAGGAAGCAAAAATAGAAATTATTAAATGCTAATTTGTGCATTTTGACTTTTGAAGCATTAAATTTCTTGTATCATTAAATGATGAATTTCTATTTTGGTATATCTTAACATGTGTTCTTATGGCACATGTTAACAAGACCCTTATTAGAATAACAAAACAAAACAAAACAAAAAAAAACTGTAATAACAACAATACACCCATTTTTTTTCTTTGAGTTTTGGTCGAAATAATAATTAAGAACTACTAAACTCACTTGGATTGTTTTGATGGTGTTGCCTTGGATCCTTGAGATATGTTCTCTCCAGATTTTAAGTTCTGACTCTACTATCAATTTCGGTTAACTAGTCCATACAAAGTAAAAAAAAAAAAAAAACTCTGGCAGGTACACCCATTAATTCTTACTAGAACAAGAAGTGTTTAGTTCAAAGATCTTTTCATCTAAGGTTACATGATTTACTTTAAAATATTAACATAATATTTATTATTTTTTAATAGTTTTCATTTGTTTAAATAGTATATATATCTAACTGATTTATTATTATTATTTTTAGGAACTCTAGTTAAGGTGATATTATAATGTTTTTCTTTTTAAAAAATTATTATAGTCTTATTTTCAATATAGTAAATACTAGTCTTATTTTTTATAGTAAATTATTTTATTATTGATAATTTTGAGAATTTTATAAAACAATTCACAATTTATAATTCTATATGAAATTAACAATAATTTTTAATTCTCATGCCGTGTCCCGTGTATCAAAATGACTTAAATTTTGAAATGGAGAGAATAAAAATTTCCTCCTTACATCATAAAATCTAAGGAATAAGAATTTTGCATACCGATCCCAATTCAAATCCAATAGCATTATATGCTCTCCAGTCTCCAGGACTACTATTCATTGTCATAGCCAAAATTAGGGTTAGTTGGGGAATAACCACCAAATTAAAATGATTAGGTTTTTTTTTCTTTCCTTTTTTTGTTTACTAAATTTATATATATTTTTGTTTATGTTAAGGTTTTTTCTTAGCTGAAAGTGTGAACATAAAATGATTAGTTAGCTATTTATTATTCTCTCTGCTTTAAAATAAGTTTGGTTAGCTATTGATGTGTTTTCCAACATCATAAATGTAAGACATAACATAACATTTTAAGAGTAGAGGTGAGAATAGGTTAGACCGACCTACATGAACCTATGACCTAGTCTACATAGGCTTAGGTCAGACCAGCCTAATTCTTAGTGTACATAAAAATATTATGGCGAGGGGTGTGAGAAAATCGTGGGCATAGAAAGAAAAAAATTATTTATACCCAAGTGTGATTGCTAATAGTTAGCCCATTTACTTGCTTATCAAAATAAAAGTGGCCTCATTTACTTCAATTGCTCAACCAGAAAAAAATTCTCTTCCCCCAACCCTCCCACCCCCTCCACGTTTATTTTATCCCTCATAAAATTTCATTTTTGTTCATGCATAAAAAGTTTGGAAAATATTTTTTTAAATTTTTTATAGTGTAAAATATTATTTTCAACAGCAAAAAAAAAGTTCGAAAAATACGTTAAGAACTTTTTCGCATGGGCGAAATTGAAATTTTAGAGGGATAAAAGAAATGTGGGGGAGGGGCGAGGAGTGAATTTTTCCTCAACCATCTAATGACATCTTTTAATCAAAACCCAACTCTTGTTTGAACGAACTCGAATTCAATTTTTGGTGTAAACAATTTTTGTCATATGTTACTTACTTCACAGCTGAACTCTAAATTATCGGGAGTCTCTTCTTTTATATTGTACACTATTTTTTCTTGTAAAATTTCTCAGTTGTAAATGTATACCCAAAATCCATAAAAAAAAAAAAAAAAAAAAAAACTCAAATTTGTGTTATTTTGATTATGGTTCAAACCTCTAAAAGAGAATAAAACAATAAGGTGGATAATCACATTGAACTAAGAACATATGTACAAAGGAATATGAATATCATATCTTCACCCAAATCTTAAGATTGTTGTGTGTGTGTGTGATGATGTGTGTGCTCGCGCATATGTGGGCAAGGGTGTTTGTATGTGTGCGTGCAAGCGCTTGTGTGTGGAATATGTATATAGTGACACTCATTTATAATTTACTTCCAAAATTAATAGTATTTTTGCTCCCGACCATATAGAGAAATGTGATTTTAAGCTATATATATATATATATATATATATATATATATATATATATATATATATATATATATATATATATATTTATTTATTTATTTTTTGATAAGCTTAAGCTTATATTTTTAATCCACAGTGGAATATAACATTCCAAAAATGATGATATGGGGTTTGACTAGACGGAATTTAATTGCTTTAATTTCATGGCATTCTTAATAGGAATTTATATTTCTGACTTAGCCAAAATCAATATATATATATAGAGAGAGAGAGTGTTAAAAACAAAAATATACTAACACATTCAACATTAATCCTCCTCATTTAGCAAATCCAAAAATAAGTCCACAAAATCATTCAAATCCGTGTGTGTGGAAATTGATTTCGTCACTGTGAAGTTTATTGAGATAATAGTTGCCTCTCACAACAACACTAATGAATTGTATTTAGGATTCAACATTTGTGTTTAGTCTCAAAATTGGCCAAAATTTTATATTTTAAAACTAAACACAAATGTTAAATAGTAAACTCGTAAACTATAAGTAAAATAGAGAGAGAGAGCTTATCGAGTCATGAGACTTTACTTAAACTCTTCTCGAAAGAGTTTACAGACAAATAAATTATTTTTGTGAGTACTTTAGAATTTTAAACTCGTAAATTACTAATTTTACTACTTGAATTCAAAATAGTTTACCAAAAAAAGAATTTACACTAGTAATTTATTTTTGTTAGCACTTAGAATTGTAAATTCGTACGTGTTAAATCAAGATTTTAACAACTTTGTTTATGATTTGAAATTTGAATGAGAGATAAATAATATTATTTGAACCATCATTTCAATGAGGAATTTGATCTATTCAACTTTAACTGAAATTCATTAAGCATCGTTAAACCAACTAGTTAGTAATACATAAGTAAACTAGACGATTATCCGTGCGATGTATGGGTTTTATGCGTTGTTTTATACTATAACGTCAAAAAATTATTTGTATAGGTAGTAAATTGATTATTAGCAAAAACATTAACTATTTTGAACCAAAAATAATAAAATACACAAAATAATAAAATGAAAAAAAATTTAAAATGAATAGTAACTCAAAATAATAATAATAATAATAATATATAATAATAATTAGTACCACTCATTAAATTAATTAATATAAGTGAGTGATGTGCCTAAATGAAAGGTTTTCATTGGTTTAAGTGAGTGATGTGGATTAGGGTTTAGATAGTTAATTGGACAACTATCTAGGATTTATATATGGAAAATGCTAACTAGTGCCGCTGGGGCACTGGTTAAGGAGATAAATAAGGTATGAATGTATTGGAAATTGTGTAATCTACTTTTTATAAGTATAAAAAATGTTTTTTTCAATACAAAAATTATCCTTTTTGGTATCCTTAACTAGTGGGTTGTGCTTTATATATATAGATTATCAAAAATTAATCAATGATGTGCCCTAGGAAAAATCGAATTAAATACAAGTGATCCCAAAGAAAACCAATGACAAGTTTCTTATGCGTTAAGTTAAGCATAGCATTCCCTTTTCAGCTACTTTTGTTGCTAAATAAAAAGCACAACCCACTTTGGCATAGAATTTATGAACATACAAAATAACTAATCCAAAAAAGAAGAAAAAAAATGGATTGTTTATAATAGGATTAAACTAAAGGCTCCACATAAGAGGAAATTAAAAACACTACATTATTATAAACTAGAAAAGATAGGTGAGTGAGACCCATGTGTAGAACTAAGAGTTAGACATTCGTTTAAAGGATATAAGGGTACCTTTCATTGCTGTAGTCCTAAGCAAAGGGATTCAATTCAAACAAGAAAAATATATGCAACTTGGACTTTTATTTTCTTCTTACGTTGTTGGTGAGAGTCATTGAAAATTTAATTTACTTTGACAAATTAAAGTTAGCTCTTTAAATCAAGATCTTCTTGATGAAGGAAATTAAAGTACCAAAACTTTTAATGCATGCCCCAGTATATCTTAGCTGACTATATGTCCATGTTAGGTCGTGATTTTGCTTTGTTGATTTCCCCCCCTTTTGTTGCCTTTTATCAAATTTAATTTTCTATGTAAACTTTACAAAACAACAACCCTAAATTGAAAGTAGCATATCCGAACTCTAGAGAATCCGAATTCGATTTTTTGTGGAAACAATTTTTTGTTATATTTTACTCATTTTGCGGCCGAACTGTAAGTTACCGGGGTCTCTTTGTTAGAAGTCTCACATTGGCCAGAGATATGACATAGATAACATTTACAAGTGTAGTGCAAACTTCAACTCTCAAGCTAGCTTTTGTGGTTGAGTATAAGCCTCCCAAATTCTAATATGGTATCAGAGGTTATCCTAAATCCATTTGTTGTTTGTTGTGGAGACCTCTCATATTTGGGTCACCCGTTGTTGTTGATATCACGTTCCAGCTTGTTCAGTCCTGGACGTGAGAGTGTGTGTTAGAAGTCTCACATTGGCTAGAGAGATGACATAGATAACATTTATAAGTGTAGTGCAAACCTCAACTCTCAAACTAGCTTTTGTGGTTAAGTATAGACCTCCCAAATTCTAATACTCTTCCCCTAAGAACGAGACAGTAATTAATACCACAAAAAATAGCATAGCCGAACTATAAGTGTGTGTTTGGTTATACATGCTAACAAAAATTGATTTTGAATAAACTAATTTTGGTTAAAAGGAAGTTAAAATTTATATTAATTTATGTTTTGATAATTTAATAGATTTAGAAATTGGTTGTATATTACTCAATGAACTTGAGAGTATACGACTCCATATTTAGAAGGATATACGATTCTCACAATATAGCAAATTAAAGTTCAAAAGACGCTCAATATTCAGTGAAGAGAACCTATGGGGGGAAATTTGAGATTAGATAAAAATAAAAATAAAATAAAAAAAATTGAAACCTAATAAATTTATGCTCAAACCACTAGTCACTAATCCAGACGTATAGTGAGGTGTAATAACCAAACAATGGTGGTAGAGATAACTATAACCTATTATAGAAAAAAGAGAAGCTTTACAAAGATTTGCAGCATGACATATAAAGCGAGAGACTCTGAGTCATCTATGCATTTTCAAATTCATAATAATGAAAGGGAGGAGGACAAAAACATATACATTATCATATTTTCATATAGCCAAATTATAGGGAAAACTTTAAATACAGTAAATTAATGAAAACAAACTTTAAAAAGCCAAATCAAGGATATTATTGGTTAGTTTAGTTCTTAATTTAATTAGAAACTTTTAAAAGAATTGGAGAAGATAAAAAAAAATTATGATTAATTAAAGTATCACTAATAACTATTTTACAACTTTAAACTATTATTTATCTTGAAGTTGAAGTTACAAAGTTAAACTATTATCACCGAATTAATACTTTCAAAACTTAATTAGAAACTTAATCGTGGGTATACTTTTTTTCTTCTTCAAAATCAATTGAAACAGCGTACCATAAAAAAAGGACGAGGTACATTCCAACTAAGTTAGCACCTTCTGATAATCTCAACGTTAGGTTAGCAATTCCAACCAAGAAAACAACAAACAACCCATAGAAGTGTATAAAAAAAAAGGAAAGCATGAGGGGAAAAAAACCAAAACTCATCGAAAACATTACTTAATCTTAAAGTAGCTAGACATACTAGGTCTATTGCTGTCAATGAGAAGCAATGCTAAAAAAAAGAAATTTATCAATGTACACAACAATGGTTTTCTCTAAAAATATGAGAAACTATAAATCTCATGGACTAAATCAACTAATTAAAGAAAAAATTTTCATCTTGTTTTGAGATTCTTAAGAACAAGATCAACATTGGCAATAACTAGCAAATAATGTTAATGATAACAAATAAAAATAAATAGTTGACTAAAAGAGTGTTGCAATCACAGTGTAACAATGATAAAACATCAACAATCAAGATATTAGGCTCAAATGGTTAACGAGTTCTTCCTAGGACGAATTGTTTGGTTCTCGGTGAAAACAATTCTTGGTCAGATTTCACATACCTCCCTCATAGTTGAATTCTGAATTATATAAGTTTCTTTCCCTTAAAAACCAGAGAGTTAACACAAAAAAATAAATAAAAAATCAACAATGAAATCCGTAGAAAACATCGCCAAAACCCTATAGCAATAATAGAACTGATAGAGATTAGGTAGTACTTAATTAAATAATTATTAGGTAGTAGTTAATTAAATAGTATATGTATTAGTAAGATATAGCACGTATTTATATTATTAGTTGAACTTTTATGTTATTGAGTTGCTTAATTGGGCTTTATGTTTTTAGGTCTATTAAGAGTATTATATATGTAGTGTTTTTGCACATTTTAATCTAATGAAAGAAGATTGTAAAAAAAAAAAAATCTAATGAAAGAAAATGATTGAAATTTATGTTTTATTTCTTAATTAATTTTTAATGTTTTTTTTCTTCTAGTTTTAGTGTAGAATCCTATTTCTTGGACTTGGTAGAAATTAACTTCCTATCAAGAACCATTACCAATAGACCTAGTTAAATTACTATATTTTTGGATGAAGGGAGTATCTAAAATTGTTTCCAAGGAAAATTAAATCTGGCCCCTTCATCATATATAAAGGTAAGGCATAGCAAAAAGAAGATTAAAAAGAGCTTTAATGATAAGTAAAGAAAAATTGTTTGTCAAACATGAAACTTAGTATGTTAAGTGATCTTAACTGTTGATCAGTCTAGTCCAGAACATTAAGTATTGTCCCCTTTCCACAAAGACAATGTTAGCTTTTATTTCTCTCTAATTATCATCCCATATTTATAAATACCATGCAAACTTAATTCCTTTCTTGTGCCTCTCCTCACTCTCACTTAATTTGAGTTGGTCAAGACACCAAAGTCTACTTATTTTTTCTTAAGTTTTTGCTTCCTTTAGTTGTTCCAATTTATTAATCAGGAAGATTAATTAATTTAAGTGATTAAGCAAATGGATAAGCTTAATTTTATTAAAAATGGAGTGAGTAGATTACCTCCTGGATTTCGTTTTCAACCAACAGATGAAGAACTTGTGTTTCAATATTTGAAATGTAAGATTTTCTCATGCCCTTTGCCTGCTTCCATCATTCCTGAGGTCAATGTTTGCAAATATGATCCTTGGGATTTGCCAGGTCAGCAACTACAAAAAATTACTACTAAATGAATTTGAATATTTTACGATCACATAATATATTGATAGGCTCAAATATCATATTAAATTTTTATATTTAATATTATTTAATATTATTTCATATTAAATTTTCACATTAATTAATTATATAAATAAATAAAAAATTATGCATATATTTGTAATTTTTTTTTTTTAATATTGTTGTATTGGATTGATAATATAGGAGGTTGTGATGAACAAGAGAGGCACTTTTTTAGTTCAAAAGAATCAAAGAATAGAAATAGTAATAGAATGAGTAGAACAACAAAATGTGGATATTGGAAGGCAACAGGGTCAGACAAAAGAATTTCATCTTCAACTTGCAATGGCATTATTGGGCTAAGAAAAACTCTAGTTTTTTATGAAGGAAAATCTCCAAATGGGTCTAGAACTAATTGGATCTTACATGAATATCGTCTCATCAATGTGGAAAGTCCCACCAACTCAACTCAGGTAATTATTAGTTGCTTAATTTTCATCAATTAGATATATAAATCTGTGTCAAAAATATATATCATTTTTAGTCCTGTAAATATACTATTTTTTGTTTTTGATCATTGTATTTTTATTTTATTCATATTAAAATTAGTCTATGCAATATGTGAGTAAGTAATTTTAAATCCTCAAAATAAGAAATAAAATGTGTATATATATTACATAACTAATTTTCATATGATTTTTTTTATAGAAGTAGAATAAATTAAACACCGGTAATAAAACAAAAAAAGTTGTATATTTTCAAGGACTAAAAATAATAAATATTTTCACTCAAACTAAAAAAAAAAAAAAAAGAGTATATATAGTTGCACTTGATTTAATTTAATTAATGTATTTGTATGACATGCAGAACTATGGAAATGAGATAGGAGATTGGGTTTTGTGTCGGTTATCTATGAGGAAAAGAAGTTTAGAATATGGAAGCACTAGTACTCATAATAATGCTACTAATAATTCAAGATTAATGTTTGATTTTATGATGGTAAACAACAACAAGACATGTTCTTCTACTTCCTCTTCATGTTCAAGTTCTAGTAACAACAACATTGAGGTCTCTTCAAATCATCACGAAAATGGCTATGCTGATTTTTAATCAAGAATAATCAACATTCTTAATTAACTAATTTTCTATATGCTAGAGGGTGATCGATCCATGTACCAAAATATTGTAATATGCTTATCGTTGATGTTTTTATAATTCAATATATAGTACGTAGTAATGTAATTTCATTAAGCTCTCCATGTGTTACATAAGCTCAAGATTATATAATTCAGAACCAAGTTTCACTTGAGATAAGCCATTCTTATTATTTAATTTTTTTTTCACCATGATATTAATACGAATTTTTTACCGCTGTTTAATAGTGTCTAATCTCTTTTGGGAAACTTGTCTACGTAAAGTGGATTCTCCCCTTCCAACCATTATTTTTTTCATACACAAAAGTCAAAATTGAATTCACGAACACTTACTTAATAGGCACGAGACTCTTACCATTTGGATTAATTTATTAATTTGTCTTTCCATTATTTAACTTATATATCTTCTAAAATAGTAACTATATAACTTTTAATTTTTTACTCAAGTTTAACTTGATCATCAAAAGGTTTTGATTTTCCCTACAAAAGCATGGTGTCTTATTCATGCTTTACTTTATTGAGTGCAAAACAAGATGTAAAAGGGTTGTATACCTTATTTGGTGCGCTCCATTAGTGTGCATGCCAAAGTAACATTTTTTTTTATTTTTTTTTCAATTATTTTTTCAAAAAAGAAAATTGCAATTGCAAAATTTCACAAGAACCATGTTTTTTTGTTTATAATGAAATTAAAGACCGAACATATCACCTCTAACATATTATATCCACCAAACTAAACCTTGTGACTTAATTTAACAAGAACCATTTCATCTACTAATTATATCAGACGATTGCGGGATATTTCTAGTCCAAAATATATCATCTTAATTGGTGGCAGTACTTTGACTTTATAACTTCAAAAAAAAATAAAAAATTAGTGACAGTAGTTTGACTTTATAACTTCAAAATAGATAATTCAAATACCATAGTAGTAAAATAATCATTAATGTTACTGTTGAGAAAATTTAAATATTGGTCAAATAATTTTTTTTTTGGTGATAGGTCAAATAATTATCTTATATTCAAAGTGTTTATATCAACTAATAATTAACTTTATATGCTTAACTTACTATTACTTACAGTTTTTTAATAAGAGACGGCTGAGTCAACAAAAATTAATATATTTAATTTATAATATAGTCTAAATACATAAATTTGTATTTGATCGCTTTTTCTCTTTTTTACTCGAGGTAGCAATTTATACCTATGTACACAATAATTTATGCTTTGCACCTATTATACTTTGAGTTTAATTGTTGTGCACCGTCGGTGCAATTTTTTTTTACACATGCATCAAATGACGTGTTGCCACATCATTTAATAAATGTGACACTTCATGTATTTTTAATTACCATACATAATGTGTCCGTATATTATTGGACACATGTGCAAAATAACTTTACACCTACGTACATATAAATTAAATTCTTATACTTTACTCCAACATCAAAAGATATATAGCAGAGTAGTGTCATATTTTATGGTAATTTTGATTAAAATAGAAAAATTATCAAACTTTTAAAATATTGGATTGTTTTCAATATTTGTTCCATCCCAAGTACCAGTTATTTATATCTTATGCATGCACATTATACTCTTAGTTTATCTAAATAGAAAGTTATTTAAACCTTAATTATTTTTTTATATTAATGTATTTCTTTTTTACAAAAAATTTTGACTAAAAAATTAGAAAACTAATTGATGATCAATTGATTGAGAATATGTAAATGATGTCAAATTTGGCTTGAATGTTATTCTTAGGATCTTAATATGAGGGCCACTTTGATTTCATAGCTGATATTCAGGTGACATTTTCTCTTACTTGACCAAAACTAGCAAAATTAGGATTTGGTCAAATTCACAACCAATAATTAAAATCCATAAACACACTATTTTAAATATTGTGCTAAACAAGTGAGTACATTTTGAAAAACACCTGTCAAGTTACTACTGTATATCCTAAATTAACATTTCCCAAATTTTCCCACATAGGAAATGAAGTTACAACATTACCCTTAAGAGCATGTTAGTTAATTTAGTTTCTTAAATAGCAAATTACAACACTCTCTCTCCCTTTTTATTTGTAAATTTCAATTCAATTCAACCTTTTTCTATTATTGACAAACCAATAACTGTAAAAACAATATGTACAGGTGCTGTCATGTTTTTTCAACTGCCAAATTAAACACCTTAATTACATCATCTCATTCTCAACATTTTCATCATCATCTTCTTCTTCTTCTGCTGAATCTTATTATTTTCATTTCATTTCCTAACCGCCTCATTACAGACAAATAAATAATTATTTATTGTCTGTAATGGGGAATGGAAGTACAAAGTTATATTCAACCGAAGGAGAAACAGAATCAGTATCACCCAAATCACCCAAAACCCGACCTACACTTATTGGTCGATTCGAAGAGTTTAGAAAACGTATGAATTTTGAATCTAGCCCCTCGAAAAAACAACTATTGAAAGATGCCGAAGAAGAGGATAGAAGCAGCAATGTTTCTAAGTCTTCTTCTCATGAAATTAATGAAACCGAACACCATAAGGTTTCGGTTTCGACAAAAGAGGAAGCAACGGTGCCATTAGAAACCACAGAAAAGATTTCTAGAGTTGTTCCGATGAAAAACTCCGCACGTGAAGCTATGGAGGAGAAGGATAACATTAACAAAGCCATTGAGAAAATTGAGGCAGAGATCAAAACAGATGAGAAAATTATTGAGGAGATAGTTAAAAAGTTAAAAATTGATGATAATGATAGTGATGATGAAGAAACCGCGGAACTTGGAAGATATTTATGTCATGGATCACCGAGTTTCAGAATTTATTGCATCGAAGCCGATAGAAGAAAGGCGGAAGAGGAGAAGGAAGAAGAAGAACGTAAGAGTCCAACCATACACCAAAAATCGCACAGTGCCGATAGTGTTGAAAAAATTAAAACAAGGAACAAAATCTCAAACGAGGTAATTAACCTTATCTTACAATCTTGTTTTAAATTGCAATGTCAATCACAATACAAAGGTTTTAGAGATCTCCACAACATAATCACAATTACAATTGCGACCACATCAGTCGCATTTGTCCATATTTTTCTACAATATTATTTAAAGTTAGCAAACAGACTGTAACTGTATCCGCAACCACAACTGCAATTTAGAAATAATTACATTATCACATGGAACATGTTTCGTAGATATCTACAAATACTCGATATTGAGAACGGTTTTTCATAACTTTGTTATCTATTTTTGATAGGTACCTGAAATTGTTGAAAATGGATCAAATACAAAGAGAAAAGGGAATATGATGAAGAAATTTGGAGCAGTGAGAACTCTGCTAAAGGTTAAGTCATGCTACTATCCAATGTCTTCATGTACCGGCGACAGAAGCCGTATTGTTCATGCAAAAGAAGCGAATTGATTATATATATCATATGAAGACAACAATTATAATAATTTCATTTATTTTTTTTCTTCTTTTTTTAGCCTATTTTGGCTTGTTTAATCCCACATTTTCTGATGACTCCACAACAGAGTTGTCTTTGTTCATTATGTGAAACGTACACCTAGTATATGTTTCTGGTTCTAGCTTTGATGTAATTATGTATTTTCATGTAAACTAGTACACTTGTGCATGGTTTGTACCAGGATTATGTATTCATGTAACATTGAACAAAAATTATAGATCAGAGGAACACAACACATTATCCTCACAGAAAATCTGTAAATCCTTGGATCCATTAAGAAATCGGTTGTTTCGCCTTTTTTCTTGATTTCTTTAGCTCAAACTTTTCAAGTACCATCCAAGTTTGAGTGTTTGTTAAGTCCTTTTTAACCTAATCATTGAAAAATATATATATATGTGTCAAAGTATCTATATTCTTAATAAAATAAATAAATTTTAACTTTGTACATTAAAGTGTGGAATTTTCAATGTTTTATTCTATCCAATTCAAATTAATAAGTGCCTTGGAAATGTTGTTGCAGATTGTCTGGAAAATATAAAACCGGAGGCATGTAAAACAAGTTGAGGTTATCAATACACAAAGAAATGACAAGAATGGAATGCAAAGTATGATATTTGTGTATCTATATTTTCAATTGTTATGATCTCCTCATATGTTTTCACGTGTATGCATATATATACTCATGTTCTACCAAAAAAAATGACCAAAGCAAAAAATTGATAAGGGATATATATTGTGATTTTGAATTGGATATTTTTTGTTAATTGAATTGGAACTTGCAGACAATATTTATTTTAGGGTCATACTAAATAATGTCTCTAGGACACTTATTAAGCATACTGATTATATAAAAAAAAAAAAAAAAAAAACTTGTTAAACATACTAGAAAAATGAAAGTAGAGATAAAGTTAAGAGTTTAATCGACATGTATTGACGGTGTAAAATAGTTTTACACGATCGTCTAATAAATAATCATCATTTTGTCATGTCATGTCAAAAAGTGGGGTGAAGTGGGTGATGTGGCGGAAAATATGGTTGGTATTGGTTGACATTGTAACATTATTTTACACCGTCGGTGCATATCAATTAAATATAGAAAATTAACTTTTTAATGTTTTGAAGGTATTAAATGTACAAATTTCAAAATAAAACTCTTATATTAACATATTTAACTAGTGTCTCGTGCCCTGATTATCATTTTTCTTATTTTTAATGAAAACAAAATATGTGAAGTGAATAGTACACGATCAAATTAGATCACTTATTTTATGAAAGAGTGCCTAATTGAACAAATAATTTCATTCTCATTTGATCCCGATACATTCCTATTATCGGTCCCAAAATGAGTGACACAGTTGACTATTTCATACATGCCGATGCATAACTTTGACTATTAATATTTATAATTGTATAATAGTAAAAATTATAAAAATTTAATATTTTAAAAATATTTATCGAAACGAATCTAACAACATCTTATATGCTAATATTTATTTTTGTTTATTAATAAAAAAATATAATCAAAACAATATATATAAATAGTGCATAACAGTCAACTATATCACTCGATTTAAGATAGTGGAGTATTACTATAAACAATCACAAATCATTGGTTTGCAACCAAATCCGTGAAGAATTGATACAAATGAGAATTCAAAAAACAGCAATAATTGGTTTGGTACCAACCATAAAAACAGTGGATATCTATCACATTTTTATGGTCATTATAAAAAGACACCTAGCTTTTATGGCAGCCACCATTGACTTTTTCAGTAAAAAAATTCATTTCTCTTACTCCACACCAACTCAGAATCTTCCTTCCATTTCATACGCATAGTGGCAATTTCGTTATTCTCTTCAAACCCATGTCTTGTTTCATCTAACTGTATTTTGTAGCAAGCAGGTTGTAGTAAGTAGAGTGACAACCTCAAACTTCTTACCTTAAACTCTCCAAACACCAAACAAATCTTCAAAATCTTTGCTTTTTTCCGGCAACTATTCCTCCACCGCTTACGGCGGCTCCATGCGTTTTCTAAACTCTTCCATCGCCAACCACAGCCACAGCTGATAAATGGGTTGCGCGCTCGGAAAACCTGCCGGTGCTGGAGACCGACACCGTCGCCGAGATAACACTGTTACTTCTGACGGAGGTAATAATGCTGTTAAGGTTGGGGAGAAGAAGGAGACTGAAGCTTCTAACGCCGGTGAACTTTCCGGCAATGTTCCGGCAACTGTGACCCGGCTACCTCGAATCAATTCATTGGCGGCAACTCAGCCGAGTTGGCCGCCGTGGTTGATGGAAGTCGCCGGTGATGCAATCCGAGACTGGGCTCCTCGCCGCGCCAACACTTTCGAGAAGCTTGCTAAGGTAAGGTGGTTTGAACTTCGAAGCTTAATAGTTTAACCCCATTTTTCAAAAATGAAAATTGATTATTACTCTTAGAATTATAACTCTTATATTAAGGTGAGGATTGTCGGCCATCTCACAACCGATGTGTTACTTTAACACACACCCATTAATATTATAGGGTGTGGTATAACGGATCGTGAAGGATGTGAGACTCTTAACAATTACTACTACTACTGTATTGGTAAATATAGGAATTACACGAATAATGAAATTTGCTTTAAATTTGTTGATAATTGATATTTGTTGAGTTTTGTGTTTTGTGTGAGCCATCATGGTTTTATTCTTTGTAAAAGACACCAAGTTAGGTTGAGGAGTGGGAATGTTGTATATAAACTACCTTTTGTCTCGATTCCCAAACAATGTGGGACTTTTTTTTTTTTACCGTAAACAATGTGGGACTTTAAGATGTACCGGAACATATATTTTTGTACAAGTTTATAATTTTGGAGAAAAAATTAGTTTAGGTATCATAGTATTTAATATCGGTTGCAGAAAGAAAAATAAGATACAATTAGTAGTATATTGATAAAGAAATAATTAATAAACTAACTTACTTTGTTTTGAATGTGTTTGTTTTATATAAGGGTGTTTTTGTTTGGTTTCAGATTGGGAAAGGGACTTATAGCAATGTGTACAAAGCAAAAGACCTTATTACCGGAAAGATAGTGGCATTGAAGAAAGTTAGAATTGATAATATGGAAGCTGAGAGTATAAAGTTCATGGCAAGAGAGATTCTTGTTTTGAGGAAGCTAGATCACCCCAATGTAATAAAGCTTGAGGGTTTGGTTACTTCAAGAATATCATCAAGTCTTTACTTGGTATTTGAGTACATGGAACATGATCTTTCTGGTCTTATTGCTGGCATTGGTGTCAAATTCTCTGAGCCTCAGGTTCTTCCACTACTTTAAGCTGGTATTTGCAAGTAATTTGCATCATATACTATTGTGATTTAGAGGTGTTTCACCTCATCATTTTTTTGCCTTAGGGTATTTGAAAAATCGATGTATGGGTTCCAACTAATCTATGCATGCTTTGAAAATTATTAAGGATATAAGTATGTCAAATTTGTTGACATGAAGATTTTTACATTTAATATATGTAGAGTTGTGTCATGCGTGTCTCTTAGTGTCTTCTTTATGACAGGTAAAATGTTACATGAAACAATTATTGTCTGGCCTTGAGCATTGCCACAGCCGAGGTGTATTGCACCGCGATATCAAGGGCTCCAATCTACTTATTGACGACAAAGGAATACTTAAAATTGCAGATTTTGGACTTGCAACTTTCTATGATTCTAAGCAAAAGCATGCGATGACTAGTAGAGTTGTGACCCTTTGGTATCGTCCTCCTGAGCTTCTTCTTGGGGCTACATTCTATGGTGTTGGGATTGATCTTTGGAGTGCTGGTTGCATCTTAGCAGAGCTTCTTGGTGGAAAGCCAATCATGCCCGGAAGAACAGAGGTATAGTTTATGCATAAGTCCTTATATGATAAGCACTTAATTAAGTTGTTTATCTAAACAAGGCATTATTTTATATTCCTGCTCTAAAATGTGTGTATGTTCATATCCGCGCACTAATTTTCTGGATGGTATGTGACTGTTTGTGGATTGCTTGGGCCTAGGTTGAGCAACTGCACAAAATATATAAGTTATGCGGCTCTCCATCAGAGGCATATTGGAAGAAATATAAATTACCAAATGCTACTCTCTTTAAGCCACAACATCCTTATAGAAGGCGCATCTCAGAAACATTTGCGGATTTTCCGTCTTCTTCATTACCTTTAATTGAAACTCTACTTGCAATAGATCCTGATGCTCGCGGCACTACCTCATCTGCTCTAAATAGTGAAGTGAGTTATCGCTGATTCCTCGTATGTTTCTCATGCATTTGAGATGTAATGTATTCACACCTATTTTTCTGTGTGCAGTTCTTTACCACTGAGCCCTATGCTTGCGAACCGTCGAGTTTACCAAAGTATCCTCCCACCAAAGAATTGGATGTAAAGCTGAGGGATGAAGCAAGAAGGTTCTCTTTCTCTTATTCTGTTATCGCGCTTATTAAATTCTAGACCGGTTTTTTTCTTCATGCATATTAAAGCTTCTATCTTTTTAACCATTCTCAGGCAAAGAGCTCTAAATGGCAAAACTAGTGCAGTTGACGGTGTTGGACAAGTTAGAGTCCGTGAGCGCGGTTATGCAATTCCAGCCCCAGAAGCAAATGCAGAGATCCAAACAAACTTAGATGTATGTGAGATGTTTTTCTTATGTTTGTTTGCTCCCTCATACTTACCTACCCCCGCAATTCTTATGTTATTCAGTATATAAGGACGAAAACTATATTTAACCCTTTATAATGTAGTATATGATATGCTACGACAGTTAACACAATACTTTCTTATGATTTTCAGAGGTTGAGAGTTGTGACACATGCAGATGGAAAAAGTAAAAGTGAAAAATTTCCACCTCCTCATGAGGATGGAGCTGTTGGATATCCCGGGGAGGCTTCGAATAGAGGAGCTACTTCATTTGGAACAACCAAAACAAATTCCTTTAGCTCAATATTATCTAACTCAATACATTCTAAATCTGTTGGAAGTTTTGCAGCCAGATCTTATAAAGGTTGGAGAAGTGGTGAAGCAGATTCCAAGTTATCATCGTGGAAATTTATGCGTTCTTTCAAGCCTTCAACGGTTGGTCTTTCATTTAATTTATTATTTGGAAGCAGAAGATAATCTATTTCTTTGGATTTTAGCATCCTGGAATGTATAAAGGAGTGAATGACACTTTGATAAACCAATTTTGCCCTGTAATGAGGATTTAATTTTTTTTTTCTTTCTTTCAATGTTGTATTTTTGAGTATTTCATTGGCATAAAGTGTTGGCTGTTTATAATGTAAAATGCGGATGATTAGATTTGTATATTTAGAGGTTGAAGTTTGCAAGAAAAATGATGATAAAAAAAGTTTGTTATCATTTTAAATATTTCATTTTTTGTTATCAAATTTTCATTTGATATGGAGTTTTTCATTTGTTATAAATATTAGAGGTTAAAGTTTTGTTTGCAAATCGAGTATCTTCTACGCACAACTGTGAAGGCTAATTCATTGAGTCAAATAGAATCACAATAAAAAGTTTCAAGAGTTTTAAGGTTGCTGTTTTCTCAAGATTGAATTCAAGCTTGAAGAACTTTGGATTAAGTTGAAAGACACCTAAACAATATCATATAAACATCCTTGAGTACTTTTTATATGGACTAAAACGTGAACATTTTTATTGTAATTCAAGAATAGTGCGCAGAAAGTGTGAACATCCACTTTTTAATGAGGAAAAAACCAACTTTGGTAGGACTCACTTTGTTCCGCAATATTATTTCAGGTGCCCTTGACTATTTTTTGTGTTGATGTCATAGAAAGAGACTTTTTACTATCTTCTAAACCACTAATCCAGTGATCATTTAGATTTGAGTTGCTATAAAATATAAGGTATTCATATTTCTTATATAATAAAATGACTTATTGAAAGTAAGATCCATTAAGTGCATCTTTAGATAAACAGCAAATTTAGTTTAATCACATTGTTTTCTAAAGCTAGAAACAGGTAAAGTCCAAATTGAACAAACAGCTCGAGGTCGAATGACAATTTAATGGAGACTTTTGACCCCAAACGGAACTGGAAAATTTCCTCATTGAATTTTATAAATGTAGAACAATAAAGGATATCCCAGGGGGAGAAAAGTTTCCTAAGCAAAGGATTTGTAATGTACAGAAAAAGGCGAGAACATGCAGAAACCAAATGAGTACCACCGAAAAAAACATATGTGCCTACATACACTGATACACATACTTTACAGCCGTCACATTCAAAAGGATAAAAAAGGATCTAGCCATACCAGTAACTGAAAATAAACAAAGGAGAACGGCCTTGTATTGAAAAATCACCTGCATGCACTAAATTCAAGCATATCATGCTTACCAAGGCATGGTTTCGACTAAAGCTGGTGATAGGCGGTCTAAAAAGGAACACATAACTCGAAACAAATGGATGTCAGGAAGCTACTTGATAGTAATGTAACGATTTGTTCCATGTCTGGCCCAATAATCCTTAAGATCCAATGGAATAGACAAATCATGGCCTTGTGATGCAAACCTACTGAGAAGTCTGATAAAAACACTGCCACTCATTTTCCGCCCTCCAATGCGAGCATGGCGCTTGTTGGGAAGTTGTGGTAGTGGATGCATTGATAATGTAGTGGTACAACAAGATGATTGCCATCCACCATTCCCCCATTTGTAGCACTGACGTGGTACTCCGGTACACGAGCAAACTGGGACAGGCATGACAGTTTCATCGAAAGCAATCAAATTCAAGCCAACATCTTGTCTATCCCATTCGGATTTGATCTTTGTTCCTTCAGAGTAAGCCTTCCTATTTAAATCTTCACCCAGTTTCTTTATTTTGGTTGGCGACTTTGATGCCTTGTTCTCCTTTGTTCTCTTTGTTAGATGAGATTTGACAGCTTCAGAAGTTATAACAGTAACCGGGGAAGCGTCTCTTATTATTATATCTGCCGTGCTATACGCTGGTTCTGAAATGTTGGATATATGGTTTGAAGAATGGTGCATCCGCTTTGATCCTCGTTGAATTCCACCATTGAATGGAAAGTTGGAAGCACCACTCCGACTTTGAAGGGCTGCAAGGGCATTATCCCGTTCCAATAGAGCATTATCCCTCTGAGCAAGTGCTTCATCCCTCTGCCGAAGGGCTGCATCTCGAGCAGCCAAGGCTTCATTCTTTTCAGATATAGCAGCCTCTAGTTCAAGTTCCAGAAGGGCAGCCTGCCTTTCAGCCATAATGGACCTAATTTTTTTATTCATAACTAGGGCATTTTGTTCCTTTATTTGATGCTGGGGATCCGTATTCCACTACACATTTAAAACCAAATCCAATTAATCAATGAAATAGTGCAACCGCAAGTTAAAATTCAAAATGCATACTAAATCTGTGCATTTTATTTACCGGGGAATGTGCTCCTCTGTAGAATTCCACCTTATGCCTACCATTTTCATATTGATGGTCATCATCCATCTTGCTCTCGGAGGATTTTGCTACAGATGCAGTAGTTGGATTCAAGAAGTTTTGAGGTTTAAATAATCAATAATCTCTGGCTGAAAGATAAATCCTGTTAACAAATGGAAAAAAAAAAAAAAAAACTTGGCATCAAGTCAACAAACAAGGCGGGATAAGGCATGTAGAGAGTTTTTTTAGAAGGAACAACAGGAAGTCATGCAGAAAATCTTCACAACTAACAAATTAAGCCAAGAAACAAGGTGCAAGAAATGCACAGTACACAGTGGTCAATGAACGAACCACCAATTTTACAAACAAAAGCACCTAAACCAAGTCCAAACTACCTAATGCAAGAAAAGCTGAAAAACACCTGATACAAATTGTGCAAATACAAGATAAAATAGCAATCACTAAATTCCCCAAGTGACTAACAAACCCCTAGTAATAAACTGCATGGGCAAACAAATCAACCAGGCAATCTTGAAAATCAAAGCTGGACCACTAAAAAGATAGCTTGCATGAATCTGCACATAAACCCACTATTGCCCACCCTGATGACAAAGCCAAAAGGCTTGGACGGTCCCCACTTTACAAGTCAGTAGTTCTTTGTTATTGTATTTGGAAACTTTGATAGTTCCACATCCACTAGAGATAGGATTGAGTAGTGCTTATAGGGATTGGACAGTCCCCACTTAACAAGTCAGTCTTGTCGGATTGAGTTAGACCCTAAACCCAAATGCTAATACGGTACCAAAGTCTATCTTAGATCTGTTATTAGGCCACAATCTATGTTATTCCACCTGGATTTGTCAACACTCCATATGTCGAATCTCACACGTAAGGAGGTATGGTTGAGAATTGAGATCATTGTTATTCAACATGCATTAGTGCACACTTTAGATATCCAGTCCTGAGAGTTAGTGATTATAAAAATTGATCAGTCCTACCTTACAACTTGGTTTTGTGGGGTTGAATTAAGCCCTAGGCACAAAGTCTAAAAGAAACATGTTGGACAAATGAAAGGTTTCCCTATACATTAAAAACTGATTACTGTTAAGAGACATATATAGATAAATCCCTTGTATTTGACACTCTAGAGAAAGCCCTTCCTGCTTAGTATAGCTACCCCAAGGAAGTCACTTTCCTCTTTACAGTACAATCAAGACCAGAGCCACAACTAATAAATTGCAACTCAGACATTAAGATACAACCGCGATACAGCTGATGACCGACCCTGTCCATAATTGATAACATAGGCATCCTAGACACACCATGTTATGTGGGTGATATATTCGAAGAAAACTGACTATTATTTTAAACTTACACCAAAAGAATAAGACTTACAATCATCTTCTAGAGACAAATAGCAATGCCATAAATACTTAATATACAGCAAGACAATGATCACTAAATAAAATATTAACCTCTCAAATCTACAAAGTGAAAGATGTTCCCCTATCACCAACAAATCCCTCCCACTATTTCCTTAACACAAATCACACAATGTATTGAAAAGAAGCAAAGAGTGGTAACCCAGAAAAGATTTAATTAAACATGGTGAAACCTTAGATAATGGTGAAACCAGAGAGGGCAAAAACTACATGGAACTGGATCCCAAGAACAGTCTTTTTATAACCATAACTATGTTATACTCCCTCCGGTCCTATATATAAGAGAGGTTTTACTTTTTAGGTTCATTGTAAAATGGATGTATCTAGAGCGGAGGGAGTACATATGAAGGATACACCATCGTTTAACGGGCAAATCTCTGCCAGCTAACCTATTGGGCACACACAAGATAGATTCTCCCCTCAAGCCAGTAACTGAACTCCGGACCACTTGCTTAACGTGCCCGAGGGTAGTACCCAAAAAGACACAAAAATGAAAGCTAATAAATTGAATACAAGCAATCAGCAACCAAAAACAATCTACAGTTTCAGAAAAGGGAAAAAAATAAAAGGCCTAAAAGCAAGTTATGCAACCTAATAAATTTCCAAGTTTTGATGACATCATTGTACTCTCCTTAAACCATTATTACATATAAAAACTCTAAAAGGAAATCTGAAAAGCAGTTAAATATCAAAAAACCACTTCAATTCCATTTGATCAGTACAACAATTTCACACCACCAGACCCATGAGTACATACAAAAAAAAAATCAATTTTTAAATTATAAGAAGTTAACATTTGGTAAAACAAAGCATGTAATAAAAGGGGGTATGGGAAGAAATTACAGTGAAGAATGTATTTTGCAGTGAAATTGGAGAATGAAGAAAGAAGTGGAAAGTTGCAGAGTAAAAGATTGCATTACCCAGAAACAAATAAAGGTTTAGAAAATTAAAATGGTTATTAGGAAAATAGAGAGAAAATAAATATATAAACAAATGTATAACGAGAGAGAGAGAGAGAGAGAGAGAGAGAGAGAGAGCTTACAGCTACTACAATGGAATCGGAAGACGAAAAACCCTGTGTGTGTGTGTGTGTGTGTGAGAGAGAGAGAGAGAGAGAGAGAGAGAATAATTGACAACGAGAGCGTCGTTCACCTCTCTGAGCGAGCGTTTCACACACTTCTTCCTTCGTTCCTCACTCGTGTCATGTTTTCGCTTCTCTGAATGCCAAAACAAAGCCGTTTTGATTTTTACTTTTATTTGGTGGTGAATATTCCGGTACACATATTATATTATGAATTTATTGAAATGTCCCTTATAGTTAAAATGTGAAAATGCTTCTTTTTTTTTAAAAAAAAAAAAGTCAAATTGCTTAGAAAACAATGATATTGTTAAAAGTAGAAACTTTTGAAAAAGATTAAATTTTGTGTAATTAATTTGTGATCAAGTTTAAAACGTGAATTAGATATATAATTATGATAAAACATTTCCTTTTTTGAATCACTAAGATGTGTCCTTAACATTTTACTCCCTTCGATCCTTAATATAAGAAAAATTTCACTTTTTAAATACATTGAAAGATTGATATATTTAGACTATATTATAGACTAAATACATTAATTTTTCAATGTATATAAAAAGTAATCTCGTTCTTATATTAAGGACTAGAGGGAGTAGTTTTTCCCATACATATATAATCTGATAAATTAGTTTAAGATTAATTAATTATTTTTTCTACAAGAGATTAATTAATTAATTGCTTGAATGCATGAAAATTTATGATTTATAAAAACAATTATTTTATTTTTTGTTCAATAGAACAATTATTTATTTTTATAAATAATCAACGGAATCAATTAATATATTAAAAGGCTTTCCAAAAAGATTAAATTTTTCTATTGGTTGGGATGTTACAATTCGGTGCCTACTCTTTCTTTGCTTAACCATAGAAAAATGAATCCCTCACCTACTTGTGTTCAATGTGGACTTCCATATGAGACATTCCTCCATTGTGTTCGAGACTGTATTTTCTCTCGAAATCTTTGGTTCCACCTTGGATTTAGCAACATTGATTTCTTCTCAATTAGGGATAATCATGATTGGTTAAACCTTGATTATTTGGGTCCTCAAGCCTTTACCTTCCGGCGAGCGCGGAGGCATCGAAATTTGATGATTTTGAAGACTTGGCCCCTTTATAGGCTATCCTACAACATTCAAAGCATGGTCGAAGATTTCATGTCGTGCTTCACTCCTTCTGTTTCTGTTGTTGCACCGATTGACAGGTTTGTCAAATGTAATAACAATAACTATCGTTGCATCATACTTAATGTTGATGGAAGTTGTCTTGGTTCTCCTGTTCGAGCCACTTTTGGGGGACTTATCAGGAATAGCTCAGGCTTTATTCACGGGTCTTCAGACATTATGCTAGCTAAATTATATGTAATCTATCATGGCCTCATTCTTGCCAAGGATATGGCAATTGAAGATCTTATTTGCTACTCTGACTCCTTGCATTGCATCAACCTTATCAAAGGTTCCATTTCTAAGTTTCATGTTCATGCTGTTTTGATTCAAGACATAAATAAGCTACTCTCTCACAACAATGTTTCTCTTTACCACACTAGGGAAACCACTTATTTTCTCTTGATTTGTTACACTATTTCTTCAATCCACTTATTTTATATTTGACAGAGAGATTTCTTTTTATGTCCAATCAAATATAGCATCACTACTTGATGATTTTGCCATAAATAAATACTAGTTACTACTTTGCTACTATTTTGTTGGGAAAGACACACCGGTCGGAGAAGAGAAGAGACACGGTGGTTTGCGAGATCAATGGAGGTTTTGTTAACCCATCCACAAATATTCCAGTCATAAGAGAATCGAGCATCACTCCTCAACTTGAGCTAGTAACTTTTTATCCTTGTCTCCCAACTTAATTACCTCCGGCTACTGAATATTTACAGTAGAAGAGAGAAAGACTCTAGTCATTGGATAGGATCCCAACTCCAATCACCATTGATTATTTGAAAACTAATTACACGGATGACTTGAACCACTGATGTACGAAATAAAAAACTTTTTCCCATAGTGACTTGAACCGTGCTAGTGTTTTGCATATTCAATCAAACATCTACTCTTTTTGGAGATGAATCAACTTAACATCTACTCAAGTTGTTATAGAATGCATATAAAATTCAAAGTGACTGCACAAACTCCACTGTCAAATTACTATTTTTGCTCCATTGTGCCCCGGGGCACTGTTTAGCATTTTCCATTTTCCAATAATTATAAGTGAAAATTCAAAGTTGCAATTTAATGCAACTGCAAACCGAGAAAATCTTGTTTGGAGAAGGACACATTGTGTGTCCAATGAGAATGGATTCTCTCAAGTGTGATTTACACTTGAGAGAATAAAGTGTAATCTAACACCATCTAATTCATTTTCTCTAAATTTTTATATGTTTCTCTCTCTTGATCAATGATCACAAACCACACTTTATTCTCTCAAGTGCAAATTACACTTGAGAAAATCCATTCTCATGTCCAATAGATCGAATTTGGATTTCGCACAAAATATTGGGTCCATGCAGTAATTACCATTGATCGTCCAATAAAAAACAAATAGCTAAGATTGAATACTGTGTTAAACTAACAAATCTGCACTGCATAGATCGGAGTAGTTCTATCATAAATTAGGGTCAAACGCCTATGGAATCCAGCACCCCAACAGATTCTCAAACAAAGATTAATACTTGCTAGTAATTGTTGAACAACAAAAGATTTCTCATACCTATAACATGAGTATACAATTTTTGCAATTTAATGCATAGCTCCCAATGCTGCTCTGAACACCTTACTAGCACTAGCACATAATTTCCCAACAACTTATCAGGTACTAGTACTAGGTACTTACTCTCCATTAATGCAATCATTAAAAAAATTCTTCATCTTCCCAAACACTAGCCTACCTCTCAATTGAACAGTTATGATCTACTAGCAACAAAAAATGGTCAATAGTTTAGTGGCCCCATTAGAGGTAGGTTTTGTCAATAGGCATTACAAGCCAGATTTGTTCTCTACATATGTAGAAGGTAAACAAGGGACTTGGATACAGTGCAGTCACTCTCGTCTGATTGAAATCAAACGGTTCAAATTTAAATGCAGTTTAAATATAACAATTCTGATCATTAAATATAAGCCGTCCGATCTGGATCCAACGGTTTTAAATTCACTGACTGCACATGCAGTGTGCAGTCAAGGGTGCTGACTGCACCCAATCCAGGTCCGGTAAACAAGCTAACCTTTCGGCAAGTACCCGATTCTGTCAGTGGAGCTTCTTTCTCTAACCTCAATCATATTTTCTCAAATTTTAAGAATGTGTCGATCCAAGGACACAGAAGATACGCACAATCATATTTCAACAAATAATAAGATACTACCTGTTACCAAAAAATAACCTAACTTTGATCCAATTCGCACCACCGAAAGAATCTAGTTGCAATGTTATCATTTCTGCCTATAACAATACCGACCACAGAGATCACCATCAAATTCACATTTGTTACGTTCAAAAGGACAAGTCCAAAAGGTTTCTGATACCACAGCATATGCACCAAAGAACAAAGAGCTTTGGAAAAAGCAGCTAACAGTAACCAAACATCAGCTCATAGAATTCCACTAATCCCAGTTATAATATAATATAAAAAATAATGCATAACAGTTGAACAAAGATCAGATTCTACCACTAACTGAAATTACAAAGTTGCAAACTTGAAATCAAACTATTACTTAGTGTTGACAATTGTTGCAGACACTGATATTGACAATGGCATTATTACAAAAAAACAAGGCAAATCAGAAGAATCAAAGCATTCCATCAAATCCATGATAATCACACAACAAACCAAACTGCGACCATATCTACAAAATAGATGTGCTAAATAGTCACAGTAATTACTTTAGACAATAACACCTGAAATGACTTGTTGTGCATCGAAAAACTAATTTTTGTTTCTACTGGAATGACAACTCTATGACAACTCGTCGAGAAACACTACCACATCGTGGTATCCGCAAAAAAAGGGATGAAAAAGAGTTGTGCAGACAAAACTCACAAGTTGTGCAAATTCAAAATCGACAATAAACACTATAAATGTAAATTAATTACATTGCAAAAAGATTGTGTATCAATTGTTGAATGATTTAGCCAACACAACAAGTGTAAAAACAGTCTACACAAGAATTTTCCAAGACTTATAATTGCATCCTTGGTATAACGATGCATAGAATGAAGGAACATTGATTCCCTTTTCTTTTAGGAAAAAACTTTCCAAGAGCGCTACAATGTGCTTATTTTAACATCATTTTAATGAGTTATCATCAAATGACAACAATACAGCTAGAATTACTTCAGGAAATGAAAAACCAACAAATTGCTCGAACAAAACTTGCAGTTATATGTACTTGCACTGGATTTCAAAAAGGATGTATCTCAAATGAGAACCTAACGATTCCAAGTCTAAAAAAAAAAGTCATTGGAGAACATAACGATTTCATTTCAGACATGCATCTGAATTATGCTATGGCTGAGAATCCTTTTCTTCCCTGCTAGTACTACAAAAGAAAAACAAGTAAAAACTCATAACTCAGGAGAAGCCCTTACCAAGCTTCTGAATAGCACAATACAATTTTCTTCTGGATCCAACAGCATTAATTCCCATATCTTTGAGATCTTCTAATGTCAACATTGGCAAAACTTCATCATCAACTTCATGCACTTCAAACACGGGCGCATAACGACCTAATCCCAATCCATTAAGCCAAATCCTAATCCCATCTTCTCCACACCTAATCCTCCCATCATTCTGATTTCTAACATCATTTTCAGATGGCCCAGATAACTCAATTCCATCATGATGATCCCTACCCTTAAAAGACCTTCTATGCCCATCAAGCCCTAAATTCTCCATTGAATGAATAGGGCTTTGTTCTTTCAAAGGACTTTCCGAATTTTCCACATCGAATTCTCTATATCCATCATCAATATCTTCAGCACCACTATACTTTTCCTCTAATTCAACAACACCGGCGCCAATACCGCCACCACCAGTTTCATCAATTCTCGAAACCCAATTCGATCTAACTCTCTTGGTGGCAACAGAACCTCTTTTCTTAGAT
The DNA here is from genome assembly GCF_020283565.1 of Trifolium pratense. NCBI lineage: Eukaryota > Viridiplantae > Streptophyta > Magnoliopsida > Fabales > Fabaceae > Trifolium > Trifolium pratense. The sequence goes on from NC_060061.1 coordinate 6,835,556, forward strand.
TCTTTAACCTTCCAGCTACCAATTGCAACAGTAGTATCAATATTCCCTTCTCTTTCATGACCATCTAGGGTTTGGTTGAAATCAGCAATAGTACTCAAATTAGTTAAAGGTCGAGTCTTTGAAGGTTTACCTGAAGCGTTTGAATCTTTTTCCTTGCGTGGGTGATCGAAGGCGAGTTTCCAACTCTTGTTATTGCGTCGGGCATGAGAATCGTAAGGTGGGTCGACGCCGATGTCGCCCAATCTAACACTTGGTCTTCTCTGGCGCTTTGTTCCAATTGGTTCGGTAGAGTTCAAAATTAGGGTTCCGCCACCGTTTATCTGCCCCTCTGCCGGCTGAATCTCCGCCATTTTTTCCCTCTGTAACAATATTCTGTTGTTCTCTCTAGATTAGAAATGCAGAATTAGGGATAGGGTTTTGATTTGTTGTGAAAGAAAGGAAGAAAACAGAGAAAGTGTAATTCGGAGTGAGTGAGTGAGGTTAATCTGTAGCAAAAAGAAATATGAATGTTGTGTTTTGAAGTGTGAGGGTTGTTGTTTGTTTTATTTGTTCTCTCTATAAAATTAAAGTGATTCATTAGCTATTGCAATTGTGGATCTGGTGGCTTCTAAAGATGATCTCATAGGATCTACACTAGATACATGCTTATTAATTATTAGTAATAATTAATTAGACAATTTTGATACTCCGCGCTCTAATTATAAGAGAAGATTCACTTTTTAGATATATTAAAAATTTGATATATTTAGTTTATATTATTGTCTAAATATATCAAATTTTGAATGTATCTAAAAATTAAATACTTTCTTATAATTAGGATAAGAGGGAGTATTAAATAGAAAGTTAGTTAAAATTTTAAAGGTATGATATCATTTATCAATGAATTGGTTTTGGTGGTAATCATTTTGGACCTTAGTTTAGGGTTTAATCTCTAATTTTGATGCGAGTGGTTAGTCAGTTGCTCCTACAACCCAAGTTGAGTTTGATTGTCATGCATAAAAATCTGGTCAAAAGAAGGGAACTTATTTTCTATGTTTCATAAATTTCTAGGGAGTAATTATGCTAAATAACCGTGAAAATTGTACATTAATAGTAGAAAAACTCCAAAAACAATATGAAAATAAGATGTATTTTTAAAATTGTATATGATTTGTAGAAAATAAGAAAGGAAAAAAAGTGTTCAAACTTTTTTTTTTAAAACTAAAGATATATTTCGCATGTAATTGCAGAGATTAATCTACTCGAAATAACTTACGTTTATTTAAGAAATTAAACTCTTCTAACAAATGTTTCTCCCTAAGAACTGAAAAGTGTTCAAACTTTAAAAGACTAAAAACAAGAGACCCATAGGGTAATCATCATCATTAATATAACTCTAACATAGATAAATAATGCTTCTTTATGGGTCTGTTTGTTATAGATTTTTTTTAAATAGATTCTTGTAGTGTTACATAATTTTGTGTAAAAAAATTTTACAAAGAAACTTTTTATAAAAGATTCAAATGAAAATTTGGTTTGAATAGTTATTCTTAAAATGTGATTTTAGGTATTTGATCATTTTATTGAAACTTTTTTCGGATATCAAAATTTCGAAAAATCACTTAATTTTGAAACTATTTCAAATAGATTTTCATAAAAATCATTTTTGAAATACAACTTTGTGAAAAAATTGTTATTTTGACTATGTTTTTATCTTCAATAATGTGTGTTTATGTTATATGATGTCAAAATTAGTGTTTCAATTTAGAAAAAAAACAAATATAAAAAAACTTGTAATACTTTGAAAATCGGTTTTAGAAAATCCATTTTCAAAAATATAAAGAAAAAATTCATTTTTTTAAAGCTAAAACAAACAGAACCTCGTAGGATTATAGTGGAGCTTATTGATTCGCCACATCAGATCAAGTGAAATGCATTGAAATTTATTAATTCAAATGGTGGGTGAAAATGTGTGCTTGGTATGCACTAAAATTAACATATATATTATCTTGTTTTTATTGAATTAATACTGATTATGTTACTCTCTACGCCGAAAGGACGTAGGGGACCTAAAATTCTACTTGTCCATCGTTGTAGATATTTGACAAAGTTTCAAACATTGGTGGTAGATTAGATATGATTTCCCCCATCTTAGCAAATAGCAATGTTGTCTTGCAAAGCTTTTTTTGGGTTAAAAAATGGAGATTTACTATTGCAATAATTTCTATGCATTTTGTCCATTCAAACACTCGAAATTGCTCCATCAAAAGTGAATACCATTTCCTAGATATGTTCCTCTAGAGCATCTAAAATAAACACAGATAGTGTAAATAAATTTGAAGTACTAAAAAGGTGTAAAACTTTTTTATATTATGGGTGTACAGTTATTATTCCTATTATATAATTATATAAATAAAAAAATCATTACAGGTCAACTTGTTATGGTTCAACTAAACAGCACAGATGCCTCAACATTGTGTCCTAGCTGTTCTATCTTGTCCTCAACCAAAAATACAAGTATTCGTAGTTTTCAAACTAAAAAGAATGAAAAGATCAATTTTTTTTTTGCATATATGCCACCACACCCTGAGTAGGAACTTCAGTTGCCATTTTTTTCAAGTTGATGACATATATTAACAGAAGTTGAATGGTAAGGCAGCATGATACTTTCCAACAGCAAAAATTGGATGCATAGAATCTCAGTACGGTTCAATCAGTTGGCACAGTGCAAAGCAACCCATGTCCTAGACTATGCTCCAGAGGATACATGGTTGCCCTCTTCACATACCTTATATGATCAAGTGCCGCCTTTCGAAGGTTTGAAAGGGCATTTAAATTTCTTTTAACTTGCTTCTTAGTAATGGAACAAGAATGCAATGGATCTTCAGATCCTGCTCCAACTCTCCTGCAAATATATAATGAATTAAGAAAGTCCAACTAATTTTGGATGTAATTAATCTACTCAAAGTCAAGCTCAACTAACAACTAATAATATGCAATGTGTGATCAGACAACTGAAGGATAGCATTAGGCATTCGGGATCATTATTGTATGCCCATAGAGCAACAAACTACTTGCTATCTCTAAATATTACATTTGAAAGATAATATTGCCGTACAATGGTAAACTAACAGGGCCGAATGAGTGATGCTAAATGAAGCTTTGTCTACTCATGTACATGACTTACAAATTACTTATTATTCTATTTGTCACAGTTTAAGTTGTCTTACTAGGAGAATGAGCAAAAGAAACTAAGAGTTGATACTCCTATTATTCTTAGAGAAGCAACATAAAACCATTCACGAGCTTTCATCTAACAGCTTAAACTTTTGAATAGTTGCTTCATCAAAATTATACATTTATATGCCCTTGGTAAAATCTATACAAAAGGTTTTAAGGGGAATAAAGAAAAAATTGAGGGAAGTGGTATCATTTACCTTAGTAATTTCTCTGAGGCAATCCTAGCAGCCCTAATAATATGGGGGCTTGGAACCCATTTTACCACACGGCTTGGATCAGCTCTCATGGGAGAATGGATTTTGATCAGCTTAACAACGAAAAAGGTAGAGAACGTCAATGGTTGGAAAAACAAGAAACATGATTGTACTCATACTGCTAGGCACCAAGTCAATACAAAATAAACACCATTTGCTTATGCTTTATACTACATTAGTCGAACACTTCAATAATTGACACTTCACTTGAACCTATGAACGCCAGAATTTTAAATCATCTCCAATGCATGATGCTAAATTTAACTATTTCTAAATGATTTTTACCAGCAGTAGTAAGGATAGTTTACTTACTCCCAGGCACTCCATCATCTGGTAATAAGCTCTACCATGTAACGGCGTATGGCCTTGACGAGATTCAGAGAAATATCTTGTCCTGAAATAAATTTATAAAGCATACTGATCAAGTAATCCCCTTTCGAAGAAAGAAGTAGCTAACCAGAAATGCTAATTTCAAACAAATAATTTATTTACCACTCTTTATAGCCAGGATCCACAGTGAAACCATACATATCCACAGAATCACACATGGAGAGGGCAAATTCAAGAGCCTTAAGCCCAGTTCCTTTTGCGGCTGAACCAAAGGAAGCACCTAGCATGAGATATACAGGATTTTTTATAGGAAGTTCCTGCAGAAGACAAAAGCCGATTGCTTTGCAAATGGTCATATAGAACATGTGGTACAACAAATAAAGGATCTTATACGGTGATTTCCATTGATAACAAAACATACCTTGATCATTTTGTTCATGATGTCATGAATGGTTGTTTTTACTATCAAGACTTCTTTTCTTTGCTCTGCAGAAACAACATTTATGTAAGGCACTAGTAATTAACAATGGCATTGTAACAAGTGGAACTCATAAGAATTAGCAATACCATCTAATTCTACAACTTTATCCAGCGCTTTGGCAGATCCTCGATTTAGAAGACGGAATGTGCTTTTCCTACCCACATATTCAGTATAGTTCTGCAGTTTTGAATATAACTTAGTTGGCAAGGTCTTAATATTCATGACAAAATAGAAAGAAAAGCAGAAAAACATTGTTGATCAACTAACCTGTGTTGGAGCGCCATTTTCTCTTAAGACAGCATCATAACCATCAATCTCCTTTCCAAATTTTGTTTTCAAAAGATCTCCCGAATTACCAATAACAGCACAGCGCCCATATTGTCTAGGGAAGTATGGTGGTGTTTCAGGGAGCACTAGTGAAAGTTTCTCCATGCACAAGGTCCTGTTCTCGCAGCGGTTGCTGCAACACAGAAGAATCCTATTTGTGAGACTTTATACTAACATCAATTTCTTTCTTAAGAACCCCTAAATTTATAGTTATAAGTAATTATAAATAGGTAAACATGGAATATGGTAATTACTCCCTCCATCCCACAATATATGTCGCTTTGACACTTTTACACATATTAAGAAAGGTAATTAATGTTGTATGGAAAAGAGAGATTATGAGTTGATTTACAAAATTGTCCTTCATTTATGGTATGGAAAGAATAAATTGAAGAATTAAAAGAAGAGAGAGTAATAACTAGTTAAGGGTATAATAAGAAAAATAGCATTAAATGCTTCATTGGTAATATAAAGCGACATATATTGTGGTACAAATTTTTTTCCCAAAGTGACATATATTGTGATAGGGAGGGAGTATGTTATATATTGAGATTGACAAGCCCATGTTGCATTTAGCAATCAAGGTAGAGTGGAAGAGATGGCATAAGAAAAGATTTTATCACTTCTATAAGAGCATGAGAATGATAGACTGTAGGCTGAACCGGTGAACCTTGTAATATTGTGCGAGATAAGCCTACTTATTTCCTAATATTGAATTTTCACACTCACACCGCTAATTCAAGGGATGGTTTGTTCGCAACATCAAATTAAAAGAAGTCTTAGAATAGACAAATTTACAGATTGTCCTAGTTCACGTGATATACCACATGCCTTACTTCGAGATGAAGATCTCAATGCCAAAATCTATTGCCTTTTAGGATAAAGAAAGCTTCATACCATTTGAGGTTTTGAAATTCTCATAACTTTTGTGGCAATTTATAGTCAACTACAGTATATAGAGTATACTAATACTTTGCTCAGTACATTTCTAATAAATGAATGACTTCAAATGAAATTTAATTTGGTTTTATTCTGTGTAGGCTACCATTATTCAATGATGATTAAATAATAGTTTCGTAAGATCCAGATGTACAGTTACTTACAGTTGTATTCCTTTATTGATCCTGCGCCATGCATACTCCTCCCATCCATTCGGTAAAGAATCAATGAATTCCTTGGTGAGTATAGTGGTGCTGTTCCGCACCTGGGCAGTCATTACACACAACAATAAATGGAAGCCATACATCATAAATTCATCATTCTACAACACTTGCAAAAAACAAATAAAAGGGAGCTGACATGAATATCAATAAGATGGTACGGGTAATTGAACAGCCTTGCAGTACAGTACGAAATATATATTTAGACAGTCTAATAGCAAATCTATAATAGAATATCCAAAGCACCTGGGTTTATATCGCAAATAGCACAGACCAAGTTGCTTACCTGCTCCCATGTGGCAACAGCTTCACATAGATTAAAATCAAAAGATAGAGCTTCAAGTTCACCAGTTTTGGGATCTCTCTGTCAATAAAGAAACCTCCATAAGTCAACAATTGTTTAACTACTTTTAAACTAAATATGACAAAGTATATGTATATCACTATCCATAATTTTGAATATGCGTAAACTATTTCCCCGTGGGTTCTAGCTTGTCATAATTAACATATTTTTTTAGGATCATATATGCAAATATTATATTTTACTTCATAAAATAAGGTCAGTGATTGATTAGGGATATTTACCCATTTGGGGATAGTGTCACTGGGAAAACTAATTGTGGTTTGACAATAATCACTGCCGCTAGCTGCTTTCAGACCAAGTCCATTTGCACTCTGCACATAAATTAGCTACTCGGTCAAATCATCCAAATAATTTCTACTCGGTAAAAAAGATTGGAAGATTAAGACTATAAGAAAACAAAACGGAACCAATATATTACAATTTAAACTCCAAAATAAATACCACACTGCAATCAGTTTTCATAAACTACTAGTATTTCACAACTCGCCACCACAATCCTTTCAAGGAAACACAATATCATTCAACATTAAAAAATAGCCTTCTGAAATTCAGTTCAATAAATTTCCCTAACCTTTACCAAAGTTCCAACATTCAATATTGCTGAATTTGTTTTTCTTGGTAAACCAAAGGGGTATCCTCCGCGCGCAACTGCGGAGACTAATCCCCTCGAGGTAACTGAGATTGGTCGACCTCTCCCAACAAATGTTTTTCCGTACGCACGCACCAGTCAGGGATCGAACCCAAGACCAAATGGTTAAGTGCCTTACATCAAAACATTGTTGGCATCCAATCAAAACAAAACCAAAATTCAGATTCACAATCTCGTCCCATTTTACTAAAACAATCATAGATTCATACATATAACCTGAACAAACTAGAAAACTAAAATCACAAAAAATAATACAAATCTAAGGCAAATGCAACAACAACAACAACAAAAACTAAAGTAGTGACTACTAAACAGAAATGGAAACATTACCACACACTTCTGGAAAGAGTCGTGAAGCGAAAGCAACGATTCAGCTTCTTCATCTGTAAGGTGATAACTGCGATCTGTATCAATGGTTACATTACAATAATTATTAGATTCAACGAAATTGAAAAAATCTCTTTGAATATGAATAAGATATGATAATGCATTGTAAATACATACATACATACAGAAGGATCGGAGAGTCCAGTGATGTAAATGCAAATTGCTGCAAATCCAGATGCTAAAGCAAGCAACAAGCCTAATCGAAGAACCCTCATTGAACTTAGTTACCAATTGAAGCTACTTGATGAACTGTGAGATATGAATTAGGGTTTATGAAATTGTTGAGATTGAATCTGGTGTTGAAATCACTTGCTCTGTGAATGCAAAATCAATCTTCGCTAGTTTCTCATCTCGTGTTTGATCAAATATTGAGATTTTTAGAGTTTGGATAAAAATAAAAAATAATATGAATTATTATGGAGAAAATAACACGGATAAATGCAAAAATGTGTCTCAGGAGTGTGGGAAAAGAAATTCACCAACAATTTTCCTAATGAACGAAAATGATTTGAAGGCTAAAATGATCATGGCCCAAACAAAGCCCAACTGAGAAAGTACTTACTTTTTGTAAAGATATTATCCACACCCCCACAATTTGTACTCACACCATTAAGAAGTTAACTTTAATTTACGTCTTTACCTATATACTTTTCTGTAGAAGATAAGTATTGGATATAAACAAAGAATAAATTTTTTAAGGTATTGAACAAATTTTTATCTTGTACAATGAATGATGGACAAATGATTCATTTTAGTATTTTTAAAAAGTTGTACTTAAGACAAAAAAAAAATTCATATGATTTAGTGAATGGCAATAATTTTAGTATTTATTCAGTCATTTGCCCCTCTATTTTGTTATGTCCCTTGAACAAATTTAAAATCAAACACAATACAGTTGAAGATGTACTATACAATTTTTTGTTTTTTTAGCAGATTAAACGTACTCTATATTTTATTCTATTTATATATATTTATATGAAGAACAAGATTTTTTTAGTTTTTCTATATATAGCATATGGAAAGTATAATAATATATTGTTGGGACAAATAAGTAGAGTTGGAGAGAACCAAGTAACTGAAGTGAGGAAAAGATAAGCAAGTGGAGGACTATAATTAGGTGTTATAAATCAATGTGAAGTTCTATATTATCTTCTCTTGTTCCTCTAGACAAATGGGACATGGCCATTCAATGGCTTAAGGATTGTGTGTGGGACATGGCCATTGGGCATTGGCTGCTAGTGTCACCTGAACCATGACCATCTCCAACCATGTTGCCTCTAAAGATGGGTCCTCCCTTCCCTTACTAACACCTTTGTATGGAACCATTAATTAGAACCCTTCCAACAAAGAGGAGTGTAGGAATATATCATCTCATGTGCTGCTTATCCTCCCCGGCAACAAAGATATTAAGAGCACCCACATCCATCAAACCCATTTGAGTTATTTAAATGGGTCCCACTTAATATTTTATATTACTTCACACTTCTTAATTATTTAAATAACTCAACTATATTTTCTAAATATCCATACAACCCACCAAACACTCTAAAATGGATCCCACTTGTAGGTTAATTGTTTGAAAAAAAGCAAGTAAGTTAATTGTTTGAAAAAGAAAAAGAGAAAGCATGGCTTATGTGGCATATAAAGAGCGTTGGTGTGCAGAGTGTCGCTCGTCACTGTAGAAACGGTGAAAATATGTCAAATATCCATGTTTCGTGACAAAGAGTGGTATTAAACAGTTTAAGACACGGTAAAAAGGTACCGATATTCATGCTCTAAGAAGATACCTCACATTAAAATTACATTAATTGTTGGATCATATTATATTTTTTGTTTACTTAATTTTTATCCTTTTTCCAATCTTATAAATTTCTCCTACATGCAATACTAGTTCATGTTATCAAGTTAATTACTATGTATTTTTTAATGATTTTATTTGCAAATATATTTAAAATAATTATAAAAAGTTTTGTTGCAAAAAAAAAATTCAAAATTTAATTTATAAGTCTATATTTTTGTTACTTGAATTTTGGATGTTTAAAAAGTTATATATAATTTATCTCATGGAAATGTCAAAAAAATAAATAAATTTATCTTAAATTTTGAAACGTCCAAAGTAAAATACACACATACTTGAAAAATTTATTCAAAACATATCATACACTAAATATAAACACATCTTAATGCCTATCATTATCAAGATGAACGTTTTTTCGTTCGCTATGTGCTGACTGGATGCTCGCGTGATAGGTGGACGGGAGAGATAGGACTAGGTTGGAAACTCCCAAGAAGATGGGGTTTGCTCACTAGCTTTCAAGGCGTAAGAATGAAAATTTTATCCTCCGATAAGATTTTAGCTCTACTCCGGGACTTGATTTCATTAGAGGGCTAGCGGCTCTTGTGGAGGTTGGTAGTTACCCATCTATCAGCCATAGATCTTGCGCAATTCACACTTATATATACTTGTTACTTCCAATTTGAACATATTGAAGGCCTTAATTAGATGCAAAATGTACCCGACAAGTTGTCTATGCCGACTATTAGATCCTTTCAATATTACACAAAAAATGTACATGTCTATATGATGTTACAAGCAAGCAGATACTCCTAATAATTAAGATTATTTTTCGGGACCATATTTAAGATTTGCTTACTAGTGACACTTTTTGAGTTAGATCTTCTTCCTTCGTAAATTACGCTAGTCACTAATCATAATCGAGCTTTTTAAAAACCCGTGTGAAAAGACTTCATTTTGATCAAACTCTATTATTCAATTTTGAAACTTCTTAATCTTGCATTGTGTGATTACAATTAGAATGACTCGTGGGTTGATAGCAAATATACCGGCATACGTATCCATACATAAATGTTGGCTAGCAAGGACAAACAAACTAATCGATTTACAAAATTGTTTGGAAGTGAGAAAATAAATAGAAAAATTTTTTGCCAAGAATAATTGGGAAAAAAGAGAGTAAATATTACTAGTGACCGAACCTGGATCGGAGATGATCTCGCTGGTGATGCTTATCTTTCATTTCAGTGAATAGGTGTATCTGCAGGTGCTCCGATGCTAAAGTTAGTATGAGTGTGACACAAAATTTTCAGAGATAGATAGAATGTATCTTACTCCTCTACATGAGAGGAGTATATATAGTCCTCAGTGTTGGACCAAGACCGTTGATGGTATGTTTAATGTCATTAACGATTGTTAAAAACGGCTGAAGAGTCATGGTGAACAGTAAATACTCATCATCCATCACGTCCGTTGACTTGAATCGAGTCTTCGTGAGTTTTTTTGTTATTGGGCCTGCTCGATGGTCCAAGAGGAGGATCTCCTCAGCGATCGGGCCATAAGCTCAATCCAGAACAATTACATTGATTAATGTTTTGTAAAGTTATTGAGTTTTCAATAACTTTACAAAATTACAAGTCATTTTTACTAAAGTTATTGAGTTTTCAATAACTTTACAAAATTACAAGTCATTTTTACTAAGAAAATATTTATTCTGGGAATTAAAATCAGTCGACTTAATCTCTTAATTTTTCACTCATAAACAAATTAGTCCACATACAATTTAGTAACAGCAACAAGAATCCACAGATATTTTTGGGCAAAATGGTCTCTACTCTCTAGCTTGTGACATGAGAATGATGTGGTGGTTCTCTCACCAGGAGGATGTCACTTATAGTACTCCTATGTATTTAACCTTCCTTAATATTCTATAACAAGAAAGTTTGACGGATGGACTATGATCCTCTTTGAATATGAGAGATTTGGATCATAAGGTTGTTGGTAAGTCGTTGTGTATGGACTGTTAGTGGTCGATAATGGTCGTACTCTATTGTGAAGGAGGATGTAGTATTTATAAACACTTCGACAACCAAGTTAATAGGCACCGAAGGTGAGAAGTATATTTTAAGTTAAATGTTGAATATCTGAAGTATCTTTTTTTATGAGGAAAGAATTAGAGTTTGAAGATTGACCTAGAATATTCTTTTGCAATCTCATGTGATTGTGACATTCGTTGTCCAATGGCAGAAAGGTTGTGCTAGACATTCCATGTTGTCTCTGTTGGACGGTAACCGCCTATAAGAAGGGCATGTCCATTGTATATAGTCTATTTTGTCATGGATCTGATTACCCAGTCCATTTGCGAATGAACTCTTGGCCCAGAAACAAACTAAAATGACAAAATGTTGCAAATCGGAATACATATTAATTTACTCAAAACATTTAGAGATTAAAATGACCGGTGCTTACAACCTTAAGGATTAAGTCATTACTCGTAAAAAAATTGTTTGAATGGATATAAAAAGGACAGAAAGATTAGCTAAGTACAAGAAAATATGGTTTTGCAAATTTTGGCATCCCTTTAATTATATCTCAATCAACTTTACTATATATATGGAAAGCAAAGCAAGAAGAAAAATAATAGAAAATGTGAAAGGGGTGAAAGAAAAAGAAGACACCAAAAAATTGTTGCACCCAAATAAGGATAACCCCACTACCTTGTCAGTCATGGATGCTTGCTTGTGTCTTTTTATGACATAAAATTTGACATTTCCCATTATAACATAGAAGCACGTAATAAGACACACGAATTCGGGAAACTACTAAAGCAATTTCTTGCGATTTTCCCCCAAAGAGAGATCCAGAGAGCTAGGATTGTTACCAAACGACACAAGGATAACTATGAGCCACACTGCACTTAATTAAACTTAAGGATAACTATGAGCCACATTGCACTTAATTAAACTTAGGGTATGTTTGTGAAAATTTGTCATCCCACCCACTCACTTTTTTACCTACTCCCTGTTTTTTCATTTTTGCCATTGGTCAAAAAATTCGGAACGTATTTTCCGAATTTTTTTTGCCTTTAAAAACAACTTCGGAATGTGTTTTCCGAATTTTTTCCAAATTTGAACTAAAAAAATTTGGAAAACGCGTTCTCAATTTTTTGACCAAGGGCAAAAATGGAAAAACAGGGGGTAGGGGACAAAGTGAGTGGGTGAGATGAGAAATTTTCTATGTTTGTTTCAGATTTTTCACCAAAAAAATCTTTTTTTTTTAAAAAAAAAAATCCATTTTTTTATCTTACTTGTGTTTGTTTCAGATTTTTTCAAAAATAATTTTAGTAAAAAAATTATTGTTTTTCATCAAAATGAGAATCTATTTTCAATAGCTTTTATCAAAATCCATTTTTTTTATCACTCATCATCCCTCACCATCTTAAAAAAAAAAAAAGATTTTTATGATTGTAAACAAACGAAAAATAGCTTTAGATTAAATTTATTTTCTTGAAAATGATTTTTTTCATAAAAAATGAAAAAGTCATTTATTTAAAATCTCAAACAAACATGCCCTTATTATTATTCATAAAATCTATTTCAAGTATCAATCTAATTAGTAGACACCCAAACAGAAGAGTTCCATTTTGTAGATGCCAGTATCAATATATCATGCGGTGAGGAGTGCTAGCAACACACTCTCTAACAAACACATTTCAACACACTCTTTTTTATTGGTTAAAATTTACATGGACTCAATTATTTTTATAGGGCCCATGTAAATTTCAACCAATGAAAAAGTGTTAAAAAATGTGTTCCTAACATTATTCTTGTTGCTAAATAGGTGAAGCATCTACCATTATAGGGTGCTCTCATATATCTTGTGCATGGTTAAATTGGTAATTGGGTTGTCTTTTTATCATTTGAAATTGACATTAAGTTTGAGAAAACGTATACTTTAGGATTATTTTCACTATCCACTATTTTGGAACACCATTTGAAGTCATAATCATTGCAAAACTCTGTATGACTGTATGAATTAACCAAACAAAAAAATTTGTACCGTAAGGATTCAAATTTGAGACACTACAAGAATTTTGTGAATTACGGCCACCAAAAGTCCCCATAAACAGCCAAAAAATGCCTTAGAAGGGTGAGTTACCGGTGGCCACAAGCGACTTTCTAAGCTGACACTTAATTGATGGTTGAAAAGAGGGAAACACGCTATGAAATCTCTAACCACCATAAAACCCATCGTTCGTGTTGTTATACTTAAAATTATGTAACTTGTTTTTATTAATTGTTGAATAAATAACCAATTTAACCATGCACAAAATATATGAGAGCACCTTATAAATGATAGATGTTTCACCTATTTAGCACTAAGAATAATGTTAGGAACACACATTTCTATACACTTTTTTATTGATTGAAATTCACACAAAGTATGACTTTGTTCTTGGTGTTGTTTAATAGAATAGATGTCGCCGCAAGATCGAACAGGTTGATTCAAGTCTTAGTAGCATAAAGCCCTATAAAAATACCCTCGGCTTATCAAGAAGAAGAATACTTAGATAGGCACAATCCTAAATGATGAATATTTAGGCACATTCACATAACTAAAAAAATTTAAAGATAAATTAATTGAGTAATGTGACTAATTTATTTTTCTTTTAAGTTGGTGCCTGTTTCTCTATCAAGAAATAGTGTAAAGCAAAGCTTCACCATCAAATAAAAGTGCTACCGTCATGAAAAACAAATCGTAAACAGTACTCAATTTAACTTTTAATGTTTCACCCTTGAGAGGTACACTTTAGAGTCTTAGACATGTGTCAAGCTTCTATATGCATTTAGTTGCATAAAAGTCCGTTTGACTTTGGATCGATATACTTAGCTAGATGATCTTGAGACATTCATTAGCTCCATTCCTTGTCACGTTTGTCTGATTAGAAGGCATTTCCTGTGTTTGTTTGATACTTAGCAAAACTGTTTTTTGTTTCCCTCACATCACAAAATATTGATAAAAGATTATTTCCTTTTCTGGAGCAGTTCTTACTATTTCTTCTTTGAATTTGATTTAGTTAATGAATTTGGAAGTGCATGTTTTCACAAACAAAATATAATTGGTAAAGAAGAAACTAAAACATTATTTAAATTCAATTCCAATATATTAATATTAATGAAATGAGAGTAGCATAAATGGTTGGTTGATCGATGGGTTGGAGCATTGGAGAGAAAGAGGTGTTGATTATGAAGTTCTAGCTATTTTCTAACCCTTTATAAACCTAAGACAATGCCATTATTTATTGGTCAATTCACAGGTGATGAATGAATTTTGTGTTGTCATATAACCATATATAATTGATATAGCAGATCTAGAAATATTTGATTTTGATCGGACAATCAACAGGTTTGCTTTGCGTTTTAATCTTTTAATTAGTTAGAACAATGTTGCAGAGTTAAAATACAAATTTCACATCTTAGTTGATCGGCTGAAATCATGTGACCGCATAAATGAAGGATTATTCTAAGAGTATGTTTGGATAGAGAAATATTTTGATGTAAAGTTTTTAGGGAATTCAAATTTTTTGTCTAAATTTTCTTGTTTGAATGATTAATTTTTTTTTAAAATGATGGAAATTTTTATGAAATATTTTCCCCAAATTAAATTTAAGGAATTTCTATTTTTTTTTAATAAGTAAATTTAAGGAATTTCAAATGACATTAAAATGCTAGAAGTTTAAAATTCGTTCCTCCTATATGTTTCAAATTGACCCATAATATTATTAAAATTGCAAATTGACCCCTATTTTAAAAGAAAAATCAAATTGGTTCTTTTTTCAAATTTTAAATTCCACCAAAAAATTTCAAATTTATAAAAGTGGTCCAAAATATTTACAATAAATTTTTTCTATTACTCTATTCAAACATACACATTTAAAAATAATAATAATAATTCAAATACAATAATTAAATTACTTAGAATTCTAAATCCTCTAAAATTTCTAATTATTTCATCCAAACATAATGAAATCAAGCTTGTCTCGGTAGTCCATAATTTGTTGGTGTGTAGCAAAATGATTACTCTAGATGTGTAAAAAAAACAAAGAACTAACACAAAAAAAAAAAAGGTGTGTCAAAACTCAAAATTATGAAAAACTCCTATAATTAATATTGCTTTCCTAGTATAGCTTTTCAAAAGTTAGCAACTGCTGGTCTATAGAAGTAGAAGCCAAGTGGAAAATATGCACCGACCGGCCCATAGAATAGTTGCTGATGTCCAAATCCAGCATTGATGAACATGATTTGAAAATCATAAGGATGAGACTCATCAATGTAACAACCTTGGTTTTTACAAGCCACAATTAATAACCTGCTTTAGGCATCATTTATGTGGGTACAAACTTTTACAAACATTTAAATAAAGGATTTACTCCCCTTTCTCATTTCATTTCATTTCATTTATAGTTTTTAAAATATAACAACAATATATATATATCAATCAAAGAGATGAGTATATGTGATTGGTTTAGTTCGGATTGTGGCTTTGACATATATGCAATAATTTTGTATTAAGTATTAATTTAGTGGTTAGAATTTTGCCTTTTTAAGGTAAATAAGTGATAGAATAGTTACCGTTCGGAGATGCCGTCCAAATGATAGAGTCTTAAATCTTATGTTGCATGATATAGTTCCCTATGTGTGAATGGTGAAGATATGCAGCTTCATCCAAAATTAAAACACTTTTGTTGGAGATTGCTCCGAGGTTGTCTTCTCACTAGATTTAATCTTCATAGGCGCGGTGTTCAATGTCAAACTGTTTGCGCTCTTTGCAATGGCGCACTTGAAGATGAATTGCACCTCTGTATAGATTGCTTTCACGCTATCTCGTGTTGGAAGGAGGTAAATCTTTAGCAAAGTCTAGAGCACCAGTTCCATAAAAGTGGTAGTTTCTCCTCTATTATCTTCTCCACTTTTTGAAGTATGGAAGAGACTAAACAATCTCTCTTTGTTGCCGTACTTTGGAGTATTTGGCGTGCACGTAATGAATGCATTTGAGAAAATAAACAAGCGAACCCGATGACCTCCTGTAGGCTTGCTTCAGACCTGATCCGTAACTTTAATTGGTGTCGCAATATGCTTAATACGGATCATATACCTGCTCATGTGTTTGCTTGGAAGAAACCTTCTACAAATTGGTTGAAGTGTAATGTTGCTAGATCGTCTTTATTTCAGTCTATCTCCAGTGTTCATCATTATTATCCACCCAGTTGTATCTCTTCTATTATATTGAATGAAATACAATGAGTTCATTTTGCTTTGAGAAAAAAAAGTGAATAAGTGGAACCAGAATTTAAACTCTAATTCCTGCATATTACATCTTTATTGATTGAAGAAGTATATAATTATAGTTAGGGAGAATAGAAACAAACATGATTGACTAATGACTTTTTTTCAATGAAAGGAAAAAGGAATGCACACAGATTTTCCTATGTAAATGATTAAAGAAATCATACTCATATATGAGTTGCAGGCAAGTCAAAACTATACTGCAGTCTACAGAGTTGAATTTGGGGGAAAAAGCTGCTCACATTTTTTCAATGGATTGCATGATTTGGGCTTTGATTGAATAAATTGACTTAATATTTAAATTTACTACAAATATAAGTATTCTGAATTAGTAGAGTGATAAAGGATGATACTGAATTTGAATCTACCGTTCAATAAAAATTAATAATATATGTATATTTTTCATCAAAATATCTACCATGTGGATGTCAACGTTAACAACTATGTGCATACAATGTAACGAGGTAATAGGAAAAATAATGGTACAACAAGTTTTTTATTACGAATGATAATTTAAAGTATTTTAATTGTTACCTAAAAAATTTAAAGGATCTAATTGTTACAATTACAAATGCGAATCTTATAGGACATCTGAATACATTTTGGCTATTTTTTATTATAAAAATAATTTATATTTATGTAATAAATTCTTAATTGAGATGATTGTTGAAACAACCCAATAGTTTAGTTAATTTTATTTGTTTCTTTATATGAACATTTGATCCATGGTCTAAGATCTGTCTATGATCTGAAAATGAAAACCCAATGGCACCACACACAGTAAAAAACTAGTATTAACAGTAATTGAGTTAAAGAAAAACACAATAATTCCAAAGTCTGAAAATTCTGCAGATATATATATACCCCATGAAGTTAACTAAACAAAAATAAAAATGCATGGCATGTCTTGTCAAAAAACTGTTGAGAGTACATCAATAACATCATCAAACATTAATCATTTCTCAATAACGGTGACAAAATTAACTGCCTCAACAGAATAACTGCCACCACCACAACAACATAAATATCAATCTTATTACTAGTAACAATAATTTACATAAATTTCAATGAGTCTACTCTGATGATAAGATATCTCTCTAGGATTCATATTCATTCATACAGAGTCTCTTGAAATATGTGCATCAGAATAATTTAAGACTTTATAGTCAAAATTATTATTAGAACAAAGGATCTAGAAAAAGATATGGTCTTATTTTGTCGGCATTTTTTGTCCTTTTGGCTTCCTCATCCATTAATTTTGCTACACTTTATTCATCATGTTCATATCTCACTTTAATTTGGTGGACTAGGAAAAACAGAATCCCTTCATCACAACCAACCTTCTACTACTTGTTTGGAATTGGAATTTCACTCTATCTATACTACAAATGATAATAACACCTTGCAAAAAGATTCAAATACAATGGGTCAGGAGATTAATTATAATAAAAATATACTAAATTTAAATATGGTTTTAATCTGCGCTTTGGATTTTAGTCTCCGTAAAAAAAATCTGTTTATTCATGCAAATTCAAAAACTATTGTTTTTAGTCCCTGATGTCATATGTGGCCCAATAAAATCATGTCATGTTATTTAATAAGTTGACGTTAGAGACCGAAAGTAACGGATTTTAAATTTGTAAGGAAATGTTATAAGTATGCAGAGACTAAAAACATATATTTAAATCAATATACTATAATATGGTTTGTTTTATAAGGCATGAGTTGTGAGCTTACAACATGTTTGTAGACTTTGTAGGGCAGATATGTGAAATTGATATTAATTTAAGGAACATGTATTGTTGCCGAATCCATATGGATTAAGAAGCTTTTGTCGTTGATCTTCTACGTCCCAAAAGGGTCCATCAGTGTGCTGAAAATGATGTATGATTTTCATTAGAATATTATAAAATGATCTCTAAAATCATAATTAGGTTTATCCTTCAATTGTTATTTGAAAGACTATTATGATATCAGGTTTGTGAACATATCAGAATTGTCCACTCAGCAGATGTACCGGTAGTATATATATCTAAATAACATTGACATGAGCTAAGCCAATTAATAATCATATATAAAATCTTATGATCTAAGGTACCTCAAAGAAGGTATTTGACCTCTGTCCTTGAAGAAAAACTTGAGTTGGATAATCCAAAACATAGTGATCATTATCAGCAGTGTGGAAACTTGTGTCAGCAAAAGGTGTGGCATGGTTGGAGCTGCATATTGCTACAGATTGTAGTGGTCCTGATGTTGGTGATGGTGATGTAATGCTATTTAATCTCTGAAAATTAAATGAGAAATTAAGTTTAATTTCATCATTAGTCCACTAATTAATATATCTTCAAGTACATGAAAATTAATTTCTTAGTACTATTTTTCTTACCTGATGATCTTGGTCCATTGCAAAGTCAAAGAAGATTGGATTCACTGAAGCAAGTTTCATTGAAAGGAACTGCAAAAGAAATATACAAGTTTATAAAGTTAGGCTTGTTGGTTTATGAATCAATGACCAAAAAGTACAAATTATATATTTTTTTATGGTACCATTACCTCTACTTGATTCTGTAGGGACTGTACATAATTGATTATTTCATCCAACACAAGGGCCTTCCCAGTTATCTATTTAATATAAAAACCAAATCAAATGTGGTTGTGAAAAGAGCCTATAAAAAGATAAGTAGCACTATTGCACTAACACTTCAGATGAAAGTTGTGTCTGATATTAGGACACATGTTAGTGTTTGATACTAACATAACACGGATACATATTTACATTCGATTACTTCCATTTTTTTTAAATTAGCAAGGTGTCAATGTTTCAGTAGTAGTGTTGCGTCCGGTGTCGGTGAAATAGAAACACATAACCAATATCTCAAGTTGTGTAAAACAACATTAAAAGTACACAATAAAGATTAAAGAAACCATCATACCTTATCACAGCCGGGGACAAGTTGCTGCAATATCTTCATCCTTTCACTTATTTTCTCTCTTCTCACCTGAAATCCATATTTTGCAACATTAATTTACAATGAGACATGAAGTTTTGGGGACAATTAAGTAATTCCCTTTCGATTGTTACGGAGTAATAAACCTATGTAGCATTGACACTTCTGTCCAACGCATGTCGGTGTTCAACACCGAGACCAAACTGACTAGTGACTCATATATTTACATTAAACTATTCAATTTTTTAAAAGTACTATCAATGTTGAAGTATCGGTGTTCACTGTCCGGTGTCTGTGTCGGTGTTTTATAACTATTAACCCTATTTGTATACCCTTTCAGCAAGGCTGTGGCTATCTGTTGCCTGACCCCTTCTTGCTCTGACATGGATATAGCCAGTTGGAGGTTCTTCAACATTTTTCTTTTGATCCTTCTTCTTCTCTTCTTTTTTCTTCTCGTCTCCTTTCATCCCCTCACCACTACTCTTCTTTTGTTTTTTGCCTCTCCCTTCTTTTGCATCCTATTCAATAATTTGCAAAGTCATCACAAAGTAACAAAATCAATAACATGAACAATGATTATATATTCACACACACATAAATCAACATCTTTTTTTGTATGTTAACAGTTAACCCTCTAGTTCGCAGGGGAAGGACCCCGATAATTCAGAGTTCAGCCGCGAGGTAAGTAAAGTTCGGTCAAGAATTGTTCACACAGACATATAGTACACACATAAATCAACTTTACCTTAGATAAGGGGCTACTCAAAGAAGACTTGTTTCTAACTCTTCTCTTCTTCTCCATAGAACTCACTTTCTGAGTAACTTGTTCACCCTTTTCAAGATTATCAACAACCATGGAAGATGATTCAGGACTAAGATTCTCACATATGCTATTCTTAGAGTTTTGTTCAACACAGCTACTACTGTTTATAATATGGACTTGGTCATCAAGCTGAGAAGACATCTTAATGGTGAAGTATGGTGGTGCAGAGTCAACAAAGAAAGGTTGTTGGTAATGGTACTCAAAAGCTGCCATATCAGGAGTGAGTTATCAAGATTTGAGAAGTCTTGAAAATGAAAGAAGAAAGATGAAGGTAAAGACTGGTTTTTCTGTTTATGGTGTTGGTGATGATGATGATGATACTCAAAAGCAGGTAAGGTAACAGTGATGATGAAGTCAGGAAAAGTTGGTCTGTGACAAAAACACAGAGAACAGACCTATATATAAACATATTGTGGCATATAAAATAAGCTGAAATCTTTAACTTAACTCATTCCCATGCAGAGAACGGTACATGTATATTTGACCAGTCTAATCTCATCAAACCTCTTATGTTTTTTCTCTAACATAACATAATTGTCAATAATAAATGAATCCCCTGTATTGGTCATATATAAAAACAATATTGTTTAATTCATTTTTGTTGGCTAGTTAAATTGAATTTATTAATATTTTTTATTTACAAAATGACTCCACTGTAATTTGGAAACTTGGCATTTCAGTGGCTCCATAAAGTAAGGTCATTTTTAGATGTTGAGTTGAACTTAACAACACCATTTTAAAATTGGCTTGAAATGTGATTTTTTTTTATTTTGGTACAATGAGTTGTGTAAATTTATCCAACTACAAACATATTTTTGCTTTTATTTTATTTTATTTGATGCGAGACTCTTAATACACTTTTTCACATATCATAGTGGATGACACAATAAGTATGAAATAATTAAAGTTGAAGTCTAACATTAGTGATTGAAACATAGAATGTATGAGTGTTATAAACTACTGAGTATCAAATTTAATTCTTACTAATTGTTAAAATCTCTAGATGAAATATGACTTGACAATAGTTTATAAGTAGAGATATTTCTCACCTTACAAGTCAAGATAATATGAGTCTATTCGAGATTTGTTGGGCTACCTACTATCAGATCACTTAATTAAGTCTCGATTCAATGTTTAATCAATCATAGATATTAGAGGAATGTGTTCATATTGAATGAGATATAATATTATAATATGACCTTTATCAAAAGCTATTTCAATTGTCATAGTAGTAGAACTCAATTTTAAAATTAGTTGCATTTCTCCATGAAAAAAGAAAAACAACCAACAATTGAAGCTCTAAAATCCCTAAAAATATAACCACAAATTGAAAAACCCGAAAAATCTTTAGAAGCATAATCTATAACACAATAAAAAGGTTGAATTTTGTGTTATCTTTTTTCTCATTTTTTTTTTCCAAAAAAACAAGTAACATTGGACTCATGTACTCCCAACTTATTGCCTCTCTGGTCATTATTATAATTAAATTATTTTTTTTCTTTCACTATTATAAGTAAAAGTCGACAACTTTAAAATTATGGATAACAAGTGGCTTTTGACTGCAGTTGTTAAGAAGTCTAAAAAGAAAATAAAAATTCTAAATAAAAAAAAAGATAATTTTTAAAATTTTAAGATATTGAATACACGTAATAAACATAAATTTTTTTTTCTCTAAAAAATATCCTTGCCCCAATAATTCTTGTTAGTGTTTCTCTTCATTAAAAAATGTTTAATGCGTGTTTTCAACTAAATATAAATTGGACATTGTAGTAAATTTCACTCAAGACCTCGACCCATGTATATATATTGCGAGGTTTCTACTTCCTACCAACTGAGTTAAGCTTATAGTAACAATTCATACACTTAATAAACTTTTTAATTATTGTAAAAATATTTTTCTTATTTATAACAATAATCGTAGATAGTAAATACAATTTGTCTTTTTGAAACTCTCTCTCTTTTTTTTTCCTTTTTTTTTTGAGATTTTCATGTTATAAGTACAAATTTTTCACCGTTGTTTAAAAATGACTAATATTTGTAAAAAAAATTGTGAACGCACTAGGTGGATTTTTGCCCTTCCAATTGAGTTTTCTTCTTAGTTAAGAAGCCAAAATTCTTTTCCAATTGGACAAAGTCATTTTTAGTAACTCTATTCATCTTTCTTTTCTTTTGAGTCTGTAACTCACTTATCTCTTCTCCAACAATGATTGATTTATTGGCTAAATTATACTTTTGGCCTCATAACTTTCACAAACTTGTGATTTTGGTCCCCCTAACTTTAGCTTATTTTTTAAAAGGATGACCCCCACTGATTTTGACCAAGTAAATGCACATATGGTATGTGGCTCACCATGCTATGTCAGCATGTCTTGTCGCATGGACAATGACCCGCATGCCACGTCAACTGGCTTACCACATATGCTGACGTGGCATGTGAGTCATTCTCCACATGTACGTGATAAGACATGGTGACGTGACAATGTGAGTCATTGGCCACATTTGTGTTGACTTGGTCGGGGGGGCCAAAATCGTAAGTTTGTGAAAGTTTACGAGTCGTCCTCTTTGTGAAAGTTTAGCTTAAAACTATAGTTTTTTTTTAACATAGATTTGAAGCTTAAAAAACTATTTTCGAACATAGATGAAGGACTAAAAAAGACTAAAACGAAGAGAAAAAATATAATGGATCAATTTGTCACCTGAAATTAAGTTAAATGACTAAATTGTATTTTTTGCCTAAACTAAATCATGTTACATAGCTTAGAAAGATTGAGTGACTGGGTATATCCACTAAATAGAAGCATTTGCTACAATTGTGGCACATAAAACGTTATTCATTAGTGTCGGAGAGACAAAGCTC
The DNA here is from genome assembly GCF_020283565.1 of Trifolium pratense. NCBI lineage: Eukaryota > Viridiplantae > Streptophyta > Magnoliopsida > Fabales > Fabaceae > Trifolium > Trifolium pratense. The sequence goes on from NC_060061.1 coordinate 6,858,493, forward strand.
AAGTTGAACTTTTGATTGTGATTGTGATTGTGATGTTACAATACAAACTTGTAACGGTCCTTGCCACAAAAACCGGACAGTTATGTACCGGAAAGTTCACATGGTAGAACAGTAGAAAATATACAAGAGTTATTACTAATAATCTTTAAAACACTAGGCATTGTTTCTGGATGTTTGGTTGGTTCCATTTATTTATAGCTTTTTTCATATATACACCTTAAAAATAATCCCTTATCCACGGGGAAAAGTAACTTATTGTATACCGTACTTTAACTTGTTTAGGTAATTTTCATTTTATTTTTTAAGCAATAAAATGTTCGCATAAATAAGGATAGGCCCATAGTTTTAAAATGCACCTACTCCATAAAAGTCTCAAGTTGCACGAAATTCCATCGAAACTAGATGTCTCCACATAATTTTAATTTACTTTTATTAGGATAAAATTTAACAAAGATGTCTCCATAAAAGTCTCAAAATTTAGTGCCATGAATGAGAAGAACAAAGACCTTCAAGAAGCAATAAAAACTTTGGGGATGGCTAAAAAGTTGGATTTTTATATAAAGAATAAAGTTGTTCAAAACTTGACAAAAGTTCGCCAAAGCTAAAAAAAGGAGTGCTCCAAAAAGATTTAATAATTTTTACATTTCTAGCTTTTTTGTGTAACAGATGTATTTCGATTTTGTTGGGTGTGATTGTGGCCGCTTTTTTAGTTTTTCTTTTGATTTATATTCAGACTCAAGTGTTTTTGTCTAAGTGTTCCATTTTTTGTTCTGCTTATGGATTATGAGTGTCTTTTAGATATTTTTTGTTTTGACCCTATCCCTGAAATCGTTTCGACATGCCTTACCTGTTGGTTAGGTAAATTTTTAATCATTGAAAAAGAAAGAAAGAAGTCTATAGAAGAAAGACTTAGCTTTTCATGTATTGATTTTGTGCCTTTGTACATTATAGAGAGCTTACATAGCCACGTGTATAAAAGTGTCACAAGATTCATATTTTTCTTAAAATTAGTTAGAGAGATTAAAATAATTATAGATAAGATACATTAATTATTTAATGAATAGTAACAAAGTTTTTGCATATTCCCTACATCCTTAATTATAAACAAAAGTCAACTTTTCAGATTTATTAAATAATTAATGTATCTGGTCTATATTATAGACCAAATACATTAGTTTGTGAATTAATCTAAAAAGTATATTTTTGCTTAAGGATGAAGGGAGTAATTTAGTTGATAAAAATATTATAATATGTATAAGTTGAAATTTTATAGTAGAATTTTTCTCTTATTCCCTCCCTTTAAGGGTGTGAAATTTTGTTCATTAAACTACTAAAAAAATGCGAGACTAATATATCTCTCTCTATTTTAATTTGGCATATTAAAATTGTTCTATAAGAGAAAATTGAGTAAAAGTGAGCTAATGCACTATTCGGTTGATTGGATCATGCCGATTCTAGTATGAATCAAATTTGTTGGCCCAATACTTTATGAGATGCGGGACAAATGGACCTACTTATTAATATCGAATCTATACAAGAAAGTTGATTGTTCTGGAAAATTCAAAAATAACCTTACTTAAAAATTTGTCATGTGTTCAAAGTAAGGGTAATTGGTGTCCAAAAATTTGGCAACTGAATTGAAAGTACACAACTAACCAAGTCATCTAAGCCATATTCCATCTTGTGAGTGCAAATGTTACTTTATTGAAAGACATAGTTACATTTTAACCAAGCCACAAATCACTTAGTTACTTTTGAAAACAAATGCATGTGACAATGTCCTTTATTTTCCAAGTTGTCATAAGTTATCTTTTGGAGGCAACCTATGATATTCAAATTTCAAATTAAACATATTTATATATTACTCAATCTCTCACTCAACATCATCACTTACTAATAAAAATTTCAAAAAAAACTATTTTATACGGGGTAAATTCTAACTGATATATAAATTTTAACTATCATATGCGGGATAAATTATCACTGATAAAAAATTCAAAATAATTACCATATGTGAGACAAGTTCTAACTAATATAAATTTCAAAGATACTATTTTACACGGAGTAAATTCTAACTGATATATAAATTTTAACTATCATATAGGGATAAATTATCACTGATAAAAAATTCAAAATGAGTATCATATGTGAGACAAGTTCTTACTAATAAAAAATTCAAAAACACAATTTTACACGGACTAAATTCTAACTGATATATAAATTTTAACTATCATATACAGGATAAATTATCACTGATAAAACATTCAAAATAATTATCATATATGAGACAAGTTCTAACTAATTTTATTTTCAAAAAAACTATTTTACACGGGGTAAATTCTAATTTTGGACCAACCCTTGGTCTGATGACACTAATTTTGGAATGCAATGCAACATTTATACTTCTACGATAAATATAAAGAAAGGGGAATATGAAAAGCATATCGCTGATGGGTGGTACGATTTTAAGATTCGACACAGGCCAGAGAACTCAATGTCCATATTGAACGTAAGGATTAATATCATCTAACATGTGCCGTGTAATGTTCCTGCATCCTTTTGCTATCAAAAACTAATCTAATTTTAACTTAGTTGTTTTGAATTCCTAATATTTGAAATTTCTTTTGAACTTAATCAACTGCTCAATATGTATAATATATCTTATTATGAAATGAACTTCTTATTATGAATGTAATGTATTTGACTATCAAGTTTGGACAATGATGAAAAACTTTTTGTCGTCTCAACAACAAAAAACAATATCGTTTTCGTGAATGAATGTCCACTTAATAAAAATCTTCTACATTATTTGAAATGTCTGTCTTAAATCTTAATACAATCTTTTATTTTATTCAATTTTTTTTTATTTTAATTAACAAAGTATACTTCAACCGAATCAGTACATTCTTCAACAAATTACATGACACACTAATGATCGAACACTTACACTAATGAAACTTTCGATCAAACATAAGAAAATATATAAGATGAAACCACAAAAAGAAAAATATTCCAAAGCTTTAGCTAGCTGCAAAACACGTGTTTCATCAGGTCTAAAAAAACATGTGCTATATATTATGACCAAGTATGAGTATCTAGCTGTAGATGATCAAAAATTGAAGAAACGTCCCTATAATTTGTGCTGCATGCAGTGTATATGGTACAATCGACCGCGCATGCTTAAGGGGTTGGAGACTTCAATTAAATTTGTAGTGTTAAACATATGCACGCACCTAGCTAGCTAGATCCCTATATAGTATATACTTTTGTGCAACCCAAGCTCATTGTAAATTTATATACCATGATATGTCATTTCATATACTCTTAAAAAAAAAAAATTACTAACTAATTATTCTTCATTCTTATAGGCACAAATTCAAATAAAAAATATTTGAATATACATGCAAAAGTTTAATCGTAAAATGATTTAGAAATATTATCAACAATATTTAATTATCTTTTTTATTATTATTTTTAGATGTTTTGTCTTTTATGCTTAAAAGTGCTTGTGCTGTTGTGCAAGTATACCTCATGTTAATAATAACGATGAACACATGTTGAAATGCACCATGCATGCTCTTTGATTTTTGTGCATTTTTTAAAATCAGTTAGAGAGATTAAAATGGTCCGTGAGCATCTCAGTTGATAAAAATATTATAATATATGGAAATTGGAATTTTATCGCCGAATTTTTAACTTATTCTCTTTTTAAGGGTGTGAAATTTTGTCCATTAAACTACTACACAAAATGAGAGCTAATATATCTCTCTATTTTAATTTAGCATATTTAAATTGTTGGCCCAATAATTTCTTAATTAAGATGTGGGCCAATTGGACCTACCTTTTGGTTAATATTTAAAAAGTAATTTAAAAAAAAAATTATATAAACTAATTGAAATTTCTTATGAGACAAAATAAGAGTAAAAAACGAGAAAAAATTTGTATGACTCACTATACCAAAAAAAGCATTGAGATGGAAATTCCTCAATGGAAGTACATTTTCTATATATAGTAAGGTTGGTGTCCTTGAGGAAATGTGGTGTCACTCGAATTTAATTTTCTTTTAACAAAACCAAAAATTACTAATAATATGTAATGACTGTAGCTGAACACTGACATCAAAGGCCTCACACAACCCAATTCTTGTGGCAAAATGTTAACTTGTGAAAACATAATAAGGCAAATTTCTGCATTAGTGTTGTTGCATCTACAATATTGGAGAGTAGTTTCAATGGATGCTTAATTAACTTACTTTTTTAAGGCTTATCTTGTCTCCTACTTGTATTTAAGCAATTCTGATGAAACTAAACTGAATTTTACTCTAATTTATTAAAAAAATAACAACACATATATATACCCCCACACTGTTTTTTTAATTTGAGATTGGGTCTTAAAATATTGTTTTTTTAATGATTAAGGTACTAATAATAATACATAATTGGATTTCCTATAACTACGTGACATAGTTATAGCATTCAACTATCAGATTTAAATCGACGACCGAGATCATTTTACTGTGTAATTTGTCTGTATGATATAAACTGTCTGATATCAAATCAATAGTTGATATTTATTATTGCGTGGAACTGTGTAGAAGTACAAAGACAATCATGATCCTCTAATAACACTAATAGTAATAGAGATGATTGCTTCTTCAAGTTCCATAAATGCAACAGTGAAGAAGTGTTGTACATATATATATGGTCATTATTAGATCAACACTTGAAAAACTAACAAAGAATTGATTCAAGTGGTAAGGATATTGACACTACTAGAAAATTCGCTAATTTTCGGTCTCTAATTTAGTTTCTATAATTACTTAGTGACAAATTTTTTTTTTCTTTGACGATTGAAATTTTGGTCTCTAATTCGGTCTCTATAACAACCGAATTATTTTGGTTGTTAAATCGGTCTCTAAAACCGAACTTTCTAGTAGTGTGGTCTCCTTAAACATATGGTCAGAAGTTCGATTTCTAGTTCACGCGTATGGAGAAAATTCGGTTGGTAGGAGAGAATTCACCACCCAAAAGGAAAAGCAACTATTATTATTATTATTATTATTATTATTATTATTATTATTATTATTATTATTATTATCTCAAAACGTAACTTAATTATATTCATTTCTTTTGTTTTTCCTTTTTTTGTCAAGTAGCATTTGAAATTCAATCTCTGCATATTATGTGCAATGTCTTTACGAAATGCTTATATTGACAATTATATTCTTCTTATTGTTGTTATATTATTTGAATGAATATCAACCGGATCACTACATTCTTCAACAAATGATACATGACACACTAATGATCGATAATCAAACATAAGAAAATATTAAGATGAAAGCAAAAAAAGAAAAATATTCCAAAGCTTTAGCTAGCTGCAAAACATGTGTTTTCACTAATGAAAAAACATGTGCCATCTATGACCAAAGTATGAGTATATATCTAGCTGTAGTCTGTAGATGCAGAAATTGAAGAACCGTCCCTATAATTTGTGCTGCATGCAGTGTATCGACCGCGCATGCTTAAGGGTTGGAGACTTCAATTAAATTTATATACCATATCATATATATGTCATTTCATATACTACTAATGTAATAGTAACGATGAACACATGGTGAAATGCACCATGACATGCTCTTTCATTTTTGGGAATGAGGGTGCAGTACTTTTGCCAGTAATTAAAGTTTTATACAAAGTTCAAATGGATTGGAATCATGCATCTCACGATTTTGCCAGTGGACCCATTTGTTTTCTTAGAGTCGAGTCTTTCTCTTGGCAATTTAGAAGGATGATTGTTGAAATAACATACGAATTGTGGGCTATGTATGTAAAGAGACTAGGTTTGTTTTACATGGATAAACTAGAATTCACTCGTATTAGGGGTAAACATCTATCTATTAATCTTAATTAATTAAGGGTCTTGTTAACATGTGCCCTTAGGGCACATGATAAGATATACCAAAATAGTAATTCAACATTTAATGATACAAGAAATTTAATGCTTCAAAAGTCAAAATGCACAAATTAGCATTTAATAATTTCTATTTTTACTTCCTTAACATGTGCATTAAGGGCACAAGTTAACATTTTCCATTAATTAATGCAACTTCATTATCACGACTTCTTTTTAGAATGAACTTTTTTTTGTCGGGTGTTTGGTTAATAAAGTAAAACTTTTATCTTGAAAAAGGTTTCTAGGTAAAAACAATATCTTTCCCTGTGTTGGGAAAAACAGGCATAGAGAAAATAAGAGAGCGCAATCAACAACACAAGCATATAACGTGGAAACTCCAAACCAGAGAAAAATCACGGTTGTTGTCAAAACCGACAACCAGATAATAAACACTATGTGAAAATTGTTACAACACATAGACTACCTTCAACCTTCTCTTGGCTCTCAATACACTCACACTCTCCAAAACAAATACCTAACTACATCTCTCAACCCTTTAATACAAGAGTACAAGAGAAAAACAAAAAAGTCAAATATAAGCTTAAAGTGCTACTGACTGGTGCAATTATAAACAAAGAACTTAGGTCCATTATATAGTCTTGATCCCCCCATTGCTTCACCATTCTAAGCGATGTGGGACTTCTTTAATATAATTTCTTTGACTTTTTTTTTCTTCATTAGCAATGTGGGACTTACATTGCAATCAACCCCAACACCATGTTCCTTTTACAAATGAGGTATCCATCTTACTTGTTGGAACCGGTAGACTTTGTTTTTAGCGTCGTGTTTGGTCTCCATGCGTCAGGGGCATTGGTGGCCTTCTTGTTGTTTTGGCATACCTCGTGGTTGATCTTTGCCTCTATTCCTGAGAAGTATTTTTCTTCTCTTGGTGGTGCCTTTTAAGGATTTTAGTTTGTTGGTGGTGTGTTTCCTTGTTTCTTTGCAGTTTTTTCATGTTTGTTTTTTTGTTTTATTTGAGATTGTTGAGTTCTGGTAGAGTATATACTTCTGACACCTCATTGATTTACTGAACTTTCTATTATACTTTTCTCATATATATATATATATATATATATATATATATATATATATATATATATTATTTGTCATTCAAAAAAAATTAATGTAATCCATTGTGAAGTGTGAATTGTTATTGTTTATAATAAATCAATTATTAACGCATAAATTAATCTGACAATAACTTGCCTTATTATAGTTTAAATATATGGATGATAAATATAACAAGAAATTGTAATTCATTATACAACTAACTTAACACAATTAAGCAAGATGTACAATGTTCAAAATATAGTCTTATTTTATTTTTTGGTATGAAATATGGGCTAGGCCCTCAAAATGTTTCATTTTTATCGCAAACTATGGCTTTGTAAAAGCAACGACAAGTAGTTGGTGCGATGCAAACTCCATATGCTTCACCATAGAAACTGCAACCATGATTGCAACTTAACTTATCGCAATGAGATATCCAAAAAGCCTTTGTACAAGTTTTTTTTTGCGCTTCAACATCTGCACCAGTTATTGAACATATAAGTTAATTAGTACTAGTATATATTTTCATATAGATAGATAAACAAATATTGAGAAAGTAAAAAAAAAAAAAATATTGAGAAATGTGAGGAATACATGTACCTAAGCCAAGTGAAAGAGTTATCATCAGAACTATTAGAAATGTGAAGAAGGTTTGATTCTTCATTTTTTTCTTGGCGTTGAAGAGTATTATCTTTTTTATTTTATTTTATTAAGAGTATTTTCTAGTGCATACGTACTTGCATAATGTAAAAATCATAGACATATATGTGTATATATAATAGTTTTAGTTATTTAACATTCAAAATTAAATTGGTAAATATGTCAAAAAAAAATTAAATTGGTAACAAAAAATTAATTGGTCAAATATATTTTATTTTTTTTGGTATATATTGGTCAAATATTTTAATGATAGTAAGTTTTTAAATTTGGTCAAGCTTCGATATTATCAGGTCAGCTCTGATAAATCAACTATAGTAGGTCCAGTCCAAATTGTAAATAACTTGCAATAAATAAATCTCAGTCAATCCAATCAAAGTCAACAATTTAATGCAAATTCTATCTCTCTCTTCTAACCTCTCATTCATTTTTTATTTCTTTGTCAAATAATCCGGTGAATATAATTTCATCTTTAAAATATATAATTAGAGCTGTAAAAAGGGCCTTAAGGGGCCGGCCCTTTAAGGGGCGGACCCACTTATTCCTGATTATTAATTTTATTTAAATTTTAAACACAGTTTTTTTAGGGTGCCGATCGTGGACAGTGCTGATTGAAGAAAAAGAGAATAAGTTCACGACACTAGAAAAATTGTTTAAAATTTAAATAAAATTAATAATCAGGAATAAGTGGGTCCGCCCCTTAAAGGGCCGGCCCCTTAAGGCCCTTTTTACAGCTCTATATATAATTGAACGGTTTGGAATTAGATTTTCAATTTCTACGTATAAAATGATGTTCTTACCAATAAAATTAAGTTCACGGAATTACTGTAAAAAAAAAAAGTTCACGGAGATATTGCTCATTCATTTTATATTAATTGCTTTTGTTAACATAATTCAATTTAATTCTAAAAACTTGATGTATTTAAAAGCAAAAAAATAAAAAAGAAACATACCTAGTTGGCCGTAAATTATTTTGTCAAAAAAATTATAATTTTAGCACAAAAAATATATTTATCTGTGATTTGTAGGGTTAGATCGAGTTCAATTAAGTTCTTTACATTCGTAATACTTAAAAAATACAATTAGATTTAATCAATGATCTAGATTCATTGAAAAGAATAATGATAGCATCTATATTCCCACATTCAATTTGTGCCCTTGACACTAGAGTAATACTTGAAAATGATCATTTGAAACTCTAATAAGAATCAAGTAAATCTTCTTACGTACTTTCTCCGATCTAATATATAATAAAAAAATTATTTCTCAGGTTTATTTAATTAACTTGAAAAAGAAGCATTTGCTATATGAGACTAGAGAGAGTATAACTGTAAATCCATAGTATTACTTGTCGTCGTCATTTGAACGGTTTGGAATTAGATTTTCAATTTCTACGTATAAAATGATGTTCTTACCAATAAAATTAAGTTCACGGAATTACTGTAAAAAAAAAAAGTTCACGGAGATATTGCTCATTCATTTTATATTAATTGCTTTTGTTAACATAATTCAATTTAATTCTAAAAACTTGATGTATTTAAAAGCAAAAAAATAAAAAAGAAACATACCTAGTTGGCCGTAAATTATTTTGTCAAAAAAATTATAATTTTAGCACAAAAAATATATTTATCTGTGATTTGTAGGGTTAGATCGAGTTCAATTAAGTTCTTTACATTCGTAATACTTAAAAAATACAATTAGATTTAATCAATGATCTAGATTCATTGAAAAGAATAATGATAGCATCTATATTCCCACATTCAATTTGTGCCCTTGACACTAGATTAATACTTGAAAATGATCATTTGAAACTCTAATAAGAATCAAGTAAATCTTCTTACGTACTTTCTCCGATCTAATATATAATAAAAAAATTATTTCTCAGGTTTATTTAATTAACTTGAAAAAGAAGCATTTGCTATATGAGACTAGAGAGAGTATAACTATAAATCCATAGTATTACTTGTCGTCGTCATTTTTTTCTTGAATGGTGACTTGTCCCCATCATTGAAATTAACATGGTCCAATCAATGCTAATATTCATAAAAATAAAATAAAAAACATTATAAGCATGTCAAATATAAAAATTAGTTACAAGTTAATTGTGAATACCACATGTAAATTTAATTATGTGGCTTATTCTCATTAATTGTTCAGCAAATAACCTCAAATTATCTATGTCTCACCTTATATTAATTCATTAATTTGTTCTTATTATATTGGACCTTCATAGGTTTTTATAAAATAAATTCTCATAATGTAATATAATTTTGTGTAAAAATAATTTACAAACAAATGATATACTTGACACACTAATTAATGATATCTCGATACACTTATAGATGTAGCACTGAAAAAACATGTGCTATATATATACCTATCTATGACGAAAGTATGTATGAGTATCTAGCTGTAGATGATCAGAAATTGAAGAACCGTCCCTATTATTTGTGCTGTAGATAGTACTAAGAAGCAATCGACCGCGCGTGATTAAGGGTTGGAGACTTATAATTAAATTTGTAGTGTACATGCACACGTCTATCTTCAGGTAATAAAACATATGCATGCACCTGGCTATATATATATATATGCATGTGTAAAATGCATGGTGTCCATTCAATTTTATTTTATATTATACTTTTCTGAAAAGCCAAGCTGATCATTGTAAATTTATATACCATGATATGTCATTTCATATACTCTTAATTATTAGTTATTACCTTTTTTTACTAACTAACTATTTATATATAGATCGAGGAATTCTTATATAGGCATAAATTTATAAAAAAAATTTTAATACACACGCAATTTAAAAAGTTTAATCGTAAAATAATTTAGATATATTATCAACATTATTTAATTATTTTTTTATAATCTATGTGTGTAATGTGGTTGTGCTGTTGTGCAAGTATACCTCATTCATGTTAATAATAACGATATGAACACATGCTGAAATGCACCATGCTCTTTGATTTTTGTGAATCACAAGTAAACTAGCGGCAGGTGGATATCCTGCTTTTTTATATTCCTGTAGTTACTCCGCCCTGCAGTAAATCTCAACCATCCGATTTAAAATTGGTGGTTGTGATTGTTTTAATCATAAAATTGTGTGTACCATCAAAGCCGTCCACAATTTTAAATGAATGACTCGAATTTAATACATTGTGAAACTGTGTGAACAACAAAACTGCAGAAAATCTAAATTCCAGACTGATGGATGAGTGAAGGGTTATGAAGCCCGGATACGTGATACGATACTGCCGCGATACATTATTTAAAAATTAAATAGATAAATGCACAATATATAAACATAACTAAAATCAATAATATTAATAATAATAATTTTTTTTAAAAAGGCAAAAAAAAAAAATTATTATTATTATAGAGAAAAGCCGATGGTCATTATAAGGATTACAAACAAGCCAATAAACTTGCACAAGAACAAAACAGTTTGGGGCATAACATAGCAAGGGCTCTCCTTACCAAAGACATATAATAGCTAAAAATAACAATAACACCAATATAAGAATGAGAAAATAGAATATGCATTTTCTCTTCTCCTTCCAATTTTTTTTTTGTTTTAATTTGTTATTTACTCTTCTTTTTAAACTTGAAAAAAAAAGCAAAAAAATTAAAATTAAAATAAAAAAATACTGCATACGTATCGCGTGCGTATCATACTAAAATCAAGTCGTATCGGACCAAAATCAAGCCGTATCGGACACGTATCGGATATTATTTTTTTATTTAAAAATAATGATTTAACCGATACTTCTCCGATGTGTATCGAGACGTATCGAAGGCATCGGTATCGGGTGCGTATCAGACACGATTCTTCACCATTTTTAGAGTATCAGAGCTTCAAAGGTGAAAGGTATAAGGCTAAGAAGATTGTCTTATTGAGCCTTAAGAAAATATAAGAATCTTACTTAAATAAAAGGTCCTTATAATACTAGCTATTTTTAAAATTAAAATTAGCTTTTTTAAAAAAAATTAAGAGAATGATGAATTATTACATATAAATTGGTGGTAATGATTATTTTAGAATGGTTCTTGATAGAATTTGTTGAACTCTTGCCAGTAAAATTTTATACAAAGCTCAAATAGATTGAATACTTTTACCAGTGGATAGAATAATGTTTGTACTATCTCGAATGAGGAGTTTAATACCTCTTATACTATTTTTATTTTGAATATATATATTGAAGAGTAGTGTTATTTTTACGCATAAATCGACAAAACTTATTACATTATTAAAATAATTTGAATATATTGATGATAAATATAACAAATAATTTGAATATATTAATCGACAATATAGGTCAGATTCATCTATTATTTAATGAACTTGAAAATAATTTTTTGCTTATATTTAGAATATATAGGAGGGAATATATGATAAGAGGGATTAATGTGTTGTCAAATTTATTTTTCTTTCTACAAAACTAAATTACACTAACATCAAAGGTTTGACAGATCTATAACAAGTCTTCTAAGGATTATAAATAAAGAGTACATCATATCATTTTTTATTTTAAAATTATCTCTTTTGATTTCTTAAACAAAGTCTTAATAATATATTGTTAACATTTCTCTAAAATTTATAAAGAAGAAAGTTTTTATGTCAATGTTATAAATATAACCTAATGACTAGAATTTCATATTTAATATGAATAATTGGAGTATCCGAAATTTCGTACTCCGATTCCTATACATAAAATACCATATTTATATTAACCGAGTTAAACTCACAAGTATATTACGCTTGTGTTATAGCATCTCTAATAAATGGAGAGTAACTTCAATGTGAATACTTAATTTACTAACTTTTTTAGAGTTCAAATCTCTATCTAGTAAGTAATTTGGAAACAATATTGAAGTAAATTTTTCTCTAATTGTAAAAAATAATTAATCAACACATTTAACCCCGCACATTTGTTTCTCATACATGTTGAATTTATTTTTAAACAACCGATTTTGTCTTTGGATAATAACTTCACTGTTATTTTTACGCATAAGTTAATTTGACAATAACTTGCATGTTATTAACACCATTTAAATATATGAATGACAAATATAACAAGAAAAACTGTAATAATTCATTAACAACTCACTTAACACAATTAAGCAAGATGTACAATTTTCAAAATATAGACTTATTTTATTTTTTGGTATGGAAGATGAGCTAGCTAGACCTTGTTTCATCTTAATTATCACAAACTATGGCTTTGTAATAGCAACGACAAGTAGTTGGTGCAATGCAAACTCCATATTCTAATTTACCATAAAAAAAGCATTCATGATCGCAAGTTGGTTTATCGCAATGAGATAAGGTAAAATCCTTTGTACAAGTTTTTTTCTGCGCTTCAACATCTGCATCGGTTATTAAATATATAAGTTAGTACTCTCTCCGTCCCAATTTGATTGACACAGTTGACTATTGTGCACATTGACACATATTATTTTGAAATTATTTTTCTACTAATAAACAAAAAAATAAATATTAGCATATAAGTTGTTGTTTGATTCGTCTCGATGAGTATTTTCAAAATATCAAATTTTTATAATTTTTACTATTATACAATTAAAAATATTAACCGTCAAAGTTATGCATCGACATGCGTAAAACAATCAATTGTGTCAATCAAATTGGGACGGATGGAGTATATATATAGATAGATATAGATAAACAAAATTTGAGAAATGTGGGAAATACATATACCTAAGCCAAGTGAGAGAGTTATCATCAAAACTATTAGAAATGTGAACAATGTTTGATTCTTCATTTTTTCTTTTTGGTGTGGAAGAGTATTAACTTTTTTTTATCAAGAGAGTATTATCTAATACGTACTTGCATAATGTAAAAATCAGAGACATATATATAATCGTTTAGTTAAATTAAATCGGTAACTATGTACCCCAAAAAAAAAAAAATTGGTAACTTTCAAAATTAAATTGCTCAACAAAGAAAATATTAAATTGGTCAAATAATTTAATGATGGTAAGTTCTTAAATTTGGTCAAGCTTCAATATTTTCATATCAACTCTTTTTTAATTTTTTGGTACAAATTTTCATATCAACTCTAATAAATCAACTAAGTGCATTGTATAAGTAGGTCCGGTCCAAATTAAATAACTTGCAACAAATAAATCTCACTCAATCCGATCAGATCAACAATTTTTTGTAACCCCCCAAAAAAAAGAATCAACAATTTTTATAGCTATAATTCACCTTTAATTAAGTGAAAAAGTAGAGTGTTTTGGATTTAAATTCCATGTATATAAACTATGATGTTCCAATCGGCTGAATTAAACTCATGAGAGCGTTTCATTCATTTTTTATTAATTGCTCTTTGTTAACATAACTCGTATTTACTACCTCCGTTGCAAAATATAAAATTTCTTTGTCAATTATTTACATTCTCTCTCTTTTTTGCTTATCAAAAAAAAAATTACATTCTCTTTTTCAAAATTACCTTTCAATTACTAATCGTTAGTTGATTCAGTAGTGATTGACACTGAACTTGGTAAGGAGGAGCACAGTTCGATCCCACTTGATGTCAGTACTGACCCTCGAGCCAGATAAAACTGGTGGTGAAAAAAAAAAATTACCTTTCAATTATTAAGAGAAAAGTGGTGATCTTTTATTTTTTTCATTTATTTAGGGGCATTTTTTTTAAAAAAATAATAATTAATGCACCTTAAACTTTTTAAAATGGTCTTATAAAATGAGACAAAAAAAAATTTTAAAAAAGATTTTATATATTGAAACGGAAATAGTAATTCCTAATCCCAAAAAAAATAGTAATTCCAAAATTTTGCAGTATTTAAATGCAAAATAAAATAAATAAAGAAACGTGTAGTTGGTCGTAAATCATGTATATTTTGTAAAAAAACCATGAAAATATATTTTTATGTTAACTCTTCGGTTGTTAGGGAAAAAAAATCTTATTAATCTGGAGACTAAATTAGTGTTTTTGTCCCTTATTTTTTCATTCGGTTTCATTTTAGTGCCCTAATTATTTTTCGGACCATTTTAATCCCTTAACTATATTTTCTTAGTCATTTTCCTTCAATTCAAACCCAAAATTGTCAAGAATAAAAAACATTCATTTTATTCATTAAAATATTTATCTTCTTCATCCTAATTTTATTTTTAGCATACTTTAAATATAGACCAGATAAAAAACATTCATTTTATTTATTAAAAAACATTCGTTTTATTTATTTTTAGCATATTTTAAATATAGACCAGATAAAACGTTCATTTTGTTCATTAAAAAACATTCATTTTATTCATTAAAATATTTATCTTCTTCATTCTAATTTTGTTTTTAGCATACTTTAAATAATGTATCTAGTTCATAATATAGACCATATACATTAAATATACAATGAATCTAAAAAATTCATTTTTGCTTATTGATGGTGGCTCTGCAAGTGTACAGAATCGCTACCAAGTAATAAAGTAGTAAGTTATCGCCTCCACAGGAATTGTGTCAAAGCTACCAGTTTCAGTTAGGAATTAGGATAGTTTTGCTGTCACTTTATTGGTTTAAAAAGGTTTTGACAAATAAAAGTAAATAGCAATTAAAAAGACAATTAAAATAAAGAGACGAGTTTCATATGAGAACGTATGGTTAAGTACTTTTGAATCTCTCCTCTATTTTATGCTTGGTAATTGGCGCTATATCTGCTCAATATTGAAGTATTATATGGAGATTAATTTCTATTAAAATAAGCCTAGTTTTACTAATCTTATTTCTATTGCAATCTGACTTAGGTCGAACCAATAAAGCTTCGATAGATTTATCCTTCGTTATTTCATATCATTACCTTTAACGGGTTCAGCCTCCCTAGAGTACGTCCTAACCTTTAGAAGTTAAGAATTTAACAAGTTCTCTATGCCCGCTCGATTTCCTAATATCATTGCAGAATTTAGCTGAGTGTGATTCTTAATCTCAAACTTAACCGCAAATACTTAATTTAATGGTTTCATATTGGTAGGTTATAGTATCTCTTTGATTATGTAGTCTTAGATGTGTCACGGTATCCACTTCGACCCTAGTTACTAACAAAATATGCGCGCATTCATATATGCTAGTGTATTTCAATAAATAGAGATAGTAACAGATAATAAATGAATAGCAATTGTAAATAGTCTTGAAAGAAACCAAATTACATGTCTCAAGCGGTCTTAGGTGAGTTCATCTACTTGACCTAACCCTGATGAGTTTAGCTACAAAAGACCATACAAAAAAAGAAAGAAAGAATAAGCATAAAGAAAAACCTTATGCCTTGAGAGCTCATTAGCCCTCCTTTGCTCCTCCTCCTTTGCTCCTTAGAGGCTTATAGCTTTCTAAACTTCATTTTTCCATCGTTCGCGTTGTACCCATCGTGCCCATGGTGCTTCACAGATTTCTTATCGTGGCCACAATGCGATCCATCGTGCTTCAATTGATTGATTTGTTATAATATTTTAACCGCCTTTCATCGTACCACGCTGCTTCACATCGTGGGTACGATGACTCGCCCAATTTATTACGTTTTTGCCTTTTTTTTATGCTTTTTCCACTTTTTTTGCTTTTGGGCCAAGTAACTTCATTTTTCCAGGTATTTGCTTGCTTTTGGTCTTCAATTGCTATTAAAACTACCCTAAATTAATACTAAAAACATCATATAATTGACTGTCATCACTTATAAAGTGTTACATATGGAGTACTTCAATAACAACTAGTGTGTCATGTATCATTCATTTTATTTATTTTTAGCGTACTTTAAATATAGCCCAGATAAAACATTCATTTTATTCATTAAAAAACATTCATTTTATTCATTAAAATATTTATCTTCTCCATCCTAATTTTATTTTTAGGTTACTTTAAATAATGTATCTGGTTCATAATATAAATTAAATACATTAAATATACAATGAACCTAAAAAATGCATTTTAGCTTATAAAGTGTTACCATGGAGTACTTCAATAACAAGCTAGCGTGTCATGTATCATTCCTTTTATTTATTTTTAGCATACTTTAAATATAGACTAGATAAAACATTCATTTTATTCATTAAAAAACATTCATTTTATCCATTAAAATATTTATCTTCTTCATCCTAATTTTATTTTAGCATTTTTTTTTGGTTTTCACCACCAGTTTAATCTGGTTCGGGGATCAGTTCTGGCATCAAGTGGTTCCAGCCCCTTCCCGATCGCAGTTGCGGGGGATCGAACAGCGATCCTCCCTACCAAGTTCAGCTCCAATCACCACCGAACCAACTAATGATTGGTTATTTTAGCATACTTTAAATAATGTATCTGGTTCATAATATAGACCAAATACATTAAATATACAATTAATTAAAAAATGTATTTTTATTTATAAAGTGTTACGGATAAAGTACTTCAATAATAGTAGTATTATTTAGCATAAGCTGAATTCACTCAAACTTTAGAGATTTTTGTCTCAAATCTGCTTAGCCAAATTTCTTTTTCTTTTAAACTTGAGTTCTAACGAACAAACTCATTATTAAATTGTGATGTCTTACTCCCTCCGTCCCATAATGAGTGAGCCAGTTAACTGAATCACGCATGCCAATGCATAATTTTGATGATTAATATTTTTAATTAGATAATAGTAAAAATTATAAAAGTATGATTTTTGTTTTGTTATAATAAAAGTATGATATTTTGAAAAAAAATAAATAAAATGAGGGAGGAAGTATTTTATTTTATTTTATTTTTGACAAGAGTGATGTCTTACCTACAATAAAAAAATAAACAAAAATCTGAAGAAATAAACCCTTAAACCCTATCTTTCTCTATCGACATCAACCATAGCAATTTCCATTTCCATGGCAATTTCAACCTTCAAGTTAGTCTGCAAACCCAATCTTCATCTTCGCACTATCCCATTCCAATGTGTGCACAAGGTTTCATCTTTATCTCAACCTTCTAAATCAAATTCTTCAAAATTCAACCTTTCTCTCTTTTTTATTTTCTATTTTTTTTTTTTACGCTTCTTCTAGGTTGTGCCAAAATCTGTACCTTCTGTTCATCCAGAGGAATGTAGTAGAAGCTTAATTCTCAAACAAGGTAAGTGAAATTAGTGCGATAAATTGAATTGAAGTAATATTAATAATGTGCAATTGGAGTTTTTTTTTTTTTTTTTATTGAAATTTTTTATTTTGAAATGTTCATATGAATGATTATATCTTGGTTTTGTTAAATTGGTGAAGTAAATAATAAGAATACACTGTGGAAGAAATTTAATTCCGAAGAGCTTGGATTTCGAGATTATATGATAGCTAGTCCAATTAATAAGGTTCTCAACAAGTTGAAGAAAAAGGGTATGTGTTTTCTCATTCCTCATTACAGTATATATTTGGGTTTTGCATGAAAGAAACAAACATAAACAATTTGTTTTATTTTGCGTCTCAAAAGTGCTCATTTCGGTGCATTAATTTTTTTTCCAATTAAGATAACTGGGTATAATTGAGAGAAAAAATGATAAGCTACAAGCTACTGTACTTCAATTAGCTTATCAAAATAAGCTGTAAGATAGTAAAATTAAGCTATAAGTTCATGAGAAAATGATGGTTATCAAACAAGTCTTTTTTAGTCATATGAACTTATAAGCTGTAAGCTAGCTTATTGTGCTTGCCAAACAGACCCTTAAATATGATATACACACCTCTTTTGACGTCAAATGTTTTGGAAAATATATCCTTAATTCTGAATGACTTTCCGATGCAATTCATTAGTCTCAATTCTTACTTTAGAAATTATCATTTTGTATCCTCACAAGTATTAGACATGGTTCATTATTATTGTGAAGTGTGAACAATCCTGCCTCTGACTTATATTTAGTGTAAAAAAGTTCTTAATGTTTCACTTGTGAGTTATATTTAGAGTAAAAAAGTTCTTAATCTTTATGCTGTGGTATATGTTTTGGTGCGTCTCGGTGCATTACTGAAGTGTGCAATTCCAAGGTTTCTAGGTTTATGTCTTTGAATTAAGGGAGGGAAGTGCATAGTTGGTAACCTTTTTTCTTCTTGTTGTAGGGTATGATGTTTACCTTGTAGGAGGTTGTGTACGGGACCTGATACTAATGCAAACACCAAAAGATTTTGATATTATAACTTCAGCAGATCTTAGAGAGGTTACCTTAATTTCCTATTTCGATCTTATTTTTAAATTATTTGTTTACATGGTAGTTTACCTGGACAACTCTGTAGATCAAGAGCAAAGTGATACCAGTTAGACTGTTAGAGCTTAGAAGGGCTTCAACAATTTTTATATCGGCATCTAGTGTTTGTAACATATGGACTTTATATGCCTTTATCTATGTAGGGAGTGACTCAGGTGAGGATACTTGGTTATTGTGAGAAATGAGAACAAACAATCATAACTTTAAGATCAAAATCAATCAAAACTAGCAGTCTAGATTATTATTATTATAAGACGGGAGATAGCACACTTCCTCATATCCATTGTTGCCTATCATTGTGTAACAGAGTACTCTATTACAATACAGCTCTTTCTGATGTTAACAAAATTTACACTATAACGGAAAGAAAAACCGAAAACCGATATGCGCATTGACCCAACACTATCAAAGATATAAAGTTGGGAATTTTTTCTATAGCAATTGCTTTGATTTGTCAGATTCCGTTTCTTTTTCTATGATTTTTTTTCGTCTTATTTTAATTATGCCCTTCAATGATGCTGCTTCATTTGAGCTATTGCTGCACTATTCCGATTTCTTGGTTTTCTAAATAGCACCACCAATGCTTTGCGCTGTGAAGATTTAAAGGGGAAAAACAACGGCTGAGCGATGAAAGGAAGGACCATTATTTTAATCTTATAGTTATGTTTGTTTGTTCTTATTTCTCACAATAACCAAATGTTTTCACTTGAGTCGCTCCCTATATATATATCCCTATATATATATATATATATATATATATATATATATATATATATATATATATATATATATATATATATATATATATATATATATATATATATATATATATATATATATATATATATATATATATATATATATGGCTTTGATCTCCAGTATTTAAAAGTCACATTGGGTTTTTTTTTTTGGTTACAAGTCACATTGGGTTTTGAGTCTTGACTAATCAGATTCGAACTGAGTAGACCCAATTAAATGAGTAACAAACCTCTCCCAACCTTCTATTTTCTATTCACAGAATTTGAATTTGAGACCTTAAGGGAAATTGAGTTCCTTACCAGTCAAACTAATAGGCAGGCAATGGTTGTAACATACAGACTTTGCATGAAATCTAATTTCTAAATTGAAATATATGTTTTCAGCTTGTCGTCTTCAGACCTTAACTTTGCTTGGTGAATCTTGACTCAATTTTTAGGTGAAGAGAACATTTTATTGGTGTGAGATAGTTGGCAGAAGATTCCCAATATGTCATGTTCACATGGATGGTATCATCGTTGAGGTTGGTATATTTCTATGTTTCTCAATCTGTTTTTACCTTTGGTTAGTTATCTTTACTGGGGCGATTGCTTGATATTCCCCTACTCTGCTTTTCATGATAATTCTATTCCCCCTTCCAATTAGGTTTCAAGTTTTAAAACCTACAGATGGAAGCCTGGTAGACACTTTTCTCATGATGTCGAATTCGAGGCACCCAAGGGATGTGACAAGGAGGACTATCTTCGTTGGAGAAATTGTTCGAAAAGAGATTTTACAATTAACGGGTTGTCCACCACTTCTTTCAATTTTAAAAGCAGCAACTCTATTTCCTTGTTTATTTTGCTGCAAGTGTTTGTTTATGACATTTCCCATTTATATACAATACAGTTCTTTCTGCTGTTAACAAAATTTACACTATTTCAGGTTCATGTTTGATCCATTTGCAAAAATAGTATATGATTACATGGGAGGAATGAAAGATATTATAAAAGCTAAAGTATGCACGTATCTCTTTGAAGCTGTGGTTTCATATATTGCCTTTTCTAATCAGAAATTTAAACTTTTCTATCATGATTTTATGTAAACAGGTCCGAACCATGGTTCCTGCAGCTACTTCTTTTCAAGAGGATTATGGTGAGTTTTTGTTGAGCGATTCACGATCACAATATAAAAACCTACTTTGCCACCATTTCTCATATTTAGGGCAGTGTAAACTTCGTTGGACATACCTCTACTCTTCTGAATAGTGAATACATAGGTCTTTCTTCTTCCATTTGTTTCTGCAGCTCGCATTCTTCGTGGAATTAGAATTGCTGCTCGCTTGGGGTTTAGTATTTCAACTGAAACTGCTCGTTCTATTAAAGCTCTTTCATATTCAGTATTAAGACTTGATAAGGTATTTACAGTGTTATTTCTTCTCCCTGCTTTATCTTAGACATAGATGAGAATATTATGTGGCTTAGGTCCCCTTTTTTACTTTTTTAGCCTTTTAGGGTAGGCTCCTGATGGAAATGAATTATATGCTAGCATATGGATCTGGTGAAGCTTCTTTGAGGCTATTATGGAAATATGGCCTTCTAGATATTCTTCTTCCCTTTCAGGTAGTTGATGATTCTGCATTATAATTTCTAAAGCTTAATCATGGAATGCTAGCTCAGTTTGCTTTTGACATTACAGGCTCTTTACTTTGTTCGTCGTGGATTTCGGAGACGAGACAAAAGAACCAATATGCTCTTGGTAACCCCCATTCCTTTTTATGAAGTTTATACTGAAAACATGCAGAATTCAAGTTATGAATTGGTGGTCTACCATACAAAAGACTAGTTTCTTAAACTAACTCAGAACTTGTTGGCTATGCACATGTACTTGCTCTGTGATCCCTGATCTTTGGTCCTTTAAGGTTCGAGCACACATTTACCCTTGATTCATTTTGTAAAAATAAAATTTATTAAATGTATGACCTTAGTTCTTGTAAGGTTTCACAAGGAAAAACATGCATAGTTGTATCTTGATTTCTTACAACAACCAACGTTTTAGAACAAAAATAATTTTTTTGAATGACTAAAGATTAGGGACAGAGGGAGTATGTTTGGCAACTAATGCAATTCCTTCTGCCGTGCTTTTACATAATCCCTGCAAATAAGTATTAAACCATAATATGCATAATATTGAGTTCCTTGGTTCCACTACCTGAGGATATATCAAACTCATCTAGAGTACCTAGACTACTTATTAGCATAATTGGGTGCTCGGTCTTATTCGAGTATTTTTGGTGTCTGACTCTGAAACAGTGAAGGTACTCCTATTAAGAAAGAGGCAGAGGACTTTCAAGTTCTGAACAGGAAATGGAAGGGGCCAGTGTGGGGGTTTATTTTTCTTAATTTGTATATGGCTTGGTAGATCATCTCAGAATTACTAATGTTATTTGAGTATCAATTCTAAATCCACAACATTTTTGCACCACATTGGCACATTTTTTTTATTAGATCTTTGGAATTTTATCTGCAGTCTTTCTTCTTCAATTTGGATAAACTTTTGGCACCTGATCGTCCGTGTCATAGCAGCTTATGGTAAGACCTATGCAACAACAATGCATATTTCTTGTTTTTACAAAGAACTTTAGTTTCCGTACTCATAATTATCGAACTCAATCCCTTAATCAACAACTTTGTTGTGTTACGAAGCAGTTTATAAAATTATCCAGCTGCTATTACTTTGTTAAATTTTCAGTGCCTATGGTTTGCCATGGAATGTTCTGTAACATCTTTGCATGATTTTAGCCCAATACTTTTTCGCATGCATCAATGTGGTCTAACTTGGTGAGTTTGGGGGTAATGTGAACAAGGGTTCTTTCCTCCAGAAATGAGATCTTACATGAGATGAAACGCGGGTTTCATCTCCTATGCATAAAGAGATGGTTTCATCTCCTATGCATAAAGAGATGGTCTCTAACTATTAGCCATTGGAGTAGAGTTCTTTCTGTAATCATCTATGCCATATTTTTCCTTGGGGAAGCTAGTTTTTTACCATGAGGCCAAAGCTGTTTCTCAGTGCCATTAGATTTGGTATCTAGGATGAAGAGTGTTGCACCTACTTCTAAGAATTAATGTTTTCTACATCATTGCTGTTTTCTATTTTTTATATTTTTTTAAATCAACGCCAGGTTTCAGTTCTTCAGAAATTTATTTTAAAATTGATGATTCGGGAGCTTTTTGTTGAAGTCAGTTATATATCTAAATTGTTTGGTGACTAGTTTTACAATTTAATTTTCTATATTATTGAATTTGCTTTTCATTATTCTCTTCAATGTTAAGAATAGGTTCTAAAAAGTTAGAACTATTAGGGTCCATGTGATATAAATATCAGATATACTTGGTTAGAATGATTTACAAGCTGATTACACGTTAGGTCATTACAGAAAGACTCATAAGGAATCTATGCTTTCAGGGTTGGTATTCTTGCATTGCATAAATCTTTGAGTGATCAACCAAGGAATCCCTTGGTGATTGCTGCATTTAGCCTTGCAGTTTATAATGGTGGAAATTTGCTGGAAGCAGCAGACATAGCTAGGAGGATCAACCAACCACACGACATCAGATTTCCTGAATTATCAGATCCTTGCGATCTGAATGCGAAGGCTTTGGAAAATGAGATTTTGGATCTTGCAGAGTCAGTTAAAGTCTCACTGCTGCAGATGACATCTAGGCACTCGGTAGCTCGAGCTATGGCTGACTATCCTAAAGCACCTTATTCAGATATGGTGATTATATCTTCTTTTTTTATGATAAAATCATGTCTTTTTTTGTTGATTTTATGCATCTTGACATTATTATCCAACAAGTGGACTGGAGTAGGGTATTATTGAACCTTAATCATTCACCATTCCCTATAAAAGAAACACAAATACTCAATACTATCCCCACCCACAAACAGAACATATGCATGTGCAAGCATTCAAAAAAAGAATGAATAAAAAATTATCCTAGTGCCACCACTAGCATCAGTTCAAAGGTTGAATTTTCCAGTGAGATTGAATTGTAGTTACCTGGAAAATTGAACTGCTGTTATAATGTTTGAATTCATTGTTTAATGGTTGATGATTGATGGTAGACAATTCAAAATCTCAACCATATCTGAAGTATATGATAATCTGATTTTTTATTTTATTTTTTTTAATTTGGGATATCTTTGTTGATCTGTTGATTTAATGATACTGATTAACATCACCACTCTGTCATTTGTACATTATTAATCTTTGACAATTTGATAGGTGTTCATCCCATTGCCAATGTACCTAAAAGTTCTTGGCATTTTTGACTGTCTGAAAGTAGATGCTTGTAAGAGATTATTGTCCAAGGAGGGCAGAGAAATTGATTATGAATCCTTAGCTCGTGGTGACCTGCGAGAAATGCGGCGCTTGTTTGCAAGGGTTGTATTTGAAACTGTATATCCACTGGATTTTCAGGACAGTACTACAGCAGTTTGAAGCTTTACTATAAATTGGGAGAATATTGATGCTGGAGTAAACAGCTAAGGTGAAAAGTGGAACAGAGGTGCGGTGAAGGCCCGATTCCAGCATCTGATATTTGAGTGGCACTTGCAGGAATGATCCCCAACTGTCATGGGCCAGTGACAGCTTCTGGGCAGGACTGCTATGCAACGTACCTAACTCAGACTAAACAGTCCACGGAAAAATCATAACAGAAGAAAACTTTTCCAATCCCCCAACAAAATTCACTTTTTTTTCTTTTCTTTTCTTTTCTTTTCAATTTCATTTATTTATTTTAGTTATAGAATTATTCTTTTATCAAGCATGAAATTTCCATGTTGTTCTTTTAGTGTGATGTAAACTTTCTACTACCAAATTTAACATTAATGTTGTATGCCTAGTCAAAATATAATAATGTTGTATGTACAATAAATTCAGATGGCAAAGTCATTAAATATTTAAATCTAAATCTCCTAAAGTTCAATATTATGAATTGTTCAATTCCCTTTTCTTTTTTTTTCAGCTTATAAAAAAAAAGTGGTTATTTTTCAAGTAAAAATAAATAGGAATTGCTTAAGACCACAAACGCATCCTTTGTCCTCTTTTATTTTCCTTAAAAATGTTTTTTCTTTTGCCAGCCCTTTTGCTCTTTTAGCTCATCAATTCAAAAGAAAATACATATAGCTCAATTGATTTTTGATGTGGGATTATCTGATAAACTTTTATGTATACTGGCTGTAAGATGAGAATTCTTATTAGATGCGGTGTATGTTTGAGATCACGGTGAGTATGTCAGAATCACGGAAATCCACAGTGATTTTGCAGAAGCTACATAGTGTAACTTTTAAAAATCACGGTGGATCACTGTGATTCTGATTTACCGATTGTGATACCAAACATAGGCGCAGAACATTTGTTTTTTACACCATATCATTGGTAACATGGGTTATTATATATTTTACATGACACATGCCCAAAAGAATGTCATAGTCTTGACATGACTAACAAATCATATATATGATTAAATTAGAAAAATTCAAACTATTGTTAAACTGACAACTGAGTGATCAAAATCAAGTACCGATTGAAAAAAGTTAAATGAAGGATAAAATCTGAACATTCATCTTAATAATATACTATATGGTGGTTCTTTGGCAAAAATATGCTTTAGCTGATAAGCATTAGAAATCTAACATTATTTGTCTGACAAAATAATCTCTCTTCTGGATAACCAAGCATCTGTTGTTTGAATTGTTTCTATTTCACAGGTGCAGGAGCAGCTCCACCAGAAGTTGGCCTGAAAGAGGAAACAGCAAAATCATTAACAGGAGTAATAATGTAATATGACAAGTACAGCATGTAGCAACTATATATATGATGAAAGCTATGAAACGCATACACCAACGTTTGATTCGGCTCTGACACGTAAGCACTGGTAATAATTTAATAAAATAGAAGTGATTGAATATAATTACATGTGTGTGTCCGACACCACCATACACATCTTTAATAAAAAAGGTCGATGCCACACAGGATGAAAGTAGGTCATAAAAGATAAGAGGAGGTACTTACAGTCCTACAAATACTTTAAATGAATCATAGAGACCCCACTGAGCTCCAGTTAGTGTTCCAATCATAACTATACGAAGAGGAAGGCCGCGAGTGAAAAGACCAACTACTCCGATCTTCTTCACTGCCTGCAAATTCAACAGTGAAAAGACTCAAGTTAGCAAACATTGCACAGAAGAACATAACATGGAAGATGCAATTTTTACACAGAATAACATGTGTGTGTGTGTGTGTACGAATGTACGCATGTATCAACTCACATCACCAACAGTGGCTCCCTTAGCATTGTTGAGAAAAGAAACAAGGTTATCGGCAGGGTGTGAGACAATTGCGCACAGTACACCTGCAATATATCCTGCTGCAAAACTGACTCCAAGTTGCTTACTTTTGCTGCATTGTGCTTTGGGGGTTGGAATGACATTTTTGTAGATCATCTCCACAATAGTCTCAAATGAAGCAAATTTCATCATTGTGTCTGATAAAGCCAAAATGTTTGTGTAAAGGGGAAGAGCAGAGAAAAAAACGAAGGTAAACGCATATATATTAAATAGAATGCGCCTTAAAATTGCATGATAGAACAAGCATGAAATTTTGCATTCAACGGAATGTGTAACATGAAATTTTACACAACACAAACAGGAAAATATGAATTATTAGTTGTTTTCTTTCCTTCCAACCAAGCAAAGACAATCAAACGAAATTCAAAATAAGTCAATTCATTCAAACAGATCTTTTGAACATAATTTCACAGACTTACATGGTATCTGACGGCCCCAAAGAGGAACAAGTCCTTTATACAACCTGCACATCATATCAAATTCTGATCATATTTGGAGGTTACAAAATCTAAAACTACTATTCTACTATGAAGCACTGACATAGACATGAACATTATATATACGCCTTCCACATGAAGTGTCGGTGTTACATAGCTAAATTATGATAAGCAACAACAAATGACTAGAGGCAGTTAGCATTTAGGATAAAGCAAAAAGTACCCGGAAACACCATCAGCCTTGATAAACTTAGGTAACCCATCAGACAAACCACGAGCATAGCCGGGCTGAGTTTGAACACGAACTTTTACCGCCTCCATAGGACAAAGTGCAACATCAGCAATAACTTCAGCTGAAGCAGAACCAGCTAGATATATGAAAGTTTTGTACTTGACTGCATTCTCTGGTCCTGCAAGATCTGAGTAATACTTTTTGAAGAATTCATAGAATCCAAACTTGCATGCTCCTTGAGCACTGTAACCAAGCAAAGTTGGCACCCACCCTTTGAAGAAACCTTTAGCACCCTGCTCCTTCAGTAAAACTCCAAATCCTGAAGTGATGCTCTTATACTTTTTAGGGTCAATCTGAGAATAACAATAACTCACATTAATTTTGTGTTAAGTTGAAAATTTAAAATTATAGTATTTTACATCAAACTTGCTTTCCAAGTAAAAACATCTAAACATTAATCACATCTCTTCAAATTCAATGGTTAACAATTTTATCATTATCGCGTCTCAATGCAATTTATGTTAGTTTGTAGCTTTTATTCGAATGTGTGTTAGGTTGAATTTCATCGCGATATCAAACGAATTAATTTTACAGAATCAATTCGATTCAAAATCATTTTCATCAAATGCTGAACCAAACAAATTTAAAATTTCATTGGAAACACCACTCATGGTGAAATTCATATGACATGGTATATCTAATTTCAAAATTAATATATATTAGATTGAGTTTAGAATAATTTTTCTTTTATTTTCTTATTATTGTTATAATATGTATCTTATGTTTGAATTAAGTGGTTATCTTCTGACCGCAACAATTTTTAATCAGACTTTATTTATCTTCTGACAAAATATCTTAAGGTTTCTAATATATATACAAACCTGCATGTTGCACTTGACGAGATCAAGAGGAGTGACAGCCATGTGAGTAAGACCACAGCTGAAGACACCGCCAGCACTGCACGCAGCATAGTACGCGGGAGAAAACATTGGAATACTCTCATTTGGTGAAGGGATCATAGGAATATTTTTCCTAGTCCATTCATGTGATCGTGATGGTAATGATGATGATGATGAATGTGATGATGGTGGTAACCCTGCATGATTATTAATGGTGTTGTTGATTGATGAAGAATCCAAATGGGAGAGTGCATTTGATGAGTAAAGAAATCCAGGAACAAGAGAGTGGCGTGGTGATTGGTCAAAGAAAGCCATTGAGATTGAGATTAAAAAAACAAAACAAAACAAAACAAAATAGTTGTTGTGTTTTTATGTTTATGTCTCTATAGCTAAGTAATTAAGAAAAGGTGGAAAATGGGAAATATTAGTTTGAGTGGAAGAGATAGATTTATGAGCGATAAAAATGGGAAGATTTGTGGTTAGAAAATGAGAAAATATGAATTAAAATGGTAATGGAGTGTGTGTATATAATATGAATGAAAATGAAGGGAGAGAAGAAAGAGGTATATATGTGATTGTGACCATCATTTTCGTTTAGTCTTTGACTATGTAATGTAACGTCTTCCACTTTACATGTTAGTTAATACACCACCTTAGCTCTTCACTATATTGATTGATTTTGGTAATTTCTTCCTCGAAATCTATTTAAAATATGATTTTTTTTTAATATAAATGATCGTGTAGACCAGAAGAATGCGAGTCCGTCGGCGCTTACGGTGGTTGAGAGCGTTGAAACCCCTGTTGAAGCGGATGGGGGTTGTGTACCTGCAGGCACTCCGACGCTCAAGTCAGTTTGTGTGTAAAGGTTTTCTTGGCTAAAACTAATGCGTACCTCTGAATGAAGGGTGTTCATGTATATATAGCCCCCAGCGCTGGGCCAAGACCCTTGATGGCATTAATGGCCATCAAGTGGTTGCCGGAAAACGGCTAAGGAGCCATGATATCCCGAGCGTTGAGGGCATGTCCGGCAGTTGGGGGACTACCTCGACTATGCGAGCCCGTTGATTTGGGTTCCGAGCGTCCAAGCTCGGTCCAGAACAATAAATTAATATGAAAATATGATATGATATTGAATTTTGCATAGAGGGTATCGATACCCAAAGTTGAATATCAGAGTATTCACCATTAATTTATCCTCGTATGTTCTCTTTATCTTGATAATTCTATTTCCGATAATTTTATTTGAGATGTGTAAGATAAATGTGAATACTTATTCTCTTTCGGGCAATATTCAAATTTTAGTATGTCAATCTCAAAAGTATATAAATATAAAAAAAAAATGAAAAAAAAAAATATGAATTCCTTAATCATTTTGCCATTTTGAATCCTAAAGGGTTACTTACTTACTTGCTACGTCTCGCTGACTCCCGCCTCGCCTATCTCTCATCAAAGAGTATCAGAAAAGTGAGTGAGGGTTTCCGGTGTGCTAAAATCAGCAGCTATAGAATCTACCTTACCTTCTTGACTGTTATATGAAAAATTCTATCGGAGAGATGATGTTTAAACCATTCTTAGTAAATCCAAGGAATTAGTATGTATATATATGGATAATTTTTTTTATATGAGAGTTTTTATTTAACGGGTAGTAGATCTTTTAAATAATTAAAAAAAATTCAATAATTATTATTGTTTTAATGAGTTAGTATCAATTTGCAAATTTGATGGTAAATTTAGGAATCATATCAATGGTAAATTTAATCGTTCGATCATAAAAACTGTTTGATTTTAATTGTAACTATTTCTAAAATCACAAATATAAATTATTATTTTGAAAGAACACAAATATAAATAATGATGATTTGTTTTGAAAGTGTAAGTAATGTTCATATGAAGAGCAATGTTAAAATTGGGAAGGTAATTAATTGTTCATATGTGCATTGAAAAATTGTTAGCATTGAAACTTGCCACATAATAATTATTGGATTAGATTGTTACATTCCAAGAGCAATGTTAACCACTCAAAACATCACACATAAGCCAATTTTATTTCTGACATGGCTTTACTTTCCAACTAAGCACCAACTAGACTAAACAACACTTATCTAGTATATCACCATTTCATCAACCCAATCCATATCTCTTACTTTTCATTCCTCTCTATATCTCTATTGTCTTAGCTTCAATACAATAATGGCTTCAGTTTCAGCTACTTCTCTTACCTTTCAACCCTCTTTCATTGTGTCTACAAGGAATAACCAGGTTCAAATTTTTATTCCATTTCTCTCTTATATTGCATATAATTCCTTCTAAATTAATTGTCTCTACACTTAAATAGGTTCATGTGATTAGAAATGTTATATGATTTATTCCGTAAGTACAACTCAGTTGGTAAAAATCTGCGGGGACATTTGATATGTTGCGACGCAGGTTTGAACCTGCAATGCTCCTAGTGTGTGTGAGTTTTATAGCTAGACCCATTGAAAAAAAGTGCTATATGTGGTTGGTACATATATTAATGCATGAAATGACTTGGTTAAAGTTTACTCCAAAATATAATATATACTACTTTTGAAAATTTCCAATTGTAATGTTCTTCACATGCAAATTAAAGGCATGGACGAGAAGTGTGTAATTGATAACTTAGGTGATGGAAATTGAAGTATAATTAATTACATAATTTACACTGGTAGGTTCATAACAATGTAATTAAGAGAACATACTCATACAGTCATACCTGTGTTAATGTTTTGGCTCAAGGCAAAATCTCAAGTTCACTTTTGTATTTTGTTTTGTTACTTTCTCTGTTTGGATAAACAATTAAGCCTTTATAGCATAATAAGTACTTGTCATATAAGTGCTTATATATAAGCTATTCTTATAAAAAAAAGATAGTACAATAAAGTCAAACTGTTGCCATATAAGTGATAAGCTGTTTTCATAAGCTATTCTGAAACATTTATGAAAATAGCTTTTGTACATACTGTAAGTTGTTACCATAAGTTATTCCAAACATTTTCACAAGTTTTTATGCTAGTAGATAAGCTCAAACTAAAGACAACGACACCTGCTTTTGGCGGGGGACACCATATAGATTAAGAAGACTGATATATAGATAGTATCTATTAGTTAGGGTCTTCTTGGTAACACTATGGTTAAAATATGATGCAGGTTTCTTACAGAACTTCAAGTTTTAGTGCAATTTCTGTGGGATCGTCGAGGAAGAGCTTTCCTTCTTTGAGATTGTCTCGTTTTCGCATTTGTGCAGTAAGTTTGATTCCAGTTTAAATACATTTTATTTTACCTTTTAAGAACCTTGCAAATAACAATAACAAGTTTGAATTTTGTTATATAGATTCAGGCAACACCTGAGACAGTGCAGAAAGTGAGCAACATTGTGAGAAAACAACTTGCTTTGACTCCTGAAACTGAGCTTACCCCAGCAACCAAGTTTTCAGCACTTGGTGCTGATTCCCTTGACACCGTAAGAAATTCAATTGTCATCAAACATTGTTACTACCTTCGGTCCTTTTTATAAGAAACAATCCATTTTTCAGGTTCATTGAATAACTGGTGTATAGATCAGATACACCAATTTCTCACTATTGAGCGGACACTTATGGACATTACTATATTTGACATGTCAGAATCAAATCTAACAATGTCCGTGAGGTGTCAGCTCAGTAGTGACTAAGTCGGCTTCTCATTACTGACCTGACACCTCATGAACTCTGTGGATTAAATTTGATTCTGATGTTTGTTTTGTTTATGTTTGCATTGTCAGTTTCCATATGTATGGTCTTATTGAATTGATTGATTCTTATTTTATGTCGCAGGTGGAAATAGTGATGGGTTTAGAGGAAGAGTTTGGCCTTAATATTGAAGATGATAGCGCCGAAGACATCACAACGATTCAAGAAGCAGCTGATTTGATAGAGAAACTGGTTCAAAAGAAAGATGAAGCTTAGCTCTATGGAAAATACATTGTGAGAGCTGAATTGCAATTGAGTTAGGATAATCATCAGCAATTTTAATTTTTGGCCACTTTTGGCCATTTTTGTAACTTTGATTTAACTTTCTATTTGTTTCAAGTGGTGACAGAAAATGTTTTATTTTTTGGAATCAAGATAAGCATGCCATTTGATTTTGCAGGGCAAGATTATAGGTAATGTTTGCCTATTTTGTCTTTCATGTTCCATCATTCACACATTGGATAAAAAAGTAAATGTTGAACGATATATAAATGACAGAATCTATATGTTCAATGTATTAAGATTTTTCGTGAATATGTGAGGGTCCGTATAGTTTGGACTCATGAAAAGATTGGTCCAACTTGGATCTTTCTTTTTTTCTACCATTAGATTAAATCTTGCCTCCAAATTTTATTATGGTTCATCCACACCAAATCTATCAAAGAGTACGTAGCTACCCAAAGTAACAAAGAACGCTTGAGCAAAAATAAGATTCATGAAGTTAAGAGTAATGAATAACCCTAAAATCTACTAAAAAAGAATAACCCTAAAAGAAAAAAAAAATCTTGCTCAAGACATCCATCTTCTTTTTCCACTCCAAAACTCTCCTAATGTGTCAAGAAGTAACCCAAAAGATAATTTGTAAGATTTTTGAATGCATGTGTAATTATCAGTTTATACAAATTAAATTCTCTAAGATATAATTCAGACATAAATTTCCTAAAACATGAAGAACAAGATTGAATTAGTGGTAGAGTAGAATTTGTGTTGAGAGTGAATAGAATATATTATGATAATAGTAATAATATAGATGAATTGCAGTCAAAGTGGTAGAGTTAATGATGAAAGATGTGAAGCCTTTTGTAAAAGCCTTGAAGGTAGGGGCTTCTCTTTACCACTTCCTTGGGATTCTTGAGCTGCATATATTACAAAATCACACTCCCCCACCCCACCACATTATATTTGTCCATTTTTAGTTTGTTTTTTTCATAGTGCTTCTCTTCAAAATAGTATTTCCTAAGCTTAATGGAAGTTTTTCTTAAAAATATTTTCCAAGAGAGTGGATTCTCAATGGTTGATATATCTGTTGAGATCTATCAAGTATAAGTTAAGTCTCACATTAGTTGGAAGAGTTAAGGTTGAGCATTTTATAAGTGAAATGACTCATAAACCTAATGCTTTAAGGTTTTAGGTGAACGTGTGATGTCAAACTCAAAGTCACTTGTACGGTTGTTTAATGTCCAATGTATTGATCCAATCCAATGAGCCCCTCACGGCCCAACAATATCATTACATTCATACAATCAACACATTGGTGACCATTAGAAATTCAAAATATGCAGATTTTGGTTATTTCTGAAAATTCAAAAATACCCAACTAGAAATTTGAACCATCCAATCTTAATTTGATCTTCATTGATGTGCTAACTGCGTGAATTCAATATATGCGGACGGACTATACTTTGACGATATACTCAGTATTGATTAGACTTTGAAGCAATTACCCTATGATTAGACCATTTTTCCCTTCAACTGTACTTGGATAGGGTCCATTGATATTCACTCAAATATGTTTTCCAAAACATAAACATCCATAAATTGAACAATCACGTTGCTAGCATACAAATTTAACACAGCTTGTACAAGTGAAATTTGATGGTGAATGGAAGAAGGACCCGCTACCCCGACCAATGAAAGCTCAGCATGGAAGGTTTTGAGACCATGATGGGAACATGTGGCTCCTTATAGGATTGCATGTGAATTTTGTACATAAAAGTGATGGATGATATAGAATAGTCGCTTTCTATAAACAGGAAAAAAAATGCTTGAAAAATAAATGGAACTAATGAATGTGTAACACTGTCATTATAATTAGAAAAGCTTTTTCACAACTGTCCCAATAGAATTATGAATGGGAAGAATGTTGGATTTATCAGAGAAATGACTCGTGAACCTAATGCCTTAGGTTTTGGGTGGAGATATGGTGTCCCCCTCTCTTGTGATCCTGGAGCATTTGACCCGTTGTTTCTCCCGAGCTTCCCCGGACTCCCCAGCAAGTGGTATCAGAGTCGTGGTTCAGCTTGGTGGGGGAGCAGCATTAGGTGTTTCCCTCTCTTGTGGTCTTGGAGCATTTTACGCGTTGTTTCTTCCGAGCTTCTCCGAACTTTCAACAGTCTATTTATTTTCCTTGGAATAAAGTCTTGCATGTACTTGTTGGTCGAGTGAAGTTAATAAATCAAACAACTTTTTGAGAAAAAACAAAAAAAAGAGAGCTGTGTATCTCTGTTGTCACCCTGCAATACCCCCCAGGTTGCCAAGAAATGCAGATATTCTCTGAGTGCTCAGCACAGTACACAGAAATCAGAATTTTATCAAACAACCTGGGTCATTTTCACACATTTTTTGAAGAATAAAACAGGCACTGTAAAGTTATTTTTACCGTGATTTTTACACTTAAATTTATTGTTCAACCCACTCTCGTGTAAACGTGTCCACACATAAATCATTTTTTGCCGCGTTAGAACCAAATACACACCACATGTATTAAGAGGCCCCAACTATGAGTACAGTTTTCTTTTGCTGCATGATATAGTCAAAACCAAAACACTCTAATTTGTATCCCTCAGTCACATCTCTTTCAACACCATTTTCCACCCTGCAAGAAAATATATTGAGCCTTGGATCATTCAGTTTTCAATGATGTGCTGGCAAAGATGGAAAACCATGACAATGACTGTGGTTTTGCTTCAACTAAGTTTTTCCATGAAAGTCTTCTGTTACTCTTCTCATGCAGATAGAATTGATAAGCTTCCTGGACAACCTCACATAGGTTTTCAACACTTCTCAGGATATGTTACAGTTGATGAAAAAAAACACAGATATCTCTTTTACTATTTTGTTGAATCAGAAACTCATCCATCTTCAAAGCCTCTAGTCCTTTGGCTCAATGGAGGTCTGCAATCTCTCACTTGCTACAACTATACTTATGTATTGCATGAAAACTAGAATTCAAACTTCAAGGCTATAATTTTTGTTTGGTACAGGACCAGGTTGTTCTTCCCTTGGAGTAGGTGCATTCTCTGAAAATGGACCTTTCAGACCCAATGGAGAAGTTCTGATTAAAAATGAGCATAGTTGGAATAGAGGTACTTTATTGATCTTTGAATTACATCTTTAAGAATTGTACCATTATGATATTGACTTAGAATTTGTTTGGATAAACAATTTAATTAAGTGCTTATCGTATAAGTGGTTATGTATTAGTTATTTCTATGACAAAAAATAAAATAAAGTCAAAATATTTTTATATAAGGTATAAGCTTATGGAAATAAGCTTGAAAAGTTTATAGACATGGCATAAACTATTTCCATAAGCTCCTCTCAAACAATCGCACAAGTACTTTTTTCGATAGATAAACTCAAATAAGTCGGTCGAAACAGATCTTAATTACTATGCATTACTTTGTGATGCAGAGGCAAACATGTTGTATTTGGAGACACCAGTAGGAGTAGGGTTCTCTTATGCTAAAGGTAGTTTCTCCAATATTAAAGTGAATGATGAAAAGACAGGTAATCTATTTTGTATTAATACTATTAACAAAATCACTTTAGACCTTTGTTTTCTTTTCATCTTTTGAGACATGATTTCCTCTTTAGAAAGATCCTTTGAATCCTATCATCTGAGTAGAAAAAGGTAAAATATTTATGATGCTTAGGCTTTTTAAAAGTTGTGACAAAACTTTGATTATTCTTCATGTTTTATCTTCAAAGTTAGCCATTATTGCTTTTGATTTTTTTTTTTAGCTAGGGAAAACCTTGTGTTCTTGCTACAATGGTTCAACAAGTTCCCTCAATACAAACACAGAGATTTGTTCTTGACAGGAGAAAGCTATGCAGGTAAATGTGTCACTGTCACATCATTTCTAGAAAAGCTGGTTAACATGCAGCAATCACTCTTTTTTGTTTTCTTACACATTAGGACATTACATTCCACAACTAGCAAATCTCATGATTGGAATCAACAAAAAGGAAAAGATATTTAATCTTAAAGGCATAGCAGTAAGTACTATTATACCGTGTGTTCTTTGTTTGCGTTTTTTAGTATCTGTTTTCTTTTCAACTAAGGAAGCTCTTCTAACAGGTTTTTTTATTGCAGTTGGGGAATCCGCTTCTAGAATATGTCACCGACTTCAATTCAAGAGCTGAGTTTTTCTGGTCTCATGGATTGATATCAGATTCAACTTACAAAATGTTCACTGCAGGCTGTAATTATTCGCGGTATGTCAGCGAGTACTATCGAAACTTAATTTCGCCTCTTTGTTCGAAGGTAATGAGCCAAGTTAGCAGAGAAACCAGCAAGTTTGTGGACAAATATGATGTCACCCTTGATGTATGCATTTCCTCAGTACTTTCACAATCCAAAGTTTTTTGTCCACAAAACCATGTAAGTCTTGACATTACTTCTTTTTTTATCGACAAATGTTAGTTAGTGGTTATGTTACTTCTGATATTGATTTTCAAATTGGCTTGGTCATTGTGATCTGAAAATTTCCTTTGTGTTTCATAACAGCAAGCAAATGAGAGTATAGATGTATGTGTAGACGACAAAGTTACAAATTACTTAAACAGACGAGATGTACAAAAGGCGCTCCATGCCGAGCTTATTGGAGTTTCAAAGTGGGATGTATGCAACAAGTAATTTCTTCTAAACAAACAAATAAATAATTGTATCTAGTTTATCATTTATAAAATTGGTTCGTCGTTAACCATAATAGAATTGCTAAATTGTCCTACATTGTGTTGATAAACAGCATCCTACAGTACAATATGCTCAACCTAGAAGTACCTACACTTCATGTTGTTGGATCGCTTATAAAAGCTGGAGTTAGGGCATTAATTTATAGGTATACTAGAACGAAAACTCGTTGATGGAACTTGAAGGCTTGTATATATATGCTATAATTAACTAACTTTACTGTGTTTTTTTCTCACTATAGTGGAGATCAAGATTCAGTAATTCCACTGACCGGTAGCCGCACCTTGGTTCAAAAGCTAGCAAAACAGTTAGCATTGAATACAACAGTCCCTTATAGGGTATGGTTTGAAGGTCATCAGGTATATAATTAATAGTCCCTTAAATTAAAGAATATAAATCAACTTAGTCCCACAACTAAAATATGTCTTTAGGTAACATCTATATAAGCATAAAAGCTCTAAAATTTTGGTGCTAAATTTTGAAAAAATGGACTAAATTGACTACCATTATTCAGTTTTAAGGGAATAGACTGTCTTATATCTGCATGCAGCCATTCACAGCATTTGTAGAAAACTTTTCTCATGAAATTAATTCACTTCAAAGTTCAAAACATAAATCCAAGAGTAAACCAGCATTTTTTATACTAATGTAAGTTTATCGATGTTTTTGTTTTAGGTTGGTGGATGGACTCAAGTTTATGGAAATATTCTCTCATTTGCTACCATTAGAGGTGCCTCCCATGAAGCTCCTTTCTCACAACCTGAAAGATCACTTGTTTTATTCAAGTCTTTCTTAGAAGACAGGCCTTTACCTGAAATTTTCTGACAAATTGTTTGTGTTTTTTTTATTTAGTTCAGAGATTGTAAGTAACTCCAACATTTGTTCTATATTATAGTATATAATTAGTAAAGGAATGTAATAACTGTGCAGGATTTCAAAAGAAAAGCTAGTAAAAATGATTTTAGGGAAAAAGGGTTGCAGATTAATGTATCCAACTTACAAGTATATGTGGTTGCATGCTATATAGCCTTTAATGAAAGGATACAATAATAAGTAGACAGAAGATGCTACAGAATTTTATATGTAACAACAAAATTTAACAAACAAAATTATGTAGATACAATTTTCAAAGAATAATAAACAGTATAAACAAAAGATCCAGAACATCATATCGGAATCCATATTTAGGTGTGAAACGTCACATAGGTAGCAAATAGAGAGAGGTTAACATTTAAGAGTACCACAATCAAAAAGATCTATTTACAAACATATTGTTCTGCTCCCATAGCCTACTTAATAAAGGTCCAAATTTGCATGACATCCATAACCTATATCGGAATCCATAAATTGCCAGGGTACCTGCACAACAATAAACGGTTAATTGGAAATTATCTCATAGACTAAATCATATCATTA
Source organism: Trifolium pratense (assembly GCF_020283565.1). Classification (NCBI taxonomy): domain Eukaryota; kingdom Viridiplantae; phylum Streptophyta; class Magnoliopsida; order Fabales; family Fabaceae; genus Trifolium; species Trifolium pratense. The sequence continues at coordinate 6,896,226 of NC_060061.1, forward strand.
CGAATACGCTTACTAGGAAAAGGAAAAATAAAAATGAGAAGTGGATTACAATTTGGTAATGTCAGGCTTTATAGCCCTAAGACGAATGACCCGTCTCTGATCTTTACCAGCAAACACTTCTGCTTCTAAAGTCCGAGCACTGTCAGCACGCCCAATTTGAAAGTTAAGACTATAAATGGTTCCAGAAACATTATCACTCCTATACGCAGTCATGATTTTGATAAGTTCCCAGTCACGCCATTCCATGTTCAACTGCAAAAAAGGCCATCCGCCCAATCAATATTAATTCACGACGATAATTTGAAAAATTAAAACAACATTGACAAATGGTAGCCATATATACATAGAACCTACAGTTTGGATTAGATGATCATGCATTGCCAAGGTGGCACAATCCTTAAGAATATCAGTGTCCTTATCACTCAATTTGTCAAGCTCGAGGTTGACAGGGTCACTCCCTGGAGCAAGGATCTGAGCAGGAAATAAATAATAACAAATTAAGAAATATAATTAAAAGGAAATAACTAGGTCACAATGGAGAGTATTGAAAATCATAATATCTTCAAGAATAAATAGATAAAAAATGTAAGTCTACCTCGTCCCTCTTTTTAGCCCGTTTATTGCCGTATGTATTCCTGCAATCCTCGCCCATTATCTCCGGAGGCGAGAGTAGGTTGTATTGGGGCTCGGGAAAACCTGGAGGAAAAATCACTCCTGGTCCTCGAGCCTTGAGGTATGCTTGAACATCAGGAGTGGATGGATAAACATAGGATGTAGACCTGAATCAATTTCCATGGAATTATAAACTGCTTGCATATAAGATCTAGAATATCATGGGTGACATTCAGGTATAAAACAACATGAAAACAACCAGAAAATACATAGATAACAATCACCTTGTCAGTGGAATCCATAAACTGCCAGAGTACCATTTGCTGCTGCGAGGTTTTAGAGTCCTGAAACCATTGGTACGTCTGCCAAGTCTAACACTATCCCACACGTCTGCTTGAAAAGTATGGTGCACACCATGAGCATTCTCGGCTTCAAACGTAATGTAGTACCTGAATCCAGAAACTGTAACCCTAGCCACCTCAACAATTTTGAGTAGGCGCCAGTCGCGCCAGTTTTGCAACTGCAAAAAGGAAAGACACACCCACCATCAATGAATAATACAATACCAATTGAAGGGAATACATAGTTATCAAAATTACAACACGAAACAGAATTGATATGTAGTACATACTTTTTGTATAGCATAATCCTGAATGGCCAAGGTAGCACAACCGTTAACAACATGAGCAGTCTCTGGAGCCAAATTGTCAGCGTCAAATTTGATATAGACACCCAATCGACCAATGTTTTTCGGATTCCCCTGAATGATGAGCGAACAGTAGTAAATAACTAGGTCACACACAATTCCTTAAAGGGTGAAAATCTTAAAATTAATATCTAAAAAACATACGCAAGAAAAATGTTGTTTTTCCTCAGATTTTTCCTCAGTCTTTTTAGCCCGTTTACTGGGCTGTTGGTTGTTTGAACTTGAAGCCTCATCTACCATCTTCTCAGTGACAGGGTTGGCAGATTGTAATTGCATCAACCTTGAGGATCTTCTTAGATTGGTAATGTCTGATCAAATTCTAGAGAAACAGAATTATTATACTACATTAACAGAATTAATCACAATTACACATTCAATCAACGGCAAGTAATAATAGGATTAGGGCTTACAACGAGATTTAGAACCTTCTAGATCAGAAGCGACATTCATTTTGAGGCTGATTTACAATCCTAATTAGTAACCCTAGTTACTTCTGGGTGAAGTAACACTTATAGTAATCCTAATTGGTTCACCGTTGATATTTATTTTGACTGTATTTTTTTACTAATGTATAAAGATAAATAATATCGATCTTGTTTGATTTGTTTGAATGAATATTTTCACAATATTAGATTTTTAGAATTTTTCATGAAAGAAAATCAAATATATTAATAATTCAAATTATGTATTGGTATGTCTAAGGATCATTGTTTTGGAATTAGTTAATAATTTTAGAATTTAATGTACATCCTTCAAAAAAAGACTTTAATGTACATATATATGTATTTTTTGTTTCATTTTATTTTTTAAAAAAAAATTCAATTAATCTATCGAGAGGATTTTTTCTAATAGAAGAGGGTAATCTGCCGTGAAGAACATAGCAAAATCTTAGTATTCACCACAATTGACGATAAAACTTGAAAAAATAGTTTTGAGGTTTTTTATATATGATATGATTTCTCGTAGGTTGTCCCTTCTTAGGGTTTCGATAGAAAGGTATAAGTAATTATTTGTGAAACGTGAGTCTTAAATATTTTATATATGATATGAAAATATTCATGTGATGATGGTACTAATACCATAGTCCATGATATTATAATAAATAAATTTATAAAATATAGTACATCATCCACCCTCCACCGTCATGAAAAAGAGTACATCACCGATTCACCCACCGTCATGATTTTCTTCATTCAACCTAAACTTTAATTTCCTTCTCTATTTAGGTAACTAATAACTGACATGACCCATTTCCACACTGAATTCAACCACCATCCCAATACTTGTACTACTTTTGTACCTTATAGTTAGTTATTATTATTGTTAATTTGTTATCATACAACAATTGGTTCAAGCACCCTCCAAAATCTCTCTCTCTCCCTCCCCTTAAAATAAGCACATTGCTTACTTTGCCTCCTATTGATCCGTCCAATTTTTGTCTTCTAATTTCACCACAAAACACTTTTATACCATATGGCAAAACATGATCAAAACCAGGTTAATTAACATTACCAAACAAACCCTCTTTCATAATACATCATTTATTCATTCATATACAGACACACCAACATATATGATCATAGATAGATTCATAAATAAATAATAATCATGGCTTTAATGTTATATCTTAAATCACGTGCATGTTCTTCTATATTGTATAATTGCATTGCACATCCATTTTTACATTAACATCAACATTTTTTTCTTGCATGTGGCAATGTACATTGCAGGAAAAATACCAACAAGACAAGCAATTGGAATTCAAATGCGACAACGAGGCTGAATCTCAAATTGAGGCGCCATTGCCTCTCACCGTCACTTCCAGGGTCAGTCTTCTATATATTTTATCAAATTTCTTATTATTTTAGGGTATTTTGAAAATGCAAGTGTAAATGCATGGATTATTCATGAATGAATCAATGTTTAAAGTTTTAAGCTTTTTTAAATTGTTTGTGAAATGATGAAAATGGGTAATGCAGGCTTTGTATATGTTGGGAGATATAACTGCAGGGCCTGCGTTTAGGTTCACGCAATGGCTCCAATTGGTTCGTAAACGCACTTCCAATTATCGCTCTTCTGGCTTTCCTCGTCGTCCTTCAACCACCATGCTTTCTAATTCTAGGTTACTTTTTTACAACTCTTGTTGCCAAATTCGTCATTCATCGATATTCCAAAATGATCCTCAAATTGCAAAATTTTAATCAAATTTGTCGGTATTTGTAGGGACTAGAATGACATTAAGTTGGTAATATCGGAGATGAATTTGAATCTAAGTGAATAATGTCAGGGATGCATTTGATAATAAATTTAAATAGATAGACGAGACGAACTTGGTTGAAATATTGCAACAGGGATCATTTTGAAATAATGATAATGTGGGGTATTAGATTGATACAACAACTCTGCAATTTCAGGGACCAATTTTGATATTTACTCGTTTGAAGTTTCTTTCTTGAGTGAATCACTAAAATAGTCCCTTAAATTGTAGGGTGGTGAACTTAGTCCCTAAAATTATTAATATTCCAAAATAGTTATTGAAATTGAAAATACTCTATCACATTGATCCTTGGTTAAATCAGTTACATTGATCCTTTGTTAAATCAGTCAATTATGTTCCGAAAATTGTGCAACACGGACTAATGTGATCAAGTTTTTCAATTTCACGGATTATTTTATAATTCTATTAATTTCAGAGATCAAATTATTTAATCCTTACAACTTCGAAGACTAAAGTGACGATTCAAACGATTTTCATTATGGCATTGATAAGTTAACATTGTGTCCATTGGCTATGTTAATCTGTTTTCAGCGTCAAAGAATCAACTGAGGATCTCAAATGTGATATACAGCCTGATCAAACAGGAATTAGCTTATGGGAGAGACTTGGGAAGGCTGCAATGTTGGATATTGAATCAGGCTCCTTTTCTTGGGACGAGCTCTCTTCACTGCACCATACTGAACACAGCAGTAGTAATGAACATTCTGAAGATGAAATGAACAAAGCTCTTGAGGTTTATCAGTTTTCTACACTCGTTATGTACACAAGCATTTATATAAAACTTTCCGTGTTTAATGGAGTGTTAATGTTGAGGAGTGATGATGCTTCTCCAAATGAGTATGCATCAATTTTTGTCTTAGTTTTTCCTCACCTGTGTGCACATAGGTAACCGTGAATTCTGGAGGTGTTGTCTTCTTTGCGTTTTTCAATTGTCAAGGGAGTGATGATGCTTATCCAAATGAGGCGGCAGCTGTTATAAAAATAGCATCGTCAAGAATGGCAACACAATCTGAACGCCTCGGATATGAATTGGCTAAGTGGCTGGGAATCCAAACTCCACAGGTAACCCTTTGGTTTTTATAACAGCCACCACTTCTTTAATATAGGCTATCATACAGTAATTATACCAAATTCATTCTCTTTTATTTGCAGGCTAGAGTCATTCACAATACTAGTTCAGAATGGCAACAAATAAAGGAAGCCACAGAAAAAGCTAGAGAAGCGGCGGCAAGTTCTGGGAGTGATGAAGTTGGTGAAGTGACATGTTGTGAACTTTTGGAAGCTCTTGAGCTTAGCCGGTGTCTGTTTTTAATGAGGTGTGGTTCAAATCTGATTTTAATATGATCAGGCATATAACATGTCAGCACATAACATCTTTGCTCACTTAGACGTTTCCAATAAATTTGGCTTAAATATAGCAAGTATATATCGCCAATACGCCGCTTTTGTTTATTGAATTCCTATAAGCTCAGTACATGAATCTTGTGCTGAGATGACCATTTACATGTCTCAAGTAAATATTTGATATATATACTAGTATTCTTTCTCATATATGAAAGTTTCATTGCCTTGTATAACAATGCAAGTGTCTTTCTTGATACTTGTCATGTCTTTCTTGACTTGGCCTGTTTCTCAAGTTTCTCCTAGTATTTCTAATAAAACACATGAAAGATCTTAGCGGACCCTTATCTCTATGTATTTGTCAATTATTAGTGCTATATACGTCTTAGTTTATATTTATAATAGGGGGAAAAGGGTATGTGCTTACATCCTATAGTACTAGTCAGAAGCATAAAAGTACAACTGCACGCACAAACGTGCAAATAAAATTTGATTGTTTATTTTAAATAATTATCATTTTATTGCAGTTATGTGCATGGTTCACCATTGCTTGAAAGCCCTAGTGCCTTTGAGCTACGGGAATCTGCAGAAAAAACAGCGGAAGCTCTTGGCAGGGTACTGATGCTGGACTTAGTCATCCGAAATGAAGATAGGCTCCCTTGCCGTGAGCTTAGATGGCGTGGGAATTCTGCAAATTTGTTGTTGGCTGAAAAGATGATCTCTGGAAATACAAATACACTAGAAGCCGCTTTGGATTCTGCGATTAATCAATATAGACCAAAGGTGGTTAGGGCAATTCAAAAAGAAAGAAGGTCAAGTTCAGTAGATAGCAAATTGAATTCCCATAATCCCGGCTTGATCTCGCAAGCCTCTGATCTTTCTGAGATCATAGATTCACCGAGATCCGCTGACATGACCCTTATAAGTCAAATATCAGGAGAACCAATGTGTTCTGACCTTAACATTGTAGTCATTGATTCTGGTGTTCCTCGGCGACCCCCTGCTGGAAAACGTGCAAATGATCAGGTTAATTATCCTAAGTTGGTTGAGTTGCTGATCAATAGTTCTGAGTATGCATCAAACCTGTTAAATGATATAACTGGAGGGAAATTAGGATGTCCTCTACCAGAAGACATGGATGCAACTGATATACATGCAACTGATATGACATCAGTAGTTCAAGCATTTCGTACTGGTTTCCGAGCTGCTCTTAGGGATCTACAGGGATTCCATATATTCCTACTCACCCTTCATCAAAGACTTGATACTTTGTTGCGATCATTCATGAACATTATAAGCAAACTATCTACAGGGGAATCTGACAAGGAGGACGTATTGGTTCCTGACTCGCCTTCACTTGCTGGTAGTTCCTCTCCAATAAGTAGACATGCTAATGATAACAATCAAGATATTACTGATTCGGAATCACAGAGAATTACTTCAAGGTCATTGTCTTCATGTAATAGAGATTGCAGTGACTCAACTTCAGCGTCAAGAGAGAGTTGGCATGGAAGGTCCTGTAAAGGATATGGGGAGCTACAGCGTAATCTCCGTTTGACAGCCAAGCTCCGTGACTTTAATAAATATGCCAAGGTTGGTAGCATAATATGACCTGTTTACTAGTCATGGTTTTGCGATGCTGAGCTATACTATGCTGATTTGGTGAATCTTTTCGATTTCACTTTTTGGATAACATCATCAGTCTATAGCATATTGCTCTAATATGTAAAAAAAAAAAAAATAAAGACAAATTTATTGCTTGTCTATACACAAAATTGACTAATGTAGACAATGCCTATGTTTCTGACTAATGACAACAATGCTTATGTTTTCACATTAAATATTTACCAGCATTTCACATGAGTTTTATATTTTATCATGGTTTTCAGGTTGATGCTGAATCTAGTAAAGAATTGGAACAGTGGAATGAAATGCTTAAAAATGATGCCGTCAAGCTATGCCAGGAGAACAATTTCAATACAGGATTTTTTGAGGGCAGTGAAAATCACAGTGTCGTTGATGCATATGAACTGAAGGTTATCTTCACTTCTGCATATTCAAAATTGAAATATATTAGACTCCTTCCACTTATGAGGGATTCCTATGTTTGATGCATTATCCTTTCAACTTTCAGGTCAGACTTGAACATATTCTTGAGAGAATTGCATTGATATCTGAGGCTGCAAATACAGAGAAACCATCTGCTGTTACAAGCTATCTGTTCATTGGTGGCGCACTGGCTGCAAGATCTGTATACACTATGCAATACTTGGGAATCACACATATTTTGTGTTTGTGTACAAATGAAATTGGTCAATCTGAAACTCAATTTCCTGATATATTTGAATACAAAAATTTCTCGGTAAGTCATGTTCACTTGTCTACAATATTACTTTCTATTATAAATTTACTTTTTAACATTGGTTTGTTTTAGGAATGTATTCATATTGGTATTATTTACTATCCCATTTGAACAGGTGTGTGACAGTGAAGATTTTAACATCACCACTGTATTTGAAGAAGCGTGTGATTTTATAGATTGTGTTGAACAAAAAGGTCAGAAGATTTTAGTCCATTGCTTTGAAGGGAAAAGCAGAAGTGTTACATTGGTCCTTGCTTACCTAATGCTCAGGAAGTAAGTGAAATTGAAAGTTATAAAACATTATACACTGTTCCAGATCAATTCAACATTATATTGCTAATTTGCTATGTGATTAAATAATTAATCTTAATATATACATATCGCCACTAATATGTTTGAACAAACTATTTGTGTTGTTGGATATTCAGGGCTTATTTGAATTGGTTTATTGAGCTGTTTGGAAGAACTTATGGAAACAACTATGACATGTTAAGGATAGTTTATGAAAACGATTTGGCTTTATTTCATCTTTTGTTATAGAAATAACTTATATATACACACTTTTATGATATGTGTTTAATTAAGTTGTTTATCTGAGTGTTCTTAAGATTATTACTGTTAGGGAAGTTATGAACTGAAAGCTTTCGCTATGCAGGAAGTATACTTTATTAAAAGCATGGCAAAAATTGAAACGAGTTCACCGTCGAGCACAGCCAAATGACGGTTTCGCAAAGATCTTACAAGAACTGGATCAGAAACTGCATGGGAAAGTTTCAATGGAGTGGCAGCATCGGAAACCAACCATGAAAATTTGTCCCATCTGTGGAAAAAATGCTGGGTTAAGCAGTAGTTCACTTAAGTTACATCTGCAGAAATCACATAGAAAGCTATCATCAGGTAGTGTAGATAGTGCCATGACAATGGAGATCCAAAAAGCATTAACAGCTTTGAAGATTAGCCAGAGTGGGAGTATCAGCCCCACACAGAAGACTTCTCCAAACAGTGGCAGTTTATAAATTGTTGTGCAGAAGCCAAAAGGCTCAGAATGTGTGTCTTTTCCTTGTTGTTTTTCTTCTGTGAATTGTAAATAAAACATAGTTATGAAAGTAGGTCCTATGGCTGCCCATTTTGTTTATATGTTGCATGGGAGTTGTCATAATCAAATTAATATTACAGGCCAACTAATGTATTGGTTAAGAGGTTAATGATGCAATTTTGAACCAAACTCTGTGTTCGTATAATCAAGAGCATCGTTGAATTCTTTGGAAACAAAATTATGGGGAACTTTAGATTGCCTCAAGTTCATTTTTGCAGATTTTAGTTTACTCGAATTCTCGTATTACCTTTTAAGTTACTTCATGAGGAATGTAATCTGACCCATGTTTTTAGAGAGATTAACCAAGTGGTTGATCTATTAGCAAAATATAGTCTGTATTTGAACAATTTTTAAGACTTGTGATTCTCCACTCTCTTTGTTACTAGTGATTTCTTAGACTCTACTTGTATACCTTCACTAGGGAGCATGAGTTTTTTCTTGTTCAAATCTTAGCTACATTTCAATATGAATTAGTCCCAACTTGTAATTTACTAACATAAATACATGTTAGACAATTTATAAGAGTCTATAGAAACAGTACATGACATATTTATAAATTCATTAATTAATGTTAACTTTTTTGGGTAAGCTATATGATAAATGTTTATGGCATAAGCACTTTTGATTAAATAATTTATCCAAACAAACCAAAGATCAAGTAGCAATAGTAAGATTTGAGCATTTATTACTGCTATCATCATCCGCCATTGCGATATAAAAAATCTATCTAAAGTTTAAGTAAAAATAGTTTACAGACTACCTTAGACAATACATATGAGACTACCAAAAGCCTAGCACTAAAAAACACTTTGAAATGTTGGGCATTGATTGAAAATTAAATTGTTCAATTATGCAGAGCCTATCCAAGGTAGATCCCCAACCATTTTCTACTTTGCTTTGTTGGCTATGGGAAAACTTGCATTGGAATACCAATAATCAATTTAATTAAAAGCTTCGTGTCCATTGATAACTAAACAGACTGTGACTCTTATGCAAGTACACAACTTGGCAAAGGCAACCATATTAGCACTACACTGGAATAGCTTCTGGCAATGAATCTGGAGCACCACTGCTACCGTTGAGCACAATCACATTTCCATCAGAATCAGCATCCACTATAACAGAGTCGCCCTCTTTAATCTCCCTGGAAAGCATCTTCTCAGCCATGCTGTCCTCCAAAAGTCGCATTATGGCTCTTCTTAGAGGCCTGGCCCCATAACTAGGATTAAAACCTTCATCGACGACTCTCTCCTTGAATCTCTCTGTCACTGAAAGCTCAATCTCTTTGACTTTCAATCTCTCAAACACCTCCTTCAGCATTATATCAGCTATTTCCTTAACTTCTAGTTTTGTGAGTTGCCTGAAAACAATCATTTCATCCAGCCTATTCAAGAACTCTGGCCTAAAGTATTGCTTCAGCTCCTCGGTGACCAAACTCTTGATTCTATTATAACTGCTATCTTTCTCATCATAATCCAGATCGAATCCAAACCGACGGCCTCCTTTCTCAATCACACTGCTTCCAACATTTGATGTCATTATAAGAAGTGTGTTCTTGAAGTCCACAGTTCTTCCCTTACTATCTGTTAGCCTCCCATCTTCCAAGATTTGAAGCATCATGTTGAAGACATCAGGATGGGCTTTCTCAATCTCATCAAAGAGTACAACAGTGTAGGGACGACGACGAACTGCCTCGGTCAGTTGACCACCCTCGGTATAACCAACATATCCAGGAGGTGAACCGATGAGCTTGGAGACTGTGTGCCTTTCCATAAATTCACTCATGTCAAGCCGAATCATGGCTTCTTCAGATCCAAAGTAGTATGTGGCCAATGTTTTGGCCAATTCAGACTTCCCCACACCAGTAGGACCAGAAAAGATGAAGCTGGCTATTGGCCGGTTAGGGTTCTTAAGTCCAACACGTGCTCGACGGATAGCCCGACTAATGGCTTCAACTGCTTCATGCTGACCAATAACGCGTTTGTGTAAGGTATCTTCCATCTTGAGAAGGCGGTCAGATTCGTCAACCGAGACTTTGTCAACAGGGATACCAGTCCAGGCAGCAACAATATGCTGTATGTCAACTTCAGTCACAAGTGCACCAACATCTCCTGCCTCACTCTCTGCCTTGTTCATCTCCTTGTTTTTTTCAATAAGTGCTGATATCTGAGTCTTAAGATCCATTTCTTTATCCCGTAGCTCTCCAGCCTATTCAGAAATTAAGGTATCATAAGCCCGCTAATTATTAGCCAAAAAGTAAAAGAATTTGGAGATATGATTGAAAGAACAAACCATTACAATGTCTTCAAACAAAAACTAGAGACTGAGGTATAGAACTTTAGGAGAGAGAAAATAGCCTTACTTGGCTTACTTCTTTTTTTAGAACAATACAATGTAATTTCATAGGAAAAAAGGCGGTTGAGTATCCAAAAAATGTTGGGTAATGTCAAAACTTTACAAGTTAAATCTCAAATTAAAGCATTACCTTTTCAAATTCTTGGTTGCGAACAGCTTCATCTTTCTCCTTGACTATCTGCCTAACCTCCTTTTCAAGACCTCTTGCTTCTTCAGGTAACTGCAAGTATGTAAATCTGGCACAATTAGCTCAAAAATAGAGGAGACAAGAACTGCTGGTTCAGGGAATGGTAGAAGAACAATACCTGTGCATGCTGAAGTCGGACTCGGGAACCAGCTTCGTCAATCAAATCTATAGCTTTGTCAGGCAAAAATCGATCACTGCAGAAGGCATAATTATTTGATTAACTAGAAAACACTCAAGATAAACAACATATAGAAAATAACAGGATAGAAGGTTCTGTTTGATTCCTTCATATTCAACAACAATATGGGAGTTCAAAATAAATGTTGTAAAATAGTAATTCAAAGGATAGATAATGCTAAATTCCAGAAGATTAACTTGGGTTAAAAATTTATCATTTAAACATGTATCGCCGGAACTATAAAAAATTTATCTCCACCACAGCATAAAACAAAATTGAAAATGAGTAGAGAAAGTGCATAAATATAAATTATGAAAAACCTGATATATTGATGTGACAGCTCTGCAGCAGCTACAAGAGCATCATCGGTATAACGGAGCTTGTGGTGAATCTCATAGCGCTCTCTAAGACCTTTAAGAATTTGTATGGTTTCACTCACAGTTGGTTCTGGCACTTTAACTGGTTGGAATCGCCTCTCCAATGCTGGATCTTTTTCAATGTGCTTCCTATATTCATCTAGTGTTGTGGCTCCTATACACTGCATAAGAATTTTAATTATGTCTTCGGTCTTCACATTTCATAGCCAATCCAAAGTGATCATTCAGAATTTTAAATTTTATACTATTAATTAAGACAAACTGTTGAAAGTGTGTACAGTGTACACTTCTTTTACAGATAAATATAATCCAAAACTAATTATTGGAACTTCTGCAAGCATATGTTCATTGAGATGTCAAAAAAAATATTACCTGTAGTTCACCTCTAGCAAGAGCTGGTTTCAATATGTTTGCCGCATCAATTGCCCCTTCAGCTGCTCCTGCTCCAATTAGAGTGTGCACTTCATCAATGAAAAGTATTATTTCATCACTTTGTTTGATTTCCTCCATTAGTTTTTTCAATCTCTCCTCAAATTCTCCACGGTATTTAGTTCCAGCTACAAGTAGGCCCATATCTAGGGTTATAACCTACATCAAGCAGAACATGGTATTCATGTCATTCAGGACACCCAGTAATAGTATGCTAAAATTCCATGTCTAAGAATTTTAATCAGATCCAAGACAGAAATGCAAAATAAATATCACACAATCAAGATACTGAAGGCAGGGTGCTCCATCACTAGTCTAACCATCTTGACGCAAGAACATTACTTCCCAGTCAACATGTAATATTTCACAAGTGAACATAGTAGAAAATGGACAATATGCTGGAATCACATTAATAGACCGGGTTCATGGTGTTGAAAATGAAAGAGCAAATCCCCTGAATCAAACCAACACCAATCTATGGAGTAGAAATTAACATAAAATACCAACCTTCTTTCCCTCTATGGTTTCAGGGACATCACCATTTGCAATCCTTTGAGCGAGACCTTCAGCAATAGCTGTCTTTCCCACACCGGGTTCCCCAATAAGACAGGGATTATTTTTTGTACGACGACCCAAGATTTGAGTGACACGTTCAATTTGTGCCTGCCTACCCACAACAGGATCCAATTTTCCCTGGGATTGTAATTTTTGGGAACGGGTGCAGAAGAGAAAAATAAGTAAGCTTCAACACACAGTGAGACATCATCTACAATCTATAATGAAGAAAAATGGGATATTAAGTTACCTCCTCTGCTAGCTTGGTCAAATTGGTGCCATACTCCTCCAAAGTTGGCATCTTATTGTTACTACTTCCAGAGCCAACAGTTGCCCCAACACTGTCAGCACCCTCACCAACCATGCGAATGACCTGTTCCCATCCAGTGGAGTACAAAATTAACCCACAAACAAAAACTACTATGAAAATATGTTCCTATAAAATAAAAATATGTGAAAGTAAAATAAATGAGGACATAATACTAGCCTGGGTTCGAATATTAGTTGGATCAGCACCCAGATTTTCAAGAACACGTGCTGCCACACCCTCACCTTCTCGAAGAAGACCCAAAAGCAAGTGCTCAGATCCGATATAATTGTGACCTGGAAATTCCAAAATGTGAGCCAAAATTTCAGCAAGCGTAAACAAAGCATTACACGTGAATGCAACTTTTTAACCACACTCCAAATAAGAAAGAAAGAGCAAAAAGGCCGGCCAAAAGATAAACTAACACCAATTCATATATATAAATTTCAACTAACTTTTGAATGTGTTTAATTCAAATTGGTCAAACCATCAGATCAATCAAGGCAACAATGAAGTCATGTTTGGAATATATTGTACAAATAATATGTCATGGACACATTTTTTGTAAACAAAGTAATTAATTAGATATGCAAATCAACAGATAAAGGTAGGCTATAGTTTACCAAGTTGGCGAGCTTCCTCCAATGAGAGTTCCAAAACCCGCTTGGCACGAGGAGTAAACGGAATCTCAACAGCGACAAAACCACTACCCCTTCCAATTATCTTTTCCACTTCCACACGTGCATCTTTTAGGTTAATTCCCATAGACTTTAGAACCTTAGCAGCAATGCCAGTACCTTCACCAATAAGACCCAACAGAATCTGTTCCGTTCCAACAAAATTGTGTCCCAGCCGCCTTGCTTCCTCCTGAGCCAACATAATAACTTTGATTGCTTTCTCCGTGAAACGCTCAAACATGGCTCTTGTTACACATCTGCTACCTCTACCACCCCTTATTCTATTAGTACCATCAATTTGAGAGAGCACTTTAGAATGAAAAGGCTGTTGAGGTCTCAACATAGAATCCAACGAGTTCAAACCAGAGAAACTAGACAATCTCGGTGCAAAAGTCAATCTCAATCTCGGTGCAACAGTTCCTGTGGCATACATCATTCTAACAGACCTTCTTCGTCTAACCGATCCATTGCTGTTATTGTCATGTCTTCGACCAGCCACTAAACCAGGAACAATAACCGACTGCGCCAAAACCCTAGACATGATTCCTAAATTGTTCACTGCATTTACCAACATATTATTAGCAAACAAGTAGTAATAAACATGAAATCACACAATACTTTCAGAAAACTAAATTTGTTCTTGCCTTTGCCTTCTAACAAACATTATAATACAAAAAACTACAAAACGATAAAGTCAATGATAAATCAAATTTTTCAATTTAAGCTATATATTCACTCATAAACAGTACCAAAAAAAAAACATAGAAATCATGGTGTTGATTTAACAATTGAAATAAACATTATAATAAAACATTGAATAAAAAACCTAGTGTGTGTGTACCAAAGGAAAAAAAGGAAGTGAGAAAATCAGAGAAGTAAATTTCGAAAACCTAATTGAAGTTTGAGTGCTATAGAACAAAACAATGAAAATAAAACGCAATAGTTGATAAATAAAGAGAAGAGAAAGAAGAAGTTACCAGAAGCAGTAGAGTGTGGGAATTATCGAATAAAGTGAAGAATTGAATCGGAAGATAGAGAAAGTGAAAGGAAAATCCTCTCTAGAGAGATAGAGAGACGAAACGGCGTAGTTTCAATGGTTGGGTTGGGAGAAGGAAGGAAGGAGAAAGGGGGCGAGGAAGAAAAGAAGATAAAATGGAAAACTCCGACTTCAACGACAACCTAAGTATATATAAAAAAATATATATAAACAATTCTTTTTTTAATCAATCATTTATCATATTTATTCCTAACACTTTGATTTTTATTTTTTTTTATATAGGTGATTTATCTTTTATAACGTTCACATATAAATTTTTTTCCAAAATTTTTATTGATAAAAAAATTATATTTTGTTTTCGTGAACTTAGTTCAGTTGGTATGGACATCGTACTATATATGCAGGAGACCGGGTTCGAACCCGGGATACTCCATTTATTCAACCACGGAATAGTTGACAAAAAAACTATACTTTTTTAAAAAATATAATTTTTACATTAAAAATAAAATAAATCTAGAATTTGATGAATATATTCATCATCTTCATCTTCTTTCTTAAAAGAAAAAAAAATTGCAACTCAATATACTTCAATTTAGTATAAATTTATGTTTCAAAAAAAAAAATTAGTATAAACTTATGTGTTATGTTATTCTTCTAAACTCAAAAATCAAAATCCAATCAATAACCCTAAATCCATTATTCACCTTTAAGGTGGATTTTCTATCTACTGGACTACTTGATAAAAAAAAAACTATACTTTAGAAATAAAAAAAAAATAAAAAACATAAATCCAACCTAGAAGAAGAACCACACCACCATTGCTTCTTCATTTTTATGGAGCTTTTCATCTTATGGAGAGCAAGTAGGATATGGGTATTGAGATTTTGGATCCTTTAGATATAGACAGAATAAAATACAAAATATAGATATAGATTAAAGATTAGTTTGTCCATATTTTAAAAATGTTAGAGACTAACTTGAGTTTTACGATTGAATTAGTCAAAAAAATTAGGAGGAAGGGAGGAGAAACTCTGAATTTTATACCTCTCTTTTGAGGCACAAATTAAGAGTTTGATGATATAGGCTTTTAGTTGGTGAATTTAAATAGCAGCTATAGCGACGCTATATAGCATAGCGGAATTTAAGCAAATCACTATTGTTGTGCGATACACTATCTAGAAAACAAAAAACACACGTTTTGGTTATCTAAACGCATAACCAAACAGAAGCTTAGTATAAAATGTTGGCGATATCGATTATATATAGTGGCATGGAATTTGAACATACCGCTATTTTATGCAAATCTGCAAGTGACAACACTTCTTTTAGGAATGTCTTTTGCTTCTCTAGAATATTGTAACGATAAAATTTATATTGGTCATCTCTACTCTCTAGGAATAAGAATGAAGTTTGAGTAGACTCTTGTTCGCTGATATTGCAATTGTTACATGACCTTTATATACAAAAAATCTAGCTATTAGAATTTAGAACTTTATTTGCTTATATGAATCCGCTGATCGCAATGGTTCATTGCATTTATAATTGCAGGGCTTTAAGAAAATTGTTCAAAGTACTACAATTCTCACTCAAATTCTTTTTTCTATTACATTCTCACTCAAATTCTAAATTAAGATCGCAAATAGCTAATTGCTAATTATTCTTATGTTATCTATATATATAGGACTATTATTTTTCATTTGTTATTACAATACCACTTCCATCATCCCACATTTTAATTGCTAATTTCTACCAGATATGGAATTTAGATATCCCTGTCGATACTGCCGCTTCTCATGGTAGGAAAAAAGATAGTACTTCTGAAGATGGGGGGAAGAAGTATTTGATGCCTCCAGAGGATTACTAATGATTTACTAGGGGAGATAGCTGAATCTGGAGTGGTAGATTAAACACATAAGGTTAGCTAGCAAGTTGGTAATTTTAGCAATGACAGATATTTGGTATCAAACAAGTTCAGATTTAAAACCATTTTCCCAATATTCAGTTCAACAACATCACTATAAACTCTAGGCACGCACTATCAACATCCCTTCTTTCCATATGTGAAGTGCAAAGACTATCTACTACTCCACAATAGATAAGAAGCGTCGATAGTTAAATGAGCCATTTGATTTATTTCATTATCTCGAATAGTCACAAAATGTAAAATCGTTGACTCCATAGGACATAGCATACTGCCCTTGAGAATTGAGATTACAATCGTCATCATGCTCATTATGCAAGATTAACCAACAAAATTTTAAGTTCACAGTTGGGAATAATGCAACTAAAAGTAACCCAGCCAGCCACCAAGCAGTCACATAAAGCACAATTGGACTTCACCACGAATCCACTACCGAACAGCCCTTGCAGAATAATGTATCTGACTTACAAGTATCGGGGTTGCTTGCTTGCTATAGCCTTTAATGAAGGATACATATTTAGGTGTCAAACATCACACAAGTAGCAAACAGAGAGAGATTAACATTTAAGAGTACCACAATCAAAAAGATCTATTTTTAAATACAGTGATCTACTGTCCAAATTTGCATGACATCCATAACCTATATCGGAATCCATAAATTGTCAGGGTACCTGCACAACAATAAACAGTTAATTGGAAGTTATTTGATAGACTAAATCATATCATGGGTGACATTCAGGTATAAAACAACATGAAAACGACCAGAAAATACATAGATAACAATCACCTTGTCAGTGGAATCCATAAATTGCCAGAGTGCCATTAGCTGCTGCGAGGTTTTAGAGTCCTGAAACCATTGGTACATCTGCCAAGTCCAACACTATCCCACACGTCTGCTTGAAAAGTATGGTGCACACCATGAGCATTCTCGGCTTCAAACCTAATGTAGTACCTGAATCCAGAAACTCTAACCCTAGCCACCTCAACAATTTTGAGTAGGCACCAGTCGCACCAGTTTTGCAACTGCAAAAAGGAAAGACACACCCACCATCAACGAATAATACAATACCAATTGAAGGGAATACATAGTTATCAAAATTACAACACGAAACAGAATTGATGTAGTACATACTTTTTGTATAGCATAATCCTGAATGGCCAAGGTAGCACAACCGTTAACAACATGAGCAGTCTCTGGAGACAATTTGTCAACGTCAAGTTTGATATAGACACCCAATCGACCAATGTTTTTCGGATTCCCCCGAATGATGACAGTAGTAAATAACTAGGTCACACACAATTCCTTAAAGGGTGAAAATCTTAAAATTAATAGATAAAAAAACGTACACAAGAAAAACGTTGTTTTTCCTCAGATTTCTTCTCACTGGTTTTAGCCTGTTTACTGGGCTGTTGGTCGTTTGAAGCCTCATCTGCCATCTTCTCAATGACAGGGTTGGCAGATTGTAATTGCATCAACCTTGAGGATCTTCTTAGATTGGTAACACCTATCAAATTTTGAGAAACAATAATCATAATCTATCCCAATGTAATAACGAGGATACAAAAAAAATTTGGTGTGGACTTTTCATAATAACATGGATCACACAGACAGGCGCGGTGGCGGCTACTAAATAATAAATGAATAATAAAATTAAATATAGGAAAGACAAGAACCAACTAGAAGGTGGTGGTCAATCGCCAAGGATATTAGGAGTGACTGATTCCGGCAGTATTATTTACTTCACCACCAATGTCAGATCAAATTTTCGAGAAACGGAATTATTATACAAATAACAGAATTAATCACAATTACACACTCAATTTGAGGCTGATTTATTTATAGTCCTAATTTCTAACCCTAGTTACGTATGGGTGAAGTAAGACTTATAGATTTGATTAAAAAGAAAAAAGTTTAATTAGTTTTTTTGTCCTTAAAGATATTTTAGGTTTCACAATGATCTCTTAATGACGCATTAGTTTCTCAATTGATCATTTCCGTCAATTTTTTATAAAAAAACGTTAGTTTTAGTTGGCTGAATTGTGGATGTCATTAAGTGTAAGTGGTCCACCAAAAACCTTATTAATTTTTAAAATTTTAACTATTGTAATTTTTTATTATATTTGGAGTTAAATTTAACGGAAAATGGAAATGACCAATATGGCAAACATATATGTCTTTAAGGGACCAATCCGGAACTTTTTTTCTTTAAGGGATCAATCCGAACCTCTTTTTCTTTAAGGACCGTTGTGAAACCTAAAATATCTTTAGGTGTGTTTGAAAAATGAGATTTTGGACCTTAAATATCTTTAGGACCGTTGTGAAACCTAAACCTCACATTATGGAGTTTTTCATCTTTTAGAGAGCAAATAGGATATGGGGAAAGATGAGATTTTGGAGAAGGAACCATATAACCGAATCTTTTAACAGTTCAGTTCCTATATGAATGTGTGTTTATATGTGTAATTGTGTATGTATACCTTGTTTGTATAACGCCTTCAACGATCTAACATTGTACGGTGTCGTTTTGAGTCAAAAATTTATCTTAAGTGTCAAACTATTATTCGTTTAAGGAATGTATTAAATTAGCCACGTAATTATACTTAATTAATTTGACCAAAAGAATATATATATATATATATATATATATATATATATATATATATATATATATATATATATATATATATATATATATATATATATATATATATATATATATATATATATAATGTATAATGTATATGTATATATTTGTAGATATAGGTTGATTCATATCTATACATTTATATTTATTTGGTGTGGACTTTTTATAATATCAACAATATTCTTGATTTTTTTTTTAGCAACAAAAAATTTTTATTAACAAACTAACTGCAAGTCTGTTTGTTCACAGCAAACAAACATTCCAACCAACCTTGTTAGATTTAGATACTTATTGTTAGTAATAAAAGAAATAATGTATTTTAGGTGCTACTTTTCAACATAACTTGCTACTTTTTTTTTTTTTTTGGTCAGGTAGCCTAGTGGCTTGAAATTCCACCTTTAAAGATGGAGAAGTGGAGTGTCCAGGGTTCGAACCCTGGCTCCTGCATATAAAATGCTGATGTCCCAACCAATTGAGCTAAGCTCATGGGGACACATAACTTGCTACTTTGTTTGTCATAAAAGTAATAACAATTTTTTGTCACCAAATTTGATGTTTAAATATCACTCCTCTTCTTATTAACATTAACTTAGTTTATACAAGAAAAAATAATTATTGTGAAAATAAGATTAAAATAAGCTCAAATAGGTTTTTGGTACCATATTCTCACTAGTTTATTTATTTATAAAAAACTCAACAACAACAACAACAACAACAACAACAATCAATCAATATTGTTTAATATTGTTAGTACATAATGATTAATCTCTTACGAAATTGTATACTAATATTTTTTAAGGAATTGTATATTAACAAAGTATATTAAAATTTAATATAAAGGATATTTTGGCCTTTTCAATAATTAGGTTTGAAGAAACGGTTCACGTGTAATGAAAGAAGCAACTGAGAGTTGAGAGATATTAGGGTTTGTTAGTGGACCTTGTTTGAATTTTGGTTGTTTTTATCTATTTGGGTTTTTGGATCAACATAGTAATATATAAATAATAATAAATAAATAAATAAATATATATATATATATATATATATATATATATATATATATATATATATATATATATATATATATATATCGGTCGGGTCTGGTTTTTGGTGGCTCCAAATCATCCACCCGAAACCCACCAATATAGACCAAGTGAAACCGGGCTTGTTGACACGCGAGACCAGTGTTGACCCGTCAATTGACCCGCGAGTGTGTTGGGCCGGGCGAGTAAAATTTGTCCACCCATAAGATTGTTGCTCTCATATCAATAGTATCGCTGAAATGTATGAAAAGTCATATAGCGAAACAGGAAGGAGGGGAAATAGAGAGAATGAAAACGTAGTGAAACCATCGATGAGCGAAGGGGATCAATGAAGAAAAGGTAAAGACCGGTTTTAACCAAATCATCACTGAGGATACGAATGTGGCCTCTGATGAACAAATCATTGAGTATCTAAAAATGTCTCCAATGCTTTGAACATTTCAATATTTCAGTGATTACGAAGAATACAAGGGATCGAAAGGTAATTTAATTAAATTATGCATAATTATTTTGTATTTATTAATTAAAAATTATAGTGAATATTTACTTTTTGGTTAGGGTATCAATACTGGCCTAAAATTGCACTCGTTTAAGGGTTCACTCGAAGAAGAATCGACATATCGTGTTGTTATTATTACTGTATATAAAAGGGATGTGGTATTTGGTGTGAAAGACACACTAGTCTTACAAGTGCATACAAGTAATATGGATTTTGGCCCTGGTTCGGTTAGCTTCATCGAGAGACATTTATTCATCGCAATGGAGAGTGTCCAATCGGTATCACCAACAGTAGAGACGTCAGATGAAATCTTTGGAGGAGAAGAAAACATGATTTCAATTAAAAATAAAAAGAGGAAAAGGTCGAAGAACCTTTGAAGAACAAACTTCAAGCATTGTTGGTCCTGGTTACGAGTCAGATCATTTTCATGCACTCTATTTATGTATGATCAATTATTTATGTTTGGACCTTGTTTGCATAGGGTCCGGTTTTCATCGGGTCCAAACCATCCACCCGAAACCGACCAATACAGACCAAGTGAAACCGGACTTGTTGACCCGCGAGTGTGTTGGGTCGGGCGAGTAAAATATGTTCACCCCTAAGATTGTTGCTCTCATATCAATAGTATCGTTGAAAATGTATGAAAAATCATATAGCGAAATAGGAAAGAGGGGAAATGGAGAGAATCAAAATGTAGTGTAACCACCGATGAGCGAAGGGGAGCTCAATGAAGAAAACGTAAAAACCGGTTTTAAACAAATCATCACTGAGGATACGGAGGTGACCTCTGATGAACAAATTATTGAGCATCTAAAAATGTCTCCAATGCTTTGAACATTTCAATGTTTCAGTGATTACGAAGAATACAGGGGATCGAAAGGTAATTTAATTAAATTATGCATAATTATTTTTTATTTATTAATTAAAAATTATGGTGAATATTTTTTTTGTTAGGGTATCTATACTGGATTGCACCTGTTTAAGGGTTCGCTCGAAGAAGAATCGACACATCATGTTGTTATTATTACTGGATATAAAAGGGATGTGGTATTTGGTGTGAAAGACACACTGGTCTTACGAGTGCATACAAGTAATATGGATTTTGGCCCTAGTTCGGTTGGCTTCATCGCGAGACATTTATTCATCGCAATGGAGAGTGCCCAATCAGTATCACCGGCAGTAGAGACGTCAGATGAAATCTTTGGAGGAGAAGAAAACATGATTTCAGTTAAAAATAAAAGGAGACAAAGTTCGAAGAACCTTTGGAAAACAAACTTCAAGCATTGTTGGTCTTGGTTAGGAGTCAGATCATTTTAATGCACTCTATTTATGTATGATCAGTCATTTATGTTTGGACCTTGTATGCATAGGGTCCGGTTTTTGCTGGGTCCAAACCATCCACCCGGAACTAACCAATACAGACCAAGTGAAACCGGACTTATTGACCCGCGAGACCAACGTTTACCTGTCAGTTGACCCACAAGTGTGTTGGGTCGGGCGAGTAAAATATGTCCACCCCTAAGATTGTTGCTCCCATATCAATCGTATCGCTGAAAATGTATGAAAAATCATATAGCGAAACGGGAATGAGGGAAAATGGAGAGAATAAAAATGTAGTCGAACCACCGATGAGCGAAGGGGAGCTCATTGAAGAAAACGTAAAGACCGGTTTTAAACAAATCATCACTGAGGATACGAAGGTGGCCTCTAATGAACAAATCATTGAGTATCTAGAAATGTCTCCAATGCTTTGAACATTTCAATTTTTCAATGATTACGAAAAATACAAGGGATCGAAAGATAATTTAATTAAATCATATTTGTTACCACACACCCATCAATGGAGCATAACATATTTTAGGTATTATAGTATAAATTTTACTACTAATTCATTCATAAAAAATTAAACAATCATTTAAATGGATTTAATATTTATTTTTGCATTTCTTAACATTAGAAATAATAATTAAACTAAAAAGACCTCTAGACTTATTGCATGTGTCTGAAAAAAACAATACACTAATTCCAATCCGGAAGCACAACCATTGCAACCACAACATCCACATAACGGAAATCTCCAAAATCTCTATGATTCACTCAAGCCATTAATTTGGAGATGAAGCCAATAATTCAGACCGAAATGCAACGTTGACGGCGTTCGCAGTTGGGCCTTGATTGCTTATGACGTGTGCACACGGTGATTGACTAAACTATAAACGAGTCTCAACAAAAAATGGTACATTTTCAACGGGCCTGTTGTGGCTACGAAGCTTAATTGTGATATGGTCATGGTACAGCTTAGAGGTGAGGGCGTGGAAGAGATAGAAGTTGGAAGGTTTGGCTTCGGGAAATTGGAGGTTGGGGAGACTATAAGCATAATTATTTTGTATTTATTAATTAAAAATTATAGTGAATATTTTTTTTTGTTAGGGTATCTATATTGGCCCAAAATTGCACCCGTTTAAGGGTTCACTCAAAGAAGAATCGACATATCATGTTGTTATTATTACTGGATATAAAAATGATGTGATATTTGGTGTGAAAGACACACTGGTCTTACAAGTGCATACAAGTAATATGGATGTTGGCCCTGGTTCGGTTGGATTCATCACGAAATAAGAAATAAGTCTCGTTCTCTTGTATCAAAAGACAAAAGATTTGAATTTAACATGTCTAAACCTGATGAGGAGGGATCATGGCTTTAAAGCATTGTTATAGTTGCATTCGACCAGAGAGCATCTCGTAAGTTGTTGTTTTCATTATGTATAATTTGTTTCATCTCGTGAGTTGTGAGTTTTTAATTTTGTTTTATTTCCAATTAATATGGTTGAAGTTTTTTGTTTAAAGTATAGTCTTTTTCTTCAATTTATTTGCCTATTGTGGATGATTTATTGTCTTATATTTTATTAGATTGTTGCTCCCAAATCAATAGTATCTTTGAAAATATACAAGAAATCATTCGGTGAAAAAGAACAACAGAAATTACCGAAGACTAAATGGGAGCTCGAAGAAGAAAAATTGAAGATTGATTTTGACCAAACCATTGTTGAGGATATCGAGATGACATATGATGAAAAGGTTATTCGGTATGTAGAAAAGTCTCTTATGCTTGAAACATTTCAATGTTTTAATGATTATGTCGATTACAATGGAGAGGTAATTTAATTAAATTAATCATAATTATTTAGTATCTATTAATCAAATAATATAGTGAATATTTATTTCTAGGTTAAGATGTCTACTATGGCCCATTAGTGTACAAGTTAAAGAGTGATGATCAATGTGATGAACCAACATATCATGCCGTTGTTGTTACGGGATATGTGTGGCCCTGCTGTGTTGGCTATATATCGAGGCATTTGTTCATGGCAATGAAGAGTATCAAATTGATATCACCAAAAGTAGAAACATCGGATGCTATCTTTACTTAACCTTTTGAAACATATGCTTTATTAAGTTGGAATATCACATGTTATTTGTTTTTAAACAAAAAATATGGCGAAAACTGATTTTAAACAAAATATATATATAGATTCAAACCCTCTGAAGTTTCTCGTGTTATTTGTTTTACTGAAATATCGTAATGGCCAAAACTTGCTATAAACCAAAGTAATCAAAACCGGACTGATAATTAAACTGACATGCTTATTGGTTCAAGATTCAATCGATCGGATCGGGGTTCAACCGGTCGGACCGTTTTTAATTAATTATATACATTTTTTTTTCTTAATATTCATAAAATAAAATTGAAAATCTTAATGCGAGCTTTACCAACCCTCAACACCCTTGGATCATATAGGGTAGAATCTGCCATTAATTAAGGTTAAAAGAAACTAGCAATTTAAAATGATGACTATTAATAAAGTGATGGTCCTGTTTTTTGTGCGTCTGGTGTGGCCGTTCCAAGGCTAACATTCTCTCTCTTTCAGCAATGCAAGAAAGATCATGACAACCTTTGGAGCAAATCAAAGCAATGTTATTGAATACAGCTGGTTTTCATGGAATAGCTTACTGTCCTACCAAGAAACAAACAACTAGCTACCATTTAAAATGGTTAATTTAGCACTAGTTCGTGTTGGGAGAGTCGATAATATGACTTCCTCTAAGAAAAAGTGAATTCGTCCATCGTGTAAAAAATATCGGTCACACAAGTAACTTTAAGATTAGTTTCGTAGCGGATCAAAAAAATGAAATCTTTGAAACTTTGGGACCTAGAAGGAGCCAAAGACTTATGTGAGTCAATTTTGCAATTTTACTGAGTTTCATAGTCCAAGTGTAGGACTTTGGCTCCGTTGGAATTGGGAGATATTTTCACACAGATTTCAACAATCAAAAGCATTATCGTTTTTCAACTTTTCCATGTTCACGTTGAAATAAAAGTTGACAAGAGACTACTAAAATGTTAAAATCTCTATAATATGCGCACAAAGAATACTTTAGTTGACAAAATAAATTTTGACAAGTCTCATAATTTTTTCAACACTCTTTCAACTCATCTCAATTCTTAAATTTCAATGTCCAAAACATACTAGTAATAGTAGGACATGGTCTTTATCTTGAAGCACTTATTTAACTTTTTGTTTTTCCTTTTGCCTTATTTAACCATGCTCACAACAAAAAAAGACAAATTTACTTATAGAAGATATATATGAAAAAGATTTTACTAGACACTATCTTGTGAAGAGATGAGTGTAGAAAAACTGAAATGAAACATGATGTATCTGCAGAAAAAATTAAAGGTTTCGCCAACCATAGTCCCCACTTAGAGCCCTACATTTTAACCTATAAAATAAAATAATGAATCGCATGGTCCAAAGATTGTTAGACATAAAGGACAGAACCCATGAAATAATGAGGTCCACAACGTGCTTATATATAGTGTATGTTTTTTTTATAGACGATAAGTACAATAATTATTTTTTATCAAAAACTATATAATGGGGACATTCAACGGTGGTGCTTTCACGGAATGAAATTTAATCACGTAACCACGTTTCAATTACACCAATGAGGACTTAGTATAGGACCACACCATAGCTAGTAGTACTAGTAAATAGTGCCACCACCACAATTAAACCACCAATACCATTTCATTTCATTCACTGAGAATTTTCATTTTCAATTTCAACATCCTTCTCCATTATCATATTTCCAATACCACGTGTCAATTTTCTACTTTATTGACATGACTTCATCTTCAATCTACACCGTCCATGTCTATACTAGGTTACTACTACCACACTCACCAAACAAAAGTGCACATATGTGAAAAATAACAAGACATAATTTAATTTAATTTAATCATACACATAGAGCAAGCAAGCAAAATGCAAATTGATATCCACAATAATTTTTTCAACATAATATTTTACTAGCACAATTTTTCTACTAAAATAAGTACCAATCAAAAATAAAAATCAGATAAACCGCACTTGTATATGATCTAATTAATTACATTAATGGGTTGAGGGGAAGGGGTGTTCTAGTCATCTAGAGATGAGAAAACGAAACTATGAACAAGGTAAGGATTTGATGAAAAATGCAAGGCAATACACCCCATACCATATAGCCTTTGCTCAAGACACAAAATTACTTACTATACTAAAAATATATACTAGGACTATATATTATAATTGGAAAGTCATATATTGAAATATACTAACACTAATTCCACGACACTGTCCAAAATCGGATGGAAACTCTACTCCAAATTCTGATACCAAACACATACATTGTTGTTGTCTCTTCAGAATTAAAACTTTCTTGTTCAGGTCATACACATATTCTCTAACTGGATCATGTTTTTATGACAGTCCTCTACTTCTTTCCATTCCAAAGTCTTGGAATCTGGATAAAACAAAACATTGTTCATACTTTATGAGATTTTTCTAGGAAAATTGTGTCAGTGTTCATACATGGCAACAACAATAAATGTGACAAGATGTTATTATAAGTACAAGGTAACATTATTGAATGAGGAAGTAATGTCATACTTGGATGCTACGAAAATCGAATCTACCAAACAATCAAGCATCTGAAGCTGATGGATTCAGCTGAGACTTGGTTTCTTGTGCATCGCCTTCAGTAGCTGAATGATTCTCTTCATTTTTTGAACTCAAGGTACCGGGGCTCATTTTCTGAATCTCCTCCTTCGGGTAGATGTAAATTTTGCGGACCATCGAACAAAACTCCCTGAGTTTGTGTAAACAGTTATGTAAATAATGTCATTCTCGAGAAAAAATAAAATTAAACAGGCTACTAAGAGAAATATAAATAGGGATCCTTACTGCCATGGGTCATCGCCAACAAGCATCATGTCACCCTCATTATCGGTAAAGACAACAAGCCAATCCTTTTGTGGAGATATTAATTCACCTCCAAATTCAAACAGCTGATCCAATTCAGCGGTCAATTCATCATAGTCACTAAACTTTGTAAGGTCCACTGATCTACCAAGTGCAATCCCTTTCTTGTGAACCTAAAATAAACAGTGTTTTCTTAATATTCTCGAACTGTTTATTTTGTCAAAAATAGAATGATAACAATACAGAAACTTACTTTTGTGCAACTTCTAGCAGAACCATTTTGTGATTTGAATTGAACATCTTTAACATGAGGCTGAGAAATTTGCAACAGCTTCTCTTGATCGTCGACTACAACTGGATTATCAGCTGCTGGTTTTGAACTCTTTGAATGCTCAGACTTTGGATCATCTTCAAATGTATGATGTTGTGATGAAATTTGCATGTGACTAACTGGCTCACTTGTATTATTTCTTTGCGATATAGAGGGCTCTGGCATTGTGGGGCTACTGAGAAGTGAGAAACCAAAAAGCTTACAGTCACCGTCTTTCGGTTTTGCAGCCTCGCTTGTATTTGCAGATACTTGTTTGTGAGGCAGTTCTCTTGAACGAGGACTCTCATATTGAGTTGGAGGTGGTGGTGGCATCAAAAAGTTTCCATGTGGGTTTTCTACTTTGTGTCCATGAAGCACAGAATAATCACCGAATGCACTGTACCTCATATTCCCTGGAACTTGGTAGGTTGAATTATCACTGCCTTGTGCAGAACCTCTCGTATTAGAGTGCAAGAAATTGAGTGACAGACCAGGTGGCATTGCAGGCCATTGACTTAGCACATTATGCTTGCCTTCACGGTCAAACATACTTTTCCTACTGTGATTGGCCACATGACCGGTTTGATCGACAAACAATTGTTGGGAAGCGTGATCTCCACGGGCACCACCAAATCCTGACAGAAGATCTGAATATGTTGCTTCCTGCCTTGACATTGACATCCAGTTCTCTGATCCAAACCTTCTTGAAGTAGAAACAGCATCAATCTTTTCTTCATCATTTCCTGGTGGCCATGCAACTGACTTCTCTGCAGTATAAGGGTCATTGCTTTCTGCCAAATTTCCTCTCAAGGTCGATGATTCTTGACCTTGCAAGACCCTCGGAAAACCATTGGAGGGCAAAGGGTCCATGCTTACTTTGGATGATGCTGTTAATCATCAAAAACATATTAGGCTTCACACAAACATAAATGTTTTGAAAAAGAAGGAACTCCTAAAAATATAAATTTCTCACAATACCTTCGCGGGTTAGAACAGAAGAATCTGGGGATGATGGAACCACATTAGCTCGGGGCCTTTTCGGCCTGGGCATTGGAAGGGGATTTAGAGCTGGAGGAGCAAGAGCAGGCTCAATTTTCCAAGGGGAAACTCTTTCGGGACGAGGTATGTTAGATGTTTCATCCCATCTAACCTTGAGACATCTCCATTTAGATTTAGGCCATCTTTTGGAGTCAGAGTCTTCAATTCCAACAATGGTTCCCGTAAACCTACAAATATAAACACCAGATCAAAAAATACAATTAGAGAAAGAAAAAGGGAAGAAAAATAAAGCAAGCAGTAACAGCATTACAACTTAATCAGAGAAAAGGACATAGCATATTAACCATTAATACCTTTGCTCAGGTGCTTCTTCACCTTCAAATCTCATTTTGAACCGCATGCCTATGGTATAATTATTCTTAAGAGACTCCATGTATTGATCGTACGGAACAATAAATTCAGCTGGACTGGTCCTGCAAAAATTGGGAAAGAATGGTGTCAATTCTTTTGCACTGGGAAATCAATTAGAAAGAAACACTAAGTCTATCACTTATCACTTAAGTCAGACAATGGTTAGAAAAGAACAGACATATAGACATAGTTAAGACAAAGTTTCATACCGAGGCTTGTAATAGACAGTGAACATGGTCCCGGTCAACACAGCATGCCAAGCAGTTGCAAGGACACCAAGATGCATACTATGGCTAGAGATAACCGAGGACGGAACATTTCCCTGCTGTCTCATTGCACGCCTGACACCAACACGAAGCTCCCCATTCTCACCTCTGAAAATTCCTAACTTAGTCAAAAACACCAACAATAACAGAAACAATGTAATTCAAAAACCATATTCTCACAATTTAACAAACCTTAGAAATATAAATGCATCCCCAGCAACCAGCCTCTTAGAACTGACAAAAACACTCCAACCACTTTGCAGCAAATGTCTACGTGGTTGACCTGAAATCAATTCACTACACATCAGACAAAAAACAAAACAAAACCATAGAATATAAATAAATAAAATGAACAAAATATAAATCAAGAGATCAACAATTGAAGATAAATGATGAGCTAGTAATTACCACGAAAGATGTGCCTAAAACGCCACTCATTCCCATGTAGATCTTTGGCCACCAATTCCTGTGTAGGTGGTTGCTTTGACATATCCTACCAACAAACAGAAAAAACTATCAATTTCAGTTGTAAGATAAATAAAATAAAACAAAAGAAGCCACAATACAGGGAACAAAAAATCAAACCAGTGGAGGTAGACACTCATCAGCGTGACGCCTAAGAACAGAAAAACCACCATGAGTACTAGTGTCAGATGCGGTCAACGTTTTACAAAACGAATGGACGTGAAACCGCGGCGGAGGAGCAGGCGGAGGTTCTTTCTCCACCGCATTCTCATCTTGCTATAATATCATTCAGATCCACATTCCAAAACAACATAAAAAAAAAAACATAAGCACATGATGTGTCTAATGCTCAAAGCCAAAAAACCAAAGAGAATTTAGAAGATAAACAAACTTACATTTGGCTCTGGAACCAAAGTCACTTGTGCAAACACCTCATCAGTATCTGGCTCAGCCTACAAAAAAATTCCAGAAAATAAATCAATAATTAAAAAAATATATTTAATTCCATAATTACACAAACAAAACAACTATGTCATTGTTAGAAAACATAAGAATTTAATTAATTAAAAAATAAAAACAGTAGAAAATAAGAAAATTAAGCAAAATTACCTTCAACATAACGTTGATAACCCGACAAAGGATCTTAGGACGGAGATCGTAAACCGGCATGTGTTGTTCCGACGCCTGATTTGTTGAAGCCTCAACCTAATGTATGTTTCAATGTTAATTTTACCATAATCATCATCATAAACATCAAAACATAAAAAAATATATAAAAAGGAAAAAATCCAGAATCTGCAAAATTTGTAGCCAAACAAGTTAAGTGTACCAAATCTGAGTTGAGTCTCAGAAAAAAAAACCGCCAACAGTAACCAACTAACTAACCAACCAGAAGAAGAACCAAACCATGAATTAATTATCGAAAAATTGAAAATGAAATGTTATGTTTATGTCTCTTTTACCTGTTCAATATGTCCCTGAGGAAAATAGAACACAAGTTCTCCTTCTTTTGGAACTGTTACCAAAGGTCCAGCACACGCATGCCATAGTTCTCTGTAAAGTGCAGCTTCAGCTTCTGAAAATTAACAACAACAAAAATTATCACAACAAAAATACAAAACAAAACCCTATTCTGAGAATCAAAACAAAACAAAACGAGGTTAACGTTGTTGTTGTTGTTGTTGTTACCTCTTCCTGATGATGAAGATGAAGAACCATTTTGACCATCGGCAACACCACCATCGTTGGTTTCACCTTTTCCGTTAACAGAATTTCCCTTCATAGATACTTCAGATGATGTCATGTTATCTCTATCTTCCAGATCTCTCATCACAAACATTCACTCTACATGAAAATTCTTGATCCAACAAAAACTATATAGATTCTTCTTCTTCTTCAAAAACCTCACAAAGTTCTAACAATTCTCAAGACCAAAAAAACCTTCAATTGACCCTTTCAACTACCCACTCTCTCTCTAGAATTCTCTCTCTCTCTAGATTTTTATTTTTTTAATTTCTCTCTCTTTGAGTTGATAAATGGTTGAAGGAGGACCAGAAGAAGCAGTGTCGGAAGAGGGGACTTAAACTAGAGTGGTTAATGATTTTAACTGCGGTTAAAGAAAAGAACCGGTAATAAACGGTAAAGGTGGTTTAAGAAACCGGGAATAGGAAGTGAAGAAGTATTAGTGCTAGGGAAACGCAAACAACGCCATAAATAAAAGGCGGCTCGGGGGTAGAAATAAACGGAGTTAAAAAGTGTAATGTAACGGAGTTAACGGAGTGTGTCTTAATTAACGGTAGCGGGGAAAGTTGTCCTGTTTTTATTGGGAAATGGCGTTGTCGTGGTGTGGACGGGCAGTGTAATGGAAGGGGTACGTACGGTACGGGTAAGAGGGGGTGCATTTAACACCCATCCATCCGCGTAACTTAACTGTGGTATGGTATGGTATGAGTTGGTTTGGTTCTCCTTTTTTTCTTTTTTTTTTTCTTTTTCCTAGATTTATGCATTTCCATAATTTTCATTAGTTAATTGCAAATTTGGAATTGGCGAAAATTTTAAGCTTCATGCGTCTTGTGTGTTTTAATGGTACAAATTAGGGAGATATTGACAAGTGTCTTCTGAAATTTTTTAAATATTTTAAATAGTAAATTTTATTTCCTTTTAAAAATTATTTAAATAAAATACTTAAAAATTGTTTTTGGACACTCGTTAACAAAACACAAAAAATTAAATGGAGAACTTTGTTCTCCTTAGCATAGCTAAAATGGTAGGGACAATACATTTTAGGGTTTTGTTAAACAGTGTTCTGATACACTAGTTAAACATATTAAAAAAAGAAACAATTGACAAAATTAATGATGAGAGAATATAATTTTTTTACATATTTAAGACATTGAATGCACGATTTACGAGATGAAATTTCTATTTTGATATCCTTAATTAGAGTTTCACGAACACTGTTTAACATTTTCCTACATATTACGTATTTCAACCTACGGTCTCCCGCGTCAAAAAAAAAAATTATAGCGGAATCTTTCTCTTATTAATCTAAAGGATGAAATTTTAGTCTTGACAAAAAAATATTTAATTAAAATAAACTAATTTTAAATAGACTTTCGATTCTTTTATAAGAAAAAATTGACTTTTTTATTTTATTGAAGAATTGATGTATATGATATATAATATAGACCAAATACATCAAATATTATTTTATATTTTTTTGTTACCAAATATTGTTTCAACCATAAAGACTAAGAAAGTCGTGACATTTTATTTCTAAAGAGTATTGTTGACATTCGTTAAACTTGGAGTAATCATTTTATGCATTGCTTATAAACTTGGAGTATTGTTGAGTGACATAGTCAAACTTAGAGTAACTCAATTGATCAAAATATTGAAATTGTTAAGTTGGACACTATTATGACCAGAGTTTAAACATTGAGCTCTCTATTTTTATGTGTGAATTTTCAATGGTATGTGACCTCTCTATGATCAGAGTTCAAACATTGACCTTTAGTCTTTAATATAAGAAAAAAATAAACTTTTAAAATACATGGAATGATTAATGTATTTGGATTAAAAAATAAACCAAATACATTCTATGAATCTGTAAAACAAGTTATCTCTTATATTAAGGACTAGAGGGAGTAATGTTATTTTTTTTGTCAAGTAGTTTAATGACTAGAAAATTCATCTTAAAGATGAATAAAAAAATAAGTGTACGAGGTTCGAACCTCAACTCCTACACATAAAGTATAATGTCTAGGTCAACTGAGCTAAAATCACAAGACAACATCAATGTGATTTGATCTCTAAAAAATTTAAACACTAATCTTATATGTACTATAGCATTAATTTGAATAAATAATAGTTAAATTTGTATGGGCAGTTTCATTTCATTTTAGTATTAGTATTTTTAATTAAAATTTAATGAGACGGTTGTGTTGTGATAATAAAAAAAGAGGGTTTGATGGGCAGCAGTGAAACGTGAAGAAGATTGAACAGGGAGTTGTCGCCCCCATTTCCGTCTTTCACATCGCTTTTCTTATCAACAAACATTATTGCCCCTCTATTTGGCCATATTATCACTACTAGCAAAATTATTTTCCAACATTCCGTGTCCAATGTGAAAATTATATTATAGTTTATAGGAGTCGATCACAATTAGTAGGATAAAGAAACAATTAATTTATCAGTCAGAAAAGAAAAAAAACAAGAATTTAGTTAAGGGTTAGATTGAGAGAATTCAACTTGTGTGAAGCGGAATAGAGTAGATATTTTAAAATGGAGAGGAGTAAATTTTGCATTCAATCTTATCTTCCAAATTGGAGGGGAACAAAATTTAAGATATGTGATGGTATGAGATAAAATTCATTCTATCATATTACATTTTCAAATCAAAATAATGGAACATTATTCTATTTCATTTTTTTTCACTCTATTTTATCTCATTCTACCAATCCAAACATAGTCTTAGATTTTAGGACGAGCAAGCATGGGCATAGGCCTAATTCAGAATAACAAACAATTACAAAAATTTCACAATTTGATAAAATTTCAGTGTTATTGTGATATCAAACATATGTTGTGAATATCTATTTTGATCTTTTTACAAAAAAACAAAGAGGACAAATCAATTTTTAACAAAAAAAAAGAAAATTAATTTTGTCAAATAGTCTAGTAGCTGAAATTTCAACTTTTAAGGTGAATAAGTGGGAGAATCGGGTTTTAAACTCCGGTCCCTGCATATAACATGCAATGTATCTATCAATCGAGTCATCCTCGCGGGGACAAAAAAAAGGGACTATTATTTATAGTCTCATAACAAAATAAGTTGGGATAATTTAGTCCTTTTTTTAAAAAAAATCCTAATAATTTTTTTTCCGAAGGACCTAAATATCACTTTATTGTTAGATACCTAATCATGTTAAGCAAAAATAAAGTGGTATTTAGGTTTGCAACAATTTTTTGTAGATAAAATTGCATGATGACGAATGTCATTAAACCTAAATAGTATCTACTTGTTAGCGTGGATAAATCTTGCGATTCTCACGAGAATTAAGAAGTAAAATTTAAGTCATGATTTTATGATAATTAGATTTACCATTTCCCATGGCAAAACTCTCGTGATGGTTATCTCATGAGAACTAAGAAGTAAAATTCAAGTCATGATTTTATGATAATTAGATTTACCTGTATAGCCCAAGGCAGAATTCCCGTGATGGTTATCTCACGACAACTAAGAAGTAAAATTCAAGTTATGATTTGATGAAAAGTATATTTAGCGGGAATCGAGTGACTTTGAATCATTAGTTTTCAACAGGGTCGACTATGGACTATGGTCAGAAGTGCCACGGCCTAATGTCCAAGATTTAGGCTCCGTTTGGATTGATGGTACATAACGGAATGGAGCGGAATGGAACATAATGGAATGGAGTGGAGCGGAACGGAATGGAACACAAATTACGTTCCATTGTTTGGATATTCAATGATGGAATAGAACAAAATTACCACTCCATCGTTTGGGAAGTAAACGGAATGAAATAAATTAAAACAATTTTATTCCAATTTTACCCTTATTTTAAAACAATAAACTATAAGCAATAACTCCAATTCACTTTCATAAAAAATAAATAAATAAATAAATAAATAAATAAAAATAAAATAAAAAGACCTTCTGCATATTATTTGTTCTTTATTCTCAATATTGTGATTGATGAAGTAGGAAAGCGCACTCATGCTGGAAGCTATAATATACATTGTTGTTATCGTAAGGGAAATTGTATGATACCCACTTCCATCACTCCATCACAAAAGTTATTTTTTTACAAAGAACTAGCATCCTGACCTTCAATGCATGGTAGGTAGTGGTACGGTCACGATACTAGTTGGTATTGTCATCATGCTTCTGGCATATATGGTGAAGCACTACTAATTCTATTTTGAACGATGCAATGAAATGCGGTAATACAAAAGAGATATTTTGGTCATTAAAAATTTAATAGGTTGCATTCCATCCTATACACCCCAAATTGGAGGGGAAGAAAAATGAATAAAAGGGATGGAATAGAATGGAATGTATTCCATTGTGTTCCACTCCATTCCATTAAAATTTTAAATATCCAAACAATGGAACCTCACTATATACCACTCCATTCCATTCCACCTTATTCCATCAATCCAAACATAGCCTTAGGGGTCCAAAATTTTTGTATGACTACCTACTTTTTTAGTAGTGATATAAAAAAGGCATGTTTCAGGAAAGCATATGTCAATTAAGCGATTTGACAACTTTATCAATTGAGAATGATATGCGAAAAACATTGATGTTGATGTGATTAGTATCTCATAATGCTCGGAGCCACCTTTGAGTACAATAACATTTTTTGATATCTTGTAAAATTGTTATTATCTATTAAGACGTACTATGTTAAATTAATAAAAAATCCTCGCATTCTCGCATTTTGTCTTGAAAGTTGAACACGGGGGATATATTAGTTTACCAAAAAAAATTATAATTATAATTGTGTGTAAAATTATGAATATCAATTTAATTTTTTTAAATCTGTAAATCCAACACAATTCAAACTCTTAATTTCTTGTAATTTTACGATAATTATGTTTAATGTATTGACATTATTCTTGACGTAATGTATTAATTTTCTACATTGTACTCTAGAGGTAGAATCATCCATTGTGGTTTTGTTTGAATTAACGAAATACTCTCTAAAGTTGTACGTAAAAAATATTTTTTAATTTATGCATATAAAAACACATTGATATTGGACTTGGACAATTAAATTTGACATGAGTGATTTTTTTGGTCAAGTTATTAAATTATAATTTGTTGATTCTTATACGTGAATTTCATTCCATTTTGTTGATTCTTCTTTGAGATTATGAATCATTCTCACATAAATAATGTGTGTGGTTACTTCTACCATAATTTTCCTCAATTTCATATTTGTTTGATTTCTTTTATTATTTCTTGCATTTTATTCTTCCATATTAAACGAAATGAAACACACGCCAATCTCCATCATGGTTTATAGTAGTGTTTTTGAAGTGATCATTACTCTATGTGTATGACTAATTACGTGCTAATGCTTTCTTATTTGAATTTAATTTACATATCAGTTTAAAGTTATTTTTACACATGCGTCCAAACTCATTAATTCACGTGAAGCTAAACTTCTTTTTTTGGTTACACATAAGCTAAACTTTAAATAATCAATAGCCAACTTCAACAACTTAAATATTCTCCACACGTCAGTAACATAAGCACAAAACCTACCAAAAACTTTGAGAAACCATACAAACCATTTGTCATAATCTTCCACACGAATCACCACCACAATCTGGAAGAATTCTGCACTTATTAACTCTGTCTAGTAATTAGTAAGAGACTTGTTTGGTTAATAATGTAAACCACACACCACACCAGCATGCTGATAAAACTTACCATATACCATCAAACATATCTCCAAGGTAAAAACTACCTAACAAAATACTCTTCATATATACACCTCTTTATTTCTATATTGCCACATAGTACAATGATAACTTTTAACCGAAACATAGTCAAATGTTATTAATTTTGTCTTTACAAATGACATAATTTTTTTGCCATATACAAATTTGTTTCTATCATTGAATAATTAATAAATTTCATCGTGGAATCGATATATCACAGACATCTTATTTGATCTAACAACATCATTTGTATTCGGTGTTAAAATGTCTCACACAGGCTGCGAGATGACCTATAAGTGAGGGCAATCCTCCACGATCTACTAGTCTGTCTGCTATTAGGTTTATGATCGGGGTATCGACGATTTATATCCGCGCCGTAAGCCTAACAACACTAAGCGATCATCACTTTGCAAGCCAATTCTGCAGGGTTGAGACAAATGTAAACCTTTTTTTTCACCACAAGTATCTGACTCACTATATCGCTTAATCTAGTTCGGAGGTCAGTTCTGGCATTAAGTGATTCCGACTCATCGCAATTGTGGGGAATCGAACCGCGGTCCCTCCTGCCAAACCCAGCATCAATTACTACTGAACCAACTAACTATCGCTAATATAGCCATTCCTATTGATGGGACTTTACCTTGAACCAACCAGACATTAACGTGCACGTGTTTCAACTTTCTTCGGTAGATAGTAATAAAGATGAAACTTAAATTACGACTAAGACAAGTTGAAAAAGACAAGGGAAGAAGCAAGAAAAATGTGTTTTGAATTGTACTATTTTTCTTCATCTCATTCTCATTTTTAATCTACACACGCACTAAAACCTTCATCCTTCTCTAGAATCGTTGAACTTGAACAGATGGAGGAAGTAAAAAACTAGTATAGCTATTTTTGAACCAACAGATCAAAAGTTTTGGCGTGCAAATCTGGCAATTTTTATAGTCATGCACTCTTTATTGTGTCATGTGTCCAACATATTTTTATTTTTTAGAAACACACACATCACACATGAACTAAACTTTATTCCTAGTGATTCCATCGGTATATAGAAAAAAATTAGTTGACATAGAAAACTTATCTCGTATGTCTCATAAATTATTTAATAGTGAAGATATTAGTCACCATTAAATAACAATGAGAATTTAATATCTATAATATTAAAAAAAAAATCCAAAATCCCAAATCTTAAAAAAAAAAAAGTGTAAACGTCCATAAAAAAAATAACATTAGAGTAAAACTTCAAAAAAATGTACGCACTAAATGACTACTCCCTCTGTGATATTTTACAAGCAAAAATGTACTTTTTAAGTTCATTGTATTTTTAATGTATCTGTTCCATAATATAGTTCATATACATTAAATATACAATAAAATTTGAACGTGTATTTTTGCTTATAAAGTATCACGAAAGGAGTATATAATTTCTATTATTCTTTTATGGTGAATCTTTATGAAATCCGAATCACACCCTTAATTTCTACTGAATTAAGTTAAGAGAAGATGAGAGTAATTTTATCTTTAAGTTTAAAATATTCTATTTTGTTAAGTAACTTTTAAAGGGTCTCATTTCAAATTTCCATTTAGACCCTCTAATTTAATTTGTTGGGTGAGTATTGTCTGTCTTTATATAGGAAATATTGTGATGTAATTTCAATTTAGACCCTCTAATTCAATTTAGAAATGAAGTAATTTTTTATTTGAATTTTTTCTCTTCAAATTATCATTTGTTTTTAGACGTTTTTAAGACATGGTTATGTAAGAATTTATTAACACTGATTGGTATGAAGATGTTGACAGTTATGTATATATATATTCGAGACTCGTATGTAACAATACTTTGATATTTTAGGTAAACATCTTTATACACTAAGAATATTGTGTCCAAAAAGATCTATACATTTTAGATATTTTATGCATACTTTCGTTTATCGTATATTGAAGACAAGTATAAAACACTTAGGAATGCAAAGATATATACTATATACTGTCAACACTTCTTTTTTTTTTTATAACGAAATGACAAAAGTCATCATAAACTCACACATACAAAAAAGAGAGTTGGGGTTGAATCACAGTCATGATGTCCGGTTTAACACTTTGGATATTTTTTGCCACTTGTACTAGGACTTGCGGACATATATATAGTGTCAATACTTTAAAGGTTTGTTTATTGAAAAAATTAAAATTATACTCCATCCGTCCAAAAATATAAGAACTAGTTTGACTATTGCAGGTATGCTAACACACAATTTTGATCATTAATATCTTTAATTGTCTATTGTAAAAATTATAAATTTTTTAATATTTTGAAAATACTCATTAAAACAAATCAAACAAGATCTTATATTCTAATATTTATATCTATATATTATTAAAAAAATATGGTCAAAGTAAGATAAGTGAATAATGTCATTTAATCAAAGTAGCTCTTATATTTTGAGACGAAGGGAGTATATATTAAATAGGGGAAATAAAGTGAAATAAAGGAAATAATTGTGAGAGAAATAAAAAATTCCAAACCGAAATAAAATTAGACTTGTGTCAAAGGACATAAGTGATTCTGCAAAGATAAGGAATCAGAGAAAAAAAGAAAGATTAAACAGATATAGAACATATATAAGTCCATTAAGTATGCTGGTAATTAAGATAGTTTAAAATGGCCATGACATGAGGATAAGAAAACAAATTATTTTTTCTCTTGGTTTTGTATATGTTGGGAGGTGTTATAGGTGTGGCAGATTTTTGCATCCAAGTATCATCGTAGTTGTACACTGTTTTGGAGTGACTTTACACATCTTGTGCTACTTTAATTTGCTCTTGATCAATAATATTTTGCTTAAAAAAATCGATTTTTTTTCTTTCTCTTAAGCTGTGTTGTAACATTGCAGCTGTTAATAGATAACTTTTTTACTTTATTTTGTAAATACAACTTAGTTGGTAGTTGCGGATACGTTGATATGCATAAAATATAAGTTCGAATATGAGATTCTTCACATATTTATGTACATCTATCGTCTAAGGTGTGAGTCTAGTAATTAAATTATATGATAAAAAAAGTAGTTTTACTCAAATAGTGGTTAATAGATGAAAAAAAAATTATCCATAAATTTTAACTCAACTAAGCTAAGTATTTTCATCTGAATTTGAATCCAAATCTTCCGGTGATATTTTACGCTTCGCCTATCCAATAAAAAAAAAGAAAAAAAATTTAAAGTGAGAGGACAATATATACCTCATTCACTATCCATGTGCACCAGTCATATATATAGTATTTCTTTTTTAAAGTGTGTATTATTTTAAAATTTAAGTGTTCAAAGGTTCCCAAAGGTTACATTGTAAGTCTAAGGGACATGTTAAGTTTGAATTTTTTTTTTTTTTTTGTATAAAATCTCAAATCATTTTTAATATTTTTTATTGTGTGGCTTCTAGTGCACTCACTTGTGACATTTATAAGTAAATTTCACCTTTTTAAATTCATCGTATAAAATAATGTATTAAATTCTAAATTTTGACATGTCTTTAACTTAAATTTAGATTAAATACATTTTAAATTTTTATTTATATTTAAATCGGGAAGGAGTATAAAGAAATAATGAATGAATAACTAACATTGTGTCACCAATGGAGAGAATAAAATTTCATTTAAACCAATACTTAATAAATTATTTTGTTGATTTAATGAGAGAAATTACTTGACCAAAAACATAAACAATCTACAATAGGCTTGTGAAGTTTTGAAAGAGACGAAAATTGTTGAGATGCAACTACCTATAATGTTGCAGATGTGTTTGAGTTTGATCATATATTTTAGAGTGTCATCCAATGAGTATTTCTATACTAATCATCTTTTGATCTTCATTCATAAATATTCAAATATAAGTCTTAGTTTTTTTTAACGGAGAGGATAAATATTGGTTTTAATAAGGGAGATTCTATGGTACATTCCTTTTTTAGACTGTTTTGGTGCAGTCCTTTTTTTTAACCAATAAAATTCATTTTAATTCTCACATCAGCGCAAGTCTATGGTAAGTCCTTTTTTTAACAAACTTTTATTTATTGCATATGAGTCCCCCATCAAGTAAATATTCATTTACAAATTACAAACAAAAATAATAATTTACCAAGTCTATGATAAGTTAGTACTATTAGTTCTGAAAATTATGGCAGACTTATAACCCGATTGAAATTTGATCAAACCTAATTATATTTGCATC
Source organism: Trifolium pratense (assembly GCF_020283565.1). Taxonomy (NCBI): domain Eukaryota; kingdom Viridiplantae; phylum Streptophyta; class Magnoliopsida; order Fabales; family Fabaceae; genus Trifolium; species Trifolium pratense. Next base: position 6,936,736 of record NC_060061.1, read on the forward strand.
TTTTGTTAATTATATTTTCATATATATGTTGGTACGGCAGCGATCTATTACTCAACAAAATTTCAACTATGATATAATTAAATGGAGCTGGAGTTAATCTATGGTGTTGTTAACACCGTTGTGCTCAGAAAGTCAGCCACTGCAGCTAGCAATACACACAAAAGTATATCTACAGAACCTCATCAAATATAAAAGCAAAATTTAAGAAAATGATTTCAGAAAAAGATGCAGTGCAGGTAGGCTATTCTCAATGTGTTGCAGTTATAAATTGAATGGATTGATCATGTGTGGAAACTAAACCATGGGATTGATCAGGATGTTATGGATTGATCATCACCTACTTTTCTCGGAGACAAAACACCGCACAACTTGACCAAACACAAGAGCAGCTATATCTATTCAAACATATTCCCGGCTCGCAATTGAAAATCAAATTTATATAAAGACAACAAATTATATTCAAAAACAAATTAAACCATAAACCCTAATTCCCAAATTGAAATCAAATTGATTCTTAATAAATAATTACACATAAATATAACAAACATTCCATATAACAAACATTCCAGTTTCGTATTTACCTTAGCAATTGTCTTTTTGATAGACCACACACAAACTTATTTTCCAATCTTGCTGTCGAATGGAGTTCCGTTCGCGAAAACAATGATGAACGCAGATGATGAACAACGAAGTTTCAATTTTAGTGATGATGAGCGCATGTGATGAACAGAGAAGTTTCAATTTTAGTGATTTTGAGACTTAGAGATGAAAGCAGGTGATGATGAACAGAGAAGTTTCAATTTCTTTTCCTTCTTTTTTTTTTTTTTTTTTGATATCGTAGAAAGCCAGGTGACTTTGTTTTTTGTTTTTTTTACAAAAAACAATTTAAATATTGGGATAGTTTTATAACTTTTAATATGTTATGGACTTAGTTGAAATATTATTTGATATAAAGATACATGGTAGGTACCATATAAGTGGTTTGTACCATATAATTTAAAATTAGTCAATACTTCATCCTCATTGGTTAGATTAAGACTGCACCAAAACAGTCCAAATAAGGGGCTGCACCATAGAATTTTCCTTTTAATAATCATGAGGTTTTTGACGAAAACTCGTCTAACGCATGCATCGTTGGTCTTTAGAGGAAGACAACAGCAATGAGGTTATGGGTAATTTGGTAAGTGTACTCGCACTCAAAAGTAATAATTTGGATTCAATTTTACTTTGCCGTTAAAGCTCTAATTTGTTGCTTTGAAGTAACTCGCGTTTGGAGGCTAAATTCACGATTCAGATAATCAAATTTGCAAATATTCAAACATAAAAAAAAATTCCTTCCAATTGCGTTTTGAATATAGACTCATGTTTAGGGACAGTAAACGCAGAACTAAACTAGTGCTAATGCCTTTTATCACCAACTGTTGTTTCCGAGGTTCAAAATTGTTAAAATAATTTTCAGCCACCGAAGAGATTACTGGACTGAGTCGCGGGTGAATACGCTTTCTTTAAGACGTTTCGCGGCACTGCCCAAAATTGTGCAAGGCAGACGATCAACCACGAAGTCTCCAGGATAAAACAGCCCAGTTCTCTACTGATACCGATAAATACTGCACTGTAGATATCGGGCAAGAATTACACCCTCAATTATGATACTTAAACCAGTGCGCTATGGTTTTAAGTTCATTCTAATATGGTGCTATAACCATTCCAATATGGTACTGAGACCATTCTTATATGGTAACTAAGACCATTCAAATCATAGGGTATATGGTTCTATGACCATTCTTAAATTTGAAGGAACTGTGATACTAGGATCACTCTTAAAACATAATAATAATATTAATACTAGTATTACTCAACTTGAATAATATTTAGTATTCTCTGAACAATTATAGGAAGAAAAAAAACTAATCCAATTCTATTTTAATTTGCATAACAAAATAACGAAACCAATTAATGTAGCTAATTCATTCATTCTAGTTTCAATCTTCCAAAAATTAAACTCAACAATGGTACTAGAATTCGGTCCTAACATTGATAATAACTGAGTTGTATTATTCAATACCTGCGTATTCTTAATATTAACAAATTACACCATGAGTCAAATAGAATTAGTGTCATGCTATTAGCCTCCATCCATAAACTAATTACTTGCCCATTTGTTTCAAATAAAATAAATGTAACATACCTTAGCATAGATAGTTCATAGGGCTTCGATAGAGTTATCATCTCGGTGCAAAATATGGAATCATCAGCTTAATTAATCAAGCTAGATGAGGCATGACACGAGTATACAAATAAACTAAGTGTTTGCTATTTGTATCGTAATCCTAATAGCAATAGAGCTTGGAGCGAAGGTTTCTAAACTGTATATTTTGCTTGGCGGCAGCTGAAGTGGTGTTGTCATTTTTATTAGGGTAATCCTCAAATAACACAACACTTTTATATAGCAAAAGAAAATAAATAATGCTTCTTAATAGGAACACATGCTCTGACTTTTTCTATTATCCTTCCTATTATTTAGTAACTCAAGTAAGTTTCTACAACATGAGTCTACTTTCATTATTTTTATTCTCAAAATACAAACTAGTATATAATACATACTAGTATGCTCTAGTACCCGATGTGGGCCATACAAATTTTATTTTTAATTCACACAATATTGTGTTCTTTGTTCCAACAATCCCCCACTTGAATTTAAAAGAAAATTCCAAAATAGCGTAGGACGCTTCTATATATAAGACTGTGCATAAGCAAAGGTGACGCTTGTCTTGAACCTTCACATAGCGAGTAAGAGCCCGATTTAACAAGAGTGACGCTTGTCTTGAACTCTATCTCAGATTTTTCTCAAACCCGCACACAACCTCTCTTAAGGTGTATCTTAAAAGCCCGTGCTTTAATGGCCCTGCACGTGTATCCCGGTTTCATGAACGCTCTAGGAGTTCGCCTCAAAACTCCATAGGAACCGGCCTCAGTTCCACATTCATATAGGTGAGTCTATCTGGAGTACTCCTGAAGCTTGGTACTCCACTCATATTAGAGTATAGATCTCATTAAGAGTTTCTATTATCTCATCCTTTCACATCCGCTTCAGGATTCATGCTTCTTCACTTGCATGATCATTTCCTACCACTCACAACTTGTTGTTTACCCATTGGAACCTAATTCTTGGGATCTCCAGTCTTTTAGGTTGGGTTACCATTATGAGCAATTCATAGGCATTAGTCTCATCTTCTTTGATGTATTATGGACTTCATTTTTAGCTATTCCTTTCGTCAAAGGATCTGCTAAACTTTCATCAGCGTGTATATGACCCATTCTTACAGCTCCTCTAGAGAGTAACTTTTCTCCCTATGCTGTGTTTTCTTCTTATTTGACGTCTCTTACCGTTATAATAACGGTTCTCAATTTATGCAATAGCCGCGGTACTATCACAATGGATCAACACATCTGGTATAGATTATTCCATAAAGGAATCTCAGCTTGCAAGTATCTCAACTATCTTGCTTCTTCATTAGCAGTCGATAATGCTATCTCTTCAGATTCCATAATGGACAGAGCCAATATGGTCAGTTTCTTTGATTTCCAAGATACAGTTTTCTACTATATACTAAATATAGTTGCTAGTTGTTTTGGAATCATATGACAATATATTCCAATCTACATCACTGTATCCTTCAAGTACAACAAGAAATCTCTGCTAATATAATCTGAGATTCATGGTCCTTTTAAGGTATCTCATGAACCTGTCAATAGCATATCAATGCTCATTATTAGGTTTACTAATAAACCTGCACAACAATACCACGCCATATGCAATGTCGGGTCTAATACAATCAGTGGCATACCAAAGGCTGTCAATGATGCTCTCATACTCAATTTGTTTAACACATTCACCAGTGCTCTTAAATAAGTTTACACTTGGATCGTAAGGTGTGCAAGTACGTTTACTTATACTTCTTAAAGATCTTCTCAACATAGTGAGATTGATTTAAAGGAATTCTCATTATGAGTTAATAATCTTAATAACTAAGATTACATCTACCTTTTCGGACTCTTTCTTATCAAAGTTGTTAGACAACAATGATTTCACTCCATTCACAACACGGATGTTTTCTCTAAACATGTAAATCATTTACATAGAGACTTATGATAATGCAAATGCTATTTACTAGTTTATAGTAAATATATTTGTCAGTTTCATTCACTTTTAATTCATTTGATATCATGAAATTGTCAACTTTTCATGACATTTCTTATGGCTTATTAAAGACCATACAAAGTACTATATGACTTATAGACTTTAATTTTCTTGCCACCCACGAGTTACAAAATATTCAGGTTGTTCTAAATAAATTTCTTCTTCCAGTCACGGTAAAAACAAAGGAAAAACAGTTTTGACATCCATTTGGTGTACTATTCAGTTATAAATAGCATCAAAATATTTTAGTACCACTATGGATGTTATTCTTGTGACAGGAGAAAAACTTTTGAAGAAATCTAAATTTTTTTCTTTATCTAAAATCCTTGTCTACAAGGTGAGCCTTGTATTTATCAAAAATTCCATTATGTTTTACATTCTTTTTCAAAATTCATTTACAATCCAGTAATTTGTACTCAGGAGGCAATTCTTTCAAATGTCAAGTCTTATTAGACCATAAAGAATCTATCTTATCTTTTATGGCCTCTTGCCATATATCAGCCTTCAAGGAAGACAACCCTTCTTGAAAGCTAGTTAGATTTTTTTTCTAATGTATAAACTATGTAACAAGGTTCACACTCTTTAGCAACTATTGCTATCTTACCTCTTCGAGGTTCTATAACATCTTGTTCGATGTTCTCATCATTGCTTCTGATCACTGGAGTGTGATCAGTTTCAATACCCCCACTAGTGCCCCCACTATTTCTCAATTTAAGGAGAAATTCATTTTCATAGAAATCAACATAATTTGATTCTATGATCATTTTACCATTTAGGTCATAAAACCTATAGGCTTTACGGTTAATTATATACTCAATGAGTATATCTTCATAGGCTCTACTAGTGAGTTTAACTCTCTTGGTCTATGGAATTTGAACATAGGCCAGATAAACCCAAGTTCTAATATAAGACAAATTTTTTTTTTGAAGAAGCTAAATTAGCCCACCCAAATTGGCGCCAGAGAGAATCGAACCTCAGACCTCAAGAGGAGCACACTCCTAGGTCCCAAGTCAATACCAATGCACCAACCCAAGTGGGTACCTAATATAAGACAAAATTAGATTGTCTTTTCTTCAAAATTCATAAGTTGAAATTTTGTTCTTGTGCTTGGGCACTCTACTTTGCACAAAACAATCAATTAATAAAAATTTCTCACACTAATATAATGAGATGCAACATTGAAATTAAGCATGATTGCAACAATAACTAGCTCGGTAAAGGTTCTATAAATTTTTTAAACTTTACTGTTCATTTCAAAAGAGTAAGGTGCAGTTGTTTCATGATAATTTCATACTCATTGAAAATGTGGGAATCATACTTTTATGCCTCTATCAAAATCATTTGATTTTGTCATTGAATTACTTTTCAATTTCAGTTCCATATAATTGGAACATGTCAAAAACATCACTCACTTTTATTTTTCATAAGATCTATAAAAAATATAACTTGAACAGTCATCAATAAAAGTGATGATTTTTTTCTTCTGTTTCTAATCAAAGTACCATCTAGAGTTTTAATTCACATTGTGCATCCGATTCTTGAATAATTTGTCGGTTGACTTCAGACTTGTGAATTTCTTTCTAGTGTTGTTGTTCAAGACAACAAACACTTCATTTTTCTGATCTTTCTTTCTAGATTCTTCTTCAAAGCGAAGACATGTTATCAGACATTTGAGGGAATATTGTTTTGCCTTTTTATCCTTATTCGGTTGTTATTTTTCAAGTAAAATTGGAATATCTTTCTTCAAAACAATAGCAACTCTGTTGTTATAGCAACTCTGTTGTTATTATAAAAAACATAATTTTTTGTTGCCAATATTTGAAGTGATTTCCTTCAAACCGAAATGGTTTGTTCTAGTTAACAACATCATAATCCGAGCCAGTAATTTCTTCGGTAGACATGGCAGAAAGGAAACGTCTTAAAATTGTTGTTTCCGAGGTTCAAAATTGTTAAAATAATTTTCAGCCACCGAAGAGATTACTGGACTGAGTCGCGGGTGAATACGCTTTCTTTAAGACGTTTCGCGGCACTGCCCAAAATTGTGCAAGGCAGACGATCAACCACGAAGTCTCCAGGATAAAACAGCCCAGTTCTCTACTGATACCGATAAATACTGCACTGTAGATATCGGGCAAGAATTACACCCTCAATTATGATACTTAAACCAGTGCGCTATGGTTTTAAGTTCATTCTAATATGGTGCTATAACCATTCCAATATGGTACTGAGACCATTCTTATATGGTAACTAAGACCATTCAAATCATAGGGTATATGGTTCTATGACCATTCTTAAATTTGAAGGAACTGTGATACTAGGATCACTCTTAAAACATAATAATAATATTAATACTAGTATTACTCAACTTGAATAATATTTAGTATTCTCTGAACAATTATAGGAAGAAAAAAAACTAATCCAATTCTATTTTAATTTGCATAACAAAATAACGAAACCAATTAATGTAGCTAATTCATTCATTCTAGTTTCAATCTTCCAAAAATTAAACTCAACAATGGTACTAGAATTCGGTCCTAACATTGATAATAACTGAGTTGTATTATTCAATACCTGCGTATTCTTAATATTAACAAATTACACCATGAGTCAAATAGAATTAGTGTCATGCTATTAGCCTCCATCCATAAACTAATTACTTGCCCATTTGTTTCAAATAAAATAAATGTAACATACCTTAGCATAGATAGTTCATAGGGCTTCGATAGAGTTATCATCTCGGTGCAAAATATGGAATCATCAGCTTAATTAATCAAGCTAGATGAGGCATGACACGAGTATACAAATAAACTAAGTGTTTGCTATTTGTATCGTAATCCTAATAGCAATAGAGCTTGGAGCGAAGGTTTCTAAACTGTATATTTTGCTTGGCGGCAGCTGAAGTGGTGTTGTCATTTTTATTAGGGTAATCCTCAAATAACACAACACTTTTATATAGCAAAAGAAAATAAATAATGCTTCTTAATAGGAACACATGCTCTGACTTTTTCTATTATCCTTCCTATTATTTAGTAACTCAAGTAAGTTTCTACAACATGAGTCTACTTTCATTATTTTTATTCTCAAAATACAAACTAGTATATAATACATACTAGTATGCTCTAGTACCCGATGTGGGCCATACAAATTTTATTTTTAATTCACACAATATTGTGTTCTTTGTTCCAACACCAACAAATAAAGTTCAAATCTCCTTAAAATAGTTGTGCAATTGTCATTAGCATTTAATATATCATGTGATTAACTTGTAGTTTTCTTCCTAAAAAAAACTTAGTTCGACATTGTGTTGGTCGTTATCTTATTGCAGCGTTATTTTGTTATATTTGTCTTGGTGTGACGTTTGTTTGATTCAGGTTACCATATTGGATTTGATTCGGTGCAGATTCAAACAATGACTTTGACGTTGAAGTGTTGCAGACTCGGATCATGATTATTTCGAGCATTTCAATTTCATCATATTTGTAGGCATTTTAGCCTTGCACGCTATTAACATTGGTACTTTGAGTTTGTTCACATATTCATACTTTTTAGTTTTTAGCGATTTTAAATTATATTATTCGATATATTTTATCAATTTGAACGGATGAATATCATTTTTAATAAAAAAATATATAGTCATTAGTATTTAACAATAATTTTCCTACCTCAATCTTTTGTTATATTTTTTTTGGTACAATCGTTTGTTATATTTTAATCTACTTTAAGCTTATTGAGAAATATGAAAATGTTAGTTTATAAATAATTTTATGAACCGTCAAGGTCGGATTTTTCTTTGAAAAGCCAAAAGAAATTTTATTAATTTCGTGGATAAGTAATGAATTAATTTTGTGTGAGCTTTAATTAAACACGTAACCTGCCCTTACCTAAATTGTAATAGCGACCCATCCCATGTGGCCTTGGCTCAAGATTTTTTTGTTCAGCATGACACTGACATGGTATGCCATGCTCCGGAAGATTAAAATAAATTTAAGGTTTAAGTTTAAATGTAACGTGGTGATTGACGACAGACTTAATAGGAAGGACTACTGTTTGATTTCCACAACTGCAATTGTGAAGGGGCTGTAAGTATAATCACTGTTAAGACTGATCTCCAAATCAGATTAGATCATCCTGTGGAACAGATATTGATTGTAAAAAAAAAAAATTACGAATTTTTATCTATTTATTTTTACTGAATTTAAATTTTTCTAAGTCTTAACCCCCCTACTAAAGAAAATATGATAACATAAAAAAGTTAGCAGCAAATTTCAACTAACTATGGTTACTGGTTAGGATTAAGATATTAATTAAATTAAATACTCAAATGGGTAATTACTAATTAGTCCTACAGAAATGGAATTTTTCATAAAGGGGATAGACTTGTTGTGGGTAATGGGTATGGCTAAAATGGGTCCCACTGGGTGTCACCTATTTGCATTACACCTAATCTAAGTTGTGGGCCCAATCTAGGTGTGCTTCCTTTCTCCTTAGCAATAACAATTTTGACAATCCCTTACCTCCTCCCCCTTGACCCCTAACCTACAGACCAAAACTTCCATTAATAATTTCATTTATTTATTCAATCACCTCTTTTCCCTTTTTATTTTTTGTGGTTGGCTTGCTAATTTTTTTATTTTTAATTATGTTTGCTGGCTAATCTTACTTAAGACGGTGGACACCTAGTTGTACTATGTGTATTAGACGAATAAGCTATCGTGGACACCCTCTTAAAAAAACTTATCATGGTACACAAATATTACTATTTAAATTGTTTTGTCTTTATCAATTTTTTTTTGTTGAATTAAAAATCTTTATCAAAAGTTTTTCTCTTAGTCATGAAATCAAATATTATTTTATGAAACGTGTGACACACATCTTTTGAGGGAACGATAATTTAAGTAGTTTTTTTCATCTCAAAAGATTAATCTTTAACTTATGATTAAGAGATACTTTGAACATCACAGAGTCACTGAATGGAATCCCCCGTTTCTTTCGGAGGTGCTAACCGGTAGTGAGGCAGAGATGACTAAGTTACATTTTGAACATGACCAAATGCGTAGTTCATTCAAATCTCACAATTTTGGAAGAAAAAAAACTAACAACAACAAACATAAAAATGAACTACAAAATATTTATGTAAATATTTTGGAAATTTTATTAAATATTTTAATGTTCATGATCAGATCGAATCAAACTTTTTTTATCAAACTATTTTAAATTAACAACATATACAAATGAAGCTATTATTTTTAAAAGGAGACATTCTTTCCTGGGAACAAAGTTACATTCTTATCTAGGAACAAAATTATAGGCACAAGATTTGGGCACATACACATTACTCAAAAAATTTAAAGAAAAATAAAATAGCCACATAAATTAATATAATTTTAATCATTTTTTATTAATTTTTTTTTCTTCATGTGTGTGTGCTTAACACCTCAAATTTATGATTGTGCCCAATTAAGTAATTCCCCTGATTTTTAAAAGTTATACAAAATGGTGATAACCAAGGCATTTTTACCATGTATTACAAGAATCCATGAAAATTTATAATTATGAATAAAAATAAAATGATTTTCTTGACCAAAAATAAAAAAATAAAAAAATGATTTTCAAGGAGGAGGAACCAACACCTTGTAAAGTAACGACTACATACAGTCCCTTTTTCTTTATCAAAGTACTGTACAGTCATTGTTAACTATGACCATGATCATGGTCCCACAAATATATATAGAGGATGGTGGCTGCAAAATTGAACGCTGTATAGATGGGAAGTCCCATAATCAGCCCATCACATCCTTAAATTAATAATATAGTTGCTATATACATTACAACATGACCCAATAAAACCAACCCCACCAACTTCAGCCCCATTCTTCTCTCCATGCAGGTTGCTAACAACTAACCACTGGTTTTCAGGGACACTGTCATCTTGCCAAGAGAGTGAGAATTTCATTGCCAACACAGCTGGATTCGATTGCAAGCTTAAGAGGAGTGTTGCCTTCTTTATCAGCTAAATGTGGATTGGCCCCCCTGTAAATGATTGACAACTCAGCAAATTTTCCCAAGTATACCAGAAAATATCAAACCATGAAAAAGCGTATGGATAAAATTTCCATGAAATCAGCTCTAGTTTGATATTAAATGCAACATTTATCATGGTGTTGTGATAAAGTAAATTCATGGTTAGAAAAGAAGAAAAGAATAGTGTTCAATCCACCAGTGTTCAGCTTGCTAAAGGATTTAATGAAAGACAAATGCTAACTAGTGCACGTAACTAGTGCACCACGTGCACTAGTTAGCAAGACCCTTAACGATGTGACAATAATGAATTAGAGACACTCTCTCTACTTCCGAAATAAAACAAGGTAAAAATACGTTGAAAAATAGCAGAACCAAATCATCAAAAATAGCAACAGCCAAGTAGAAAAATGGTATAATTATTCACTACTCAATGAACCAGACAGTAGAAATGACAAAAATAGCAGAATAAAATCATCAAAAAATAGTTTTTCAGCATGTCCAAGTTAAGTTTTGGGGCTTATGCTTTTGAGAAAGTTAGATGTACTACTATTCCAATACGTGGAAATGAAGAAAGGAATAGTGTTAAACTAATTTATCACTTTAAGGTGTATTTGGAAAATTTTACAAAGTTCTGCACGTACTCTGTTTAGCATGTATGATAAAATTAAAATTTTGACATCTTCGTCCAGTTTGCCGTGCAAATGCATTATTAACTAATTGATCACATAAGGAGAATTTGGGTATATAATACAATGGTTGAAAGTGTCTACAATACCTCAGAAGAAGCACTTTAGCAGCTGCGGGCTTCCCTCTGGTAATACAGTAATGTAGTGGTGTCCAACTTCTTGAATCACAAGCATTTACATCTGCCCCATGCTGTAGAAGAAGATCCACCATGCCAGCGTCACTTGTTAAGCAAGCCAGGTGAAGCACACTAGAACCATCTTGTATGTCCTCAATCAACTGATTCTCACTTTCAGATGATTTTTTGAAATTAATCAAAGAAGCTATGTTGGAAGAGTTACCTGCACAATACCTAATTATTCTTCGAGGACTTCCTGGCTTTTCAACACCAAAAACTTTTCAGGAGTTCAGATAACTTGGACAAGAAGACATACCAGAAAATGCTTGCTTACTGATGGCATTGACATCCATTTCTGACTTGACAATGTGCTGGTACACTGCCTTCTTGTCATTAGCACAGATGCTTTCCAACATTTGTTGTGCAGGGGTTTTGTCTTTCCGGCAAATAAATATTTTCTCAGCATACTGCAATAAGTATAAACTATTAAGTTCTGACTACAGTGTGTTAAACTTCCATTCATGCTACTACATGCTAGATTAGATAGAAATCATTCATAACTGGAGAAAAGGTAAACTTATCTTAAGTTTAAATAAGAAATAAAAATAAGATAACATACAGTTACCAAATATTCAGTATAGGCATTTATTAATCCCATTATCAAAATGCATTTGGGGTATCAGACACAATTTTTCACTGTAAGAAGAAAAGGGTATGGTGGGCTTAAATGTAGTTAAATAGGCTTGGTTGGGATTTGATTTGAGATCAAGCTGTCCCCAAAGTGATTTGGTACAACTTGAGACCCTAAATGGCCTTAAGTTAAAGAGAATTAAAGCGATAAAAAGAAAACCATAAATTAAATAGTTCATGAGTAATGAGTAAAACTTTTCTTTTTCTATTTTGTACTCATGTAAGTTGTTACAACTCACTCCAGCCCCATATTGCTATCATTCCATTGTTATTTTTACAGTTTCAGCATCTTATTGTAGAGAGCATTCTTCCTCTGCTTTGATAGTTTCTTCAATATAAAGAGTACTATTTCTTCTTCATTTCGCCTATCTGGTTCCTATCAAAAGGATTCAAGCCTCCCCTCATCTTTCTAAACAGGAAATGGCAAAAGAAACATAAAGTTCTCTAAGATTTACCTTTGCGTGAATGAACTTTTCCTTTAATGGATTAGAATCATCATGTTTTGGTTTTCTTGCATGAAATAGGTTGTCTCTATTTTCCTTGGATGAACTACATTGGAAGGTGCTTATAAACATAAGTTAAAAGTCCAAACAGATAATCCCATCAAGTTTTGTGATTCTTACCCAACATGAGTGTCATCATCTTGCAAAGTACTCTCTGAACATAACAGCTCCTCCCAAACTGAGTTTGCAAAATTATTGCCCAGAGACTCGAACATACTTAAGACAGAGTGGTCCCATACTTTCACATCAAGTGTCAGTGATCTTACCTGCCAAAAGTATTCTCCACCTTAGCCTTAGCTACAAAAGTGGAAATTAAAACAAAGGACTTTATTTTGAAGAAAACTTAGAAGCAGTTCCTTAACTGCTGTTCATACTGTTTTCCATTAAAAATACAAAGCAACTGTCAAAAATTATATCACTGAGATGCATTTTAAAACCGTTTTGTTGTATCTGTTTAATGAAAATAACTTTTTCTTTGTGTATAGCTAGCACAGTATTAACAGTGTCAACGACAATGTTTCAAAAAAATTAGAGTTCAAAAAAATAAAACAAAATAATGCAAACCGTTGAAAAAAGGGGAACAAAAAAGAAAAAGAGAAAAGAAAGAAAGCAATGTGTAGACTCTCATTTTATAAATAAATCAATTATTAATCGGAAAAATTGCTAGTAGGACTTGAATATATTGGTCTTATATGACGATCATTAATCAGTTTATTTATTTATTTATTTTACTTTTTGTACTTCCTGCATTGGTACTCATGCAATGATAACTTTATAGTCATACTGCAACATTCGTTCCTCAAACCCTTTCCTGCTAGCCTAATTCCCTGGATATTTTTGCTAGTTTATGTTTACAATTTTCTTTGCATGCTCACATTAAGTTTTGATCGGTTAATTTTAGTCAAATTGTCTTAATATTTTGCAGTGTTGGGACTCGCTAAGCTTAAAGATATAAAATGAGCCAAAATATGGTGTCTAAGACATGAACTTATTGTAAAAAAAAAAAGACATTGAAGAGTAACAACTGTTAGCTAGCAGGTCAGAGGTCCTTTAACCTTGTTTTAGCTTCTTCTTTTTTTTTGGTTTATAACCCTCTGGTTCCTAGGGGAAAGGGCCCCTAGTAGTCCAGAGTTCGGCCGCAAGGTAAGTAAAGTCTGGCCAATAAATTGCTCCACCCAGGAATCGAACCCGGGTTACCTTGTTTTAGCTTTTATTCAGTAAAAGATGACTCGAAATAAACCATCTACAACATTGAAGGCAAAAATTAACGTGTGACCTCAAATACTTACTTTTGATATATGCACCCCAAGATTACGATGAACACCGGAGCATTCAATGCATATAAGGATGCCGAGGTTTAGAGATGCCCAGTCTGGTTCAGGCTTACCACAATCAGCACATTTGTCATTCCCGCTCACCTTTCTAAGAACATCAATAGGTTTTTCATTTTTTATACTGCGTTTTTGCAACTGCATACTTTTAGATAAACGTAAGTGGTTACTTTTGGATCCAGACTTTACGACCTCAGTGCGGTCATCATCTGGAGAACTTTCTAACATATCATTCTTGTCGATTGAGCAAGAGTCACCGTTTTCTGAGTCAGCTGAGGGAGGCTGTAATATAATTATTTTATAATCATAGCAATCAAAATTAGTATGGAGATCAAAAGATGCATTTTAAAAAAATACGTATATTACATACTGATCCTAGGGTCTGGACACTCAACAAGGAGGCAATTACTCCATTTATCTTTTCCATCCACTCCATCTGGTCCACTGCATTTTCTGCCTGATTTGATTTCCTTAGTGTCATATAAGTAATAATAAAGGCCAACTACACATTGATAAATCTAAAGAATAAATACCTGCAATGTATAGCTCTTTGATGGCGAAATTATTCTGAAGCAAAATCTTAAATCTAACTGATCAGCATCAACCTTTATAGTTGATGTCAGCAGATTTACTGTATGACGTGCTACAGATTTTTCATCATGGACACCCCCATGGTAATGAGAAGAAAGCCATCGACTCAGAAACCCAGAACCATTTTCAGCGGCATTCTTTCTTGGAGATGGTTGATCATTGTCCTGAGACAGAATGCTCAGCATTTAATAAGAATGTACATCATCTTATTTCATGTGTTAGAAAGTTGAGTATAGTTGGTGACTTACATATGACACACTCCATGGTTTGCGGTAGTAATACAACATTCCTCGGCTATCAAGAACAAAATACCTTCTTTTCCAGTCACCTCTCAAATTGGAAGATCGCTTTGAAAGATATCCTTGTCGAATGATTTGAACCTAAACTTTGTACACGAGATGAACAAATGAAAATGAACAGGACTCAATATTGTTTTTGCCAGTAACGGGAGTCAAAATTGAAAAGTTGTGAAATTTAATGAAGTACTACATATCCTCAGAGAAAGAGGGAAATGTATTCTAAAATACCTTTCCATTTGCGGCAGATTCCTTTATTACATCTACTACTTCAGGTGATATCCTAGAAAAAGGTTGCACAGAGTCTCCAGTAGGAGAACCATTCGGGCCATTCAAGGACAGCCTACTTTCTTGATAAACCTGTTTCTTGTATTCCTGCATTCTTTTATAAAGTAATATCTGGTCCTTATCGAAACTTTCTTTTGACTGTTGTACATAATCCAAAACCTGCAACATAACTTGCTTAGTCAGATATTTAGGCATTCGATCCCTTACTTCTTAGTAGTTCTTAAAGACCAAGTTAGAAGAAAAATGGTTCCCAAACTTCACAGTTAATAATTCCCACACATAGACCAATATTGTGGCTCGCATGCAAGACTAGGTCTTATAGTTTCTCATTTTAGCCACTACATTGATCATAAATTTTAATTAATGATACAAAAATAATTTCTAAGACAATAAAAAAAGGTGCCTTGTAAGACAGGAAAGAAAATATTCCATTCAGTCAACATATTGAAAATACCAATCAAGGTTTCAAGCAAAAATTTATATTATATGCTTGTCACTGGGATAAACTAGTGGTTTCACATCTGGCTGATGCAACCCATGGTTCAAGGTTTTGAGTTTTGAAGTACGCTACACCAACAATTCCAAACATGTTATACTAACCCAATAGTCAGATGATAGATAAATTAACTACGTTTCAGCTGCATAACCTCATTGGTTTATAATTTTTGAAAAATCAATAGAATATTATATATACTTTTCGGTGAAAGAATTATGTACTATCAAGCAAAAATAGAGCTAAGAGCAAAACCTCGCTAATGAAAGGTTCCATCTCATGTAGTAGCTGATATCCCTGCGAGAGAAAGAATTTCCAGATATAGCATAAGTGCAACACTACATATGGAAAAGAGCCAGTTATGTGAATATACCTGTTGAAAGTATCGAAGATGGGCATCCATAATTCCAGTAACAACCTCTAAAAACTCAAATCTCTTCTTGACCTCAATGTTATTAAGAGAACCAACCTAGATCATGAAATATGTTATGTAGCTAAGACCTAATAATTAATATTTCATTCAGAGCAGATCCTGTTGCAAATTAAAATACCAGACTGAAACGGGCTTCCTCAAACGATGTTCTTGCATTCTTCAATTCCTGGAATGTCTCTACCAAATTAGATTCAAAAGGATCACAGTAACTCAAACAAGCTATTGGATAAACTTAATGAATACAAAATGACAGAAATTTTATGGAAATACCTCTTCTACGACGGTGGCAATATCAATCTTAGTGCTTTTTCTCAGTGACATAAACTTTTCACGTGCCTGCATCACAAAACCCGCATTGCTTGTGTTATGATAAAGAAATATGTGGGTGACCTTTCAGCAGCACTATAAACTTAAGAAATAAGTCACCAATTAATAATTTAAAATGCTAGAACTTTTCCAAAATAGCAAATCCATGAATCGTGTGAGCAGTTGAATATATCACAAAAAAAAAATGTAAGAACATCAAAATCGGTTTCTGATTCAGTAAACAATACAACTTAAACCAAACACGTGTAACAGAACGAAAGCAAATCTATGGATGCAGAGTTCACCACCCTCTGCAATATTTTCACAATGAGAAGTACCTGGTCATATACAAGGGAAGCTTTATCAAAACGCTTACGAGCTTCCTGCAAGCATTGCTTGAAGTGTTAGAAGGGAAAATAAAAGCAATACTACCAGTCATATGAACGCAAAATATGAATACATCAAATTGATATAAAAACTCAGGCTAAACAGGCATCATCTTTAAAACTGAATTTTGTCAACAAAAAAACATTAAAACTGAACAGTGGTAATTTTCACTATGAATAGTCGTATGATATTGATAGTTTCCCCAAAATAATATTAGCTACGTGTTTGAACAGAGAATTGGATATAAAGAAAACAGATAAAATAGCGCACACAAGAACGCAACCGACTGGTATCACGGAGTCTGGCCAATTGTGGCCATATCTTCAACAGCTGAGTGGCTGTTGGAATTTCTTGTAAGTGGGTTTAGGGTTACAAATTACAACTTGAGTTTAAATATTACAGTCCAGTTTACAAGTTTACCCCCAAAGCAAGCTTAACCCTCGCTCAGTTCCCCTTGTTGTGGTTTCAGCTCTACTCGCTTCGCTATGCTTGAGCAACTGCCCACTTATCAGTAAATATGAGCCATACACAACATTATGTTCCTTCACCGATTGTAATGAGTGCTTAGGATTAAAATTAGAAACAAAATGAGACTGTAGACCACCTGAGGTATCTTTTAGGAAAAGATTGTCATAATGAAATTTTGGAAGTACTTAATCTAGATGTTCCTTTACTTATAATTATAAGTTATAACTAAGTGTTTCAAGCTATTAGGGCAATAAGAAATCTTAATCGTAAAGTTATTAATGGAATTAGCTTAAGTCCTGGCATGGACACTGTCTTGGACATACACTAGAAGTTGAGGAACTGCTAGTATACCACATTAACACGTTTTCACCAAAAGATATTGGATTGCGCTGTAAGTACGTGGAACATTCTTTGGTTGCTGGGCTATAGTATTACCCTCCTTTAATTAATTTTGTTGAAAGTTTATGATAGTGATCTAATCATGTTTATGTCTTTAAATTTCTAAATATGACCTGAGCTATGAACTTTTAGCTAAATATTCTACTTTATAAACTTGTTTTACTATTGTTTAGAGAAGAGAACGGGATAATTGCACCCATTGATTGAGACTCGAGAAATGAATGGGAAATTTTCATCTATTATGGCTCCCCCACCTAATGGACTAGTCATCTGGGTTGACCTCTCCTCATGAGCCTAAGTCATAATGAATACGTGCTTTCATTGAGAGTTGGGGTACCAACTATTGTAGAAAAGATTATTTAATCTCAACTTAGGAGGTTCAGGCATGTGCAGAGAGACCCGTACAGTGTAGATTACATATTAAGGAGAGTATATCAGACAGAGAAGCGTAATCATTAGAGGTAGAGGAAGATCAAGAAAAACTATAGGTGAAACTATGAAGAAAGATTTAGAGTCAATGATTTGGTTATTAACATGATTTATATAGAAAATTATTACGTCGTTTGATCTATGCAGCCGACTCCACCTAGTGAAATAAGGCTTGGTTGTTGTTGCACTTAATAAAATAACAATATCAAAGTCTTATCTCACTGGGTAAATTCAATTGCATGGACCAAACAACATAATTCCCTATCATGTGTTTATTTTAGAGTTGTGTGTTTACCTCTAAATCTCTCTTAATGGTTTGACCTATAGTTTTTCATTGTTGCCCGTAACTGTCAATGTCATCAAGCTATTTGTATGAAATTGAGTGTATGGTGTGGGCTGCACATATCATGCTCTCTGTATTATCTATATTACAAAAGAATGAGTTAAATTATTTGTTTATACTCTTTTCCACATGCTTACATGCTCATAAATTCATTGATTATTTAAGGAGTTATCTATACCATTCTAATAGCAGAACTGAATATATGTGATATACCACATTATGTTAAATTCAATTGAAAAAAAGATGTCCAATACCAAGAGTTGTACAACAACAACTTGAGAGAGGAAGGGAAGAATCAAATTTCTTTATCACTACTTTACTTAAATATATTCACTATAGAATCTACTAGAGCTAGGCAATATCATAAAGTATGACATCTTAAAAGTACACAGGCTTTGTGTATAAGAACAAACACTGGTAGTATAAACATTAAAAACATCTAGAAGTATACCTTGACTTCATTGATGTCAATATTGACAATTTGTAGTAACCGGTCATCAATCATGTGCTCTACCTAAGAAGCCATATTAAGTATAGTCAGCATAATTAGAACAATTGCCTCTAATTTACTGAGTGGAAAAATCACAACCAGCATCAATTGACAAATTAAACTCCCCTAGAATCTCAAGGTTTATAAGTTAAAATGGTGGATAGCCACCAGTTTCACCAATGTTTAAGTGTTTTTCTTATTATCACTGGTTAAAATTAAAAAAAAAATCTACAAACAAAACTGCACTAGAACATAGGCAACACAAAGACACTATTTAGCAAGTAATAAATTTATATGCGCCCATTTTATCACAATTTGTTAATTGCTATTCTTTGTCAAGGAATAAGTACAGCAAACAGGAACGTGTTTAGAAACAACAAGATGGTTTAAGTGTCAAAAAGGAATTGCAATAGTAGAACTTTCATCACGTAAAATATAAAATCAACCATTAACGAAATAATACACTGCTGAAAAACAAGAAAGACAATGATAGCAAGAGTTAAACATTACCTGCGACCTAAGAAGTTCCTTGTATGTACTGATTTCTCTCAAAGCAATGGTAAATTTGTTCATTACAGGTCCTGGGAATACCCAAAACAAAATTTATCAAAATCAACAGCAAAGATAAAGTTGTATTTAATGGACTTAATGCAGTATTATGTATATTCAAAGGAAGCACCAAGGTTGAAGAAAAGCACATGCAAAGAGTAAACAAATAAAACATGCTTTATATCTGAAGCAATTTCACCCATATTTCCAGGGGATTTTGGAAGCTTATTTGATTGCTTTAAAGTATTCTGCACAGCATCGGATAAACCTCCAGCAACAATGTCCAGTTATACCCATCCTAGTTTTCATGTCAATTCAAGCCTTACATAGCCGGTGATTATCTTCATACAAGAATCTTTCCAGTTATTGCTTCTTACCAAACATAGGAGAATGAAAGTCATTATTATTATTTTATGAGACAGGGCAGTCGGTGGGGGAGCGAACTACATGGCTTACCTCCCAAAGCAACGAAATGAGGATCATTATGCCCTCCTCCAAAACTTTCAAGGGAGCTTACAAATGCGATCTCTCCATCATAAGCCTCTCCAAGCCCTTCCCTAAAAATTGTCAAAAGTACCAGGCATATGAGAAATCTTAAGAACAAAAAGACTTTGGTTATTTAATTTACCATAGTGATCAAATTCAAAGGTAATCCTTGGTTCATGATACTAAATGTTCTGGTATTTGCAATGTGTGTGGGTCGTATCATGATGAACATTTTTCCCCATAAGAGTCTTACATAGTGCACACACAAAAACTAGCTTTCTTCCTCTACTCCTATTCTGTTTTTTTTATATAAGTTGTTAACTCAAGACCTTGTGCACCCAACCCTGTTCAAATATTTTTTTCTCTTACATGCGCTTTTACATCCACTTTGGTAAAACCATGAAGCAATTAGTACATAGAGAAACTTTTCAGTTACTTGGCACATTCATAAAAGTTTGCATTTCACTCAAGACACACTTTCTTGCTTGTTTTTGTCACTTTGGTCAAGAATCAATCCACGAACAAGAATCACCGTGTTGTTTATAATCATTCAACAAATGACATGTTATGCAATTCCAACAATATACTTTAAAATTGTTTTTTAGTTATATACTATGAAGAATCGACTCAACCCGGACATAGACACCAAACACAACACTAATATTGACAAATTTTAATTGAGAAAATTGGAGTAATTGAATGTAACTATATGGTGAGCATCGAACCCACTTGGGTTGGTCTGGTGGTATTGGTTTGGGACCTGAGAGTGTGCTCCTCCTTAAGGTCTCTCAGGTTCGATATCTTATATGCAACTAAACTAACCAAGTAAGTAATTAATCGTATATATAAAAAGTGTAACAGTGGAAAATTGAAATTAGGAATGAAATGAAAATGATGAATTAAAACGTACGTATACTTTCGACATCCTTTGTAGAACTTGGTGCTTCTAAGGCGTAATGATTCAGCACTTTCCTCCAAGCATTGGAGCTGCATCCACAACCAATTCATTCATGATTTTAAAAATGAAACAACTTAACTAATTAATTTTCCACAATGAATAGAAATTAGAATATATAGAATCATAGATAGAAAAATAGAATGAATGAAGATGAAATTGATAAGAAGGAAAGAGAAGAAAGATCGGAAAGAATTACCTGTTGACGGAACATAGGAGTGTCATCGAGATTTGTGAAATGCATTTTGGAATAAGTTTAAAGAAAATCAAAATTATGATTATTCTTCTTCTTCAGAAGAGAAAGGAATCGCTATATGTATGTAAGTAACGGTTGCAGAGAGAGAGAGAGAATGTTGAATGAATGTTATTGGTATTTGTTTTGGAAGGAGTTGGGAATGAAGAAAGACGAGACGGTTAGCGCTGATTGCGATATTTCATGTCCATCGCTCTCGCACACACTAATTTTTACCCGCCTTTTCCCTTTCTCTCTCCAAAACAACCAACGTGTCCTTTTCATTTTTTATTTTATTTTTCATATCAAGTCCTTATCATTTCAATATTTATGTTTTTTCAGAAATTGGACCCTCACCTGCCCTATTCAGCCATATCCATCTTCTTGTTTATCTAACGGTTGGTTGATGAGCCAAGTTTATGGTGTACAAACGAGACACGTCTTTCACTGTACACAAGTTTGTTTTTATCATTAAATCAATAAGTTTAATTATTAAATCAAATGAGATGTGATATTTTAATCAAATGATAAGATTTATTTATTCAATACTGAAAATAAATTTGTGCATGGTGAAAGATTTATTTCACTATCTTATGCATGTTAGGGTCGGTCTAAGGTGAGAGAGCCTATCATATCTCTCACCTTGCGCTAGCACGCGCCACCATCCATCCCCATCTTTGAAACTGCATGGAAAGTAGACAGCTTCATTTTCATAAGTATGATAATGATGTAAGGTGAGCTATTGTTGTTGCTGCTGGAACTTTCAAAAGGTTGTGATCATTTCAGAAATCGTTCTTTTCCTTGAACTTATTATCTTCTATTTTCTACTAAACAGTGTTGGTCTCTTCTTGATGGAACTGTGCAATAACCGAAAATAAACTGAGTATGATCGAGGAATTCCTCGTCTGTTTTTTTTGTGCTGGGGACCAAAATCAATTAACAATAAATGAATAAGATTGTGCTTTTTTGTGAAAATTTATTGTTTTGCATTAAATGATACGTCCAACCTATTGTGTGCATTCATTCATAGTTCCAAACTGCCAGCCTACACTGCTTGAACTTGAATAGAATGTTGTAGTATATACAAAAATATTGGAAATAGAGGAGCAGAAGAAATGAAATTTCATCTACTACAAGAGATTAGAAAAACACATCAGAATACATTCACCATATTCCACCGAAAATGTTACCTTCATTTTCCCTTCAACTGGGGAATGGAATTAAAATGGTTTTTACTCTTCATTTCATCATAAAATATCCAAACCATTGAATAGTAACTTTATGATTTCATTTCACTTTCATCAAAGTACTTTCTACTTCTTTATTCATTAGATACTCAAACACACCCTTAATATTCTCATCAATGAAAGGTTAAGTTACTTGGTGCACCAGTAAAATACAACCAAATTGGTGAATGCGAGACAAAACTACGATAGACTACAGTAGAAATTAAAAATTAAGAGGAAAATACCTACAAGTGGCGAATACATAACTTGACAAACCTGCTAAAGATATTTGCATATTGAACCCCATGCTATCCCTCGTTCAATTAAAAATAAAAATATACAGCCCTTTCAAGATCGTATGATGAATATATTTTTTTGGTACATGTATGATGAATATATGAAAGCTTTCATAATCAAGATTCAACAATGATGACCAAATACAATTTGTGTAAATATAGTCCTTCTCGAAGAAAGGGAAAAAAGTTTTTTTTTAATACAACAGCATCTACCTTTTATTTTTGAAACAAATTCCATACTAGTCAAGTGTTGTAACAAAATCAAAACCAGTGACCAAATATAATCTATCCGCTGTAAATTTCCAAAATATCTAGACCACTCAAAATTTGTATATCATCTCATAATTTAAAACAATTTTCAACAAAGGAACCCCGCCTGATCAGTTTTCTAGAAATTTTCATTTTAAAGAACCAAGCACCGAATCAAATATACTCATCCAAATATTCTACTTATAAAGCCGCCCTTTGCTCTTTTGTCCTTCTTCATCCTATTTTCAATAGATGGGAATTCGATAGTGTTATACGCCAGGTCCAGCACAATAGGGTTACGGGCAATTGCCTGGAAAGCTGGTGGAAAGGGTGCAATGCGAGGTGCAGATTTCACATTTGAATCACCCACAGCAGACTCATAGACATCAAGTTTCTCCAATAGGAACTTCTCCAACTGAAACAGGTAGGAATTCATGTCAGAATATATCCATAAATGTTTGTGCAAATACTATTATTGTCTACGGAGATAAGACAAATTCAACAAAGTCAAAAGTTACAACTTCCCATATGACATGCTAATGTGTGACACTAAACAAAGGATCAAATAAGAAGTAGAAACATATGTACCCGTTCAGCTCCAGTCAATGATATATTGGAGATCCCTTCGGAGATATTCTCTTGAGTCTTCTTCTCCTCCATGATCCCCAGTGCATGTTCTATACAACTGTTGGAACGGCATTCATTGCTAAAGACCTCTAATTCTTTGATCATAGTCTGCCAAACCGAAGAGGAAAAGAAATACAAATCAGAAGAAAATACAATAGCAATCAAATCAAACATGAGGTTTCATATGATTTAAGAATTAATGAATACAAATCTAAAACTATCATTTAACCAACAAAAGTTTCATGAAAATGAAAACACTATGCCAATCCTAAAGTTCTTGGTGTGGGATTAGAAACAGTATACTAGTACAATGATCTCCTCTGACCTGACTTGCCCAATAGATTACCATCTTTGGATCTAGCTTAGACTGCTTAGTTGGAGGAGATCTAACTTTGACCAAAATTGTCTTTTGAAATATTCTCACAACACAGGTAATAGTGCCAGCATCTGATCTTAAAAATTAACTAAAATTACCTTATTATTGCCATCTAGCGTTTGAAGCTTTTTTAAGGCATCTTCAGCTAAACTGCGAGCACGACAGTACAAAGCGTATGCTTCAGCCCTCTTTCCAGCCACACTGTATGACTTTGCAACATAAAAGCACCTGCACATAAGTCATAAGCATGTACACCTTTAGTTTAGGTGGCAACATCTCTTTAAAGACCAGATACAGATGTGGTTGTACTGTACTGCTAGCACCACAGTAATCACACCACCTACTACTCAATTGCCCCTTCCTTGGGGCCATATGAAACGGGACAAAAACTTAATCTTGTTTTCAGAAACATCAAGGCATTAACCACACAATAAAGAAAATATTTGCATATGTTGCAGCTTACTGATAAGTAAACCACTTTGCCGTCAAAAAAAGATAAGCAAACCACTTTAACATTTATTCCAGAGTCCATTCATCAGATAAGAGATGACAAACTGGGTTTGACCTTTCCCTAAACTCTACTGTGATGGGAGCTTTAGGTACTAGGTTCCTCTATAATCATCTGTTAAAAGATAATAAACAACTCAAAAAATGAGGGAACTCAAACTGTCTTTTTTATTTGGTTACATGAGAGAAAACTCAAACTGTCTTTAGGAACTCAAACTGTCTGTAAATAAATATCTATGACATTTGATTAAATTTTTGTAGTGCTATCGGTATACAGATTTTCATTTTAAAGTAGACTTAAAAAAATTGGTTTCCAGAAAAAGCTGAAAATAACATGGGTATGCATGCATGCACAAATGAATTGAGGAAGCAAATAACTTAAGAAGGAATATATCTAAGATCAGGAAAATAAATATTTTCTGCCAGCAAGCAAACCTTTCTGCTCGAAAAGCCAAAGTTTTGAACGAACACTCTTCAGCAAAGCTAACTTCTTCAGGCTTTTGGTCCCTTCCAGAACTGACTAAATCAGATAGATCAGATGTATTCTGCAAAACAAATTACCCATACAAATTGTCATTCCATTTGAGGAGCTAAACATTTAAAGAAAAAAAAGCAGCAGCTTGGAGGAGTTTTACACAGAAATGTGTTCAATTAATGCCAGTTCACAAACAAAACACGGATATCAACCTGTAGCAAGAGATCATATAAACGAACAAGCTCTTCAGGTTTGGTGACTTTTTCATTTTTATCATCATTGCGCTTTGCAAGTTTACTTTTTGCAACCTTGACCAACAAGAGGTTGCGCTCAATGGTTCTTTCTCCTAAGACGGCACTGACAGCCTTATCAAGACCATTCAAATCATCTTTCACACTTTCTGCACTTCCTGCAGTGGCCTGAAATCCACAAAATAATAAAAATGGATAAAGAAAACTGGGGTATTATACATAATTGTAACAGCCAAAAGCCTAAATAACTCACTTCTTAACAAGTAAAAAGATTTTGTTATTGATTCATGATTAAAAAGCAATAAGTCAAGTAAATTCCTTAGTCAAAAAAAAGTCAAGTAAATTCCAATACCAAATCAGCCCGAATAAAGCCTCTAGCATCATGGTATGCGGAAAAGATTTTGTCAAAAATAACCAGTCTTTTGTCTGCTGAAATATTTTCTGCCAAGGGACCATGTATATCTTTCTCCAGCTCCTGGGCTGATAGAATTATTCAGATAGAAACATTACTTCATATAGTTAAACAAAGCCGAACTGTATTGAAAAGAAAAGTCACCATATATATATATATATATATATATATATATATATATATATATATATATATATATATATATATATATATATATACACTAAATTGCAAAACCAAATACAATTTTAAGAAAAGAAAATTGTGTGATTGTGAGTCACAAACAACAGAAAAGATTGCATTTTGCATGTATAAATAAAAGTGATGCCAGCTCTTATAACAATTCCTCTGTTGATACTACATAGCATGTTTGAATTTATAAATATAACATGAAACAAATTAAAAAATTAATACTGTATACAATTGTTGCTAGAAATTCCACTTCCAATAAACTTTTGACAATGTAAATTGAAACCCGGGAAAATCAATGGGAGCTCAAGAGTTAGATTTTAAAAAAATTGTAGTTTCCTTTGGCTCTGACATCCACACGAGTTAACAATTTCAAACAATATTAACAAATATATGCTGTGAATGTTTATGCTTTTTACAGTTACCAATTAAAACTCAGTTTAACACCAAAAGAAGCATTATGGATGTCAACAAAGGTACACAAATCAAAAGTAAAATTCACTACTCCAGGGATCACGTAACTATTTTCACTGGTCAAACTTATATTACCCCAAAGGGGAAAGGCAAAGTTCTAAATTGTCGCAGCAAATGTTATTTAGTCTAGGAACATTTCCAACCAACTTTATCACAGCATTCTAATGAAAGAAAACGAAATAAAAAAAAAATTGCAAAATAGAAATGCCATTTTCAAGAGTGGGCAAAAGAGACCACTAGGTGGTAAAATACATGGGGGCAAAGGTGTGGTTAAGTCCATCTTTTTTAAGTTTGATCAACAGCCGTCTAAATGTAATGAGAAAGAAACTACCAACCTTTCAAAATGGCAACCCTTGTTTTGGCATTCGATATTGGAAATCTATGGCCAAGCCAATGAAATTCTGTCATGGAAGCAGCTTGTTGAGATCTTGCCTCAGACATGGCAGCCTGGTACAGACACTAAGTTATCTTTCAAAATAACAAGCAATTGATTCAAGTAATAAGAATTGATCAAGACTTTTGCATGGAAAAATGTAAAACATTATACTTAAAAACAATAGCAAATGTAACTACTGCACATAATACTTGTAGGCAGAATAATATGTATTATCAGATTAACAATATTAGCAAAACAGAAGGAACCAAGCATCATGTTGAATCCGTTTTTCTTCAGATTTTGAAATATTAGTAGTTTTTGAGTATGAAAATAGGCTATTCAAGAGTTTATTAACATTAGAAATATAATCTTATGTGTGCGTGATTGTGTCCTCCCTGTTGAATAAACATGAAAATGAAATTCCACCTCAACACAACAAGTTCTCTAAAGAAATATTTGAATATACTGATTTGCAAATATATGCATATCACATTACTTGTTTTCCCTTTTGTCAAATAATTTAAACAAATGAAATGTACCAACCTCTAGTTTAGCCTTAAAAAGGTCCAATGCAGGTCCTTCCATATCCCCAATGTTTAATAGTTCAGAGGCTTGTAGATTTGACTGGCCAATTTTGTGAAGGCAGTATCTGATGCTAGGTTCTAGCTCCTCAACCCGCTCACGACACAAAACTTGGTTATCCAGATCTCCATATTTCCCTAATTCCTCGTATACAGCCCTATTAAATATGACAATGGATAAAAACTCAAGCAAGGTGAGTAAAAATAACAGAAGCATCACAAAAGCTAGGATGCTAGGTTACACACTAAACAAGTGTTTGTGTTTGCCCCCAAAAGGCAAAAATTTGAATTCTTTATTTAAATATCTAAAAGATAATTATTTTTCATCTTCTTTTCAAGGCAGTAAGTAAATATCAAGGAGACATGGTATATGTACCTAGCACTTTTGAAGTGCTTTAAAGCCACATCCCAGTTCTGATCTTGCTCAAACAACAAACTCCCTTTCATATAGGATTCATAAGCCTGAAAATCAAGTGAACAAACGGAAAGGAAAACATTTCATTTCTTCATCAGACATACAAGATAAAAATATTGTCTGCCCTGTTTTAAAAAAATAAGAGTAAATTATCAAAGCATTTGCATTTTAAAAACTAAGGACTCCGTTACATCAAAATAAAACTAAGGACTCCTAAAATTGATAAATAATTATTAAAAACAACAGAATAGAGTCCTGTGAGCTTAGCTCAGTTGGCAGGACATTGCATTATTTATGCCGGGGGCCGGGGTTGGGGTTCGAACCCCGGTCATCCCACTTATCCACCTTAAGGGTGGAATTTCTAGCCACTAGGACTAGGCTACTTGATCAAAAAAAAAAAAAACACAATAGAATATACATATTATCTTGGAACCAAACACTATAAATAATACTGAATCTTGGTAGAAAAAATACATTTTACTTCCTAGAGATTGGTGTGGGTTTAAATATGGTCTCCGAAACGAACTATTTTGTGCTATATTTGTGGATAATCCTAAAAAATAAGAGGCAAAAAAGTTTCCAGTTTGAAATCAAAGTATTGAAGTACTAATTTATTCCAAAATGATAAACTCTAAAAGGCCTTAAAAAAGAATAAGAAAAAAATTGATTCTGTATATTAGAACTAGGCATTTGAAATACTAATTCATCTTCTGTGATTGAAAAAAGACTAATCCATCTTCTGTGGTTGAAAAAAAAACTACCAAAAGAGAAGGATGCAAAATATAATGCAAAAAAAAAAACAAAACGAATAAATACTGCATTAATTAACAAATCATTTGGTGTAAATAAATATTGTCGCCACTGGCCTTTGTTGCAATACTGATTATTAAAAGACTAGTATCCAAAAAAAAAAAAGACTCACCTCAGCTTCCAAAGATGTCCTAGAGTCTGCCTTGGTTGCACACAATTGTGAAAACAAAGAAGCCCATTTTACCGCCTTCCGCAACCTACCAATCAGATAGATACGTTGAGATGCATTTGGTCCATTCGGAAGCTGCCTTTTCTCCATGGCATGACTCCAAGCTCTCTCTGCTGAATAGAGAATCACATGAAGAAACCTGAATTGAAAAGTAAATTCCAATGTTAAACATGTATAGATAACTTGAAAAGTTGCCAGAAAGATTAAATGTTTATTTTACAATTCAGCATAGTAAGTCATTTTCATTAAAAGGCAAAAGAAGACAAACCAAGACCTAATGATGGCTTCATGTTAAGGAAAGGAGGATTCAGATTTAGATAACATGCATGAAATATGCATGATAGAAATGCTAAGCAAGACATCTAGACGTGATTCAAGAGCAAGAATGGGAAAATTATTACTCAACAAATAAAAGATGCAACACCTACCAATAAGCTTAAATTCTTCACAGAAAACTTGGCCTACCAATGCTTATTATAAATTATCACAATAACCAGAATTAGGATGTTTATTAGGAAATGGATAAAGAAAAAGAATGTGAAAGGCAGAGAGAACCTTGGGGAGGGTGATATACTCATAGAAACCAGAATTCACACATCACAACAAAACAGCAAGACACTAAACAATGAAAACGTGTTATTTCTGAAATGAGGTAATTAAAAAAGAATGATATTCCTGCTGTGTGATATAGCTAGGTTTCTACAGAGAGTTATTGCTTCCCATCCATAACAGCACAACTGTCCTTCCAAAAGATAACCCACTCCTACACAATTTAACCTTTGACAAATGCAGCTATACAGCTCGGAAAACACCTTCCACCTTTCCTTCTCTTACTATAACTCACTTTCAACCCAACTCTCCCTTTATTTTTCTTAGTGTAGACTTTCAAGAATCAAAGTCTTAGGCCCAAGTGACAAATGGTGAACCATCTTCCCTCTTGGCCCAATGACCATTCCGGTCCCTAACATTTGGAAGCTGAAAATGAAGAATCAGCTTTATCGGCCCATTGTAGGTGCACTACAGTACACATCTGTTGCAAGACTAGAATTGGTTTGAAAGTAATAAGTAGTGTCAACACTGACTGACAACATATTGTTAGATCATTTGACGGATTAATATCAGCAAAAAAATTCAACATTTATCGGTATTCTAATTGCTATGTAAGTATCATCACGGTTATTCTTAAGTGAAGCCGGAAATAATTTGACAGTACCAAAGATAGTAAATCCTAACGCCAATTCAAAACAATCATTCTTTAGAACATTATTTCCTTCTATAACACAATTTCAAACTAATTCAACTACAAAAGTTCCAGAAAATTATATAGGAGAAGAGAGATAGAGTAAGCAAAGCATACCTTACTTCAGTGACATTAGCCTCAGTTATGGTTCTTTTCGCATATTTACCACGGCCGTGGGTAAACTTCAAAGATTTATACAACCTCCTCAATCGAGCTGTGCAATACCTCCTGCAGTGTTAAGGGGGGAAGTACATCTATTACCAATCTATAGATATTTGAACATATATCAGCCAAAGCAGAGAATTAAATCAATGATTTCCATCAGTTGCAGCTATCACATTAATTGAATGGTTGACGCCAGAAGGCTTGATGTCTTGAAAATGCACACATTATAAAGGATCAACTGTTAACCACATCATTCAGAACATGTTGCAGCCATTCCCACTGGTACAGTTCAGTTGTTATTGAACTAGTACATTGTGTGTGTGTGTCTCTCTCTCTCCCATGAACCATTTGTTTGGGATGCTAAATACTTGTATAGACAACAATAAAACAAATTCACATGCTGTTGGCAACAACAAAAATACATACCGATAGCGAGTGTAATCTCCATGGCGCAAACCATGCTGCATTTGTGCAGATTTTAAGAGCTGCAGTACTGTCAATCATAAAAGTTTCATTACTGAATGATGTATTATCTTTTTCATCTGTAATAAAAAGGAATATCAAGTGAACGAAAAATGAAAGGCATTGGATAAGACACAAACCGTTGATTGAGAATTTGGGAGCTATCTGATCAGAATTCGTTGATTTTGGATCATCGACTTCCATAGCTGATAATTGGTTATCTTTTCCCATCAAGTCTTCAATAGTTCAAAACATACACACAATAATTCAGCCAAATAAAAATCAAATTAGATCTAGCATTAGAGATCGATACGTGCATTTCGTAGGTGATAAAATAAAACTGAAGCTCCATCTGAAATGCAAACACAACAATGCAACAGATCTGATGGTTCCAATTTGTGAAATTTTCACATGCAAACCGGAACCAATAGTATCAATCGCACTGCGAATCGCGATGCTGAGTGAGTCTTTGCTGCGACACAATTCTCTGATGCGTTGTTGCATTTTGCAGTGGCCGCTGTCGCGGCCGCAAATGGCAGTGGAATTGCAAACTCGCGCGTGCTAAATGAGAGAGAAAGGAAATCGGAGGAAAATGAATACCTGGACGAGTTTCTTACTGTTTCTGGATGACGACGAACAGTTCCGATGCGTTTTCCGGCCAGTTGAATTCAGTTCGACTCCGAGTTGTGTTCTGATGAAGGGCAAAGCTGAGTTTTCTTGTTTTAGGGTTTTAATTGTTAAAATGCGTTTAATTAATTAACTTTGTCAATCTCATTTTATTTTATTTTTGGCAATTTACGTTTATGTTTCTTTTTTCTTTTTTTTTTACATGGCACACTGTGTTTGGTCGTTCGGGGAGAAAGTGAGACAAGATGATCTTATTCGAAAATAAAATAAAAATATTGTCCAAAATTCAAAATATAAAAAAAATAATAATAATAATAATAATAATTGTTTTTTTTTTAAAAAAATGAGAGAGTCTCGAAGCTCAAAAAACCTTAATTGTCCATAAATGCTTCTTTTTTTTTACGTTTTTTGCTGCATCAGTTAAGGTAAAATATGGCTATTTGGATCAAATCTTTCATATTCATTCTCATATCACCTTTTCAACTTGTACCAAAAAAAATATCACCTTTTCAACCCGTGATTTTTTTGTCCTTCACCAATTATATTACTGTACAAATTTTTTTTACAGTAATATTACTGTACAATATATTAGGGCCAAAACTTGGGTCAATATTAGAATTTCATATTATGTACACACTGCTTAAAGCACTTTAATTTGAATTTTAACTCAAATCTATTTTTTATCTCTCTTTAGTCCGTAAACATCTCTCTCTTTCTTCTCATTCTTGTCACTTCTCATTCTTCATCTCTTCTTTGTATTGCCAGATATGTTATAGAGAAAGAAAACAATAGCAGCGGGAGACGGTAGAAAGAAGAAGATCCATAATAGACCCGGTTAATGATTTCATCTATAATCATCTTTATCTCTCTGCTGTGAAATTTGTGGTTTATTCTTCTTTGTTTTCTAAATCTCACCGTAGAAGAAGAATGCACGGGAAAAAGAAGAAGAATTACACATGTTAATGATGACTGAATATTTTTTAAATTGTTCATCTCCCTTTCATTCATTCGTAGAAGACTAATTACATTATGTGTTTGATAAATTGTTGTTGTGGATTATCATAAATGTTATGTTGTTTTATTTGAATTTTATATATACACACCATGTGTTTGATAAAACGTTGTTGATGCTCCGAATTCGTTTTACATTTTTTTTTTGTTAAATATGTTTTTAGTCCGACATTTTGCCTTATAGTAAAAAATAGTCCCTATATTTATTTTATTTTATGGTAAAAAAAATCCTACAATTTTTTTTCGTTGTCAAAATCGGACCTTACCGTTATTTTTTTTAACAAATTGCTGATGTGACGTTGTTAGCCAATAACATTGTGACACATGTCTTTTCCCCCATATTTACTATGCACCTTTTCACACCAAATATTTCTTTTTAGGAGAAACGGTCATTTTTGTCCATCATTGTGCAACTCACTGTCATTCGAGTCCATCACTAAGAAAAAACAAAAAAAAAAAAATATTTGA
The DNA here is from genome assembly GCF_020283565.1 of Trifolium pratense. Lineage (NCBI taxonomy): Eukaryota > Viridiplantae > Streptophyta > Magnoliopsida > Fabales > Fabaceae > Trifolium > Trifolium pratense. Next base: position 6,968,832 of record NC_060061.1, read on the forward strand.
ATCTGCATTCTGTTAGTCATTTTAGTCCCCGACATTACATTTGGCCGTTAACTCAACAAAAAAGCTGATTTGACATTGTTTTGGACACACATCGACTGCTGTTGAGATGGCACCATGGACCAAAGTGAAAAATAAAATGATTGTTTTTCTTTATAAATAGATAGAAGGGACCAAATTGACTCCCTCCACAAAACATAAGACCTTTTCACTTTCCATCACCTTTTCAGTTTCTATTCCTTTCCTCTACCGTCCTACGTCGATCATCCAACCCCCAGGCATCGTACGTCGTTGTCGTCGCCTTCGTTTGGTCCTTCATTCTTCAAAACTGTTCACCGAAATTCGTTTGAGTATATCTGATAACACAACTGAGTGCCACAAGGTTAGTAAAAAATCTTATTTGTTTCCTTTTTGTTTTAAGCATGCAAATATACAATTATATTTTTGATTGTGTATCGATTTATGTTATTTGTTGTTCATTTTGTGTATTTAGGATTTATAGTTAAAATTAGTTTTGAATATTAGGGTTTGTTTCTTAGTGTTTTTTTTTGTTGACAAAGTTTCTTAGTTGTTAATACATATCTATGTTATTGTTTTTTAGAATGGAACCTGTGACTACTATGACTTTGCCTCTGTGTCAATCACGCCTCGGTGTCAATCTTATTTCTTCATCGCAACTCGTGCTATTTTAGTGGTTGTTAGCATACAAAAACAAAAAAAGAACATGAAAATCCTAATTCACTAGGTTAGGTTACCATCCAAACCGTTGTCATCAAAACAACACAACAAGCTTCTCAATCCATATCGATCGAAACTCACTTCCAACATTCAGCTTCTAGTATCGTGTCTCCTTCGGATAAATCATTCATATTCATTTTCAGTTTTATAATATGGAAAATGCTAAACAGTGCCCCCGGGACACTAGTTAAGGATATAAATATAGAAGTTTTATCTTGTAAATTGTGCATTCAATGTTTTAATGATGTGAAAAGTTATTCTCTCTCATCATTAACTTTATCATTTATTTCTTTTTTTAGTATGCTTAACTAGTACCCCAGGGACACTGTTTAGTATGACTCTTATAATATTTTTTCAAATTATCTCACTTGAAAGTTAATTTATTTTAATTTATTTTTGGGTTGAAACTTGAAAGTTGAAACTCTAGGCTGTTTGAAAAGTAGGACCCACGAGAATCAGGGAAAGGCATGGAAGCTTGGAATGCTATCTTATCCTTCCCGGATAACAACAGCAAACAACAACACTTCAACCCAACGCACTCTCTCTCTCTCACTCAAATCAAACACCGGTGGTGAATCAAAATGGCGTTCTCATCTTCCTTATGGTCATCTCTCTTCATTCCAAATCCCAACAAAACCAACCGTTTCTCTACATTCTCTCCTTCTCCCTCTCCCGCCAATCACAAACTCTCAACCACCACATTCGCCATCCCTCCACTCTCAACCGCAACAGCCGCCGACGTTTCCGGCGCAATTGACGGCACAACAATCGCAGTACTAAGCGGCGGCTTCGTTGCCGGTCTCACTGCGCTTGTCTCCCTTACAGACCCTGAGAGACGGAGGCGCGAACAGGCGGAGGAAGTTGGCGGGGACGATAAAAAAGTTGTAAAGGAGTATTTTAACAACGACGGTTTTCAACGGTGGAAGAAGATTTATGGTGATACTGATGATGTTAATAGAGTTCAACGGGATATTAGGGTGGGGCATGCAAAGACTGTGGAGAATGCTTTGATGATGCTGAAAGAAGAAGGATCACTTCAGGGTGTTACTATTTGTGACGCCGGCTGTGGAACCGGTTCTCTCTCGATTCCGTTAGCTAAGGAAGGTGCTGTTGTTTGTGCCAGTGATATTTCTGCTGCTATGGTTGCTGAAGCTGAGAAACAGGTTGCTTAATTTATACTATTTTGAAATTTTTGATTGGAGAAAGAAAAAGTGTATATAGGATTTACTGATTTAGCATTAGAATTTATATTTTACCTTATCTAAGTGTTAGTTTAGTAAATAAATTAAGGGTCTGTTTGGATAAACAACTTATAGCACAATGACAAGCACTTATGTACAAGCTTACATAAGCTATTTTTATAGCAAAAGATAAATTGCATTTATATGTGTTAAGTGCTATTTTCATAATCTATATCGGAGAACTTATGAAAATAAGTTGAAAAAAACTTTGGAAATTGTCATAAGTTGTTTTCATCAGTTCTCTCAAACGGTCTCACAAAACTTATGCCAATAGATAAGTTTGAATAAGTCAATCCAAACAGACCCTAAATGTAGGTCAAAATTGACTACAAATGTGGACATGGTGTGAAATATGGACTTGGATCACTTAGACACTGTGTTGGGTTTGATATTGGTTCGATGTTTATAGAGAAATATTTGTTGGGAGAGGTCAACTCTACAAATGAATCCCACTTAGTGTGATCAGTCTTTGCAGTTGTGGAGATTATCCCGGTTTTCCCTCTGAAAAAAACTCGGATTCAATTAAGTCTGCTTGATTTTTAGTTGGGAGTTCCCAAACATTCGTTATTTAAAAACCTTTTGTTTGGTTTCAAGTGGTATCTTTGTAAAATGAGTTTGCCTCAATTATTCCTTGAAACCAGTGTTGTGAATCGCGGATTGTAGTAAAAAAGCAGTTTGTTCAAATTCTGCTATTTGACAACAATGCTTGAACTCATTTTGAAGTGAAAGGGGAATGTTGCTTTTGCAAAATAAAATTCATGCAAACTGAAGTTTACAAATCTGTTTGTGCCAAGTTTTTCTTGCACCCAACACACTGTTTATGCCAAGTTTTTCTTACTACCAACCAGCTACAAATCTGGTCCTGTTAAATTTGATCCCTGACCAGGGTCCAGGGTGAAACCTTAAGAGATCAAATTTGCATGTGTGTGGGATCTCAAATTATCCAAAACCAAAGTTAAATTCATTCAAAACTATGTTTATCATAAGCATATCCAAGCACAAACTAACATGTTAAGTGTAATTTTTCACTCTGCAGGCGAAAGAACAACTTGTGCCATCTGCACTGCCAAAGTTTGTGGTGAGTGATTTAGAAAGTTTGGATGGATTGTACGATGCAGTGGTGTGCCTCGATGTTATGATTCATTACCCTCAGAGTAAAGCGGATGGGATGATTGCTCACCTTGCTTCTTTGGCAGAAAAGCGATTGATTCTGAGCTTTGCACCTAAGACATTTTATTATGATGCACTGAAGAGAGTCGGAGAGTTGTTCCCTGGGCCTTCCAAGGCAACCAGAGCATATCTTCATTCCGAAGCAGATGTTGAAAATGCGTTGCGCAAGGTTGGGTGGACGATAAAGAAGAGAGGCTTAATTGCTACTCAATTTTACTTTGCCAAGCTTATTGAGGCTGTTCCTATGTAGCAAGGCCAGATGATTCAGAGGTAAGTTTTGCATCATTAGAGGAAATTTCCAATGTATATTGTAAGCCATTTTTTTGTGCTTTTGTATGCTATGTTATCCTATGATTCTCTGAATATGTATATTTTATTCCTTCTTAGTGTAAACGATGCTGATGTATTTTATTTTTTTTGTAATGGAAAGAATATCAAATATGAAACTAGATGTCAAGTTGATGCATTGATTTAAGTTTATCTTACTACTCTCTTTGGGTGAAGTTAACAATTTAAAAACTTCCAAATTTTGGTGTCTCAAGTTATCGTTTAAACATTATACCTAAATAAAGAACAGAGGATATGCAAAACGATCTAGAATTGAAAGAATAAACATCAATTTCATAAAACAAATGTATATGAAGAGAATTTTTCACCAAAATGAAACAATGTGCAGCAAAAAAACTACTTAAAGAGAATAATTGATAACAAAAACTAAAGTGCCAAATTTAAGTGATTAAAAAATCCTTGTCCACGGATACTATGCCTGATTGCCCTGAAGAATACTTCATTTTCTTCTGAATTGTTTTACATCTTGTCTGCAATTTTTGTGATAGCATCAGTAAGCCTTCCAAGGGCTGAAACCAAGCTATCTGTGTGCTGTTTCTGCTGGTCTCTGGCCAATTGGGAATTGATGTTCTGAGCTCCAAGGTGAGCTTTCAGTATGTTACTATTTCTTCTTAGCACTTTGATGACATCTTCATTAAAATCTGTGGTCTCTTCAGAATCACCTGGGGATAATCGCTTTCTTTTGTATCCCTCATTGAACAAAGCTTCTCTCTGACACCCTGAATCAATATACAGTATTTCCAATGAGATTCACATAATAAAGGGACAAATAAAACCTCTATTGCAAAAACATCTAGTTTATCTTTCCTTTTTAATTACAAAATTATCTCATTTTCACTTCATTTTTGTCTTTATAGATTTGTGCATGCATCAGCTTGAAAGACGCAGATTGGGAAGTTCCAATGGATGCATATGAATATCTTGTTTTTGTAGGGTGGGGGGGTAACAAAGAGCTCTTTGCAAAAGAGCTGTTTGTTATGATTTACTTGGATCATAAAAATATGCTAACCAAAACTTGATTGCAACCAATAAAAATGCATGATTTGTAGTACCACAGGTCAAACTGAACGATTTAAACAGCTTAAAGGTTGAGATTATTATGTTATGAACAGGAGTGACTGACTTAGATTTAAAAAATGGCAAAACTGAGTTGATATGATTTACCTGGATCGTAGTTCCCTTGGAAAAATGGTTGTTGTTGCCTCTCTGCTGATCAGTTCAAACCAACAAGAAAATAATTGATCAATAAGAAAATAATTTCCCACTTCTGAAGATGTTTTTAGATTAGACCCAAATATAACACCAGCAATAGTGATAATACGTGGATTTCAACTGTTATGAGCAATAACGTCAACTGCATTTCCATACCCGACATTTAATTGGAAGTGAAAACACAAAGGTGTCTCCTTTGTTGAGTACTTTTGTAATGAGACGGTTTTGTGGGTATTAAAAATGTGATTTTTATCCGTTTCAATTCAAAGAAATGGAATTATTTGTCTATTAGCATTTTGTTGCTGCCGTAATGGAGTTTTCCTGCGGTTGTAACAGTATTCCGGCGCGGTTTTTTCTCTCTATAAAAACGGGAATAAAGGGTAACTGCATCTTCTTGTATCGTTTGTCGTGACAGTTTTTCTCAATAACATACCATTTTTTAAAACTTTGGTCGAAAGAGTTAAAAGGGTAGGGTTCAAAGTTTCGATTTTAATGATCTGTATTTCAAATGAAGTAAAAAGACATGTCCTTCATTCTCGTCACTCCAAGTAAGTCAATGGTAATTTTTATGCAAAAGTACAAACAAAATTGACTGTAATATAATTACAAAACTTATTAAAATGAACACAAAGATGTGATTAGAACTTGTTACCTGTTGAACTAGGCAGTATAATTGGTGTCATTTTCAGAGTTCCTCCAATGCTAATTTTCTTAGCATTTGGTGTTTTGAATGGACTGTTAACCATATTTCCATTTGTGTTTGTATCCATGTTTTCCTCCTCAGTGCTCCAACCCATTTTTTCACTATCAACAATAGCCTCATCCTCATCCTCCTCAATTTCATCCTCTTTATTACCTTGCTCTATCGCCGCCACACCTTCAACTTGATCACCATTCTCTGCTGCTCTCGGCATCGTTTTGATCAGTGTCAGTGGAAATGCAGCAGCAGTGCAAACCCCTCCATCCAATACATTGTACACAACAGAATCAAAGAAACCAGGCAATTTATTTTCTTTCCTCACATCATTTCTCATTATCCAAAAAGACTCAGACTCATTTTTAATACTTGTCTCCCATTTCTTGATCTTCCTGAAATCAGTTAGAAGATTTCCCCATCTTTTCCTACACTGAACAGCACCTCTTTTGACACCATGTTGTTGACACAATGATGAAACCAAATCCCATTTCGGATCAGTTTGAACCAACCCTGATGTTGATGATCTGTATCTACAAACTTGATCTCCATTTTCAATCACTTTCTTTGCCTCAATTAGAACAAGCGTTTCTTGTCTTGTCCATCTAGGGTGTCTTGTAGCTTTGATTCTTTCACCACTTTTTGGTTCAGCTTCTTCTGGTTGTTTTCCAACTGGTGTAGTCGGAGACTCGGCACTAGTTTCACAAACTTTCTCTGAATTTGGTTCAGCAATAGTTTCACAAACTTTCTCTGAATTTGGTTCATTCATCTCAGACATTGTGCTAAACTTTGAGAAAAATGAGAATGAAATATGAGATACTTTCATTCATTCATATTCATATATATAATAATAAATGTGCTTTTTTCTCAAAATGAAAGAACTTCCAAATGAGGATTAAATGATTTTCGTGTTGGCAACATATTTTCCACAAGTGATTATTTTCCAAATATTTGTTTGTACTCATTTATATAGGGTACCCTCACCTTTTAACTAAGGAGATATTTACTATATAGACCAAATGTAGACCAAAGATACAATGTTTAGGAAAAGTCAATGAGCCTCTTAAGTGTGCCCTGTTCTATTCTTCCAGGTAAAAAACCAGTGGCATTGGCGTTACATATTTATATTTAATTTTAGTATAAAGTACCATAAGAGGAGTTTATACCATTTCTAACGCTTTACTAACTTCCTTATTTTTCTTTTCTTTTAAGTAATCTTTTTCTAAGAAAAGAAAAGAATCGGATTTTCAAGAATCAATATTAAGGACATATCTTAAACTTTTATTGATAGGATAACAGCCTTGTGCATTGGACCTGGTTATCATTCATGGTACGAGATTTGTCTTTTGACAGCAATTCATGAGAAGATTGAAACGGTCTAATAATAAATATTCTGCGGGTTTGGTAATAAAGAAAATAAAAAGCATATCTCACATACAAGGATAAAACTTAAAAAAAAAAAAAAAAAACCGCGATAAAGATTAAGCTTTGTCTAATATGTACAAATGAAACAAGTTTTTCACCATGTACAAAATTGTATTATTATTGGATTAATAAGTTTCGCAATTGAATTAATATGTTACTTCATATCTCATTTGATCTAATGGTGAGATTTATTGATCCAATAGTAAAAATAAGTTTTTGCATGATGAAATACTTGTCTCACTTGTTCATCCTAGACTTGACCACCTGAAAAAGAATGTCAGTGATATTTTCGCAAAAATAGTGTACTCCTACGTTAATAATAAGAGATCGAAAATTATAATATTAATAACAATATCAAGAAAAAAACAATATCAAATAGTTTTATTATTATTTTTAATAATAGTTTAATGATTACAATATAACTCTAAATATTTTAGAGAGATAAACTCTATTTACATACTAAGTTTTATTTTCTTCGTTTATGGAAAAGGGAGTGGTTGAGTCATTTTTTCAATGCGTGCATATTTTCCCCTTTCAATTTAAATAAATAGTTTACGCATAGATTAAGGTTTTATTTCGTGTTTTTTTCTATCGTGACTTCATCATTTCAATGCGATGTTGTTTAGTTTTCTGCTTTTGTGCGGTGTTTATTTGATTATTTGTCTTTCTACGTTGTTCGTTTGTTTCAAATTAACATATTAACTTCTATTGATTATTCTTTCAACCAATTATTAAGTTGCAAGTAATCCAATATTGTATAATGATTTTTTTATTTATTTTTGGGTACAATATGTTAGTATCTTTTTTAATTTAACCAAAAATATTTCATTAAAGTTTAGAAGTAAAAAATATATAAAACTACAATACATGTGAACATAATAAACAATTCATTTTCAAATATTTGTTTTTGACCAAAATTCATTTTCATATATTAATATTAAAATACTTTAATTTAATGTTTGTTAATATGACTCTTATATGGGTGTCTTAATTGAAAAGAGTTCATTGTATATATTTAAAAAGTTACAAGCTTATCCATAACATGGTTCATATCATATGTTATGAATAATCATCATTTAAAAATTATTTAGAGTTACGGAGTTAGTAATAATATAAAAATATATCTACCATTTGCTAGTTTAACATATAAAAAGTCGAAATTACTTGTGTCGGACGTCATGATCAGGGTTCGAACTCTGATCCTTCCACTTTGTGTGTATGAGTTTTCAATAATTTTCATTTCGTCTATCTACAGAAAAAATAATCTCATTATAAAAAAAAAAAGTCTCGTTAAGTTCTTAAATAATTATCCAACAATTTTTTTTTTCTAAGAGGATATTTTTATGGTTTGCACAAAATGCCAATTACTATTAAAAATTTGTACACACAACAATAAAATTTTAGATTCAAATTTTAAATGAAATTATTGAGCCAAACAATATTAATATTTGTCAATTAATTAGATCTTTTAAATATTATTTCTTTTTTGTCACGGATTGTCATAATAAGAGAAGACAAAGAAAAGCCTAAAAACATAAAAACCCAGTCCAAAGCCCAAAAGCAGAATCCACAATCTTACAAGTACACCCCACAACTAAACTAACATATATATATATATATATATATATATATATATATATATATATATATATATATATAGCACACAAAACAAGTACAGTAGACACTATAGCTTTGAAGAATGTTTTTTCATACCCATATAGCTTGTCCCCTTGTCCTATAGGCTATAGTTCTATAAAAAATAAAAATTTAAATCCTATTTTACCCTTTACCATTTTTAAATAATTTTTTTTTCACTTGTGGAATTTTTCATTCCACTTCTCTAGTTTTTCATAAATACAAAATAAATTGACTGAATTTTCTGAAGATTTTTTTTTATTTATTTATTATATTATACTTTAATTTGTTATATTATTTACTTATTTTTATTAACTTTTAATATTAGGTGTGATTAATTATGTGTTTGGAACTGTACTTATGTTTGTGGCCTTGAATTGATGTTAAAATATGATGTATGACTTCAATAAAGATGAATTGCTTTCGGTTCTCGACTTGTGTTAACCTTAAAGCTACAATTCTTGGCTTTTGCGGTGAATAAAATTGATTCTTAAATTAATGTCACATAGTTTATTTTTATTGACGAAAATACTCACTTGTCTTTGTCTATTATATTTTTGTCAAATCAGTCGTTACATACAGAGGTGAAGCCTCTCATATCAATGGGGTAGCCTGGTTACCCAAAAAAAAATCAAAAATGTATTTTTCTTTTTTAATAAGTAGGTATAATTTTATGTTTAATTAGTTTAGTAGTATATATTTAGCTACCTCATATAAAAAATGGTAGAAATAATATAGTAAATTTTTTTTATCTCTTGATAGATTAATTTGTTGATATTTTTTGACATTTTTTAACCTCTACAACAAGTACATAGATTGTTTACCAAAAAAAATACAAGATACTACATGTAACCTTTTGACTCATTGAACATCTCATAGTTTTTTATTTGCCATTAACTAAATACTTCCCCCTTAAAGGTTGGATTGGTTCATACCTCAATGCTCCAATCCTAAACGAGTTATGTTCCAGGTCCTTACTAAAAGTTTTATGTAAATTATAAATTTGATGTCCTATTTCTTAATAAGTCAATAATAGAAAGAAGCCACACAAATAATAGAAAAATCAACTTTTTTTTTTTGACTAAAAATAAAGGATATTCATTCATTCAAACTGATAGAGTACATCGATGTAATACAAATTCAAATTTGGTAAAAACAAAAAGGATGAATCTGCAAACAAACTCACAGCATCCATGTTAATAGCATAAAACGGCAAATTACATAAGCCTACATATATGACTATATTGAAGTGTCTGGAATGTCCATGCCCCCAGATCTGCAGCGTTGATGACACAAAACTCGACATTGGATAGATTTGTACTTGATCGGATCTAATCCTTCAACCTGAAACAAATGAACACCGCACAAGGACGGGAAAACAAAATACACCGCACAGAGACGGCACAACAGAATACACCGCACAAGGACGGGATAACAAATAACACAAAACCAAACAAATATGTGAAAAATTAAATCACACTTATTTAATAACGAGAAAGAAAAAAACAATTTGGAGGGGTGATTTTAGGTCAAAATTTGACCTGAAATCACCCCTCTTTGATAAACTAAGAAGAAGAAAAAAGGTGACGGCTAGGGTTAGAATTTAGAAGATGAGAGAAAAAGAGAGAATGTATATAATAGAAAAATCAACTTATTTTCTTTTGTATGGTCAATTTGGTATCTAAATATCTAACCATGACAATATACCACGAAAGAATTTTTTTAACCAATGTGAAAACTGTTAGAATTAGAGATACACAAATAGGAAAAGAGAAAGAGACGGTTAGGATTTCAATAGAATACCAATAGCTTAACATTACAAAAAGGTTACTGGAGAGAATATATAATAAAACCTAATGGACTCTAGACTAATAGGCCCAATAACATAGACTATTATTTTATTATCTAACACCTACTCTCAAACTCATGATGCATCAACAAGAAGCATTATGAGTTTGTCAAACAAAATACGAAAATAAAATAAACTACCAAATAAAATAAACTTCTAACATCACCCCTCAAGCTAAAGCTTACTAAGCTTTAAGCTTGTTACAAATTAGCCTTGACAATAAATCAACCCAATTAAGATCATGATCAACTGAGAGCAGTCACTCGCAGTCAATACAGAAACCATCAAAGAAGGGCGAAACAAATCAAATTAATCCAACATCCAATCTAGTCCGGTCCAAAGTCAACCAATCCAAATAGTACCAAATCAAACAAAACCGGACCAAACAGAAGAATCGGCCAATAGAGAGAGATGCAATCAAACAGTGCAATCAATCAAAAGAAGTGCAATAGGGAGAAGTACAATGCAATCAGAAGAGAAGTGCAATAGGGGGAGAAGTGCAATAGAATCAGAAGAAGTGCAATAGGGAGAAGTGCAATACAATCAGAAGAAGTGCAATAGGGAGAAGTGCAATACAATCAGAAGAAGTGCAATAGGGAGAAGTGCAATACAATCAGAAGGAAGTACAATAGCTGAATACATAAAATCCTTGGAGACCGAAACCAAAGAAACAACAAAATTGTGACCATAAGTATACCTCTGTTCCATCAAAGCGGAAATCAATAGCTTTTCAATCCAATAATTCCAAAACAACAACTTCAAGTAAATTCCAACTCACCCAACAAGTGCAAGCGGCGACTTCTTATTTTGTGAATTGATTCTCCTTCAACCAACCCATTGCAAGTTGTACTAGCATTCCTTCAAGCAAATTCCATGTTCAATAACACATACTAACGCCTCTAATTCAATCTAAATGCAAAATAAATTTGTTCCTTTAATCAAACCCGAATCAAGAAAGCAAACAGATCAAGAATACCAAACGACCAAAACAAATATATTCCCAAATTTTTGGGAATTCAATGACGGAAGCAACGAACAATTCAAGGAGGATCGAACCATGCTCTTGATGCCATGTTAGAATTAGAGATACACAAATAGGAAAAGAGAAAGAAACAATAGAATACCAATAGCTTAACATTACAAAAAGGTTACTGGAGAGAATATATAATAAAACCTAATGGACTCTAGACTAATAGGCCCAATAACATAGACTATTATTTTATTATCTAACAAAAACAAATTTCGTAAATCCACTAAACAAACTTCGTAAAAGACTTGTGCATTTGCACGAATCATGTAACATTACGATAATTATTAATCTTTTGAGAAAACAAATACACATAAATTCATGCATAATAAAGAGATACTCAACTCTAATGGATGAGTCTTTTTTTTTTATCCTCTGGTTTCTAGAGAAAGGAGACCCTAGTAGTCCAGAGTTTGGGGCGAGTTCTGGCATCAAGTGGTTTCAGTCCCCTCACAAATGTAGTTGCGGGGATCGAACCGCGGTCCTCCCTACCAAGTTTAGCGTCAATCACTACTGTCTACTGAACCAGGAGTATGAAATATGCTTTTATCGCTATCAAATTGAAGTGAGACGAGAAGTGAATCGACAGATTGACTAGGTTTGGTTTATTTTTCTAGGATATATGGTTGTGTATGTTAATTATACATCATCAATTGAACTGCTTAAAATTCTAATTTCTCAAAAATTAATTATCCCATCTGAACACAATCTAAGAAAGATAGCTTGGACATAAAAGTAAGGGTCATGCTAAACAGTGCCCCCGGGGTACTAGTTAAGCATACTAAAAAAGGAAACAAATGATAAAGTTAATGATGAGAGAGAATAATTTTTCACATCATTAAAACATTGAATGCACAATTTACGAGATAAAACTTCTATATTTGTATCCTTAACTAGTGCCCCGGGGGCACTGTTTAGCATTTTCCTAAAAGTAATTAATTAATTAAGGCCAAAGTTACATGAAAATGTTGGCATATATATATAGCAAATTAGCAATGGCAAACCCCAAGGGATATAGAGCTCATCATCAAGCCTGATGAATCCAAAGTTTCCAATCACAAATTTTCAAAGTTTCATCATCATTCATTGAAAGAGCACAAGTTTAAAACCGCCCTTCCTTAAAGTAAGGTCAGGTCCATGTCCATCCAAACTTAAATTTTCAATGAGGTACTTAAAAGCAATTGGGTATGAGTTAGTTACATGACTGGGTAAAGTAGTGATAAAGGTAACTCACAAAAATAAATAACCTCAAGTACACATAGATTCTCATTATTATTTACATCTTTGTCTTGTCAATTTTCATGGTACCCATTTTGGAGTTTGTGGCTAGAGTAAATAAGGCATGCGTGCACAACGAAGTTTCGTATTATTATTTGATTTCAATTGTTTATGTTCTCATATGTAAAATTTTCCACTAAGCATAGCTAGGTTAATTAGCTATGTCATATTAATTATGAACGAAAGAGTAAAATATTGAATATATTAAGAGAATTGACTTATTAACTTATATATAATATTTAGAATTAGAGGTTTTGGTTAGAGATGCGCCTCTCGAATAAGTCTTGATGACCATTATACTTTCATTTTCGAAAGTCATGTTTAGGGATAAATGATTTAGATTTCATGTATATCATTCCGAATCAAGGAATGGCAAAGTTATTTGGCAAGGGGTATGAAGAAGTTTTACCAAAGTTCTTCTCGATTCCAGCGACTAGAATAACTCTTTTGTCACAATGACATTTGAGAAAATTAGGATTCATGCTTTCACACAAGAATACATTCTTGTTTGTTTCATTTTTCTACGATTTGAGTATCAATTCCACCACTCATCATGTTTCTTTATAAAATGTTCTAATAAATTTACGGAGAAGAATACACAAGAGAATGAAGAAGAAAGTTTTATAATGGGAAGATGTCACTATTGCAATGCAAATTAGGTTTCTAATGTGTTTCAAAAATTGGGCAAATCATTTCCACTTGTGTGGCTATAATGAATTGAATAATAATAGGAGTTGTCATATGTCCACTTCAAATTCAGTAACAAAGAAAATTATCAGAATGACTAAATTGTTCGATGTCATTCAAAATAAAAGGTTTATTTATTTATAATTCGAAAAAATCAGATGGATAATTGTTCGACCCCTACAATTTCATGAGATGAAACAACTATATACTCTATTTTTATTTTATTTTTTGACAAAAGCTATATACTCAAAATTTAAAATAGTGGGTTAGTGGCATTAAAATAATATAAATAATATGTACATGTACAAAAATAGCAATAACATATAATATAATATAAGATACTACATTTGTCACGTTATTTGTTAATATAACCACTTTTTTCAAGTGACTCAAAGTTGTAAATACTACTAAAATCTCAAACAACCACCAACTTTTAAAATCTACTATACACTCTATGGTGTAAAGTTTTTTAAACTGAAAGTGCATGAAAACAATCTCCTAGAAATAAATGGCTATTTTATCATTTGGAGTTTGGACCCATCCATTATAGTAGTTGTATAATTATAATTATTTTATTAGAAAAAATAAGCATAAAAAATGAATTAGAGTTCGAGAGTAAATGATTGGCCATGTGATTAGGTATAAGTGAAGATGGCTGCTGATTGGTTGAAACTTATCCACACACACTACCCAAAGGAAGGAGAGAGGCGACATCCTCATATTCAAGCAGTTCCTTGAACAAACAAATCAACAACTACAATAAACAAATAATTCTATAAATTAATAAACAATACTAATAAAATCAAATAATAGTAATGGCTAAAGGTTATTTAGATATTGAAGTTGATGATAAAATATAGGTAAATTCTAATATGAACCACTTCATCAAGTGGTCCATGGTGGATCAGTTATAAATAACATTATAACGAATATGAATTTTACAAAATTCACCGTTGGATTGAAAGTTTAGATCATCCATAGAAAAATTGAAAATCATTTGATACGTTATTGAGACACATCAAGATTAACGGTTTATTAAATAACGTAAATTTTGATGGGTCTCAATAACATATCAAATGATTTTTAAAAAATTTTAAAAAATTTATGGATGATCTATACGATATAAATTTTTAATCCAACGTTGAATTTTGTAAAATTCATATTCAGTATATCACTTGTCTACGATGGACCACTTGTGAAGGTGATCAACTGTAGCATTAACCATATAATATAATGTCTTTATCAAATTATCCAAATTAGCAAATTCATTAGACACTATTGAAGTCATTTTATTTTTTAAGGGATGTTATTCAAGTTGAGTTGAGATATGAATATCAAATAATAGTGTAATAATACTTTAGTAAAAACATACTGTAAAAAGAAATAAAAATGCTTTAGTCAACAAAGAAAATTAATGTAATAAAAAACTATTATTTAATTTTTTAATTGTTTTAGCAATTAATCAAAACTACTTTAATCAAAGAATAAAAGTAATGTACTAAGAAAATACTATTGTACTTATTTATTTTTTATAATTTTTTTAAAATCGGATATTCTCTGCGTACAACCGCAAATTTTGTGGGAACCAAATGCGTGACATGCTTTCTCTAAAAGTTTTAATGTTGTTGTATGCTCAAATCAGTGATCAAACCTATGACTTTGATTAAGATAAAAAAGACACGTGTTGTCTCGTTTTTTCTTTTGGTTTGCAATGGAGCTGATGATTAAACTCAGACCCCTAACATACTATTCAAATCCAAACATCTCACCACTAAATTAAACTTAGTGACTTGCGCGTTATCTCATTAAATGCTTTTGTTATTTTTTTTTTAGGGTCATGCTAACTAGTGCCCCTAGTGCCCCCGGGGGGGCACTAGTTAAGGATACAAAAAAAGCAATTTTTGCATTGGAAATTACACTTTTTATACTTTACAAACATTGACTACACAAGTTTTAATATAATTTTACTATAATTAGTATCCTTAACTAGTGTCCCGGGGCACTAGTTAGCATTTTCCATTTTTTTTATAATTGTTTCAGCAATTAAACATGATGTACAGAAGTACTCCAGTGGTGGCCTTGATCCAAAGCAAGACATTTTCGTACACGACACTCACCTTGATACAGCGGCATATGCTCGATTGGGATGTGCAACTTACAAGACACACAAGATCTAAACTTAAACACAACGTGTTTGTTATTTATTTTTCAAATTTTACCGTATAATATTGCAATTTTTCTGATATTCTTACGTTTTAATCCACTATTAGACAAAATGGTGAGGAAACTTAGAACATATTTTTTCCGGAATAAGAGGAGATAAAATGCTCATCAACGTTGGCTTTGATCTTATTCATTCATTTCAATATTTTTTATTATTATAATTTTTTTATTATAATTTTTTTCCTTTTTTATTGATAATGTAAGGAAACCGTTTTGGTCAAAAAATTATTTGATTAATCTCATGATATTGTATTAATAATTACTTATTTAGAATTTTAGAATTTTGATTGTGGTCATATGGTGTATTTAAACTTTACAATCTCTGTCATTTCACTCTAATAATTTACTCTTTATATTTTTTCATAGCAAAATGAGTCTATTCCTGATTCTTCTATCATTTCGGTTGAAACTTCTTCCATTATTCCTAGTCCAAACCAAAAAATTGCTAGCCTTGTAGCTAACTTGAGAAATCTCTTGACTAATGATTTTGATCTTCTAATGGAAGATCAAAAAATTATTGGTGAATTCATCGAAATCGTTAATAATCTCAAACAGCTAAAACCCCACCTTGATGTCAAACAAATGAGACTTTTAGTCTCCACCCAAATATTGGCCAACTCTTTCAAAATCAATGTTCCTTATGTCTTGGACTCCATCCAAAAGTTTGATTATACTCATGAAAGTGATTTTGATACCATCCTCGAGGACCAATTAACCTATTTGTGCCAAGGAGAAAAATTCTTGCATGAAGAGATAGCTATCCTTGTTGAGAAGGAAGCGTCTATTAGTAGAGACATTGCTTCTATCGACAAACACAATGCTTCTCTTGAGGAAGAGGTTGCAAAGAAAAAAGAAACAAAATTATTGAAGTGGTGGAGAAAAAGAATATTGCTCTTGATAGGATTGCAGCTGAAGTGGATGAAGTCAACTTTGTACGCTTTTACCATGATAGAGAAGTAAATAACGCAGGGAAAGATCTCGATGTTGCTTTTGATAAAACACGATATGAAAGAAGCTTGGGACAACATCAAAGATTTATTAGATTTAATGTAATTTTTTTTGTAATTTAAAATATTTGTTTTCCCTTTTTTTGCCTTTTTATTTCGAATATGTACCATTTTAAAAAGAATTACTATCTTTTTATTTTGAATATATACTATTTTAAAATAAATTATTCTATTCCACCCTCAAGTGCGCTACATCGTGTTCTAATGTATTGTTTGATTTGGGTCGCATGTGAGCCCTCACATTTTTTTTTTGAGCCCTCACATATTTGTCCCTTGAAAAATGTGTCTCGATGAGTTAAGGTTTGTGGGTGTTGTATATAAATTACTCTTAGTCTCGATTCTCAAGCTGTGAGAAACTTTTTAGGTGTACCGGAACAGTTGCCTCTCAATCGAGGCTAGGGGGCTAGATGGCACGTGACATCTGCCCCCTTCTTCTAGCACCAATATTTCGTTCCACCCTCAAATGTGCCACACCACATTCTGATGTACTTTTCGCTTTGAGACGCATGCGAGCCCTCACGATTTTGTCCCTTGTAAAAGGCGCCTCAATTGGGTTAAGGTGTGTGAGTGCTATATATAAACTACTTTTAACTTCAATTTTCAAACAATGTAAAATTTTTTAGATGTACCAAAAAATAAATCATAATAAGAATCTCATTTATTTTTTCTTTTCTTTTTCAGATATAATAACACTGAATTATGCATGCATATATCGATCTTCTAAAAAAATGCATATACTGAAATTTTGATGCATTAAAGATACATATAAATAGTGATTTATTTTAATTAAAAATGAACTATACAATGCACCCGTCACTGTTTAAAAAAAATTTGACCAAAAAACTTATTTATTCTTGTGATGTTAATAAAATCAATATTATCTTAATTTTAAAGTAATTTAAACATTTGACAGTTTTTTTTATAATAACATTTGACAAAAAAAAATTAACAGATAATAATTTTTTGAAAGAAGTATAATAATATTATTTGACTATTGGTTTTTTCCATTGTAAATAAAATTAATAAGTTTTTTTGGTCAAAAAGTTTCAAAAAAATATTAATATGCTTCACACTATTTGGCAGGTGCATTGTAAAATTCCATTTCCCAATCCAACCTAAAACATAAGGAAAACATTTCGTCATTCTTAAAATATTAATATATTTAGTCATTCTTAAAAGAATTTAATTTATATGCACCGTCAGTGTAAAGTTATTTTATATACCGACACATCATGTATGGTATTAAAAATACATGAAGTGTCACATTCATTAGATGATGTGGCAACGCATCATTGGATGTATGTGCAAAAAATCTTTACACTGACGGTGCACAACAATTAAACTCTTCTTAAAATGTAAATTGTTTTTTTCCAAAAAAATGTTTAAAATTAATTTTATTTTTAACTAACTAATTTGTTTTCAAATCTCCCTCTTTCTTTTTTATTTTATTTTTATCGATAATATAAGGAAAACGATTCGGTCAAAAAATATGATTTGTTTAATCGCATGATATTGTATTAATAATTAATGAGATTTTTTATTGTAGTCATATGGTCTATTTAAACTTCAACGCCCTCTTTCATTTCACTCCAACAATTTTCTCATAATAAAATGAGTCACATTTCTTAAACTTCTATCATTTCTATTGAAACTTCTCCAAACCAAAAAATCACTAGCTTTATAGATAACTTGAGAAACCTCTTAACTAATGATTTTGATCTTCTGATGGGAGGTGAAAAATTTATTGATGAATTCATCGAAATTGTTGATAATCTCAAACAATTGAAATCTCACCTTGATGTCAAACAAATGGGCCTTTTAGTCTCCATCCAAATGTTGGGCAACTCTTTCAAAACCAATGTTCCGTACGTCTTAGCCTCCATCCAAAAATATGATTATACTCAGGAGAATAATCTCAATACCATTATCAGAGACCAATTAATTTATTTGCGCTAGGAAGAAAACTCCTTGCATGACGAGATAGCTATCCTTGCTGAGAAGGAAACTTCTATTGACAGGGACATTGCTTCCATCAACAAAGACATTGCTTCTACGGGAAAACACAATGCTTCTCTTGAAGAAGAGGTTGCAAAAAAAAAAAAGGAACAAAATTATTGAAGTGAATAAGGAAAAGAATAATGCTCTTTACAAGATTGCCGATGAAGAGAGTGAAATCGACATTGTACGCTATTACAACGATATAGAATTAAATAGCGCGAAGAAAGATCTCAATATTGCTTCTAAAATGAATCGCGATATGACCGAAGCTTGGAACAACATTAAAGATTTATTAGGTTTAATGTAATAATTTTTGAAATTTGAAATTTTAGATTTTCCCTTTTTCTGACATTTTATGTTGAATATGAACTATTCTAAAATAAATCATAATAAAAAGTATTTTTCTCTTCTTTTTCATACATAATAACACTGAAATATATCAATGTTCTAAAAAAAAATGCATTTACTGAAATTTTGAAGCATGAGATACATACAAATAGTAATTTTTTAATTAAAAAAATGAATTATACAATGCACCTTGTCACACAAGTGATGCACCCATTGATATAGTATGAACCTGTTTAAAACATTTTTGACCAAAAAACTTATTTATTTTTGTGATGTAAATAAAATCAATATTCTCTTCATTTTAAAGTAATTTAAACATTTGACAAAAAATTGAACAGATAATAGTTTTTTGAAACATATATAATAATATTTTCTGACTACTGTTTTCTTTTAACAAATTAAATAATGAGTTTATTATTATTTTTATACATACATACTAATCAGTGCATTTATTTCAAGGTAAAATAGAAAAAACAGTACATAATATAATTTAATATTCTTTTGTCAAAATGTTAAACTATTTTAGTCGAGAGTTTAATTAATATGCACTGACGGTGTAAAATAGTTTTACACGATCGTTCAATAAATAACCATTATTTTGCCATGTCATGTCAATAAAGTGGGGTGAAGTGGGATGATGTGGCGGAAAACATGGTTGATATTGGTTGACAGTGTAAAATTATTTTACACCGTCGGTGCATATTAATTAAATGCTTTAGTCAAATGTAAAAATTAATTTAAACTTATGGTAATATTAATTTTATTTACAATAGAAAAATAAACAATTTTTTTGGGTCAATTTTTTTTTAAAAAAAATTAATATGCTTCACATTATTTGGCAGGTGCATTGTAAAATTCCATTTCCCAATTTCTCAATCCAACCTAAAACACAAAGAAACTCATATATTTAGTCATTCTTAAAATTTAAATTGTTTTGTTTACCAAAAAAAGTTAAAAAATTATTTTTTAAAAAGTTTTAATTAAAAAATCCAACTAATTTATTTTCACATTTTTTTCTCTCTATATTTTTCTCTTTCTTCTCTGTTTCTTACAAAGTCTTAAAAAACTCATATTGTTCTCGCCTTTGTCTGGTTTCTTTCTCCAAAAAACAACGCTACCGGCGAGCATAATCTCGCCGGAAAATTACCCTACGCTGGCCACAATTTCAATTTTCAGCTTCAATTTCCGATCTTTTATTTATTTTCTGAATTCTTGAAGCCAGTGTTTGGGTCCTCAAAAACAAAAAAAAAACCTCATTTTTTTGATTTATTCTTTTATTGTTGTTCAAGCAATGCATAGAGAAAAGGTGAGATTTTATAAAAACATCATAGGATCATATGTTTCTCAATTCCTTATGTCTTAAACCTTTTACAAAGATTCAATTTTTCATCTTTTTTCTCCTACCCTCTTTCTCTTCCTCTCAGAATTTCAAGGTTTTTCTTTGTTTTGGAGAAATATGGTATTTGAATTCAGGTTAAAATTCTGTAGTTTATTATTATTTTTTGAAAAAAAAAACATTCTTTTGAGAAATGTTTATTTTTTTCTTTTCTTGTTGCTGAATTTGAAATTGAAAATTCAGGTTACATCATGTTTATGTTGTTGTCTCTCCTTTGAAAAATTGAGTTTTTGTTCTTGATCTATTGATGTTAAGGGCTTTTCCAGGAATTTTCCCTTGAGCTGGTTTTTTATTTTATTTAAATTTTGCAGTTGAATTGAATTTCATGATTTCTATGGATTATTTTTTTTGGGTTTCAATATCCTACATTTGTTTTTTCTTTGCTTGAAAATGGTTTCAATTTTGTTAGGTCTTTGGTAGGTAAGCAATGGAGTCTAATTGTGGTTTTTAGTTGAAAGATATATGCAACAATTTTCTACTTAATTTTTGTGTCTATCTCTTTGAATTTTGCAGTTTAATGATATATTAATATAGATTTTATATGTAGCAAAGTTTAGAATATTAAATTATTAATTTTTTCCCTTCCTATTTTTTTGTGCCATGTTTAATGTTTTTTTTCCTTAAATTATTGTACAGGTGAAGATTGTGATGAATAGAGTCCAAAGAAGCTAACAAGTTTGAAACTTTTCAGCAAAACTTGTGATTTATTTTCTTCCAGATTTTGTGCTGAAGGATGCCTTTTGAAGTCATGGATCAGAGGGGTGTTTCTGACATTTTTGATGATATTTCCTATCATTCTGAGGTATTTATCTCATTTTTGTTTATTTAAATTCTATTCCATGATCTTATGATTTTAATGATAATTTTTTTGTTCTGAATTTTGATGAACATCAGTACTATTTACCTCCAATTCTTTTTTATTGTTGTTTTAGTAGAATTCTTCATTCAATATAATAACATTAAATACTATTAAGAGAGAGAATATTGTAAAAATTATGTGTATTAAATTAAAGTGCTAAAAACATTTGTTGCACTTTCCACAAGGCAATAACTATATTTTATAATCTGTACTTTATAATCTTAAATGACACTTAAAAAGAATTGGAGCCAATAATTCAGTTTAGAATTTGGATTTTTTTTAATTTTTTTTTCAATTTTTTTGGGTACTGTACTTAACACTATTGTCTCATTTTGTGCAGAGGAATGTTGGATTAAGGAAGCCAAAGTACATGAATGTCCAACACCCCCAAGGTGAGGAACAAATCATTGCATTATTTGGTCACAATAGCCCTATATGTTTTATTGGTTTGCGCGTTTATCCCATCATTAATGCTCCGGAATATTTCTCGGATTTTTGTTTGAATTCATTATAAATGTTTGTGTGCTCATGCATAAATTGTTATCAATGATTGTGTGCTCATGCAATAAATTGCTCATCCAAAGTACATGAATGATTCTGAAAGAAATGTAGTATATGATGTTTGTGGCGATAATACTCTTACTGCATTGGTTCTTTTTAGACAATGTTCGTCTTGCTTTATGCTTTCAACAATATATAAATGTTTGCTGAATTGTAGCTAATATATGTGTTCCTGATATATGTTATTTGTGATTTTATTGCTTTATATCATGATAATGTGGAACATAGTGGTATTATTCCCTTCAAATTTTGTGTGCGCATAAGTATATTTCAATTACTACTTTATCTGCAAAACATGTTCCTCATTGCTGAAGTAGTAAGTTGTGTTATATTTATGTTGTTAGGAATGAATGGAATGGTAGCACCGCCTGGTAGCACTTTGAATACTTCATTGCCCTTTGAAGTAAATGGAAAATCTGGATTTCCGATGTCGCAAACTAATCTATCTGAGGAAAGTGTAGAAAAGCTACCTTTTGGCGCAGAACATGGGATTGCTGGTGTATTGAAAGGTTCTAATGAATCCTTTCGTTATAATCCCCAATCATGGTCTGACGTGTTTAGGCAGTCAGCACCTACCTCGTATCGTCTAGTTGGGAATAAGCTTGTCGCGGTCGATGCTGTTCCCCACGAAAGTAGTCTATTCTCGAGCTCACTTTCTGATATGTTTAGCCAGAAATGTAAGAATATTTTTCATGCATGGTTACATTTTATTTGTTAAGGTTTTCCGATTTTACTTTAGTTAAATCAATATCTTTGTCGTGTTGATATGCATGTCTTGGTGCAGTGAATCTATTGGCGAATAATCTTCTGTCCAATCAGCAGACTACTGCCGGTTCCCTTCTGGAGGAAGATCCGTATAAATCTCTTGAAGAGATGGAGTCTGACTATATACATAATCTCCTTCCTGATGAAGATGACCTATTTTCTGGTGTTGCTGATGATTTAGAAAACAATTCTTATGCTAGGATTAAAGATGACTCGGAAGATTTGGATTTGTTTAGTAGTGGCGGAGGCATGGAGCTGGAAGGAGATGAACGTTTAAGTTCGCTGAAAAGAACAAGTGGTTTGGATGGAGATAACAGTTTCTTTGGAGGTTCCAAAGGAAAATTTCCTTTTGTTGAACAGCCTTCTAGGACACTTTTTGTTAGAAACATTAATAGCAGCGTTGAAGATTTTGAGCTAAAGTCTCTATTTGAGGTGCGTCTTTATTGTTTTTCAGTGCTAAATGTTTTCTTAAATTTTCAAGAAACATTTCATACCATTAATCATAAAACGTAAATGGCCTGTTATGTTTTATCTGTCAGCAATATGGCGATATCCGAACCATGTATACAGCTTGCAAGCATCGTGGGTTTGTGATGATTTCTTATTTTGATATAAGGGCAGCACAGAAAGCCATGCAAACACTACAAAGCAGGCCATTGAGGTCTAGGAAACTAGACATACATTATTCGATTCCAAAGGTATTTTCCTGATAACGCATTCTGTATGCATAATTCATTTGCCATACACATCATTTGGATATAGTGATACTAATATGTGCTTCGCTTTTTTCAACCGTCTCAGTTTCCTACTTTTTATGTTTTTCCGAAAGATGTATCTTAACTTGATTGCATGTTTAGGTCAATGCTCCAGAGAAGGATATTGGTCATGGTACGCTGATGTTATCTGGGTTTGATTCATCTGTTTTGAATGATGAGCTTATACATTATTTTGGATTTTATGGAGAAATTAAAGAAGTAAGTGTGCATTGTTAGTTTTTTTACCTATCTTGGTTGCTTGTAATAATTTATTAACATAATACAAGATTCCTTAAATGTTATGTTTTTTTATTGCAGATCTATGAATATCCCGGAATGAAGCACCTCAAATTTGTAGAATTTTATGACGTCCGAGCTGCAGAAGCTGCACTTCGGGCATTGAACAGGGTTGAAATTTCTGGCAACCAGATTAAGCTTGAACCTGGTCATCCTAGGTTCGCGAGATGGTGGTTATACCCACTTCTTTTTTCTATTTTATTTCTCTGATTTGTTGCACCTCTTTTAACATCTTTTTTTTTATTTAAAAAAGTACCTTTTTTTTTAACGATTTTCATCAATTTATGTGTTCCTATCTATGTGATATTTTGTAGATAAGGTTTTATTTTGGATATTCATATTTATTATAGATCTTGATTTAAAAGTAGTTATACTTTCCTTCTAAAAGTTATTTTCTTCCTTTAACAACTATGAAAACCTTGCTTTTGTAGTCTGATGCAACAGTCTTATAAGGTGCAAGATGAAAGAGATCTTGGTCGTAGCATTATTGACAACTTACAATTGAGACAAAAGCGTAAGATTTTATCCGCCTCAACTTATATTTTTCTCTTTTCATAGGAAGCAAATGCCGTTCTTGATCTCACTAGACATTATTTTACAGCAACAGTGACTTCTGGAGCAATAGATTCTGCCAGTTTGGAAAATGGATATAACCAGAGATTTCAATCTGCAATGCAGCAACAGCCTTTGAATGGATTTTTTGATAATTCATTCTTTCATGTCAACTCTGGCGTCAACAACACTGCGATAGGGGCATCTACCGGAAAAGTTTCTGGCGTTTCCGAGTCCAGTAACCCTGTCGATGCAATGAAGTTTGCATCCAGTCCGACAACATTTCATCCTCATTCTTTACCAGAGTATCATGGAAGTTTAACTAATGGTAGTCCTTATAACTTTTCTAGCACCATTGGCAACAAGGCTGGTAACATAGGCGCTGGAGTGACAGAAGCTGCTAACGGCAGGCATATTCATGGAATAAGCTCAACTGGGAACTTAGCAGAATTCAATGGAGGAGGTGAGTGTACTCGATGTTTATTACAAATGTTATTAGCGTTTACATGAATAAGTTTAATGGTATCTTAGGGAAATCTAAAAACTTTACAATAATGGATTTGGTTATTAATGAAGATTCATCACTTTTTTACTCGTGTAATTTTATACTGATACCAAAAATATTGTTTATTTTTTTGGTAATATGCCAAAAATATAACAATCTATTTAAATTCTGCGACTTAAATGAAGTTATGATTTCCTGTTTATCTGTCATTAAGCATTCTGAAATGAATTCGGGTCTTCAAATCAGCTTTTGTATCTTACATTCTTACTTATAAGTAGTTGAAGCAACGTAGTTGTATGCTGAACTGATTTGTAATATGGATTTAGTAGTTTTACATTTGAATCCTTGTGTGAAATCTTTGTTTTCTTTAGGATCATCCGGAAACGAGATCCGCGCACATCATGGACTTAATCATATATGGAGCGGCTCCAATTTGCATCAGCAATCGCCATCAAGTAACATGCTTTGGCAGAAAACGCCATCGTCATCATTTGGTAATGGTTCTCCAGGCCTGCCTCAAATGTCAAGCTTTGCTAGAACACCTCCTCATTTGCTGAGAACACAACATTTGGATCATCATGTTGGATCAGCGCCGGTTGTTACAGCCTCTCCTTGGGAAAGGAAAAACTCTTACTTGGGAGAGTCTCCTGATGCGTCTGGTTTTCACGTGAGTTCTCCTGGAAATGGAGGTTTTCATGGTTCTTGGCAAATGCGTCCGATGGACTTTTCTCCTCATAACAACATGTTTTCTCATGTTGGTGGGAATGGTACTGAACTCTCATCCAGTGCTGGGCAGGGCTCGCCTAATCCGTTGTCACATATTCTCTATGGGAGACAACCTACGACTACAATGTCGAAATTTGATCCTGCCAATGAGCGAATGAAAAACGGTAACGGTTATAGTCGTAAGAGTGAAGCTAACACCATGAGTAGTGCTGACAGAAAACAATATGAACTTGACCTGGGCCGCATAATGCGTGGAGAAGACACTAGAACAACACTTATGATAAAAAACATTCCCAACAAGTATGTTAATAGTCTCCTCAGTTTTTTCTTTTTTGATCATTTTGCTGCTTATTTCTTTTTCTGTCTACTGCTGAATGTTGCAATGGTAATATTGTTAATCACCTTAAAATCATTGTTTTATTTTAATAGATTGTTTTAAGATCCGACAATTATTTTAGAGGCAGTAAAGCATTCAAACTTTTTTCACCGGTTCTTGATTTGACCTATGTTTATTTTTTGGTAGGTATACTTCAAAGATGCTACTTGTTGCCATAGATGAGAAATGTCGTGGAACTTATGATTTTCTGTATTTACCAATTGATTTCAAGGCAAGTATTTATTTTTGGTTCTTTGATTCTTTCCTTTTGAGATAAAATCACGACTATGTTTCTAAATCAATTCTACAATGTTTGCAGAATAAATGTAATGTTGGATATGCGTTCATAAATATGACTGATCCTGCTCAAATTATTCCTTTGCACCAGGTTATTTGGAAATACTTATGCAGTTTTAATTTTAGTTTTTCTATTGTTTCTTCAATTGTTGTAACTAATATATAAGAATTGTTTTGCAGGCTTTCCATGGTAAAAAATGGGAGAAGTTTAACAGTGAAAAAGTTGCATCACTTGCATATGCTCGAATTCAAGGAAGAACTTCTCTTATTGCTCATTTCCAGAATTCAAGTCTGATGAATGAGGATAAACGTTGCCGCCCTATTCTCTTCCAGACAGAAGGCCCAAATGCTGGCGATATGGTAAACCAACTACTTCTTTTATCAAAGCTATTGAATTACTGCTATGCTTCCTTGATATTTTGCTTCATAGATCTGCTTTTGATATTATTTCCGTGTCCTCGTTGCGCCAATTGAAATATAATGCATACTTTCTCACTGACATCTTAAAATATTTTCTCTTTTATACTCGGCTATCGATATATTGTCTTCATGCATGAGAATGCTATAAAACAGTTTGACTTTATTTTATCTTTTGTTATTGAAATAACTTATACATAAACACTTATACGATAAACATTTATGCTATAGACGCTCAAATAAGTTGTTTATCCAAATATAGCCTATATCTTTGACATATCTACTCAGCATAATGGTTCTGAGATGATATCTATTTTTTCTTGCATAACATAAATCTCAGTGAATAGCTAACAAAGATAATCATTGTCTCTACAGGAGCCTTTCCCCATTGGAGCCAATGTTAGAGTGAGACCTGGAAAATCTCGCAATGCTGGCTACGAGGAGAATCGCAACCAAGCTCCTCCTTCAACTTTAACAAACGGAGAAGAGTCGTATGCAAATGGAAACTCCGACTGAAATTGCATGGAGGCAGGCACTAACTGTTCAATATTGCACCATATATAATATGTCATTGATATCGTCAACCCCCATGTATATTGACATGAGGAAAAGGGGCTCAGAATTTTTTTGCCTTTAGGAGAGGAGCCTCACTCAAAGTTTTTCGCGGAAGGTGAGGTACATAACCAACCAGAATGAAGTTACTGTCCAGTATTATTTTGTTTAAATTTTTGCATGGCGTAACCGAGGCTCGAAATTTTGGCAAGCTGTGAGCACATTTTGTAGTTCACATTCATCGTGCGCGGTTCAAGAGTACTTGGCTGATTTTGTTGTGCATTATTGTGTTGTTCATAATGTACTATTTTTACTTGATTCTGGAGTTTTTGTACTCTTCAAGGGTCAGTTTTTGTCCTTAGATTTAAAAGTCATTATTGTTGAGGATTATATTTTAATTGCAACATTTTTAGTTACTATATGTTAGAACTTTACTATTTTGGATTATATTGCTATATCTCTTCTAAATGTTTGGTTCTCTTGTTATCCTAATTTTGCTTTCAAACTCAGTTTTAAATAAAAAGCTACATAACTGATACTATCCAGTTATTGGAATTTTGGTTGGAGGATATATTAGTAAACTTATTCTTAAACCAAACTTAAATTTTTAAAATGAGGTTAAGCTTTAACTCTGGCTAGTTAATATGGTTTCTTTTTTACTGAAAATAGCCATTTTAATGATATGAAAGGCTTTTTATATTTTTTATTGGCTTAACTACACATATGGTCCTTACGTTTATTTTAGGTTTCAATTTGGTCCCTTACGTTTAAAAAGTATCAATTTGGTCCCTTATGTTTATTTTAGGTTTCAAGTTAGTTCTTTCCGTCAATTTTGTCACATGTGACAGTCAATTTGCATATGTGGATAGACACGTGACACTTGGACACACTGACACGTGTACTGTTCAAATGGTGTTAGTGACAAAACTAACGGAAATGACTAACTTGAAACCTAAAATAAACGTAAGGGGCCAAATTGATACTTTTTAAACGTAAGAGACCAAATTGAAACCTAAAATAAACGTAAGAGATCAAATGTGTAGTTAAACCTTTTTTATTTTATAAAATTCATTAAAGGCTTTAAAAGCTTTTATTTCATGTTATCCATGTTTTAAAAATTGGATTAATTTCTTTTAGAAATGTTACCCATTTCTTTTTTAAACTCTTTTTGACATTTTTTTTTTGTATTGATTGAAATTTATGTTAGTCAAATGAATTTATATGGAACTTATATGAGTAATCTAAGCTGGTGTGGTACACATATTTCAAGTGAATTCTTGGATTAAAAATATTATTTTCTGCCAATAACTTACTAGGAAATATTTGTACCAAAAAAAAAAAAAACTTACTAGGAAATATAAAGCTAAGAGTTTGATAAGAGCCGGTTTGATTTAGTTTCTAAACATTAGATTTTATAGAATTGTTTCTAGAAATTGTTTTCCATTTTTTAAAAGCGAAAAACCATCTAGCTCAGTTGGTAATAACAAGCGAGATATTAGTTATTTTCTGCCAATAACTTACTAGGAAATAGTATAAAGCTAAGAGTTTGATAAGAGTCTGCTTGATTTAGTTTTTAAAAATTAGATTTTATAAAATTGTTTTTGGAAATTGTTTTCCATTTTTCAAAACCATCTAGCTCAGTTGCTAATAACCAGAGATATTATTTATAGGTAGGGATTGAGATATAAATTACATACTTCCCATTTTTTTACACAAGTTTTATTAGTTATAAAAACTTTTAATTGTGTCAAAAAAAATCAAACTTTTTAATAATGTTTAAAATCTTGTAAGAATTCACTTTACCGCCTTCTCATTTTTTTTCCTAGTAGTTTAGTTGGTAGGGACATTGCTATATATGGAGATTGGGATTTGAACCTCTAACACTTTATTTATTCACTTTAATGGTGAAATTTTAGCCACTAAACTATTTGACAAAATATTCTCACTTTTTGTTGTTGACCGAATACCACCTTCCCACTTAAAAATTACAATTTCATAAGAATATTGAAAGTCATGAGAATTTATCTTATTCTATGAATCTTTATAGCTAAGAATAAATATTTTTCAACCTTCTCTTGGTTGGGGAAACTGGTTATAAAGACGAGTGCTCCTCCATTTGTGGTTATTGGGGATCCTATAAGCTACTAACTATTCTAGTTAGCTTGGGCTAAGAAGACCGTGTCAAGCTTTAGATTCGACTTTGGGCAATGCCGTAAAAAACAGTTGTAAAACTTAGGGCACTTGATCCGCAAACCGATGGTAGGCAGGTTGTACAATTTACAGGATCGGATTTTGTAAGAAATCCGATGTGACATGGTTATACAGGTAAAAACCGTTGCGGCTCGTTGTATTTACTTTGGGGAATGTTTATTCTAGACATGAAACAAACACTTTGGGTCAGGTGACCGAACACGCTATGGCCGATGGACCGGTCACATAAATGGACCAAATTGAGTTGGTCTACTTATTTGTATGTCACCAAAGAAGTTTTGAAGAAGGTGAATTGATGAAATCTGTTGAAGTAGGGTCATGGGGTTGCCTTAAAGAGAAACCCGTTCAAAAATTCGGAAAACGTTTCCCGAAAGCAAGCGAGCGGGAAACAGATTCCGAAGTTTCAAAATTTCTGTTTGTATTTTCCGAAGTCAAAGCCCAAAGACAAAAAAAGGTAGTTTGGGGGATAAGAGATAGGGGGGAAAATTTCTCATCCCACTACCCACTTTCTCGCCCACCCCCTGAAAATTCCATTTTTGTCCTTGATCAAAAAATTCGGAACGCGTTTTCCAAATTTTTTTTAGTTCAAATTTGGAAAAAATTCGGAAAACACATTCCGAAGTTGTTTTTGAAGGCAAAAAAAAATTCGGAAAATGCGTTCCGAATTTTTTGATAAGGGCAAAAATGGAATTTCCAGGGGGTGGGTGAGAAAGTGGGATGAGAAATTTTCGATCGGGGGTGGGGGGGAGAGAAAAATTCATTAAGAATGCTCGTGGGCTTGGGTTTTTAGAAGCGGCCCATAGTTGTCTGATGATGATAGATTTACGTTATGTTTGAGTGGGCAGTTACAGTTAGTTACTTGGTGCGAATAATCCGGGCGTAAATAGTTAACCGTTTTTAACCACGATGAGTAACGTGTGCGTCTCTTTCGCTTCTTTTAAACTTTGCAACAATACCCGCTCCCATAAATTACTAAGTAACTGCCCATAACATAACACATGAATGATAGAAAAGAAAATGGTACTATCTCATCATCAACAACAAGAACTGCATCCAGTAAGAAGAAGAGAGGAACATCAAG
Organism: Trifolium pratense; assembly: GCF_020283565.1. Taxonomy (NCBI): domain Eukaryota; kingdom Viridiplantae; phylum Streptophyta; class Magnoliopsida; order Fabales; family Fabaceae; genus Trifolium; species Trifolium pratense. Next base: position 6,999,059 of record NC_060061.1, read on the forward strand.
AACATGAACAAGAAGAAGAAGCATTGCTCGCTCTCGTCAAACACCGTCATTATCAAGTCAGAGAGCTCCGTTACTGTGTTTCCACTTACACAGCCAAGGTATATATACGTTCCTTCTTTTCCTTTTAAATTTCTTGTTACTACACTACTTCCTTGCTTGCAATAATACATATCAATCATCATCATCATCATCATCATCATCATCATCATCATCATCATCATCATCATCATTGTCGTCATCATTTTACGTGCCTAACGGTGTTACATTACTTGTGTCACGGTATATATGGCTAATTAATGCGGTTATTCCTAATGGTTAGTTACATTACTTCCTTCGTACTATAATTTTCATTTTATATTACATCATTACATGCATAACAGTTACTGTTACATTTACATAGTTTCAAATTGCATTTTTCATCCTCAGTATAGTTTGTGAAAATTAAAAATAATTTCACGTGATAGAGTTAACGATCTTGACCATCCAATCTCAAATCAATGCTTGGAATGGTTTAAAATTAATTCTGTGTAATGTAATATGAACCGTATAATCTCAACTCAATGACCGAGATCGCCTATAAGGCAATTCAGGTCCCTATAAATACCAACTAGTATGTGTGTTCAGTTCACAAATATGTTTAGTTGCATCATTTTAAAATGGAATGAATCTGTGCATTGAAAATTAGAAATTGTTATCTAATTGTGTGTATTGGAAAGTTTTGCAGCTTAGGGAAGCGGAAGAGAAGTTAAGAAGTTCTCAATCCAAATTGGCTTTTTTTCAAGGTAAGACTAATGGAAAGACAAAACATGGATCAAACAGTTTCAATTTCAATCATAAAAATGAAACTCCTTCCAAAATCCATCATCAATCAAAGCCTCAAAGCGCACGGTTACCGGATTCTGCAAAAGCTTCAACAAATTCTAGTAATTATGAAACTAACCGATCAACTTTTAGTACTCAGAGACTTCCTACTGAGAAGGATGATGTCAGAGGAACAAAAAGGAAGTTTGGTAAGACATTCATCTCAAGGGTAGCTAAATCTCTTTATAAATTTTGCACAGACATTTTTGGTTGAAGGTGTGTCTGAGTATTTGGCACGTGCATGTCGACGATCAACATTTGTACAACACCGACACGCATGGTTACTGGTTATAGTCAATCAATTTTACTTTCTCAAATGATTACTAGTATTTGTATATCATTGTCATTGCCATATGTGGTGTCAGTATACTTGCGAGTACTTCATAGGTCTTTGTTAGCTTTTAGATATATTTAGACATGTGATTTCCATAACCATTACTAGGCCTATGCATGTGCTTCTATGTTGGTCATCTAAGTTAAGCAATTATTTGTTTTGTTTGCTTTCAGAAATGAAGGGACAAAAGGATTTGGTTCCTTTAATAGGTAGACGTTCCCTAGCACAAATGGTGAACTATGGAATGGGATCAAGCTACATATCAAGTCTACACACCAGAAAATTGAGAAATCTTGCTCTCTGTCCTGTGAATGATCAGCATTTTGTGACTAGGTAACATACAATTTTAAATTGCAGTTACGATTACATCGCAAATTCCGTAGACGTCCAAAAGCTATATATTGCGGCCACAATTGCAGTTGTGGACCTCTATTGAATTTGTCCTTTTTTCCAATTCTTGTCTCACTTATTACTTCTTAACTATATCTTCTCTTTTGGCCAAAGGCATTTCATGCAATTGTTGAAAATTAGTGGTTTAAATTTTAAAATCTCCTTTTATCTTCAGAGATTTGGCCATATGAATATATTGCAAACGTAAAACATAACTCATCTTTTGTTAAAATGTCAATTTCAGGTAAAATAAGTTTCTGGCGATACAAGATTGTTATATTCTCACTAGTCTGATCAGATGCTAAAATAAGTTTCTTCTTTTGGGAATGCTTGCAGTGCTTTGGATGGAGTGGTGCGCTTGTGGGAAGTTCACTCTCGAGGGTATCTTAGTTTTTCTTTTGAGCCTTTAAAAGTTAAAATATTGCTATCCCATTTATTTATTTTTGACTTTGTTATTTCATATTGATATTGATTTGTAGATTGACAGCCAATATTCTTAGCACTACTGATTGTGCAACTGAAGAGCAGAAGAGGTGGCCCGAAGATATAGCTTGGCATCCAGATGGAAAGAGCCTTTTTTCAGTATATAGTGCTGATAGTCAAGACTCTCAAATATCAGTTACAAAATTTAAAGAAGGTGAAAGGGTAAGAATCTTAAGACTTGTGATGCAAGTATTGTTCTATAGCTTAGATGCAGCAGTTGGGAGAAAGGTTTTAAATAGTGATCACGGCAATGCTTGTGATCGCGTTGTGATCTTTGAGTATGTCGCGCTGCCTAGATTGCGGTCGCAGACCTTTATTTAAAACTGTGATTTGAGTTTGTGTTTCCTTTTATGTTGAAATATGTGTGTGATTGACAGAGTGCACAAGTGAGTTTCTTGGAAGACAAGCCACATGTTAAGGGTGCTATCAATAGCATTGTTTTTCTGCCATGGGAAAATACTTGTTTTGCAACAGCAGGAACTGACCATAGTGTTATGATATGGAGTGAGAATGTTGAGAAAAAATGGAAGCCAGAAGCATTGCATAAGAATTTTCATACCTCTGCTGTCATGGGAGTTGCTGGTGTTCAGCACAAGAAACTTGTGTTGTCTGTTGGTAAAGACAGGAGAATTTTGGGGTACAATGCTGAAGAAGGAAAACAAGATTTCATGGTTCAGGTTGATAGTAAATGCTTGAGTATATTGCCAAATCCACGAGACTTCAATTTGTTCATGGTTCAAACAGGGTAAATTACATCTTCCTTATTCCTAAGTTCATGCTTCTATACCTTTCACAAGCCTCATTTTATTTTCTGTCTTATTTTGTTTGATTTGTTGCAGGACTCATGATAAGCAACTTCGACTATTTGATATTAGATTGAAGCATAAAGAGGTTCATGCATTTGGATGGAAGCAAGATAGTAGTGATACACAATCAGCTCTGGTAAATCAAGATTGGTCTCCAAGTGGACTTTACATAACATCTGGTTCAGCTGATCCATTGATTCACATATTTGATATTAGATATAATGGTCACAAGCCTTCTCAATCCATTGAAGCTCATAAAAAAAGAGTCTTCAAAGCCATGTGGCATCAGTCTCTTCCACTTCTCATTTCCATATCATCTGATCTCAACATTGGATTACACCATCTTGTCAATGCTTGAAAGGCTTAAATGTACTTTTGATCCCTTTTGTCGATAAAACATAGAATTATGGTGATGCATTGCATGCTGGTGTACTTTAAGCTTTTAAGTTGTCAACAGAAAGCAAGTCAAGCAACATGTTTATGAATGCGTGCTTCTTCCACGCAGACATACACAATCATGACCGTGACTTGTCTGGTAGTTACCGTAGTCTTGTAATGTAATGATTACAAATTCAAACTAACTAGTATTATATTTCTAATAGGCCGTAAACATGGAGAATTTGGCTTCTTAGCCAACAACTATCTCCATGAAACATACACTTGTTTGGGAATATAAATAAGCTAACTTGTAGCTTATTATATTTAGTTTATTTAATAAAATTGGTGGTATTCGGCAACAAGCTTTTTTTCATTAGCTTATAGCTTTTTTTCATGTGATTTTAAATAGTGTTGAGCTAATAGTTTTTTACCTTTCATTCTGATTTTAACTTTACTACTTTAATTTTATTATTTTTTAAATAAGAAAACTATCAACTCACAAAAATAATTACCACTCACATAAAATAACTATGTACTTTTATTATCATTTTGAATTCACAACTGCTAAATTTATCAAACATTTTAATTTCATTATACTAACTTTCAACTATAAGCTAAATTATGTTTAGACTCAAAAGCTATAATCTTAGCTTCTAAATTAGAATCAATCATGGAGACAAAATCAATTCTATTTGAATGTAACTAAACATCAAAATCGATTTATTTTAATTTCATTATACTAACTTATCCGCCGCAAACTAGCATATTAGTGCTGCTGTTATTTATTTTTTGTCAAAGAGAGACCATATCTATCAAGTCCAACCTTTTCTTTTTCTTTACTTAAAAAATTAAAAGTTTGTCAAAAGTGTTCAATTTTTTTTTTGACTGCCAAAAGTGTTCAATTAATATCCATAAATTAGAAAGAAAAAAAACGCGTTTTTTTTTTCTTTCAACGTCTACTACACACACATAAGAAAATAATAAATGTAATTTTAGCAAGTTGGTTGGAAGCATATTATTATAAATAGAAAAATAAAGGATATTCAATGTCCTGTTTTCTCGATGTACTAATTTCAATTTGTCGTCTTCGTCTTCTTTAGTCTTCTTTACAGTATCTTTCCTTTCAATTCAATTCAATTCATTCATATGGGAAATTGCTGCTCCGATTACGCTGGTGCTCGCACCGCCATCGGCGGTACTGCCGGCACTCTACTCAATCAATCAAACGACGCCGTTGATAACTTCTTCAAGTCTCGTGGCTACCAAGGTCTCTTTTCTCAGATCGAGGTTAGGATCTTCTTCACTACGCTCCATGTAATAATCGCAACGCATCTAGTAGTAGTTCATTAATTTAAAACTGCTTTTTCTTCTAATTCGCAGTTGTCGTTTTCTGCTTCTGGTTTGCGTGATCGAGATGTGCTCTCTAAGGTTTGTCGTTTTACCTCTTTCATTCATCAATTCAATCTTAAGTTCGTTTTGTGCTTCTCATAGCCTTAATTAATCTTTCTAGTATAGGAGTTTATTAATGATTATTTACTATTAATTGTTAATTAATTAATTAATGATAGTTTTAATAAAGGAAACATTAAACAAATGGAGAAATTTAGCATGGCATTGAAACCTGTGCACATATAATTAGTTAAGATATAAGATAAGGAGATCAAGGCGTAGTGTTGAAGTAAACTTCTTCTAAGCATTTCATTATTATTAAGTGATTGTATTTTACTTCTAGGAATTACTAGGGGAGCATTTAACTATTGGGATCATGAACCACAATGTCGATTCATACGTATAGCTCAGATTTGAGATGGTTGTTGTGAAGTCAACAAAAATGTAATGAGTCGTGTTGTATGTTTTAGTTGTATTGTATCATAATTGTAACTGAATGAGCGTGTGAAGTAGTGATGGAGTATTGAAGTGCATTCATATAAGTAGAAGTTTTCCTTGAGTCATAAGATGATACCAGATTGGGATATGAGTAGAAGTTTTTCATATGTTGTGTTTGAAAAAGAAATTAGTAATTGGGAATGATCCTCATTTTGTGAGGACCACAGAGAATCTAGATCATAAAGAAAATTCTGGCCATAATCATCAATGTTGTCAAATAGCGGCTATATCGGTGTTATAGCGTAGACTGCGTAGTGCAATTTTATTGAACTGCTATTGTTAGTACAAGTGTGTTCAAATAGCGACTATAGCAGTGCTATAACAATGTGGTGTAGCGAAATTTGAACATTCCGCAGTCGGAATGTGGTCTGAAAGTTTTGTCATTAAGTTTTAACTCTTTCATTCAGGAATCTCAAGCTCGTTTAGTTGTTCCCATAACTTTATTCTTATTATTTATTGTTATTATTGCTAATAATAATAATAATTAAGGAGATACTGAACAACTAGAGAAATTTAGCTTCCGAGGACCACAGAAAATCCAGATCAAAAAGAAAATTCAGACCATAATGAAGTGCAATTAATTCACTTGGAGCAATTCTATTCATAAAATGATTTACAGTGAGCAAAATTGGAACATATTATCTCAAACACAAAAAAGGAAAAACATAAGAACTCCCCTTTTCTTCCACACAAATGGTTGTGGAGTAGCGTTACATCATTGTAGTAGGTGAAAGTATATTGAACTACTAGACCTTATTAACATAGTTCAACAAACACAACAGACGGATCGGGGGCTGCTGTAAACTGTCCCTTTGTTATACTGATTGTGATCCTTTAAATAAAATGTTATGCTTTTAATGGCTAATATTCTCATTATTCAGTTGTATGATTTATGTGTAAATGTTCCATGCTGCAGAGTGATCCAATAATGGTTCTTTATGCAAAAGGAAAAAATGGAGCACTTGAGGAAATTGGCCGGACAGAAGTAGTTTTGAATTCGTTGAATCCAACATGGATTACTAAACAAACTCTCACTTATCATTTCGAGGTTGTTCAGGTTTTAGTGTAAGTTTAGACGTTGGTGTTTTTACTTCTAACATGGCATATAAGCGTTTTGTTGTTTCACCAGGAATTGTTCTGTAAATTTCTTTCATCACAGGTTTCGTGTTTATGACGTTGATACTCAATTCCACAACGCAGACGTGAAGGTATGAAGTTTAATAAGTTCTACAAATCTAAGTTTTTCATAGCTAGACATTTTGATATATACTTTTTTCATTGAAAAATAAAATAACCTACTACTAGTACTTACTGTTTCTGAGAAATTTTCTTTTTGCAAAGATAACTGACCTAATTATTTTAAGAATCTTCAATTTTTTTTTAATAAAACTTATGAAAGAATCTTCTAATCTAATCTATTATTTTATGGACTGCAAAAAGTATAAATATGTTGATATCATATTATCACATGGCAGTTTATGTTTGTGCAAAAAGTGTAAATATGTTGATTTCAAAGTTACTTTTAAATTTTAATGGATCAATATATGTTTGTGCATGCCAGTTACGGTTCACCTTTTTTAGTTCAAGATTTTATTTAATGAGGACAATTTGCATGCAAATTGCTGCTGTGCTACCCTTTATGTATGAATGTGTAATTTCATAGTTCTGCAGCGTTTTAGGAGAGAAGTAAAATTTTGTGCATGTTTAATATACATGAAGTGTGGAGACTGATTTTTTTGTTACTGTTATCTACACAATCGGATTGCTCAATTCCCCTCACAGCTTTTTTTGTGATTCACTAGAAACAACTAAACCACACTTAAAATTTATTTCTTAATGTTTCAGATTCTGCACAATCTTCTCGTAAGGTTGTGCAACAACCATTTCCAAGATATTAATTTGCAATTTGGACTTGTTGCTTGTTTGATAGATATGATAACATGTTGAACAATCTTCTCGTAAGGTTATGTGGACTTGTTGTTTGTTTGGTAGATATGATAACATGTTGATTAAGCACGAGTATAGAAGTTCAAATTGTAACTATTTGGTTGACTTGTGCAGATACTTAAGCTAGAAGAACAACAATTTCTAGGTGAGGCAACATGTGCATTATCTGAGGTAATTTAGCCACTGTTCACCTTTTTGGCGATTGCTATTAGACAACTAAATAAAAATTCACTACACATTCAATGGAGCTGTATCTTTACAACTGTTCACTATTTAACACTATTATTGTTTTCCTCTATTTATGGTGATCGAAAATGCATGGCTTTTCCATTTTTATAATATTAGGTAACTACCATGCATATTGTAAGTTATTGAACCCAAGAAGTGCATACTCAAAATATTCTTCCCTATGTATTACTTAAAATATATTAGAATCCCAACAATGTACCCATCAACACAACAATTTGACCTATGCAGATAATTACAAAGTCGGATGGATCATTGACATTAGATTTACTCAGACAAGATTCTATCAGATCCGGCGACTCCCAAAAATGTGGGAAGCTCAAAGTGCATGCTGAGGAATGTGTTGGCTCAAAGACTACAGTAGAGATAATACTCAGGTGTTCAGATTTGGAATATAGGGATCTCTTCTCAAAGAGTGTATGTGCTTTTTATTGGTGTTGCTATTGTGAAACCTTGCGAGGATCATCAATTATTACATAAAATGTGTTTTTCTGTCTTGAAGGATCCCTTTTTATTAGTATCAAAAGTTGTGGAAAGTGGTGCCCATATCCCAATTTGCAAAACAGAAGCTATAAAGAATGATCACAGCCCAACATGGAAGCCAGTGTTCTTGAATGTACAACAAGTAGGAAGCAAGGTATAAAACTTTAATTTGACTACTTGAAAGTGAGGGGTATACTTAAATAAATGTGCAATTATAACGGTTGGCTGGATAATTAACAACATTATAGTCTATTATAAATGTGCATATATTTTACTACAATATTAACCACTCTTTTCCAAAAAAACATTTATAACCTTTGATAATAGAATGAAGCAATATCATTTTTGGGTGTAATTTTTTGGACATCATGGTAAAGACATACCAACTTAGTTGAAGCTATCTCATTTTTATTAAATGCAGGAAAGTCCCTTGATAATAGAGTGCTACAACTTTAATAGCAATGGCAAACATGATTTGTTGGGGTAATTTTTGCCTGCCTGTCTGTCCTTTTGTCCCTTAAACCTATTTCTGGGCTGAAATGAATGCTAGAGCTGTTTATCCTATTTTATCAGAAAAGTGCAGACATCTTTGGTGGAATTGGAGAAGCTCTATTCTGGTGGCCAAGGAGAAAATTTATTTTTGTCTGCTGCCGTGGGTCACGATTCTCAGACCAAGGTTTTATTATATTAAATGTTTATTTTTTTCAATCATGAATTCCTCTATCTTTCCCTAAAATAATATTTAACAATGACAAAGGTATTAAAGAGCCGGCTATTTGTGGACAAATTTTCTGAAAATATCCAATATACTTTCCTGGATTACTTGGCTGGGGGATTTGAATTGAACTTCATGGTGGCCATTGATTTTACAGGTACTCCATATATCCTTAAGCTTGATGTACCTAATTATTTTTGGGATTGTAATACTATTAAGTATTTTCATCAATGTTTTCTTTACAATGATCGCAAGTGATGGGAATGAGATAATAATATCTATGATTATCGTATTTGTAAGATGGGAATTTGTTTTTAGGTATTTGTTTATATGCTATCTTTCCTTGTAAATCTCCAGTAGACCCTATTCCCCCTTTCTCCAGCCAGTTTCTTCCGATTAATGCGTGATGAACCATGCTATTTGATACCATGTTAACAATAGAGATTTGTAGAGAAAAAAGATATGAGAAGGACAAAAGAGGCTAGAGTTCCGATAATATGAATAGAAAAACTTATGAATACAAGAGTTACAAATAGAATACACAGTGAAGCATAAAAAGATTAGACGTTATAATAAAAAACCCAATAACATATTATCTGACAAGGTGAAATAACTTGTTTAATTTTTTGGAAGTATGGCACCGACAGGATTATTGTTCTTTTTCCTTTCATAGTAAATGTAGATATTATGACATTTTTTTAGTTTTTTATTTTATTTTAAATAACCTAGCATTGTAGGATTGGGTTTGCAAAATTATTCTTTTGATGGTAGGACTACGAGGTATCAGTATTTTTTACTATTTATTAATAAAGAAGACTACAATTATGTCTGGAAATCTTAAGTTCAATATAATTTACTATCATGTAGCTTCCCCATCCTCCAATTTATTGGTTAACTAGTTCTTAATTTAATAGTAAAAACTTCATCCTTCCTTCTCCGTCCTCACTAGTGCTTAGATTCCAGTTTGCACTAGTGTGCATGGCAGGGTGGAGTAAGGCTGTGTCCAGTCTGCCTTAAGGGAGCATTTGCGGATTCCCCAAAATGCTATTCCTGAGGTCATTATAACCCCTGTTGACTGCTGATACGAGGTTGACCCTCCCCCTCCTTATCCGTCCTTCCTTTCTTTCTTCCTCAACTCCCACTGTAGGATTATGAAATGATAGATATTATAAGACATGGTTTACACTTAAATCTGTCATGCTGGTTATGTATTGGATGACTAGGATGCTAATACAGTTTTATGGGTTAACCTTGCCGTGTTTACCAGCTTCAAATGGTAACTCACGCCTTCCGGATTCTTTGCATTACATTGATCCTTCAGGACGGCCAAATGCATACCAAAGAGTAAGAAATGATTTTTGGTTTGAATTTCCACTACTTAATTTGTTACTGATCCGCTGTATGAATAATTTTTAGGCAATTGTTGAGGTTGGAGAGGTGTTACAGTTTTATGATTCAGACAAGCGATTTCCTACATGGGGATTTGGAGCTCGACCAATTGATGGTCCTGTCTCCCATTGTTTCAACTTGAATGGAAGCAGTAATTACTGTGAGGTGAAAATGCTAAATCTGATATTGCCTTTGTTCCTATATATATTGAAATAGTTTAATAATCACAAGTTTCTGTCTTTTGCAGGTGGAAGGCATTCAGGGAATTATGATGGCTTACGCAAGTGCTTTGCTCAACGTTTCTCTTGCAGGACCAACTCTTTTTGGACCTGTCATAAATAATGCTGCACTTATTGCCAGCCAATCTGTAGCAAATGGTGGAAGAAAGTACTTTGTCCTGTTGATAATCACAGTAAGAATTAGAATATGCAGTTTTCTATGTCATATTGCTTTTATCTGTGTGAGTATGCTAGTTATAATTGAAATTTGGTATGTGGAATGGTAATTCCATTTCGTGCTCAATTGAGTCAATTCCACATCATGAACGTTTGTATGTTTTTTGCTTATTAGTTAGCAAGAAAGAGCATGGAAAGGTGATTCTATTCCGTGCCTTATTCCATATGACCAGAAATGATCCCTTCCCCAGAGAGGCAGGGTTGGTGATTCCATGCTCTGAATTTTAAGTTCTTTTTCCAAACAATCCCTCATTTAATTTATACAATGGCATTTATCCTTTCGAAATTTTGGTATTTCCAACCTACTCTTAACATCTCACAGTCACAATTGATTATAGAAGAATAATGACTATGTAAATATATGTTAAAGAAAAATATAATAATGTGAAATACAATAATCATCAATCATCATAAGTATCACAAAGAAGATACCATAAGGAGTGTATGGAGGGTTTAAAAAATATTGTATAAATATTACTTTTCTCTAATAAAATTAAACAATATTATGTTACTCAATATACTTCATGGGAAAATTCAGAGTTAGTCGCTTTGTGCTGCTTACATGGGAATGACAACTATGGTTTTAATGTATCCATGTTATGCCAAAGCATTTTCCACTGCTGGTGCTAATGTTTAAGTGGTTGCCTCCTAGGATGGAGTAGTGACGGATCTCCAAGAAACAAAAGATGCGCTTGTTAAGGCATCGGACCTACCATTATCAATCCTTATTGTTGGTGTAGGAGGAGCCGATTTCAAAGAAATGGAGGTATTTAATCAAACCTGTATGCTCTTTAGTCTTTACTCATTGAGTTATGATTATTTGGCATGAGGTGTTGAGCTGTGTGACTGGCATGTAATGTCACCTAAGGCCTTATGTAGTTTTGTTGTTCAATGTCACAGATCTTGGATGCAGACAAGGGAGATAGGCTTGAAAGTTCATCTGGACGTGTTGCTTCACGTGATATAGTCCAGTTTGTTCCATTTCGGGATGTTCAAAGTAGGTAACGAGTTTACAAATTTTGACTTTTTCAAATGACCTTGAACTTATCAACCTCTTGTAAACTTTTTCCTAATGCAGGTGGGGAAATTTCAGTAGTGCAAGCACTTCTAGCAGAATTACCTACTCAATTTTTAGCTTACATGCGGAGCAGAAATATCCTGCCAAGTCCCTAGTCATGTAAAGATATTACATATTCAAAATGTTCTATTCATTGATCATTGTGCAAGTTCAAGGCCCTTTTCATTTTTAATATATCTTAAATTGATAAATTCGGCCAAAGGGCTGAGAACTCATGCTTTGTGCTAAATGCCAATTAAAGGGTCAAGAGAGGTTCGTCGGTCAGCTGCTTTATCTTCAGGTCTGTCCGTTCAAGCCTTTTGATTGTAATTTCCTTTTCTTGTGTTCTTGTTTTTGGGGTTTTCTGGTTAGTTAGGTCTGAAAAAAGTTATTGTACAAATTGAAGTTTCTGTTTTCTTGTAGCTGAGAGGACAAAATTTATAGTCCTACAGTCTACACCGAACCAGGAAATCCAATATAACTGAACTTTTTTTTTCATCATTGAATAAAATTTTATATAAATCTTATTCTAAGAATAAGTCTCATCAAATAGAGTGCTGTGAGATTACAGTAGGAACTGGTGCTTATTGAGCCAATTGATAAATAACCGATGGACTCGATTACACACACGCACATAACACTTCTTGCAACTGGTGCTTATTGAGCACACATCATTCATGACTGTGAATATAGCTCAGAAGAAATTAGAAATCACAAGGGAAATCTACAAACATCATTCAGTTATAGCTAAATAATAATATACACCCAGATATCAATTAACTAGTACAGTGTAGAAAGTAGAAAATATGAGCCACAAATAATGAACTTTACTATTTTATTCTGATCATATATAAGATAAATATATCAACCGATATTACAAAGAATTCCACGACTGATTACACATCAATGGTTACTTTGGAATAACCACTGAACTATCAGTCTAATAGAACTCCAATCTTTCTATAATTTTATTTATATGACATATATATAACCCAATAAATTATGGGTAAAAGGAAATAGTCAAAGAAACACAATTAAAATATTGAATTATTTTTTCTTATGGTCTCCTTAATTTGTAAGTGCTGATTAGTTTAATTAACTATTCTGGATGGGGACTAATTGCAGTTTGCCTCCGTATATCTCAGGTAGCTGACTTTCGTCTATATCTTCTAGAAGTGTTGATTTCAGCTTATTGTTTTCCACAAATATTATCTGCAAGGAGATCCAATTGAAAGATAAATATTTTCCCTCAACATCTCAAAAACAAACTTTATAATATATAATAACAATACCATGCATTGAGATATATAATTTAATATGAAACATCACCTTCTTCTTGGTTTTGTTGTCAATGAACGGGTAAATTATTTTCCACACTTTCATAAAAATGTATGGTGCGTGGAGAATAAACAACTTCCCTAATCTTTCAGGGTAGTAATCCTGCATCCAAGAAATTAACAATCATAAGGTCTGAGTGTATATTTGAAGCTTCCAATTTCTTCAATTCACACACACACACAGACACACACACATGCATGCTATAACTATATATTATACCTGCAAAATGGAGAGAGCATTAATGTATCCTCGTACATCACTATTCGCGTAACCCCATCCCTTCAGTTCTGCTATACCGACAAATTTTTCTTCCCCGGGTGGCATGCTGATACATCAAATTATATATGTTACTATCTTTTCCAGATTCTATCTGAATTCACAGTTTTAGAAACTGGATCTATAGTATTGGAATAAGAATTACCTTGCACACATTTTCTCAAGACAATAGACTGCAAACCCTGTATCACAAAGAAAATTACTTTGTCATTGCAAAATTTGTTAATAATTGGCAAGAAATAATCATAATCTAAATGTTCCATGAACTAATCTCCTTTTCAGTAATCTATGATCAGTGCATTTTTATTCACCCGTGTTTCTTGATAAAATGAATTACTAAGTTTTTGTTCAAGTTTGTTAACTTAATTAGTAAAAACATACTTTTGAATTCATCCAAACCATCTTTCTTTTGAAAATGTTTTCGACCAAAGACAAAAAGTATAGGTCGACCAGTCTTGTCGCGCCCTTGGCAAAACGCCTTGTCATCTGCAATTTCATTAGGAACCTGTGATGGAGATATGGAACCATTTGGAACAAATGAGTGTCTCCATTTCAAGTACTTAAGAAACATTGCTGAAGCTTTCTCCACATCTAAATCACGAGCACGTAGAAATCTTCTAATCATCAAATCATCTTCTTCCTAAAGTCAAGGGTAAAATTAATTAGTTTTCGTTACTATTTACATATGGCAGCATATTTAAGCATAACTTGTACTCTGCCACTGCCAGACCAAATCTATGTTATATAGCTTATAAATTAAATTTTCTAAGGCTGCAAAATATTAGTGGTGCATGCTAAGGATTGAGAAATAATCTCAAAGACAAAACATATATGCAGTTGTGTGTGCTTTATTTTTTCCTTTCACTACGAGTTTAATCTGGTGCAGCCCCTTATTTGGACTGTATTGGTGCAGTCTTAATCTGACCAATGAGGATAAAGTATTCACTAATTTTAAATTATATGGTACAAACCACTTATATGGTACCTACCATGTATCTTCATATCAAATAATATTTCAACTAAGTCCCTATCATATTAAAAGTTATAAAACTACCCCAATATTTAAATTATTTTTTATTTTAATTGTGATTGAAAAAAAAAGAAACAAAGTCAGTTTCTACGATATCAAAAAAATTTCAGACAAGAAATTGAAACCTCTCTTCATCATCACCTCCTTTCATCTCTAAGTCTCAAAATCACTAAAATTGAAAATTCTCAGTTCATCACCTGCGCTCATCATCACTAAAATTGAAACTTCCTTATTCATCATCTGCGTTCATCATTGTTTTCGCGAACGGAACTCCATTCGACGGCGAGATTGGAAAAGAAGTTTATGTGTGGTCTATCGAAAAGACAATTGCTAAGCTAAATACGAAACTGAAATGTTTGTTATATTTATTTATGTGTAATTATTTATTAAGAATCAATTTGATTTCAATTTGGGAATTAGGGTTTATGGTTTAATTTGTTTTTTTTTTTTTGAGATTTCTATGTTGTGTGACTTTTTGCTGGATTGAACCAATTCAAAAGTAGCTAACTGTCAATAATTTTGAATTGAGACTTCACCGCCGTTTCTCAGCTCTCCGCCGCGACTCTCCCTGTCGAGCTATCACTATCTCGCTGGAATCATGTGTCATGTTGGTTGCTGCTGCTGCTGAAACGACAGTAGAAACACCGCCGCAACGAAGGAAACCGAGATTGATCCAATCATCGTGTTTTTAATTTGTCTTCCTCTATTCGTTTTTTGAGTTTTCCGTATCAGAATCAACAAGCTTGATTGGAGTCGCCACTCAACTGCCGTGAAAACCGCCGCAGCGCCCATCAGAATCAGGATTACCAATTGGAGGTTGGCCATCGGTATTATCCAATCTGTTTCTGCCTCAATCGATCAACAAGCAAATCATATTCTGTTCTATAATAACAGATTTTGCACCTAGATTGATGGAAGGGTTTGAGAATGGCATGAGTGTTGGAAAAGAAGAACAGGTTTGAGAAGATGCAGGAGTGTTGGTTTAAGATCTTGTTACTTTCAATTTTATTTTTAATTTGTTCAAATAAAAAACATTATAAATTACGAGTAGATTTGTGTTTTTTTTTTAAAACTATTAATTCAAATAAAATTTGTTTTTAATTTGTAAATGATTATTTACTTGATGGGGGACTCATATGCAATAAATAAAAGTTTGTTAAAAAAAAAAGATTTACCATAGACTTGCGCTGATGTAAGAATTAAAATGAATTTTATTGGTTAAAAAAAAGGACTGCACCAAAACAGTCCAAAAAAGGAATGTACCATAGAATCTCCCTTAAGAAAATCCATCAAAGCCACAGCTTCTATCAAATTACAAAATAAATTCAATTCAAAGCCACAACCTACAACGATTACAAGTGTACTCCAAATAGTGCATATCAGCATGGAATGTACTGTTTTTCATTTTTATCTTCTAAATTTTTTTAAATTTTACACTATTATTAAAAAAAATCAGTTTTTTAATTGATTAAAAAGATAAAATTGTAAACAAAATTTAAATAAAGGATATATAATTGAAGGAAACAAACGTTACTAAATTGTACTTGATTGTACATTAATTATAACATGAAATGCTATTTTAATTAAGGAGAATAACTTAATAAATTACTTATTACTATTTAAAGAACCTGAATAATAGACTCAAGTGGTAGATACTCGGATCTTAAATTTAATTTAATATATGTTACTAAATTGTACTTGATTGTACTTTATAACATGAAATCGAACTCTGACCACATGTTTAAGGGAACTAAAACTCTTACCACTTAGACCAATTCATTGTTTGTTCGGATCTTTTAACTATTTGGTAAGTTAGTTGTTATGTTAATTTTGAAAATTTGAACTATCAGTCTCATTGTTGAAACTATCATCGGCTTTTGTTTGATTTGATTAGTAAATGATTCTTTTTTTTTTTTGACGCATTTGATTAGTAAACGATGAATTCATCACATAGAGGATTTAAAAGTACACACGGATTGACTATTTGCGGTAAACTATCAAGAAGATTGAATAAAGTGGAACCGAGGAATTCCATATTCCACCACATAATATTCAACTTATCAAAAAAAAATATATTCCTTCAAAAAAAAAATTATCAAATATATTAATTTTAAGTTTCATTTTGATCGCTTGATTTTTTTATTTTTTTTTCATTTTAGTTGCTTAAGTTATGAACATTATACAATTTAATTTAATCTTTTTAACTTCTTTTTTTCTTTCATTTTAGTAAGTTTAAGAAGAAAGTACAATTAGTAGGAAGAGGGTAGGTAGTACGTAGGTACCTTAGAAGATGGATCATGTTTTTCAACAAAAGCTCTCACAAGACGGATTTTGTTGAGTTCAGTTTCTGTTACAACATCATTTGCAACCACTCCACGTGTCTTTGCAGCTTCTAAATCTTTGTTACAATCTTCTTCTTGTTCTTCTTCTAATCTTCTTGATCCCTTATTATCATGACAACCCTTCATTGCTTCCATTTTGTTCTTCCTTTATGTCTTCTTGAAATCAATAATTCACCAACAACAAAAAATAGCTCTTGTTTAATGTGAAGTTTCTTCCTTTTTTGTACTTGTATTTATTTCCAGCTCGATTGTATATATATATATATATATATACACAGAAAGAAAATTGAGTAATATGTAGGAAATTAAATGCTTCTACCAGTACTGTGATATTAGAGGCCCACAAACGTAATGTGTGTTAACTGTTAAACAACTTGATTTGATATTAATTTGCTTTCATTTTCAGACCCAACTTTTGAGCTAACAGGGGTGTTAAATGAAAATCTAATTGTTGCGGGATAGTTTCTGTTGTTGGGCTATATATATTGAATAAGGGAGGTTTTGGTCATTATGCATGCTTTAGACTTTATAGCATATGGAGACATGGCCATGTCAACGTAATTAATAGTAGTAGTGAACTAATTATTGATGGTGTGAATTAATGTCTCCCCCCACTTTATAATCAAATAAAACTCAATTTTCTTTTTCAGTATAAAACTAAAAATAATGAAAATATGACAATTGTTTAGACTAACTTGCGGGCTGCCCTGCTTTTTCAGCGGGTTAAACAGAGAGAGCCAACTTAAGAGGTTGAGTTCAAAACGTTGATCAATCCGTCTAAAATAACATATTAAATAGGTCGGACTAGCAGTAATAAGTTGGTCTGTTTTGCCTAATGACGTCTATTTGTATCCATAAACGGGAATTCCTGTCGGGACTGTTACATTTGAGGGTTTGGAAACAAAGTATTTTCCTCGTGGGAATGGAAATGTAGGAGAAAGTCCCCATGAGGGCAGTGAGGGGAGGGGCGCAGGGAATAGGGATAATTTGAGTGGTGAGGCAATTAGTAGGGAATTACCTTAAATGGATAAAAGTTACTGTATTATGTAAATTTTAATCAAATAAAATCTTATAATAAGATAGAAAATCAAATAACAATACATCAAAACGATAAAAAAAAATACTACTATATTTTTTGAAGACAAAAATTATATATTGTCACATAAAAATACGACAGCTACCAAATTCACATTTTCTCTAAAAAATGGTGCTTCCAAAATGATAGTTTTAATAAAGTCCCTCGACAATGAAGTATAAATAATCAAATGATCAAATCATCCTATTAATAATCAAAGGGTCTTACTAACTAGTGTCGGGACACTGGTTAAGGAACTAAAAAAAAAAATAAAAGAGAAGTTATGCATTGAGAAAATCAAAATTTAAACTTTCTACATTTGAATTCTTAACTAGTGCTCCTAAAGCACTATTTAACATTTGCCATAATCAAATATAATCAAATCATCCTATTAATAAAATAACTAAAAAATTATCAAATACATCAAATTTGTTTGACTCATTTTTGCTTATATTTTTGGGCGGAGAGTACATATTTCCACACACAATATGGCCTCTATCGACTATCGTCGTCATAGTGCAAATTCTCTAATAATATGTTCTCATTTTTTTTACAATGGAGCAGATAATTGAACCTAAAATCTCATATATACTCCCTCCGTCCGAAATTATAAGAGAAAAAAACTCCTTTTTTTTTATCCCAAATTATAAGGGAAAAAATCATTTTCAAGAATTTTTTTTCCCTTGTTCTCATAAAATTAAATGCAAATTGCATTTAATTTTTTTTTTTCTTTTTCATTTTCTCAATAAACAACAACCAATAAAAATTGTTTTTACATATTGCTATGCATTTTTATTTTTTTTTATTACTTTTATCTTCACAACTCCATTCCTATACAATTTATTTTAAAGAAAACTCACAAAAACATATTTCAAATTATCATGTTTTAGTTTTTCTTGATAAATGTGATTTTTTTATTTTTCCTTATAATTTGGGACTACTATTTAATTGAATTTGCATCTTAAAATTCACCCGAAAAATTTATTATCAAAATAAGTTGTAAGTTTGTGCAAAACAATCTCAAATAGTTGAATTAATTCAAGTTATTGAAAATAAAGATAAAAAATGTGTGGCTTTGATTAGATATGAATAATCACGATTAGCGAGTAGTCTTCATCCAGCGTTTGAATACTATTTGGTCAGTGTGTTGTGTGTGGTCATCTAACCTACGCAATTTAATGTCTCTAGTCTTTACACAGTTTTGGACGGAACTGTTTGAACCAAAAATTGGGCATTTAATTTAATGCTTCAGTTTTGTCAAAAAATAAATAAATTTAATGCTTTAGTTTTGCCCCAAAATTAAAGTCAATGCCCTACGTAAAGACAAACTAATTTTTCGGATTTAGATCCTCTTGAGCTTTTTCTCTGGTATCGTCTATTCTGCTCTAAATTTACACTATTCATTTATTTTATTTTTCTTTCTCTTCTGCTATGTTATTTTTTTATTTGTGAGACAATCAAACGTTAGATTAACAAAATGATAGATGACTTAACAAAAAGGGCATAAAATGATCCAAATTCCAAATTTTCTTATATAAAAATAACACTTAAAACATACACAAAAATAAGAATTGTTCTTGGGCCCCTTTAATTGCTCATAGTCCTCTAAAAAATTCTAAAATTGCCTCTAAATATTTCTAACAAGAGTTAAAACTCAATGACACTTTATCGGGAGATAAAATCTGATAGACTAAAACGTCTTAATTTTTTATTTGTTTTATGATTACACTTTAATATTTTTAAAGCAAGTTTGATCGAAAATAATATAAATTTGGTATTTTTTTTTAATGTTGATGGATCCCCACAAATGGAGGTGTGGGAAAAAAAATACTCCTCGAAGCAGAAAACGGGGATGGATATGGTAGGTAATGGAGCGAGAAAGTATCATCCGCTCAACCCCACCCTATTGATATCCCTATTAAAAATTGTTCGTTACATAAGATTCATGCATATCGGAAAATAGAATCGAGTAGAATTGTATACATAAGACTGCAAACTCAGCTTGTTCAAAACACATTATTTAACAATCACCTTTCATAACTCTGTCCAAAGCAAAACTTTTACACAGAATTTGGGTTTCATTACACAAGTCTACCATCAATATGTTCTTCATCACTGTTTGTCCAGAATAATAGGTAACATGAAGTTCTAACCTTCTTAATTGTTATTTTTACGTTTTTGTATTTTGAAAACTGAACTACGTCACACCGGATTTCATCTCCATGCAGATATAAGTTTTAACACCTATAAGATTATATCTTTCGGTATGCATGGATTTTAACATTTACTTAATGTTGTAGCTAACGCGTTAAGTATCCCGCCTGGGGAGTACGTTAGCAAGAATGAAACTCAAAGGAATTGACGGGGGCCCACACAAGGAGCATGTGGTTTAATTCGATGCAAAGCGAAGAACCTTACCAAGGCTTGACATGCCACGAATCCTCTTGAAAGGAAGGAGTGCCTTCGGGAACGCGGACACAGGTGGTGCATGGCTGTCGTTAGCTCGTGCCGTGAGGTTATTCTATCTCTTGTTAGGCCAGAAACTATTTTGTTTGCTACCATTGTTGTTTGTGTTTTTCATTATTTGTTTGTATATTTGATGTGTGATATGTTATTATAGGTTGAAGCTCACGATGAATTCAAACCATACATTGCTAAATCAATGGTGCATAAACATTTGCACGAATAAGATCTATTATGTTTAATATTATTTGATTGACTAGGTTCGTTATGAAGCAGCGAAGATAGTTTTTCGGTAGTAATAATAAACTCTGATAATGGTTCTGATAGAAGGAAAAAAATAATTGTTGAAAAAATGGTTTAATTGCATATTTTGTCCCTTATGTTTATTTTATGTTTCAATTTGGTTCCTTACGTTTAAAAATTATCAAGTTGGTCCATTGCGTTACTGATTTCAACATAAGTTTGTTCTTTTCGTTAAATTTCATCTAATTTTCTGTCAAATTTTGAGTTAATTTTGCTAAAACTTTCACGTTACACCTTCTTATGTTTTTCTGCACATGCAAATCTATTAGTCAGATAGACGATTTAAATTGAAATTTGAATAAAAAGACTAACTTAAAACTTTTTTAACGTAAAAGATTAAATTGAAACCTAAAATAAATTTAACGACGAATATGCAATTAAAAAAAGGGTGTTGTTAACATGTGCATATATGACACATGTTAAGGTTTCTATAATTAGAAATTTGCATTTAATATTATAAACGAATTTAATGCTTAAAAAATATAATACACATGTTTCGAGAAAATATTTCTATATTTATATTCTTAACATGTGCCTTAAATGCACATGTTAACATTTCCCTTAAAAAAAACAAGGGTTTTGTAAAAGTTTTTAAAATTGAAATAATAAGATGTTGTGGCATTCACGTGTATATATATATATATACATATATATATATGGAAGCATTTCTAATTTCAAAAATTGTAATTTTTTCCTCATCACCTGTATCCAGCCTAGTGGATTAGTTAATCTGAGTTGGATGTCAGTTCTGACATTAAGCAATTTTAGACTTTCAGCCTCCTCCGATTGTAATTGTGGGGATTGGGTCGTGATCCTTCATATCAAGCGGGAATTGAGCCGTCATCCTTCATACCAAATTCAGCGTCAATCACCAACTAACTGATATATTAATACTTAATTAACTAAAAAATTATAATTACTCAACTAGATTGTTTAACATTAACTTTTTTGTATTATTTAATGTCAAGTTTATTTATTTGGATTTTTTTTTTTTGATAAGCAAATTTATTTGGATAGTTTGAATTCCGATTATAACTTTCTCTAACAATTTTTATCATTTCTTACTGTTGAGTTAAAATATGTGGATTTTTATGATATTTTACTCAACAAAAATGAGTCTTCCAAGTTGAATTGAATTTGAAGTTGAAAAGGTAAAGATGAACGGAACGTGACACGCAGTTGAGTTTTGGTACGTAAATGGTTTTCTGATTTTGACTTTTTATCAAACACTAAACCTGCAAAATTCAATCTTCTTCTTCTTCTTCTACACTCAAAATTTTCAACTTTGTTTCTTCATTCTTCAACTACTTTCAATTGTGACGTCTTATCTTTGACTAAATTTAACTTCTTTATATTGCAGCACCTTCCTCTTCCCATCATAAAATGGGTATTTGGAAATCCTGTTTTTTAGGGTTTCTTTCTGTTGCTTTTCTCTTTACAATTGATGCTGTTCAGCTGCACCGGAATCAGCCCACTGAAAGAATTTCAGGTCGTTTTTTCTTCTTAATTTTTGTTTTTCAGCTCTGTTGAATCATGTAATTTTGATCAATTTCTTTCATGGTTTTATGAGTTTTGATTTGACCTCTTCATGTTAGTGTATTTGTTGTTAATTATGAATTATGAATGTGAGTTTGATTAAGATTTGATTTGAGGTTGCAATATATTTTTGGAGATGTTAAGAATCCAAAAGTAGAAATATTCTCTTAAATTTTGTGTAATTAATTTGTCATCTAAGTTTAAAAATTGAATTAGATACATGAATTATGATAAAATATTTCCTTTTTTGAATCACTATGAGTGTTTAAGAGGTATGTTCTAAGTTTGAATTTTTTGAATCACAATAATATACCATGATATGTGATTTTTTTTTTTTTTAATACACGTATCATATCCTATCCTGTATTTTTCAATGAATGGTGAATGTCCTTATTGGACATTTTCGTATTCGATACTCATATTGTGTTTATACTTCAAAGGTTGGCAACTAGTTTAAGAATTTGGAAGATGTATAACTTCATAGGTATTGAATCTTCAAAGATAATCCAAGTAAATTTGAACCTTAGGATAATTAACATGTTGTGCTTGGTTTCCGATGAAAACATGAAAGTTATGATTTCCTCTCTCCTGCAAATGTGTAAAAGCGCTCGTTCTAGAAGATATATCGGTAATCTTATGGTTACGGTACGGCTCTGTAATTTTATAGATTGGCAATATGATAGTATCTCCAAAGGTGCGCTTCTTACACAGACACGGATGCGGTGTAATTTAAAACACGTCTTTTAGGGATTTTATTTGAATCCTGGGGCTTACTAGCTGGCTTTTGAGTTTCAATGTTTACAGTGGAATCAGAATTCACGTATTTTTACTGCTCCCCTCACAGTCCCCGAGAATTAAAAAAAAAGTGGTTTTTATGAGCTGAAAGCCTGAAACTTGATATGAAATTCAAATTTAATATGGAAACTCTGCAATATGCACAATGGCTTCATGTTATAAAACCAAACTTTTGTTCTTGTCTTTTAACCTTATAAAACCTGAAAGGGGAAAATTATAGCCAAAATTTGAACCCTGCTCCCCGACAATATGTATCTTTAAATGTTAGGAAGACATTAATATCAGCTCACCACAGTGGGATTCAGGGCATAGGAATGTAGCATCAGTTTGGATTTCAATTAACTGGCTACTGGCGGGTATAGGGGTGCGGTAAAGGAAGAAAATTTATATTACTTGAGCATATTTGATAAATATAACCAAAACACATCCTTGGTTACCTGGAGTTTTAACTTGTTTATAAGCCGGTTTTGTGTACTGTTTCTCAATCATATGAGTTAGGCAATTATAGTTCTAGAGATACAATGGAGTAAAATACACCAGTTTAAATTCTCTGTTTGAGTGTAATTATTTTAAAATCTGTATACTAAACATGTTGTGGTTGAACCATTTGTAGGCAGCGCTGGTGATGTATTGGAAGATGATCCGGTTGGAAGGTTGAAGGTTTTTGTTTATGAGCTTCCAAGTAAATATAATAAGAAAATTCTGCAAAAGGACCCAAGATGCCTCACCCATATGTTTGCCGCTGAGATATTTATGCATCGGTTTCTCATATCTAGCGCTGTCCGAACCCTTAATCCTGAAGAAGCTGATTGGTTTTATACTCCTGTCTACACAACCTGTGACTTGACACCAAATGGCCTCCCTTTACCCTTTAAATCACCGCGAATGATGAGGAGTGCCATACAGCTTATTTCTTCTAACTGGCCCTATTGGAATCGAACAGAGGGGGCAGATCATTTCTTTGTGGTTCCTCATGACTTTGGGGCATGTTTTCATTACCAAGTATGGGATCTAGATTATAACTTTAGAAATTACTATTTACATAGTATTATTTATATCACTGTTAAACTCAAAGTTTTATGTGGGCCATGTAACATGTACTTTTGTTATACTGTTTTGTTCCAGGAAGAGAAGGCAATTGAAAGAGGGATTCTTCCACTTCTGCAGCGCGCTACCTTGGTTCAAACATTTGGACAGAGAAATCACGTGTGCTTGAAAGAGGGCTCAATTACCATTCCTCCATATGCTCCACCACAGAAAATGCATACCCACTTGATTCCTGATAAGACTCCCAGGTCCATTTTTGTATACTTCCGAGGACTGTTTTATGATGTAGGAAATGACCCTGAAGGTGGATACTATGCAAGGTAGGTCTTATTACAAGCTCAAACTTCAAATGAGGTTTGAGTATGCATCATTTAGTATCATCATATTATGCATGCATAAGAAAGTTGGCTTTCATTCCTCTACTCTGAAAAAGCAAAGGGAGTGATTTTGATTCATGTAAATATATAATTGTATTTAGTGTCATTATTGAAATTGGTAAAATTAATTGTGTCATGATCCAAAATTGTTTCATTCTAAAATTCTTATTGAAAATCAAGTATATACATGGACTTCAGCACCTGAATCATTGTTTATATAACAAAATAAACTTGGATCAACAAATAATCCTGACTTGTTAACCTGGCCTTGGTTTTCAATCTTACAGAGGTGCAAGAGCAGCAGTATGGGAGAACTTTAAGAACAATCCATTATTTGACATTTCCACAGAGCATCCTGCCACATATTACGAGGACATGCAACGAGCTGTGTTTTGCCTATGCCCACTTGGATGGGCCCCTTGGAGCCCAAGATTGGTTGAAGCTGTGGTATTTGGTTGCATCCCTGTTATTATTGCAGATGATATTGTTCTTCCGTTTGCCGATGCAATACCGTGGGAAGAGATTGGGGTGTTTGTTGATGAGCAGGATGTTCCTAAGTTGGATACCATACTCACATCGATACCTCCAGAAGTTATACTTAGGAAACAAAGATTGCTTGCTAATCCTTCCATGAAGCAAGCAATGTTATTCCCTCAACCTGCACAAGCTGGAGACGCCTTCCATCAAGTTTTAAATGGACTTGCACGGAAGTTGCCGCATGAAAGGAGTGTATTCTTGAAACCAGGGGAGAAGAGCTTGAATTGGACTGCTGGCCCTGTGGGTGACCTTAAACCTTGGTAACAGTTGCAATAGTTTTCTTATGTAATTAGGATTCTTTACATGTCTTGTCCAGTCCTACCTAAATGCTCATAAATAAGGCTTGGTAACTGAGGTGTCTATTTTTTTGTTGACATTGTAAATTTTGATATTTTGACGGATAATTCATTAGATACTACTCGTATAAATCTAATTTGTAACATGATTGCTTTCATTGTATGCTTTACCAACTTGTTTCCTGGTCTAGTAGGGGTGTCTGTTCTCCTTTGTGTGCTGCATACCAAAGTAGGTAATTGGGGTCATGACTTTGGAAAATCAAAGTAAAAAAATGTACGTTCATTCTTTTTTATAAGCAAATTTGATGATATGAGTAATTGTATCACGTTAGGAAACTGGAATCTAATTATTGGTAAACATGTATGGGATTTAATTCACAACTCAGATAAGTTGTGGGTGAACTTTTTATCCTGTAATTACTTAGTGGAGGATCATATTTTAGATGCCACCGTGATTTCGGGCGCCTCTTGTGTTTGTAAGACTATTACTATGACCGTGGAGGTGCATAAATTAGGTTTCATGACTGGTAAGGGTGAAATTTCTCTTTTGTATGGCAAATGGCTTGAGATCGATTACCTTTGTAACTTGGTTTCATACGTTCATATCAATGAATCTCATCTTTTGTTGAAGGAAATTAATAATCTTGACAGCAGGAATTTTAATCATCTTGCTACTTGGATTCTGCCTTACATTCAAGTGCAAATTAAGAGTATATTGATAACACTTCGAAGGATCTTACCATCTTGGCTTCTTCTAGTTCATGAATTTACTCGGTTAAAAGTCGTTACTATGCTCACTTCACAATAGTCATGTTTCCGCAAGCAACATTAATCATGAAAGCTAAAAGCTCAAAATTCCTGAAAATCTGAAGCTTTTTTTTACTGGTTGTGCCTTAGAGGTTGCGCACAATCTGTTGCTATCTTAAATTTCTTGCTTTTTCATAAAGATCCATATTTCAACCAACATGCCATTTTAATGGCTTCATCTTAGTGTATGATGAAAGCCATAGACACATTGTTTTTGAATCAGATTCCATAGCTGCAATTGACTTTGTTTTTGGCTAGAAATCAACCTCTTAATCCTCATCCTCCCTTGACTAATCACATTAAGCAGCAGCTTCTTATAGTTTGGAGTGCTTCAACTCAAGATACTCTTAATTATAAGACTCTTGGTAGGGATTTGAACAACAATTCCATTGTCGTCCAGCGGTTAGGATATCTGGCTTTCACCCAGGAGACCCGGGTTCGATTCCCGGCAATGGAACTTTTTTTGCAATTGTTTGTATTTTTATTTTTCGAGTTCAGATCCTCTCCATTTGGAGAAGAAATGGCCATCTCCATTTCCATTGTGAAATTTGGACACGTTGCAAAAGTGAATATAAACGGTTTAGATTAAATTTATCCAATGAATTACTTTAATTAATTTTTAATTCTTAAGAAACAAAACGAAGAACTGGTTTGTCTCTCTCTCTTTTAGTTCATGACTACACTGCAGAAGCAGAACCCATAAAAACTTTCCCCGTAATGCTACTGCCGCTGGGTGAAGAAGCTATGAAACTGGAAAAAAATAATTGAAGACTAAACTGATGTATTGATCTGTGAAGGAATAGAATTAAAACAATAAAAATAACAAAGATAGATGATAGCGCTAGAAACCAAAAAAAAAAACAGGCAGAGAGAGATTAAAACAACAAAGGAAAAATGGATTAAAAATAGAAAAATAGAGACAAGTTCAGATCTGAGGCGGCAATTAACAAGTTGTGGTGCAGTGGTCGTTAGAAACCGCCGAAGGGCGCAGCCGACGGCGGCCGGAAGCAGACCTCGAGCACGGAACAGTCGTGAGAGAAGAAATCGGAATGCGAAGAAGAAGGCCAACACGAATTTCAAAATCTTTCTCAATTTTTTTAATTGAAAAAAAAGGATCAACTAAATCTCAGAAGCTTTGTCTCATATTCATTCCATCGTCGTAAAACCCGTTCGGCCACTGTCAGATATTAATCAACATCACTGAGCTTCTGCGTCGAGGTTAGGAATTAAAACACCGTCGTGCAGTTTTACAACAACGACGAAAGTTGAAATAGAAGCAATATTGGATAGCAGCTTTCTCTGGTGAGCGTCGCGAAGTAGAAGGGAGCCATGTTTTCCGGT
Source organism: Trifolium pratense (assembly GCF_020283565.1). NCBI lineage: Eukaryota > Viridiplantae > Streptophyta > Magnoliopsida > Fabales > Fabaceae > Trifolium > Trifolium pratense. Next base: position 7,026,053 of record NC_060061.1, read on the forward strand.
GAGCATCGTGAGAATGAGAAGTGAGAAGAAGAAGAAGAAGAAGAAGAAGAAGAAGAGAATAGAGTAGCATCCATCGTGAGAAGAAGAAGAGAACGTGGTTTTGTTTTTTTAATTTTTAGAATAATTAATTATTAAATCTGAGCCATTCATTTTCATTTTGCCGCGTGTCAACTGGTTATGAAAAGAAAAGGAGATTGCCATTAAATGCCAAAATGGAGAGGATCTGGACTCTTATTTTTCAACATCCAGTTGCACATGCAAAAAAAAAAAATGTATAAACAATGTATGTACCATCATCATTAAATAGTAAAAACATATGCCAATCATAATGGCAAATTCTCCGGTGCAGGATGGGTTTTTTGCTGCACCGGTACGCACAAATGACAAATTGCCATGTGGATGTGTTGCTTTTATGCCTTTCGACCCCACCAATGAGCCTTGGGTGGATTTTACCAAAACGCCCCCTTACTTACTTTGCAACTTCTGATTAACCTTCCCTCTAATTAATCACCTCCCCTTAAATTATCACCTTCCCTCTAATTTATTTACAAAAAAAAATAGGAGCTTGCTTCGTGGATCTGTTTCGACTTTGCTCATCTCCTTCACGACACAATCAGAAGTTCTTCAAATTCAAACCCAGCTTCGTGGATCTGCTTCTTCTTCAACCCCAGCATTTTCGAGCTCGGTTCCTCGGTTACGGATCTCTCGCTATTACAGGTTTGTTTTATTTGTTTCACTGTTACGGATCTATCTATAAGAGTAATTTCTGCAATATCTCTATATAATTTGTTAGTTTGGGTTTGATTTTCCGCACTTGTGCCGTTTTACTTTATCGTAATACTGGAGATATTTGGTGAGTTCAAATGAAAGATTACACTATGAATAGATTAAAAACGAATTATTTAAAAAGTCGCGTGTTTAAAAACGAAATTTTCTACATATAATTTTCCTGAATAATTTGTGGTCGGTTGTTGTTCAAATCCGATTAATATGGTTGAGTGGGGAATAAATATGCACCAAGACAATAAACGGTGCACTTGAGAGGTTAGTGTAAATTAAAAACCAGTTAGTGGGAACTTGAGTGGTTTAAGGGAAGTAAATCCAGATCCGTAAATACTAGTGGGAACTGGGAAGTGAAAAAAAATTAGTGGGAAGGAAATACTGGTCAGTGAGAAGTTATTGTTGACAAACTTTCAAATTCATTTCATGCGTATATAAAACCCACATACACTTAGGCTAATTTCACTCATTCTTGTTTACGCGAAAAAATGTTTCTTTCTTTTATTCTACTATATCCTACCTTACTCTCATTTTAATATCATGGGTTCTTCTTCTCATTCTTCTCCTTCTCATTCTTCTCCTTGTCCATGAAAAGTTTGCTAGTTGAAGAGGATTTCTTGTTTCTTCTAGAAACCCCAGGTATGACCGATCGCTTTCGCTCTTTAATTAGTGAAATTAAAGAGATTACTGATCTATCAACAGATCAAAAATCTTTCTTGCACATGGCAGAGATGTTTTATTCTCTGCTTGCTTCCGATAAACCCTTGTTTCTTGCTGTTTGGTCTGAAAATGATGAAATCCAAAACGAGTGGCTTATTTTGATCGACAAAACAAAGACTGCCCGGGAGAATGTCAAAGTGTGGAGTTCCACGTACAAAGTTTACCGCGAAGAGGAGCGGTCACTTGATAAAAATCTGAACAAATTTTGGAAAAGTTGTCCTCTCTTTGGAAAAGAAAGAGAGGAGAGGAATTTGGACAATGATATACGGGATGTGATGAATCAATTGCATCCTCTTAAGAAACGGATGGCAGAAGTCCAAGGGGCTATTGCAGATGCTTTGGTGAGACTTCAAGACCGAAGTTGCATCTTAGGCCGTTTTGAAGGGAAGATGGATGACCTGTAAGTTTACAAGCTTAAAATTAGTAAACTAGAAGAAATCATGCACCACAAGTACTTGTGATTACAGGAAGCGTGGGATAAGCTTAGGACTTTTGGCCACCTTATGTAATTTACAATAATTTATTATTAATCTTCAGTCTTATTTTTATGTTAATTTATTTTAAAGATTTATGTTAATTTATTTTAAATATTTCAATCTTATTTTTATCCCAACACACCTTCAATCTTATGTAATATTCTCTGTCAGTCAACCTAAAACCAAAGAACAAAGTGTCTCGTACAGGTTACATGAATTTTAAGGTCGTTAAGCCAATCCCTTAAAATCGCACTAAATTTGTACTAAATTTGTACAAGAATATTATGTTGGGGTCGTGGGCACTGGTAGCTTAATTCACTTTGATGTAAGGTGGTTAAGTTCACATTGGATTTAATATTTTAATTAAGTTCACTTTGACATGATTTGTGTATTACTCCCTCTTTTTGCAATCCCTTAAAACTGTTCTTTTTTATTTTCAATCTGCAGTTGTTGTCGTTCATTTTACCTGGTTTTTGTCGTTCATTCAGCCCGTTTTTGAAGGGTGTTGTTGACTTTACCTGGTTATGTTCACTTTGATGTAAGGTGGTTAAGTTCACATTGGATTTAATATTTTAATTAAGTTCACTTTGACATGATTTGTGTATTACTCCCTCTGTTTGCAATCCCTTAAAACTGTTCTTTTTATTTTCAATCGGCAGTTGCTGTCATTCATTTTACCTGGTTTTTTGGTTCCTTCTATATACTTATGCATACTGTGTGGTAGTTACCATCATGGCTTGTGTATTTCTATTTTCACAGGTTGTGCCAGCGTAGAGCTTTAGAGAATGAGTAGGGCAATCGTCAAAATACCAGGTACATGTAGTTATTATTTTTTAAGGCCATTTTAAAGTCTTAGCTAAAATGCAATTATAGGGTCTAGTTCTAATCATTATAGTTGTTGAATAAGTTGTAATACACGCGAATATACATAGAAACATGCTGCCATGTACACCTGTTTATTTTTTATATATGCTAAGATGTGCTAATACATTAAGCAAGACTGAAAATAATTAGGAAGCTTTTCCAAATTGAATTCCAGATGCTTAATGAATAGGAGTTGATAATTGCGCTCAACCTGACTTTGTTTTGAAAACAATTTCACCGTTGCTTATCGGGGGATAAAGTAAAGGCCCAACTTGCATAAAGCACAGTAAGGGACAACATTATCCGCCTGCTACCCGGGCCCATGAAAACAAAAATCTTATAAAATTACACAATTAAGATACAATATAATACATTTTTAAATTTATAAATATTGGCGGAAAAAAAGAACCACACGCACGATCCCACCACTCCATTACCATAGAACGTGGAGAATAGGGACTTCAGAGGCAAAACTGTCACTCCCAGAGGCCTATATATATCGCATAGAAGCAAGTATACACTAGACACCACACATCAGTACCAGAACCCACAACTAACCAGCAAAATATAACATTCAAATTGTAACCATAAAATTAGAACATTCTAATTGTACCATAATACATAGAGATTCAAATTGTACCATAATAAATAATACAGCAGCAACATCAGTACCAAAACCCACAGCTAAGCCACTGCAACATCAGTACCATAAATTGTACCATAATACATAATCCGACCATTGTCCAAATCATACAAAACCCACAGCTAACCCACTGCAAAATCAGTACCATAAATTGTACCATAATACATACCAAAAAACATAACATTTCAAGTTGTCCCATAATACATAATCCGACCATTGTCCAAATCATACATTGTACAAATCATACAAATTACACCCCTTTACGCAATGATGATCTTTTCTTGCGCGCATTGAAATCTTCAGCATTCTGCATTACGATTGACTTGTGTTTATTATATGGCGCCAACACCAAATCAATCGCAATCTGCAGTCTGGATCCATTGTCCACCTATACAAACCGATAAAAACTTAAAACTCTACAATATACAAAACTCTAAATTCAGAATCTACTGTGTAATGTTTCGTACCTCCACTTTGTATCCTTCCTCCTCCTTTGCAGATGTCATCCAAAGGATGACGAAGACTGCACAGTCATTCCTACAATATATCTTCGTATTTAGAGTCTTGAATGGATGTACTTTTATAAAAATGTAGTTTATATAACCGCTTACGAGTTAATGCCCTGTGAACCAGCGGCACTGGGGAAAGACATGTGAAAATGCGACACCAGTGGCCTAGGTGTGCTCGGATTGTCGTAAAATATGCCACTTTGCAGCATTCCCTCCATAAACAGCGCCTGGCCAAAATAATTTCTTATAACACTATTAATTTGTATAATTCGTATATTATCATAGTACTAATATACAGTTGGAGACAAGTGACCGAATTTCACCATAGTTTTTATGCTCCGCGTTATGTTGTGGGAAGACTTTGTCATGGGGAAAGAGTCAAGGTAGGTCAATTTCTCCTTCTCAAAATCAATGACTAACAGCATCCAGTGTGGGCCACACGTTGAGTCGTGGAAAGGTATGAAAACCTTTATAATAAATACAAAACATATTATAAAAAACAACGATGAATTGATGGGTATTATCCCATACAAATGCTCTTTGTAAGTTTGTGTGTTAGTGTATTACCTTTGACAGTTTGTCGGCCTTTCCCATGAATGCCTTAAAGTGCTTCTTGGCCACTGTTGTGTGGGAGCACTCCCAGGACAGAATATATTGCTGTGACGCATTACAGTTATTTTTTAAAATCAGCAAAAAAATTATTAAAAAGGGCATTAATGTACGAGTATAGAAAGACCACAATAGAAATACCAGGAAACATCCAGGCAATATAAAGTGGACAGCACCGATAAACTAACGCGAAAAGCAAAACAAAAGCTATATTTTGCTTTTAAAATCTAATTTATAAGTTTTACTGAGAATGTTAGTAGTATACCGAAAACGTTGTTGGGAGATACCAGCAATTTGCATTTGACATTGATTGTCTGGCCGTGTGCGTCATCATGCACGCTGCCAGACTGATGATCTGCAGCATAATATTCTCGGTTAGAATCTGAACAAATAATAATAATAATAATAATAATAATAATATTCTCGGTAATGACATTTAGTTAATAATATTACCTCGTCATCAACCAGTTGCTTGGGGATCAAACAGTTCATCTTTTGCCTGGTTGCTTGACAGTACCCATTCTCGGGACTGATAAAAACATCATTCCTGTATAGCAAACTTATGTTATGTTACTAATGAATATGAAACAATAATTCGATCCCATTTAAATTAAATTCAAAATGAATATTTCCATTCGGTCGTTCAAAAACATCACTCACTCGCTAATGTGTTGGCTTTTTCTTCGGTGGAACATGTAGGTTGCTATTTGGGTCTCTTCCTCGGTCAGGTACATGTCGTTGGTCAGCTTAAATGTATTACCCAGCCACTGTATAAAAAACATTGGCACAATTAGTTACGCATTGTTGACTTACTATGAGCACAATAGTTTCAGCTACAAGTTGTTGACTTACTGGGGGCACATGGGTTTTCCCGAAAGAGATGACATTGCCATGCTTTTTTGACGGGTTTATGTTAAACCCAGTTCGCGTGCATGTTGCCTTTACGGGCCCTCTGTTTTTTTTGCAATTAGCTGGCGCTCCGAACAGTTTGCTTCCATTGTTCCCTGCCTCTTCTTCTGGTTTCATTACCTCCTTAGCCTTCCTTTTCTTTTTTCCTGTTCCTGAGACTTCCTTTGTGTTGTTCTGCGCCGCGGTTTGGAGTATGGTTTCTTTCAGCTCCGCAAACGATTCTTTCATCGTTTCTTTCATACTTTCAAATCCATGCTCCAAAACATCTATCCTTCCCCTCAAATCCTGTTTAGATGTGTAATTGCACTTAAGGCATTAGCTAAATGGTTACATGTAATGAATTGTGATATTGTTTAAATTCATGTACAAAGTTCATCCAGAAATGTCATACATTGCTCTTTTTTGAATCTTTATTCTTTTCTATGAGACCGCTCCAATCAACAGATTCCTTTTCATTAACCGGACACCTTGGATTCTGTTACGTGAATTTTAACTTATTAGATCAACAAAATGGTTGCCGGCAGTAACATAAGGATGAACAACAACATAGAACAGCATATGTAGAGTTCATCTGGAAATTTACCCCAATGCGTGTTTTTGTCTCTTTTATGCGTTTTCTGTGATTAATCCATATCGTGTCCCCTAGTCTTCGACCCTATTCATCGTGTCGTTTAACTTATAAGATAAGATTAACATAATTTTACTAGCAGAAACATTAATGGCACCAACATTAATTTCCTAAGATTCGTGTGCACAGTTCATCAAGAATATTCATACCTGGTATGTTGTTGCTTTGTTATCCTGTTCCGTGTCATTACTCTGGTCATCTGATGGCATCTCATCTTCCTGATATTTTAAACCCTGTTCACAGTGTCGTTTAACTTATAAAATTGTCAAAAATCGCTACAAAGATTCGTCAAACAAATCGTAAATTTCATACACAGTGTTTTTTGTCATCAGCCCATTTGTTGGCCACCGCCTCGCTATCTTTACTTGTACCCTGTTTTCCATGTCATTTAACTTGTAAGATTTTTAACTTATAATATAAGTTTGTCTAAAACGGCTACAAAAAATCGTTAGACAAAGGATCGTAAATTTCATACACGGTGTTTTCCGGATTCTTTCTTCTGTTTTTTATCATCGGTCCATTTGCTGGCCACCGCCTCGCTATCTTTACTTGTACCCTGTTTTCCATGACATTTACCTTGTAAGATTGATTAACTAAATGGTTGATAGGAAAAATAGTATAATATTGTTAAAATTGGTTTGCAAATTCATCCAGAAATTTACCCTGTCCATGTTTAGGGTGTCATTTAAATTGTAAGATTGTCTAAAATGATTACAAAGTATATTAAATTTCATACATGTTTCTTGTATATTCTGGTGTGCAACCATTCCTCATCTTTTCCATGACATTCGTTGACTTGATTTAACTGTTTCTGTCCGCTGTGTATTCCATTTATATACATGTAAATAGTCAGTCTTGTAATGCAAGACAACCCTGAATGCACACTGGTTTTTTCCCTGTAGAAAGATAGGTAAGAACCTGTAAAACATATTAATATGATGTGTACCTGGATGATACGTTCACTGGATTTGTTGCTGTTCCAGCTTCTTGAAATGTAAATGATTTCTTTGCTTTTGGCGGAGTTGGGGTTGCGGCAACTGCCTCGTCGTCTGAGTCGTTAAATGTTTCATGTAGGTTTGATTTGCTTTGTGAAACTAGAGGATCATGGGGTGAGTATATCGTCTTATTTTGGAGGGGTGAAGTAGCTGATTGGCCATCCGAAGAATACATTGCAAGTTTGATCAAGGTGACTGTTACTTGGTAGGAGGATGTGATTTTAAGACAAGTATGGTCACTTGTGGGTGTGATTTATATATCATTTCATCTCACTTCAACCTTAGTTTATGCCTAATGGCTAACTGCAGTTAGTGCTCGGTTAGTGTATGTAAATAATGTAAATTGAGGTTGTAATGTAGTTATGTAATTTAGAGTAGCATAGTTAGATGGTATGTATTAGTTTAGTTGGATTATGGTACGTATTAGTTTAGTTGGATTATATGGCATTAGATGGTAATGTAATCAGTTTAATTGAAATGGTATTAGTTTGACTTGGTTTATTCTTATTTTAGTTTGATAGCATATGATAACACTTTACCAACTTTGCATTTAATGTAGACATGTTGCAAGACAGGATTTTGCTGGGCGCTGTCCTTTGCTGCATAAAAGGGGGATACATGTTGCTGCTTGTATTTAATGCAGAATAGTGAAACTATGGTTAGGGGAAGGGTTATGATTAGCTGCACTCCAGATTGCAGGGAGGTGCAGTCACTAACACTCATCTTGGAAAAAAATGTTCTGATATGTAAATTTTTTTCGGCAATGCTAAATGGCACGACTTGCACTGTCGTTGGATTTGCATGATGCGCTAGTTCCGTTATTATTTTTTCATATACTGTTGTATGAAAGTATTATATTATTATATAATACGTAGTAAGTGTTAACGTGATAAATTGATAATTGTTAGTTTACCATCAAATATTTCAAACAAAATATTCGTCCAAGTTAAATATACTTTTTAAAATAAAAAAATTGTCCCCGTGATTATAGTTACTTAGTTAGTAGAGATATTGCATGTAAAATGTAGGACCGAGGAGTAATAATGTATATGGTTATCAATGATAGGTCCAAACATTTCACGACAAACACTGTAGTGCAATTAAGCATTTTTCGTTTTTTTTTTTTGTTACCGGAACACTTTGGAAAAAAATGTTCAGGTATATAAATTTTTTCTTTTTTTTTAAACACACTTTTCTAAACATCCCTACACACTTTTTTTCAAAGTGTTCAGGTAAAAAAAAATTATATATCAGAATGCTTTTTTCCAAAGTGTTCCGGTAACCAGGGACGGAGGCACTTGGAGGAGAATGGGGGCACCGGCCTGCACAAAGGTTTGGAAAAAAAATTTATAGTATATATGGCTAGATAGCCTAGATCACATTCATGTATCATCCATGAAAAAGTTGTTACATGAATCTAAAAGTTGTGTTCATTTCCATCCATTCACTACACACGTACTGAGTAAATACTTTATATATTTTTTAGTCCATGTCATTAGTTTTAGTTAAAAAACTAATGGCAAATGCTAGTGCCCCGGACACTATTTAAGATCTTAAATAGTAAACATTAATATAATTTTTATAGAAATTTATAAAGTCGACGCATTGGAAAATCGTTAGCAAGACCAAAAACTAAAATGGTAAATAAGTAAATTGTATAATTAACTTTTTAAAATTAAAAGAAAAATAAAAAATACTTGTTTTTTCTAATGTGAAATTTACTTCTTTTTGGCTTGCTTAACATATTGTGTATCCATTGATATATTTACTTTTAAAGTTATATTTGATCGATATTACCCGTGACAACTGCAACAGTCGATATTACTCTTCGCTCTTTGTTATTCTTTCTTCTCCTTATTTTGCAGGAGAGTTTTTTAAGTAGTTGGATTATCATAAGAAGCTTTAACTACATCAAGATAAGATTCATTAGCAATGCCAAACTTCGAATTTGTCCGATCTCTTAACAATATTGTTAAACAGTTTTTTAAAAATACAAAGCTTTCGCTAATTTCTTTGAAATATTGATCTGGTCAAATTGCTACTGGGATATTGTTTTGGTACCCAGCTACCTTTGTTAGGTCAGCTTAGAGACAATTTTTTTCAAAGACAACATTGAGCATAATTTTTCAAGCAAATAAACTATGGTCACATTATGTTTGTCAACACATACCATAAACTATGGTAAAGTTCATGCAGACATAAGCATTGTACAGATTACAAATAACATTATGCATACAAAGATAACAAACTTCATGCGACTCTTGTTTGATTTGTACTCCCCATGGATCTCACTAGCCTACACATATAATAAAAAAAGAAGAACATCAGTAAATATACTATGAGAATAAATAAATATATAAATAAATAAATTGAATTGCTTTTGACGCAAAGTAGCCCAAATCGGTCATAAGGGCTCATAAGCATTAATGACACGTGGCACATGATTGATCTAAGGGCTCATAAGCATTGAAAGTCACCTACCTTTAATGGGCTAAAATTAGAGAATATATTGGTCCCGTTTTTGTTCAGTTTAGAAACGGTGCCACATGCACCGATAATGCTGCTCTTACTGTTACTGACGTTATGATGCTTTTGCACTATTCTAATACTGACGTTAGAATGATTGAACTGCGAAAGCAGTGCACAGTGACGGCAACTCAGTCAGAGCAATTGAAAGACTGGTAGACAGTAACCAGATACTGGAGAGAGAGAGAGAGGGGCACGTGAACAAGTAGGACAAGTGACTAACTACTTGGTCAAAGGGAAAGGGTTCTCTCCAGTGGGACACAAATACCATTACTTTTCCAATTTTTTACTTTTCCACTTGCATATAACTACTAGCTCTAACGGCTTGGTTTGTCTTCAAGCTGGAATAAACAGTGCACACCTATGTTGCATGGGTACTCCATTTTAGACCGAGTACCGGTACCGGATACATACCGGGTACCGGTACGCGTATGATACTCCCCCGGTACGCACCGACGCCGTACCTATTTTTTTTGTTTTGTTTTTTGCAACGGGTACACGCGTGGTACACCTGTGGTACTCGCGTGGTACACCAATTCAAAAAAAACACGATTTTTTTTCTCCTTTTTCTTTTATTATTAGTTTTTTTATAGGAAGATTTACGTTTTTTATTTGTTTATAATATAAAGTAGCAATTATTGCTAAAAAACAATAAAAAAGTAGCCGCCGGAATTATTCACTCATTTTTTATTGGGGTTTAGCTTTTTTTAGGGTTACGGGTTTAGTTTTTTTTTCCTAACAACCACTACTACATTTTAAATAACTTGTGTAATTTATGGACTTACCTTGCCCTGGACAACACATAGAGGTGGTCTTGTAAAATTAGAATTTTTCAAAACAAATACTGATTATTAACTCAAAACACAAAAAGCATACATATTTATTATTTTTCAAAACACAAAAGCATTCTGATTTTGTTTAAAACAGATAAAACACTGAGATAATACCAACGCACGTTCCTCGCCGGCTTTGATCTTTCCAGTGTTTAGTAGAAACCTGGATATGGTTCCTCGCCCCACAGGCTCACGAACTCATTGTAGTACATGCGCTTTAGCCTTCGATGGGATTCCACATCAGCAATCAGTTCCGGATCGTTTTTTATTGGACCCATTATAAACTCATCGTCAAACATAATCACTATGCGATCCCTGGCATCCTTCAGAATCATTTCTTCAAGTGACTGGCGAGGAGGGGTTGCCTGGGTCCGTTTGTTGTTGTTGGATGACATTTTGTTGAAGGGTGGTGGAGTTTTACAATATTACTAGTGAGTAGTGACTGTTGTTATTCTCCCTTGTCTCTTGTAAAGGCGTGTGCGTTTTATACTAGTGAGTAGTGGTATTTGTTGTGTGCAAGTTTGGACATTGTAAACCGGTCTATCTTGTACACTACGAGTATTTAAGAGCGTGGGCATCGGTTCAGTGGAACCTGGCTTTTGCGCTGATCAAAACAAAATTGTCAGGCAATGGCACATGGGGTAGAGTTTATAGGTAACACTATAGTTTATAATCGTCTGATCATGATCGTACGATCTAGAAAATCAAATTTCATTTTATTTAACAAATGCAGACGATGTTGTTTAAATAGAGACTGTCTTGATTAAGATCAAACGGTCCATAACGTCTGACTACAAGACAACAAACGGTTTTACCGCACCCAAACTGGGTCCCAAAACTACACTGTTTTCAATTTCGTGGAATCCAGCCGTCCACACTCCACATACACTCTTTTCAGTTGTTGTAATAATTGTGCACATTGTTTTTCAGCACCAATTAAATGACCCACGTTTGTTACTAGTTACTATCCATTTTATTCATAACTTTACATATTCCTTGCAAAAATATTTGAAAAAAACCATTATAATCCTAAATTACCTGAGTTATTTTAATTTAATTAGTCCATTTATTTTTTTTATTGGTGAACAAATTTAATAATTAAACCAATATTAATAGGGTTAGTTAATTTTGTTTTCACATTTTGTTGTCCACTGGGCTGGGCTGGCCTGGCCTGGCCCATAGGCCCGAGTTATATACATGGGATAGCCCGTTCCAACACAATTATTATCAAGCTCTGCATTAACGACCCGGCCCATTCCCATATGGGCCATGCAGTTAACGGGACGACCCGGCCCATTCCCATTTTCTTTCCCCCCGTTTATTCGATGCTTTTTACGACAAATTTTACTTATTTGCCGGTGCTCCGTAAGTTAGTTAAGGACATGCTAGCTAGTTTTAAACATGTGCATGTTAAAGGAAATATGCAAATTGCATATGTGGAAAATTATTAATCTTACGGCGTGAAATTGTATTGGAATCATTCATGGTTTTAAACTTTAAGCAACGGAAGGAAGGAAAAAAAAACTTACCGGTGTAATTTAGGATGCCCCATTGCACGGCACTGGAGCCAAGACCTTGGCAGTGAATATGGAAGGCGTTTTGGGATCAACGGACATCCTTATCCTACTCCCCCGCATGACTCCGTTCGCCGCACAAAAATCTTTCCATTTTCCTACCAGATATAGTTCATTCTTCGCATTTTTACGGAGTCGGATATCACAAACAAACACCGAACCCTTCTCGTCTATAATTTTTATACTGTGATTGTGTTTCGTTAGTTGGGCTTGTTCGGTGAATCTTTTTGGGATATACTGCATACAAATTAAAGACTGTATTGTTTTAACCAATCTACCAAATATAACTAACGAATTAACAGATTTGTAAACATTACCATATTATTGGCCATGGCTTGTGAGTTGGTGAGCGTTATATCCCAGTGGACTTGGCGACTAGCTTCATCGCACTCAGATAAAGCGTGGGTGGAACAAGCAACTTCTGCGGCAGGGCCATCGTTAACTGCTTTGGTTTCTGGTACATGACTGTTGAGATTGGGAAATGTAAAGCCAACGGCAGGTCCATATACCTTTCTAAGGTAATTATCAACGCGACTAGGGGGGTAATGTGAGTAGGTGAACTTCCAATCGTCCTGTGGGGTGTAGTCCCTCTGATTCCAATGTTCCTGCGTAATACCATATTCTTCGGTATCTGGATATTGAATGATCCTCATATCCAAATCTTTAACCGTAATAATGTTGTATGAGTTAAAACCCCTGTATTTGAAGTTTACCCACAGACCCTCCGGTTCATTGTAGTGGATAAGCATGTCGTCCCATCTAGAAAAATATAAGTGACCATAGATTTTGTAAACTATGGCTTGAAATATTGATCCCACCGGGTCTATGAACGTAGCCATGTCCTTTAACTCATCCATGAAACGTTCGTAAAAGTACTGTGGAGCCTGTACAAATTCCTGCAAATTACAATCGAGCATTGCAACTGTCAAGTAATACCAACAACCCAAGGAATGCATTACAATTTTTTAAATTACAGCCATTTAGATTCTATTTGGTCCAAGCAAAACGGATTGTTGATAAACTATATTATAGCTAGTAGCTTATAAGCTAACTCCAAAGTAAGATGGCAACTGTACAATTGGAATGATAAATTATAAGTTATGAGCTAGTAAACTACTTGAAATAGCTTCTTTTTTTTTAACAATACTTGAAATAGCTTTTGAAAAACAGCTTTTGAAAAATAATCTAAGGGGGTGTTTGTTTCATGCCAACAAATTGTTAGTCAGACCCTTTTTTTTTTGTAAAATTTCTTATAATAAAATTCGCACTATTATGTTTCTGGGAAAGTTAGTCCTATGATTAATTTTTACATCCATGAACAAACACACCCTAAGTATAGTGGAGAAGTTAGGTCAAGTTGAGCCCAAATTCAGAAAAACTAAATTTAAATAACCATATAGTTTGCAATTGTGGAGTACTTCTATTCGTACTGTGATGTAGATAACCAGGCAGTGGAAAGACAGAAGAAACAACCTTACCTTGTTGGGTTGAAGGAGTAACGTGAAATTGTTGTGTGCGAATGTCATTGGGTGGCTGAGAGACTAGCGATCCTGGTAAACGTCAAGGAGTGTGGTGTGAAAGGATAAACTGTAACTACGGTTAAACTGTGATTGTTGGAGTATGCGTCTGGATCTCTGTTTCGTGAGCACCAGGTTGCGAGGTATGAGAGAGATCGGAAGTGTGTTTGGGTGTGGGAGACGACGGAAGTTTCGGGAAGGCCACTCCAATCGATCACGTGTGCAGCTTTGATGAAAGGGTAGAAAGGTCATAGTGACATTCAACTAATTAGACCATGTACAATGGGGAAAATTTTTGGTGTTGAATGGAGGGTTTAATGTGTTGAATGATTGGAGGAAGGGTGTTGCAGATGAGGTGGAGGAGGGAAGTGTTGAAAAATTTCAACTATGTTGAACCTGACACGTGTTCAAGTGTGATTGGTTGGACGATTTCTATTAGATCTGTGACTACTGCACCGGTGCAGCTGAAAATTATGCTGCACAGAAGTGCTCACCAAAATATATACCCTATTATAGATTTTGTTGCTGTCATTGAAGTTTTATAAGGTATGAAAGGTGAGAGGAAGACCTCTATGGGTTAGGGGAAGGCCTGAAGATGTCGATGATGGCTGAAAGGTTTTTTCATTTCAACACAAACAACATGAAAACCATATACCTTGTTGTGAGGACAAATTGCTTCAATTGCATGGTATTCGTGAATAACCCAGTTGTTTTTTTCATGAAGAGAAGTATAGAAAAGAACAGTATTTTTTCTACAAATAACATTGTTAGTGTGTCTTTTTTATTGATTATACAGCCTTTGCCGCTAATCTTCCAATAACCACCCGTTGCTTTTCCATCACACCTTGTAATTTTGTTCATCTTCATCAAATCAAGACAAGTAAAGAAAAATCCTTCTTTCTCATCTGATTTCATCTTCAACTTTGCTGTAACAAATCACATTTATATAAACACAAGAATGAGAAAAATAAAAGATAAAAAAACCACCATTTCATATATAACCCCATTAAACAAGAAAAAAAAATGTTGTAGAAAATTAATGACATATACCTGGTAATTCTGATGGTGCAAAGTTGAGAAGATGAATATGAGCTATGTTGTCGACCATAAAATCATCACAAAATTATTTGTGTTTCAAGTAGTAATTTACGAGTTCTTCATCACTTGGGTAAAATATATACCCTATTATAGATTTCGTTGCTGTCATTGAAGTTTTATAAGGTATGATTTGCAAATCTAAGGAAGATGAAGAATGGGTGGAACCAAAAGAAGAACAAACAAGATGAAGAAAAAATGAGGAAAGGTGAGAGGAAGACCTCTATGGGTTAGGGGAAGGCCTGAAGATGTCGATGATGGCTGAAAGGTTTTTTCATTTCAACACAAACAACATGAAAACCATATACCTTGTTGTGAGGACAAATTGCTTCAATTGCATGGTATTCGTGAATAACCCAGTTGTTTTTTTCATGAAGAGAAGTATAGAAAAGAACAGTATTTTTTCTACAAATAACATTGTTAGTGTGTCTTTTTTATTGATTATACAGCCTTTGCCGCTAATCTTCCAATAACCACCCGTTGCTTTTCCATCACACCTTGTAATTTTGTTCATCTTCATCAAATCAAGACAAGTAAAGAAAAATCCTTCTTTCTCATCTGATTTCATCTTCAACTTTGCTGTAACAAATCACATTTATATAAACACAAGAATGAGAAAAATAAAAGATAAAAAAACCACCATTTCATATATAACCCCATTAAACAAGAAAAAAAAATGTTGTAGAAAATTAATGACATATACCTGGTAATTCTGATGGTGCAAAGTTGAGAAGATGAATATGAGCTATGTTGTCGACCATAAAATCATCACAAAATTATTTGTGTTTCAAGTAGTAATTTACGAGTTCTTCATCACTTGGGTAAAATATATACCCTATTATAGATTTCGTTGCTGTCATTGAAGTTTTATAAGGTATGATTTGCAAATCTAAGGAAGATGAAGAATGGGTGGAACCAAAAGAAGAACAAACAAGATGAAGAAAAAATGAGGAAAGGTGAGAGGAAGACCTCTATGGGTTAGGGGAAGGCCTGAAGATGTCGAGGATGGCTGAAAGGTGAGAGGAAGACCTATATGGGTTATGGGAAGGCCTGAAGATGTCGAGGATGGCTGAAAGGTGATAGGAAGACCTCTATGGGTTAGGGGAAGGCCTGAAGATGTCGAGGATGGCTGAAATGTGAGAGGAAGACCTCTATGGGTTATGGGAAGGCCTGAAGATGTCGAGGATGGCTGAAAGGTGAGAGGAAGACCTATATGGGTTAGGGGAAGGCCTGAAGATGTCGAGGATGGCTGAAAGGTGAGAGGAAGACCTCTATGGGTTAGGGGAAGGCCTGAAGATGTCGAGGATGGCTGAAATGTGAGAGGAAGACCTCTATGGGTTATGGGAAGGCCTGAAGATGTCGAGGATGGCTGAAAGGTGAGAGGAAGACCTCTATGGGTTAGGGGAAGGCCTGAAGATGTCGAGGATGGCTGAAATGTGAGAGGAAGACCTATATGGGTTAGGGAAAGGCCTGAAGATGTCGAGGATGGCTGAAAGGTGAGAGGAAGACCTCTATGGGTTAGGGGAAGGCCTGAAGATGTCGAGGATGGCTGAAAGGTGAGAGGAAGACCTATATGGGTTATGGGAAGGCCTGAAGATGTCGAGGATGGCTGAAAGGTGATAGGAAGACCTCTATGGGTTAGGGGAAGGCCTGAAGATGTCGAGGATGGCTGAAATGTGAGAGGAAGACCTCTATGGGTTAGGGGAAGGCCTGAAGATGTCGAGGATGGCTGAAATGTGAGAGGAAGACCAATATGGGTTAGGGAAAGGCCTGAAGATGTCGAGGATGGCTGAAAGGTGAGAGGAAGACCTCTATGGGTTATGGGAAGGCCTGAAGATGTCGAGGATGGCTGAAATGTGAGAGGAAGACCTCTATGGGTTATGGGAAGGCCTGAAGATGTCGAGGATGGCTGAAAGGTGAGAGGAAGACCTATATGGGTTAGGGGAAGGCCTGAAGATGTCGAGGATGGCTGAAAGGTGAGAGGAAGACCTCTATGGGTTAGGGGAAGGCCTGAAGATGTCGAGGATGGCTGAAAGGTTTTTTCATTTCAACACAAACAACATGAAAACCATATACCTTGTTGTGAGGACAAATTGCTTCAATTGCATGGTATTCGTGAATAACCCAGTTGTTTTTTTCATGAAGAGAAGTATAGAAAAGAACAGTATTTTTTCTACAAATAACATTGTTAGTGTGTCTTTTTTATTGATTATACAGCCTTTGCCGCTAATCTTCCAATAACCACCCGTTGCTTTTCCATCACACCTTGTAATTTTGTTCATCTTCATCAAATCAAGACAAGTAAAGAAAAATCCTTCTTTCTCATCTGATTTCATCTTCAACTTTGCTGTAACAAATCACATTTATATAAACACAAGAATGAGAAAAATAAAAGATAAAAAAACCACCATTTCATATATAACCCCATTAAACAAGAAAAAAAAATGTTGTAGAAAATTAATGACATATACCTGGTAATTCTGATGGTGCAAAGTTGAGAAGATGAATATGAGCTATGTTGTCGACCATAAAATCATCACAAAATTATTTGTGTTTCAAGTAGTAATTTACGAGTTCTTCATCACTTGGGTAAAATATATACCCTATTATAGATTTCGTTGCTGTCATTGAAGTTTTATAAGGTATGATTTGCAAATCTAAGGAAGATGAAGAATGGGTGGAACCAAAAGAAGAACAAACAAGATGAAGAAAAAATGAGGAAAGGTGAGAGGAAGACCTCTATGGGTTAGGGGAAGGCCTGAAGATGTCGAGGATGGCTGAAAGGTGAGAGGAAGACCTATATGGGTTATGGGAAGGCCTGAAGATGTCGAGGATGGCTGAAAGGTGATAGGAAGACCTCTATGGGTTAGGGGAAGGCCTGAAGATGTCGAGGATGGCTGAAATGTGAGAGGAAGACCTCTATGGGTTATGGGAAGGCCTGAAGATGTCGAGGATGGCTGAAAGGTGAGAGGAAGACCTATATGGGTTAGGGGAAGGCCTGAAGATGTCGAGGATGGCTGAAAGGTGAGAGGAAGACCTCTATGGGTTAGGGGAAGGCCTGAAGATGTCGAGGATGGCTGAAATGTGAGAGGAAGACCTCTATGGGTTATGGGAAGGCCTGAAGATGTCGAGGATGGCTGAAATGTGAGAGGAAGACCTCTATGGGTTATGGGAAGGCCTGAAGATGTCGAGGATGGCTGAAAGGTGAGAGGAAGACCTCTATGGGTTAGGGGAAGGCCTGAAGATGTCGAGGATGGCTGAAATGTGAGAGGAAGACCTGGCGAGGATGGCTGAAATGTGAGAGGAAGACCTCTATGGGTTATGGGAAGGCCTGAAGATGTCGAGGATGGCTGAAAGGTGAGAGGAAGACCTATATGGGTTAGGGGAAGGCCTGAAGATGTCGAGGATGGCTGAAAGGTGAGAGGAAGACCTCTATGGGTTAGGGGAAGGCCTGAAGATGTCGAGGATGGCTGAAATGTGAGAGGAAGACCTCTATGGGTTATGGGAAGGCCTGAAGATGTCGAGGATGGCTGAAATGTGAGAGGAAGACCTCTATGGGTTATGGGAAGGCCTGAAGATGTCGAGGATGGCTGAAAGGTGAGAGGAAGACCTCTATGGGTTAGGGGAAGGCCTGAAGATGTCGAGGATGGCTGAAATGTGAGAGGAAGACCTATATGGGTTAGGGAAAGGCCTGAAGATGTCGAGGATGGCTGAAAGGTGAGAGGAAGACCTCTATGGGTTAGGGGAAGGCCTGAAGATGTCGAGGATGGCTGAAAGGTGAGAGGAAGACCTATATGGGTTATGGGAAGGCCTGAAGATGTCGAGGATGGCTGAAAGGTGATAGGAAGACCTCTATGGGTTAGGGGAAGGCCTGAAGATGTCGAGGATGGCTGAAATGTGAGAGGAAGACCTCTATGCGTTATGGGAAGGCCTGAAGATGTCGAGGATGGCTGAAATGTGAGAGGAAGACCTCTATGGGTTAGGGGAAGGCCTGAAGATGTCGAGGATGGCTGAAATGTGAGAGGAAGACCTATATGGGTTAGGGAAAGGCCTGAAGATGTCGAGGATGGCTGAAAGGTGAGAGGAAGACCTCTATGGGTTATGGGAAGGCCTGAAGATGTCGAGGATGGCTGAAAGGTGAGAGGAAGACCTCTATGGGTTAGGGGAAGGCCTGAAGATGTCGAGGATGGCTGAAAGGTGAGAGGAAGACCTATATGGGTTATGGGAAGGCCTGAAGATGTCGAGGATGGCTGAAAGGTGATAGGAAGACCTCTATGGGTTAGGGGAAGGCCTGAAGATGTCGAGGATGGCTGAAATGTGAGAGGAAGACCTCTATGGGTTATGGGAAGGCCTGAAGATGTCGAGGATGGCTGAAATGTGAGAGGAAGACCTCTATGGGTTTGGGGAAGGCCTGAAGATGTCGAGGATGGCTGAAATGTGAGAGGAAGACCTATATGGGTTAGGGAAAGGCCTGAAGATGTCGAGGATGGCTGAAAGGTGAGAGGAAGACCTCTATGGGTTATGGGAAGGCCTGAAGATGTCGAGGATGGCTGGAATGTGAGAGGAAGACCTCTATGGGTTAGGGGAAGGCCTGAAGATGTCGAGGATGGCTGAAATGTGAGAGGAAGACCTCTATGGGTTATGGGAAGGCCTGAAGATGTCGAGGATGGCTGAAATGTGAGAGGAAGACCTCTATGGGTTATGGGAAGGCCTGAAGATGTCGAGGATGGCTGAAAGGTGAGAGGAAGACCTCTATGGGTTAGGGGAAGGCCTGAAGATGTCGAGGATGGCTGAAATGTGAGAGGAAGACCTATATGGGTTAGGGAAAGGCCTGAAGATGTCGAGGATGGCTGAAAGGTGAGAGGAAGACCTCTATGGGTTAGGGGAAGGCCTGAAGATGTCGAGGATGGCTGAAAGGTGAGAGGAAGACCTATATGGGTTATGGGAAGGCCTGAAGATGTCGAGGATGGCTGAAAGGTGATAGGAAGACCTCTATGGGTTAGGGGAAGGCCTGAAGATGTCGAGGATGGCTGAAATGTGAGAGGAAGACCTCTATGCGTTATGGGAAGGCCTGAAGATGTCGAGGATGGCTGAAATGTGAGAGGAAGACCTCTATGGGTTAGGGGAAGGCCTGAAGATGTCGAGGATGGCTGAAATGTGAGAGGAAGACCTATATGGGTTAGGGAAAGGCCTGAAGATGTCGAGGATGGCTGAAAGGTGAGAGGAAGACCTCTATGGGTTATGGGAAGGCCTGAAGATGTCGAGGATGGCTGAAAGGTGAGAGGAAGACCTCTATGGGTTAGGGGAAGGCCTGAAGATGTCGAGGATGGCTGAAAGGTGAGAGGAAGACCTATATGGGTTATGGGAAGGCCTGAAGATGTCGAGGATGGCTGAAAGGTGATAGGAAGACCTCTATGGGTTAGGGGAAGGCCTGAAGATGTCGAGGATGGCTGAAATGTGAGAGGAAGACCTCTATGGGTTATGGGAAGGCCTGAAGATGTCGAGGATGGCTGAAATGTGAGAGGAAGACCTCTATGGGTTTGGGGAAGGCCTGAAGATGTCGAGGATGGCTGAAATGTGAGAGGAAGACCTCTATGCGTTATGGGAAGGCCTGAAGATGTCGAGGATGGCTGAAATGTGAGAGGAAGACCTCTATGGGTTAGGGGAAGGCCTGAAGATGTCGAGGATGGCTGAAATGTGAGAGGAAGACCTATATGGGTTAGGGAAAGGCCTGAAGATGTCGAGGATGGCTGAAAGGTGAGAGGAAGACCTCTATGGGTTATGGGAAGGCCTGAAGATGTCGAGGATGGCTGAAAGGTGAGAGGAAGACCTCTATGGGTTAGGGGAAGGCCTGAAGATGTCGAGGATGGCTGAAAGGTGAGAGGAAGACCTATATGGGTTATGGGAAGGCCTGAAGATGTCGAGGATGGCTGAAAGGTGATAGGAAGACCTCTATGGGTTAGGGGAAGGCCTGAAGATGTCGAGGATGGCTGAAATGTGAGAGGAAGACCTCTATGGGTTATGGGAAGGCCTGAAGATGTCGAGGATGGCTGAAATGTGAGAGGAAGACCTCTATGGGTTTGGGGAAGGCCTGAAGATGTCGAGGATGGCTGAAATGTGAGAGGAAGACCTATATGGGTTAGGGAAAGGCCTGAAGATGTCGAGGATGGCTGAAAGGTGAGAGGAAGACCTCTATGGGTTATGGGAAGGCCTGAAGATGTCGAGGATGGCTGGAATGTGAGAGGAAGACCTCTATGGGTTAGGGGAAGGCCTGAAGATGTCGAGGATGGCTGAAATGTGAGAGGAAGACCTCTATGGGTTAGGGGAAGGCCTGAAGATGTCGAGGATGGCTGAAATGTGAGAGGAAGACCTATATGGGTTAGGGAAAGGCCTGAAGATGTCGAGGATGGCTGAAAGGTGAGAGGAAGACCTCTATGGGTTATGGGAAGGCCTGAAGATGTCGAGGATGGCTGGAATGTGAGAGGAAGACCTATATGGGTTAGGGGAAGGCCTGAAGATGTCGAGGATGGCTGAAAGGTGAGAGGAAGACCTCTATGGGTTAGGGGAAGGCCTGAAGATGAATATGAGCTATGTTGTCGACCATAAAATCATCACAAAATTATTTGTGTTTCAAGTAGTAATTTACGAGTTCTTCATCACTTGGGTAAAATATATACCCTATTATAGATTTCGTTGCTGTCATTGAAGTTTTATAAGGTATGATTTGCAAATCTATGGAAGATGAAGAATGGGTGGAACCAAAAGAAGAACAAACAAGATGAAGAAAAAATGAGGAAAGGTGAGAGGAAGACCTCTATGGGTTAGGGGAAGGCCTGAAGATGTCGAGGATGGCTGAAAGGTTTTTTCATTTCAACACAAACAACATGAAAACCATATACGTTGTTGTGAGGACAAATTGCTTCAATTGCATGGTATTCGTGAATAACCCAGTTGTTTTTTTCATGAAGAGAAGTATAGAAAAGAACAGTATTTTTTCTACAAATAACATTGTTAGTGTGTCTTTTTTATTGATTATACAGCCTTTGCCGCTAATCTTCCAATAACCACCCGTTGCTTTTCCATCACACCTTGTAATTTTGTTCATCTTCATCAAATCAAGACAAGTAAAGAAAAATCCTTCTTTCTCATCTGATTTCATCTTCAACTTTGCTGTAACAAATCACATTTATATAAACACAAGAATGAGAAAAATAAAAGATAAAAAAACCACCATTTCATATATAACCCCATTAAACAAGGAAAAAAAATGTTGTAGAAAATTAATGACATATACCTGGTAATTCTGATGGTGCAAAGTTGAGAAGATGAATATGAGCTATGTTGTCGACCATAAAATCATCACAAAATTATTTGTATTTCAAGTAGTAATTTACGAGTTCTTCATCACTTGTGTAAAATATATACCCTATTATAGATTTTGTTGTTGTCATTGAAGTTTTATAAGGTATGATTTGCAAATCTGAGGAAGATGAAGAATGGGTGGAACCAAAAGAAGAACAAACAAGATGAAGAAAAAATGAGAAAAATTATTTTGAAATCAGGTTGTAGACTTATATGTTGAATAATTATTAGATACACTCTAGATATATCAATCTACCAATGTATCTAAAAAATAATTTTTATTAGACTCCTCATGTTTAGCATTATTATTAATTAATAATTTTTTAATAAAAAATGATGCAAATATAAGGTTAAAATATCAGCAGCGGCCCAGTTATATACCCGGCCCAGTTACATACCCGGCCCAGTTATTATGTGACATATCTTTTAAAGTCAAAACCCTAAATTTATTCCACTTCTTCAGACCCTCTCCCTTTTAATCGTCTTCTTCCTCTAATTTTTTCTCTCCGCTCTCCTCATAAAAGCTTTCGTGCTCCAGAATTTGTGACTTATGGAAGGTAATCGAATCAACAATCGAAGATGCGGCGGGTAGCAGAAACGAAAGCAATAATTCCCAATCTCATTCTTCCATGTCTGTACCTTCGTCGTCAGTTTCTCGCCGGGGAAGATTGTGTCGTTGCGGCTTTCATACTATACTTTTGACTGCAAAAAAGGGTATTCATGCAGGGAGACAGTTCTGGAGGTGTCCATTTTGGATGGTAGTAATTTACAATTAAATTAACTTTTGTGCGATTTTTTATTTTAATTTTTTCTCAATACTTTTATGTTATGGATTATTGTTGCTAGATGCCAACCACATGTAATATGTTTATTTGGGTTGATGAAGAAGATGAGATCTTTGATGTTGATGAAGTTGACGATGGCAGAATTGATGCACTGTCAAAGTTTTTTTTAGGGGTTATTGAAGATGGAAGGAAGAAAACTGAAGAAGTTGAAAAGAAATTTAATGATCAGAGGATGACGGTCAAAATTGTAGTGACTTTATTGGTGTTGTCTATGTTAATGAATGTTGTGTTTCTAATGAACTGCTACTGCTAGTATTAAGTGTTTTAGTCATTGTAATTGCCAGTTTATGTGAACTGTTATAAGTGTTTGTAATTGTGTACTTAGTGTTTGTAATTGTGTATTTGTGTAAGTGTTTGTAACTGTGTTTGTAAGTGTTTGGACTTAGTGTTAAGTGTGTATTTGTTAAGTGTTTGTAATTGTTCTCCTAATCTCATTATCTCATTAATTAATTACTGTTTTTTTCTTTTTCAGAATGGTTAATTAAGTTAAATAAACATTCGAAGGCTTAATTAACTAAAAGTAATACTATTTTTTGACAAAAAATGTTTTTTTTTATTTTAAAAAAGGTTTGGTCTCCCCCGCACACACTTCAATTGTTATGGACCATTGGATCAATTGTGTGGTTCAACCAGCACCATGTTTCCATTTTTATTTTAATTTTAAATTTTAAAAAAGAAATAAAAAGGATATGTGACATGATATCAATGGTTGGATTAATCGGATGGACTGAAACAATTGAAAGGCAGGTGCAGTCCCGCAATAAAGTTAGAGGACAGCAGTCAGGCAAACCATCCACTTCCTATGCACATTTTCCTATGCACATTTACGAAGTAGGTGAAAGGTTAAGGAAGTTTGGGGTGGGACCCATCACCAAAAACGATTTCACTTTCACACAAACTGGTGGTACAGGTCACAGGTACTGCACACCAGTTACTTTTGGAACTAGAAAGTACTTGTACTTTAAAATGGACTTGTTACTATTTGTCACAATATGCACTAGTACAATTTGACTTGTTAGACACAAGTCATAATTCTCACCACTTTAAAGGAAAAACACTAGATATGCCCTACTTTATAAGGGTATAAAAGCTATAATAGCGGCTCCTATTTATATCAAAATTAGTGTCCGAACCCGGTACGGGTAGTCGGGCTTTCAGTCCGGGCCGATTTATTTTATTCTTATTTATATTTTTATTTTTTTTATTTCTAATGCTCAAATTCAACCAGGTAAAAAACATTAATAATTCTTGCGCGTCATATTTTTTACTCATCCGCTATATTAATGCTCAAGCCGTATTTTTACTCATCCACTACCTACGAGTTTCTCGCGCGTCATATTTTTACTCACCCGCTACCTACGAATTTCTCGCGCGCACTATTATTACTCATCCCGCTACGTACGAGTTTCTCGTGCGCCCTATTTTTATTCATCCACTACGTACGAGTTTCTCGCGCGCCCTATTTTTACTCATCCGCTACCTACGAGTTTCTCGCGCCCTATTTTTACTCATCCGCTACCTACGAGTTTCTCGCGCCCTATTTTTACGCATCCGCTACTTACGAGTTTTTCGTGTGTCATATTTTTACTCATCCGCTACCTACAAGTTTCTCGCGCCCTATTTTTACTCATCCGCTACCTACGAGTTTCTCGCGCCCTATTTTTACGCATCCGCTACCTATTTTTAACAATATTTTTAAAATATTAGGCCTATCCGTTTGTCTTTCGGTAAAGATTTTATGTAGTTTAAAAACATAATTTTTGCGCTTTAATTGACCACGACTGTTCATGTGAAATTCGGCAATGTAGATTGAACTCGAATTTTTGTCGGTATAACGATAGTTGCAGATGATCTAAATCCGACGGATCAAACCATACCCACACTATAATGTAGCAACGAATTGCCACATGATTGATCGAACGGACAAGAATGGATCAAAGTCACCTTGACTTTCCCACGTGACAGTCATGTATAGCCACATGATTGATCGAACGGACAAGAATGGATCAAAGTCACCTTGACTTTCCCAGGTGACAGTCATGTAATCCCCTCCCACAAATATTATCGGTTATGGTGACACAAACAAAACAAGTCTCTTACTACTGTGCTATACTAGTATTTGGTTACCATAATTGAAAGGAGTAAGGCGCTCCTCCCTAGTCACACGCCATTCCCCACCAATGAATCACTCTCTGAAGATTTGAAAAGACACCACCAAAACACATTATCCAACACAAGTGCACAGAAACCCCTTCAGGTTCAACCTACTGCACATAGCAACAGAACCAGAAGACAAACGTGCACTTTCCTGGTTTGCCCTACTCCAACTCGCCACCTCTACTGTACGACGCTGCTCTCAGCAGTGACCGAAGATGGTTTTCCAGTTCAGAACTTTCTGTATACATCTTGACCCGGAGAAGGTAACGCTGTTGAATCTGATATTGTTTGTGGGTTTTTTTATTTTTATTTTTATTTTATATTTTGTTTGAACGGCATTGTTTGTGAGTGATGGCTTGGATCTGTTTTTTTTTTGTTCTTCTCTTCTCTGAGTTAAGGCTTTCACCCGATCTTTACATACTAGATGTGTATATACGTATATTTTTTTGTTTTTGTTTTGAACAGATGTATATACCTTGAACCTGTTGCTTTGTTTGACTGCGTATTGTTGGGAAACATTGATTGTATAAGTATTGTTTGCTATTGCATGCATATTCACATGATCGCAACAAAAGGGCTTATTAATTTTGAGATGATTTTTTTGTTGTTGCTTGCATTTAGTGTTTTTTCGCATATAACTGTTTCCACTGTTAATTTCAACTTCACAGGATCAGTAGTATTTTTTTGGTTTTTCCTTATTTTATTTTTCTTGTAGTTGTTGCTTTTATCATTTGTTGGGAATTTTGTTTGTTTGTTTTTGTTGGTAAGGTTAATCTTGGTTGTACATATGCCTCCAAGTTATTTGTTCCACACAGCACGATACCAGATCCCGAAATTGCTTTTTTCACTACAGGGGGAGCAGTGAACCACCCTACCATTGATTATATTGATTATTTGTTAAATCAAATCTTTCAATCTAAGGCCCATTTGTTTATATGGAAATAAGTGCCGATACTTCAATCACCGTAATAACTAGGACTGTTTGCCGAATTGGCCACAACTATATTCATACTCACATAACCATTCACACGAATACAACAAAACTGCACATCTTCAATGCTTATATTTATTTTTATTGATTTTTGACGAATTCAATGTTTGTATTTGGTGTAGCTTGTATTGTTGTTTGTTTTATGGTCTTGTTTTAGATGGTTAAAATACACAGACGTGTCACTCTTTATGTTTGTTTACAACGCGGGACTTGTGTTTCAAGCAATCCGTTCTACGTTGGCTGTAATGACACATATTCGATCATGGCTCCAATCATTGCTGTTTGATTATTCCAATGGTTGTCAATAATATTGTTACCAATCTGCAGGACATTGCACGTCTTCCAGACTACTTTTACAACCGGTTCAAGGGCGAACTTACCGAAAGGGTATTTCTGGAAGATGCAATAGGATCAAAGTTTGAGATACTGCTAAGTAAATCAACAACATATGGTTACATCTACCGATTATACAAACTCTTTATTCACTATGGTCAACCGTTGGGGCTTTGGGTCCACCTCCACTACGAGGGTAACAATAGATTTATAATGGCTGTCCGAGACATTGACATGAACGACATTGTATATCCACCGACAGTGGAACATCTCCTTCCACGTGGTCCGTTAACTTTAAAAGAAACCTTGAATGCTGCTGGTACCGGTTCATCCCTCTACTTTCCTGGAAACTACTCCCCTCCCCGTGCTGCTGATGGCCCTCCCCCCACCCAAGTTCCTGAAAATGGTTCCCCTTCCGGTGTTGCTGCTTTCCCTCCCCCCGGATACGTTCCCGAAAATGGTTCCCCTTCCGGTGTTGCTGCTATCCCTCCCCCCGGATACGTTCCCGAAAATGATTACCCTCCGCCCGTCAACGTTCCCGAGAATGATCCCCCTACCCTCGCTGCTGCTGCCCCTCCCTCTGTCAATGTTCCTGAAATTGACCCCCATCCCCCACAAGATGTTGCTGCCCCCAATGCCGTCCATCCCCAGGCTGTCAGATATAATAGGGTAAGCTGTGATGTATGGCTTTCCGAAACGCAGGCGACGCTCAACAATATGGTAATATTTACTTCAGTTTTTTAAAGTTATTAATTGTTATGAAACATGGTTGTAAGTAGAGTTAGATACTTCAGTTTTTTTCTTCTTTCAATTGCACACACAATCGACAGTTGACACGTGCTACAAATGGTAGAATCATGGTGTTATTTAGTTATTTATTTACAGCTGACATTTAGTTATATTTTGATTGATTATGCAGAATCTGCCAACGGCGTTTGTCCGTCGGGGACTGTTAAGGAACGACACTTTCCCCTCGAAAGTGATTATAACGGATCAAAATGAGCGTCTTTATTACTGTCGTATCAGGTGGTCTTACTCAAGCAATCGGCCGCATGCCTATATAGTAGGGAAATGGAGGCAGTTTTGCTCAGATAACAATCTAAGGCGGGGGAGTCTGGTTAGGCTGGAAGTTGACCCGGATATGCCAGCCTCCATCTATGCAACAGTTATGCAGCAGTGAGTTGAATCTATGCAACAGTTATGCAGCAGTGAGTTGATCATGGACCAAATTTATGATGTCTACTTTGTATATTTTCCTAGCTGGTTTGTGTATTTTGGAAATCCTCTATGTTAACAACACAATGGGCTCTCTATGCCCTTTTTGAAAGACCTGGACAACCCTGGACAAGTGTAATGATCCATGCATGTTTGCTATTGCATGTCATTGCTATTTTGTATATTTTCCTAGCTAGTTTGTATTTTGGAAATCCTCTATGATGTTAACAACACAATGGGCTCTCTATGCCCTTTTTGTAAGACTTGGACAACCTTTAATGATCATGCATGTTTGCTATTGCATGTCATTGTTATTTTTTATTTATCTCTACTGTCTGATGCATAGGAAAGTAAAATGTTACACACACACACACACACACACACACACACTCACAGTATATATATGTTTCATCAAGGGGTTAGTTTGCAGTAGGGTACATAATGAAGAAAACGTAACTCTTATTTACACATACATACACATTTAAAGATAATGTCATATAGCACGAAGCTAAGTACACGTATTGCCACATATTTGTGATGCGAAGAGTTGATGAATGTTTATGTGGACGGAGCTACGATTGTCAAGAGAGAGACACTGCCCCAAATTTATTTTTTGTACATGACAATGCTCCAAATTTGTCGATCCGTCCATGAAGTTTCTCATTTATTTTTTGCAAATTGCTAGTGCAAGAATTAACAATACAATTTGTTAAAACTTAAAACCATATAGTAATTGAAAAATTTGTATTTATTTTACAAATATACAGTTAAAACGTAAGACATAAGGAATTCGGGCTAGCCCATTTTGACTAGAGCTGTCAAAACGGGCGGGCCGGTCAGGCTTTGGGCTTCGTTGGGCTAGGCTAAAAAGTCCGGATAAAAAATGGGCTACCAAAATTAGTGCCCGAGCCTGGCCCGGTTAATTTTTTTTAATATTTTTTTTACTTATAGTGCTCAAACTCAACGATGTCAATAGCATTAATAATTCTCGCACGTCCTATTTTTTACTCATCCGCTATATATATATATATATATATTCGCGCGCGTCATATTTTTACTCATCCGCTACCTACGACTTTCTCGCGCGCCCTATTTTTACTCATCCCGCTACGTACGAGTTTCTCGCTCGCCCTATTTTTACTCATTCGCTACGTACGAGTTTCTCGCGCGCCCTATTTTTATTCATCCACTACCTACGAGTTTCTCGCGCCCTATTTTTAAGCATCTGCTACCTACGACTTTCTCGCGCACCATATTTTAACTCATGTGAAATTGTACGAGTTTCTCGAGCACCCTATTTTTATTCATCCGCTACGTACGATTTTCTTGCGCGTCATATTTTTACTCATCCGCTACCTACGAGTTTTTTGGGTGCTCTGTTTTTACTCATCTGCTACTTAAGTAGCAGACGGTGTTTTATAATTTATACTACAAACTAATTTCAAATAATCCAAAACAAATTATTTAGATTTATATTTTATTTTATTTTTTCAATTTTAATTTTTTCGGGCTAGCCCATTTTCACAACTCTAATTTTGAGTTTTTGATATCTCTGTGAAACACACCACTTGCTTTATTTTTATTTTTTTACAAAGAAACACAACACTTACTAGTACAGTAGTACATTGCAACGTGTTCCCCCTATGCCCTAACCAAAGGAAAATCAAAGGGTGCAATGGTTGGATTTCAAATTGACAGTGTAGAAGCTCACGTCAACCACTCCCAAGTCCCAACACACCCGGTCACACCACACTATGCAACACTTCACCCGTTGTGAATAAATACAAGCAAAGCCACCGCAATCACACTCCAGGCGTGTATTCCGATCGAGTTCCAGGCGTGTATTCCGGTCTAGTTTGCTTTGCACACCAACAATGGCGTTTCATTACAAACTGTTCAGTTTGCTGCTTCTACCCGATGTGGTAAACAATATTGTTCTTTCTTCACACATCTTCCTTGTATTGTGTCGTTTTGTTTTCTTTTCCGTTGAAATCTTATACGATCTGTTGTGGTATGCAAGTAGTGGTTTTTAATCTGTCTCTTTGTGCATTACAACCTTATTCTATACAAAGAGACAACAATAAGAGTCTCTTCACTTGTCTAGTTTATGGCTATTTTGTTGTCTCTCTCACTGTGGATTTAATGGATTTAATTTTTAGCACAATATATTTTGCTTGAAAACCCAAAAAACGCTAATCCATCCGTTGGCTGTTGTTATGTTGATTTTATTTTAGACATTTAGGTTTTTTTTTTTTTTTTGGTCAACAGACATGTAGGTTTTTATCCTCTACACACTATATTTTTGCAGGGTATTGGAGAATTGCCACCATACTTTTTTGAACGATTTAAAGATGAATTGAAAGATAAGGTGTGGTTACAAGATCAAAATGGGACAAGATTCGGGGTACACCTGTTCAAGTGCAAAAAACACGGTTTTATCCACAGAGGTGTAGAGAATATGTTTGAACACTACCATCAACCGGAGGGGATTTGGGTCTCATTCACTTACTTAGGTGACAGCACGTTTCACATTGGAGTCTACAACATTGATATGCAGCCCATCACATACCCTCCCGCTTCAATTTATCCTCATCTCGACCGTCTGTTTACCCCCAGAGAGTACTTGAACGTTGTGAGTGGCATGATAAATCCAAGCAGCATGATCACCGGCAAACACCCTGACTCTCCCCCTGAAGAATTCCCTCCCTGGCATTGTGATTACGATCCCCCCTTTGTCAAAGCCACTGGCTCTGAAGGTGCAGGACCATCTGCCATCTCCCTTGTCCCTCATGCTGCTGCCGCAGGCATTGACCATGGAGAACACGCAGAAATGGTCGACTGCGACATAGAACTTTCACAATATAAAGCATCGAGCAACAATCTGGTAATGTTTACATAACTTTCATGTCATCGATGTGTTACCAACAAGTAACAGTTAATTATTTTTTATTTTTTGAAACAAGTAACAGTTAATTAATTGATCACGTTGTTTGTGTAGAATATTCCGGCGAAGTTTGTTCGAGAAGGCCGGCTGTCTAAAAGTATGACTGACATTATATTACAAGATGAGGAGGGTGATGTATTTGAGTGTCAACTCAGATGGTCGAGCGGAAAGAACACTACGGAGACTTTCTTAGTAGGAAGATGGAAGGAATTTGTCAAGGAACACGGACTAAAGAGTGGAAGTAGGATCAGGCTTTCGGTTGATCCCAACCGTCCTTCCAAAATTTACGCTGCAATCTTGAATGTTTAAAAATAATGCTATGTTTCTTTTGAAGTAGGGTCATGATTGTTATATCAAGGATGCAAATTAACCTGTGTTGGGTGGTATTATGTTATGTTTCTTTTTTGGTATTTTGTATTTAAACCTGCAAGGATGCTATACTTGTGCTACCATATATGCCTGTGATTTATGCCATATAAGTATAGTTTGCATGAATGTTTGTTCTAGTTTTATTGGTCCAAAATTTATAATAATTTACATTTGCTTGTTCAAAATATAAAAAAAAATTGATTTTATGTTACGAGCAATCGAGGAAACAACAATCAGTCCGATAGCTGCTTCAGCAGCTGC
This sequence comes from Trifolium pratense, assembly GCF_020283565.1. Classification (NCBI taxonomy): domain Eukaryota; kingdom Viridiplantae; phylum Streptophyta; class Magnoliopsida; order Fabales; family Fabaceae; genus Trifolium; species Trifolium pratense. Next base: position 7,057,208 of record NC_060061.1, read on the forward strand.
AATAACTATAACAAAGTTTGAAAAAAGTTTTCCTTTTTATTGTCGATTATGAAAAGATTGAAAAAACATTTCCTTGCATATAAGTATTACCTTTGCCGTTAATCCCAACACACACACAGACACACACACATATATTTCATATAAACTCATAATTTTCAAATCATATATATTGATTTTACCAAGAGTATGGGGAGGTACTCAAAAGGAGAATTGAAAAATACAACATACAATCTGCAATATACAACAGGAAAACAAAGGACAACCATATTAAATATTTTTACAAAGGCCGTTTATGACGCTCGACTGCAAGTGTGTAATTCATTGAATCACAAGTCAATTTTCCGGTCGTTCTTTCTTCATTTTTGCTTTCAGCTCCACGTCCCCCAAGGTTTGCAAGAACTGCCAAAAACAACAAAGGACGACAATTATAACATGTCCGGCCTTCTAACATAAGGATTGTTAAGAATTTTGTTTACACTAACCGATGAACGAGAAGGAACATTATGAGATCCACCCGGCATATAACTGTTCGTTGGTGGCGCATGCGGTGCACAGTTAGCCATATTACTGTTCATTGGTGGCGCATGCGGTGCACAGTTAGCCGATGGTGGAAAGTTTGGAAACAACCCCACACTTTGATTTACTCTAAACTGTGATGGAAAGTGCGGGTATCCGTGCCCTACATTGTAGCTGGATGATGAGGACTGTGTTGGTACTTCAGTGGTTGTACTTGTAGTAGTTTGTTTCTTCCTTCGCTGACCACCATTACTCCTGTCACCGGGTACGCGGTCGTTTCTGCCTTCAGTAAGCGAATCTGATACCTGTACATTAACATAGTAAAATTTTTAAAAAACGACAGATAGTAACTTTCGCTGAAGAATAAAAACCCCAAAACACTCAAAACTGCATACATCCATATCAATCGATTCATTTTCAGTCTGCACAGTGTCGTCGAATTCTAAATCGCTGCCCGGATGTAGTACCGGACAACCAGATTTGTCGTGGCCAACCATCTGACAATGGCCACACTTTGTATTCTTCTTCTTCTTCTTGTGTTTATTGTATTTGCGAGGAGCGCCTTTGGCGTTCGACTTCTTTGGGTCGCGAATCGGGGTTTCATTTGTATTTTTTCCTCTGTTCCCAGCATCAGCTTTCTTGAACTTGTTAATAAGACCGTACATTGCACTGATACCCTGCTTATAACTGGAATCAGTTTTACAACAAACCTCCAACAATGTATTGAACGCAGCAGTCAATGAACTTCGACGATACATTTCCAACTTATCAGCATCCTGTTTATCCACCGTACACGTCAAGACATTATTTTTCGCCATTTTAGTCCACCTTTTGCAAACCAGGTTGTCCGGGAGGTAATCCATGTGTCTCTGCTTGATGGCACAAAAGACGTGACAACATGGAATCCCACTGCGCTCAAAGTGTTGGCATTCACATTTAAAAATGGGACCAACCAAATCAACGCAAACTGTCACCGTTGAACCGGGAACGCCAAATCTATCCATTTTAATCACCACTGTATTCCCCAACGAAACTTGTTCACCAATAACCAGCGAGGCTGAATTTGTTATCTGTTCTCTAACCTTCATAAACATGGCTCTGGTGAAGATCTCAGAAACTTTTTGCTCAAGACCTGGCATATGTGTTAACATCACAGGTTTATAGTAAGTTGAAACAAAATCAGACGTCATTTCCTGGTTTCTGTACTCTGCTAAAGCTCTATGAAAATCCCTTACAAATTCAACTAGAGTGCTTCTTTTCTGCACAAAATTTTTAATAAATGAATTTAGACCTTCACACATTGAAGTCGTTCTCATTCCATAGAACATATCCGACCGCATAAACGCAGCTGCCCAACTTTTCCTTGTCTCATAAACCTTTCGAGTCCACGGATTCCCTGATAGACCATGCTCATCTATAATCCTCTGCCACTCACTTTCAAACCTCGCAGGGCTACAAGTAGAATAAACCAACGAAGAGAACTCTTGGCAAAAAATTTTATTCTTCACATTTTCAAGTGCATTCTGGTGGATATGCCAAGAACAAAGGCGGTGACTTGCATTCGGAAATACACATTTAATTGCTTCTCTCATAGCATTGTCTCCATCAGTCACCACCCGAAGCGGATGCTTTTGATACATCGCATCTAAGAATGTCTCTAACAACCACTTGTATGTCTCAGTTTTTTCGTTGACAATTAAGGCACAGGCAAAAACTGTAGTTTCCTTGTGGTGATTGTAACCACAAAAAACAACGAGTGGCCTGTCGTATTTGTTCTTCTTATAAGTCGCATCGAAGGCAATCACTTCCCCGAAACAGCTGTAGTCAACGCGACTAGCTCCGTCGCACCAAAACAAATTATTTAGATGCCCCATATCATCGAGTGTAAACTTACAATAAAAAAGGTGGTCATTTTCTGTTCTTGTCTGGATATCACACAAAGCAGAATACGCGTCGCCAACATCCTCCATTTTTGCCTTCCCACTCCTGGTGATGTAGTTATAAAGGTCTTTTTTGCAAAAACCAAGCCCTGCATGACCACCTTTTTGACCCATCAAATATCCCAGAATATGACAAGATCTAACCCCGTACGAATGCAACCCATCTACGAAATTCTTATCGGCTTCATTCAATCCACGATACTTGGGGATCAGGTGAACATGTGTGGATGGAGTTAAAGGATGGTTGTGAACGGGCATAAAGCAGACAACACCATAAGTACCACTACTGTTATTAAGGTGAAATCGAATCATAGCTACACAAGATGTTCGTGACAATCCCCTGGGTTGTCTCGAACGTTCAGTGCGCTCAATATTTTTTTTAGCTCTCTCACCCTGCCTAGAACAAACCATCTGACGTGTATGTACAACACCTTCAGCGGTGACTCGCCTTACATCTTTTCTAGCGGAAAACCCAAGACACCTTGCATATTCTACATAAAATTCCTCTGCTTTTTCTATAGATTCAAATTCCATATTTTGTATTTCTTCTGCTGTCAAGTCTTTCATGTTTACTTCGACATCGAAACCCGACAAACCATCCGCAGACATCTCTCTAAGTAAACTACAAAAATTACAATTCATGAAATGATAAGAGTTGGTGGTATTGTGGAGGTGGTAATTGACACTAACACGCTAAATGATAAGAGTAGTAATATGATAAACCATTCTATTGTTGCATAATTCAGCACACTAATCAACTAATACACATGAGTATTTTTGTTATTCCATTTGCAACTCATACACATGACATTATGATAATTTCCACTAACATGAAATCAACACATTAATCAACATAAATCAAAATAACAGCAGAAATCAAAATAACAGCAGAAACAAAAATTAAGTCATGAAATCCTAGACTAAATAATTAGGGCGCCAATAATTAGATGCAACAGCAGCAATAAAGATAAGAGACTGTCATCCTTACATCGACGAAGATCTGCAACAGCAGCAACAAAGATAAGAGACTTATACTTGGGGATCAGACGAAGATAATGAGAAGTGATGAACAGTGATCTCCTTTGGTAATCGATAAACAGTGATCTCCTTTGGTAATATAGGTGCGCTTATAATTTAAAGCTACTAATCTTGTACCAATTAAAGAAAAACAATTAAGTTGCTAATCAGGATTTTGAAATATTAATAAAAGGGTATTTATGTAAACAGACATATCAATACAAGGGTATTTATGTAAACAGACGCATCACGTGGTGATTAACTCAGCTTTTAAAATTTTCGTGCCAGGCAACCATTTCGTAACGAATTTGCAGGCGTGGCATCCGCCTATTGGCTTCGTGCATACTGCACCGGTGCAGCGCAAATTTCTGCTGCACGGAAGTGCTCACCAATCATAATATGCTTAGTCATAATTTTACGATAGAAATCAAACATTTTGCTATGTGATACAATTAAAGTGGGAAATTTTTTCCATTTATATCTATATATATAATTCCTAAATAGTTCTCCTAACCCTAATCCACTTAGACCAATCAAATTGTTTCATTTAGCCACATCATCCATTTAAATCCAATTAAACCACTCTACAATGCCACATCATTTCTACTTATATTATTATTATTATTATTATTATTATTTTTTAAAGAAACTTATTATTATTATTATTATTATTATTATTATTATTATTATTATTATTATTATTATTATTTCATCTCTATACTTTTCATATTTTACATTTATAAACTTATGACTTTTTAATATACACTCACCCAAACCTGTATATGTGTATTCATATTCTATTATGATACAGATTAAATAATATATACTTTATTTTTAATTGAATTATGTAATAGTTGTTTTACTTTACTCTCCTTTATTTTTTATTTGTTCATTTTTTTATTGATATACTTATTTTTATAATTTTTTATTTTAGGCTTTGAGTCATCATCTCTTACTCAAAATTAAGAACTGAATTGTGAGATTGATGTTGTTCACATATGTCCCTTTGGAATATTTTTAAAAGGTATGTACCCTTTAATTTTATTTGTTTTATTTGAGTTTTTCTAATTCTGTCACTATTTATATGCCAATTGTGTGACTTAGATTTTGCCACATCTTTTTTCATCCAATCATTTGTGTGTTTTGAAATAGATTTATATGTTGGGCAGATATATATCCTATTACTCCTATATATATAAATCTTAGATAGTTATTCTGTAAACCATAATCCTTAAACCAATAATATTTTTTCATTTAACCACATGAGTCACTTACAATGCTACATCACTTCTCCTTAGAAAATAAATCTTTTGAACCTCGGATTCTCTATTTTATTATTATTATTATTATTATTATTATTATTTTGATAATATTTAATGTTTTAATTTTATGCAATTGTAAAATAAAAATAATCGCATCACACTCGAAAATAACAATCACCACCTCTAACTCACATATAATAACCGCGAGTCTTGAGTTCAAAATCGGGTAAAAATATACAACTTAATGATATTAATATTGTCAATTGAAGTAAGTGTTACATGCATAAAGTATTTTTTATTGGCTAAAACAATTTTTTTTTGGCAGCTTAAAAAAAATCTTTTGTTTTCTCTTTCAAATCACCTTAATATTAAAGAAAAGTCAAAGTGGAGCGAGAATTGATTTAATTTCTCCATTTTATTTAATTAATACAACATTCAAAATACAAACGAGTATTGTCAAAAAAAGAAAAAACATTCTTTTTCTTGGTAAGAAAAAACATTCATAAGAATAAATTCATAAATTTGCATGTCCTCCAATAAAAATTTAATATATTAATATATTATATTAGTTATCACATTTATAGTTAAAAACAAAAATATTATATTAATATTACGTTGTTTTACTCAATCATCATAATAAAAAGAATCATAATAAAAATCTTTAGAAATTAGAAGGAAAAAAGTTAGAACAAAATATTCCTCACTTTTCCTCTTTCATTCCCCTCCGAAGCTTTAAATCAAAGAAAAAAATTTAAAAAAATTTCTCATTTTCCCTCCATTTTCTCAACAAAATACTATGTAAGTATATGATAACTTTTAAAATAAAAAATCAGCTTAATTCAAGTATTTATGACATTTCTTTTTTTTTTGGTCAAAAGTATTTATGATTATTTATTTTCCTTTAGTTTGTGTTTTAACATTTTATCTTTCAAAAAGTATTATAAAATTCCAAAAACATCATAGAATTATAATACACTTTTTTTTTTTACTAAAGAATTATAATACACTTAACCCTTGCTAAAATCAAGATAAGTACATATAATGTCTATTTTTAATATTCAAGTAATAATTTTTGTTGATTAAGACCCATTAAAATTATGTCCACAAATCCTAACTCAACCTTATTACAGGTCGCCACCATGATCGTAGTTCGAACCACACTTTATTTATTTTGTGTGTGTGAACTTTTAATGGATTGGCATTTTATCTAACTACCAAAAATAAAAAACCTACCAAAAATACTGAATTTTTGATGTTCATATAATAATTTTTGTTGACTAAAACCTACCAAAAACACTTGATTATTTTGGTAAAAAACACACTAGATAATTCTAGCATCAAATTAATTAAATAACCAAAATAAAAATAAAAACAAAAAAGGTAAAAATTTTAACTCAAGAAAGAGGTAATAGTTAGTTGGTGCATAAAAATGGTTATGTGAAATTGACTTAACATCAAATTTGACACAAAACAATAAATAAACACTCTTTCCTCATTTTTCATTACCACCTTCCTTCATTCATTCATCTTCTTCCTCACTCTTCATTTCTTCAATGAAAATTCACTCTTTCTAATCTGTCTCTGTTGCTTCATACAAAATACCCATTTCCCTTTCATTCTTTCTAGCTCAAACCCCATTGCTAAGAAATCTCTCACAACTACTTTCCTTTGTGACCTCTTAACCTTCTTCTGTTCACCAAATTTCACTTCTTTATATTACTTACTTTACTTCTTTTGTAGTACCATCTTTCTTCTGTTTTTGGGGAACAAAAAAATGGGTTTTTGGAAATTGGGTTTTTTTGGGATTCTTTTTGGTGCTTTTCTCTTTTCAATTGATGCTGTTGAACTTCGCAGGAATCAACCTACTGAAAGAATTTCAGGTAGTTTTTTTTGTTGAGGTCTTGAAATTTTTGATTGTGATCAATTTATTTTCTGTTAGGTAGGTATCAATATCATGTGGGTTTTTATTGCTTTATGCTGTGGTTTTCAGTGTTTGTGTCTTAATGGTTATTATGGATGTGTTTGATTAAGATCTGATTTTGATTGAGATTGATTATGATATTTATTGCATTAGTTGTTGATACTAATTAGCTTGAAATGTTGTAATTTCAATGATAAAACATTGATTCTTTTAGGAATCTGCATTCAGCTTTAAGATCTGAATTTTGCAGTGCCAAGTCTGCTAGTTAGATACTGTGTAACTACAATTTTTGTTTTTTGTCGGTTTTCTCTTTAGCACATTTCCTTCGATTAGGTCCAATCAGGGACGGAGCCAGACATAAATGATAGTGGGAGGGGGGGAATTATTGAGTTAAAGTTTATCCAACAAATATTTAAAACATAAATATATCCGACTAAGAAGGCGTGAGTAATGTTGTCGTAATGCAAAAGCTATTTAAAAGAAGTTCAAGTATTCATTTATAAGCTTTGTAAATATATTTAGCTCTTTGCTGGTAAATTGCTATCTTTTTCTTGAACGTTTTTTTAACAAAACTTTAGGACTTTCAGGATGAAACTTGATCCACTTTTCGTCGAAATAAATGTTGTTTTTGAAGAGTAGAAGTGAATCATATTTTGCATAGGCTCAGTAACTTTTGTTAAGAATTACAAAAAGTGTTAGCAGGGGCTGGGCTGGGTCACTGCAATGCCAAACTTACATCCGTCCCTGGTCCAATGTTGACAACTAGGAGTTTAGAAGATGTACAATTACATAGGCAGTGAACCTTTAAAGACAGTGCAACCAAAATTGGACCTTGCAGTTATAAATAGGTTGTGCTTGATTTTATAGGCATGTGAAAATTATTGTTCCCACTCCCTCTCAATGTGCACACACCTTCTAAATATGCGAGTGTAGTTATTTAAAATGATATTTTATTTTATTAAACATTCTAAATATGTTGTGGTTGAACCAATTGTAGGTAGTGCTGGGGATGTATTGGAAGATGATCCGGTTGGAAGGTTGAAGGTTTTTGTTTATGAACTTCCAAGTAAATACAATAAGAAAATTCTGCAAAAGGACCCAAGATGCCTCGCCCATATGTTTGCTGCCGAGATCTTTATGCACCGGTTTCTCTTATCTAGCGCTGTCCGAACCCTTAATCCCGAAGAAGCTGATTGGTTTTATACCCCTGTGTACACCACCTGTGATTTGACACCAAATGGCCTCCCTTTACCTTTTAAGTCACCACGAATGATGAGAAGTGCCATACAACTTATTTCTTCAAACTGGCCTTATTGGAACCGAACAGAGGGAGCGGATCATTTCTTTGTGGTTCCACATGACTTTGGGGCATGTTTTCATTATCAAGTATGAGTTTATACAGTTTTTAAAATTTATTGTTCATATCACTGTTAGCGCTACTTTGAGAATTCCAATGCTGCACATAGATCAGATCATGTAGCACACTTTTATTTTATCATTATTTTGTTTCAGGAAGAGAAGGCAATTGAAAGAGGGATTCTTCCATTGCTGCAGCTTGCTACCTTGGTTCAAACGTTTGGACAGAGGAATCATGTGTGCTTGAAAGATGGCTCAATTACCATTCCTCCATATGCTCCACCACAGAAAATGCATACTCACTTGATTCCTGATAAGACTCCCAGGTCAATTTTTGTGTACTTCCGAGGACTGTTTTATGATGTTGGAAATGACCCTGAAGGTGGTTATTATGCAAGGTAGGTCTTATTACAAGCTCAAACTTCAAATGAGTGTTTGACTATGCATCCTTTTTATTTACTATCATATTATGTATGCATACAAATGCTGGCTTGCATTCTTTTACCAAAAATGCAATGGAGAATGCTTTTGATTTATTTAAAAATATATTTTTGTATTTAGTGTCGTTATTGAAATTGATGATGCATATTGAGATTATTTGTATTCAACATTCAGGATCTAAATTTGGTCCATTCTGAAATTCTGGTAAAGAATCAAATATGCATGCATGTTTTTTGGTGCATGTGTTGATATCATTATAACAAAACAGACTCGGATGAACAAATAATCCTAACCGGTCATCTGGCTGTGATTTTTAAATTTGCAGAGGTGCAAGAGCAGCAGTGTGGGAAAACTTTAAGAACAACCCATTATTTGACATTTCGACTGAGCATCCAACAACATATTACGAGGACATGCAACGAGCTGTGTTTTGTCTATGCCCACTTGGATGGGCCCCTTGGAGCCCAAGGTTGGTTGAAGCTGTGGTATTCGGTTGCATTCCTGTTATTATTGCAGATGATATTGTACTGCCGTTTGCCGATGCAATACCGTGGGAAGAGATCGGGGTGTTTGTTGATGAGCAGGATGTTCCTAAGTTGGATACCATACTCACATCGATCCCACCAGAAGTTATATTGAGGAAACAAAGATTGCTTGCTAACCCTTCTATGAAGCAAGCAATGTTGTTCCCTCAACCTGCGCAAGCCGGAGATGCTTTCCATCAAGTTCTAAATGGACTTGCACGGAAGTTGCCGCATGAAAGGAGTGTATTCTTGAAACCAGGGGAGAAGAGCTTGAATTGGACTGCTGGCCCTGTCGGTGACCTTAAACCTTGGTAATAGTTGTAATAGTTCCGAGGCGATTATGATTCTTTATGTCTTGGTCAATCCTCCCTAAAATGTTCATATGGGTTGGTAACCAAGGTGTCTTTTTTTGTTGACATTGTATATTTTGATATTTTTGCAGACAATTCATTAGATTGTAATTCAATTTACAATATGATTGATATCATGGTATACATACTTATGCAACTTATTTTGCTACCCTAGGAGTGCCTTTTTCTTTTGTATCACTGCATTGGAAAATGAGTCACAATGGCAGCAATAGTGCAATGCATGTCTTTCTTGTTCTGATGATAGTTACTGGGTTTGGAATAAGTGTTTATTCTTGATAGACTAAGGTCATGTTTGGATTGACTTATTTTTGAGCTTATGCGAAACAGCTTATGCGAAACAGCTTATGCAAATAAATAAGCTTTTATGTATTATTACAAGTTAGTTTATGAGAAAACAAATTATAAAAATACAACTTTTGTCGGTGAAAACTTATGAATTAACATAAAAGTTTATTTATTTGCATAAGTTATTATCATAAGATAAAAAATAATCCAAACGGGCCCTAATTTGTTTTTATTCCAACTGAGACTTCAAGCATATCATAGCTTGTTGTTTTAATTCAAACATTGATTCTCATGAAACAAAGACAATAGTTTGGTGATACTTAATTCTAGTTTGTTCTCTAACTAGGGAAGGAGATGGCTTAATTTTATTATAGGCCATTTGGCATTTGTCTTTCTTTGTTTATTGTGCAAAATTTTATAAATAGACGGTTTTTGTATTAAAGTTTACTAATATGTAATTTTGTTCACCTAAAGGGAAACAAATTACTATAAAGAAAACTAAGTTTTTTTGACTAAATAAAAGATATTCATTCATTCAAATTGATAAGAGTACATCGATGCAATACAAATCAAAATCGCTAAAAACAAAAAGGATGAATCTGCGAACAAACTCACAGCATCCGTGTTAATAGCATCAAACGGCATATTGCAAAAGCCTACATATTTGACTATATTGAAGTTTCCGGAAAATTCATGTCGCCGGATCTGTAGCGTTGATGGTACAAAAGTCATTGATTGGATCTGCACTGGATCAACCTTAATCTTCAAACCTGAAACAAATGAACACCGCACAAAGACGGGACAACAATACTCCGCACTAAGACGGGACAACAATACTCCGCACTAAGACGGGACAACAATACTCCGCACTAAGACGGGACAACAATACTGAAAATCAAAACAAAGGATAAAATCGCAAAGATGAAAACAAAACTATAAGACTTAAACTATGTGAAAATCACTTATTTGTATTAAAAAGCAAGAAGAAAAAAATGTAAAGGGGTGATTTTAGGCCAAAAATTGACCTAAAACCACCCCTCTATGGGTGAGAGAAGAAGAAGAAAATCAAAAAGAGTTTTAGGGCCGGCGGTGGTTTATGAAATTACAAAGTATAAAGAAAACTAAGTTAAAAATAATCAAAAGTTGCAATTTCTTCCATTATTGACCTTGAGATTTAACCATAAATTTTTATCTTTTGAAATCTCAAAGTCAATATCTTAATTCCAAAACTACAATTCAATCAATTATACTAAAACTCATCTTTTTTTTTTTTTTGGTAGAGACTAAAACTCATCTTTATTACACAATATCTCCACTTGGTACCTACCTAATATATGTTTCTATTTTATTTTTAAAAAACTCCCTAACTAACATTTTTTTTAAGGCAACCCCTAACTAACATGTTTCTATATCAACACAACACGCCATGTGTAACTAAAAAAATATCAACACGCCATCAGTTCTTTCATGGTTTTTTAATTTTAGTCTAGGTCAACTAATTTTAAAACTCAACTAATAGCCAAAAAAGGACTAATTTCACAAAGTAACTAAAATGTATTTAAAGGGTTAAGATTTGTTGAAAGATATTATCATGTTACCATTATGAACACCCAAATTACCAAGAGGACATTACTTAGTTTGGGATGAATATAATAACTTTTTTTTTTATCAAAAATAAATAATAATTATAATAATAATAAAGGTGAACACTTCTGATACACATCTTATTTGAATATGTATCGATACACATGAAGAATTCTGATAGGTCTAAAAATTAATAAACACTATTTGTGAACCTATCATAGTACGAAAAATTTCAATTAAAATAAAATGGTAACATGTTCCATTTATTATATTGGGTTGTATTCCAATTGGCAATTGAATGACAGCATGGCTTCAACCAACATCTCAAACATCACAGGTTCTGTTACACATGTACCTATCAAAATGGAACTGAATTTTCATTTTCACACAAGATCACCAAGTTTCTTGCAATATTCTCATAAAGCCTTAAGGTTAGTTTCCTTATTTCTTTTTCTTTTTTCAACTATAAGAATATTACTATATGCTTATAAATAAATTTTGTGTGTGGTAATTATGGTATATCTTCTACATGCAATTGTATTTTTTATTTTTGAATAACTCGGATCTAATGTAAGAAGTTGACATTTTTCAATACATATTTTTCATACACATCTGTTAAGAGATCAGACTCTAAACCAAATGGAACTGAATTTTCATTTTCACACAAGATCACCAAGTTTCTTGCAATATTCTCATAAAGCCTTAAGGTTAGTTTCCTTATTTCTTTTTCTTTTTTTCAACTATAAGAATATTTGCATCTTATATATATATAGCACAACACTTGTTAATGTTATCTCTGAATTTTGAATACACAGGTTAAAGTGTTTATGTGCAAAAATGAATAATAGTAACGTGACATCTACAAGGACTATTCTGCATGATCTCTATGAGAAACAAAGACAAAGTCCTTACTATGATAATCTCTGTCGACCCGTTTCAGATTTGGTTCCATTCATTGCCTCTGGAATCAAAGGTGTTACTACCAACCCTGCGGTATTCTTCTTCACCTATAGCTATAGCTATTCTGTTTCAAAACAACATGTTTCTGCTTTTGATTAATTTCCACCGCAATGCTTTCATGTTGCAGATATTTGAAAAAGCTATATCATTATCAAATGCTTACAATCAACAGTTGAGGTCAGTTTTTTGCTTTTATAACTTATTGGCATCTCATTAACTATTTCCGTAAACTCTCAGAAACTGTTCGGCTAATGCTTGCGCCTGCAGATAAACTCAAATAAGTCAATCTAATATAAGCATTTTAGAGACATAGATAAATTCATTCACAAGTGCTTATTCATCAATAGTTGATACTTGGTATTACTCACTTTACATTCTAAAACAAGTTGTTGACTTTAGAGGATTGGGATCTAATATAAAATTATATGTATTCGATGATTTACGATTAAGCAGGGAGTTGGTAGAGGGAGGGAAAGACACAGAAAGTGCCTACTGGGAATTGGTTGTGAAGGACATACATGATACTTGCAAACTCTTGGAACCAATTTACAATGAAACAAATGGGGTAGATGGGTATGTATCGGTTGCAGTTTCCCCGAAGCTTGCAAATGATACCAACGGAACAATTGAGGCAGCAAAATGGCTTCATAAAATGGTTGGATGTCCAAATGTTTATATTAAAATCCCTGCAATTGATGAATCTATTCCTTCAATTAAGGAAGTTATTTCACTTGGGATAAGTGTGAATGTCACTGTAAGTTTTTGTTATTTATCGACATTATTATCAATGAAGCACTGACAAATAGCCAAACATCAAACTCAACACTGACATGTCGACACCAATAACAAGTTTAGAAAATGAATTAATTGAATATAATATATGTGACAATGTCATGTTAGTGTCGGACACCAGACACGCCTTCAAATTAAAGTGTCGGTGCTACAATCATATCACAAAATTTTATCCTTACTGGCTGCAGCACCAATATGCTAATATAGTTTGTGTTTTTGAACAGCTCATATTCTCTCTCCCTAGATATGAAGCTGTAATTAATGCTTACTTGGATGGTCTTGAAGCTTCTAGTACAAGCGATCTCTCTAATGTTTCTAGTGCAGCAGCTTTCTACATCAGTAGAGTGGATGTTATAATTGACAAGAAACTTGAGCAGATTGGTACCGCTGAGGCTCTTGATCTCACAGGAAAGGTGTGAAACATTTTTTTCCCTTAATTATTGTCACAAATGCTGCAGTCATGACAGTCGGGTAATGTTGATCATTAGATGGAGATTAGACGGTTTATGTTTTAACTTCTAAAAATGATTTACATTACAACTTAAAACCATAACCGTTCAATCTTCAACGTACAACTGAAATTACAACTGCAAGAAATGTTTACCGCGTGCAATTTAAACTGTCAACCACGAAGATATGTTGACTGTTGTAATGATTATTTCAGGCTGCGGTTGCTCAAGCAGCCTTGGCTTACCAACTTTACCAGAAAATGTTTTCTGGTCCAAGATGGGAGCGCCTGGAGAAGAGAGGTGCCAAGAAGCAAAGATTGATGTGGGCGTCAACAAATGTGAAAAATTCAGCTTACCGTGATACTTTTTATGTTGATTCTCTTATTGGACCTGATACGGTAAGCCATATCAGTCACAGATATATACCTTTCGCTTTACCTTCATTCGATGACCATCTAATCTAAACATAAATGACATTTTAACAGACAAATTTCGACAACAATATGGTTGATTAACGCAATTCAAACGTGGCTAATTATGTTGGATAAATATAATAAGGTGTCACAATTCATTAATCGTCCACTAAACATGATTCGTTACAATTATGAACGTCATTAACAACGATTTTCAATTCAAATATATAAAATATCAATTAATCATGCAAATTGTGTTCAAATATACATTGATCATGATTTGTACTGTCATTCTTTGGTGCATCTACAGATTTCAACCATACCACCAGACCCTGCTCTTAAAGCATTCATGGACCATGGTATTGTTTCAAGAACCTTGGATGCAAAAGTATCAGAAGCTCAAAGCATATACAATGCAATTGAGACATTAGGGATTGATTGGAGTTCTGTTGGATCACAACTTGAAAACGAGGTGCTTACTTCTTTCACAAGAAGCTTCGACAACGTGCTTGGGTGCCTGACAAAAAAGGTTAATGAATTCATAAACCAATAGACCACTAGTGTTAGATGAATAGAAACAGTCTCAATGCTTGTAAATAAGCCAATACTTGATGCATATCAAAGCTTGGCATGTAGTTAAAATCATATTACATTGGTAATTTCTTGTTTATATTATTTTTCTTTTCTTTAGTCTTTATTACTTATACCAAACGCTGTAACGTTGAATAAAATTATGACTCCCACTCAAGTGATAAATGATACAAGGAAGATGAAGGACCTATTTGAGAGTATCAAACAAAGTCATGGACTAATTCGATTGGGATTCTCGTGGGAATTGCAGTGCTTGCTGGATTATACTATTTCTATCTCAACAACACATACTAGGCTGAATGTTCAGTTCAAGCATTGTGTTTAATTTTATTCATGTTCTGCTTTAATTTCCAACAGCTAAGCACTTAGAATGGCCATGCAATAAATTGTACAATTATTTTGAGAAAGAAATTGGGTCAAGTATATCATCATCCCTGGGGCAAGATAAATGATACATGTAGTTTATAAGGGAGTGATATATTTCCTGTCAAAAGTTAACTTTGATAACAAGTTTTTGTATTTTGAACAATGTTAAAATGAGAGCTAGCAGAATTTTCCAACAAAACGATGTCAAGAATTCTTTCTTGCGTGTTCGCGTGTTTCTGTCAACTGCAGTGGATCCATTTTCTTCTTCTATCAAGTTAGCAATAATGCTATTATATTTTCCATACAAGAAAATTCTTAAAAGGCAGAAATAACATACAAACTAGATAGATATGTTAGCACAAATTTAAAAAAGATGGATATTCTATTATATAAATCCATAAAGATCAAGGTTATATAATAAGTCACTACTAGTAAGATACTAGATTGCCTCTGATAATAATAGAATCACACATTGTGGTTATATAAAAGGGGTTTTTCAGGGAGAAAAATCTAATTGAAACTTGAGATTGATGCAAACTTTAACTATGATGTTGGTTCTATTTGCAATCATCTATTGCAGAAAGAAATGTTTGTGCAGACATCGATAGAAAGCCATTCCAAAAAGTAGTCAATGTTTTGGACCTGAAATGAGAAAATTGGGAGAGAATCTGTTATCAATTTAACATCTTCCTATTAATTTCTACAAGTCAGAGATGCTTGGTGTATCATAATTGGACACAAAAACACTTGTAACATGTGTAGTTTTCCATTTGAAATTCAAACATCATGATCATTTGAGCATAAATTAAAAGACACAGTATTTTCAGGACACTTATATGAGATGTGTGATAAGTGTCAAATGAGCGTTGATATCTGGTATACAAAACACGCCTAAACTAAAGAGTGTCATGCGTGATATCAGGCAAGAACAATAGTAGCAAATACCATGAATCTCAGCCATAGAGGAGAACAAATGATGAATGCCAAAATGATCTAGATATTTAGCAAGACTTGAAACATGCATATTTGGATTATGCAAGCCAAAACCAAATGTTTTATTAAGAATCGATAAAAAAAGCTTAATATCCATTCCAATAAAACAAAGTGCTGCATATAGCTAGATTATTACGCAGTACATATGCTAACCTCACAATTATAAATCGTACGCTATTGCTGGGCGGTCTATCTCATGTCACTCATTAATGTCCCACGAAAACCACCAAGAACAGCAGCAGGTTCTAAATCTAATGATAAAAAGCTGCTCTTTCTGGCGAGCATCTGCGGTTCAGGCTCAGCCTCACTAAAACAATAGACAGGAGCCTGCCAATGTGCATCATCCAGCACTGCCCCAACCTCAAATGTCATCACATGAGAAATCATTCCTGCACTCACCAACACAATTAGCTAATCACCAGAAACACAATTAGTAATTCACTAATTTAATAAACATAGCATAGTTTTATAGCAAGTACTGTAATAATTAGCTATATAGCACCAACACTCCAGATTGAAGCAATGTCGCACATGTGTTGGTTTACACCGACACAATACTATCACATGTAATTTTCTCCTAAATTAGGGTTTAAACTCTTTCGACCTTTAGCTCAAACCAGTTGGGGCTATCCAACAGTGTCCGACGCATGTAATTACATTCCATCACTTCTATTATTCCTAAAATTATTACATATTTATTCGTGTCTGTGTCAGTGTTTCATAGTAAATTAACCGGTATAGACATAAAATGATAAAAACTAACCGGAGTAGAAGATCCACTTAACAGGTCTTTTAGTGATAACATCCTCAAAGTACCAAATAAAATCAACTTTCTCCCAAACATTACATAGAAAATTATCAACATATTGTTGACCTAAATAATTAGCACCATCAAGCCAATTGGGTCGTAGAATACCCACATCAAAATGAAGGATTTTACAAGTGTGGTTAAAAGGGTCTAGAGTGTAGTAAAAGGAAGTGCCATTGTTCCATTCAAGGTCATATTTGAGAACACCAAGCTGATGCTGAATGATGTTGAAGTTGCGTCCATTTGGCCAATCGTACCATAAGTCAGTTTTTTGAAGATTGCCGCTTCTGTTTATGAATAGAACTGAGTGGAACTGTTCTGGCCATGCCGCTGGAACTGGGTTGTCTGTGGTGGTTGAGATTGAGAGGTGAAGGAAGAGGAAGAAGAGACCGAAACAGAAACAAATGCGTTGTTCTGCGGTAGTAGAAGAAGCCATTGCTGAATTTGGGAAAAGGTATGAATCACGTAGATAAGATATACCTTGTGACAAAAACTACTTAGACAAAAAAAAAAATATCACAATTCCGATGAAAAAAAATCCTTGTGACGTGGCCAAATAATACAGTTTGTGGAGGGGACAAAAGCCACGGTAGCAAGAAGCAGAAAAAAGTTTTTGTGTTAAAACTTAGGAGGGTGTATTGGATTGAGATTTTATGAGACAATTTTGGCAAAAAAAGTCTTGATGATTTTATGAGATTTTGTTGGACTATATTGATTTTGTGAGATTTTAAAGACTTTTTTACAAAGACTTTTTTACAATCAAGATTTTTAACACATGATTTGAATGGATTTTGAGAGATTTTTTCAAAAGACTTTTTTACAATCAAGATTTCATAACACTTTATATATTAGGAAACTTTTGTATATTAGGAAAATTTTAAAAGAATCAATAAATTTTAATAAAAGAAATTATATTTTTTTGGAAATCCAAAGATTTAAAAAAAAAACCTTACATTTTTGTTACGTATATGTTTCTTTTTTTTTGGTACATTTTTACGTATATGTTTCTAATCACCAATAAAAAGGTTATCACTACCACTACCATTGATGGAAAATAGAAGCAGATGAATGAGTGACGAAAAAACTTTGTTTGCCGTTGTAATTAATCAAAACTTTGTAAAAAAGATGTAGAATTTGTTAAAATATTTTTTTGCAAAAAAACATATTTGATAGGTAAAGAAGAAGAAGAAGAAAACCGGTATAATGATGATGAAAGTAAAAAGTGTTGAGGAGTTTGAAAAATTCTCAAGGCTTTTGGGGAGATTGTTGAAAAAGTGAACAAAGAAAAGAAGAAAAAACCGGGTGCAGTGATGATGAATTGTGAAAGTAATAAAGAAGAAGAAGAAATTTTATACATATGAAAGAAAAAAGTCTTGGAGAGTTCAAAAAAGTCTCAAGGTTTTTGGTGAGATTGTTAAAAAAGTCTATCAAGTGTATTTTCAACTAAAAAGTCTCTCAAAATCCATTCCAAACAAGAATCTTTTGAATACCAATAGACATTTTAAAAGTAGGAACAAATCTCAATTGAATACCAACGGATTGTGTTGCCCTGAAAAAAAAATCTTATTTGTCTTGATTGAATACCACAAGATTTATTTAACTTTTTTAAAAGTCTTGATTGAATACCTCAAGATTTTTTTGTCATAAAAAAGTCTTTTAAAATCCCATGAAATCTCAATCCAATACACCCCCTCTTTTTTAAAAAGTGCTTACGAGTTACGAGAGAGATTTTGGAGAAAGATTAAGAAATTCGAAATGGCTTCTCTGTTTCTGAGAAGAGCCGTATTAAACGCTCAGAGAGTCCTCAATTCCTCGTCGCCGCCATCAACCACCATTCTCCGGCCAGTTTTTGGATACTATAAAATTTCCCCTTTCACTTCCCACACTGAAAATAACAACAATACTACTCATTCTAATAACTCGCTTAACATCGATTTATCCAACGAAGAATCTAAAAGAAGCTTATTCAACAGGTTCGTTTTTCTCAATCTTCCTCTTTCTTTTCGTTTTTATTTTTATTTTTATTAATACTGAATGATTTCATGTTGTTACTGATAGGTTATTATATAGAAGCAAGCAACGAGGGTTCCTTGAACTCGATTTGGTTCTCGGAAAATGGGTAGAGAATAATATTCATTCATTGGATGAAAATCAAATTCGATCTCTCATTCATGTTCTCGATGTGGTATGTAATTGTTTTCATTCTTTTCATTATACCAGCTGAGAAATATGATTTCTGTGAAATTTTATGCTAATATAATAGCAATCACTGTGTGTCAATTGATGATGAATCTAAATGCAAATCATCTTTTAGTATTCACTGGCGCTGTTTGGATAATCAGATTAGTTAAGTGCTTATAGCATAAGCGTTTTTATCCTATAAGTGCTTATGTATAAGTTATTTCTCTAACAAAAGATAAAATAAAGTTAAACTGTTTTCATAAGTTATCCTTATGAAAATAAGTTAGAGCTTGTTTGGATTGGCATATTTTTTAGCTTATGAAAAAACAGCTTATGCAAATAAATAAGCTTTTATGTTAATTCATAACTTCTCACTAAGAAAAATTGTATCTTCATAAGCTGTTTTTTCATACAATATATTGATAAGCTTATAAATTTATAATAATACATACAAGCTTATTTATTTGCACAAGCTCAAAAATAAGTCAATCCAAACGGGCCCCAAAACAACTAATGTGCATGTCATAAACTCTTTTTTATAAGCTGTCCCAAATATAGTCTTGCAAGTGCTTATGCCAAATGCTAATATATAAGTTCAAAAATGTCAATTTAAACAAGTCCAAGAGTGTTTCTTTCACGGGATTCTTGACAAACTCCACTTGTTGAGGTACTACATGGGAAGAATACAATACGGTAGATAAAGTGTGTTATCAGTTTCTTAAATGATGAATCTAATGAAGATAGAATTGAGGAGCTGTTGAAAATGTTGTATGATTACAATACTAACTTCAAAATTCAAACATCAAGACCTTGGCTTACACAATAAATATAGGGTTTATTATCCTGAATTTTAGAAGTAAACTGTGTATCTATTTAAAAGGGATGGTGTCTGCTGTCTGGCTAGAGAAGCCTGGATGGATATTCTAAATGGGAGTTTTTGTTCTGTTTGTGTATGAAAATGGACTTCATTTAATAATTTCATGTGTGAAGTGGTCCTAAATCCTGTTTTTACTCTTATGTGCCTGTGCTTCAGTTTGGGTTATTTTTCTTGTTAGCTACCGACACATTTACCGTAAGAGGGGACTAATATGTTTGTAATCTAATTAGTGAAAACTTTAGCATCTTTTTTATAAAGGATGAAATGGTGTGATTTGCATCCTGCTTGTCAGTGAAAGTAATCCAAAAGAAATTGGTGAGAACTAAGAATAGGTCTAATTTACCGTGCCTTTGGAAATTACTTATTTTGATAATGTTTGTGCGTGACGAATGTTGATAGGGTGAATGGTTCTATCAGGGGATTAATTTTGCAAGTCTTAATGGGAAATATAAATTTGTTAGCAACTAGTTGCTTAACTTCGAGAGAACGGGTATCTTGATTTGAGTCTATGTTAACTTAAAATCCTACTTCTGTTATGCAGGAGAATCCAGATTTATGGAAATGGTTATCTGGGCAGGAGCAACCCCCGGAATCAATCAGCGTTAACCCCGTGAGTCTCATTTAAATATTTAAATGAATAATTAAATGTAATTCCAATTCCAATATTATTAGGGGCGCAATGCTCATGCCAGTTGTTTGTTGCTTAGGTCTTTACTGCAGTGCGGGAAGTAGTTATGAAGAATCTTGACAGCCATTCTTCTCCTGAAACAAGAGCAACACCCGGGCAACCATGGGTAAGAGGCTGGGATGATATCCAGAAATTTAAGGGTGGCCCCAGCACTGGAAATCAGTAGCTTGAGAATAGAAGATACTGGCTTTGTAACAATTAAATGAATTCTTGTATACCATCTATGTTCCTATAAATAAGGGCCGAGTAACAACAACTTGAAGATTTGTTTTAGGCTACTGGCTACTAGAAATCAGTAAAAGAATAAAACGAGTGAAAAGTAGAAGATTATGGCTTTGTTCTGTATTCATCTTTTGTATACCTATTGTTGGTGGTTACATCATATATGTTATAGCTTAAAATGCCTGAATCTGGATTTTTCTTTTACTGTTTTAACTGTTGATCTCACTTTGTATTTTGTTTTGAACTCTTTTTAATTATATTTTAGCACTGATTCATTCTGTTGAGAAAATAACGAAATACGATTCACTAATAGAATAGAACAAGTAAATCAAGGGTCTCATTGTTACTACAAGGATTGTAGTATCACAACTGGACCAAGATCAGACCAATATAATCCTCTCAGACTCATCATTTCTTCTCTTTCATCATCATTTATTTATTTTTTATTTTTAATTTATCTCTCTTCACACTCACAAAACAAGGAACTGGAGAGAGAATTGGAAAAAAAAAGGAGAGGATCCGAAAGTACGATCTCAAAATTCACCATATCTCTTTGATTGTATTAGGAAATAATATGCCTGCTAAAATTAATTTCTACAAGAATGAACTTATTGAAAGAATATGTCTCAAAGTATGATCCAGAATAACAACAACAACATTCAAAATGGGTCATGGTAACAATTCCCTCAAGAAAGTAGTGCCTCAAATAATTTCATGTATGTCACATTAACAAAGTGTAGATTCCTTAACACATAAACTACTAAGTTAGATTTTCAAAATTTCTTTCCATTGCAGTATGTGAACTTGTCTATGCCATTTGATTTTTCAAGTCCCTATAAACTTCTTAGAAGTTTATTTCTCTTCTTTCTGCAAAAAACATTCCTGTAATTGCTTGTTCAGGAATAAGCGAAAGCCACACTCCGGTATCAGCACCTTGTTCAACTGAAACACTTCCTGCATACCCTGTAAGAGCTGTTTTAACCCAACCAGGACAATAGCAGTTGATAAATATCTTTTCACCATCTGGTCTATCAGAAAGTTTTTTTGCCATCAATCTTGTATAAGCATTAACAGCTAGTTTCGACAAAGAATAATCCGTAAATCTTATAGGCCATCCTCCCGATTCCCATGTTCCATCGTCTACTTGTTGTAGAAAAGCATTCACAGCACCATCAATTAGTTCTTCCGTAAGATTCTCCACATCGCTTAGTTGCTCTCTCAAAGCATCATTCTCCAATCTCTAAAACATAAAAAACGTTTGACTTTAATTATAACTACTTCTAAAATCACACATATATTTAGTTGCGATATGTTGACACAGAATAAAAAAAACTTTTTACAATTAAACTAATGTATATATTACTTACATTTCGTTTTCCATTTAGTCGACCTAGACGCGAGCTCACATTTACAATACGGCCACCAGCAGGGGATACCTTCATCAGTGGAATCATAGCTTCAATCATACGCTTGGTTCCATAATAATTTGTTTCAATGACCTTATGAGCATTTTCAACTGAATTATCAGACCCAAAATTGAAATTAACACCTGCATTATTTACCTGCAAATGTATGATACATTATTGCTTATATCCATATATTTAATTCTATTGAGATATATATCTTGTAGTAACCATAGGTTTTATAAATTAACTTGCCAGAATATTTAGGCCTCCATAATTTTCCTTTAACCACTCAGAGAATTGGGTGATGGATGAAGAATCTAATATATCAAGTTCATGACAATGCACATCAAGACCACCTTCTTGTAAGACCTTAATTGATTCAACACCAACACTAGCATCTCTTGATGTTAGGATCACAGTTACACCATGATCAGCAAGTTGTCTTGAAATTTCAAATCCAATTCCTCTATTTCCACCAGTAACCACAGCAATTGTTTCCTTAGACCACCACCTGTTTAAATTAAAACATATGCTAATGAGAAATATAGTCTTCATTAATTCCATGATTAATTAAGGATTGTTAACTATTGATACAAAAATCAATCAATACACAAGTTTGAATTATATTTTGGGGAAAACAGGATCTTTTAGGCGTAATTGCATAGATTAATTCCTCGAACTGGGTAGGGTTACGCTCGACAATAAAACTCTTTGTTGAGAGTTTTAAAGTTGTAGGCTGGATTCAAATTCAAGACCTTTGGTTAAGTTAGGTGACATTCAAATCATCTCATTCAAATGTTATTGGACAGTTTAATTAATTATATTTGAACATGCATAGACCACACCTAATGAAAGAACATAGAACCAAAAAATAGAATCTTGCACGCGTAATTGTATATACTAATTCATCGAACCGAATAGGATTATGTTGGACAACAGTACTCTCTCTTGAGAGTTTTAAAATTGTCGCATTCTCGGAGTTAAATTCAAATTGATCAAGACATTTGATTAAGTCAGAAGAGGCTCGAATCATCTCATTTACACGCTTTTGGCTAGTTTAATTATATTTAAACATACAGTGACCACACCTAATTATAAAATTATAAAATCAAAGAACATAAAACTAGAAATTCAATGCAAACCTCTGATGATCTGAATAAGGAATGGTCCTCAAAAGTGATATTTGTTGCAAATGCTTATCTTTTTTCTTTTCTTTGTGCCCCATTTTTTCTATCACTTTGAGGAATATTATATTAATTTAGCATCAAAGAAGATAAAATGATCTTTGAATTTTGGATTGATAGAAGTTAGGATAGTGTAACGTTGAAGTTGAAAGTGCATAGTCACAAATGTGTAACACACATGAAAATGTGTGACACGTTGTTGGTCTAAGCACAACGTTAGCCATTTGGTCAAATGTGTAGAACTAGACTTCAGCCTAATTTTTGTTCGGCATACTTTAAGGAAAATATTTCATCAAAAGAATTAGGACCATTGTATGCCACTTTCCATGCAATGTGGACTCCATTAACATGCATCTTCTAATCACCCATCAATTAAAAAAAAAATGCATGCATCTACTTCGTATCGACAAAGGAATTTAAACTAATCATTCTAGAACATACATTTAAAGTGATAAAATAGGATCTAACATACTATTAGCATTCTTTACCAAAAAATAAAAATACTATTCCAATTCCAAATTACATCATCAAACTATAAATGATTCAATATCAAAATATAAAGGAACGTGACTTTTAAAGTGATAAAATATAGAGTGATCGGAACCACTTGATGTTAGAACTGACTTCGAACCGAACCAGATTAAACTGGTGGTAAAAGAAAAAAAGTGATAAAATATGGATCTAAAATATTATTCAATTAAATTTTTTTGGGCACAATTGAAAACAATTTAATTTATTCTTATGCTTTAATTGAATCTTTTGAATGGGGCTCAATCTCACTACTACAATTTTGGGCTACAATTGCACTTTTTTTTGGCTTTAATAGCACTTTAAAGTGCTATAGAAGCTGGTGCTATTAAAAGTCTGTGCTTATCATAGCACTTTTAAAAGTGCTATTGTATGACCAATCTTTAATAGCGCTTTACACTAAAGCGCTATAGTATACCTGTTCACAATGCTTTTACACAACATGCTTTAATAGCGGTTTTTACAAAAGTGCTATCATATGTTTCAGTTTCGATAGCACTTGTGCTCAAAAGTGCTATTGTTTGCCCTATCTTTAACAGCGCTTCATTACAAAAGCGCTATTGTATGTCTCTTTTTTTCTTTCTTTTCAACCTGCAATTTAATTTATTTTCTTCTGCAAATCTGTTTCAATATTTTGTTATACAACCTGGAAGTATTGTATTTTTTCAATAAGTGGTGACTTGAAGCTTAATTTTGAAACTTAGAATATAATGGCAAATAATACAAAGGTCAAAAGGCCAAAAATATATTAAAGATAAAAAGGCACAAGGAAGGCCAATAAGTACAATCAAATTACATGAGGTTCCCTTCCTTCACAAAACAGATAAAGAAGCAAGATAATTCTATGTCCAAGACAAAAGGAAACTTCCATGCTAGTAATACCAAAACTTGGTTTACTACAACATTGACAATAAGCTCTCAAACCATTTCCAACTAATTAACCTAAGCGACATACTATGTTCATAACACTAATTAAAACAAGACAAACTAGTATTAACCTAAGCAATCCTCTGCCATTTTCCAAGCCAACATCTCTCATGTTTTCAAAAAGACCCTGAAAAATTAAAAAGAAGAGAATGAAAAAGTTTAGCAGTAGCTTCTGAATATTAATATACATGATAGAGAAGCTTTTTGACGCATTGTTTTGAAACCACCAACAATTTGAAACTATGATACAAACAATTGCAAAAGCAATACCAACCAATAACATGAAAATACCAAGTTATAAGACCAAGGCTCATGCCAAAATTAAATAACCAACTATTAGATAAGTCATGAATGTATTTCCAATTTTAACATGTTGCACAACGAAGTCCATTCCTCAATCTAACATGGCATACATTACTAAAATAAATAGAATTATTAATTTATATAAATAGAACACCACCACCTTTGACAAATATCAAACAAATAGTAGTGGAAGAAAGAGACTCCCCACTATGTCAAACTGAGGCCGTGGGAATAGGGGACATGCGACGATTTATAATTGTTGCCATATCTTGCAACAACCAAAATGGTATATGAACCGGGGTTGGTTTACGAGGTAAAAACCTCATCTTAGAAAATAGTGGTTAGGTAGATCGAAAGCATCTATGTGCTTACTCTATTAGAGGCATCCGTGCTTGGGTAGGTGACTGTGCTGGGGCAGTTCTTTGGTCTTGTTGTTCTGCTTCTGGTTTGCCTGTGAGGTTGTGTGTGTGATGCTTCCGCCTCTGTTTCAATGGCTGCTATGGCCTGCTTGTTTTGTTTCCTTTGTACCTTGATAGTATTCCACCGCAGCTCTTGTTTTCTTGGCTCACTATTTTTCTTCTAATAAAATTTTTCTGCATTCAAAAAAATGGTTAAATGAACACAACATGACTCAAGGATTTAATTTCTACCATGGAAAAAACATAAGAAAAAAATAATAGACCAAACCATGAAGCAAAATCAATACATGTATTAAAACTAGAAAACCATACACAACATCTCCAATAAAAATTAATACAAAGAATCAAGGACTTGAACATCGAATGCAAATCAATACTTAACAAATAAATCAGTTAAGTAGCACTAAAAAATAAGATGTAGAAAAACTCACATGATGTTAACCCATTGTTTGGCACGCTTATAATCATTCATATCAGCATTCAGCAAGCTGATTATTAGGGATTGCAACCATGAATTCAATTCCACTACCACCACACATATCACCTAAATGAAAGTAAATAAACATCTTATGAACCAAACTATGTAAGCAACAGGAGCTGTTTGATAA
This sequence comes from Trifolium pratense, assembly GCF_020283565.1. NCBI lineage: Eukaryota > Viridiplantae > Streptophyta > Magnoliopsida > Fabales > Fabaceae > Trifolium > Trifolium pratense. Next base: position 7,083,140 of record NC_060061.1, read on the forward strand.
TCATCTTGTCTTATAAACAATAAGGCAATGAATTAGCATATACAATAAGTCAAGAACAATAATAAAAAAAATACACCTTCCGTTTCAAAATATAACCAAAAGTTGGTTAACAAATATTGATGTATTTGGTCTAAATCTTTAACCAAATACATCAAATTTTTTTTGACTCACTTTTACTTATATTTTAGGACGGATGAAGTATTATGCAGGAGTCGGAGTTCGAACCCCGAATATTCCACTTGTTCACTTTTAAGTGGATTTTTTAGTCACTATACTACTATCATAAGAAAAAAAAATGAAAAGAATATTCTCTTCTCTAGCTAGTTGTACCAAAGAGCGACAGCACAATCATGATCAAAAATCTTTTATGCGAAAGGCACCTTCGATGTCTCTCTCAATTACTCTCATTTTCTTTCTACGGTAACTCCGCAACAAAAACCATAACGTAACGCATGCCATATATTTTATTAATATAAATTAAAAACATTTTCTAATCATAAAAAAAAAAAATTCATATTCATATAGAAACCGTCATCACCAAACCTCTCTTCAATTTCAGGTAACTTCTTCTTTCTGCTTCACACTTCTGAGTTCTGACTCTAATTTTGATCTTACTATTATTTTAATTTTAATTTTCCTTCTCTCCTTTGACTTGTTTTTAAATTCAATAATTTTTCTAACTGCTAGATTTTCACCCATTTAACCGCACCAATTTTCTCTCTTTCAGATCTGAATAAAAATCTTCACAAATTCAAATGCTTCACTGGGTTTTCATCTCTCACAAAACCCCATTACCAATTTGAACATGTCTGGAGCCATAGACATGGACCACGTGGGTTTTTCCAAACCCAAATCATCATCACCGGCGACTTCTCCGACCACCGATCATGGTCGTAGTAACAAAACCGGTTCTATTTCAATGGATCATGTTCTTTTGGCTTTGCGTGAGACTAAGGAAGAAAGGGATCTTCGTATTCGGAGTTTGTTTAATTTCTTTGATTCTACCAATAAAGGGTATTTGGATTATACTCACATTGAAGCAGGTTTATCTGCACTTCAGATACCACCTGAATATAAATATGCTAAAGAACTTTTTAAGGTTTGTGATGCTGATAGAGATGGAAGAATTGATTATCAAGATTTTAGACGTTATATGGATGATAAAGAACTTGAACTTTATAGAATTTTTCAAGCTATTGATGTTGCACATAATGGTTGTATTTTACCTGAAGAACTCTGGGATGCACTTGTCAAGGCTGGTAGGTATTCTTTTACACCCTTTTGTTTTATGTCACTTTTACTGTTTCTTCTTAAATATTATGTTTTGTTTTTGTCCGGTAGCCTAGTGGCTAATAATCTGGGTTCAAACCCCGACCCCTCCAATAACCCTCCAATAACTCGTCGTGGTAGCTACAACTGAGCTAACTTTAAGGGACAACTTTGTTAATTATATGTTTTTTTTGTCTCGTAGTCTAGTGGCCGGTAATCAGGGTTTGAACCCCGACCCCTCCAAGTTATGTGACAATTTATTAATTATATGTTGTTTCATCATAATTGTTATGAATTATGACTATAATTATGACTGTGTGAATGATGTTAACTAGAGAGGATAATTATAATTATGACTATAATAATTGACAGTAATATTGTTTGCTATCTATCTCTTTCACCCTTTCATGCATGTTCCTTTTTTTTTATTGTGATGGAAGTATGTTGTTGGTTGTTGCTTAGGGTTTTTATTTTTCCTTGAGTGGGCCAAGATATGTTGACATTTGGTGTTAGTTACTACTCCTTAACTTAAACTTGCATTGCCTTTGATTGTGGCTGTTGCAAGTTGTAAATGTAGTTTTGCTCGGAGGAATGTAGAGTGTACCGTATCTGTAGATTTTATAGAACCTTTGTAAATGAGATTGAGTTACATAAAGATGCCTTCTAGGATGAGAATCTCATATGTTGATTGATGCTTGTAATTGTTTGAAACTCTAGCAACATGAATCTGTATTGTCTTAGCCGTAATGACGTGGAGGACCTTGAATTTCTACTTAAAGGTGGCGAAGTTTTGAGCGATTTTCAAGCATCAGTTCACCGTAGTCCACATGTAATACTAGCTCACCCTAGGAATTGTCTTAACACTTGTAAACTTAGATTAGAAGCCAGAAAGGTACTGTTTGATATTTGTTTGAGATATAATTCATAGCCATTGGTATAACTCACATCAATCATGCATGAACAAATGTGGAGAGACTGCAGAGGTTTTATAGTCGTTGTATGGTGTTTGAGACTTGTGAAGGGCGATTCAACTTAAATTTTTGATGGTGGATTTTATTGTGTTTTTCATACTTATTTTCTTGCTTACTTTTTCCCCATAGTATTTATCATAACCAAAGCCAGCTTTGATGCTGCAGGGATTGAAATTGATGAGGTAGAACTTGCGCGCTTTGTTGAGCATGTTGATAAGGATAATAATGGAATTATCACTTTTGAAGAATGGAGAGATTTTCTTCTACTTTATCCTCATGAAGCAACCCTTGAAAATATATATCAACATTGGGAGAGGATGTGCCTTGTAGACATTGGGGAACAAGCTGTGATTCCCGAAGGCATCAGCAAACACGTGCACAGGAGCCGGTATTTTATTGCAGGCGGAATAGCAGGAGCTGCTTCTCGCACAGCAACCGCTCCTCTTGATCGTCTAAAGGTGGTCTTACAAATTCAGACTGGAAAGGCGTCGATTATGCCAGCAGTGATGAAGATATGGCAACGAGATGGTTTATTAGGGTTTTTCCGAGGTAATGGATTGAACGTTGTGAAGGTTGCACCGGAGAGTGCCATCAAGTTTTATGCTTATGAAATGCTGAAAAATGTAATTGGAGATAGTCAAGGAAACAAGACAGATATTGGTACCGCTGGAAGACTCTTTGCAGGTGGCATGGCTGGTGCCATTGCGCAGATTGCTATCTATCCATTAGATCTTATCAAAACTAGGTTGCAGACTTGTGCTTCTGAAGGTGGAAAGGGTCCTAAGCTTGGAACACTTACAAAAGATATATGGGTCCAAGAGGGACCCCGCGCTTTCTATAGAGGGCTTGTTCCATCTCTTCTTGGTATGATTCCTTATGCGGGCATTGATCTCACTGCTTATGACACCTTGAAAGATTTATCCAAGAAATATATTGTTTATGACAGTGGTATGATATTACGACAACCTGTCTTCTCTTGAACTTATTTTATTTTGTCAGTACATTTTATATTCTTATTGGTATATCAACACTTCTAACATATTCAATGTTCTTATGTTTTTCTTATAGAACCTGGTCCTCTAGTACAACTCGGATGTGGGACGGTTTCAGGAGCTCTCGGAGCTACATGTGTCTACCCACTGCAGGTTATCCGTACAAGGTATTACTTTTGTCGGAAGTTATGTTTTTCTCTTCTCCCCTAAAAGCAAATAATCCGTACACTTTCTGTCAGGTTTCTATGTTTGAGTCAGTCAAATGTATCCTATAGGACATTACCTTTTGGTGATTAGGCGTCTGACTCGACAAAAATAAGAAGGAAGCTTAGGAAATATTTGGATGACTCGAACGAAAACCTGACAGAAAGGACTAGAGTATCTAATGATTGTAACTCAAGGGACCAAATTGAAATATAAAATTACTTAAGTGACCAAAATGGAACGAAAAATACTCAAGTGACCAAAGCAAAACTTAACTTACGGGACCAAAAATGTAGTTTAGCCTTTTAGAATTGATACAATACGTATGTTGTTTACTCACATTACATTGTCATGCTTTTCAGGCTGCAGGCACAACCTACCAACACTTCTTGTGCTTACAGGGGAATGTCTGATGTTTTTTGGAAAACCCTTAAAGATGAAGGCTTTCGAGGGTTCTACAAGGGACTCATTCCGAATCTCCTTAAAGTTGTGCCAGCTGCAAGCATTACTTATATGGTTTATGAAAATATGAAGAAGAGTTTAGATCTTGATTAGAGTTGTTACAGTTATTGTCCAGAGCTAATTTCAAATGTTATATAGGATGTCTTGAATTGTTGATGGTGACGAAAAAAGAGATATTAACTAGTCCTGTAGGCACTATTACAAGTAGTGATTCTTCAAGGAGGGTGTTAAAACATAATTTGTAGTCAGAAAGTTTTTCCCCATGCTTATCTGAACTAAATGGTTGAGAAATTAGGACTGTAATTCTATATATACCAAGTTATACCAACTTATTAGGTGTTATTCATTTTGTATTGTACTTGCCCACTATTAATTTCTTATAGTATATAGTACAAAGTCAATATACCATTAACTATACAGGTTGGCGCATGGCTTTGTAATGGTGGGATATAATTGATGGATGGCATTCTTATGAGGTTAGGTTTATGAAACAACAATAAGTTCAGTCTTTTCTTGTTACAAGTTGACCTGTATGTGACGTTTTCTGTTGATTGTACTGTCGAACTCTAAATGCATGTTGAAGGAACATTTGCTGAAAACAAAGTGAGATTATTGTCATGTTTGGGATCAAAACAAAAAAAATTGCTTAGACCTTAGACCTCTGACCGCGTGCTTGGAAATATGGTAAATACTAGATAGCCAACGTATGAATCACATTTGACAGTGAAGCTCCAAGTTTGGAAGTTTCACTGTAGTTCCAAACACTCGCTGAACTTGAAATTTTTGTCAAGGGAATAAAAAACTAGAAGTCACTCTTAGTGGTTTTTGTTTGCTCTACCATTGCACAGGTGAAAAATATATCTCTTGGTTGTTTAGCCATGTGGATGTGGATTTCATGAGTCGCAACATTTTCACACCTGCGAGTTATATCACCATCTCGTGTGGTGTTTGGGCAGAAAAATCTACAAAATGCATCGAATTATCTTTTTGGGATGATAATGGCAGGGAAGAATCACACTATGAGATCTCATGTTCTATGTAATATGAAACTCATTTTGAACTTCTTTTAATTTAATATCTACTTCTTTTCGGGTTTCATTTGTGGTGCCGCTAGGTGGCAATGCATAATGGTACCATTTCTGTGTTTAATCTCACACATCATGTTGGTAGTTATGTTAAGTGTATTAATGCCATAATATTGTTAGGATGTAGTACATGGATTACTGATTACATAAATCTTCACATATGATGTGCACCATTATTGTTCATGTCTTACTGCAGATTGGAGATTTTATGCTCTTCTAAGTATCATAGACAACAAATGGACATGCCTCATTACACAAATCCGAAAAATCCAACGAGCAAAAGGCAAATGCTGACACTGGAAAACACTTAAGTTTTCTGTGTGACAACAAACTGTTTACCATTTTATTCACAGCTTGCAGCAAAAACAGCACAAACATTACATACTTCTTTTAACAGACACATACATCATTGGATTATTTTTGTTTAGATATATATCATGCATTGTTTGAGTTAACCATTCAAACTAAGTAGCTTAAAGAATGAGCAGAAAGAGATACAACACTTAACAAACATTGATTTAAGATGAAACTACAGACTGTGTTTGATCTTAATAACTAGTGCAGGTACAGCATCGCGAATTGAACCTGGAAGAAAGGCTTTGCCTTCCCTTAGCCTGTATGAATTGCCTTTTAGTTTCATGCTCCTCTCTTTAAAAGGAGAGAAGCATGGTGTTGAAGAAGTAAACACATTTGTCTTCAGCCTCTTCATTTCCTTCTTCTTCCTCCATGTTCTCTCTGTTGAAGATTGGTTGACACCTTTACTCAAGGAGAATCAACACTGGGAGGTCTTACTTGCCTCACATTCAAGCATATATATAGTGTCTAAAGGTAAATATGTATCCTATATCCGGTCTCCAACTTGTTAGGGAATTTAAAATGCAAGATATTAGTTGCCAAAAGCAAAGGTATACAGCAGGTTGTAATATTCAAATTAAATTTCTAAAAGGTCTCTCAAAAGCATTACTTTACTGATAAGGTTTTAAATGGCGGTAGCGATTGTTGCTACTGCATAAAATTGTTGATGAGTATGGCTTATGCAGCCACACTTGTAGTTGTGATACGATTGCAGAGACCTCTCAGGCTTGGATGATAACAACATTTAGTGATAAGGAGATTGAGTATTCGATTTTCACCGCTCATAATAGTAACGATACTTGGAAAACAAACAGGTAAAAAGAAGAGAATATAATAATGAAAAGTTAGTTAAAGTTGTTATATTGGCAAAACAACCAAGTGTAAAGAGGGGAGAGGGTGGTGGATAAGCACTTACATTACAAAAGAAAGGTGGGAGGGAAATGCTTTATGAGTGGATATAGTATAATAATCACTGATTCTTTAGTGAGATTTTCTTAATCCTTAAGTGATTATACCATAACCAAAGAAAGCCAATACTCAACTTTTTTAATGAACACAAGTGTCACACATCACATGGATTAAATGATGTTGCTCAATTAATTTAACCCGATTTAGAATATAACAATCTTTCCTTTCCTTACTGAGAGGGATATCAATTATTGGAGTTCCTTATGATAATATAATTTACCTAATTAATTAGGTCGTAACCTCCATTCTCCTAATAGTAAGTGGATGCTTTAAGCACGCTTTGGGAAGCTTTATTTTCTTCACATTGTTATAGTTTTTTGCTTTCGTTTTCTAAAAATCATATCATATATCATATATAAGATAAAGTTCCCACCCAGCTATAGTTTGTGTCTTAGGGGGGGAAATCCACACATACCACTATATCTTCTTAGATAAAAACACACACCACAAAGTAAGAAATAATAGTGCACACAAGTAATTTACATTACATGGTTCCACACTCCGTGATATCTCAAATAAAATTACCATAATTTGTAACCCACTTCAAATGGTGTATTAGTACTACTCTTAATCATTTCTTTGTGGTGTGTGTTCTCATAAATTTTTTTATCTGTGTATAAATATTTCCCAACAATGTCAAGTGGGGGGTAGAAATTACACATATATTCAAATCTTATTTCCACAACACACCAAATTCCATAACATAAAAATATAGGACTTTTTATCATGCGATAATACGCCAAAAAGAATTTAGTAGAAAATAAACAAAAAAGTTGCATCTCATAAGTCTGATTTTTTTTTTTTAAAATACAAAAAGAAAAAAAAAACACTAAGGTACGATTATAGAAGAATGCACTCCTCTTAAGTCCTTATCAAGAAGACTAATACTATAAGGAATATCATCTAGTATTACAAGGGAGAAACCAACATCGTGTATTAGTGCATCAACACTTGAGTTTGCTTCACGATGAATATGAGTAACTTGAATAGTCCACCTTCAGAGGTGAATGAATGAGAGAACTTCACCATGAAAAGTTGGAGATGAATGATAGAAGTAAACCAGTTGTGAATCATGAGAGGTTGAAGATGAATGATATAAGTAAACCAGTTGTGAATCATAAGTTTGATTCTTGAATCTGTCGCCGTTTCTTATAATGATGTACAAAAGTTCAAATTTCGATAAAGAAAGTTGTCCATTAATATTTGATCACACATTCCGCAAAAGGATAATGCATGAAACAAAAGAAGACTTATTTACAAACCACTAGGTTTGGTCCAGTGGTGATATATCAATAGTATGCATGAGATCCTAGGTTCGATCCTCAGTGACTTCATTGTAAAAAAAAAATTATTAGAAAATACAATTACTACTACTTTCACATTTTAATTTCTTCAGTATTTGAAAAAAAAATATTAATAAAAAAAAACTTTGTTTAAATTAATAGTTATATATTGCAGTATATGGCACACATTAACACAATTGTGGACGTGCCGGAGTGGTTATCGGGCATGACTAGAAATCATGTGGGCTTTGCCCGCGCAGGTTCGAATCCTGCCGTCCACGCTTTTTCATTTTTTTTCCTCCCTTTTTCGTTGCACCTTTTGCTTCTTCCTATAACACCATAAATCATTGAAGAACCAAAGAACACAATCATATAATAGAATGAAATAATATATGAAATGTATAACCATAAATTCACATTTACATCAACAATAACACAATAAATTCATATGAGTATCTTGAATGTAATAAAACAATGCAAATCAATCAAACAACTCCACCAAATCCATGCTCACATAATCACCATTGGTCTTTTACCACACCACAAACTCGCAATCTTAAACAACATAATTTCCACTTTCACTTCCTTAATCTCCAAAAACAACAACAAAACATGTTCCAATTTATCTCTAACAACCTATGCACTTTCCCTCTTCAATTCAATTCCAAATCCAACAACTTTCACTTACAACACTCTCATCAGAATCAACACTCTCCTCTCTTCTCCTTACTCTGCCGTCCAAATCTTTTCATCTCTCCGCCGTCTTTGTCTTCCTCTTGATTTTCACACTTACCCTTTAATCCTCAAAGCCTGTTCTCAAATCCATTCATTGTCTCTTGCTCAGTGTCTTCACTCACAAGTAATCAAATTTGGTTTTCTTGCTGATTTGTTTGTTCTTAACTCGGTTATCCGTGTTTACTCGGTTAATGATCGTGTAAATGATGCCCATAAGGTGTTCTGTGAATGTTCTTATAGAGATGTTGTTTCTTATAATGCTATGATTGATGGGTTTGTTAAAAGTTTTCATCTTGATCGTGCACGTGAACTGTTCGATGAAATGCCTCAAAGGAATGAAGTTTCTTGGGGGACTATGATAGCGGGTTATAGTCATGGTAAATTGTGCCGTGAAGCTATTCAACTTTTTAATGAGATGATTAGTTTGAATTTTGTACCGGATAATATAGCATTGGTTTCGGTTTTATCAGCTTGTGCTCAGCTAGGGGAACTAGAACAGGGTAGGTTTGTTCATGATTACATAACAAGGAATGGGATTCGAGTTGATTCGTATTTGACAACTGGGTTGGTGGATTTATATGCAAAATGTGGTTGTGTTGAGATTGCAAGGGAAATATTTGAGTCATGCAAAGATAAAGATGTGTTTACATGGAATGCTATGCTTGTTGGTTTTGCTATTCATGGGGAAGGTTTAATTTTGTTGGACTATTTTTCTAGAATGGTTGCTGAAGGGGTTCAGCCTGATGGGATTAGTTTCTTGGGTTTGTTGATTGGGTGTAGTCATGCTGGTTTGGTTAGTGAAGCTAGAAAGTTTTTCAATGAGATGGAAACTGTGTATGGTGTTGCTAGAGAATCTAAGCATTATGGGTGCGTGGCTGATATGTTGGCAAGGGCTGGGTTGATTGATGAATCAGTGGAGTTGATAAAAGGGATGCCAAGTGGGGGTGATGTGTTTGCATGGGGTGGTTTGTTAGGTGGGTGTAGGATACATGGGAATGTTGAGATTGCAAAGCAAGCAGCTCAACAGGTAATGGAGATAAAGCCTGAAGATGGTGGGGTTTATTCTGTCATGGCTAATATTTATGCTAACACAGAGCAATGGGATGATTTAGTTAAGATTAGGAGATCATTGGGTGCTAACAGAAGAGCTAAGAAAATTATTGCCTCTAGTTTGATTAGACTCAACAGGAATTAACAAGATGCCAAGATGATTATTTCCTTTTGCACTCTTGGTGATTATTTAGATTTATTTATTAGTTTTTATATTAATAGTTAATGAATTATTGAGATTTAAGCAATCACCTGTATATTTATTTGTTGCATATCACCTACACTTTTGTTAAATTATTTTCTTGACGTAACGATGTCATTTTTATATAGTTTATTTGATTTGATGCAATGGTACATAGCTCCCTTATGACACTAAAATATAATGGATTATTATCTAGAATTTTGTGAAAATTTAAAATATTGTTTTTGCATCAATTGTGTAGCTTATTGTGATTGTGTCAAACTCATCCCGATACAACATGCACGGTATATAGAGTCATGTGCTATGTTTCAAAGTCATTCTACATTTTACTAATTTTAGTTGATTCTTCAAATAGGTATGATCGTTTGTCCCCATTTCTCTGTGTTTATTATTTATATTAATGCATTTGAGTTGGTTGACAATAGATGAGTAGTGGTTAAGGTGTCAATCTAGTTAGATGTTACTGTTAAGAAGTTTCACATTGCGAGATGACTTGAACATATGTTTATAAAGTAGAGGTAACCCTCACCTTATAAATCGAATTTATAGGATTAAGTTAAACTTAACTCTCAAATTCTAAAAGTTAGCCGCTACCGCCAGCTTAATTTGTTTATCGGTCTCTAGTCAATACGAGAGATGATTCATTTATTTAATAGCTTAAATTATTGAGTGATGTCTCTTATAGTCCTTTAAACATTTATCAGTTGTTGCTGAGTTGTATTGAAGGTGTTTTCTTCTCTTTTGATTTTTTGGAGCATTGACCTTATGTGAAAAAAAGAAGAAGATAAAGATAAGCTAGTGATGTGATAAGAAAAATGATGACATGAGTGTTGGATCACTAGAATAACACAATTTAGGTGAAACCTACCTATCCGTTTTTAGTTTGAGGGTATTTACTCTAGCATCAAGAGAACAAACAGCACAAATAGATTGCCGTAATTAATTTTTATTTTTTATTTCACGTGCATATGATTTATTTTTATAAATTGTTGAAAATTTCTAAATTATGAAGGAGTAGTGTAGGAAAAACTCACAATTTATTTATCAACTTACTGACATGTCAGATTGAATAGAGGGCGTGGCATGTCCAGAGGCTTCTATGATTATCGTGTAAATTATATACAGTGACAAGTGTCCAGTGTCTTCAACACTCTGCTACGTGGCTCCAGAACTTTCCTTCTTTACTGTAACTTACATCGCTTTCTGTAAACAAATACAATGTCCTATGATACATCAAACTATAAAACCTCACTACTAGATAAACCAATCAACATAAACTGCTTTCAGATTTTGCACCAGTAACTAACTACAATAGTTTCTCTAATTCGTTTGTAATCATGTTGAAGCCTACGGTACATTTTTTATGTTTCTCTACCTATTTATATGTTTTCAATGAATTTCCTTTTTATTTATGGTTATTGAATTCTTAACTGTATGTTTCAGATGGGTAAATGGATGGTACTCCTCAAAAATGGATTTGGAGGAGGAAGTAAATCATCATCATACACAACCTCAACACTACCAAAAATGAAAGCATATGCACCAACATCTGATTATGGATACATTCATCACGGACAACAATATGGTAAACAATCTTCCAAATCAGCAAAACAAGATTTTGTACCAGTTTACGTTGCTGTTGGGATGATAGCTTTGTCAACAATGTTGGGTCTTCACACAGCATGGCAACAACTAAGGAATAATCCAACCGTGCGTGTCAAGAAACAGAGAAGAGAGACTGTTCCTGAAGTAATGGAACCAGATCATGTTATGGAGGAATCTGATAAATTCTTTAAGAATTCGTTTTTCAGGAAAATTGCACATGTTCAAGAACGTAGTTATCCTGATCATAATCAAGTTCCTGATTCTATTAACAAAGATGCTTTTGCTTATAAGCCTCGTGCTGAGACTCTTAAGTCTGTTGGTGTTGATCCTTCTCAATCCTAAGGTGTGACTGTGTCACTATAATTAAGTAGTAATGATGTCACTTTTTGTGTTGACTAAGTTCATGGACCCTGTGGCCGGATACTTATTTAAACTAGATGGTTGCCCGTGCGTTGCACGGGTTCGGCGGAGCATCATGTGTATATCAATCATGGATGCAATGTGCCAATGAAATTGGTCATAAGCATACGAAAATCATTTCGGGGGAACGTCATTATATATACCAATCATGGATACTATGAGCAAAGGAAATTAATCATAAACATATGGAAATTAAGTAATTTAATTGCAATATCATTACCAAAATGGCCTAATGGAAAGAAAACATAAGTGGAGAGAAAACCAGAGTACCTAGGTGGAAAATACATCAAAAACAAATCAAAGCTCAATTGGATCATTCGAGTTAGAGATCACGCTAAATCAAACTGAATTATGAAAATGAGTAAGTTTAAATCGCATCTTATACTCACAAATCAAACATGCTCTTGAAAGAGATCATGCTACCATTCCAAACAAATCATCACTCAAAGCAAAATGCTCTTGAATGATCATTTACTATGCTACCACTCCAAACAAATCATCACCCAGTTTCACACAATTCAAGCAACAATTCACTAATATGTCTTCTTTGACAACACAGGTCACATACATGTGTCTACAATTGATTCAAAAAAGTGAGTCAATTAATTTGCAAAACTTGCTTTTGAATAATAGAGTCATATATCATATCAAAGAAAGCATCATCATGAATTCCAAAACCAATAAATTCGAGTAAGGAAATCACTATACAATTTGATGAAACATTCTTCTTGTACATTGTAACTGTAAGAAAGAGTACAAAACCCTACGATGAATCAATTGGAATATTGGAAATATCATTAGAAGAGGATTTCATCCAAATTTCCTTTCTACCTCACCTCTAAATCACTACTTCTAATGTCAGATAAAAACTCTCTTTAACTTCAACTATGCTTCAAGAATTTCCTAATTTTTTCTTCACCTCATAGACATCAATGTGTGAAAGTTTCACCAATTCTTATGCAAGAGCCTCTCAACCTTATCAATAGAATTCAGAAGCAACTTTTTGGAGTAAGAAACTCAGATTCTGCATCTTCTTGAGAAAGTTCTGTTTTTATACTGGATTGACCAACTTCTGCACAAACCTAAAACAAAACAGCAAACACATATTTAATTGAACAAACTGCATAAAATCCCCAAGTTAGAACCAAAACATTCTCATGAAAAAAGAAAAAAAAAACACAGATAAAGAGTTTAAATTTGGGGAGGAAATATTGTAGTGAAATTGTCATTTTTCTGCAGTAGCCAATGTATCTCAAAAAAAAAAAATGCCTAACCAAATCAATAAAATGAAATAAAATCCATTTTTATTTGGAGAGAAATTCAATCTTGATCACAAGCCAAATCATGGACACTGCAATACAATTCCATTTAGATCAAAGCCTACCTTTCCGTAAGACAGCGACGCTTTTCTTCAACTTTGTTAACAGACTGGGATTTTCCTCGAGGACATCAATAGTTGTAATTGCAGCGCTTGCCAGATATGGAGGCAAAGAAGCATAAAAGACGTAGCCAGAGCTACTCAATCGCTGCCAAAGTTGAAACCACAGATATTAGTGCTGGGAAAATGGATGAGAAATAATAGTCACCATCATCGACCATATTTTCCTCTCTTTTTATCTCAGTTTACATGAAAATCCAAATTAGTTTATGAATCAGTTTATATATGAACTACCATACTTGGTGATCTGTAACTCTCGCACTTCTGGTGCAGAATCTTCCTTCTGTGGCCAATGCATGTCCTATAGCAGCAGTTATAAGATCTAATGTCTAACCTGCAGCACACTACAATAAATCACAAATAGCGATAGAAATCAGAATAGTGGATGAAACCAGGGCAAGTAACAATAGTCTTTTAAGGAATGATATTGAAACTTGCAACAGACACCAATCTAACAGCAACACCAATAGATCAAAATATTTGTTTAAATACTTCATATATCTTCAATTTGCATTTGTTGATTACCATACTATCTCAGCAGAAATAACAGTTCATATAGCAAAATTAAGTAATTAATCAATATTGAGTGATGCTTGAAGCAAGCAATTCATTCAACTAAATCTTAAGACTGTGAGCACTACTTTGGAAACACAATATAGATGTCTAAAGCTAATAAAAACATGATAGAAAAGATCTACCTGGTAGAGAGCTTCAACAACAATATAACGACTCAAAAATTGAATTCGGATTCTTCCGAACGATCCATCCTTTGAGTATTATTAATTTATTATTAATGAATACTAATAACCAAAAAAATGATAGAAATTTGGTATAGAGGAGTAATATTAATTACCATAATAAATCCATGCCTTAAGGTCAAGTAATCCACTTCAGGAACTGACCTTATAAATTGGCTGAAGAAACAAACCTGCAAATTGCAATCAAGTATAACAAAGACAATAATTTATTTAGTAAAATATAATTAGTACTGTATTATAATTTGTAAAATGATGAAAATGATCAAGAATGAGTTTGACTTACAATCCAAATTAGGACAGGTTTTTTAGTCCAGAAACTCAAGTGTCTTTTTCCAAATGAAGTCTCACCAGCAAATCTGAATCTTTCAGGATCTGTCATACACAAATAATGCACCAAATAAATCACGTAAGTTCCCCTAACATAATATATAAAATTATTTATATACATGATATTAATTATTTAATTGATTAGCACTTTCTTTAAGACATTCTTTCATAATAATTTGATAAAAATTCATAAGTTGAACGCTAACTAACCATGTGAAAATTGGTACTCAGTGTCTTGGTTTCTTCTTCCCATCTTTTCCACCTTCTCATCTATTGAGTTATAATTAATCAATTTATGTATCAAAGAGATAAATAAATCTAATATATAATATAATTATAATAATTAGATAAAAGCTAAATTGCATTTTTGGCTCTCTAACTTTCACAAACTTGCGATTTTGCTATCTTAACTTTCATAATAGCACTTTTAACCACTAACTTTAGCCCATTTTGTAAAAGGTTGACCCAACCTTCTTGATCACACAACTTTTTGACAACTGAGAAAAGAAGCCTTAAACCGACAAAAACATAGAGAAGGGAATCAATGTAAGTTCTCAAGGTCAATTTAAACTTTTGTAGGATGCTTTATTACAAATATCCAATAATTTAACTTAATACCTGAATTTAAGGCAAATAAATTACACAATGACAACTAACTGTTTAGACAAAGTTGAATAACAGAACATGACCATGTTATAGCTCAATTTCACAGATTTAAGTCTCTAACACAATCTTGTCACTTATTACATAAGAAAAAATGAGGAAGCTACCTGCAATACCCCAGAGATGTATGCCAAAGCCAACATGTAAATTTATAACATTCAAACCTTTTTTTGCTATAAAACAAAAAACTTCTGGGCCAGTCTAGTATTGGACTGTTTCTACAAATGTGTTTCTTTAACTTATAGTTACATACTTAAAGCATATCTAATGTAGTGATGTGACATGAGCTCAATTACATGTTACTACTTTTTTTTTCTTAATTGTGTTTTGGAGGGCATTTAGGAATGCATTAAATAAAGGATATTAGTAGGTAACCAAATTAGGGTTAGAATGGACCTGAAATCCTTACCTACATCGGAGGCTGCCGCGGTTCTTGTGTGTGCTCCCTGTTCACTCATTCACGTCGCCAGGTATGCCAAAAGAAAGCGAGAAAGAAGAGCAATCTGAAAATGTATCGAGAAAGAAGAGCAATCTGAAAATGTATAACAAAACAAAACCGTCTAATATTTAGCAAATTAGCAAAGTAAAATGGTTAGCAAATAAGTTACAAAACCAAAACCGCAAAAATTGATATACTTCTTAAAACCAAGCCTATTGCAAAAGATTCAAAAAAGCAAATGATGATAGAAAAAATTGATCAACTTTGGGAAAAAC
The DNA here is from genome assembly GCF_020283565.1 of Trifolium pratense. Classification (NCBI taxonomy): domain Eukaryota; kingdom Viridiplantae; phylum Streptophyta; class Magnoliopsida; order Fabales; family Fabaceae; genus Trifolium; species Trifolium pratense. Next base: position 7,098,641 of record NC_060061.1, read on the forward strand.
TCGATGTGAAAAATTTATGCATAAATTAACATCTCATACCTCAAACGATACGAAATAGTGCATAGTGTCCCATCAACCCATTTTTGCTTTTGGAGTTTGCTCTCAGACTTAAATTCTAGAAGACCTTGTGCAGTTTTGAGGCCAAAATAGAGCTCTTCAGAAGCTTCCCTTTCTTTTTGATATGGCCATGCCGAGTCTTCATTACACACTCCATAATCCACACCTACAATATTTGTGTTACATGTAATCAGAAAGTGCCTAATTGCTTGAATCAATCTAGAGTCAAAAGAAATGACTATACAAAAATTTCTTAAGGAAATTATTATTACAGTGACAAATTGAGCATAGGTACTTGCAGCAAGATATGTATGTGTATAACAAAATGCTTACATTTACTCTTTTTGGAGAAAGCTCCTCCAATGTGTTTGCTTTTGATCTTAATTTTGACCTGAAAATTAAGATAAATATTAAATAAATTTTCTTATCACCAAAACAGATTTGTTTTTAGGCATGAAATATGGTACCTAATATTTCTTGTTGATGTAAACAGACACATGTTTCCATCGTAATGCACCTATAATGAATTACATCAACAACCATAAATTAAAATAATGATGACAAAATCAAATAAAACACTACAATGTTGTGAATTCCTTAATCTTATTGAGAAAGAACTAAGTGTGATCTTTATTGATTAATTACCTTTTTCTGTAACCTGCAACAAATCATCCACACATGGAGAAAAGTTTTCTAACATCTGACCCTCAAAAGCAAAAGCAAGTGGACATTGTGTTTCTGCTATTCCCTTATCATAGGGACTTATTGATGCATTCTTCTTTGCTTCTTTTGGAAATCTCGCTATAAAAGCTGCTTCTCCTCTCAAAGCTTATAATGCAATGAAAAAAAAAAAAGAAGAATGCATCAGACAAAATAATCGATATTGTTCCGTAGAAAATCTTACATCTTACAAGCATAGTAAACAATGTTTTATAAACCCAACCAGACAATGAACCAAGACAAAATCGCGATTGAACTGCTTAAATAACCAAACTGTAGATAATGTCAGTTCATAGAAAGATTAAGCAAGTACCTGTTGCAGCTGCAGCAGTAAGAGTTATAAGATCACCCGGTGTTTGAATATCAACTGCAGACTTGACGGTAGAAGCTACACGGTCAAAAGCAATAATTGAAACTGAATCAAAACTACCCTCAAATCAAATTTCATGTTACTCACTCTTGTCCCATGATGGATTCAAGAAATCACATATCAAAACCTACACACAAAAAAAAAAAACTACAAAATCAGAAATTATCAAAATCCCAATGTAAAAACAACCAAGTGGATAAGTACACTACAAAAAATGATTGAATAAAGTGCACTAACTGAGTTAGATAAACACACTTACTCCAAATCTTCAAGGGTGGCATCCAAGACCTTACTTATCTACTTGGTACTGTTTCACATTTGTTCCTTCTCTTACGGAAATTACCCATTCCCTTACCCTGCAATTATCATTCAAGGATTCAAGTTTAGAAAACAATATAAAACAAATATTGCAATTAAATTAGACAATAACAATATTCATTGTTGTTTATCATACTTCATCTAGATTTTCTTCCAAACCCAAGAAAAGATGAAAAACTATTTGAAAAAGAACAAAAGAATAGCATATAACAGGCCTCTAAACAGAAGTAATTAAGAACCATAATCACTAACAATAATTCTCAAAATGTTTAACATAAAGTAAAATTTACTTGTCTGCAAAATTTCATTTCAATGAAAGAACTTAGGAATGTCAGAAAAAAATTGGTTTCATAAATTGATATTAGGAGATTGTTACTGAATGATACAAAGTAATTAAGTCATAAATACGATGAACCTGGGCATTACTGACCTTTTTCTGAGATTTATAAAATCACAAAATCACAAACAAATCAAAGAACAAATTTATGAAAACCCAAAAAATTGAAAAAGGGGAATTTAGAATTGGTACCAGAGATCTGCCATCTTGATGAGAGAGAGATGATGTTGATGAGGTGGAGGACGAATTGTGTTCAAAGGAAGTTTGATACGGAGACTACGCTTGTAACGACGGTGCTCTGCCGCAGAGGAAGAAACAAAAAAACGGACTGTGATTGAGATGAGAGGGACGGTGGTGGTACCACGAGGGGAGCGGACGAGAAGGGGGAGAGGAGACGGTGCTTGTAACGACGGCGCTCTGCCGCAGCTTCTTCTGCAGAGGAAGAAGCGAAAAAATGAAAGAGATGGGAGGGATGGTGGCTGTACCACGAGGGGAGCGGACGAGAATGAGGAGAGTGACATGTTGAATGGATAAATTGAGGACTCTGTTTCCGCTTCTTTGCCAGCAATAGAAGAATGAAATGATATCATTAGGAGCAACACATGCAACCAAACATTTACATAAATCAGCAATCCAATCCAGCAACTGTTTGTATAAACCAGTTATTTTCATAAACCAGTTGTTTGGATAAACCTGGTCACCAATATTCTTCTAAATTACTTCAAATCCCTTAACCATGGCTCCTTGATCCTTGAAGCTCATATGCAACATGAAACTCAATGTTAGGCTTGATTAAAAGGCACGAATTTTAGAAGGAATGAAGAGATTGATTTGATGTTTACCTTTCTTGAAAGCCCAAGATTCAAGGATTACAAATCTACACTTGCATGTGAACTTTGAGTTGATCTTGGTTTGGATTTGCTAGATGATGATATTGATATGAGAGATGAGAGCATAAAGATGAGATGGGGATGGCAGAGAGAAAGAGAGATTGAGAATAGAGAGAGATGAAAGTGTGGGGATGATGAGACAAAATGAGAGAGTAGCAGAGAAGAAAGAGAAATAAACTTGTTAAATGATGAATTATGGTAGACATTTGAAGCTCTTCAATTGGTGTTAGTAGAGGTCCAGTAAAATTTATACAGACTCAATGGTTACATCCACATGATATCACACATGACATAAGGCATTAGGGTTTTGAAGGGAGAATTAGGGTTTGGGTTGGAAAGTCCACCAACCTTTAGTATATATAGATGATCTGGTTTTGTAAGATTGTTTCCTTTTTTATTAAGCTATTACTGTAGATAAATAAATCAATCAATATTTAGGTTTGGTTTTGTACATACAACTCAGTAGATTACTTCTTTCATGCCCTATGGCTTTGTTACTATCACTATTTAGCTTAATTGTGGTTACTTTCATCTTATATGTAAGTTGCAATATTCAATATCTTTGACGACCCATAAGGTTCCTCTAAAATGATAAATACCAATCTTTTTGTAAATATTTTTACAAAATACAAGGTGACTTTTCTTTTGATAGTACTTCCTTCCCCATATAAATGGAGGCAGAGTTTTACTGAAGTAGATCAACATAGATCAACATATTAGGCATCGAGCAATTATATAATATGATGTTGATACCATATTTTCATATAAGTATTAGGTTTATGGATCAGTGTGAAATTTTAATTTTTTCAACCAAGTTGAAACTTAAGGTAACTCACACTTGATAGATGTTTCACTAGCAATCATATAAGTGACTTTAATACCACATTTTTATCCTAACTGTTAAAATATTAAGTTTATGAGCCGTTTCACTTATAAAATGTTTAACTTTAACTCTTCCAACCAATGTGATTTTTTTTTCACTATCTAATTTTGTTCGGAGTCAGTTTTTTTATCAAATGGTTTCAACTTCTTCCCGATCGCAGTTACGAAAAATTAAACTTGATTTTCCATACCAAGTTCAACATCAATTATCACCGATAATAACCAATGTGAAATTAACTTGATAATCTTCTCATCGAAGATAACCATAGTAATCGTGAAATTTGTACATAAAAATTAATTGTTTTGCTAATTTTAAAGTTGGAAAAAAGGAAAACGTGGCAAGAGTTAATTGGGAATGATGACGTGGAGTATAACATAATTGGTTGAAAGTTGAAACTGAGATCTATAACCGCAACTGTAACTGCTCTTTCATCTCGTGTTCGTTCGAACAACAAACACTCTCACACAACTGCTCTCTCATATTCTATCTATTCAATAACAACTTTTTCTATAATTTCATTTCATCGTTAGGGTTTCATTTCATCGCGCGATATGGGAGAACGAAAGCGAATTCCTCTTGGAATCTTTGCACTTCTCTTTTTCGTCATTTCTACCTCTTCGTTACATCTTCTCCATGCTTCCGATGATATCTATGACGCTGTAATTCCTCTTCTCCTTTCTCAATTTCTTTCCATTATTCGATTTCGATCTCTCTGTTTTTATTAATTCAGTAATAATTGTTTTATGTTGATTTATTTTTTCAGACCTTCTACGAATCATTTGATGAAGATTTTGATGGCCGTTGGATTGTTTCCGAGAAGGATGAGTACAACGGTAATTAATTAATAATGAATGAATACTCTCAACTCACTTTCCTCTTCTGGAATATTTTCTTTCTTTCATTTTGGATCATTCAATTTGCGGTTGATTTTTTTATGTTTCATTGGTATTGTTAACTTCTCAACGGAATTTCTTACTCATTGGTAAATCACTAATTCCACGATTATAGACTTGTAAACAAATCTTTTGTAAAGTACAATGTACATTAGTGTTGATCGGTGATTGCCATTTGTCAATAAATATTTTTCTGATTATTGATTTCTTGGCAGTTGTCCATAGCGTTCCGGGACTGGATCCTCTCCCGTGAGTTATTCACCGGATGAGGTCCAGTGCCCATCCACACCCTTTATTTATTCTTTTAATATTAATGCTACACTAATTAAAATGAATAAATGGTCAGGATTTCACTGTACAAAAATGTAACAGCGGGATCTGTTTCCGCATTTTCCTATTTAAACATTTTTTGTTGGTAATGTAAAAATGCTTTACTATTTATTTAATATTTTATACCTTCATTTTTTAGTGGTACCTACAGGTGTTGTTAGCAGATTTTTAACAAATTATTAATTGCACTAGTTAAGAATTTGAAAATAGAAAGCACTAAATGAAAAACAAATCTTCATAACTATCAATATATTAAATGTTACACTTTTCAATAAACATTTTTATCCATTTCTCAATTAGTGTTCTTTAAGCTACTAGTGTATGTATTTGTGGAAGTTAGTGACTGAGTTTTTGTGATGATTATCAAAATATAAGAGTCTACTGCACTGCATACAGACATATTGTTGTTTTCCGATCATATATTCTAAGAAAGGATAAATTGTATAGATTCACAAATTTCTGGTACTTTATGAAGTGGAACTTCAGAATGTGTTTCACCTTTACTATTTCCTTAGTGCATATATACCTTGTCCTAAAATCCAGTTTTGCATGGCCTCCCCTAAGTTCATGTTTTAGCTCATTGGTTCCCTTGGTAGTGGGTGCATATTGGATACAATTCAATGGAAAAGATCCAAATCTCCCTTCTTGATAAATAATTTATTCTTGCAAAACTTGATTTAATATTTTATCTGTTTTGTGCATAGGTGTCTGGAAGCATGCAGCGAATGAGGGGCATGAAGATTACGGGCTTCTTGTCAGTGAGAAAGCAAGGAAATATGCTATAGTCAAAGAACTTGATGAGCCTGTGATTCTTAAGGATGAATCAGTTGTTCTCCAGTTTGAGACTCGCCTACAGAAGGGCCTTGAATGCGGTGGTGCATATCTAAAGTATCTTCGACCACAGGAGGCCGGTTGGAAACCGAAGGAATTTGACAACGATTCTCCATATTCTATAATGTTTGGTCCTGACAAGTGTGGGGCCACAAACAAGGTGCACTTCATTTTCAAGCATAAGAATCCTAAGAGTGGGGCGTATGTTGAACACCATCTCAAGTTTCCTCCATCTGTTCCTTCTGACAAGCTATCTCACGTGTACACTGCTATTTTAAAACCTGACAATGAGTTGCAAATTTTGATTGACGGGGAACAGAAGAAAAAGGCAAATTTCTTATCATCTGAGGATTTTGAGCCTGCTCTTATCCCTCCCAAGACAATCCCAGATCCTGATGATAATAAACCTGAGGACTGGGACGAGAGAGAGAAAATTCCAGACCCAAGTGCAGTAAAGCCAGATGACTGGGATGAGGATGCACCCTTGGAAATTGTTGATGAAGAAGCTGAGAAACCTGAAGGATGGTTGGATGATGAGCCTGAGGAGATAGATGACCCTGAGGCTACAAAACCAGAAGATTGGGACGATGAGGAGGATGGTGAATGGGAAGCCCCAAAGGTTACTAACCCAAATTGTGAAACAGCCCCTGGTTGTGGTGAATGGAAAAGGCCAATGAAGAAGAATCCAGCATATAAGGGAAAATGGCATGCCCCCCTTATTGAAAACCCAGCTTATAAGGGTATATGGAAGCCTCAGGACATTCCCAACCCTGCTTACTTTGAACTTAAAAAACCTGATTTTGAACCTATTGCTGCTATTGGTATTGAGATTTGGACAATGCAGGATGGCATATTGTTTGACAATATTTTGATAGCTAAAGATGATAAGATTGCCGCATCATACAGGGAGACTACATGGAAGCCCAAGTTTATTATTGAGAAAGAAAAACAGAGGCAAGAATCGGATACTGGATCAAGTGGTCTTGCAATCATCCAAGTAATGTCATCTTGCCATTTCTCTTTCTCTCTCTTTAACTCCTTTTTTAATCTATTCTTTGCGTTCTAGCATTTTGTCCTTAACTCCTCTTTTGAATGCATGATTTTACCTCTTGCCCTTGCAGAAGAAGGTGTTTGACCTGTTATACAAGTTCGCAGACATTCCTTTCCTGAGTGCCTACAAGTTTGAAATACGTGTAAGAGAAAAAGAAAAAAAAAAAAAATTTCCTGCTGGGGCATATGCTTCATGTAATGTTCACTTGCTGGAATATGACTTGAATTCTATATTGCTTTGCAGAATCTCATTGAAAAGGGTGAATCGCAGCCGAATCTCACTGTCGGAATTCTTGTAGCCGTTGTGGTTCTTATCGTGACAATTTTCCTCAATATTATATTCGGTGGGAAGAAAAAGCCTGTAAGTAGAAACTCCTTGTAGCCAAAAGACTAGCTTATCATTTTATATTTCCTTCATATGCTAATCACTGGATCATGTCTCTTGTTGTGCAGGCAAGAGTGGAGAAGAAGACAAAAACACCAGCTGCAGAAACTTCCACTAACCAAGGCAGTGCAGAGAATGAAGAAAACAAAGAGGAGGAAACATCCAAGGGTCCACGTCGGAGGGTAAAGCGAGATAATTGAAATGATTTAAACCAGACAGGGGCGGCCGAACAAGATCACTACCACAAAAATTTTGAGCTTAGTTGGAGATTAGGTCAATTCCATTATTCCATAGCACTTTCTTTGCAATTTTCTCATTGACTTTTTGAAAGATGATATGCATAAGGAGTGTGTAGATGAGATATTCTGCAGGTCACTTTGTAGACTTGAGTATTTTTAGATTATTCAGGTTGTACAATGATTTTTCTTAATCTTTCTAGTTATGTAGCACAGAAATCAATTCGCCATACAAAATTCCCACTGTTAACTATAATCCTGATTTAAGCATGTGCTTGATCCAACGTTATGACTACGTGGCCATGAAGGTTGAAACATGCGTTAAACTTCTTTTATGGATTTATTAACCATTAGTTATCATATTATCTATAACCTTCATTTATAATTTGATTCTCTTCTAAATTAATCAACGTAATGTAATTGCTGTCAACTTGTTAGGCCTGTGGAAACAACTTGGTCTAAAAATCATTTTTTGATCCCTTGTTGAAAAAAAATATATATTCAACTTGGTCTAAAAACATTGTTGCTCTCGTCTCATATGTATTCACAGACATAAATTCAATCCACATTGTTCTTTTTTTTTTTTTTTTGACAAAATCCACATTGTTCTTAAAAGTAGAAAAAAAGAACTTACGTCTTTCTAATTGTAACAAGAAATAAATTAGTTTTGACGGGAGACAACCCAACATTTTATCTCATATTTTCTGTTTGTGTTTGTTTATGGTTATTTTGCAGGTTAAACAAAGTGGTAGGAGTGAAGAGAGAACTGCAAAAGTGGGGTTGATGAATGTTGAATTGCGCGGGACGCAGCTTTGTCTGTGCGGCACGCAATGATTTTGCAAATTGTTGGAGGATATCCCCAGCAACGATAACAAAAACTTGTTAACAATCTACCAATGAAAACTTTTGAGAGTGTTGCGCGAGATAACTAGTGCACTTGCTAGATTGTCAACAAGTTTTTACATCTTTCTAATTGTAACAAGAAATAAAAGATGTTTGTAATCAATCATCTCAAACTTACAAATTATCTCCAATTTAAAAGTTATTTTCCTTGACAAATGATTTCCAGTCGTTCCTCATTTCAGAATAACAAAAGTCCACTACTATAATTGATGTCAATCTTCCAAGTTTTATCTTCACCAAGCCTTAACGATACAAACCCTTTAAACTTGTGCAGAAATTCTTTTGAAAAGGACTTTGGAATTCGTAAATATCTGCCATCGACATAAGTTTTTGTCGGTCGTACTTCAAAAGTTGGAGTGTGAATTGCCTGCAGTTAAATTTTTGGTTTTAAACGGTTTGGTTCGACTTAGACCCGCACTTAAAAGAAAATTGAAAATGAGGAGTTTGGGATGTATCTTGAGATGAAATTAAGATAAGATTTATTTTCAAAAAGTATCTTGGGATAATTATGGAGTAGGTTGAATTTGTGGTCTTGATTCAAACCTGACTATATGATTGATTCTAACCTATTTTATTCGACAAAAAAATTTAAAATCAATATCATACTTTTATCTCCATAGTCCTCTCTTTTTGATGTAATCCAATTCGAGAACGGTTGAACTCATTTTGCATATTTTTTAAAACATTCAGAAGATTCAAATGTTAAAAAATATGGATTTTTAAAAACTCAGGATTGCATAGCACGCTCTCACTATGGAATAATTATCTAAAATTTTACTGCAACATTAAATTACGACAATCAACTATGATAAGTTGTAATCCTTAAACAACCCTATGATAAACGGTATTGTAAAACAAACCTATGACAAGTTTTAAAAAATCCTTGCGAAAAGAACCCTGCCGCATGCATCTTGTATTACAACATCTGTATAAAGGAATTGTCCCCTCAATCTAACAACAAAATTTGAAGCATCGGGCAGGGTATTTTCTCTTCCTTTCTACCTCGAAGTAAAATGTTCAGGACTATAACTTCATAAAATTACACTCACTTCCGGCCACCAGCCTTTCTTGCAGGAGGAGCAGTGTCCTCATCATCTGACTGGATATCTCCATACTGCCACATTCCGCGCCTGCTGGTCCGTGCTTCTTCCTGGAACGTCTCTAAATTATCAAGGGCCAGTTGTCTTTCTTTTCTGTCCCGCCTGTTTCTTTTTTCTAACCTAGCAAGTCCTTCCTGTGAAATTCAAAAAGGAATACAAACAATATCAGACAAGGTGCGTTTCGTATCGTAGGTATTGTCGCTATATGCATGTAATCAACGTATATCTGCCTTTGAAAGCAAGCCAAAGGAGTTAGTAGTGGCAGTAAATACCTGCAGCATGGCTGCATTCACGCTGATCTCGGATTCCTCGGCAACAAGAGTTACAGAAAAAACTGTTCCAGTTCCTTGCCCTTTCACTTTCCCACTTGCAGTATCTTTCTCCTCAACCTTAGCTGTAAACACTTTTCCGCTGCTTAAAGTGAGCTCACTCAAATATTCAGCTGATTCTTGACCAAAATCGTCTTCCAAGTTTGGAATCTTCACGTATGCAAGGGTGCACAATTGTGCAAGACCGGGAGAATGGGATACGGATTGATCAAGAGGCCGTAGTTGACTGTATTGTACCTCTTCTTGATTTCCATAATCAATGTAGAATACTTCAAATATGTCTTTAGGAGATTCAACTGGTCCTTTAGGTCCGTTCACGATCTACATAATTACATACACCATTTTGTAAATAAAAAAGGAGTGGAATTAAACAAGGCTTGTGCAAAAGATATAATTACACGAAATTGCAAAATGTGGTGACCAAGAGCACGGGCTCAAAGTGTAATTAAATATCTGACTGAATATAGCCATGTCTCGGTACTCTCCAGTGAATGGGCACATTTTTCATCCATAGCATGTAAATGTCTTGCAAGAATGGAACTAAAACTAAGAACTTACCATTGCCCGGTACCAAGCTTTATCTGCACCAAAAAGACAAAGGACTGTGTCTCCCTTCTTAGGATTGAAAGCTCCAAGCAGTGGAGTTTCTTGAAGGTTCAAGTTAGCAAGCTGTTTCTCAAGGGATGCTAAATTTGAATCCCCAATGGGCTGAACATAGAATTTACCACCACCCAAGACTTCTGTAACCGTTACCTACAAGCATGTAAAAATGGGAAAAACATTCATATTTTTCAATGCAAAAAGTGTCATTTATGCAGCAGTATACCAAGTACCTTAAGCGCTTCTTGCTGTTTTTTCTCAACAGTTGTGCCATTAGATACTTCCTCCCCTTCAACATAATTCTCCCAGATCTGTGACACAAAGCACTTTTAGAACAGTAAATAAAGAAAGAACAGTGGTATTTTCAAGCATGATTTTTGTCCTCCTTACTTTCAGCTTTTCCTTCTTGGCAGATTGTTCAGCTTGCTCCAGAAGGTGAAAATCAGGAATTCTGTCACTACCAAAGGAGGTTTGAAGTTTTGCAAGACCAGATTCAAGCAGTGTAACTGCCACATTGGTCCTAGACTCCCACAAGGAGCCCAAGAAATTTCCAATCCTATCAACCGTTTCCACCTCAATCTGTCAACATTGAAAAATACATTTTTAAGGAAAAAAAGAAGTGACTACATGAACAAATCTCAACTTCACCGAGGAACTACTAATTACCTCAACATCTCTCTGCATTATCTTTCTCCTCATTAGTGCAATAGCTTCATCAGAATATGGCTCATCACGACCAGGACATCTGACGCCAGACAATGAGAAAGCAATGCTGCAAGTTTCTTTCGGAATTAACAATTTAAAACGATGGCCACTGAGAACATATTCCACAACTGCAGGGACTTTTCTACTTCGGTGAAGGAAAGGTAAGAAATCCTTGGCTTTCTTTGCTGATGTCTAAAATGAATAAAAAAGTAAATGTTAAAAATTAAAAGTAGTTTTTAGAATATGTAATGCTAAAATTAAAATTTAGTATAATCATAAGGTTTCTCACAGTGGTCAAGTCAGTGATATGCATGACTGGAGGATCCTTGGCAGAATGGATCCCTTTCCTTCCAGAAATAGCACGTGATTCAGCAGCAAGAAGAGTATCATAGTAGTTTGACCTCTCTTCAAAGTCACGATGTCTAACAACAGTTCCAAATCCACGACCAACTATCAACTCAGCAACATTCACCCCAGTTTGCTGGCTTCCAGCAGATGCGACAGCTGATGGGGCATCATCACCTTCAGCCTTACTGGTGGACAGCAGGAATACTGATCCGAAATCCATTGTTCTTGCTTCAGGAGCTCCTGCTGGAACTGCAGACCCATTTGCTGGACCAACGTTTCTAGAATACTCCATTTGTACATTCACCTGAAAACAGGCGTAATTTTTAGAACTGAATTTACCAATGATACCAAAATAAACCATTAAAAGATATTACATACTTGACGACCAATGAGGCGTGTTCTCAAGAACTCCTTTGCTTCACGAGCATAAGGAGCTGGTTTTTCATCTCTACGAGGATTTCCTAATTTTGGACACCTAATACTCGAAAGGTTGACTCTCCGCTCAGCTAGCGGGCTTCCATATGGAATAGAATCATCAGCAACAATGATGCAATCTCCACTAACAACCTCAACCACCTGAAAAAAGAGAGTTCAAATATTACACACTTGTATCACTTGAGCTGAATATTGACTAATTTAGGATAAATCCATGATTGGAGAAAATTTTACCTTTCCCGTAAAATTCTGGTCATGAATTGCCTTTGAATTTGTAGGTGGTGGTACATAGTTTGTCCAAAGCTTTAACTTGCTCTTCTTTGCCTGAAGCTCTGCTGTCTTCAGCCTCCGCTTTGCCTCTTCTTCCATCATATTTGCACTCCATTCAACATATTTTGCAAAACCCTGTATTATGGAAGAAATCAAAATGACAGATATTTTCATGATAGTTCAAGTGATATCTTATCAGATGAAGAAACATTCAAATCTTCCTCCAAGAAACTATAATTCATATCTCTCTCATCTCAATTACCAAAGCTACAGGACAAGAAACCACATAAAGAGACTCCAACTAAGAAGTCCTTGTAAACCATAAAACTAAAAAATAAACAAGGAAGTAAAACGAAATTGGCAATGCTATTTAGTACAAACAGATTGTTACAAAGATAAGTACAAAAAGAGAGAATGCATAACAATACATGAGTTGGTCAATGCAACAGTAACTGTGTACTGCACATACATTCAGCAACCCATGCTCACTTGTGTAGCTTTCTCAATAAAAACAAATAGTGCAAAACAACATTTCCATAAAATATGTGTATTTTGTTGATGTTTGGAAACAATATATTCCACCCAAACTTATAGTATTGATGTTTTTGTTTAATAGATCACTCAATCCCCTTAAACCCATAAAGCCAGCAGAAAAGAGTAAGCATAGTTTTACCTAGTCAAATCCATATAGTTAGTGCAAATTTTAATGAAAGACTCTTTTGAAGCTTCAATATATATTGTACTATGTTCATCATATATGTCAACTACAACGTAGGCTCAAATGGACACCTCATATTCAAGTAGTTACAGCTTACAAGCTTGTTGCTTACTCGCATAACCGTGTAGTCGTGCTGAAGTAGAAAAGCTTTACAGGAAATATTCCAACAACGATAGAGTAAAATAAACTAAACCACAGTAATATCACCACATAAGTGAAGCACGTACATTTTCCACAAGCTCCAATGCCAGGTCTTTTGCCGATTCACCGTCAGGATAATACACTGACCCAATCAAATTGCTGAACTTATCAACACCTTCCAGGACAATCCGAACCTACATATCCACATGGGATTTAGATAACATGCAGAAATGCAGCAGGATATATAAGTTAAAGAAGCAGATTACCCACATCTTGATTCAATACTCTCATCTCAGTGAAGAACTTAGCTTCATAAGCAACAGGATCAACAACAGTTTCAGCAGATGTTGAAACTGCAACTCTTTGGGAAGCTGTTAGCGGGCCTCGGGGTTCTCCGGTAACATTTCCATTAGTCTCATCAGCCTTCACTTCTGGTTCAACAACACTTTCAGGTGCAGCTCTCCTTCCCATTTGTGGGGCCTAATTCAAAGGAAAATAAATTATTTGAAACGTGGTTATCAAATCAAGATTCAAATAGTGAATCTGAAGATCTATTTTCCAAATCGTAAGTTGAATCTTATTATGAATCTTAAGATACATTACCAATAAAAATATGACATTTAAAAGTAAAAACAAGTGGCACAGAAAAATGCTGATATATCATATATGATCCACAAAATAATTCAAGATTCAGGTTATAAATCAAATGACAAAAGAAAGAGGTCGACTGCACTAAGTTTAGATATAGTGATAGATCGAATAGAGATTCGGCATAGTGAATCGGGATTCATCGCATTGAATCGGGACTCAACATGAGATTCATATCTAAAATACATACACACTACAGATTCATAAAGATTGAGTCTATTTCGAATTGAATCGTGAGTCATCTATCGTAAGATACTAATAATCATGAATCGGATGCCTAAAAAGGGGTCTAAAAAGTAAATGTTGCATTTATCATATATACCTGAATTCCGGCAACGAAAACTTGGACAAACTGAAACTCCGGCAGCAAATAGACGCGCACAGTACTTCCATCACGAACCTGCTCAACAATTCCTTCCAGGGGCCTTCCCTTGTTTGCAGATAATAAACCCATTGCATCCAAGTTGCTAGGGTCACCGATGGCTGATGGTGGTAGGTTTCTGATAGATGCCTCAGCGGCACCAGGAGTCTGCAATCAGCCATAAAATTGTTTGTGGTTCAGTTACGATATATTTCTGTACTAGAATGAAAAGGAAGCTTTGCCTCTCCATCTTATATTTTTTCAGCCACTTTATAGCATCATTGTGTGGCGAATTTTAAACGACACAGTTTGGAGCTATTTACGTAATATATTGGACGACAAAGCATGTCCTGATTCGGTGATCAAACCTTATTTCAGAAAACAACAAAAAGTAATAATTTTCATATTAGGAAATTTAATATTACATATTAACATGCAACGTTTAATTACGTCAACACTACGATAACATGTACAACAATGTTTTACATCAGTTGTATTATATTTAAATGCATGGAATAATTAGGCCAACATTGAAAAAACGACAGTAGATAAGGTAACGCTTTACATCAGCAAAGATGCGAAGCAGAACTCGTGTTATTTCCAAGTAAACCAAGTGACCAATAAAGCAAGGAATTCACATTAATTTGAATGGTAACTAACACATACATTAATTTGAACATTAAAAGATGAAAACTCAGAACCAAACCTTGCTCCATCGACCAAGGCCTTCCTGTTTAGCTTGTTCTTCCAATCTCAACAATTCTACAAGGTAAGGACTAACTTCCCCCCTCTGCAGCCCCTGATCTCTAGTCTGCAAAAACAAAACCACAAATATGCAATTCAGATGTAACTCAATCCATAACATACACGTCCAAACACAAACACAGAGTATTCAATCCAACCTTTGCCCATCCTCCAGAAACAACCAGCATTGCAACATTCTGATTCCCAAGAAAAACAGTTCCAAAGTCACGATTTATGGTCGGCACATTGTAATCAACCCTGAAAGCCACCTCCTGTTCCAACAACACAACAATTCAAACATTTCAAACACCTCATTAATTATCATCATAACAAAACAATAACAACTACAAAAGCTAGAAATAAAATCAAATAAAAATATTCAGTTTTCACAAACCTTCCCTATGCAGAGCTTCCTCAAAAACTCTCTACTTTCCCATGCAAACGGCTCATCAACACCGCCTCTACGCGCCTAAATCATTGATCATTGATTCAACACAACACAATTATGAATTAGCTATATATATATATACATAAAATTGAGGTGATTATTAAAATGATGATTTTGAATTACCAGTCTAGGAGCAATCAAAGATGATAAAGTAATAGTCCTTTCAGGCAAAGTTTGACCAGGCTTTGGAGTTGAAATTGCCACAATAACCAAACAATCACCTGAAGGAACAGCTTTGACTCTACCTCTATACCATCCCGTATTTCCAGCCACAGTTGATGAAGCCATTAACGATCTATCAAAATTCACCAATCCACCAATAAAAATGAATCACATGCATATTAACATTAACAATTAATCGCGTAAAAAATCAAAGTACATTGATTGCATGAAGATGAATTAGAATTGAAAATTGAAGATCTAAAATATTAAGATTGAGAGAGAGAGAGAGAGAGAGAGAGAGAGAGAGAGAGAGAACCTTTTTTTGTGTTGAGAGAGAAAGTGAGGATTCGGCGGCGGAAGAGAGAATAATGAGATTTTAGAGAAAGGTTTTTGGTTTGGTTTGGTTGTTGAGTTTATATATACTCCTAAATGGCAATGCAATGCAATGCAATTGGAATAGTAGAAGAGAAGAGAGTTGAAATTTTGAACTATAAGTGTTGTTGTGTTTTGAGTGTCAAGTGTGTAGGCCTCGTTTTAGGATAAAATTACCGGAAATGCCACTATTTTCAGTTACTGTATGTAGTGTACTACTTAATACCAATTTTATTCTTATCCTACTTTCTAGAATAAGGACAAGTAACTGACTTCATCTCACCTTTTTCACAACCATTTTTCTCTTGTTTTTACATCACGTTTACTAAACATAGTCATACAGTCGGTATGTGGAGGAGATATAAATATCCAAACACAATTTTATTTTTATTATTATCGAGTGATGCTAGTCGTTATTTTTTTTTTAACAAATTGCTAGTAGTTACTTGGACATTAGTTAAAAAAAATAAAAAAAAATACGAAGTAATTAATTGTTAGTTAGTCTAGTGGTAATTGACACTAGATTTGATAGGGATGATCGCACATCGATCCCTCAAAATTGTGATTGGGAGGGGGCGAAAATCACTTGATGTCAAAACTGACCCTCGGACCATGTTAAACGATCCAGTGGGCTGGATACTAATAATGAAAAGAAAAAAAAAAAGATAAATTTTGTATCGAAAATATTTTCTCCATATTAAAATATAGGCAAAAATAAGTCACAAAAAAATTAATATATCTTGTCTAAATTTTACACTAAATACATCAACTTTTGTTTGACCAAGTTTTTCTTATATTTTAGGACATAAGGACTATCATTTTTTATATTTTAAAAATATTGACTATACAAATATCAAAATAGATTGTTAATTGCGTTAACTCGGTTACAATATCAATTGTCCAATGTATTATAATTGTCTGATGTGAAATCAATGGATGGGATTGATTAATATGTATTACTACGTTATTAGTTTAGTACAACAAATCCTAATCCAAAAAATACCATGTTAACCTTCTTTTTTTTTTTACTCAAGGCAAAATCATGGCATTTCATTCATAATAATAATAGCAATATAATTATGAATTACATCAAAAAGTATTGCGAGAAGCATGAGATAAAACTGCTCTTGCAAGTGCATAAGCACTACCGTTTGCTTGACGCCTAATGAAAACAACTAAAAGTCGTTATAGTTACTAAGTAAGGTTCTACAGTCTTGAGTAATTGAACCACTGGTTGATTAGGTTTCATGTTATTCACATCATTCACCACCATCTTGCAATCCATCTCAAGATAGACTTTGTTATATCCCAAGCTAACCATCCAGTGAATACCTTGGTTTAAATTCCAAGCTTTCGCTTCCGATGTGGTCATTGCACCTTCCTTATTGGCTGTCATGGCAGCAATAAATTTGTCTTTTTCATCACGAATACAAGCTCTCATGGTCATCGACATCGCCTCTTGCAAGTGGGTATTTAGCCGGAGAAAGCAACTTTGGGAAGGTGAAGCATGACGGCATCGTGGGTGGGTGTGGTTGCACTTGCAGCAAAACGGGAAAGAAGTAGAATGATGGTGATGGACGAGTTGGAGAAGATGGTGGTAGTTCGGTGGTGGTGAGGAGAGTATTGGGGTGTTCAGAGAAAGAAATGAGATATCAATTTAGAACAATATCACTCAATTTAAGTCAAAAATCAAACTATGCCTCTATACTTTAATGAAAATTATAAGAATATCATTCAAGCCATTAAGTTAGATGTAATGGGATCTTATTACTTTTTTTTTATGTTTGTTTATCATTTATGTAATTTTTTGATGTTAAAATTCCCAAAAAAAACTTTAAGGTCATTTTATTTGCGAAACGAAATGGATTTGGATTCTCTTCCTTAAAAATTCTCTCCTTTTTTTTAAGTAAAACCGCATACATCAATAAACGTTTATAATTTTCAATAACCATATGAGAGAAAAAAAAATTGTTTCACGCATTTTATGTTTATTATAATTTTTTCCAAAAAAAAAACACTTTGTACTTTTATAATTTTCAATTCTCTTCCATCCCATAAAACCCGCTTTTAAACTGCGTGAACATAAATGAAAACAATTCTAAGTTTGAACAAGTTCAACGGAGAAACAAACACCAATATCAAAATTCGGAGCTATCATGAAATCTTGTCTAACGGTAGAGAAGCATAAACATATTCTTGTTGAATCATAAACATATACTTGTTGAATATGTTGATTGTTGTGTTGGAAGTCTCACAATGCTTAGGTTCTCGGGATGTGAAGTGTATAAATATGTGAGGGCAACCTCACCCTTTGAGCTAGCTTTTGAGGTTGAGATGCAAGCATATCCTTTATATATTAAGATAAGATACATGTTAAGAAAGATTTGGAGCCAAAACTTTTTATTATCCCGCCTAAGTACTTTTCCACCCACCTTCATTCTTTTTCAAAAAAAACCCTTCAACTTCTATTTTCAAAAAAAATAATATTTTGACTCAATTAATGCAATTACTTAGATACGTTTATTTTCTTTCTAGAAATCATAAAAAATTTCTTTTCCCCAAATTTCACCCTCCTTCATGTTATTTTGAGAGTTTGAATCACCACCTTACCCAATACTCCCTCTGTCCCTTTCTTTTAATTACACCTTCACAATCAATTTTTTTTTTTTGATAAAATATTCACATTCAATTTTTATTCATGTTATTTTGAGAGTTTGAATCACCACCTTACCCAATACTCCATCTGTCCCTTTCTTTTAATTACACCTTCACAATCAAGTTTTTTTTTCGATAAAATATTCACATTCAATTTTTATTCACACTTATTCGTATTCAATTTTCCAAAGTTTTTCTTATGTACAAATTTGCATATGTTAAGAAGTTTAAAATAGTAATAGTAAGTTTGTATTACAATTTGTGCATTTTATTTTATATTAAATGCATAATTTTTAATAAATAATTATTGTTTTTTAATAAAAAGTTGCTACTTTTTATTGCTTTAACATGTGCAATATTGCACATGTTAGACAAATCAATTTTTCAATTCCAACAAAATCAAACCTATACAATCCTTCTAACTCAATTTTTTCTCAATTATTACCAATTGACATGCCTTTATGTTTGTTTTTTCATTCTCCGAAGTTTTCCTCTTCCTATGCTTTATATTTAGTGTTAAATATATATTTGGTCCCTACAAAATGTCGATCTTTTAAGTTTAGTTCTTACTTTTTTTTACTATATTTATTTTTAGTCCCTCAAAATTATCATGCATTTAGTTCTGGTCCCTACCGCTAATTCAACATATATTTTTGAATGATTTTTTCGCATGTATGTTTAGAACATTATAAAAAATCATTCAAAAAATTAAAAGTTTACTGATAATTAAATAAATTTAGACTAAATTTAATTAGTAAGGACTAAATTTAGAAGTCCATATTTTATATGGACCAAAAACGCATTTAATCCTTATATTTTATTTATATTTTCAGTTATTGGAGTTTATTTTTCTTCTTCCCATTGGTTCATATAGAGTAGTTGGGTCTATTCATGTCTTCATTCATCAATTGGTTTGTACATTCTAATCACTGTAGTTGGAGGTAATTTTTGTGAGTTCCTATTCTAAGATAGTTGCTTTCTTCTTTTGTTTCCAACTAAACAAATACTCCTATTACACTAAGCATCGATTATTCTTTTCACTAAACACATATACTTAATTGGGACTACAAAAATATTACATATGAGTGTATGTATATAGTTGTCATCATTCACAAGCATTATCTTAGTTCTTAGAAACAAATTTATGAATTTGAATACCTGAAAGGCTGAAACTTACACAAAATGAGTACATGAGAGAAAAAATTAGAGATGATTCAAAAAAATTTATAATTATAATGATAAAAGAAAATGTATAGATCATTAGCCTATGAAACTCTCTTTAATTCTCTTATTGAAGATACTCTAAGATTACTACAATATGACTAACATGAGAGAAAAAATTAGAGAGGATCTAAATCCCTTATATACCACACACAAAAAAAAATGTACCACATATTTAATATCACATAAAAACATAAATAAACTATTTTAAAATAAAATACTTCAAATTAACATATTTATAATAAAAATATACTCCGTAATTTCTATAAATAATTTACCCGTGCATCGCACGGGTAGAAGTACTAGTTTAACAATAGTAACGATTTTGAGTACTTGAGAAGATAGATTTGTTGCTAGAACTAAGCCTTTGAGATAATCGGGAACCGCGCACACAAGCATAACTATCAAGTAGCTTTCAAAACAGAAGCTAATTGAAGTTTCTGTTACAAGCGTAACTATCAAGTAGCTTTCAAACTAATTTGATCCAACTTGAATTAACTCCTTTCTTCAACAATTATTTACCCTTTTTTAGTCGATAAAATGCTTATGCATACACATGCAAACGCAGCAAATTACTAATGCTCCTAACTGTAATTGGTAGTAGAGGTGCGTAACTTTTTTTTACAAGTAAGCCTCAATGCTGAAGCCGCTGGACCCAGTTGCTCAAGGTCAAGGACCAAAAACCCGGGGAGGATAAGCATCTATCGATGCATCAGGTATCTTATCATTTGGACCAAGATCATTAATAGGCGGACGCTGTTTGTGATGATTAGTGACTGCTTGATAAGCCATTGCCAACGCCAGAGCCTGCATAAATAGGGGTAAATAAGCTTTGATATTGAATGGTAAACAGATAATCAAGTCACTGATTCATGATTATCCTAGTAAAAATCTAGAAGATATTAAGCATATATTGCACACAAACATACAATGTGATCACGGTTAGGGGGAGCATAAATGCCGGTAGTGATGGTGGTTCTTCTTTTGCTGCCGCCAGATGGTGGATCAGAGATATTAGTAAATCCTGTTGGCACTACTACGACTGGTAAACCAACAAGGTTGCCTATGCATACTTTCTCCCAGTCAGTTGCATTTCCAATGAATGCATCCACGGTAAAAGACTCTTTTATTTCTTTGATTAGCCTTCCCCGTGCTCTTTGTGCCTGCACACAATAATTTAAATCCGAATGCTAATATATTGTAGCTAAAGATGAAATATCATTGTTCTCCTAAAATCTCATCTAGTTCTATCACTACAATGCAGCAAATTCTTCGTATCAAATATGCCATAGTTTAATTTAACTATTTTACGTGAACGGAATAAAAGACCTGTATATAGTCCACTGCTGGAATTAAGCGAGCACGGCGTAGTTCGGTAGGCCACTGATCTTGGGCTTCATACACATTATCCTCCCCTGAGCGCTGCCACTGATCAAAGTGAGCCAGCATATCAACATCCATTGTGAAATTTAATATACCTTGAACTGAATCAACTGTGTAATTCAGTTTAAAAGGAACCATCTTGACACCCTTTGACTCAAGAACATGAACAACCTGAGTTGCCATAGCAAATGAAGTTTAGTTTCATGTATTATCCCAACAACATTCAAGAAATGCAAATGAGTCTATGAAATTTGGCAATATTTGGTGTCAAAACTTGAACATATATCTTTACATTAAAATTAGTAAACCAACAAACCTCCATCTCGGCATCATCAAGATATCCAACAGTCAGCTTAGAAATGTCAACCAGGAATGGATCATCAATGGAGCTATCTTTTGATGAGGGGTCATCAGGATCTCTTCCCCGAACTATATCCACAACAACAGCACAATCAACTGCAGATCTACAGAAAGGGCCAAGCTTATCCTAGTATAAAGGTTACAACTAACATGTCAGTTAACATTCAACTTATAATAGAAGAACACGGTAGTATTAAATTTTACCAAGCTTTCTGATATGCTCATTACACCAGTTCGGCCAACAGTACCAAAAGTTGGGCGCAATGCGGTAACACCACATCGAGCTGCAGGGTAAGTAATGGATCCAGCTGTTTCCGAACCAATAGCGAATGGAACCATACCTGTCACAATAAACAAAATTAAAAAATAAATAAATAATACATGCATTGCTCACAGATATAGGAAACAAACAACATTTTAGACATATAAGCATATTCTTCACCAGTAAATCATAAAATAAACCATATCATGGAAAAGACCTCTAAAGATGGTCCATCGCATCGATTAGGTAAAGAAAGAAACAAAGAAAGAAAGACATAAATAAATAAAAGTGCAAGCATTTACGAATGATAATTGAAAAGTACCCGCTGAGGTGCTTGCTGCAGGTCCAGCAGAGGAACCCGTAGAAAATTCCTCAATATTCCATGGATTCCTGGTTCTGCCACCAAACCAGACATCATCATAAGCCAATGATCCAGAAACAAGCTTTGCAACAAGAACAGCCCCTGCAGATTTCAACCTGTTGAACAACATCATCAAATATATAATAAGTGAAATTAGTCACAAACATGATTAATGATTGTAGATTTTCATTTCTCATGGATGTCACCTTTTATAGATCCAAGCTTCCGTGTCAATAACTTGATTTTTAAATGACTTTGATCCCCATGTTGTTTTGTATTCAGGCACCGATATTATGTCCTTCAATCCATAAGGAATCCCATGAAGAGGCCCTTCAATTAAAAATATATATATTTATTTTAAAACTATTTCTTTTTAATACTTCATAGCTTATACAGTTAATCCCAAAAGGATAAAGAAGGTGGCAGCTCGCTAATCTCAAAATCATAATGTTCCGCAACAGCACTGCTTAAACAGACTGAAATCTGTTACAAGGTACTATCAGAGTCCATGTATATGAGTCCATGTATCGATGATGCAGCATGGTTAGACCTTAGAGTTCCAGAATAATGCATTGGTCGATAATGATCTTTCTAAAGCTAAAAGTATTAATTAGAAGGGAAATAAATTAAAAAGAAAAATCACCACATTCAAATGTTCGCAACTTTACACGCTAGAGAAAAAATAACTACCTAGATAGACTCCTTGGTTAAGCAACTCATCAGCTTCTTTTGCTTGCTTGTTTGCTAGTTCTTCAGTATAAGTGACTACAGATTCAAGAATAGGACCGTACCTGGTGTCCATTCCAGGTGATAAAGTTAATTAGGAAGATATAAGTTTCAAATACTGGAATTCAACCCATAAAAAACACAAACACACGCGGTACATATTTCAACAATCGCTAGCGCATTAGCTCTGATACTACTTTTTCAATCTCCGCAAGAATATTTGTGTAAGCTCCTGGGAAGTAATTTGTTTTGTTTTGATGAGTTCGCCTAACTCAAGAACCTGGTTTTAAACAAATTGGAAGAAGGAAAAAGAAAGAAAAAAAAGCCAATCATGAAATGGTACCTCTTGATAAAATATTTATATCAGATACAGCGCTTGTTTTGATTGACAGTGAGTTCGACAAAATCACAGGATGCTACAGCGATTCTGATAAAAGCTAGTACATTTTTTCAACAAAATCAAGATACCACATGTGATTTCGTTAAACTCACCATGATTTCAAGCATACACATAATCAAAATCAAATTAGCAGTCCATCAGCAATATAGATCACTTACAGTCAAAAAGGTGATATCTTCTTCAGAATCAGGTCTCTGTATCCCAGAAATGGAAGGATATGTGAACCTTTTGGTTGCATAATGAGGTGATTTGTGATCCCAATCAGCATTGAAAACTAAAGATGAGGGATATTGCAGTCCTCCATTCTTAGAAGCTACAAGTTCTCTATTGGCGTTTATAATTGGAATATTTAACTCATTTACACCCTTAGCAATCTCCTCAATCTAAGAGGAACAAAATTAGTCACCACCAAACAGCAACGATAGTAACAAACAGACTCACAAGTCATCGAAATCGAAAAAACTACCTGATTATCCTTGAAGAAGTTGGCATCAAGTAAACCTAAAGAACATCTGAGGCAAGAAACACAACATTTCTTCTCTGAAAATTGAATTTGGTTCATACTTCCCTGCTTGATAACAAAATAGAAAAAGTGGTATCATGAACTTGAGGCACCAAACCAATGCTGCATTTCATAATACACTAAAATTAAACTAAACCTTTGGTTACAAACATAATTATGAACTTAAACAGGTGGTAGCTCAAGATAGAGTTCAAACAGTTGATAAACATAAGGCTTAATTGCATATTTGGTCGATACGTTTATTTTAGGTTTCAATTTGGTCTCTTACGTTTAAAAAGTTTCAAATTAGTCCTTTTAGTCAAATTTGTGATTAAATCGTCTACGTTGCTAACAGATTTGCATATGCGGACAACAACTTAGGAGGGTGCCACATAAAAGTTTTATACGAAATTAACTCAAAATTTAATGGAAAGTTAGGCGAAATTACCTCGAATTCTAACAAAAAAGAACGAACTATGTTGACATCACTATCAATAACGTAAGGGACCGATTTGAAATTTTTTAAACATAAGGAATCAAATTAAAACTTAAAATAAATGTAAGAGACTAAATATGCATTAAGCCTAAACATATTTTCTGAACATGTATAGGCAAATCTAACATGGCTTTAGTAGTAGGTAATAAAATCCATCAACTAACCTGCAATTTGTGGCAGAATATTTTGAATATTCTTTTTATGATTCTAACCTGTTTTACATCTGTCAGGATGTGCAATAAAAATAAATTGTATTTCTTATATCTTAGGAATAAAATAGTTGGTTACTACTATACTATGGTATAAGAGTGAGAATGTTATGTAATTACCATGAAGATTGTTTGGTTGTTTCCGTTGGAAGAAAAAATTGATGAGGGAGAGACGAGAAGCGGAACGGTGGAGACATAGCAGAATAAGAAAATAACAGAAAAGTGAAATAATCTGTTGTTAGTGTCACCACCGGTGGCACGTGTCTGTGAATTTGGAGGACACTTGTTTTTGGGCATGGTGATGGTGTCACTCTTTCACGGCAACTGGCAAGGATCGTCTGGTGAGTTTACTAAGGAACTGGAAGAAAGGAAATGTTCCCTCTCATTCAGTCAACTACGTACTTTATTATTATAATCATTGATTGATTCTATACGACGAAAATATGAAGAATCTTTGGCTTATTAAACTATATATGATAGGTTGGTTTATATTCGCATCAGAATATATTCGTGCTAGCTAGTCCCACTTGCGTTAATTAAGTAGGAGTACTATTAACTAACCAGAACAAGCCATATATGCAAATCCAAAGATTTGTTACAACTTTGTTGTAGGTATCACATGCAAATTCACTTATGTGATTTATTCTCATTAGTTTATGGGTAAATATACTCAAATTATGAAAGGTTTTAGCCAAAAGTGTGGCGCCAAAAGTGTGGCGTCCTACTTATTTGTTTCATTGTTTTTGATCCTCTTATTACCAATATTGGACAATAAGTGAGATCACTCACTCATAAATCAAATGCATGTCTTAAAGTGTTGGCTCAATGTGATGTTCAACTTAATAGCGTCAACCATTGTTTGTACGAAGTTCTTACTTGTTCTTAATATTCACTCACAATAAATAAATGTATAATGAGAATGAATTGATCATTCAATACAAATACGATAAGTATATCAATAGTGAATTGGCTCAGATAGTAAAGATTAAAACTTATTAAGCAAGTGATTATGTGTTTGATTTTGACTATTGCGCATGAAACAAATTAGTGAAGAGGAGAAAACTCATTTTATATACCTCACATTTTTATTTTATTTTTTGACAAAGATTAGTAATTACATACAACTTAAAGTTCGGTCCAGGGTTTGACAATATCTCAATAATTCCACTAACTTAATAAGAAAAAATATTTAATAATTGATTAATTTTTGTTGGAACAATTTATTCTTATACAAATATGTTTCTTTATTTAGTCAAAAAAAAATATTTTTCTTTATTTGTAATTCAATATTTCTTAGTATGCAACTGCCAAAACTAAATATTATTTGAAATAATTGAGATTCATTTGACCAATCTACATATCTCAATAATTCATATGCATAATTTAGATTTCTTCTACTGTAATCATTATTTTTGATCTTTTCCTCTTTTATTTGGATTACATTCTTTATCAGTTTGAATGTGATTTTACAGATTGAATAAGTTTGTGGACACTCCACACACCCTCCTAATTATTATTACCTTAATTCAAAATTAGTCAATTCATGTAACCAAAAAAAAAATAGTCAATTCATACTAGCTAATTACAGTACAAATTCAATTTTGGCACAGTAAATTTAGTGGGAGGCATTTAACCAAGCAGCCACCAAACTCTTTTTTTTTAATCAAAATCTATATCTAAGGAATTATTTTATTTTAATCCCAAAAAAAATTATTTTATTTTTAATTTACATGCCGCCAAAGGTATCTCTACGCGCAACTGTAGAGACTAATCCTCTCGAGGTGACTAGGATCTATTTAAGAGGTTGACCTCTCCCAACAAATATTTCTTCATGCACACCCGTCGGGGAAGCACCAAACTCATTTGACATACCAAAATGTGACATTAACCTTTTAAAAGTAAATAATTGATGATTGTCAACAAAAAAAAAAAGTAAATAATTGATAATTAGTTCAGGTAAACACATTTCAGGAATAAAATAAAACTGGTTAGCTGTTTATCTGTACACATCACAAATTTGTCATAGACCATATAAAATAAAAAAAAGTCAATTAACTAACTTAGGCAACTTCTTCCTCGGAACAATTCATTTGGCTTATATTAGCATGCCCCATGCCATATTAACTAAATTAATGTGTTACATTATTATATTGTCCATTGATTCTGTCACACAAAACATGTCACCATATAAACACAATTCATTCATATATTCATATAGAGTATAAATATAAATATAATAAATAAATTCAAAACCCACCTAACCCAACAATGTGCCTATAATTCTCCATTTTAAAGCAAAAGCCTCTCCATAACCAACATTTTCTCCTTCCTCTCCTCTTATTCTTCAGGAAGGAGAAAAATTTTGATACATATTATGGAGGGTCTTTTGCCTTTAATTTTTAGAGCAATAAGGAAAAACAAAAGTCGTAGGAAATATAAATGTCTTTCATCAGGTGCTGCTCTACGTTACAACGATTTCTACCCTCAAAATGATCATGATCATGGCTATGGTAATTATAGTTACAATGAAGAACCAAATTATATTTCAAGGGTTGATGATGATGATGATCAATACGCAAAGAAAATCGATTTTCGAAGACATGATTCTGTTACCGAATTCTCTAATGGGTTATATTGTTCTCCTAAGCACAGAACACGTTCTGTTGATTCAAATGGACACATGAATTATAAAGCACGTACAGGTTCAAGAGATTATGTACCACCTGTATATTGATGTTGAAATTGTAGAATTTTAAACACAATTTACATACGTGGTTCAAATCATGTTTTGATTTTGAAGATTATTGATGTTTAATTAATGAAAGTTCATTTTTTCAATGGTATTGTTGGTTACAACTTATAGAATTATGTGATTTGTTAGAGAGGTTGATGGCATGTCACTCATATCTCTCACAAAAATTAAATGATTTTAATATATCATTGGATTTTTAAGTTATTTTTAAATCTAGCTTTGTATCATTATTGATTTTTGATGAATGGTTGAATGGATTATTTTCAAATTCAAGATAATACACATATTTTTGTTAGAATATATTTTCCTTTTTTTTTTTGTCATTTACATTAAAAGAGAATGTGTTGATTTTTAATGTATATCTAGCAAATTCTTTATTAATTGTTTTGTTTGATTTTTTTCTACAAGGAAAACAACTACTCCTGATCTTTTTCTTTTTTATTTACACTCCTGATGATCTCCTTTGATTCCCAGAAATATGAATAGGAAATTTTTAAGTATTAATAGAAATTATTATCATTCTTATATTCGATCTATTTGCTCAATTGCAAATGAGTTCGCTTTTTTTGGTGATACATTTGAGTTAGTACTATAAACTAGGAAAAATAATTTATTTTTTTTGAAGAAGCTAAAATGAGATATATATTAACTAAAAAATAGTCACCTCAGCACAAGGTGTGCCAAAATGGACTACCAGAGTTTACAAAGATAGACAGAAAAGAAAAATATAAAGATCAAAATCATACAAGACCCAAACATAACAAAGGACTAGACCACCAACTATGGTAGTTTAAAGCAAAAGTAATATTCTTCGACTTTAACCACCTATAAGAAAATAACTTAATCTTGTCCAATAACTGATGTGAAGTGCTAGTTGAGCCTCTGAACAATCTGTGGTTTCTTTCCGTCCATATAACTCAAACGCTGACAAGCCAAATGACCTGCAAAAAATAATTTATTAGTGTTTATTTAATCATGGGAGCCGCCTATATCTCTGTTCTTATCCGTTGCTTACTTAATTAAACTAGTTTACCAATACCCACACTAGTTTTTACTACTTAATAATACAAGGCACGACTTAGAAAAGGTCAGCAAAACATAGTGTAAATATTGGCCATTTGTTTTAGATTATTCAAAAATTATTTTTTATAAATAATTTAGAGATTATTCTTCGTAGACTTTAAAAAAAAATTATAAAATATGGTTGAATAACCTACACACAAATATTACCATAAGATGATTTTTTAAGAGGGAAATATTATTTCAACAACTAATGTTTGACAACTTTGTCTCTCATATTCACATTATATTTTTATTCACTCTCTCCCTTTTTTTCTCTCTCTCTCTATTGTTTTTGACCAATCAAAATAGAGAAAATGAAAGTTGTCCCAAAATTATCTTAAAATTGTTGTTCAAATAGTAATGCCATTTTTTCAAATAAAATGTGGTGCATTGAACAAGTGATGGATTAGATATATATAGTTCTTCTCACATAAGTGATTTTTGTAAAACACTTATGAATCCTCTTGTACTTTTTATAAGTGAATAACGGAACTCTCGTTATAGTTGATTAGATATGTGTTGAGCAACTGCATAATTTTATGGTCCGTTCGGAATGGTAGTGACATTTTTTAGTATGAAAGTTAATTTTAAAATCAAAACTTGTTCTGATAAAAAAGGAATAAATTTGTTTTCACTTAATTTCAAAACAGTTTTCCACTCAAACTAAAGTAAAATAAAATAGGTTTTATAGTTCGTCTACCACTATTTCACCCACCACCGACTACCACTATGACCACTTTTGATCACCAATCTATCCATGTATGATCTTCAACCTGACCACCACCAACTATTATCACCACTACCAACCACACTTCAACCACCTCCGACCACCACTTTAACCATTGTCGATCACTGCTCCATCCATCTTTAATCACCAACCTGACCACCATTGAGTATTACTCCGATCACCATCAATCACCACTTTTACCACAATCAACCACCACTTTGACCATCGCCAACCAATGCCCCATCTAACTTGACATGATCACCGATTCGACCACCACCTACTACAACTTTGACCACCAAAAGTCCACTCTGACCACAACCGGTTGCAACTCTAACCATTATCTTGACCATCGTAAACCACCACCTTAATCATCACCGACTATTACTCTGACCATTGTTAACCATCACATTGACCACCACCACCACAGACTATAACCTAACGACCATTTTAATTTGACAGTTTAAATGTAACTAACTGCAACACAACATAGGTTGCGAGTGCACACAACATAATTCATAATTTTTATCCCTTTATCATTTAATTGGTTAATATATTCATTAATTTTATTGTTACTTCTAAAATATCTTTTAGTTAATACAAATCTTTTACTAGTTAATATCTTTTACTAGTAAATTTTATATTCTAATGACTCTTGTTTTTATTCTCGTTGAACAAAGTTTTTACGAAAGATATTTTTGAATATAAACTTATGTTTTTTATGAGATTAAAAAGAATAATTACACACATAGCTAAGTCACTAGGTTTGGTCTAGTGGTGAAGAGTTTGAGTAGTATGAGTTATGAGTTCGATTTCCACTCATTGTAAAAAAAAACACACACATAGCTAATTTTTGTTAATTAGTGCCAATTTATTTATTTTTTGTTTACTCACAATCGAATATGGTTAAAAATTCACTACCAAAAAAAAAAATAATAAATAAAGAATATGGTTGAAAATTGAAATGTGTTTCTTGTAGGCATGGCAATAAAACCCATACCCGTGGGTATCCGCCCAAACCCTACCCGCTTTGACGGGGAAAACCCGAGTTGACTGGGTTTGGGTTCGGGTTTGGGTTTTCCCCGATTTCAAAATATGGGTTTAGGGCGGGTAATGGGTACATTGATACCCACCCCGAACCCGTACCCGAACCCGCCCCGCTTATACTAAAATTATATTTTATCTATTTTACATTTGAAACCCTTCAACAATCTCTTAAATTACATTAATATGTTTATATTTATTTTTAATTTGAGTATTAAACAAACCATTTTCTCTATTTTTTCTTTATTTAAAAAAATATTGTTGAAACAAAATAATTTTGGACATTTTATTTTTTTTTTTTATAAAAAAAATACTAAAATATCATTCAAATTCATGTGGAAAGATGTGTAACGGGGATACCCGAACCCCGATGGGGATACCCGATCCCCGTCGGGTATGGGTTTGGGGTTATATATTTTATCCCCGCTCGAATTTGGGATGGGTTTGGGGATACCCGAACTTTTATGGGTTTGGGTTTGGGGAGAGCAATACCCGTCCCCGCCCCGCCCCATTGCCATGCCTAGTTTCTTGTGTACTTCTAGTTCTTTCTATTGAGGGTTTTGCATTTCGCGCCAAACCAGAGAGCGATCGTTGCAGACGCAAAATGGTTCAGTTGTGTTTCGTTATTGATCTGCGAACCTTGCCACCGCCATTGCTAGTAGACTTGAAGCAGGTACAATCAACTTCGTTTTCACTATGATCTCAACTTCTATTCGTTCATCTATTGTTTTCTCTTCCGAATTCACAAACATTCATTGAAAAACTTTCACAATTTCGTCATTCCTAATAGATTTTCGATTTCTCATTCTTCGTTCGTGTATTCATTTTCAGTCGTTACTTCAACTTGCTAATTTCTACGCCATTTCGAGTTCGTCTTCTTCTGCTCGCAAATCGGATACTCTCAGCGATAAGATCGGTTTGTGCTATGCTGTTAAGAATCGTTTAACTTCTTCCGACGAGGTAATGTTTCAGCACTGAGCAACTTTTCACAATTCGCGATTAGGTTGAGAAATTTTAAATGCACGAGACATGTTTGTATTATGGTCCCTATGAGTGAGTGACTGAGAGTGAATCTTCTGGTAATGTAGTTGATGATTGCGTATCGTCCTGTTGGAAATTTCAATCTACGCGATTTCCACCACGCTGTTAACAACTTGCCATCTGATGCCTTTCTGCCTGATATCGATAGCATATCTGGTGCTCTCTCTCTCTCTCTCTCTCTCTCTCTCTCTCTCTCTCTCTCTCTCTCTCTCTCTCTGTATATATTATCTATAGCGCAAGACATATTTCCTTTTTGCCGTGAACATGCATTGACAATTAATTGATGGCTAATTTGCAGATGTAATGATATCAGATGTTTTGAGCGAACGAGTATTGTATTCTTGGCAAGGTAAAGATATTGAGAGAAGAGTGATAGTAATAACTTCGATCTTGCCTGAAGATGTGAATTCTGTAATGCAAAAGAGCCTCTCGGTGAGCGTGTGCATTCATGACATTGATTTTGTATTTTTGAGTTGTGTAATTCAATTTTGTTCTACAAAATATTAAACTGGTTTTTATTTTCCTTTTTTAAAGGATGCTGCAGATAAATGTGTTTCGGTTGATTTTGCTGTATTTCAGCAGAAGTCAAGCCATCTGACTGATTCGCGTGAAAACATTAACAATTTTCGTCGTTGCATTTCTCATCTTGATAATTGCTCAGTCCAGACCTATATCACAGGTCAAGAACTCTCTCACAATGTGTAATGACCAAAATAAAACACTCTTAAGATGAGATTCTATAATCTTTTCTGATATAGGAGCTACCAAATATTCTTCTCTAATGCATTCATTACTAATCCTATCTCATCATTTGTTTCCTCATATCTATCACATCATTATCATCTCTATAACACTGAACTTATTTTGTTATTGGTTCTTTGCTGTACACAATATTCCATACAACATCACAAGCCTAGCTAGTTAGAACTGTGAGATAAACCTTTTCCTTAGCTTGAATGGTACTTTTATATCACAATAGTACGCAAGACACTCTTTTGTTTCATCAACATGTTTTAATCCTATAACTTACACCTCTCTCTGTTCCCCCCTCATTTTGTATGATGAACCCAAGATAATTTGACAAAGTGATTTGCAATATAATATGATCTCCAATTTTGTCCGTAAGGAAGAATTAGTATGCAGTTACTAAGCTTACAGTCTATATACTCCACTTTGCTTCCACATAAATGAATGCTTTGTGCTTCTAAAGCTTTTCTTAACATCTCTAACTTCTCATTTATTTTTTCCTCAATTCTCTAGATAGAGCTAGATCATGTGCAAAAAGCACACATCATAGCACTAGCTTTTGAGAAACACAGAAACAAAAAATATCATTAAATAAATAGACTATTTTCCTAAAATCACGTCTAAAGCATTGCAGATTTCAGATCATTCAACGGCCTGGTTAAAAGATGGCTGCAGGTTTTGAAAGATGACATGGACAAACCCCTGCAAGCACGTCTCGTTTTCAAGGATGATCTTTTAGATTCTGTGAATCATATATTCTGCAACCTGCTTCCATCGGTCAATCCAATAGCCAACGGCTTCAGTCAATGTCAGGTAATAGTGCGTCAATCTACATTTACTAACCATCCCAAATTTTGGTAGATGTGTTTTTTTGTTGAGAAATAGTATGTTTGTGTTGGTTGTTTAGATTAGAAAAGTTATTGCCACAACTGTATAGACAATATTCTAATGAACATACTACACTATAGATTTTGTATATACTTATTCAACTGCTCAATTTTAATCATGCCAGTCCAGAAGCAAACTGGAGAAACTGACCGTGTTTGAATATAATATAATTAGTTTTACAATAGGAGGTTTTAATCAGACAAAATATGTAAAACCTCCAGTAACATCTGGAAACTAAGTAAACCTTAGCTGGAATATATACGAAAAACATGAAGACGGCATTACACAAGCAAAATAGTTTCATTTATTAATTCCCACCTTCAATTAATTATTTTCGTTATTGGTCTAATACCAATATCTTTTGAATGCCCTCTACATCATTTATTGTAAAATCTTGTGCAATATCATATCTACCAGAATCCTCCTCTTCCTTCATCGTAATATCAGTTCAACTCATTTAAAGGAAAAGGAAGAATAATTGATTGTTGCAATTTTACAGACATGCAGGTGCCATGGCATTCCTTTAGGGGATGCTGAAAAAAAACTCAACATGTTTTCCTGTCCGGTCACTGGCTCCAATCTGGAAACATGTGATGTTAATGAAAATTCTGTTCGTGTTGGGGAAAAAACTATTCTATTTCTTCCGTCATTCCATAATTCCCTGAAGCTCCTACCAATTTATTCACCAATCAACTTAATTGTTACTGAGAGGATAAACTTGGCATCTCTTGATGAAGGTGTGCATTTGCTTGTGGCCTTTCATCTATAGCTTTTGTTAACGGACAAAACTTAGATTTAGTGCTCTAGGTACTGTTTTTGGGATCTGGATTACCTGCAGTTGTGTGCAACTGCAGGATGACACAGTTGAGTAACTTTGCCCAATTGTTATTTAAATAATATAAACAAATTATAAACTAAAAAAAGAATGTGGATGAGAATGGCTTAAAAGCCTTACAGCAGGACCCTGCAGTAAAATTCAACTGCAGGCAATCCTTTTCCCTGTTTTTGCCGTCCTCTCAGAAAAAAAAGACTTTTTTATTTTTATTTTGAAAAGGTGTAAAAGAACTGTCTTTTAAAAATAAAAGCTGCCTATTTGTGAGAGAAACAGAAAATCTGCACCCAGAGCACTGAGATATAAGTTTTGTCATTTGTTAATAGTAGTATGCAACGGGAATTTGTGTGTTATTTTAATTTCAGTTAAAACTCAACCTGTACAAACTGCTGATTGATTGAATGGTTGCCCAATCAAATTGATTTGTCGGGCTTTTATATCAATAGCTTATGGGAGAGAAAGAAAGCACCATTCTTTCACTTCCTCCTTTTCTTTTCTACTTCACTTTTTTAAAGTCTATGTCATACCAATTTGTTTCCTCTTTATGATGGAGTATTGAGACTGATTAAGCAATATCGGTGCACCCAATGTCTTGTTCTTAACCCCTCTTTGTGGTTTCGCTACAAAGAAATTTGATTTCTGGATTTTGAGTTGTAATGCAGGTCTAATAATGGGGGCTTCGTTTGTTATGACTCCATCCCCTTATTATGCGATCGAAACCAACTCCGATGATACTGATCAGTCAGACATGAATGCTAAACGTGCGTATAAGGATCCTTCCCCTTTGAAGTTCTATTACCCGTATCATTTTCATTAGTCCTGAATTGTTTCTGTTCAATGCATATTGGTCAAATTGTTCACAAAGTATATCTTTTTTCCTAACATGGCTACTATTTGACAGTTTTTCAAGGCCTTTCCAGTGTTCTACATTCAATGGACCAGGGTTTGATATGTTCATCAAATTGTGATTTAGAAACAATGACAGAGGCTCCTTATCTTTGTTACTACATTCTGCAGCCATCAGATAATGGATCAATGCTTATGAGGGTGAGAACTAGTTTTTGCTCTCTATCCTTCTTATTCTCTGCACATTCGCACATAGTAGAATAACAGTAACCATGCACAGTGTCATTCCAATTGTTCTGGCTTTTATACCTTGATGGTGATTCATCAATTTTCATTATCCATAAAACACGCAGCGCCTTGCAGGGGCAGAAGAAGTCAAACAAGCTCCTGACAATCGATTAATTGAATCAACGGTCAATAAGGATGTAGAGAACTCTGTTCAAGCTTGTTTGCTAAAGGTTTGATTTAAACATCTTACCTGAAGATTTATTTACTTTTTTCGTTTCTTTTTTCCTTCGATCGACTTATTATGTAGACATGAAATTTTATGTAGGCATTATTTTGTGAGGATGATTTGTGGAGAATAAGAAAACCCCTCATGCATACAATTTTATCTTTAGGTTTCTTCTTCTTCAAGGTTTTGGGAGTTAAACTAGGAGATACACTAAAATAGTAGGAGATAAACTTTATCAACAGAACAAAATATAACAACGTAAAAATTAAGAAACAGATATTAAGATATTATTGGATAAGCACGACCTCCTTTTGCACATCCTTTAAACTAGAGAGTCTGGTGGTTAGTTAGACTTTGGTTTGCCGCTAATGGAAGTTTTTCTGAGACAAGGGGGTTTTAAAAATGTTTGCTAGTTGCAATGCAGGTGGAACAAATTTAGTGACTAACAATTCCGTGCCACTTTTTCCCAACAAAGAATTAGTCAAATTGATCGTTTAGTGCTTAGACCTTGTGTTGACTGTGAGATGTTAGACACTCAAGTTGTCACAGAAGAGTGTAGGTTGATCTAGCAGAGGGAAACCAATGTCGAGAATCAAACTTTGGGCTTGACCGTGAGATGTTAGACACTCAAGTTGTCACTATCACAGAGGAGTGTGGGTTGATCTAGCAGAGGGAAACCAATGTCTCTAGCAAAAAAGGAAATCCAGGTAAATTTGGTAGTGGCAATTTAGCAAAAGACACGTCCCTGGTAGTTGAGCGAACAATTGTGGATGAGGTTTCTACCAAGAGAAGTACAGTAACCAGTTACGGAATGTCTCATTTGAGAACAATCTGCCCAATTTGCATCAAAGAAAACATATAAATTGAAGCCTGAGTGCTGGTGAATCTGAAGACCTAGGTTCCTTGTACCTTTTACTAACGACAGAAAATCAAGTATTCGACTTCCATGATCAATGTCCACTACATAAAATCAAATTGGTTTTTTTGTGGTGATTTGTCTTAATCTCTGCTCAATCACTCTCTCCCAAAGGTTTCACAGTTTTGTATGTCATTCTTGTTCTTAAAGGCAGGGATTAAAGAATGAATTTTTCCTTTATTTATTTGGCATATTCTTAAACCTTATACTCTCCTTAAAAATAAAATCTGTGAGCCATCTTAGGGCTTCTCTCCTAGCCTTTTTAAACCTAGGCCTGTTATCCTGTCCAACCATCTTACCACTAACATTTGTGTGTCTGCTCTTGATTGAAGTAACCATCAAGAGTATCATTAAGGGTTGTTTGGTTAATTTCAGCTTGGCAGGTGCTGTAGTCGATAAGTTGTGGAATTATGGACTGATATGTGGGGATAGGGGACTGTAGAATTATGGACTGTCCAAACATCTTGATTACCAAAAGAATTAATTTGCAAACTTATGCACACTAAACTTTAGATTTTGAATTCAAATTGAATCACATAAATATTTACAAACTTGAATAAGTACCTTATTTTACGGAGTATTGAAACCAAAATTTGCTTGCAGATTGATCTAACAGACTATGATCCATTGTTACATGAAAGAGGCTTTCATAAAAAACTAAATGTGCTTGTCAAAGAAAGCCTACAATTGGGGTGAGCTTCTACTTTCTACATGCAGCTTGACATGTGACAATGCATGAACTTGATAATACCTTTGGACATGAATAACTTCTCAAAACAAATATTTTTTTTCAAATGAAGTAAAAATAAGAATTAACAGCTAGCACTTTTGAGCATATGCTGCCGGATATAGCAACTGACTATTTTGAAGATAAAAGATGACATGATATTTTGATTTAAGACTGCCTTTTTTTGGCTCGTTTTTCTAAATGGGCCATTGTTGCAAATTTAGTCTGTTATCCAAACATTCAAAGATTTGTATGTTTATTAATGATGTCTGTAGGTCAATACTTCCCAAAATGGACAGTGCATTTTCTGAAGTAAGCTCAACTCGACAACCTTCATTAGAGGTCATCGGGAGAGCAGAATCAGCAACTAACGTCATTGTTGTGGATGAGGAAACTTTGTCCATGGATATTACGGATCAAGACGACAGAACCATGGCCTGTATTACAGAAGAGTGGAAGCAATTGGTTGTAAGCGAAGAGCCCAAGTTGTACTCTCCATCTTGCATGCCCAAAGCCAAGTTGGATCAATCGAGTGTATCACCAAAAAATGGTAATAGACAGCTAGACAAGGAAACATCAAGGATTTTGGAGAGATTGGAGGTTCCAAGGCCATTGAAAGGAAAGAAAGCCTCTCCTGTTTCAAATGAAAGTTGTATGAAAAATATAACTGTGCCCACTAAGAAGCCTCTAATACCATTCCAGCCAAGCCAAAATACAGAACAAGTCATAGTCGGCAGCCAGTTAATTAAACCAAACTTTCAGAGGCAGAAAAGAAAACTAAGATGAAAAGAACGCAACTTGATGTTTCATGAAAACAATTGTTCAAAGGTCTATAAGGTCAGTATATTTCTCTTCCCTTTTTTATTATGCCGCAAGTTATTTTTCTGCTAAAATAAAGTCAATTAATGATGAAACATGTTTTCTAATGGATCAGAATCGTTAAAATACATACTTTTTTTAGTGGGATCGATATTTCACTTAATAAATTATGTTAAAATTCTATCTCTACTTCTCTCCACAGTATTCACAACTAATTTCCAAGGGATGGTTTGGATCCTCTCCATCAAACCCCTCTCCGCTCCACTCCCTATCTCTGTCATCGATTCATCTTCCCTCTCTTCTATTTTTTTTTCTCTCTATCTCTCTCCCCGATTTGGTGGAGAGGATCAATTTAATTTTAGAGTGTCCTTTAAACAGAATTCAGCGGAGTTGTGAAATTTCCCAAATAAATAAGGGTGTAATAGTATATCTCAAGTAAGTACATTTATCTTTTGAGATAATCACAAAATAGAAAAGAAGGGAGCGGTAATATATTCACTAATAGGATATTAGGATTATACGTGACGTATGATGCATGATCTCAGACACTAACCTTTCTTTTTGATAAATATCAAGCAATATCTTAATAAAATTTAGTACAAAGACAAAGATAGTACAGTACACAATTACACTAAGAAAAAATATATCTATTTGCTCTTTTAAAAACAATGCCGGCAAACTGACTAATTGGAAACTGACATGCAGATATAATAATAAGCTTTCGATCATCTCCAACTCCTCCCCACTTTTATCAGTCAACCTGTCACTGGTGTAGGTTATCCACAATCCACATCTTTCTTAACCAAAGTGACTCAATTTTGTTTTGGGCTGCATATACCATCAAGTAAATGATTCTAGATAAAAAAAACCAAGAGGGTTGGTCTATGTTAGACTCCTAAGATGTGACAAACTAAGGTTTGAATCTCAGTTAAGAGAGATATTCATCGTGTCTGACACGCCTTAAATAAAGTTATCTCAAGAGAACCTATGAAAAAACCCAAAACATCCTAGATAAAAATTTTGTCAAAATTGCCGTGTTTCATCATATGATTATATCAATCTCGCTGTGAATCCAAATACGCAGAAGATTGGTTCTTCTTTCTTTTATGATTTCCTTCCTCCCAATGAATGGATTGACCATGAGCTTACGGTGCCTTGTAGAAAGCATAGCCTCATTGTTCACTCACGGAAGATTATTCTCTTCACATAGATCTCGGGATACGAGACCTGCCTTCAACTACGAACTAAGCAGCCTTGAAAGTTGAAAGAAGAGAAACATGTAATCATTTTCACTTAATTTCAAATGTGATTTTAAGAATTTTTTGATTTTTTTTTTTTTGTCAAGTTGATGTTTTTTATTTTGATTCTAGATAGTGTTGGAATATTGATTTAAATTGAAGTGGTGAAACATAGCTTTTGATTTTGGATTGATAATTTACACTATTTTAATACTACAAACTTTCATTTATTCATTTAATAATTTCACTTCCAACGTACTCATCATCAATTTTACAAAACCAATTAAAATATAGACTTCTTGACAAAATTAAAATATAAACTTGTACTGCATCCGGACAAACTATTTCCCTCCTGATTTACTTTCTTCCAGGTCCCTTCTCCTGGGATTATTAAAATGAATAAAAAAACAAAACAACAAACATAAAACCTTTATCTATTTCCCTTTAATTAATGAAATCTATATTTCTACAGACACGACGACACACTTATACAATGGGGCCATCCTACCTCACCTTTAGTATTTGGTAGCCAACTCACCACCAAACCATTTACCCCCGACGTTTACCTTTCTTTTACAAAGCTATCACAACCATGGGTATAGAAATAGAAACACACTATATGTTATCAACAAAAGGGTGGAGACAATACATGATTATTGCTGAGTCATCTTGGTGGAGGACTAGCTCAAAGCTTCCACTGTTATCCTCAATTATTTTCATCTTATCAGAAATTTTCTTTATGAAAGTCGTATTTGGTGGATGTATTATGTGAGAAATCCAATGATAACTGATGTAGCTCGTGGGTCAGGGTAGATGGCCCACAGTAAAATACTCCTGCATTACATAAAGCATGTTGTCAATTTTTAGCAATATGATGAGAAGTTTAAATTTAATGAAACACGTAAAAAAAAGGTAAATGTTGATTGATTTTGATAAAAAAGGCAAGCACCACTTCGAAGAGACTTTTTTCTTTATTACGTTGAAATTAACATTCCAGAGGCATCTCTGGTTGGATTCCAAAGCATATTATTATTGATCATTGATCAGCAATTACTTTTTAACTTTTGATTTTCAAGGAAGAAACAAAAGCACTTGTCACATTTAATAAGTGGAGACTCACCAACTCGTGCTGCCGGATGATTAAGAGCGATGCGTTTGTAGACCGTTCGCCAATTGGGTTTGGCGAAGTGAGTCTTGACACGAGTGCCAGAGACAATGTCCACACCATTCTTTGCATGGTTAATAGACTGCACCATAGCAATAAGAGCAGAGCGAGCATCACCCTGTTCGTAGACGCTGGTGCAGTAGCTGTGTAGCTCAATCAATCCCCTTCTATCCTCCTCAGCTACTTCATTCATAACCCCTTTAAACCAATCAAAGGAACCTTGTTCTCTTGTCACCCAATAGAAGTATGCCCTCCTTGTCTTGAAGTCACTGAACTTAGTGTCTTTATGGTTGGTTGTCACCGGTGATCCTTCCTCTATTGCGAACCCATCTTCCTCTTCCATTGCCTTGAAATTATTGACCATGTCCTTTAGTATACTTATCATTGGGGTGGCCCCTATTCCCAGCCCCACAAGTAAAACCACCTCATACTCCCTGTAGTCTTGTGCTGGTGCTCCATACGGACCATCAATCAGAACTTTAGGAAAAGCACTGCATAATATCATAATCATAAATACAATCATTTTATGTTATTCAACTAAGGGATATGCACATAATTTTTTGAAAACGTCATTGTTAATTACTACTCCCTCCGGTCCTGGATATACATCAATCTTTGTTGACCAAATACATCAACTTTTGTTAGATTCAAATTTTCTCTTATATGATTAATATGCATGACATAGGAAATTCATCATAGTCTTTGCATGATTGGTTCAGATCATCACCACCTGTTAAATATACTTTGGGTAACGTATTTCTTTTTATCTCTTCTTTTTTGGGTTAAAACTTACAAGGTCCTTTTTAGCTTCTTTTCTTTTAACCAGAATAAACTCATCATGTCAAAAGCATCATAATCCATAATACAAAGTTCACAAGTTCATTTCCCCACTTAACAATTAACATTTATCATTTTTAAAAAGTAGGCAAATGAAAAATGCAGAGACTCGCATAGATACTTGTTAAGAAGGTCCGTTAGGTAGACAGTTACTGTAATAAGTATCCTAAATACTCCTTAATTAAAAATAAAATAAAAAATAAAAAACTAATAGCTGAGGTAATCGTCTGCATAAAAACATTTGCAAACAAAAATTCTGCGCCAACATACAGTTTGGCTGGATAAGATTGCATACCAAAGTTTACTGTAAAAATTCTGGGTTCGCTTTGGTTTTTATTGCTATTGCATGCCTACATTTTCAAAAAGCGTCCTTATCACCCTAATAGTTTTTCCCTCAAAGTTCAGATGACAACCACAGTTCGTCCATAAAAAAAAAACAAGATAACAGTCCGTCTATTTGGCCCCGCATAATAAATGCTAACATAATCATTTGAATATAAAACAGGGCATGTGTCAAGTTGTAATGGGATTATGGGAATCTCGGTAACGATAAATTGACATCCAAAGCAAATTGGACAAAACAAAAAACATGTTCTTAATTTACTTTAAACACTTCTCGTAAAAAATAAAATGAAAAAAACACTTTAAACACGTTCTTCAATTATTGGATCCTGTAATATATCCAGTAATGAATGTGGTTCTCTAGCATACATTTTTGCCTTTGTATAACCTTCTTATATTTCAATTAACCAAATATCATAAGGTCTTTAGTCTTTACACAGTTACACTTGTTGGGTGTGAAATTAAGTTTCACTAGCACGTCTTTATAGAGCAGCAGCATCCTAACCTTAGTTATAGGCGCTTCTGTTGGGATTTAAATCACCTATTTTACAGGTGAAGTTAACCAACATGGAACTCACTTTTTGTGGAGTATCTGAATAACTAACTTGAAAACTCATTTTAGTTCATGAAAAAAGTTGCAGATCCAATTTGGTCTGTGAGAACAATAAAAATGGAACAACTTAGTTGTTACATGAACCACCAGTCACAAAATGAACAATTATGTCCAAAAATAATTAAAAAGTGACGGTTTGGTCCCTAATAGTAAATAAAAAGAGACAATTTAGTCTCTCCAACATAACATTTAAATAATTTATTCTTTAATAAATTGTCTACTTTTGTTCTTTGTCTTCTTTAGCAAGAACTTAAGGATGTTAAATTAGGGGCTTAGGTGGCGATTGAGTTTTCTTCTTTAGTATATTCAAGTGAAGTCATTCAAAGCCATAGTCAAATTTTCTTAATTAACAATTATTTATAACAAATTAAAATATATTAGCAGTTATCTAATTGCATTTAAATTTGTTTAAGTGACGAAACCGGACTATAGTTTTTGCATGTTACCTACCATCACATATTTGAAGGGGAAAAATATACCTACTTGCAAAAACAATGTAAGGCATACCTTGGGCAGTTATCTCCTTTCAAGCATTCTGCTCTTAGAAGTCCACTCTGTCCATTGATGGCTGGCTGGCATGCCTGAAAGAAACAAAAGCAATAAGCTTGTTAATTAGGAGAAACCACATCATGATGATGATGATGATAAAAAAATAATAATTATTATTATTATAATAATAATAATAATAATAATAATAATGATAATAATAGTAATAATAACAACAACAACAACCTGTGAGAATTTAGTTTTCAGACCTCGAGTCCAATCACCGAGTATTTTAATGTGAACACTAAGGTAATCATCATTAGGGGCGGAAGTTATAGAAAATGGATGCCTGTGAAATGCATAAATAATGAATTGAGATATATATACATTACATAAATCAGATCATTTGGAAATAAAAAAGTAGGAAAAAGTATGTAGCTGCCCAAGGTTATATGGTGCTATTTAGATACCACATAAACCCACATTTCATATAGAACATGTTTGTTCATAAACAAATACATACCATTCAAGTGGAGACACCGCAGCACAATTGACAAGCATGTATTGTCCACTCTTATAGCTAAACCCTTGAGGTTTTGACATATTAATTGCCAACACATTTCCAGGATAAACAGCCACCTTTAAATTTGACAATAAAATGAAAACGGGATGAGATGAGATGTATATGCTGTCTAAGCTTAGGAAAAGTAATTACGGGAGAACCCATATGTGTCTTCAAATCATATATATACAGTGATGAATAACTTATTATAATTATTTGGTACTTGCCTTCAATATTTTCACAGACTTGATGCTCGATCTAAGAGCTCTAATAAGCCTTTCCAATGCATAAATGGTGATGGGAATAGCCAGATACATCCAAGTCTACAATACACAATAATATTAAGTGCCCGTGATTATATTTAGCTCAAAAAAACTATACAAAATAGACCAAAGTGAGGGTTAACTGAAGGTACTGACCGTTTTCTTATACCATTCCTTACTCAAGTAAAGTTTGGTTCCATGGATAATCAACAGGGTGTAGACAATGATGAAGAGGTGATGAGAATACCAAAAGGCATTGAAACCTGTGAGTTTGCTGAAAGGTTTAGGTAGTTTGGTGCGGTTCCTCCTGAACCTAGGATTGGCCAGTGTAAAGGCTATTGTCATTAGCACAACCATTAGAATCCCTGTTACTCCTTCCCATGATTTGATAAAATGCCAGTAATTCGATGGTTGTTTATCTCCGAAAAAAGGCTTCATCAGCTTGTACTTTTCATTGTTTGCGTGAAGAAGGCGAGGAAAATCACAAACAAGATGATAAATAGCATGTATTCCAACACCAATTGATATTGCCACAGCTATCATCTGCAAAAATAATTTTAATTTTATGCCTTTTCACTTGTGAATGCTGCTATAATTCACAAAACATGTGTGTAATTTATTTTCTTGCCACTCGAGGGAAAAATCAGAAGCTAAAATTACCTTGTGAAAGTTGAGGCCATCATCAAAGGGAACAAAAGCGCCTAGCTTGGTCCTATTCCTGAGCCATGTGATGGTGTTTCGGCAAACAGGCAATAAGATAATAGCCATGTTCAATTTTAGTGTTTCAGCTGCACCTTTTGCCATGCACACACAATGCCCCATCACTTCATATGCAGCTCTTCTCCTATATTGCACAAATTTATAGGCAAATAGACCAAACATAACACCAATCCATAGTGCAAATACCCAAGATCTTTGCCAGTTATCCTGGAAGAAGTACTTGATATCTCTATACCACCTCTTAATAGGATTTTCCTCAATTGTAGGCCTAAGTTTTATGCTCAACATTTTGCTCAGGTCCTTACTGTCTCCCCTTGTAGGTTCTTCTGGTCCATGCAATAAGAGAGTCTCTAGGTTGCCTATCTGTTACAAAAATGATCAAATGATTAATGTCTCAATTCTATAATATTGAAATAGATATTTTTTTAATATGAAGATTATAGTGTAGAATTTGTCATTTAATTTACCAATATGTATCCAGTGTCATCTGGATCTAGTTCTTCCATGATCAAAGCCGCATATTCCTCGGCTTGTATCTGGATGTTTGACAGTTTGTTGGCAGTGGCGCTCAGGCATATAATCTGACAGAAGAATCACATAAAACATGATCAAATAACACATAAAAATCATTCAAGCACAAATTGGCTGATAAAAAACTACTTTACTAATTTTTTTACTGTTAAAGAATCATCAAAAGTAAAGTTCACTACAGGCTGTACAGTTCATATTTAGATCTTTAGTGTTTAATTAATGATACCATACATCTTTTATCTCTTCCTCGTTGATTCTTCCATCTGCATCTTTGTCAACCCTGCATTCCAGATCAATGTTGGTGATATGTTTACGAAGCAATATTCAACAAATACTTGATGCTTACATTAATCAAAACGAAGAATTACATGTCAAAGAATATTTTGAGCCTTGTATCGAAGCTCTGATCAGAAATACAGTCCCAGAACTCCCTAAACTGGATCTTGTTAATAGAACCCCCTTGAATACCTCTCTGTCGAGCAAGAGTATCAAAAAGCTTCTCTGCATATGCCTTAGACTCCTCATTCAATCCTGCAATTGAAGGCAAATAAACACTTAGAAATTTTTCTATAATTATAATCATAGTTTTAAATCACTCTGATTGCGCACTACGATCCTTGATATTGCAGAGTTGTTGTCAAATACAACTGATGCAGCTTTAATAGTTGATGCCATGGACCAATAATGCAATTGCAGAAAATTTAAAAAAATGGTCAAAGTATCAAAATTCTTATCATATCATTTGAAGCAATATAGTAGAACAGGCATACCTATGCATTTAGCAAAGAGAGCACGAGGAAGATATCCATCAGTGGTGGCAGTAAGCTTCTCAAACTCTTTTTCAACTTTACACCACCCTGCACCAACATCAGTCAAGCTGATAAACTTGAGTCCAGTGAGAGCATGAGCCACTGCAGACTTGGTCCTTTCCAACCGTTTTACTTCTGGTCTCGAAAATGTTGCCATTCGCTTCAGCTGCTTTATACG
This sequence comes from Trifolium pratense, assembly GCF_020283565.1. Taxonomy (NCBI): domain Eukaryota; kingdom Viridiplantae; phylum Streptophyta; class Magnoliopsida; order Fabales; family Fabaceae; genus Trifolium; species Trifolium pratense. The sequence continues at coordinate 7,143,396 of NC_060061.1, forward strand.
ATTGGTAGCATTCTGAACAACTGAAGCACCAAATGATTTTTTCGTCTCCAACCTCTTCCCAGTCAAACTCAGTTTCTCATGATCTCCTTCTCCCATGTCACTTTCTGTTATAGTTTTCACACTGTGTAAGGCAACAGAGTCACCTTGAATATCCATGGTCACTTCAACATAGTCTGCATCTTCTTCTTTGTTATAACTAACATCTGTGCCAGCTTTGGACTCGGTAGTGCTTAACTTTCTGCTGTTTTCAGGTGCAATGAGTTCTATATCTGATTCATGATGATGATGAAGATCTGGAGAAGATCCTTCCATGTTGCTGTTCTGTTTGTCTGAATTCTGATTCCACTGATTCAACACTTTATTGTCTCTTTTGTCACACCCATTTGCTCTTTTCTTTATTAGTTACTTACTCCATCTGCTCTCCCTATATATACATAAACATAAGTATGTTGCATTTTTGCAACAGGGAATTTATAATGATATAATAATAGCACATATGATTTTTTTTATCAAAAAGATAATAAAACTTAAAGAATTCATGCATCTTTACTTCTTTTTTTTTACCATTTGATTAACAGATTTTAGCATTTTTAGAGTAAAAATTACACTTTGCAATTCATATTGATTTTTTTAGTCAAACAATTTACATTGATAGATAAGTGTAGAGTCGTAAACTCCTAATCATTTTAAAGTAAAAGGCGCACTTTAAAAGTTAAAAATGTATGAGTTTGGTTGATAATTTAAGTTACAAGCTATTTATCTTTTTTTTTTTTTGGTTTACAATCAGGCTATTTATCATTTATTTATCAGGAACGATTTATTGTCAATAAATGTTCCTAGTATTTATTTTTTGACAAGTAGCTTAAATAATTAATTATTAGTTCAAAAAGATACGTTCTTACCCTTTTTTATGAAATCTTTTTATCCTTTCATAAAACGAAACTTATTTTACACTAGATAAGAAAAATAAATCAATAAAATTATATTTTTTTCCTTAAAGGAGATAAAACTTTAATTTAAGGCTTACTTATACAGTTATACCTTTTCCTATCTTTCATTATTTGGTCGCACCTCTCACTTTCAAGTTGCTAATCTTGCTAATTTTTGTGTGTCGTTTCTCCAACTACCGCACAATGATCCATGTGGGTCCCTTTTTAAAACTCATTTTGTTTTAATAAAATGAGAAATTAAATATGGAGTAATTTTTAAAATTTCAAAAGGTAAACATAAAGTAACGAAAATTTTACTTCAAAATCAAATTTTGAATTTTTTTTCTTTTAGAAACTTTTTATAATGTTCTTAACAATAATCAATCAAAAATACACATTAATTTAATAGTAGGGATTAAAACCTATGTTCATAATAATTTTATAAGGACCAAAATACGCCACTTTTTTTATATGGATCAAAAACAAAATTTAGTAACTTTATTGAGACTAAAAAAATATTTAACCATAATTTGTATGATGCAACAATGATGTCACTTCCATGTAGAGTGGATCATCTGCGATTTATGTTCAATTTGTCACCATAAACTTAACTCAATTGATAGTATACTCTCTCTATCCTTATTTACAAGCAAAACTCTACTTCTTAGATTCATTCAACAACAGATGCATCTGGTCTATAATAATATATGTCAGATACAATAATCATTCAATGAACCTAAAAAAGTGACTTTTGCTTATAATTAAGGATGAAGAGAGTATATAGAGATTAGGATTCAAACCTCATAAATTCATCTTATTCATTAATTTAACCACTAAATTAGTAATTTAAAAATTTAGAGAAAAAAAAATCATTTTTACAATGCTATGGATGAATTTAGTAATTTGTTGGTTATCTTTATTTAAAAGTTGTACAGAAGTTTGTGATTTTCTTTAACAAGTATTCTCTTCGACCTTATTTATAAATAAAAAGTTACTTTTTAGATTCATTGAACAATTGATGTATCTAGCTTAAATATAGACTAAATACATTGGTTTTTCAATGAATCTAAAAAGTAACTTTTGCTTATAAATAAGGTCGGATGGAGTACGATAGATTCTTATTGATTGGGTGTACCGTGTGCGTGGGTTAAAAAGGACCTACTACTATGTGGGAGTGGATTACTTGAAGTGACATTACCATCCAGTTTAATCACAGCCCTACAAAAAAATAAAGAGAGAAAAAAGTTGAAAAAATAGATGATGGTTGATGGCTCAGATTAAAACATGAGGGTATCCAGTGAAATTGAAAATTCCACCCGGAGGGGATCCATTCCCACTACTATGTATATGCCCCTTTTCATTTTTGGAAATTATCTAAGCTGGCTTTTTTACATAACTAAACTGGCTAATTGAATTTAGCAATTAATTAATTTGTTTGTATTATTCATTTAGATAGTGAGTTTGCATCTTTTGACTTTGCATGCAACACTGTGAGACAGATAGCAACGTTGTTCTATACCCCCAAAAAAGAAGACAGTGGTGTTTACTTTGCATTGTATTGTTTCTATTCCTTATCTTTTTCTTTAAAGTCACTCAAGCAAAAATAATCGTTTCTTTCTTTCTTCTTTTACATTTTTCAACAAACATGTAAATTTTTTATATTTATTAATTACTTTCCACCATTCCACGATAAATGTTACATTTGTAACCAAAAAAAATTGTCGAAAAACCCGTGAAACCAGTTGAACTAGACACGTCTTTTGATAGAACCGAGTTTAAATTATGAGTGAAATATTTTTTTATTAGACTTTATTTAACTTGTAACTATTAAAATCTTCTTTCATTAAAATTTGAAGGTTAAGGTAAGAAAAAAAATAGAACAAGGCATATGTCATTCCGTTTCACCTGACCAGCGAGGATCCCCCACATTGTACCAAAACCTTTGAAATAAGGATAAGCACCGTAATGTGGGGCATATATCATGTGACTTCTTCACCGCTTTGAATCTTTGATATCTTACGAATGCCACGATGCATTACACTAAAGCAATGCTAATTGCTAAACGACGTTTAATTGAAATCCAAGATTAAAATAAAGTATTGCACATGCAGTTGCATAAGTTAATTAGTAGTAGTGTGGTACCTTTAATTATTTATTAAGTATCTATTTGTCACTTTCAATTACAGCTTTCTAAATTGCTATTCAATACTAATAGTTTATTTTGTTTTCTTTTTATTAAATATTTACTTAGTCAATCAAGGAAATATCATTAAAAAATGACGATAAAATATTATGAATTAACATCTCAATAATTCAATTAAAAGGTTTGGGATATTTCTTATGCCCGAAAATTTCTTGTAGCAAAAATATATTGTACATCATTTGAAAGTGATGGGACATTGCTACTACTTGCTAGCATATAGTCTAGTAAAGAACCAAACTACAATATGCATTATTTGGTACGAAATAGTGTAAATTAAAGCATGTGAAAGAAATACCTTGACGAAAAAAGCATGTGAAATACAAAGCGTCTACTTAAACCTAAACTTTCTGATCCACACATATTTTATGTAGGGTTTTCCTTTCCCTATCTTTATGTTTGTTGTCCTCTTCTAGTCTTCTGTATGCATGTTACACGAGATGTTGGATAAAAGTAGGGGCGGGTATGGTTCGGTTTTGGAAGAAAAGTGAATCGAACTGAACCAACTGTTTTCAAAATTCATAGTAACTGGATCAAACTGAATTGTTTGTCTTTCAAACTGAACCAAACTGAATTGTTAAAGTGGTTCAGTTTTATGGTTTTGAACCAAATCATAACTATTTTTTCACTAAAAATAATTGAACAATTAAACCAAATTGAACCGAACCAAACTGATAATCATGAATCGAACCGAACTGTTTCAGTTCAGTTTTAAAACTGTTAGTTATGGTTCAGTTTTTTTTTTGTTTGGTTCGGTTTGGTTTTTGGGTTATTTGCATGAAATCAAAATTTTAGAGTAAAAATGAAATCATACATGGTCCTTAATTCTTTATGCATGAGAATGATATACATAGCCCCAAAGGCAGAGTCAATATCGTAAATACAAGGACAGATACGACGTCATCACCATTAATGATTGTCGGAATAATAACTTAATTAACTCTCGATCATTCTGAGGTCGGGTGTTATTACAAATGCGCCAACTTTTGTGACCGCTGAACATAGATGTTTCGACTTGAGGCAACATGCTTGTTCGGCCGAGCTTGACGCCTAACTGGACCAAGCTCGACGCCAAATTGGACTTACGCCAATCCATAACACTTCTCTATCTCTTTCTAAATTTCAATCTCTCTTCAATAAAAAATAATAAATAAATCAAGATAGAGTAAAATTAAAGAGTAAGGAGAAATGTAGAGAAATTTAAGATGAGAAGATCTAGTTTACTACGATTATATGAAAAATAATGAGATTTACCTATCATGCTTCAATAGTTGATTTTCTTTTCTTTAAGTTAGTTCTATATATGAATTGTCTTCGTGATCCATTTAATTGTCAACTTATTTTTATTTTCTATTCAGTTTTTTTTTCCTTGGCTATGTGAATTGTTTTCATGATTCATTGTTTAATCGTTTCTCTATCATTGATATTGCGTTAATATTATTATAATATCTAAGTGATTATTAGATTGTATTTTTATTTTGAATTAGATAAGTTTTTCGACCTTAAAATATAGCGAATTTTAGTTTTAGCCCACAAAATGAAAGGGAAATGTTTTGATTCTCTTAAAATTTTATGTTTTTAATCCTAATGAATATAATTTTGACGTGTTCATGTCAATTCTTAAATATAATACGAACATTAAAAAAAAATTAACATAATAGATAAACATATAATGAACACATAATGCAAACTTTTTTTTTTATGTCATTCACTCTTGTAATTTTTTTTTTTAAAAAAAAACAATCATCTTTTGAAAATCTAAAAATCCATAAAAAAAAAATTTGAAACTCTTATTATAAATCCACTAAAATCTGAACTTAATATAATTTTGATGGTAAAAAATATTTAAAAAAAATCTTAAAATCAATACAATCCTATAAAATCTTTGATATTTTTTTTGTTAAAATTGGCTCTCAGAATTTCAATCCAATACACCCTGTAAGAATATAGACGATTCATATGTTAAGATAAGATTTTAATTGTTTTTAAATTAAAAATTTAGTCTAAATATTTCTAATTCTAACCGCTCACAGTTCATACGTCCTTACACATAAAAGTTAGATAATTCATTTTCCCTACAAAAGTCCAACCCCTTTTAACCATTCCAAAATCATAATTTTGGAGGGAAAATAATTTAGAGCGAAAATTCCCCAACACACTTCTTCACAAATAAAAAAACTTCCTTTTTCCTCTTTCAAATTTTTCTTCTTCTCATTTTTCCCTTTCAATTTTCCTCTTCCAATTCGAATCTATCACCATCATCATGGATTCAGATTCCAACCACAAGAGACCCTTCCAACATAATCCTTCTTCAATTTCAGCCTCCGTCGTTTTCAACCATTTCGAAGTTCCTCTCTTTTCCGCCACTCAAAACGGCGCCGTTTCGATCTGCAAATCTATGCATCTTCACGCCGACAAACCGTACTTGATTGGCCGGAAGTCTCGTGACTGTGAATTCGTATTCAACGACCGCCGTGTCAGTAAACGACACTGTCAGATCTTCTTCGACGGTTCGCTTCGTAAACTTTACATTCTGAGTGGGGTTTTATCACTCACTGATTCTACCGTTAATTCAAAATTTCGACTTGTTCATGAGTTTAGGAAAAGAGTGAGGTTTTCTCGCGGGAGTGAGGGTTTTCCGTTTCTTGAAGCTTCTAATGGTGTTTTTGTTAATGGTGTTGAAATTAGAAAGGGAATGGCGGTGGAATTATATGAAGGGGATAGGGTTTCGCTTGTTTGTGGAAATCTGAACGGTTCGTGTGGGATTCGGAATCGGATTGGGTTTGTTGTAGAGAGAATTGTTCTTGAAAATTGTGTTGGTGATGATGATGATGATGATGGTGAAATTGATAGGTTAACATTTTCAGGGCATTCTCAAAGTGGGAAAAGGAGTAAGAGGGTTTTTGCGGTGAAGGCCAATGATACGAAATTTGATGGGGTTGTTGGGAGGGCAAGGTTTCTTGTAGATAGGTGTAGAGATATATTGCTCAGTGATGATCCTTTGTCTTGCATTTTACGGTCTGATTTGGATTTGCAATGTGGATATAAGCGTGCTTTTCGAACCGGGTTAGTGCAGAAGGTGGTGGAAGATAATGGTGTTGATATTGTGCAGTCAAGTTCTGCTTTACTTTGTGAAAGTAAAGGGATGGATTTGGAGGGAAATGGTGGAAGTTTTTGTCCAAAAGAGAATTTGGAAGTTGATTGTGTTAATGTTAATGCTTTTGCTGATAAGAATTTGAATTTGGTAGTGTCAGATTATATTGAGAAGGATAATGTTTCTTCTGATGGCAATAATGGGCAGGGTGAAAATGGATGCAATTTTTATCCACCTCCTGGAAAGAATTTTTATCTTAATCGCCTTGAATTTATGAACCATGACTTGTCGGGTCTTGATAAATCTATATCGCTCAATGAACTTATTCATCCTATTGAAAGCATGACGAGGATGTTTATTGCAACATTTACAAGTGACATACCATGGTGGGTTCGTCTAAAATTTCCCAATGTATTATTTTCCTTTGATGATATTCATATTGTTTTTCAAACCATTTTGCTCCTTGATTTGTGTTTCGTTTTAGTGCCTCCTTGTGTTTACATGTTTGATAACCTGCAATGTGCATTTTCATTACATTTATACCGATGGACGATGGTTATTTCAATACCATGTGTGAACTTTAGCACTTGAAGTTGTTTTATTTACAACCCCTAACAGAGTTGTCTTGCTAGGTTCTTGACATATTGCAAGATTCCTTTACATCTGCCAGTTACAATCGCCTGTCAGAATACCGAGAAATGTTGGAGTTCAAAGCCTGATGAAAGAGTATCTGTGCCTTACCATAATTATCCTAACCTAGTTGTAGTGTAAGGACTTTTTTCCTTTTTGTTTAGTGGTGGGAATAGACAGCTTAACCTTTTTCTCCTCTCTGGTAATTTACTTTCTTGTTGAATATTAGGCATCCTCCATTCCCTGAAACCATAGCATTTGGTAAAGACCGCAAGAGACATGGGATAGCTTGCCATCACCCAAAGTTGATTGTTCTGCAAAGAGAAGATAGTATTCGAGTTGTCATTACATCTGCTAATTTGGTGGAAAAGCAGGTATTTTGTTAGCCGGACTTCTAGTTATTAATATTACTAATACATAATTTTTATCTTGCAATTTGGATAGAAAAATGTTGCTTTCTTGGGATGCGATTTATTAAATTATTAATTTAGACATCAAATGCTTGGTGGTTCATTGCACTGATTGGTGAAATGTTTATAGTTTAGGAGTATTGTTCCTTTGTGGTCTTGTATCCACATTCTATCAGAAGTGATGTACTTAATTCGTTTTTCTAGCATGATTGAATATAAGGTTAATCATGCTTGGTTGTGCGTTGGAAGTTAGAATGATGCTCTTCTATGGTGACGAATGAAGACCTGTACTCATTTAGTAAAGAAAAACTTACCATTATGTAGAAAAACTTACCAAGCATAGTGAGTAGGTTTATCTCTATGTTATGTTTATATGTCATTAATATAACAATATTTTGATCAATGTTTATTGCTATGTAGTGGAACAGTGTGACTAACACTGTATGGTGGCAAGATTTCCCTCGTGCCATTTTGGTTGATTTTGCTTCACTTTTCCCAAAAATATATGATGATGAGATTCATAGAGACTCAAAATGTGATTTTGCTGCTCAATTGGCTGGGTTTATGGCATCACTTGTTATTGATGTACCTAGCCAGGCTCACTGGATTACTCAGCTCACAAAATATGACTTTGGCGGTGCAACAGGGCATCTTGTTGCTTCAGTACCTGGAGTTCACCTTAATAGAACTTCTATTCTGTCAGAATCCTATCAGTCCTCTTCTGTAAGTATTTAAGTATGTCATGTAAAGATATTGCTACTTAATTAAGGTGATGGCTGACTGCCTTGCCACTGCATCTGTACTGTTATTTTCGGATATAAACAATATCTTTTCTTGGCCGTGTATATTTGAAAAACTGCACCCAGGGCAAACCTAACTTATAGGTGGGTTGGAATATTATTGGCTTCATTGGCAGTGTATATTGTCTTAAAATTTACTCATTTAATTTTTATTTATTTATTTTATTATTAGTATAAGATTTTATCAAAATTCGTGATTTGATATCAAAGTGTCATAATCGAACACAAAATAATAACAAACAAAACTCTGAAAAAATAAGTTAAATCAAATTGAAGAAAGTTTTGTGTATTATCTAATCTTTTTTTTTTCATCTTTATTATTTTATACCCTACTCTTATTCTAAAATTTCATTTAAACATAAAGCGCTCTTCTTCTTTTTTTTTTTCTGTTTTTTTTTTTTTTTTTTTGTATAACACATAGCCTGGACAATAAAGAAATTAAGTTTAACCCAAATAGTAGTGATGGAAGGCCAAATAAGAAATCAGAGAAGAAAAAAAACATCTGGAAGATGAATAGTAGCAGTGGCTTACAGAAGTTCTGGAACTTCTATTTTGTTAAGTGTATAGAGAAGATCCTTGTTTTTGTGTTAATTTAGCCTTATTGTTAGCCATAATTTGATTTGATGTCTTTGTTAAAGCCACTTTCTGCTCTGGATTTTCTAACTGCAATTTATACTCTTATAGACACTAATTGCAATGCCTTTTGTCATCTGGTTTGTAGTTTCTTGGCTCAGTTGTGGCATCTGTAGTTGGTTTGAGCCATCTTTTCCGTACTGTGGCGGACTCAAACGGTGCAGGTCTAAAAGCACTGGCTGCTGTCCTTGGAAAGTCTTGTAATAATGCTTATGGGACGTTCAAGATTGTTTTAAGAAGAAATCACAATGTGCCTGCCGATGAAAATGCTGTTAGCGTTCTTGTTCCCAAGTCTGATCAAACTTCTGAGGGAGGTAAAAGCTACATTGCTTCGGATTTTTGTTGTGCCATTTGTATTGATCCCTCATTCAGTCATTTGTCTTATGATTTTGAAATTTAGTTTTATTTCCTTATCTTTTTTGTGTTTTGGACTTAACAGTTGTATTTTCCATGCTGTCAGTAACAGAAATAATAAATAATGCTTTTTTGTTCCTATCTGTAGATTATGTTCAACTTGGTTTTTTGCCTAGAAATGTAGCAAAATGGGTTTCTCCTCTTTGGGATGCTGGATTCTTTGCATTTTCTGGATATGTTTTTCCAAAAGAGGCCCTTGCAGCTGCTTTGGGAGAAAACTGCCAGAAAGTTCAACTGATACTGAATGTGTCAGAGGTATGTTGGATGTGTCTTCTATAGGATGACTTGGTTATTGTCTTCGTATATGTGATCTGATATTTATAAAACTTGTAGGGGCATCATTTTCGAGATATGTCAAAGATGATGCAATCTGAACAAATTGCTGCTTTTTGCTCACTCATTGCTTCAATGCAAAGACATTATGGACTCTGGAGACTACAAGAGGTAAGTTGCACTAAAATGGGAATACTTTTTGTTTTGAATTTTTTATTGAAGTGGTTGCACTTATTTTAATGTTGGGGCCAAGGTTATATTTGATTTCCTTTTGTTGTTTGGTTGGATTTAATGAGTTAAAAATTTCTTTTTTTGTTGCATAAACACTTTCCAATCTTCTTGCATATGGATAAAGTTTATGCTAAAATAACTTTTGACATATCCAATAACTTTTGACATATCCAATTATGTATAATAACTATTACTGTTTATAATAGGTTCTGAATAAATATAGATGGCCTGAATCATTGAAGTCTGAAATTGTATATGGTAAGTCCATTTTATTGAATATTATAGAGTACAATGCCAACCCTATTTCACTAGAAGTTCAAATCAACTAGCTGACCTTTTCCCCCATTCTTTTGGACTATTTTGTTTGGTCTTTTTTTGTCTATCAGGTGCTTCTTCCATTGGTTCTGTCAATTCAAAATTTCTTGCTGCATTTTCGGCTGCTGCTGGGAAGAAATCACTGCAACATTTTGATTCAGAAGAGTCTGATCCTGAAGTAATTTGAAGGCCTTTGCTTTTTCTATTGGATTTGCTTGAATTTTTTTACATATCTGCTGCTAGATGCATGATTCATTAAACTTGTGTGTTCATTGACAGTGGGGCTGCTGGAATGCTAGGGAAGAATTGAAGAATCCTTCTGTTAAGATTATTTTCCCCACTATTGAAAGAGTGAAGAATGCTTATGATGGGATTTTACCTTCAAGACGTATTCTTTGTTTCTCAGAGGTAATATTATTTTCTTATCGGCTTTGAATGGGTAAAGGCTGTGTCTTGCAATATGTAATATTTTTTCAAGTTATATTCCTTTGGTACCTTTTATTTTATAAGGAAACTGGTGAGAGAGAGAGAGAGAGAGTTCGCTCCCAGTATTATTTCCAGACGTTCTGTGTATGAACCTCTTCAAACGGGACTTATTGCTATTGATTCTATGATCCCTATAGGGCGTGGCCAGCGAGAATTGATTATTGGGGACAGACAGACAGGTAAAACAGCAGTAGCCACAGATATGATTCTCAATCATCAGCCGACGACTACCCCCTATCCTACCCAGATAACATTTTATAATTAGTTTTGGAACTTTTTTCGAATTTATCTTAAAGAGGTGAACTTTTGATGTTATAGATGCTTTCGCGTAAAGAACTGATTCTCTCCATTTGAACAGAGAACATGGCAAAGGTTGAAGACGTTAGATGTACTTCATGATGCCATCCCTCACTCTCATGAAAGAGTAGGACATCCAATGCATACCAAGGTAACTAACTGTACCCTAATTCTCCTGCAGTCTTATGTTTTGATGATTAAATGTTTAATAGAAAATATACTCAAGTTTTTTTTTGTTTTTCTTGGGATTTTTGGTGCGCATTTTCTTGATCTCGACATAATTTTAAACGTATTTAGGTTATATCTGTCACGACAGCACTCGAATTACCATATTAATTTAATAAATATTGCACCAACCTCCCCGCACCCCACCACACACACACAACACACCAATGTATCCCAAAATGAGTAGGTTTCGGAGGAATCATTTATTAACTTTGATTCATGCATGCGGTGTGATTGTCATTGGATTTCCTTTTTTATATATGTCATGCTGCTCTATAGGGAGATTTGACTCCTTTAAGGATGAAAAAGTAAAACATCTTAACCATTATAGAGAAAATCAACAATTAATAAATTATGAATTTGGAGGATATAAGGATGGCTTGGTGGCTGGGGCGGAGGAGTTAAGAAGTAGAGTGTGATAAGGAGGTTGAGGGTTCAATCCCCACTCCCAGCATAATACTGACAATAATAATATTGGCCGTTTAAAAAAAAAACTATGAATTTGTTAAAATCTACTCCTTTGATTTTCTCATTAATTATGGAGATGCTTCACTTTTCTGTCTAATATGAACTCGCAGGTGGTACGCAGATGCTTCTGGTCTAGGAGGGGCGCACCTTCGATTGGTTGGGTATACTGTGGGTCTCATAATTTTAGTGCTGCTGCCTGGGGGCGACAAATTTCAAATCCATCTGGTACAAAAACAGACGGACCTCATAAAGGAGATCCATCTGTGAATTCAGCGCTTCATATTTGCAATTATGAACTTGGGATTATATTTACTTTTCCTCCAAAAGAAAATAATGATTTTCCTAAAGCTAAAAGCACAAAATTAGACGATATTATTCTGCCATTTGTTGTTCCTGCTCCAAAATATGGATCTCAAGATAGGCCAGCTACGAAGCTTGCTATGAGAGAGGCGATGACTGAACTTGCTGAACGAGAGGGTGAGAAACAAGCTGAAGAAGAAATGATGGAAGAGATTCTTGAGGAAGAGGAAGAAATAGAAGAAATTAATTGTGTTGGAGAGGAGAAGGAGGAAGAGAAGGCATATGCTGATATACTCTGGAGTCAGGTTGATTCTTCCCACTCCCAGGACAGTGACGCAGTAGCTATGGCGCAGTCAACATGAGTATATTGGTGACATTGGTGTTGGGGGAGTCGCGGTATCTGGTCGCAACATACAAGGGTGGCTTTCAAACCTACATAAATAATTGCAGATGTCCAACTTAATCTAAGATATTAATTAGGATTGAAGAGCAAAGTTGTTGACCTGCGGTTAAGAGAAACTGATTAGGACTTGTCCAACAACGATTTGTCTGATGCAAATTGATTTATATTTGGAGCAGGAAGTGGTGCTTCCAACCTCATGTAATTCAGTCCATTTTAGGCATGACGAATTATTGATACCACTCTCTTGCTTCAGGTCCCAATCTGATTTGCTCTGTGCACCTTGTTGCTTCAATTCCACCTCTAAATGGGGGTTTTTAGTGAAATATATTATAAAGATAAACAGAATGGGAGGACCACCAATAACATTTCTTATAGCTCTAATTAAGGATTCAATTGGAGGATTTGAAAGTGATAGTTAGATGATTTGTGTATAGCACTGTAATTATTATTTTTCTGCTAAATCTTGATAACCAGCGTTGGAAACCACCGACTGGATAAGAGGCGGTTGCTACCAATAGACCCCCAGTTAGGCTTAAGGATTCCAAATTTTCATAAGATCAAAATGCTGTCACGGTGTTTGCAGTCCGAGTGGGGTTAGCATACCTGAACATGGCAAAATCTTCTGCAGCATGGTATACTATATTAGATCTGTAAAGCGTAAGGCTTTACATTGTTGTATCTTTGAGCATTAATATTTGATTCGATACATTCCTTGTAAGTAATAAACTCCGAAAAGGCTGCTGCAACCACCTCTTATTGGATTGTGTGTGAAGTATACACTATAGTTAGTTAGTATGGTTAGTAACTGTAAGTCAGTTGGCTAGCTTACATGTTGTTAGATAGTTTACAGTAGTTAATAAGCTCTATGGACTCTAAATAGAGCGACACTGTAATTTATTGATCATTTTTCAATATGTAACACTGATTTCAGAGATTGTAAGATCAGTCTGTGTATATACTTGTAGTCTGTTAAACCTGTTTATTACATAGTGAAGTGAAATGATTGTTGTATTTTTTTTTACTGGATGATTGTTGTATTGCTTGAGACAGTAAACAATATTAGTATATGGTAGTCATCCCACATTTTTAGGTCAATGAAATGCCGTTTTGCTTTTCAACTTCTACAAGTTTGAATCTTTTACGCTACTTATAAATTGAGTTTGAATTTTTTTTTTTTTATTATTGGCTATAGAAAAGTTTATGTCTCTTGAAGGTTCTCCCAACATTGTATTGAAGGCAAATACTAGGGCACTAGTTAGGGTAATTATCTTGTGACTTATACAATCCAACATTTTTTCTAATTTTTTTCTTTCTTCCTTAACTAGTGCCCCGGGGGCACTGGTTAGCAAGATCCTTCATAAAAAATTATTTTTGAAATACAACTTTTTGAAAAAATTAAGATTTTGACTATGTTTTGATCTTCAACGATGTATGTTTATGTTATATGATATTAAATTTGGTATTTTAATTTAGAAAAAATGAATATAAAAAAACTTTTAATATTTTGAAAAACAGTTTTATAAAATATATTTTAAAAAATACAAAGAAAAATTTGTCAAAAAAAACATGTTCAAAGTGAATTTTTTCCTCGAAGGAATTTTTTTGGGGTAACCTTCTGTAATCTATTTATGTTTTTTAAACTGTGTCAAAAAGAAATTTATGTTTAAAACTAAACTGATAAATGGAAAAATTATAAATGAGTAATTGACGAAACATTTTCAAGTCCGAAAACCACACTCTCTTTTCTCTGCTCGTGCTTCGCAATCGCACTGTTCAGGTACCCAATTCTTTGCTTCCAACGTCAAATTTTATGCCACTGTTTTTCATTTTCCATCTGTTTCAATCTTAAAGTTTAGTCTTTCTATATAATAGTATATCATAATCAAATTATCATATTTAGGTTTTATGGCATTTCATAGGGTTTTGCAATTTCAATCCATTTAGCACAAATCACTAATTTATTACAGCCCCAATTTAAAGTGACTAGGAACAAAATACAATCTTTTATTCAACTTAAACTAATTTATTACCATATGATTTATATATATACTAGCGGCCAGGAAAGCGCGTTCCGCGCCTGATTGTGTCTAACTTATGTCCAAATGTCTTATATTACGGTGAGTTTGTTAATAAAAAAAATTTACTGCTAAAAAAAATTGTGTCTTATATCATGTGAGTTTGTTAATAAAACATTTTTGTTGCTACTAAAAAAATCAAGGGTATTGTTGTATTCTCTTTATATATGGTATAGATATTTACTACTTTTTATCTGTCTTAGACGGAGTGACAAATATCACTGAAACTCACACACACCGGTTGTTATGGATTCGAAGTGGGTGAAAGTGTCTTGCCTAACGATCTCAGCATTTGTCGGTTGGACGACGGCTTGTGGACATTTATACATTTACTTTATATGGGTTTATAAATAATATACACTTGATCTGAAAGTTGAAAATGATTTTTTTTTTTCATAAAAAAAAAGTAATATACTTGCTGCTATATGGAATGAGTTATCTCTTATTGGTTTGTTATACATGTATAAATATGTTTGTTTTGTTTTGAGAAATGTAGCATTATGGAAAAAGATTGGAAGCCAAAGATTGGTATGGTTTTTTATAACATTGAAGAAGCTTGGAAGTTCTGGGTTGATTATGGTGGAAGACTTGGATTTGGAGTGAGGAAACAATATACACACAAGAAAAAAGATGGCTCAATCAGTTCTTGTAGGTTTGTTTGTTGCAAAGAAGGCTTACGGAAGCCAGACAAGCGAGATTATAAAACAATTAATCCAAGACCGGAGACTAGAACAAATTGTCGAGCAAGGATAGGACTTAAGCATACGGGTGGACAATTTATTGTGTATGATTTTGTAGAGGAACATAACCACAATGTACATCTACAAGAAACCATTCATATGTTGTCATATGAACAAAAAGTTTTAGAAGTTCAATGCCATCAAATTGATCTAGCAAATGATGACGGCCTACAACATAGGGCATCACTTGATTTAATGAGTAAAGAAGTGGAAGGTAGTAGTGACTCTGGATATACTCCCCCCGATCAAAAGCATAATATCCACAAAAGAAGGAAGATGAGTTTGGTAAATGGGGAAGTTGGGCATCTATTGCAATACTTTCAAAGACAATTGGTTGAAAATCCAACTTCATACCATGCCTATCAAATGGATGCTGAAGATCGAATCACCAATGTGTTTTGGGCAGATGCAAGGATGCTAATTGATTATGGGTATTTTGGTGATGTGGTTTCTCTTGATTCAACATACTGCACCGATTGTCCGCACATACCACTAGCAGTGTTTTCAGGATTTGACCATCATCGAGGAACGGTGATCTTTGGGGCTGCGTTATTATATGATGAAACAGCAGAGTCCTATAAGTGGCTCTTTGAGAAATTTCTAGAGGCACATAAGCAGAAAATGCCTCAAACATTTTTTACTGATCAAAACCAGACAATAGAAAAAGCATTAGCTGTTGTTATGCCTGGAACTTACAATGGCTTATGTACGTGGCACTTGATGCAGAACTTGGACAATTTAATGAAGGACAAGTCCGATTTTATTGTTGACTTTAAGAAGTGCATGTATGACTATGAAGATGAAGAACAGTTTGAAGAAGGTTGGAGAACCCTCCTTGTAAAGTATGATGTTAAGGAAAATACTTGGTTGCAAAGAGTGTACACTATAAAGGAGAAATGGGCAGCTTGTTATATGAAGAAAGCTTTTACATTAGGAATGCAAAGCACCCAACTTAGTGACAATGTGAATGTAGAAATTAAAAGTTTCATGAATGCAGACTTGGATATAATCAAGTTTTTCGAGCATTTTGAGGGTGTTGTAGAAGAAAAGCGATATAATGAACTGAAGTCTGAATGTGAAGCACGCCAAAATATTTCAAGACTCAAGTACCCTTATTCTGGTATCTTACAAAGCGTGTATGGGCTTTATACTCCCACTATTTTTGATCTATTTCAACACGAGTATGAGTTATTTGAAGCATGTTCCGTGAAGAGCATGAACAAAAATATGAACATGCAAACACCCACAATTGATTTTGTGATTGCCATGGTAAGGGATTTGGGAGAGTGGCAAGTGTCTTTTGATTTGGATAAGACTTCAATTAGTTGCTCTTGTCGTAAGTTTGAGAGCTTTGGTATACTTTGTTGTCATTGTATAAAGGTATTTATTCATATGGACGTCAAATCAGTGCCCGCACGTTATATCCTGAAAAGGTGGACAAAGTTAGCAAGAAGTGGGGCTTTACCTAATGTTGGTGTTAGTGACGTGGTAGAAGATGTAGATCTATCCCCATCGCAACGCTACAAAAAAATTTGTCCCCGCCTTATTAGGATAGCCATTGAAGCGTGTAGAAGTAAAGAAACATTCTTGTTCCTTAGCAAAGTTATTGATGAATTAGATAGGCAAATGTTGGAGTTTCAAAATAATCAAGTAAGTGTAACTCCAAGTCAGTTCCTTAGCAATATAAGAGATAGCATGTAGCATTTGGTTTTGTCTTCTGTGTAAGAAACCAATTACTCTTTAAATCAATGTCACTGGTTTTACTAGCTTATTGTAAATTTCCGCAATTATATGAGCATTTCTTCCAACTAATGCAATTTCTTATCACATCCTGAGGTGAAACATTTGCTTGTGTCTTTCAAATTATAAGAACATTTTGATAAGGATATCACAACATTGACCGATCCAGAAAATGTGAAGCAAATATTTTCAGGTTGTTTGACTTCTTTTTGGATATAGTTCTCGTTGTTTTTCGGGTATAGGTTTTTCAGTATATGTTGGATGCAAATGTTATGGTTCCTGTCTGCGGGAAAATTTTGGACCTGCAACATTTTTTTTTTTATCTAATATATCTCAGCTGTTTTAGAGAGAGTGATGCAAGTATCCGGTTGCAATCTCAACCTTCCTCACTGTATGTCTCTTAATCCTAGTAATTTTGTGAAAAATGATCTATGACTCTATTTCATGTGGTCACTTACTTGACTTGAGCCACAGCTTATGACTTGCATTTTCAGAAGCTTGGTAGATAGATAGGTGAAAAATTATTCCAGGGAAGATGGTAAGAATAATGAGAATTTACTGAATGAGAAAATATTAGTTTGTGCATTACAATCACATTTTGAGCTAGTTTCCTCGAAAAGTGACAAATACACTGTTTCGTTTCTGGTTGTATGTTTATAATTTTTTTAACTAATTGATTAGAGACTCATATTTTCTAACTTAGACCCTAGTTAGGTCTAAGTTAGCAAGGTGCACCTTTTCAATTGGACCAAAATACCCATTCTTTTTAATTAATTAACCAAAATACCCATTAATAGACGCGGATCCAGTGTCGCGCGCGTACCGAAGGACCATGGTTACAGACCGTTGATTTCCATCAGACAGCCAATATCTGATCTCATCAAGACTGTCTGATCAATCCGACAGCCCAGATCATCCTGATCCATCAGATTCCAGCGCGTGCGCCACACTGGATTACACCCTGGAGAGAGAAAAATTTGCTTTTTAAAAGTAGGACACGTGTCACACAATGGTTGGCTGGACGTGATTTTTGTTCATTTAATACTTTGAACTCAATTATTTCGTTGTAAATTTTTTTTTTTTTTTTTATATACCAAAATTCATAATTTTTTTTTTCTACAAATAGAGACTTGGTTCGTTTGATTTGGACACCGAAAAAAAAATGCAATTTTTCACTACCTTAATCTCATTTTTTGTCTACTAAATACGTTACTTGTGTGTTGTAATTTAACACGCACCACTCAACCAACTCACTGAAACCATTATACCAGGAAAATAATAGATAATATTCTGGAACTTTTGGTATATTTTATGAAATTTTTGGAGACCTGAAACTATTTTTAGTTAATTAAATGAGATAAAACGGTAATTAAAAACTAATGTTTGCTTCTGAAACCATTTTACTGGTAGAATGGTTGCACATAGTTGTATTCTGAAACCATTTTACTGGTAGAATGGTTTCAATGAGTAATTTATTAATTGTGTTTGCTTCTGAAACCATTTATCTGGTACAATGGTTTCAGAGAGTTGTAATCTGAAACCATTTTGCTGGTAGAATGGTTTCAGTGAGTTGATGTAAGGTAGTGAAAAATGAGATTAAGGTAGTGAAAAATTGGGTTTTTTTTTTCTGTGTCCAAATCAAACGAACCAAGTCTCTATTTGTAGAGAAAAAAAAATTATGAATTTTGGTATAAAAAAAAAATAAAAAATTAATTTACAACGAAATAATTGAGTTCAAAGTATTAAATGGAAAAAAATCACGCCCAGCCAATCAGACAGCGACACGTGTCCTGCTTTTAAAAAGTAGATTCTTCTCTCTCCAGGGTGTAATCCAGTGTGGTGCACGCGCTGGAATCTGATGGATTCGGATGATCTGGGATGTCTGATTGATCAGACAGTCTTGATGAGATCAGATCTTGGCTGTCTGATGGAAATCAACGGCCTGTAACCATGATCCTGCGGTACGCGCGCGACACTGGATCCGCGTCCATTGATGGTAATTTGATTAATTAATTAAAAAGAATGGGTATTTTGGTCCAACTGAAAAGGTGCACTTTGCTAATTTAGACCCAACTGGGTCTAAGTTAGCAGCCCCCATATATATATATATATATATATATATATATATATATATATATATGGGGTTTTCTAACTTAGACCCTAGTTAGGTCTAAGTTAGCAAGGTGCACCTTTTCAATTGGACCAAAATACCCATTCTTTTTAATTAATTAACCAAAATACCCATTAATAGACGCGGATCCAGTGTCGCGCGCGTACCGAAGGACCATGGTTACAAACCGTTGATTTCCATCAGACAGCCAATATCTGATCTCATCAAGACTGTCTGATCAATCCGACAGCCCAGATCATCCTGATCCATCAGATTCCAGCGCGTGCGCCACACTGGATTACACCCTGGAGAGAGAAAAATTTGCTTTTTAAAAGTAGGACACGTGTCACACAATGGTTGGCTGGACGTGATTTTTGTTCATTTAATACTTTGAACTCAATTATTTCGTTGTAAATTAATTTTTTATTTTTTTTTTTCTACCAAAATTCATAATTTTTTTTTTCTACAAATAGAGACTTGGTTCGTTTGATTTGGACACCGAAAAAAAAATGTAATTTTTCACTACCTTAATCTCATTTTTTGTCTACTAAATACGTTACTTGTGTGTTGTAATTTAACACGCATCACTCAACCAACTCACTGAAACCATTATACCAGGAAAATAGTAGATAATATTCTGGAACTTTTGGTATATTTTATGAAATTTTTGGAGACCTGAAACTATTTTTAGTTAATTAAATGAGATAAAACGGTAATTAAAAACTAATGTTTGCTTCTGAAACCATTTTACTAGTAGAATGGTTGCACATAGTTGTATTCTGAAACCATTTTACTGGTAGAATGGTTTCAATGAGTAATTTATTAATTGTGTTTGCTTCTGAAACCATTTATCTGGTACAATGGTTTCAGAGAGTTGTAATCTGAAACCATTTTGTTGGTAGAATGGTTTCAGTAAGTTGATTATTAGTTATTTGCTTCTGAAACCATTTAGCTTGTAGAATGGTTGCACATAGTTGTACTCTGAAACTATTTTACTGGTAGAATGGTTTCAGTGAGTAATTTATTAATTGTGTTTGCTTCTGAAACCATTTATCTGGTACAATGGTTTCAGAGAGTTGTAATCTGAAACCATTTTCCTGATAGAATGGTTTCAGTGAGTTGATGTAAGGTAGTGAAAAATGAGATTAAGGTAGTGAAAAATTGGGTTTTTTTTTCTGTGTCCAAATCAAACGAACCAAGTCTCTATTTGTAGAGAAAAAAAAATTATGAATTTTGGTATAAAAAATAAAAATAAAAAATTAATTTACAACGAAATAATTGAGTTCAAAATATTAAATGGAAAAAAATCACGCCCAGCCAATCAGACAGCGACACGTGTCCTGCTTTTAAAAAGTAGATTCTTCTCTCTCCAGGGTGTAATCCAGTGTGGTGCACGCGCTGGAATCTGATGGATTCGGATGATCTGGGATGTCTGATTGATCAGACAGTCTTGATGAGATCAGATCTTGGCTGTCTGATGGAAATCAACGGCCTGTAACCATGGTCCTGCGGTACGCGCGCGACACTGGATCCGCGTCCATTGATGGTAATTTGATTAATTAATTAAAAAGAATGAGTATTTTGGTCCAACTGAAAAGGTGCACTTTGCTAATTTAGACCAAACTGGGTCTAAGTTAGCAGCCCCCTATATATATATATATTATTATTATGTCTTAATTATCTATTTATAACACTTTAGTTTAGTATTATGAATTATACTATGATAAAAATAAATGATTAACATAAAATATATCGGTCCTTAAATATATGAAGTATTAATTGTCAAATAAAGTGTATTGAAATTACAAAGTATTCTCAAATATGTTTATTATTAGTAATTTTTGGACAAACTGATGACTAACATAAAACATATTTGAGGACCAAACTAACAAAGGAAAGATAAATTTGAATAATGTTACACCGCTCAATAACGCTTTAACGAATACAAATTTTATAAAATTCACCGTTGGATTGAAAGTTTGTATTGTATAGATCATTTATGTTAAATTTTACAAAAATCTAAAATCTTTTGATATGTTTTTGTGATAGATCAAGATTAACAGTATTCAATAAAAATGCATAAATCATTAATCATAATCGGTCTCAATAACATATTAAACGATTTTATAATTCAAGTGTCCGGAATGTCTGTATCCGGATCTGCAACATTGACGACTCTAAAATCATTATTAAATCTTCATGAATTTGGATCCAAGCAAATATGAACAAAACAAACACCATATAAAAAAAAAACAAAAAGACGAGAAATTAGGGTTGAAGTGGTGTGGCGGCTGTACTTCCTTTAAAGTTAAACCTTTTGTTGTCTTTAAACCTAAAATGAAAATGGAAAAATTGACGAAACATTTTCAAGTCCGAAAATCACACTCTCTCTTCTCTGCTCTCGTGCTTCGCAATCGCACTGTTCTCACTCAGGTACCCAATTCTTTGCTTTCAACGTCAAATTTGATTTGATGGTGCTGTTTTTCATTTTCCATCTGTTTCAATCTTAAAGTTTAGTCTTTTTCTATATAATAATAATATATCATAATCAAATTATCATATTTAGGTTTTATGGCATTTCATAGGTTTTTGCAATTTCAATCCATTTAGCACAAATCACTAATTTGTTGGTCGACGACTTGTGGACATTTATACATTTACTTTATATGTTCGATCTGGAAATTGAAAATGAATTATTATTATTTTTCATAAAAAAGAAATATACTTGCTGCTATATGGAATGAGTTATCTCTCATTGGTTTGTTATACATGTATAAATATGTTTGTTTTGTTTTGTTCTGAGAAATGTAGCATTGTTGATACAAGATTGGAAGTCAAAGATTGGTATGGTTTTTTACAACATTGTATTATTAAAAATGTTTCTTCAGACACATTCTTTTCCACCTTTCATATCTGCGCCTCAAGAGCCACGAACAATGATGAAGTTGAGGAAAAGAATGTGTCTGAGGAAACAGTTTTAAGTAATACAAGTGGAGATGAGCATTCTGATGTTCAAGAAGATAAGGCATGTGCCACTGGAGTTGGTAAGCAACATAAATATGGCTATGTTCCCGTGTTCAAACCAATGGAGTCACAAGCCTAAAAAAATGTTGGAAGCAAGAGTTGGTAAGCAACATAAAGATGAAAATTTTGAACCTGCAACATTTTTTTTTTATAATTATTTTTATGTAATATATCTCAGCTATTTTAGAGAGAGTGATGCAGAGTATCCGGATGCGATCTCAACCTTCCTCACTGTATGTTTCTTATTCTTAGTAATTCTGTGAAAAATTATTTATGACTCTATTTGGTCACTTACTTGACTTGAGACACAACTTATGACTTTCCTTTTCAGAAGCTTGGTAGATAGATAGGCGAAAAATTATTCCAGGGAAGATGGTGAGAGTAATATGAGAATTTACTGAATGAGAAAAAATTAGTTTGCGCATTACAATCACATTTTGAGCATTAGTTTCCTTGAAAGTAACAAATACACTGATTTTAACTGATCATGATTCGGCGCAGTAAACTGATCTTAACGAATAATAAATGGTAATACTGTCCTCTGTTAACTAATCATGCCTTGCTACTGTAATTGAGATTGGAATATAGTTTCCTTTATGAAATATGAATGTTTGAGCAGGATGAAAAGAAGGTATAGTTTTATTTTTTGTGTTCTGCATCCATTGATTAATGGATAATCTAGCGATTGTATTATTTAATTTTGACCTTTGATATTTGTAGCAACTGCCAAAACATTTCCAATTTTCCTTAAATGTTTCTGGTTGTGTTAAATCCATATTTTTATTCTTTGAATATATTTGGACAGGTATAGATAGGTAACCTAAACCGGAGGAACTTAATTCTGCTAGCACATATACTGCTACACGGTCAATGTGATGGGGGGTGAAGAAGAGATATGTTTCAGTTATTTGATCTATCTGCCGTCTCTTGCTTGCTCTCATTGTAAATTATGAGCATAGGACATGATAAACTGTCATTTTGCCAATTTATCTTTTGGAATTTGGGTGAACTTTAGGGAAAGGAATCCAGTACTTGTTATTTAGTCTTTTTGATAAAGATATACAGGACTTGGTCCTGAATTATTTATGTACACTCACTTATGGTGAGATAGCTCATAATGCTATAGTTTATTTGAAAGGCAAAGTTTTCTATAATGCATCGAAGAACAACAGCTATTCTGGTATTAATTTAGTAAATGATGATTACTATCGTTGCATACTTCCCATTATCCTTTTTTTCATATCAGTTTTGTGTTGATTAATGGATTGATCCAATACCTTTTCTACTGAATATCCTGATAATTTCATGCTATTTATAGTTGGTTTGCTCTTTTTGTTGTTATTTAAAAACTTATTCATTCTTTTCACACTGAGATGACTCCAATCTCAATTTGCTTTCCATTCTGATTAGTTGTCAAATTGTTGTGCAATATTTATGTTTAATTTATACATGCAAAACTTTTTATATAAATATTTGTGGAGATATTTTAAGAGTTAATATAGTAAGTGTAATTATGGATTGATTTGATAAAAATTAATCTCATTTTTCCCTCATTACTTTTTTTACCATTGTTTATTGCATCTCAATGGAAAATATAATGTGAGAAATTTTGTTCAGGGACATGATTTTTATGCAGACAAAGGGAGAGTCATATAAACGCATGTTAATTTATATTTTTCTATTACAAAATTGAATATTTATGTTTGGTATGGCATTTACTTGCTTGTTTAAATTGTTCATTATCTCCTAGGTTTGGTTTAATGGCTTTTCAGGTTAGGCTAGTTACCTTCTGAGCACTATTGTGTTTTATTTTATGCCACAAATTTATTAGTTCAAATTCCTCATGAATGAAGCAACAATTTTTCACATATGATTTATTAGATTATATTGGTTGAGAATAATGGTCAAGTTTTTCTAGTTATAATGGTTGAGAATTTTATGGTTGGATTTTTTAATTACCTTTTTGAAAGTGAATTACCGCTGGAGATAAATGGTGTTTATTTTTTCTGTTATCTAATCTAGATGACATATATACACAAATCTTAAAAAAGGCAAAAAAGAATCCTTAATTTGTAATTGTCTTTTTTTAGAATCACTTATTATATTTGAATGAGTTAACCAAATCTTTATTTGGCAGTTACTGGAAGGAAAGTGTTGTGGTCCAATGTTGATGTGGCAAAGGTAATGGTTGGACTGCTTTTTTTGAGGTCAGAGATTCTTTGTCCTAACTGGCTCACAACCTTGTACCAGAAAGCAATCTTTAACTACACTCACTTCCATCCCAATAGTTACAGGATTCTCTCTGTCTTTGAGAGTTGAGACCTTTTTATTCTTCCTCTTCCTTTTCCTTTCCCTTTCATTCTCAACTTATTTTCTTCTTAGAGTTATATTAAGATACAAGAAAAGAAAAGCAGAAGAGTAACTTTACTACCATCAAATCATCTTAGGTAGGAAATAACTTTTTCCTTTCATTTTAGTTTCTATATGTTTCTTAATTATGGCTTTTTTTTTTTATAAAGTTGATGTGTTTGTTTGGTTTCTATCATGTGGTTTGGATTCATTTCATCTTAATTGATTGTCATAGCTGCAAATAATTTGAATTCATCTTATTTTTTGTGGGAAATGGAATGATATATAGATATGATGCCCCTTCCCTTGATACCACACAATAGAAAACATTATTGGTCTGTATTCCCTTGCGAAATTTGGGATTTGGATCGCAAGAAATCCGAACATCGGTGTTCGTTATCGGACAGTGTAGAAAATGTGCAATTTTTTTTACTAATCTATCAAACTTAAAATCTGGACCGTTTGATTTTAATCCAACGGCCACTGATATTCTGAGTGCATGTGATTCAAATCCCTAAATTGGTGATTTATCAATTTCAGTTAATTAAATGAGAGAAAAGAACAGAGGGACAAGTCCAATTCTAAAACCTAAAAAGTCAAGAGTCAAAGATAAACAGGTCATAGACAGTTACTAGTTAGGCATAAAGTGTTATGAATTGCAAAAATCTAATTAAGGTACATTCTATTATAAGATAAACAATTTACCAGTCAACAAATGCCTACCCTTTTCCTAGAACATCATTATTAAGGGACACATAATATAGTTTCAATAGCATGTCCCATGTTTATAGACATACACATACCTCAAAAAATCTCTTCCCGAATCTAAATTGTTAAGACATACCCTGAATTATTTGATATGACATGCTTTCAATAGGACACAAAGCATTTTGCTTTTACATTCTAAAGGACATGTGGGTCATTATGATCAAATCATGAAAATATTTAATCCTACATTATAATCTTTAGAATCTTCAGCTACAATAAATCTATCTTTGGATCTTTAGTCATATACAACACCTTCCTTTTGCTTCTCTAAACATAGGACTCCTTGGTGAAGTGATTCCTCTTCTCTTCTATTTGTTGATGCACAAGGCATGTTGATTACAAATATTTTTATTCAAAATTCTTAGATTTTGTTTATTGTGTTGAAAATATGGTAGCCTAGTAAACAATCTAAGATAGACTCCAATATCATCTTAGATTTTACGTCTGATTCATCTTCACAGAATCAGCAAAAACAACTTTTAGGTGAGAATTGAGTTTTTTTTCCAATACAATAATTCTTCATCAAAACATTGTACTATAGCATTTTTTCGGTTTCATCTTTAAGTATGCAATGGATCATTTCATGGTTGCTTATAGTTTCTGAATTTTCATATAGGTGTGGCAAGTGAATATAAAAAAAAATCAGAACATGATGAGAATGGATAAGCCACCAACACATGGTACTACAACAGGTGATTGTAAACCATTAACAACATTTGTTCAAACCAACACAGATGGATTTAGGGAAGTAGTGCAAAGGTTAACAGGTCCCTCCGAAGTCACAGCAACAAAAGAAGACCAAGCAACAAAGGCACCACCTCCTATGAAGAGAACACCATCAAAACTTCATGAAAGAAGAAAATGCATGAAACCAAAACTTGAGATAGTTAAACCAAGTTTTCAATATTATAAACCAGGAAGTGCATCACCTTCTTCTAAGTCAAGAAATTCTAGCATTCCTTCAAGTCCTGTATCAGGAAGTGGAAGTTCTAGTCTTCTTCCAAGTCCTACCACTCCTTCAACATTGTTCTCTCGGTTAACTATTGTGGAAGACGAAAGGAAACAAGAGTTAAATGATATTAACATTGAAGAAGAAGAGAAAGCTATCAAAGAGAGAAGGTTTTATTTGCATCCGTCGCCGAGGTCTAAATCAGGCGGTTTCGGGGAACCGGAGTTACTTGTTTTGTTTCCCCTGGCATCTCCTAAGGCAAGTGAGGAAGTATAATTTCAAGAATGCTGCCATTTTATCTTCAGCATGCTTCAAATTATATTTACTATGTAAGCACGAATCATTCGAAAGAATATAAATTCAAATCTTTGACTGAAATAATCATATGTCAAATTTTATCTGTTTCCCTGTAAATTAGAGGGTTAAAAGATATGCTAAAAATATATGATGCTATGTATTTTTAACAAGGGAAATAAATTTGTAATGTATGCTTTCTTCAATTTATTTACTTCTTTTTTATTATGTAATTATGAAAAATATTTGTTGCATACTAAAATTGTAAGTATATATATTTGCTGAGGCCTACACTTATTTCATTTAGATTTTTTTTTCTCAGTTGTTTATTGTTAAAAATAAGAAAAGAAGGGGGTGCATTTTGAATTCATAAAAGTGTTTGAGTTGAATCTGTGAGTTGAGTTTGAGACCAGACCACAAATTCCACTTTTTTCTTTTTAACTTACAATCAGTGGTGTGCTAATGCATGAAAATGAAATAGAATTTTTGTTGCAATTGTATGTGGCACCGTCATAGATCTCGATCGTCTGATCAAAATTAATCATAGCAATTGTTTAAAATCAATGATTAAGATTCATTACGGTTGGGACAAATAAATTACATGATAGTGTTATTACATGACCTTTGATTCCGGATTAAAGTGAAATGGTAAAAAGGACATAAAAAATGACAACTTATCGTCTCAAAAAATGAGAAAGAAAATGATAGCTTATCATAGAGCTTGATTAAGAACGAACCTGCAATTTGTTGTGTGGACCATTTAAATTTTCATGCAATAAAATACGGAGTACTATAGAAAACGATGCAGCAGTAATGCATCATGCATGGTCTACCCCACATGGACCACATCATAATAATCAAGGTAAAGAATATCTTTTTTTGGAATGATCAATCTAATAAAAGATATGCAAAAAATTTGGTCAATCTAAAGATAATGTTTAAATTTATCAAATTTAATTATTTTTCCTCAATTTTTTTTTTGTCACCAAGTGATTACTTAAGGTAACCATCAATAACTTGATTGGATCAATTGCCTACTAATCCCAAAGCATCTCTTAAATTTAGTGTGTTTCTCATTGTTCTCCTTCCTATTCCTCCATTTCCCTTTCTCATCATTGCAGCAAATTCCCCATAATCTATCTGTCCATCCTGCACCACAAAATTTTCATGTTAATAAACACAAGTTGCCACAATTTAAGGAATTGGTGCACATTTCAAGAGAACTATATACTACTGAAATATGTCATTTATTGATAATTTGATCAGGTTATCAATAAATGAGATATTTAAGTAATATGGTATTAGAAGACAAAGATTCCGAGCCCATTGCCATTGAGTATAGTTCAGTTGGCAGGGTCATTGCATGTAATATACAGGGATCGGGATTCGAACCCTGATATTTCCACTTATTTACCTTAAAATGTGAAATTCTAACCACTAGGCTACTTGACCAAAAAGAAGATAAAGATTCTACAGAGTCCTTTGCATTCATCATTGATCAAGTTGTCAATAAAAAAATGAAATACTTACATTGTCTTGATCAATTTCCTTGATTATTTCATCAATGTGGATATCTTCTAAGCCAAAGTCTTTACAAGCTTGTTGAATCTCATCAATGGTTATGTAACCACTAGCATCTTTGTCAAAATAAGCGAAGGCTGACAACAGGTTTTCCTCTCTCTCCAGCTTATTTAAATGAACAGTTGCAGCAATGAATTCACCATAGTCGATTGTCCCACTTTTATCAACATCAGCCTGTCATGTGCAAAAAATAATAAGATCTTATGAAAAATGGAAAATTAAAGAAGTAAAAGGAATTTGGGTGAAATCTGCATGTATCTCGTGCCTAGAGGCAATCATGTTTAAGGCCGAAAAAATCAACAAGGATATGAGATTTATTTTTCAAACCAGACACCTCGTACTAAAGATTATCCTTGTATACATTCTCCTAACTAGAGGTCCATAGGGCTGTTCATGGTTCGGCTGAGGAAGGAAAACCAAACTATTTCATTTCAGCTAGGGATCTGTAAGCCATAGTTCAGTTATTTTCGGTGCAGTTCAGTATTTGGTTTTTGATTTTTTCTAAACATTCCTACTTGCGGACATAGCATGCTTTCACTAGGGCAACCCCGTTGGATTAAATTAAAGGCTTACATAAAAAAAAAAAAAAAAAATATGAATCGCCCTCTAACAAGAAAACACTTACAGCATCCATAAGATCCTGGATTTCAGACTCCATAAGTTCAGATCCTACTCGCTTTAAGCCATCTTTTAACTCATCAAATGTTATGGTTCCACTGCTGTCGGTGTCAATCATCTTGAATAACTCTTTTAGGCCGCCAATTTCTTCCTCAGATAGACGCTCAGCAATAACCTAGTAGGATAAAGTGAGCGAAAAACTATAAATGTTCTGGTATTAGAATTTGCCATATAGAAAACTACACAATATTGTTAGTGTTTTCAAAGGATGGAATAACAAATCCTAACTCAAAAACGTCATGAATAGTAACACTTTACATACTAAAGATACACAATGATGCTTGAGGTTCAGGGCAAGGATGCAAACAAAGCAGCATTTCATAATTTTTGCTGATTTATGTTAATTTATTTGAAACTTAGCCTGCCAAGTGGCAAGACAAAAAATGCACAATTCTTTCAAATTCTCTTTATGTTTGTGTTCCGACCTTGGTATTCCCTGCTTGAAGTAACAAAAACTTGCACAAAAGCAACAGTTCAAGTTCCTCTGAAACTGTGCAAGCCGTGTCTTTCAATTTTAGGGATGGTTGATAACAAAATAATGTAACAACAATGATGAAGCCGCTTCATGGTCCATATCCAACACTCGTACAAAGTGGAATGTATATGGAGAACCAAACGAAAATCCAAGAGCACATTATAACAAGAATGAATATAAAAGAAAAAACCGGCCTTCATATTAATTTTTTTCTTAATTCCTGTGGAAAACCTTAAAACGACGGTAAATTTAAAATGGAGGGAATAACAAGAATACACACAGCTTAATATCCAAGAGAGCAAATGTGTTCACTCATGCTCGGTGTATAAGAAAGGGCTACAGAAAGCTTACACGCAAAGCCATCTTTTTCAGTTTATTCATTGCAGAGAATTGCTTCAGACGTGACAAAACTGCTGAGTCAATAGGTTTATCAGGTGCAATGTTGTCATCAACAATCCATGGGTGGCCTGACACAGAAATACACTTTAGTGCCATAACCTTGCAAAAATCTTACATCTGTTAACCAACTTAAAAAATTGATTTAAGTACCAATGCTGTAAACTTAATTATGACACTTGCTCAAAATACAAGTTTAAGAGACTTACGGAGTACTTCATGTGCTGTTAGCCTTGTTTTTGGATTTTGATCAAGCATTTTCCGAATTAGATCCTTTGCGCTGTCCGAAATGCTAGGCCAAGGCTCAGACTGAAAATCAAGTTTTCCTATTAAAATCTGTCGGAAGATCCCCGGTTCAGTTTCTGAAGGTGAAAATTTACAGATCATCAGTATCAATAACAATGAACGATGGACATGAATAAAAACACGCTAACATCCCCAGTTGATAATTTAACATATTATGAATAACAAATAGCTACCTGCCCAAAATGGTGGCACCCCACTTAATAAGATGTACAAAATAACGCCGGCACTCCACACATCGGACTCAGGTCCATATAGTTTGCGCAAGACCTCCGGTGCAACATAGTATGGGCTCCCAACAACATCGGAAAATGATTCACCTGAAAAGAATATCACTGTGTTAGGGACATTGGCATACACAGCATGAAAGTTTTTCCAGTTAACCAGTCAATGACTGAAAATTAGAATGAAAACAAGAGCACATAACCTCTACTTAAACTTTCAATAGCTATGTATATTTTGCTAATCACTACTTTTCGCATTCACAATTGGCACTAAGATTAAGCACTTAGGAATAGGTTAACCTTTTCCTAAGACTTAGTTCCATGAAAAGAACTGTGTCAACTATCAACCATAGTCCACAAGGATGCAGCAGTAAGACTCCATTTTAACTTTTAAGAAAGACCGTAATTTTGTCAACTATTCTACAAGTTTTCCAAGCAAAACAAACTTAAATATAGCATACCCAAAAAAATACTACAATATAGACTCACAAGTTCCGCGGTATACTTAGTAGCAATCAGAAGGCCAAAAGGTTCATGTGTTAAGGGATCAAAAGGATGGGGCAGAAAATGTGACTAAGTGCCTTTATTCCATTTGAACACCCTTTACAATATCCCATCGCTTTCTAGCATCACCACTGTTGGCCTCCAATATAAAAGAAAATAATTTTATTCTCATCACTTAGACAGTTAGACATGACAATTGCATTTTAATAATGAAATACAATATAACTAAAAACCTTATCCATTCACATGACACAAAATTCCAACACTGAATGACTGGATTCCAATTTACAACCTAACAAAAATAGACCAGATTCTATTTTCGGAAAAGATCAACTATAACCCGATTCTAACATAACATGGAATATCAATAATTAACCTAGAAAGTGAAAACACATTCATAAACTTGATGAAATTCCATTTACAGTATATACTCTTATCAAACACATCAATTGCTGCTTTTATCATCAATCATCATGCAAACTCAAGAAAAAAATTCCGCTCACTGGAAAAAAGGAAACCGCAGATTCACATGAAAAGATGCAATCAAGCACTACAAGCAAGACATGGATCCATAGTAAAATAACACCAGCAGTCCAGCACCTCATAATCAATGAAAGAAAGAGGAAACAAATATTACATACTTAGTTTAAGGCACCACATAATCCTTAAATCCCCTTAATTCCATCCAGTAATCAAAGATCAAAACTTAAAATCAATTCAAAAAAGCATTGATAGATTCTAGCCAATGATTTGAACAAATGAAGCAATTAATCACATCCAATAACATAATAAGTTTTGATGAAAAACAAAATCAGTAAACCCTAATTAACCAAATTAAGCAAATTTCCAATCAGATCAATAAACATTCAAAATCAAATCACTTCAGATACTGAATCTAGAACATAGAAATTAACCAAAAATAAAACTCACCAGGTTTATAAAAAACAGACAAACCAAAATCAGTAGCTTTAAGCTTAGCATCTTCATGAACAGTATCAAAGAGAAAATTCTCAGGTTTAAGATCTCTATGCATAACACCAAGAGAGTGACAAGATTGAACAACTTCAACAATAGTCTTAATCAAAGTAGCAGCTTGTCTCTCACTATAATGACCCTTTTGAACAATCCTATCAAAAAGTTCACCTCCTTCACAAAGTTCCATAACAATATGAACAGCAATAGAATCCTCATAAGTTCCTTCAATTCTAACAACATGAGAATGTTCAGATAAATGATGCATTATCTGAATCTCTCTCCAAACATCCTCATAATCTTCTTTACAAAAAAGCTTTCTTTTTGGGATTGACTTACAAGCAAATGTTCTGTTTGTTGATTTGTGTGTACAAAGATAGGTTGTTCCAAATTGACCTTGACCCAATTTTCTACCCATTCTGTATATCTCAGTTACCTTCTCTGTTCTGTAAGGTAAAACCCATGTTACTGGTTTCAATGTTATGGTTGGATTTGGATTCTCTTTAGCCATTGAAGAGAGAAAAAAAGAACCTGAATGAGATTGAATGTTTGTGTTTGTGTTTTTCAGAGACTTGAATGGTTGGCACGTTTTATGAATGAATGATTTGATTAAATTAAGGTGGTCATGTTTTTGGGCATCCTAGATTTTTGTTCTTTTTGGTCTTTGTACTAATGATGTTGCTGTTGGTTGTTATCTGTGGGCTTGGTCTTTGTACTGTTTCAACTTTCAACTTTCAACTTGAAGGTTTGGTTGCTTTTGTCAACAAATAAAAAAGTAAACTTTAATTGCCATTTTTGTCTTTTTTTATTTATTTTTGTAAGACTCCGATATACTAGTACATATTATTGTGGATATGTATCGGTATACGATTTTGGTGGATAATTGAAATTGGTCCACATATAGTATTTAATATAAAAAATCAATAAATATTGTATATATAAACTAATCAAAATCATCTGATTCAGCAAATGTACCGATGCATGTCCACATAATATGTTTCCCGATGATTTCACTTTTTTTTTGGTAAGTCTTTTTTTATTGTTTGTGTTAACAAAGAAAAAAGAAAAAGGAAAGTTAATTGCAATTTCTGTCTTTTTTATTATTTGGTCTTCTCCATTTTTAGATACATCTGTTTTGGAATATATATTGCGGATATTTTAGGTAAGAAATAGTGATGCAGCATATTTTAAATAGAAAAATTATATGACATGATGATATATA
Source organism: Trifolium pratense (assembly GCF_020283565.1). NCBI lineage: Eukaryota > Viridiplantae > Streptophyta > Magnoliopsida > Fabales > Fabaceae > Trifolium > Trifolium pratense. The sequence goes on from NC_060061.1 coordinate 7,175,908, forward strand.
ATCAATTAAATGAATTAATTTTGGTCAAAAAAGTTAGATGAATTAATTATTTATATTTTATATTATAAAAATTAATAATTAATAAAAAGAATTTTTATTGATCGAAAATAATTAATTAGATTAATAATTTATAAAGTTGAAATTGAAGTTTTTAATTAATTTTATCGTGATTTTTTTGATGTTGACTATTTTATATTATTCAATCATATCTCATGTTGTTTAAAATATTCGGCATCGCAATTTTTTAGTTTCAAAATTTAAGAGTGCTGATAATTTTCAAAATAGGAGATCAATAATACGAGCATGTGGAAATTATGATACTAAAACTACAACACCAACATGACACAAATGATATATACTTGGACCTATTAAGTATTTGGTCCTGGTTCGATTCCTGGTCAGTGCGTATGGAGAAACATTTGTTGGGATAGGTCAACCCCTTAAATGGATCTCAGTTACCTCGAGGGGATTAGTAATTTTTATAAACATATATGATAATTCATTGTTTAGTCATTTGTTATCGGAAAAACAAAAAAAAAAATTTGGATTGTAGCACAGTATCCAACTCGTAAATTAGTTGTTTACACCAAAAATTGGTGATTATAATTTATAGTGAAGAAAAGTTACATCATTTTTCAATAAAATACGATGGGTGAGTTATTTTAATGAAAAAATAGGATGATTCGTCATATTGATATTTAATATTAAAAAAAATAGAAAAATAATTTGTATAAATAACTCACAACCCAACTCAACCCCAAAATTAGTGAATTTACCCGATCTGACCAAATGTCCTAACAAGTGTTTATTTTACTAGACTCAATCAGGAGTACCCTATGTAGTTCGGGTTTTGGTTTTAGGCAAACTCAACTCATCCGGCTCACGTACACTCCTAGTCATATATATCCATTTGTATATTCTAACAAGTATATATTATTTGTAAATAAAAAAAACAAGTATATATTATTATTAATCAAATGCTGTAATTAAATTTTTCTGTATAAAAAATATTAGTTTCAAACGAATGGCATATTTTTCTTCAATAATAAATTTATGTTTTTTTTTTTTTTTTTTGCAATGCAATTTGTCATATTTCATATAATCACGAGTGGCATACTGAATAAACACAAAAGTTTGAGTTAGGGAGTAGACATTATTTATAGATTTGAGGACCAATCACGTGCCATATATATTCATTTCTTTGTTTTTTCTAGAAAATTAGGCTTGGATATCTGAAATTATGCTTCATTTCACGTCTCCTATAGTTTTTAGGAAAATTTTAATATGAACCGGTGGACTAATATTTAAAAATATGTAAAAAAAATTCTATTACATGCACTGTTGTTTAGAAATATGAACCGATGGTTCTTTTTATTTTGACTATTGAAATAATGACATAATTGTAACATGAGTTAAAAATGTAACTTTTATTGAATCAATGTCAATCATATTATTGTTTTAGTCATAATGACTAAAAATGTCATATTTTTTTATGTCTAAAGAGTATTGTTAATAGTTATTATAATTTATGATAATTTTAAGTACCGGTTCACAATAAACCACTTGTAATGATATTCATCGTAACATTCACACTATTTTTATGCATATATTTGAATTAACTATTCAACTTTATAATCACCAATATTATTTAACCATATCACACATCATCAGCCACCCACCATTTATATTTATAGCATCTCCAAGATTTAAATTAGAACATGTTTTACAAATCTAATTAGAACATGGCTTAAATGCAGTTTTGCCCCCCCTGTTTTGATTAAATCGGAATTTTACCCCCCCTGTTTTAAAACGCGGACTTTTACCCCCCCTGTTTTATAATTTGTTGGATTTTGCCCCCCCTAAAATTCTGCTTTCGAGTCACAACTTTAAAGCTTCGCACACAACTCAATTTTGATCAATAATTTACCAAAAGGATACCGAAATGACCGTAATCGAGTTATCTTTCCACATAATCAAACCCCACTGAATTTGGAGTTACAAAGAGAGATTAATTACCGTTTTAGTGAAGGTATGTCCCCCAAAATTCTGCAAAAAATCTGCTTTCGAGTCACAACTTCAAAGCATCGCATACAACTCAATTTGGATCCATAATTCACCAAACGGCTACCGAAATGACCGTAATCGAGTTATCTTTCCACATAATCAAACCCCACTGAATTTGGATTTACAAAGAGAGATTAATTATCGTTTTAGTGAAGGTATGTCCCCAAAATTCTGCAAAAAATCTGCTTTCGAGTCACAACTTCAAAGCTTCGCATACAACTCAATTTGGATCCATAATTCACCAAATGGCTACCGAAATGACCGTAATCGAGTTAGCTTTCCACAGAATCAAACCCCACTAAATTTGGAGTTACAGAGAGAGATTAATTATCGTTTTAGTGAAGGTCTGTCCAATTACTAATTCTGCAGAAATCTACTTGTGATCTTCAAATTCAACATCGTCTACCGAACACATCGTAACTCCAAATTCTACGAAATTGAAATGCCAACAAGGGTAATTTCGTTAGATTTCCATACATGTAAATAGTATTAAAAAATGAGCTACAGGGTGAGAGGAATGACGAGAATACCAGTAGTAGTTTCATACGATAATTAATTTGAACAGACCTTCACTAAAACAGTAATTAATCTCTCTCTGTAACTCCAAATTTAGTGGAGTTTGATTCTGTGGAAAACTAACTCGATTGCGGTCGTTTCGGTACCAGTTTGGTGAATTATTGATCCAAATTGAGTTCTGTGCGTAGCTTTGAACTTGAGGCTCAGAAGCAGATTTTGTGCAAAATTTTGGTGGGGGGGGGGCAAAATCCAACAAATTATAAAATAGGGGGGGTAAAATTCCGCATTTTAAAATAGGGGGGGTAAAATTCCGCATTTTTCAAAATAGGGGGGGTAAAACTGCATTTAAGCCTTAGAACATTTATTGGCCACCCGCCTAATCTGGTTTGGGAGTGCATCAAAACTTGATGATTAAGTTATTTTAGCCCCTCCCGATCGTAGTTGCGGTAGATCTAGGGTTGGGAACAGGCCAGGCAAGGCCAGGCCTTGACAGGCCTGAGCCTGGCCTACGATTTTTTTTCAGGCCTGAGCCTGGCCTGTGGCCTATCAAATGTTATTTTTTTTGGCCTGGCCTGAGGCTTTTAAAAGTATGGCCTGGCCTTGTAGCCTGTTTAAAAGTCTGTGTTACATTAAAGCTTCTCTATATAGTTTTTTTAAATAGGCTAAACAGACCTTAAAAAGTTCACATTTAAATTTTTATAATTTCTACAACATTAAGAAAAAGCTAATAATATGATTAACACAATAATTAAAAACTAATAAAATAACAAATACGATTACGAAAAGTCGCAATAATTAAAAGCTAATAATATTTATATAAATAATATTTTTTATAAGATATAAATAATAATATTATATAAATAATAATTATTATAAACAGGCCGGCCTATCAGGCTTCGTAGGCCTTTTTAGAAGCCTAAGTCTGACCTATTTATGTAAACAGACCGTTTTCAAAGCCTAAGCCTGACATTTTTAATAACCAGGTCAGACCAGACTTATACAGGTCAGGGCGAAGGCCCCTGTAGGCCGTCTGGCCTATTCCCAACCCTAGGTAGATCGAACCATGATATTCTCTATCAAATTTGATATACTTTGTTCATTTTTGTACATCACCATTATTCTTATAAATCGGAATTAAAATGTTTTTTTAACATGTCCGCTATTTTCTTTAACCTCATGTCTCTTTAAAAATATTCTAGACCAATCAATATCCCTATCTCCAAGATTCTTTCATACATCAATGAAAATAATTTTTTCTGCTCACTTTCATTTTTCTCATTTTTTTCGTCAAACAAAGCATGAGTCAAAATAAAAGAAGTGTCTTATTTGAATGCCCGATTTTATTAAAAAGTCCCTATCGTATGTGGGTTAGTTTGGATAAATGTTTATAAATAATAGATAGTCATCATCTTACAAGTCGATTTTATATAAATGAGTTAGGTCTAACTTTTAATTCTAAGATAATATTAAAGTTTTTTCAAAATCCGTTGGATTACCCACTTTTTATATCCACGAGTTGACCTGGATAAGAATTTATAAATGAATATAATTATTACTTTACAAAGTCAATTTTGTACGTATAAGTTAATCCAACTTTCATTTCTAAGAAATTCTCTAACAATTTATGAAACAACTAATATGAAGAGATGTCCACAAAATATGATTCTCAAATAAAAATGATTAGTCAACAACACACATACAAACGTAGTAGTAAACGATAGTCGACAGGGACATATACAAACGTACTAAATCTTCCCTTGTACGCTGATAGTAGATAAAAAAAAAAAAAAAAAGATAAAAACCATATTCAATTTTGTAGTATTAAAATACCTAAATAAGTAAATAGTGAATAAATGCATTTATATAAACATTAATATTACATAAATAAATATATGACCCCAAAAGAAAAAGAAAAAGAAAAAGAAAAAGAAAAACCCTTCAGCCGCTACGTGACAGAGACAAAGAAGAATCCATTTTTGATTCTGATCAATGGTGGAAATGGGAGAATCCTCTGCTTCAGCCAAACCCTCAGATGAAATCTGGGCCAAGCTTGGTAACTCTTTTTCCTCATTTCAATTATGGGTATCCACATTCATACTCACACACTACAATTATCAATTCAAGTTTCAAATTTGGGGGGGTTTCATAGTTTTTCCCCTATTGGGATTTCGTCTTAACCCTTCAATTTTAAATTGGAATCAAAAGGGTATATGAAATGTTTGTTCTTTTATCTGTTTAACACTCAACACAACAGTTTGTAAAACAATAAAAATTCAATTTTTTACTCGTATTCGTTCACTATGTAAGTTTTGATTGAAAATTCATTTCTTGCTAGGTTACACTATTTAATTACTTGCACTGTGTGCATGTCACTTTTGGGCTTCAATTTTATAGGTGCTGCTATCTTAATTCTTAGCAATGACAATAGCTTTATAGGTTTGCAATGTTTTTGAAAGAAGGGTGGGGAAGAATAGGGTGGAATTGGGAAGGAATGGAGTGACCATAGAGGCTAGTGATGTATATCACTGTTACACTTTGATGGTGTTTGGATGCTGTCTACTAACTACCAAGGTTTTAAATAGTGATAAAGGTTGCGGTTGTTGTCAAGTCGCGTTGCCATTCTTGATATTGCAGAGAATTGTGATAAAATGCAATTGATGCATGCAGCTTCAATTGCAGTTGCACTTTGGCTTCGACTAGAGACAAATCGTTATGTCACGTTTGTGCCCTAAATCGCGATTGCGGACTTTTATTTGAAACCTGCTAATTACTAGAACATTTGGCTTCCAGTTGAAAACAAGTGTGGAAAATACAGGAACGGTTTTTCTTTGAAAAATCTGAAAACTCATCTGGGATTTTCATCCCAAATTAGAGGGGACACCAAATTGACTGTTAAAATTATCAAGTGAAAGGATATAGTTAGTGTGAAGTTTGGGACTTTCTTATAGTTAGTGTGAAGTTTGGGACTTTCTTAAGGTACTTATTTCGGTCAAACTATTTCCTTCACGCAGTTCAGTCAGACTCGAGATACTTGAATGTTGAAATAAGGTCAGATGAAGGCGAAATATGTTCGGAAATATCAGCTACTTCTAGTGACAAACATAGCTGGTGCAAAATATCAAGGAATTCTGATCTATGTTCTGCCACAATGGAAAATAAGAGGTAAATTCACGACGAACTAGTGTTTACTAAATAATTGTGTAAATTATGCTCTCTATCTGCCAAGATAATTTTTTTTGTTTGATTAGAAATTATTTTGAGAAGAATAGGGAACCATTTCTCATAAAACTAAAACATGCTAGCAACCTGGTTTGCTGTTGTTGAAATCACTATAATAGGTTTCGGCTTCATGATAGTGAAGGATGCTGATTACCAATTTTATTTTTTTTACACGTTTTTCATTCCTATCTTCTCCTTTGAAGTACTGAAAGTTTATGTCTCTGTGCAAGAAGGGTCTTATCTCCTTTCCTCTGCATATTTGTTGTATGTTTTTGTCAAAAAAGAATTTATTTTTTGGCTGTGTCACACATTCATGCTGCAGTTCAAATACAATACTTGTTGATGGGGCTGAGGTAGGCAATGGTGACACTGCTGTTATCAAGGATGGAAGTGAAATTATCCCAGGCCCGGATAGAGAAGGTTAGAACCTTTTAAATATTTATGCTAGTGTAATACTTCCTATTGCTGATTACATATATAGGGTAGAAAATTGTAAATTGTGTTTTATATCTATGAACTAATTGGTACACTTCAATGCAGTAGCGTTGCCAGTTGGTCTCGCATCAATTCATCCATTTATCTTAAGTAAAGATGTATTCCAAGTTTCTGGTTTTCCTTAATAATATTCAAACTTGTGTTGACAAAACTAGTCGTGTTAATTGTTTGGTGTATTAAATAAGCAACTCAATCAAGGTGTTGGGATGAAAATTTGTGTGATCGATTGACAAGCATGTTCTGTGGACTGTAACATTGGCATAAACCATGGCATGTAATTGTGCGAGTTTTAATCCTAACCCATTTATATTCATAACCAGTGAGAATTACTTGCCTCGATAGTGTTCATGCTTTCATATACTAATTATGATTGATATTATTAACATGGTATTTGGGTCCATTGAATAATTAACCAGTAAATATCTTTATTGTGCAGTCGAACAAAAAATTTATGTAAATTATTTTGTTTTTGATACCATTGTGTATTATTTCTAAGCCGATTATCAATCTATTTAATTCCATGGCATCAGGATTTTTCAGCTACAAATTCCAAATCATGTCTAGCCCAGAAACCAGCCAGACGCTGCTAAAGGTTGGCATTTTCTAATTTGTCTGCATCCTTAATGTCTTCTTCAATACTGTTTTTTATCCGCAGCAGTGCTGATGACTTGACTGTGTTTCTTTTCCAGATATGTGTCGATGTTGATCATGCAAAGTGTAGTATTTGCCTAAACATATGGCATGATGTTGTGACTGTTGCTCCATGCCTTCATAATTTTTGGTATATATGATAGCCTTTTGATCCTCTTTTTTTGATGAACATGGTTCTGTTTAGTTCATTGACTTTGTCTTGAATTGTCATGTGACATTACAGCAACGGTTGCTTCTCAGAGTGGTTACGGAGATCGCAGGAAAAACGTTCGACCGTACTTTGTCCTCAATGCAGAGCAGTTGTTCAATTTGTTGGCAAAAATCACTTTCTGCGTACCATTGCGGAGGTACATTTTATGCAGAAATATTTCACAAAGATTAAAGCTGATTCGCAAAATGGGGATAGTTATTACTGACATGGAGGATAGCATTTAGGCATGATAGTGAATATTTGACATCTTATATGCATTTTTTTGTCCATATTTTTGACGAACCTCTTGTTCTTAGTTATGAGAGTTCTTTTTCATTTTTGCGGTACTTCTATATTGTTTGATCTATTGATTTTCTTATTTCATTTCACTCAGCAGTTTATCTGAATGGTCTGGATTGATTCATGATTTCATATAGTTATTCCACTAGGTGCAATGAAGCTTTGTTGTTATTTTTACACAGTTCCCCCCCTTTTCAGGATATGGTGAGAGCTGATTCTTCCCTAAGACGCTCACATGATGAAGTTGCGCTTTTAGATACATATGCATCAGTACGGTCAAACCTTGTAAGTATGATCATTCCTTTAATGATCAGAATTTCTCTCCTGCTGAAGTGTTATGCAATTTTGCTCCAACCTTACTGAAATATCAGACCAAAAATGAACTAACTATAATTTTTTCATTTTTTGTTGTTGTCTAGTTGTTGACCTGTAGTATAATATCCTCTCTTTGCTATGCAAGTTTATCGGAAAAAATGAGTTTATTGTATTTTTACTATTAGGTCATTGGATCTGCAAAGAAAAGTCGAAAGAGGGCCAACACAAGTACAACAATGGTTGATCAAAATGATGGCAGCGATCATCATTGCCCGCAGTGTGGTAATATTACTGTTATACAATGTCAGATGAGGCCTCATCATTGCCTGCAGTCTAATTTGTGACCTCTTATTTATTTTTATCTCATCATACTCATTAAATTCACTAATTCCCTTGCAATTTAGTTACTGCTGTTGGTGGGTTTCGATGCAATAATAACACTGATCATCTCCAATGTCAAGCATGTGGAGGAATGATGCCTTCCCGTAATGGTCTTAGTGTTCCTCAATATTGTAAGTCATCATTTGGGATTTGTGTCTCATCATTATATTTATACCGGCGAAATCAATTTTTATTGTTTTCAACTTTCTTTATGGTGAGCTATAATATTCAATTTATTCATTCATTCAAAATATCATAGAATTCGTATTTGTCTTTTCTTGTAGGCTTAGGATGTGACAGACCATTTTGTGGACCTTACTGGAATGCTCTTGGAGTAACTAGGAGCAGTTCATATCCTGTTTGTTCCCGAGATACTTTAAAACCTGTATGGGCCACTTTGTGTATAACAATTGTTAATGTTAATTGTTTTTCTTATCAAAGTTGCATTCTGGAGAGTTCTTATATTTCTAAGTAACTATCGTTCCCTTACATGGTGGATTTTTTTGTCAACTCCATCTAGTGAAATATGCAAAATGTTTTTCCTCTATTTGATCTTTATGATATGGAATGGTCACTTTATGACCTTTTCCTGTCTCTTTCTTTGCAGATCTCTGAATACACTATCTCAGCAATTCCTTTGTTAGTCCATGAAAAGAATCCGCACGAACAGAAAGTATGCATTTCCGGATGACCATATTTTTATTGTTTTGGCTCTGTTTTCACAGATTATTTTTTAATATGATTATCTTTTGTGGCTTTCTAGATCACTGAAAGTTGCATACGACAAATGGGGAGGACATTGCAGGATGTCATATCAGAGTGGATAGTAAAGCTGAATAACAAAGAAATAGGTAAAGTGATAAACTTGTCTTTCCTATGATTGTTAATAAGAAGTAATTCTTCTGATTTTTTAAGGGTGTATTGCTTTTTAATGGAATAGAAAGAACAATTGAATTAAGAAAAGAAGAAAGAATAGTAGAAATCTCTCCTCCAAGGGTTTCCCCTTCACGATCATAGGAAAGAAATACCACATTCTAACTCCACAACTCCCTATTTATAAAAATAATCCTAATGTACTCCTTAACTAATACTGCTATATTTAACAAGATGTTTTAACTGATGAATGATGATTACAAAAATGGTACCTTGTCTTGACTTTGCTGCTTGTTTTCTGTAATTTCATGAAGGAAACAAAATATAAACAAAGTGATGTTTTTGTAATTACTTGTGAAATAATATCTGAAAATGAAAAGAAGTGTGATAGGACTCGATCTCGATTACGATTAAACATTGATCAATAAAATAAAACAGTAGAATATAATAGTGAATAGAAATTCTTATTGCTGGCAATAGCTAGAGTTCATGTGGGATCTAGCTCACAATACAAACAGAAGACTAAAATGTAAGGAAATAAGCTGTAAATGATAAAGGAGGCACTTCGAGAGGCCTTAACTCTCCTAGGGTAAAATTCACCACTCAAATCATGCATAAAAAACAATGGCAAAGAACATTATGCTATTTAATCAATTTGATCCACATCTATTTTCTCTTCCCTCGCTGAATAAGGAAACATTCCTATAAGGGAATGATTAGCTGTATCCTTTTGCCCATGTTTCCTTTTATAAAATATGTCATAACTATCAAAGTGGCTGACCAAACACACACTCGGATTCCTGTTTTGCATTAGCTTGCTGAGCTCAATTCAAATTTTCAATTAAGTGGCAGATTTTGCAAAATATTCCTAGGAAAAGTTATTTACTGGTGTAAATTGTTTGATCTGATGTACATCGATGGTGTCACCAGATATTGACTAATACATGATTTTTTTCTTCTCTCTCTTGGCAGATACAACACGAATGACACTGAATCACGCAGACATGATGACTGCTGGGACTCTTGTATGCAGGTATGTTCTATACTGAATCATTGAGCCAAAGTGGTTTTACTTAAATGTTATAATAGGTCACAGTCTATGGCTTTAATGTTATTGAAGGTTAAAGCATTTTGTAACACGATTACATACCTTTACAATCGAGTATTTTGATTTGTTTGTTTATATTATATGTTTTGAGTTTTTGTTATTTTTGTTGGAGATGCCATCCTACTCCTTGAAAACCCGCCGTAAATAATGGAATGGCAATTGATCAACATAACAGCCTTCCCTGCCCCCACCTGTTGCAATTTAAACAATTATTGTGTGGACCAAGTATGCTGTTTGAAATTATACTTTGATGCTGAAGTTTATTTTGCAAGCTTTTAGAGTAAGAGTAAGGATGTACATTTTATCCTTCTGAACTTTTCCACACAAATTTGTGTTAGTATCTCATATAGCCTACATTTTGTGGTTTTTTTTTTTTCATGTGCCATTTCTTAATACGCAAAGAAGAAGCGTTACACTTTTGTTTTCTCTTTTGACATATTTAACAATTTCAAATATTATGAGGAAGTGCTAGAATAAGGATGTACATTTTATTTGATCGTAGTTTCTTATTTCTTCCCATTTGCTTGTGCAACTTCGTTTTAAACCAGCTGCTTTTAAATTCTATATTAAAAATAAATTTTGATGGTGAATTTCGAGATGTGTTCTTTAATCATGCAAAAACACAGGTTCACATGAACTAAGCTTTAAAATGGTCTCCTTTTTTGCTGTTAAATCACATCCATTTAGGAATTAATTTGTTTTTAGTGGACATTTATGCACTATTTTCCCAACACTGCAAAAAGTTTCATATTGAAGTCTAGTGTCTTGTATCTATATTTGAAGACATAAACACGTGTACCGGTTCATATACTCTAGTGGTAAATAACAACTGACTATAGTACAATGTGGAATCAAATGTCTGATTACCATTCTCATAATGCATTCTTTTAATCATGCAGTGATTGTTATCAGAAGTTGGTGTCATTTCTCTTGTACTGGTTCCGCATTTCTATACCCAACCATGTAAGTACCTTCAACTTAGAGCATTATCAGAAGTTTGTGTTTTCTTGCTTTTCACTCTTTTGATTATTGTTTGTGTGTATTAAACAAAGCTTCTCCCACCAGAAGCATCAGCAAGAGAAGATTGCTGGTATGGTTATGCATGTCGGACACAGCACCGTAATGAAGATCATGCTCGTAAATTGAATCATGTTTGCCGTCCCACCAGAGGCTCCCATTTCTGATGTAAATAAGTATATTTCTTTCTTCGGATTTATATGTTTTGTTTTCAGTAGTCTTTTCTTTCTTGACAAATTATAAAATGTCCCTCGGAGAAATAACTTTTAGTACGCGTGATTTGCTATGGAAATGATGAAGTATGGCATTTTGTTTTTGTGTAGCAAATTATACTCAGATTTGCAAGGTCTTGCAAATCTTAGTGCAATGTTATGCCAATAGCCTATATGTGCATGTACAAATCTCACATATGGTTCTTCATGAATTAGGGTCTTTTTGGCAATTTTATTATTAGTTAAAAACCCTTTAAGTTGTTAAAATTTACCCAAAACCTAACATCAGAAAAGTTTGGGATTTAGATTCCTTGGTGTAACTGTGTGGTACAATTACAGATATGGGCTCTCCAATCTTAAATCAATGATCGAGATCGTTTAAAATTAGTTTATTGGTTGTGTAATCTAAATCGTCTGCTTTTAAAATCAATCCCATTAGTGTAATTGTGTGTGATAGTGTGTGTGTGTGTGTGTGTGTGTGTGTGAACTTGCTACAGTAGCTGATTCAAGTTCTATAGTCTGTACCCTTCATAACCCAACACATAACCCCATAATGGTGAAGTCGTGGTAAGCCACGACGGGGCTTCCATTGTCACATGGATTGAACCTCTCATTGCTTCATCTTCCCTTGTTGCAGAGCATCCAACCATAGTAACTCGATGCAAAGCTTCTTCATCAACCTGCAGCCTTAAAATGATCATTGTATTTGAAAAAAGAATGGTTTAGTCAAGAATCAACGGGGTTCGCCTAAGATAGGACGACTTTGAAGTTGAGATACAATTATGATGGGAATTCTATACCGCCGTCAATTTCATGTGATGTGGCTTGTGGATGAGATGCGCGTTTGAGGGAGGTGGTTTACGGTTCTGATCGGGGTAATCACAAGTAACAATGCACTATTTGAGAAGTCATTTGTGCCCAATAAATTTTATAGTAGAAATTAGTTTCTACTATGACTCCTATAATATTGTTACCAATATTTATTTTCTTTTTAACCAGAACAACATTTTTTACATGAACTACATTAATTTTTCTTAGCACTTAATATATCAAACGGACGGAGAAAAAAGAAACATTTCTCACTCAAATGAAGCCTTAGAGGCTTAGACTGAATGATCCCATGCAAATTCTGTTTATTTGCTCAATGCATTCAATTAATAGCAGTGACCTTTTTAATACTAATGATTGACTAATATATGAAATAAATAAAAAATGTTATAGGAGATGACAATTGAAAATTGACTAAATTAGTGAAACCAAATTACTTTTTGACAGAAAATTGAACCAAACTGTCGAATTAAACTGAACCGAACCAAAAATACTAAACCATAACAAACAGTTTTGAAACTGAACTGAAACAGTTCGGTTCGGCTCATGATTATCAGTTTGGTTTGGTTCGGTTCGATTTACTTTAGTGAAAAGTTAGTTATAGTTCAGTTCAGCTTAAAAAACAAACAATTCAGTTTAGTTCGATTCAATTTTTCTCCGTAACCACCCACCCTTAATTACAATAATCGTAGTAGAGACTATATAGAGAAGTCCAAGTGGCAAGTTGTAAGAGTGGAAGGATTATGTGATGTGGAGATCATGAAAATGAAAGAATTAGGTGTGAGTAACGTGAGAGACTTTTCTTAATAAAACCTTCTCGAACTATACCTTTCCCTCCTCACGCTACTACATTAACATTATTATTCAATTCATTCATCTACTCGTTCGTACTACTTTACTATTTCATACGCAAACAAACATACACTGTTTTATTCAAAATTGTCTATATATAAAATTAAAGTCAGTAGCTGAATCATGCTATTTCATGGAAGTAGGTAGGTAAGTACAAACTATTATTGTAACAAAAAAAAGTAGCTACATATATTAAATTAGGTATATTTTGCTTAAAAATATAGGTACTATATATTATTAAATTTTTATATTGAGTCTAACTTGTCATTATAAAATTAATTTGTAAGGTCAATGATGTATTTTTTTATTAATATTAACATTGTTTAATTTTTCTTGAATATATCACTTATGTAAACCATAGCATTTTCAAAAATCACTATTTTGTAGTATTAATTATGTATGTGAATTATTTGTTTTGATTTTGTTTATGCTTGTCGTCTTCGATTATGCTAGGATAGGACAACATATATATCTTCATTTTATTTAATTTATTTATTTATTTTTTTGCAATTTTCAATTTCGGTGCTGGGTCTCGAACAGAGTTCCTCAAGATTGAAGATTAATTCCTCAATCAAGTGGCCTCTCGAGAGACACGGACAATTTTGAATCCTCACCTTTACAAGGATATAAGCAGAGGTAGATTGAGACATAAATTACCGGTGAAGTTAATATTTTTGACAGAAAATATTTATATTTTCTTTTTTAACAAGTCAGAAAATATTTACTATTAATATATCATGAAGAAAAATATATTTTTTACACCTTTAAATATCTTAGTAATTAGTAAATTTTTATAAAAAATATGTAAAATAAATATATTAGAAATTGAAATATTTAATTTTTTAAATAAATACTCCTTTTGTCTCAATTTGATTGACACAGTTGACTATATTCACACATATTGTTTTGACCTTATTTTTCTACTAATAAACAAAAATAAATATTAGCATATAAGATGTTTGATTCGTCTCGATGAGTATTGTCAAAATATAAAATTTTTATAATTTTTACTATTATACAATTAAAAATATTAATCATCAAAAATATGCATCGGCAAATATGAAACAGTCAACTGTATCGATCAAATTAAGAATATCATTTTTTCAGAAATGAAGAAGGGACAAGAGAAGATGACAAGTTGGGAATTAATGAGAAAAGACAGAGAGTAGGTGGAAAGGGTGACGTGTCCAACATTTAGGTACCTAACCTACTAACTACTCAGCTAAACTCAAGTGAAGGTTCAATCTTCAATGTTGATGTTTCATAGATTCACGAGTTCCTCTTTCTTGTTTTGTTTTTCTTCTTTTCTTCTTCGATCGACCACACACACACACCACAGTACCACACCATCCATCCAACATGTCTGATGACCCCACTTCTCACCAAACACGACTCTGTTCTCTCTTCAATCACACACACACCTTCCTCACTTACTAGTACAGTTCATTTTCTGTTTATCTTTCAAATTGTGGGTAGTTACTAAACATTCTATCCATATCACATGACGTGGTCCATAATCCATATGCACCATACACTATACTCATTCATTTATTATTGTTATACTAGTAAAATGGATAAATATTATGTATCAAATCATACTATATCCGTCCCAAAATATAAATAAATATGAGTTAAAAAGAAATATTTGGACCAAATACATTTATTTTTGTTAATCAACTTTTATTTATATTTTGGGACGAAGAGAGTACACTATCTGTTGAGAATTACCGATTGTTTATTTGTTCGTGATTAGTTACACATGTATCATGTATGCGAATCTAGAAGAAAGCTCAACTTAAATTTAAACTAAATTAAATTATCTACACTTAATTACTAGTTTAATTAGTAAAAATGGCGAAATTACTAGATCGAATGTTATGATCGAGTTCGCCCCAATTTCTTCACTTTGTATGTGATAAATTTTCAATAATTTATCATTTCATCTATAAAAAAAAATAGAACATCTCTTTAAAACATTGTTATATCCAATCTTATATATACAACTATATTCTTTTTTTAAGTATGTAAAAAAAATAATTATATTCCTTTTTTAAGAAAAGTTTATTGAACTTATTGAATTTTCTATAAAATTTTCAAACTATCTCTTATGAAAATTAATTTTCTTCTCTATCATGGTCATATCTTTTTAAGTTACTATGATATAAGTTAAAATTTCACCGCTGTTAATTAGCAATGAGCTCACAAAAATAAATTTAATTGAAGAAATATAATATAATAAATTTTAAAATTAACTAATAATATTTTTTTGTCTCATCAAATACAAAATTGAAGAAACAACATAACATAATTATCCTTATCTTATGTCTTATTTGGACACTAAACAAACCCATAATTACTAGTCTTTCCGTAGAGTTTTCTTTTGACAATCAACACTGTAGAGTTGAATCTCTAAATATTTTCCACGCGATATCTCCATTATAATATTTGAATTAATTATTTCTCTTCTAGAAGGCTGGGAAAACTTGATAATGGCAAATTCACAAACTGGCTTATTTTATACTTGTTTTTGTTTTTATTCAGTCTTTCTTTGACCCTCTAAATCAATTCAAAGAGAGGAATTCAAATTCTTTATTCATCTAAATGAACGATTATCTTAAAATTTAAAGGTTAAAATATACGTAATTTATTTCTAGATGTTGAGCAAAAATATGTTTGTTAAAAGAAACATCTTACAAAAGAAAATCAAATTCATGATACATTTCATATTTATTGGCTAAATCTTGTATTTTTATATTATTCCATTTGTAACTACTAGGGATATATAAAATTGTCTAATATATAATACACTAGTTACTACAGTATAATTTATTATAATATGTTGAATTTATTATAAAGGCTCTTATGCGTAACTCAAATTCTGCAAAAGAAAAACTATACTAATGTTTTATAAATTAAGTTTAAAAAAATTCAATGTATATAATTGGAGTTGTTCGAAAACAATGAAAAAAAAATATATCCTTTGGAGAGAGGAAGAGAATATTGTGCTATTTATTCACTTTCTGAAATCAAAGAGAATGGAATATGTGTATGTTTGGTTTTAATTCTGGAGCATCCAGAATTGATTCTGGACGTGTAGAATTGATTCTGACTTGTTTGGTTTCTCAAAAGTAGAATTGATTCTGCCTCCAGAATTGATTCTACTTGAAGCTAGAAATCGTAGCTTCTGATTCTAGAATTGATTTTTACACTCAAATTTTTGTTCAACTCACTTTTTCATGAATATATCCAAACATAAACCACTTCAGCTTAAAATCAATTTTGACCAGAATCAATTTTACAGAATCAATTATGCCAAAATCAATTTTCTCCGTCGCAGAACCAAACACACGCTATGACTTATTGTCTTATTGTTGCTGATATACAATTTGTTTGTATACATTGTCCTATTACTTAGAAGATTCAAATTAACTAAAAAAATAGCTTAATTAAGTGACCTGATAGTTTAACACATTGTGATCGACCAATCAGCAACAATTCACACATGCTGAGTACTTTTCATATTTTACACGAAAAATGGTTACGAGATTTTTATGCTTTCAAAAGATTTACCATCTTAATTAAATCATAAAAAAATACAAAAACAGTTAACATCAACAATTGGATTTTGTTTACCAACTCAATTATGTCGTTGATTTTGAACTGTGTTTGTTGAACTTAATTAATATTGTTAAACAATTTTACTAAGATGATTCATAGTACTAATAGTAAAATAAAAATAAAAATAATTAAAACCAAAATTATCCGAAAAATTTCGAAATTCCATTCTACAACTAATATTGTCTTGTGTCGTTAACGTTGGTAACATAGTATTAGTCACAACATTAACACCAACTCAACTGTAAAATTCTATAATTAATTTAACTCCAAAAGATAAGATTTAGTCTAAATTACTTCTACAGTTCTCAAATTTCCAATCAAAATTTGAGAATCCCGGCTCCGAAATATTTAAAATAACAATAACCGGCGCCGGCGGTAGCAGCAGATGATGAAGCAACATTAGAAACTCCAACAATAGGGATAGTATTGTTGCATCTACAAGGATGGTTACCACTATTTTGTAACCCTAAAGTTTGACGACAAATACACCCATTTTGTAGCTGTTGAGAAGAAGAAGGTGGAGCCAATGAAAGTTCCAAGTTGATTTGGGGAGGAGGAGGTGGATAAGCTATTTCTTCAATGGTAACTCCACTGCTAGTATTTGAAACTGAATCTTCAACACCACCACCATTACCAGAATCAGTTACAACAAACTTTTGTTTTAAAGAGGGACTGGTAGTAGTACTGAATAACGGAAACTCGCTCTTGATTTTGTTGCGGCTTATGCTGCTACTACTACTATTCTCGTTGCCTGCGGGGACCGAAGGCAACGGAGTAGCAGTAGCAGCTGGGGAGGCAGTGGTTGTTGAGGAAGTACTGGCGCCAGCAACGGTGTCAGTCATACGCTTAAATGGACGATGAGTTGAAGGATCGATTCCACAGCTCTGGAGTTTGCGCTTGATATGTGTGTTCCAGTAATTCTTGATTTCATTGTCAGTTCTTCCCGGCAATTTCTGAGCAATTAGAGACCACCTAAAAACAAAAAATCATAATTAATTGTTTAATCACAAAAAAATATTATTATATCGAATAATGAGAGAATAAGAATTTCCTTTGATTCAAATTTTAAATCAAATACATCAATTTTGTTTGATTCGAGTTTTGCTTATATTCGAAAACACAAAAGTATAACAGAAAAAACTGAAATTGAGAAAGAAAAATACATACTTGTTACCAACAGAAGTGTGTAGGTTAATGATAAGTTCATCTTCATCAGGAGTGAAGTTTCCTCTCTTGAGATCAGGTCTGAGATAATTTATCCATCTGAGTCTGCAACTTTTGCCACAACGAGCCAAGCCTGTGTAGTAAATTTAAATTAGCATGCACATATATTAAATAATTAATTAAGAAATGGATTAAATAAAAAGATTAAGAAGAAATGATGAAAGAGTAATTAATGTAATTACCAGCAGCTTTGGGAAGAGAACGCCAACAACCTTCGCCGTTATCTTTGATGTATTTGATGAGACGGTCGTCTTCTTCTTTAGACCAAGCACCTTTGTTGGTGTGTTGTTTTTCACAGCAAGGGGATCTACCCATGGTTTTGGTTTGTTGATTTGAGAGAGAATAGGGAGAGAAAAGAGAGAAGAAAGAAAGAAAGAATTAGGTAGTAACTAACGAAAGGTGTAGTTGGAAGAGAGAATATATATATAAATGCTCGGTTGTGGAGAGAGGGAAAGGTGCAATTGACTCGGAGAGCTTCTTTTTCTCAAAGTGATTGACCGAGTTGGTGAGAAAAGACTAGTGGTTACAATTAAGTTTGTGCTCTCCTCTTTCTCTGCTTTCTGTAATTGGGTAGGTAGCTTTCTATAGCTCTACTTTTTTCATTATTTATTTACTTACTATGCTTCTTTTCAATTTTTATTTTCACTTTTATCATACACTTTAATAATGGCTACTAAGGCTGGGTAAAAAAATTGACGTCTGTCCAAACCCAACAAAATTCGTCCAAAAATTAGAGATATGAACGGTTTATAATGGGTCGCGGGTTAGAGGGTTGAAAAAGTCGGTTTAAACTGGGTTGGTACGAGTGAGTCTGGGTAGAGGAAACTAGACCGATGGTGCTTGAAACTCGCCCGCATGAGTAAATCAAAACGTCGAATTTAGGTTTTTCTCACGTCTCATCTTCACACTTTTTCACTTCACCTCAAACCCACAGAGACTGAAACATTTTGAAACTCAAAACTTGATCATAATTCATCTTGTTTGTTTAACTTCGTTAAACTCAAAACTTGGCTAGTAATTTCATTTTTACGGTGAATAAGTGAGGTGTTCGTAGTTTGAACTTTGACTCCTACATATAAAATGTGATGTTTGTACGAATTTAGTTAAATTCACGAGGACAATGTTCAATTAATTTCTACTCACCCCAATTAGCACTAGCCCACATATAAAATAAAATTCACATCGCTTAGTTTGGTCAAAAGGGGAGGGTGATAAATTATAAAGGGGGCAAAAAAAAACTCATTTCAAAATTAGAGTTCAAAATCACACAATTGTGAAATTTGAAGGGTGAAAAGTGCAATTGAGTCTTAAAAATATTATATCAAAATTTATCAAAAAAAATTAAATTTATAATAGTTGTTTGATATATCTTTTGTTTATTTGCATGCCTCTAAACTTTTTTTTTTGCGAACATTTTACATCTAAATTCATGTTAATCGGATCTCACTATAATCGGTTTAACGGCTTGTTGTCGCAAGTGTGCGTTAAGTCTCACATTGTTTATAAAACTTGAGGTTAAACACTTTATATGTATGAGACACATAGACCTAATACTAAGTTTTAGGTTAAAGTGTGATGTTCATTTCACTTATGAAGTTATTCTTTCATTTCACTTATGAAGTTATTCTTAAACCCAATGCGGAAGATCGCCGCCCCCTCGTAACCCAACACTACTCACCACTTGATCTTTTATGTTATATCAATTTTTTTTGTCAAACAATATATCTAGGATGTGATTTTTGTTAGCATACACTATATAATTTCTCTTGTTTTTAATACAAGAAAGATTTTACTTTTTAGATTCATTGAGAATTCAATATATATGGTTAAATTATGAACTATATATATTAGATTTTCAATGGGTTTAAAATGTAAAACTTCTTTTATATTAAGAACCGGAGGCGAAAGGAATTTATGTTAGGAACAATCCCCGTGCATGAACAAAATAAACATGATTCTATAGAGTAAACATGATTATCGGATAAAAGAAGTGGCACTTATAATAATTTATTTTTTGGAAAATGTTAAAATGTGCCCTAAGAACACATGATAAACAACTTAATATAAAAATATTTTTCTTAAAAGTTGTGTATTTTATTTTTTAAAAGTCAAAGTGTTGTATTTTTCAATACAATAATACTACTTTTGAGTTCTTTAATATATGCCCTTAATTATGGCACACATTAGCAAGACGCTTTATTTTTAATCTGGGTTTGATTTTCTTTTCCTTCCAGCATCTTTCTTTATTCTCCCGTTTGATTCAAATTGAATTATTGCGGTTTGACTAATGCAAATTAGTTTATCAACTACCCTCATAGAATTAGTTGGGTTTGACATCAGCTTTAAGATTAGACCACACTTCCTTTGGATTTTAAATAAATGTTGAAGACCAGAATGTATTCTCATTTAAAAAAATTGAGGAAATAATATGTGCATTTAGACCACTAGATCATGTGATAATATTTTAATTAGGAAAAATAAAAGAAAAATAAATTGGTGGTCAACAATTAAGATGTAGCAATTGAGAAAACTTGAGGGAAAAAAATGAGAAATCCTTTCTTGTTGTAAACTCTTAAAAAGATAACAGAAAAATACTAGTAGTACTAAGTACTAACTAGTTAACTAGTGTTGGTATTAGTAAAGAAACTAGATAAATGATATTGAAGTTTGTATAGTTAATATTTGTAAAATATAAAAACTGTTATTTTTAATGTAATTTTTTTTTTTAAATAATGTTCAAGGGCATTTTTTTTTGAACAAGCAGTTCAAGGGCATTAATTAACATGATTCATGAAAAAATTACTTCTACACTACTATTTTCTTTCGTCTTAATTATTTATGGGTCATGTTAACTAGCTCGAGGGTGGTATTAGTTAAGAAACTTAAAAGGGATAAATTTTACATTAAAAATAACATATATAATTAACATTTTTTAAAAGTTTACTGCACAAAATTCAAGATAATTTTACTACTTTTGTTTTCTTAATAAGTGTCTCAAAGACAATAATAGTTAGTACTGAGTAGAGATCCTCTCCATTTCCTATAAAAAATGGAGATTACAAGTACCAAAGTTTAAGTGTATAGATATTCAAATGATGTTACTAATTCTAAAAAGACGTGCATTTATATCGTTTTTTAATATTAAAACTATAGTAATTGACATTTCTATTTCTTTTAGAAAATTGAGAGAATCTCAATTCGTTAGTACTGTATTCGTCTCAAAATGAATATCGTTTAAGGTTTTTGCACATATATTAAGAAATGTTAAGAAATATAATTATGATGTGAAAAACAATAATATTTTTAATAAATTACACCTATAAGTTATTGGTTTGTTTCTTTGGAAATAATGCATATAATGATATTTATGGAGTACAATTGGAAAATATTATATTAAAAAGTGAAAATGACATTCATTTTAAGACAATTTTATTTTTAAAATGACACTTATTTTGGGACAGAGAGATTACATTTCAAAATAAATAATTCCTTTTTAAATTAATTGGAAAATTTAAAAAAATTATATTAATTATTATATTTGGTCTTTTTTTTATGGAAAATGTTAAACAATGCTCCGGGACACTGATTAACATTCAATGCCTAAAAAGTACAAAAAGTTATATTTTCAATATAAATTTTATTTTTTATTTTATTTTTAGGTATGCTTAACGAGTGCCCCCGCCCTAGGGCACTGTTTAGCATGATTTTTTTTTATTTGATCTTTAATATAAACTAAAAAAAATATAAATAAAAAAGCATTTGCTTTTTTGCCCAAATTCACATGGTTCATCGATCCAATAGTCTAAGTGTGTGTTTGGTTCTGCGGCGGAGAGAATTGATTTTGGCAGAATTGATTTTGTAAAATTGATTCTGGCCAAAATTGATTTTAAGCTAAAGTGGTTTATGTTTGGATATATTCATGAAAAAGTGAGTTGAACACAAAATTTGAGTGTAAAAATCAATTCTAGAATCAGAAGCTACGATTTCTAGCTTCAAGTAGAATCAATTCTGGAGACAGAATCAATTCTACTTTTGAGAAACCAAACAAGTCAGAATCAATTCTACACGTCCAGAATCAATTCTGGATGCTCCAGAATTGAAACCAAACATACACTAAAAGGGGCAATATCTACCAAACATATTCATGGGTACACCTCAATAAAAAAAAAAACTCAATCCAAAACGATTCGTTCCAACTTTTTATTTATTTGGTCCTCCACCTTTCCACTTTCTTTTAACTATTTCACCGGTTTAATACTCCATCCATCCTACAATAAATGATCTAGTTTAATTATGGACATTATTTATATAATTCATTCGTTTTAAATTATTAGAGAAAAAAATAAAATTCACATTCATTAAGAAAAATCAAAATATAATAATTTGTTGGAGTATGTGTTTTTGTATTTTTCTTAAAATAAGTTTAATGAGAAGATGTATAAATAATTTTTATTGGTTATTGCTTATTGATAAAAGTGAAGGAGAAAATAAAATGCAATTTACTAGTATGTCCTTGTGGATTAATTTAATTGGTAAAAATATATTGTATTATATATATAAGAGCCTAATTTTAAACTCTATATCCACTTTAAAAATATACAACACTTCTAATTATTAATTAAGCACTTGACAAAAAATAGTATAGTACTAATATTATATAAATAAAGTTCTAGAAGCATTCTTTAACTTACTCTACTCTCTTTTTTATTTTTTGAACAAATACTCCACTCACTCTTGTGATTGCTGGTTTGATGAGTAACCTCCCCTACCATCCATTCTTGAGATCAAACATTGGTTATAGCTGTGGGCCTTTATTTTGTTTCAACTACTTGTAGGAAAAACAAAATAGGACTACGAAAAAATAAATATATTTAGTGTAATATATAATCGAGCGGATGATCGAACTGAGATTTATATACTACTTAAATTTTTTACCACTAAATTGAATCTAATAGCTTAAATAATTTGACAGAAATATTGAGAACTCGCTTTTAGAGCATAAATAGTTTGGACATAAAAGGTTATTAATAATTATTTTGCAATTGTCTTACCATCTGGATGCATATAAAAATTAGTTAGACTTTTCTCCAATTATTTCAAAACCTTCAACTCCAATTCCAAACCCAAACACCATCGACTAGTTAGATCATAACATCACTTGTGATGATAAGAAAAAAAAAACCTAGGATACATAACCGACAAAGTTTTACTGTATCATTCAAGACTCAGTCCAAAACTATGACTGCCATTTCTAAGTCCTAACTATTGGTCAAATTGTTATACCTTTCAAATGTCCTAATACTCCCTTCGTCCCAAAATATAAGATCTAGTTGATCACCGCACGTATATCAATGCATAATTTTAATCACTAATATCTTTAATTGTCTATTAGTAATAATTATAAAAACTTGATATTTTGAAAATACTCATCAAAACGAATCAAACAAGATCTTATATGATAATATTTACATCTATATATTATTAAAAAATATGGTCAAAGCAAAATAAATGAATAGTTCATTTAGTCAAATGATATCTTATAAAATGAGACGGAGGGAGTATTAATTGTGCTACTTGTATTTATCATTAAGTACATTCTTTTTTCGAAAGAATTAAATAAAATAAGAGATGATAAATGGATGAAAGATATTTGTGATTTTATTAATTTAAATATTAATTATAATTTTTATTTTTTCGGTGGTCTCATTAACCTTGTATTATATCTGTCTCTAAATATAAGACTCATTTAAAAAAATTACGGAGATTAAAAAAGTTGATTGCGATATTAAATTTGTTGATAAATGATATTGACTTTACAATTTTATCTTTCCAGAAAAAATGAGTTAATGTTTTTTTTTTAAGTATTTATTATAAATTGTAAAAGAAGATGCACTATAATTAAAGATATGTTGGTAAAAAATTATAATTAATGCTCTTAAATTTTTTAAAAAAGGTCCTATAAAAAAAGACAAAAGAAATTTTTAAAAGAAATCCTCTTGTATCCATGCAACATTTGTGTTCATTGCTTTGATTTTTAAAAACAAATTGGTTCACCAAGGAGATATGAATTTGATATATAGGATGAGTCATCCCGACAACACATCACATGAACTATTTATCTCTTTAGAATAAATATATATCATATTTTCTTTAAGTACTATTACTCTCTCTTAAACTTAGTTTTTAAAATATGAAATTTGTCACATTTGTTACTCTTATTAAGACATTAAAATGTTATGGACTAAGACGAATTTTCCAAAAACTTTTAAAACTAAAATGATGGACTTTAGATAATTCAAATTTAAAGACAAGTTGAAATTTGATTTTTGTTTAAATACTACATCCATCAATCTTAAATACACTAAAGAAAATTTAGTCAACAAAAATCGATGCAATTGATCTAAACTTTAGATCAAATTAAAACAAGGATTTTGTTGATTTTTTTTGGTAATATTCTCATTACTAAGTATATCTTTCACAAAAATTGGTCGTTTTCAAACTTGAACCAACCTCACATTTGCATCCAAAACATTTATGTCATTTTGGGCCGGCTATGTCAATTCCAACGAACATGGTTGGTAAGCCTCACCTTCCTACTTTAGTTTTTTGTTGATTCTAGAAGCACTAGAATTAAAAATAGCATTAAAATAATTAGAAGAATATGAGGTTGGTAACCCACCTCACCTCCCTTCTCTTCTATCCATATTGGAGTGTGGGGCCATTCCTTTCTATATCCTTGAGTTGATTCTATCATGCCACACTCCATTCTCATGCTTTTCAACTTCTTCACCTTATTTATAATGTCTTTAATTTCTTTTTTCAAATATGATTTTATTTCAAATACTACTAGTATAGTGTTAGTATAGTAGTTTTGATGATCTTTATGTTTTAAATTTTAAAATATGAGTCTTGCTAATGAGTGTTTCTGGAGCACTCTTTAAACATTTTAAATAGTAAAATTTTATAAAAAATTTATGAAAATATGTGAAGATTACAATATATTACGAATTAAAATGTTTAAATTTTTTCATAAGTAATTTTTATAAATAAAATACTTAAAAATTCCTTGAAGAACACTCGAATCAAGTGTACACAAATTAAATACATCTTGTACACAAATTACAAAGTATAGTGAATTTTATATAAGAAATATAAATAAGTGTAAGGTCAGTATATTTTGCAGCTATTCAACCGTCACGTGGCATATATTCCATTGATTAATTTATCATTGATTAGTAGTACTAATATGGAAGCATCTTATTTTTGGTTGACGCATTATTTCACGTTGAAAGAAAAATTGTAGTAGTGATTACTGACTTTAGTATCTCTGAATCAAAGTGTCTAATTCGAACATTCCATTACACTTTATATATTTTACTCTGTTTGTAAAATCTTTTAAGGAGTAGTATCAAACAAAGGGAGATAGATATATAGAGTAGAATCTGATTCCATCTTGTTCCAACCAAAGAGTTCGATGCACTTTGTATGTATGGTGGCCATGAACCAAAAAATAATAAAATCATCCAGTTCTTAAAAATATAAAAAGAAAAAAGTAGATTATATATAGTACGAGAATGAATTCTCTTATGTATAATTTTCAAATGAGAGTAAAACGTATTCTCTAACCATTTTATAAGAAAAACATGAAAAATTTAAAAGTAATGAGTTTAGATGATGAGAGATTTCAGTCAATTCTCTCATATATAAAAATTACATTTGTGATAATTCATTCTCATTCTATAGTACTCCTCTCTAAATTCGCACTTTATAGAACTAAATATACTTCAATTTCCTTTTCTTAATAATACTTAAATTCTTATTTGAATAGTCTCTTCATATATGAGTTTAAAATAGAATGATTTGGATCTCGATGAACATAGTTCAATTGATAGGATTATTATATTTTATATACAGGATCTAAGTTTAAATCTTGAATTTTCCACTTATTCACCTTAAGAGGTGGATATCTAACAATTAACCTAATTGACAAAAAAAACAAAAGAATTAATAGATCACATAATTCTCTCATAAGAAAGATTTACGAGTTTCTAAGTGGCGTGGGAGTTGTGTGGAGGGTGGGAAATGAAATAGCCATTATATTTAGAGTATTTCTTTTCGCGACTCCCAACTTCTCAAGCACCTTCTGAACTTTCAATTTTACCCCTTGCATGTTAAGTAGCTAGTGTGTAAAATAGACAAAATTGGAAGAAACAAAAATAGTTCACTACTTAAGTAGTGAATCTTATAAAAAACAATTTTTTTGTTCCTCCTCACTCTTCTCTCAACTCCCATGATTTTGTTTAGTAAAACACTGTTCGCAAGTTAAAGTGTGAATCATTCCTTCACCCCCGAGAAAATATTTTGAATAAAACACTATATAAGCGAGTGATAAAAAAAAATGAAAAAAGATGTTTCAATTTATAGAATTTTATGGTATGCGTGTCATTGGTTAATACTATGTCACAACCGCTTCAGTGACCAATCAAAATACGGTATTAGACAATGGACAAATTTTTATAAGATTCATTAGTTAAAGTGAAAACTGTGTTCGTCACACTCTAAGTAGCGATATGTGTTTGTGTTCGCACTCTAAGTGTAGAGAATTGTGTTTTTTATGATATTCTCATTCATAGGGATCGTGACAGGTGGAAACATTGAGATAAAAAAATGACGTTCGCTATTTAGAAGGTGTGCGAAAAACTATAGGGTACGAAAAGAAATACTCTTATATTTAATAAGCTTTAAATTTAACATGGGCTTTAAATAGTTCCATGAAGTAAAGCCCACGACATGTTGAATTAGTTGTTAGTTTAATTGAATAATGTGCATATATTTTGACCAAATAAACAATGTGCATAAATAGATTTCATAAGCTGAACATGGATTTGTTTAACAAAAGTGAAAGATTTTGGGATATACCAAATTTATTTGCACTACAATATAATGTGAATAAAACTGATTAGATATTGATGCAACATCAGCGGCTAAGACAAGGAAAAGCATATAGCATGAACAAAACGCTGAGTGTTTTCCTTTCCATCACCACAAAAGTTGAATATGTTGGTTTAGCTGAAAAGTGAATTGTGAATGTGAATCTTATATATAGTAATGTTTTTTATATATAATTAATGATGAATTGCATGGTAACATATAAATATATGACGTGTTGGAGTCTCATTTAAAGAAGTAGTTTGATTAAATGAGTTAGTTTGTTGATTAACATGCAAAGCTGCAACGTGTGAATGGAGAAAAAAGCTTCTGAGCTGCCACGGTAACATTTTTCTTCTGCTTTCACCTGCGTTTCTTCATACCACCGCTTCAATTTCTTTATTTCTAGTGATGAGTTTAAAGAAATTGAATTATAAAGAGTAAAATAGGTATTCAGTCGGTAGAATCACTTTAAATAATTTATTAATTGGAAAAAGCTAAATTAACATTGCTCCCTAATCAATCTGTAAATTAGAACCACGCAATGTAAATTAGTCAACTAAAGAAGAAACATTAGCACAAAACTCCTCTAAATAATATGTTATTAACCGTCACCAAATACTCCACTCGTCGCCGACCATGTAATATGACGGAATCTCTTGCTATTTTTTCCTTTTGCCATTTCTCCAAACAAAGAAAAGTGTTGCGAAAACATCTACCAATTTGGAGAAAAAACTTAAGAAATAATATCTGCATCCAGACCATTAAATCATAAACACATGTTAATATTTTAATTAAAATAAATAGAAAAAAGTTGATTAATGGTTAAAGATGTTACAATTGAGAAAAAATTGAGAATTTTTTTTCAATCCAATTTAATGGTATAGCAAATGTGAGTTAAAAGTATTGTAAGTTCCAAATTATTTGCTCAAATCAACAATAAGAGTGGAGTAAAGTTGCTATAAAAAAACAAAAAAGAGTGGACTAAAAATTGAATAGTAATTCATACTCTATTCATCATTTTTTTCTACAACTTGATGGATTAAAATTTAATCCATCAATATATTGGATTGGTCATTTGAATCACGAGAATCTTACTGCTAAAATGACAATTTTTATTATTATTTTTTTTACCTACTAGATTCTATCTAGATAAGTGTAAACAAAAGAATGGGGGGAGGGTGTGTTGCATTTTAGCCTATAGAGTTTAGGCGTTGTGTTTCAGTATAAAATATAAAATATTGTAACTCGCTACCATATTTTTTATCATTTCAGGAAGTTGAAAAATTTCAGGGCGTGAAAAGTAAAACTCAGTAAGGGTACAAGCTAAATATTTTGACCCAATGGATATTTAATGAGCTTTTTAACATGGGCTTTGTTGTATACCATGAAAGAATCTATAGGCCCAATTAATACCTAGAAATACGTGAAGTTTAATTGTATTTTTTTTAATTATAGATCAATTATCTTTGGGCTAATAATATAAGTAATTAATACGCGTAACTTAAAACGCCTAAAAAAGAGCTTAAAATGTCTAACCAAGAGCTTAGAATTAAATTCAAAAGTTCAAAGTATTATCAACCAGCGGCGAATCATTCTCGGATGAATAAGATAAATTAACAATACAGGACCAATCTAAAGAGAGAGCGGGATTTCTTAATAGAAAGGTATGTGGGGTGTTTATTTGAACTTGGATAATTACGTCCAAGAAACATTACTCAATAATATGAAATCAAAGACTAAAATCTTCAAAGATCGATATGGATCTACATTAATATGAGTCAAAGATTTGCATATTGTTATATTCTTAATACTTTGAGGACAAATTTATATTATATAAGCAAGTGATCCGGGTTCGATTCCTATAGTTTACAAATTTTTAATTATTCCAAAATAAATGCAATGAGAGGAAATTGATTTTTTTTTTGTTGAGATATACCAAAATTATTGGCACTATATTATTACAATATATCGTGAAGAAAATTGATTAAACATTAAACTGAAAACATACTTAAAGATCACATATATGATCTTACTACATTGTGGCTGCATAATTAATAACACTAACTAGCTAAGTAGTACACGTATCTTGAGTTAATTAGTGCTATTAATTTATTTATTTATGATTGATGATGGAGTGATTATAACTTAGAAGCTGCAATTAACATTCCCGGGTGCAAAAGCAGCGGCGACGGAAGCCTCGACAGTCACCACCAGTGTAACCTTCTCCCTTGCATACAGATGCACAGTTGCTGTCTCTTGCGCATGGACCCTTAAATTTATGGCTCTTTGATTCGCACCTTCTAGCCTCAGCCGTCTTGAGGGCTACATCTGCATCCATAAAATAGTACTTATCTATGAGACCTATTATTTACACACCAAGTAAAGTAGTATACTAAGACTATAGAAAAACAATTAGTGGAATTAGTAATTGTTACCAGCGGATAAGAGAAGGAAGAGCATGAAGAAAAGTCCGAGTGTTTTCCTCTCCATTATAACTAGTACTAGTCTAGTCTACACACACAAATTCAATACAACTTATAAGTAACTTTAGTTCAAACTTCAAAGTGGAGTAAATGTTGCACTTATGATGTTGTTATTTATAGTGAAATTATGGGACTTGCATGAAACATACAATATGACGTGTCGTTGTGGCAAATAAAGAAGTAGCATGAGTGTGCACAAAGAACACTTGTGAGTTGCCACTTGCCACGGTAAGCTTTGCAAAGAAATGTAGCTCCATTTGGAGATGTACATAACATAATCAGTCAACACCGCTTAGTTTTTCTTTTAATTAATTAATTAATTAATTGATTGATTTTACCACCGCTCAGTTTTTTATATGGAAGAAAGTTTATGTGATCTAGGTCAGGGTCACTCACCAGATATATCCGTTACACATTTGGTCAAACATGAAAAAAACATGATAACTACTGGAATATATTTATTGTCATCTAAAAAGGATTACAACGCAATTTATTGTCCGTCTGTGTTTTATTCATATGTAATTTGTTAGAATTTATTCAAATATTTTGTGGGCTACAATTGTAAGTTACGATTTTATAAAAAAATAGTTGCTGTTGTAAATGTGATCTGATAGTTACTGTTTAGGTCCAACAAACGAGATCAATAAATAATAGATTTTGGACACTGATTTTAATTTGTTTAGAACAAATTATATGCCCAATCACCAGGACAAAAACTGCTGTACTAACTTGGAGTAACTTAAGATGCCTTGTTGGGTCTAAATGATGTCTCGCTAAGCACTTGGAGAAAGGATCAAAAGTTTGTTTGAAAAAAGGAATAAAAACAGGCACATAAAGCATATTTAAAATTTTAAGTAGATAAAATAATTAGATAGTTGGTTGGAGCAATCACTGACTTTTATAATGAAATTTGGTGCACAAAAAAGTTAAAGCAGCTTGTTATAAAAAAGAAAGAAAGTTAAAGTAGCTAATTATGGTGGACATTGATTATGTTTGGGACCCTCTAAATGTCTTTGTATTTTGGGTGACTTCTAAGGTGAGGGAGCAACTAAGTTCCTCACCGGTGTACCATTAAAATTTACCATTAGATTAAATTAGGTTACATGATAACACTTCTCACTCTCACACATAATCACTAATCATTCTAACTTAATCTCCTTGTTCATCGTTTGTAGTCATCTCCCCGAACATCAAACTCAATTTGATTCTCCACCACCATCTCCCACCCTTTAAAACATCTACCAGTGACTTTAACTAGAGAAAAATTAAAACAAGGAAAAAACAAGTTTATGAAAAAGAAAGAATGTTGAACCTTCTCACCCTTTTCAACATACAACCATCAAAAGTAAGTTTAAAATCTAAAAATTCATCATAAATGTCTAATCTCCATTGCCAAAAAGTCCAATTATTTTCCTCAATTGTGTTTTTGTTTTCTATTTCCAATCCAAATCCATGGAAATCGTTACTTTAGGGTTAATTTTGGTCTTCCCTTTTTTTCAAACAAATTAGTAATTAAAAGAGAGAGAGATTAGTAATTAAAACAAATTTAGTGATGGTATGATTCTGGTGCAGCGACAAAGAAAGAGAGAGATATGGGAATCCTGGGTGGATCAAAGAAAAGATTTGTAGTTTTACAGTGAGGAAATATATGATTTTATTTAATTATTTATTTCTATAAAAAGAAGGTTTTATATGGTGTCGTAATTAAAAGATGGACCATTTAATCCAATGGTGAAATGGTGTGGTACACCGATGAGGGACTTAGTTGCTCCCTCAGCTTAGAAGCCACCTGTATTTTGGGTCAATAAAGCTTTTGTTGATGCTACTTGGCTTCTAATATTGGTCATTCTAGTTTGTAAAATAGATGATCCTTCTTACTCATATGATTTTGAGATTAATTTTTATGCATTATTAATAATGGTACTAAACTTTTACAATGTGACTCATTATAAAAGTCCAGAGCAATAATTCATCATATGCATATCTCACCTTTTACTTCCCACATTGCAACAAGAATCATGATAGCTCTCAAATATATTCCATGCTCGATTACAGACAGAACGACAAAGATAGACACAGTGGCGGAGCCAGGACCCAATATATATCATCAAAATTATAAGATATAAAAAACTTTATATTGATATGAACAACAGGAAAGTTTCAATTTGAAGATCCTTGGTGATAATAAAAGTTGAAGCAAGAATTAAAAAGTAAGCAAACAAAACAATTCAAGTCCTGCACTTGTGCATACATAATCATTTTTCTCAGTCAAAGAGTGAAGACTTGGTCTTCAAACGGTACAAGAGCTTTTTCTTCCTAGAACTTGTGTTGTCAATGGTAAGAACAACTTTCCCAGGTTCACCAATTTTAAAACTGTTGCAAAGCACTGGTTCTTCTGATGAAGTCACTTTTCTAGCCTTTTGAACAATTACTGTGTAGCTTTCTTCATTACTTGGTACAAATTCTGCACCATAGTTCACCTCCCACCCTATTACTCTCACCTCCCAAGACAGTAAACATTTCTGCAAAGTTTTCAATTAAAAACTTCAAACCATATATCAAGGCAACAAAAAAAAAAATCAACATTTTTATAATATCTAACCAACTACTCCCTCCGGCCCCTATTATAAATTAACGAAAAATCACATTTTAAGTTCATTGAATAGCTAATATATCTAATATATAAACAATGTGCAGACTAGATCAACGCAACACAGTTATTGTTGTGAGCTGCTCAATCTAGATCAACGGCTGAGATTGTTAGACTGTATTATAGTTGATGTGTAATCTGAACTGTTTGATCTCAAACCAACGACTATTATTGAAAACAGCGTGATACTGCGTGCAATTTAGACAGCAGCACATCCAGGTCCCTTAATATATGTATTATTTGTTAATAATAATAGTAAGTTATATAACTTAGATATGTAATGTAATCCTATAAACAAATCAAAACATCAACATCATTAGGTGGTTGGTTATCCAGACTGTGAAAGAGATATAGGTTGTTGTTGACTTTCTACTTTTTCTTTGGGATTTCTTTTCTACTCTTGAACATGTTGCCTTTTTCCTTTTGTCTAAAGTTGTTTCCATGTTGAATGCATTTTGATTCAACATAAATTTCTGTAGCCAATCACATTACAAGGTAAAATTTACATTCAACTTTAACTTTTAGCACTCTAATTTGTTTTTTTACAAGGTCATCTTTAATTTGTTGCACAACACTATTCTATTATCAAAAGCATCAAAAGTGGTCCACTAAATGCAATACACAGCTAACAAAAGAAGCTTACTCCTACTTTTCTATGTTTATTTTATTTATATTCCTAATTTACTAATTTTTCATTTGCTACTGAATTTTCTTCCATCCTACACAATGTTGAATAGAATATGAAATTAAAGCAAACAACAAATAACAAATCAGATAGTATTGACAAGAGAGGAATCCTATGATAGATTCCTACTACTATGCTGCATTCTTTGGATTCTCAAAACCATCCAATTAAGACAAAAAACAAACAAAAACTCACCTCAGTAACAGGAAATTCAACAGTATGTTTTGATGCTGGCTTTATTGTGATCTCAGTAACAGCATCTGAATTTCCAAATTCACCATCTTTGCTTAATCCACCATACTTCACAGAGAGTTGCTCTGGAGCTATGTAGCTAAAAATACAAAATGCCAAAAAATTTAAAATTATTCAAAATTCATGCACAATATATACAAAACAAAAAACAAATTTTGAATCCTTAAACATGTCCTCACCTCAAAAGGGTCTCAGTTGATTTGGAAGGACCAGCAAAAACAAACTTGCTTTTGGTTCTCTGTGTAAGGAAAGGACTTATCATCCTATTCACAGCCAAATACCACCATGGCACATTGATGAACACCTAAAATAAATAATTTTTATAACAAAAATTATTTAGAATAAGATAAATTTGATCACCCATTACACATTTACACATAAAATCTATAATGTGACATCAAGTGTGAATCTATGTTAATCTATGAAGCACGGACACAAACACGCACGGACATGACACATACACTCATAATAATTTGAAAAATTGATATAATTCAATATAATCATAAATGTCGGTGGTGTCAGACACTAATGTTAGTTACGATTTTCAGTTAGTTATTTGGCATCATGATCAGACTAAGTGCCTTGCAAAACATAACATCAAAACACATGAATAATGTTTAAGAAGACAATATAGTTTACCTGTTTAGCCACAAATTCAGGATAATTGTCTTGAAGCAATTGAAGGGCTTGTTTGGTTGCTTGTCTAAGCTCCCATTTAGCAGGTCCAGGAGAATCCTTAAGATCATTCACCTGAACAATAGTGCAAATACCAGCATTGTTAAAATCCAAATTCCTAATACTCTTCTCAAGGAACTGAATTCTCCATCTAAGGAAATTCTGTCTCTTCTCCTCGTCAGAAAAACACTTCTTATACAATTCCTTATTCTGAAATTCACCATATATGTTATAACACACAGGGTGACCTTCCTTATCAAATCCATGCATGTAAACAACTTTCTCCAATTCATCACCAAATTTCTCATCCATCAACTCCTCTATTCCAAATTCTTTTCTCCAGAGAATTGTGTTCTTGATCATTGTGAAAGCCTCTTTCGCCTTAAAATCTCTTGCACGAAGAAATTTCGTAAGAATCACGTCAGTTCTTTCATCTGCAAGGAGTGGTATGCCATAAATGGTTACTTCTTCGGGTGCTAATGGCAATGAAGCTTCAACTTTCTCTGCAACAGATTGTTCATGCTCAGCAGGAACAGAGGAAGAAACCGCAATGTTAACGACGCTTTCTTCAATAGCTTCCACAGTTTTTGCTCCATCATCATCATCCACAGAAGCTACCTGCACAGTTTCCTTCACTTCTTCTTCTTGCTGTTCTTTTTCTTCCTCTTTCTTGGTTTCAACTTCCTCCTCCACCTTTGGTTGTGCAGGTTCTTCTGCAGGGGTAGCATTTTCAGGTGCAGCAGCAACGGTGGTGGTGGATGGTTTTTCTTCTTTTATGGGCGAAGGAGAAGAGAATTCATGGTTATTGAGTGCTTGTTGAATGAGATTCTTAAGCTCTTGGAGTGGCTTGTTTTCATTTTGAGAAAGATCAGATTCAGAAGTTTTGGTAGTTTGTTCTTCTTTGAAGGTATCAGCAGAATCGGTATCGGGTTTGGAGAAATGAGTCTGAAGAGTGACAGTTTCAACAACAGGGTTGTTGTTGTTTTTGTTCTTCTCCTGAGGTTCAGGGTGTGAATCTTCTTGCTCTGACTCTAAGGGAATGATAGCTGTTTTTTCAGGCTGTGGAACATTTACATCAGTTTCAACAAGTAGTGAGTCTTGTGGTGTTGTTTGGTTTGGTGAGGACTCATCGTGAGACATGTTTGGATTTTGGTAAAGGAGAATGTGAATGAAGAGAAAAATGTGAGAGATGGTGGGTTTAAGGTAAAGCGGTTATAGTATGTAGTAGTTTATATATAGAGAGAAAAGCAAAAGAGTAGTGGTGGTGTGTAAAAGTGTGGTGTGTTGTGCCAGGTTGGAAGTAGTAGGAAGGTGGAGCCTGCTGTGATATGACAGACAGTGGTTAGTTACAAAACAAACGTGGGAAAGAGAGATGTTTGATTGAAATGAGAATGATGAATGAATGTAACGTTGTTGGTGTAAATGTAATTGGGCAGATTATCGGCGGTATTGCCGGCCACTCTTTTCATGTTACAATCATCCAAGCCAGCTTCCATTCTATGGGCCTGCCTGCTGCTTACTTTTAGTTAGTTACTCACACCACCATTTCAATACAACTAGCTGTCTTTGAGGGATTTCGATCCCATGCGGTCAAAGCATGCTGCAGTCATGCAGTCACTGCATGAGAGTTCTTAGATTTAATTTTGATCAAATAAATAATATGTTTTAATAAATTTGGATGACTAAGATTAACCTGCAGTCAAAAACTGACCGCAGGGAATCCATTTCCGTCTTTGAGTGTTTTTTTTTCCCTTAACCCTCATATTATTACTAACATAAATATAAAAATTACTCTAGTTGTTTTCTTAATATATACTCTGAGGTCTCCTATAATTATTAGGGTTTAAAGAGAAATTTGGAAGGTGGTCTGGAGTGGACCTAGAGCTGACTCAAATCCACTTCTGTTAGGACATCGAGGACAATCCATTAGGGAAACATTTGACCCAACATTGGGACACTATAAAAACTCTCCTCTACATGAGGGTCAAATATTCAATTCATTCTTAACCTAACGCTTAAACTTGTACCCTTGTTCTCTGAACTGACTTAAGCATCAGAGTGTCTGCAGGTATAAACCCTCCTCCGTGGATTGCTCAACTACGGACGTGTTGCTGGCCATCGACCTACTCTGAACATCGGGTAAGATCAAAAGGTATGTGAGCATGATGAGGGGTTTAAAAAGTATTTTTTTATAAAAATATTTACACTTACGAACTTATTGTTTGAGCGATTTGAGTTGGCGCATTGTCTGATTTCACATCAACTGAAGATTAGGAGAATGACGAGGAACATTCATATTTGAAACGACGTAAACAACTTAAGATAATAGAATTGTCTCAATAAAAATACATTTCACCTAAAAGCGCTTAGATGAGATAACGCGGGTCTCTTTTAGCTTAATCAATGCCTTGAGTTTAATCTCTAACTTGGGCATGCTGCACCTTTAATACTCATAGGGAATTTGTCGTTCATTTGAGTCCCACAAAATTCAAGAGATTAGTCTATGCAATTACACACACAAAATATTTAATGTACGAAAAAAAATCTTAGATTCTAAAATCCAAGCAGAGTAATTTTAAAAATTTATAGGAGATATGAATGACTTAGAAAGCAAAAAGAAAGATAATTTATATTGCCACCCTATCCATTTCTCACAAATTTACCAAAATACACATGTCCGCTATTTAGGTAGCGGATACCTCCGAAATACACCCTACCAAAAACATCTTTATAACATCCGCTACTTCAATAGCAGAAGTATAAAAATGAAAACGTGTAGGACGTGCGAGAAATAGGTAGGGCGGCAAAAGAAAATTTCTTAATATAGTTCAGCCCCAAGTCAAATGAGAACCGGCCCAAATGTGGCCTATTATGTAGATGTTTTCTCTTCCGACCCCCCGTGATTCTTTTATATTCCCAATATTCCAATTTTGCCCTTGCAGAAAAATTCGGTTCGCAGAAACCAAATTTTTTCTAGTGTAAATTCAGAGTAAATTTCGGTTTTTAGAAACCAAATTTTTTTTCAAGACAAAAAAAACTTCGGTTTCTACAAACCGAAATTTTTTGCAAGGATAAAATTAGAAATTTAGGAGGTATAAAAGAAATAAAGGGGTCGGAAGAGAAAACATCTACTATGTATTTTATTGCAAGCCCAACTAAGGAGCTCTTACTCTGAATTTTTTTGCTTCTACCCTTATAATTATACATTTACCCCTATAGTCAATTTTCATCCCTACAATTTTTTTTCCAATGTTACCCTCTTTATGAGTACAAGCCCGTGTCTCCTAAAAATGTAAGTCGTTAATATTAAAGATATAAAAATATATGCAACATATAACGTAAGTAATCAAACTTCAAATTAGTCCACTAAATTCAATACAATCACACATTACACAAGTAATAAAACCTAAAATAGTTTACTTGAATTAATCCAACATTACTGTTGACTTGAGACAAAAGTTCATTTAAACTGACCCGAAGAGCCAGCATGCCTTGGACTCTAGGTGGAGAGCAATGACTATGAGTAATGTGCTTCGAATGAAAACATGGAATTGGTAAAATGAATAGAGAAAGTGAATAATATCGGCAACATACTATCAACCAAATATTTTAACATTTTTTATTATTATTTTTAAAATTCATGTGAGATCCTAAAAAATTGTAAGCAATAAGAATGTGTGTATTTAATCCGGTGACTGTTATAAATAAAAAACCATTTTATAGGTTTATTAAAAAATAATGTATCTGAGATATATTAGTATAAGTGGTAAGAATTTTGAGTGTCTTGTGCCATTTAAGCATAGATGATAAAAAATTTGATCTTACCTGATCAGAAAGGACGACCGCGCCAGCGTTTGCTCCATTGAAGCCCTCGATGAAACAGAGGGAGTTGTATATCTGCAGTCACTCCGACGCTCAAGTCAGTTAAGTGTGGAGTGATGTTTTCTCTGGTGAAATTATACGTACCTTTTGTTTTGAATGGTAGTAAGCTACGTATATATAACCTTCAGCGCTGGGTCAAGGCTCTTGATGACATTTATGGTCATCAAGTGGCTGCCGGAAAAAACGGATGGAAAGCCATGATGAGCAGTTAATGCTCATCATTCCGGTGAACGTCCGTGACAACGCGTCGAACATTATGACCGTTTGGCTCGTGGAGACAGCTTCTTGGACTATCCTCCGTTGGGCCTTGCTCGACTCGACGGCCCAATTCACAATTCTTCAGCACTTGGGCTTCTAAGCCCAGTCCAGAGCAAAATTCATATTTTTATCTTTTGTTGTGTATGAAAAAAGAGTACAAAATTACATACTTATATCACATTTCTAATTCTAACACTCATTCGATTAAGATTGATGGCCAAATATTTTTAAGTAGGCACAAAGGGAGATCAAATATCTCTTCATGTGTGTCTAAATATTATAATACATTATAATACATTTGTTATTGTGAGCGAGAAATATTTGGTTGGACAAAACCCCTGAACATAAATTATTTGAACGCACACGTAAAATTATTGTGGGTGATATAAATGTGTTGCGGCACACCAAAGCCCACTAAATAAGAGATAAGTTACCCAAAATGAGTTTATAAATTATGCTTATTGAAGATGCTTATGTATCTAAATAAATATAGAAGTATTTTAGGAACACATGATTGTCATTTTTTCTTTTTAAATTACTAGTAAGTATTTCCTTTGATCTTATTTATAAGTAGAAATTATTTTCTTGATTTATTGAACAACTGATATATTTAAACTAGATACATCAATTATTTAATGAATCTAAAATGTAATTTTTGTTTATAAATAAAGCCGATGAGAGGACTAAATAAGATTTGGATGATCTAAATTGAATAAGCTGAAATGTAAAGCGAGAAAATCAAATGTGATTATTTTAACGTGATTTGTTATGGTGTACTGTACCTTTTTTTTTGTTAATCAACGGTTAAAATTACTCTTGTAAAAAAAACAGTTAAAATTACTTACTCTACCCTTGGAAAGAAAAAAAATGAAAATAAAACAAGGTCTTACTAACGAGTGCCCCCGAAGTACTCTTTAAGTATTCCATTTAAAAAAAAAATTATTCAAAAAGTTAAACATTACAATTTTCAATATGTTAACTTTACGCATTCCAATAAAAATTCTATAAAAAACTTACTATTTAAAAACTTAAAGAGCGCTCCGGGAACACTATTTATCATTTGCCATCAAACAATATGGGCAGTCGTAGGGCAGATACTAATAAATTGAAGCAAATGATTGGGTTATGAGTATGACTATGAATGTACTATTGTGAAATGGCTGTACATGAGTGGCAACTTAATTAGTAGCATTAGGGGTGGACAAAACCCGAAGGCCCAGCCCAAACCGCCAAAAACCGCTAAAAAAAACCGAACCGGGTCGGGTTTAATATGACCCGCGGTTTGACGGGTGCAAATAGCGGTTTCATGTGGTCTTAGGTGGTCGGTTTCGGTTCAGTAGAATCGATCCACGGGTACCCGAACCAAACCGAAATAAATTAATATTTTATTATATTAGAGCAAAACGACTGCGTATAAACTCATTCTCATGGTATTTTCTAGGGTTTTCACCTGCTCTTCTCTCACTCTCATTCTAACAGCCGCCGTCACACTCCCTTCCCTAATCTAATGGCATTTTCTCCGCCTCCATGGTCGATCCTCTGTCTTCCTCGCCTCATCACAACCCACAAACATTAATCAACCAATTTTCACTTATTTTTCGTTTTTCTTCAGCGTACTTTTCACCATCGATTTTCTTCACCTCTTTGTCTGTTCATCATTTCTTCTGTCTTTCTTCTCTCTTTGTTCGTTCACCATCTGTTCAAGAAAACAAAGATAATGTTTCAAACTCCAATCCTTTTTTTCTTCTGTCTTTGTCTATAATTTTATTTTTATTTTTCTATATATTTTGCTTTTTTCTAATTTTAGGGTTTTTGGATTAGGGTCTGTTTCTAATGTTTTTATGTTTCTATTTCACTAATATGTTTGTTTATTTTGAGTAGGGATTGAGAATTTCGAAAAATCAAGTTGTGGTGAAAGTTGATACTTGAGAGGTAATAATAATGTTTCTCTGTTTGGTCTGTTTATTGCGTTTTTTTTATCTCATTCCAACTTTAAATGGTTTACAAGTCTTATTTGTATTTGACTAACATTTTGATTTATCCTTTTTAATGTTCAGATCTACACAAATTATAATCTCAGTGTTGTGTAAAAATGTAATCTTAGTGTTGACATAAATTATATGATACGGCAGTGCTATGTTATTTGACAGTTTGTTGTTGTGTTCATAATATTGTAACCAAGCAGCAATAGATTAAATTAAGGGTAGTAATCATGATATTTTAAATGTTGGATATATGTGAACTTGCATATTGCGATAGGTAGTGATATTTTTTTAAACTCCTATGATTTATTTTATCATTTTGTTAACTATGTATATCTTAACCATTGTTTCTCTTTTGCAGAAGCAACAAGATCTCTATGCTTCTCAAGTTCTTGTGCTAGTCTCAAATCTCATTTCATTCTGTATTTACTACTTGGTGTTTATGTTAAATTAAAGTTAGGTTGATGTTTTTTTGATGTTGTGTTGTAATTATTTTGATTTGGTCCTTTAATTTGTGTAATTTATTTTTGTTGGAAAGGTTGCATCTACAGATTTATTGTTGTGAAGTGTTATGTTGAATTTATCCTTACTAAAATTCTGGATGTAACTAAGCATCAGGAGAAGAATAAACAAACTATTGAATTTAAAGATAAAGAAAAATTAAATTAACATTGTTTCAGTTTTTTAATACAAATTCTTATAAAATTGAAATTTATCATTTTATATTCAAAGCCCATTAAAAAAGATACACAATAGCCCAAAAGAAAGAGTTGATAAAGTTTTAAAATAATTCATTAGCAAAAAAATTAGAAATAGCGCAAAAAATAATTTTTTTTTTGACATGGCAAAAAAAAAGTTATTGGGCCTGAAAATGGACAGTCCAGTAACCCGAGTTACCCATCCGTAATCACCCGCAACCCATGTTAATCCGACCCGCCCAAACCGCATATCAGTTTAGGGTCGGTATGGTCTATATAAGTCAAACCGTGGATTGGGCCGGTTTGAGGTTTTGGGCCCATACCGACCCAAACCGGCCCGTTGTCCACCCCTAAGTAGCATCATGTAGCGTGGAGGGTCTGACAAATCGCACGTAGATTGATAAAAACAATGTACTCCTTCGTCCGGGAATATAAAAAAAAATAAAAAATTCACATTTATTAAGAAAAATAAAATATGATAATTTTAATGATATCTTTTTGTTGAAATAAGTTTTATGAGAAGATGTAAAAAGAGTTTTTATTGGTTATTGATTATGAGGAAAAGAAGAGAGACAATAAATTAAGTAAAAGTCTATCTTAAAAATAAGTTGATTTTTTTGCTTATAATATGGGACGAGGGAGTATTTAGGGTCTGTTTGGTAAAAATAAGCTATAAGCTAGCTGATAGCTGATAAGCTAGCTGATAGCTGAAAAGCTAGCTTATAGCTGATAGCTGAGAAGCTAGCTTATTGAAATTAAAGTGTTTGGTAAAATTAGCTTTTAAAGTGGTTATTAAATATAAAATTACATAATTGATAGTGGGTAGTTTATTTTTTAGAGTGGGTAGTTATTAAATTAAAGGGTAAAAATGGAATAAAGTGTAAAAAGCTATAAGCTATAAGCTCAAATGCTACTTGAAATAGCATCTGAAAAAAAGCTATAAGCTAGTACAAAAAGCTTGTGTTGGATATTTGTGTGTTGGCCTCATTTTGCTAAAACAAATATACAAGCAAGATGTTGGACCAAATGTTTCAACATGTTAGGTACAAAAGATGTTGGACCAAATGTTGTAACATGTTTGGGTACGACAGTCAGATTGCCCAAATCTCGCGCATTTATTACACGTATCTGCTATATATGGAAATCCACTCTACAAACGTGTATATCAAGATTTGATCTGATCAAGACGTTATTAGTGCAGATATGTTCTTATCAAGACTTAATGGAATGATTCAACACATTGTTTATTTCCTAAAGAGGATCAACTATTTTAGGAAAGTTTTTATTAAGGTCTGATTTGCTTAGCTGGACGTGACTCAAAGACCAGCTGTGTTCTGAAGCTTATCTTGGAAGATCAGAAGTGTGCTAGCTCTGTCTATATAAAGAAGACTCAAGACCAAGATTTAATGAACCGAAACCATTGTTCATAAAAGATGTAGTCTTTAGGGTTTCGTGTCTTTAAGCCACTCTCTAGGAGAGTTGGTGTAAGTGAACCACTCGGGTTGTGAGATGGTCACTATGTCCTCACTCAGAAACCTTTAGGTAATGAGTAGAGTATTGTAATATCTCCGAAGCTTTTAAGCAAGGAGATAGTGTTTGTGAGCCTCTCACGTATTGATTTGATACTTGAGTAGGACTGTGTTTTATTGAGTTGTAATGTTTTAAGGTTACTCCTAAGCTTTCAAGTACGGAGTTAACTGTGTGTGATTTACTCGAAGCTTTTAAGCAAGAGTAAAATATGTCACGGTGATTGTCGCCACATTTTATTCAACATTATATGAACAACACAGGTTGTGTTGGCTGTGTGGAAGTGAGATGGGATCTCATGTCTAGGAAGTTCCTAGGCAGAAGTTGCATGAGTAGTGTCGAGGTCATAAGGCGTAAACCTAGGATTTGCTGGAGGTCTTAGTGTAAGACGTAAACCGAGGGTTTGCTGGAGGTCTTAGTGTAAGACGTAAATTCAAAGGGTTTGCTGGAGGTCTTAGTGACTAGATCTATTAGTGGATTTCCTTCCTGGATTGGTATCCCCCAGAGTAGGCAGGTTGGCTGAACTGGGTTAACAATTTCCTGTGCAGTTTATTTACTTGTTGATTTTATTATGTTTCGTAAGATGTTACAACATTAATTATGACATTCTCTTTAAATTGAATGTTGGAACATCTGATAAAACATTATTTCTCAGTATCCGTTTTAATGTTATATGCCTTGCCGTGTTATTCATGTCAGACCAGATGTCTCGACATTCTATACA
Organism: Trifolium pratense; assembly: GCF_020283565.1. Classification (NCBI taxonomy): domain Eukaryota; kingdom Viridiplantae; phylum Streptophyta; class Magnoliopsida; order Fabales; family Fabaceae; genus Trifolium; species Trifolium pratense. The sequence continues at coordinate 7,218,518 of NC_060061.1, forward strand.
ACATCTGGTTCTGCTATACCAGAATTTCAATTGGTATCAGAGCAGGCATCCTGTTCTGTTTTCTGGATGAGATCTTAGGGAAGATACTTTCTGGTTATGGGCAAGTAAGGAATACTGAAAATTTGTTTGAACTTGGAGAAGTTCACATTGATTGAATGGTCCCTAGAAGTGGAGGATGGACTATTCATGATAGGGTGTGTATTAGACCTATCTTTTGTTGGTCAGGCGTGTAGATCTTGTGATGAGTTGCTGTATGGTTTGATTTATTTTCAAACATGTGTTATTGTAGTTGCCTGAGGTTTGTTGAGGAGTTTTGTGGTTTGAATTCCGCTGCATATATATCTGATGGAAAACTCCTGGTGGTTTTGTTTGTTGAGGATGCATCACTCTGTTCTATGATGTAAGCCCTGGTGTGGTGATGCTCGAGGAGAGTTTTGTTAGAGATGACAAAGATACTTGGGGGTGATCTTAAGTCCACTCATAAAGGCACTCATGTATGAGTTTGTTGAAAAGGGATCTGAAGAAAGTTATGAGCAATTTATTTTTGCTTCCAAAAGCTAACCTTCATTGGCTTTGATAAAGGATTTCTTGGTGTGTTCCGTTAAAAGGGAACTGATGTCTTACCAGATGTTGGAACATCTGACGGAACATCTGACGAGCAGATTCTGCAGAATCTTGTTGGATGACAGTAGGGCATGGCAGATGCTTGGGTGCTAAACAAATGTGTGTGTTGGTTACATATGTTTGGAACCTTCTCCTGACCTGGAAGAGGAGGCATCTGTGTCTGAGATGGTTTCTACGCTAGAAACATGTCTTAGATAAGTTTGTTGGGACACAATCAACATATGATTGACCTCTTGGGTTAGTTCATGTCTGATCCAAGTAAGTGGTAGTTGAAGTTGTGCGCAGTGTTGATGTGTTATATGATGTTTTAACCATGCATGTTATATTCTTGTGATAATATTTAGTTGTATGAATGCATGATTAAACAAGGAGGATTTTTTTTGGGACCAAAGGATTATGGTTCTCTGGTATTTTTGGTGAAGTTAATTCTTTACCTTGTGCGTTAAAGATATCTTTTGAATTAAGATTGATGAAGTTTTTACTTCCCTTCAAGATATGTGTTTGTGTTGAAGAGAAAGGAAGTATATATTGCATCCCTCTCTCCATTGTCTGGTGCACACTAATCAAGGGAAATCCATCTGATGTATTTAATGCTTCCACTAAGGTCACAAGTGAGTTTGTTAATCTGTCTCTGAAAATGATGTTGCGTCGAATGTTGGTACATCTTTGGCACCTAAGACTGATGTTGTGCTAAGTACTATCACATCTGTAGTACCTGATATTATGTTGGATCAAAGTGTTCCAGATACCTGTTAGAGGGAATCTCCTCTATAGGTTCAGAAGAATGCCATCAAACATCTCAAAGTAAGACAAAGGATTGGAACATTAGAAGAATTTTTTGAGATGTAAAATATGCACGTCCCTGCATGTGTGGATGATTTGATATTGAAGGTTGATCAACTACTGATGGTTGATTCTCCTATGTCCCCTTGCAAGAGTTATGGACTACTATGGTATCTTCAGACCATAGTTCAGGATGAAACCGATGGGATTGAGATTGATGTCAGAATTAATGTTGAAACATCTTCTCCAATATCTGCTCCTTCAGCCAAGGAAGCTGGTTCTACTCAGGGTGGAGTACAAGGTCAAGCAACTGACCTAATCTGGAATGACCTTTTTGTAAGAATAACTGTCATGAGTGGATGTTATCTGTTGGTGCCATATATGTGCAGAAGAATGATGTCAGATCTAATGTCCTACCTTATGTGAGAAGGTGTTTTGAAAAACCTGGATGATCTGCATTGATGGTACTCTATTGGGAGCTTCTTGAAGGATGTCTATGCACAATGAGTCCTTTTGAATGGTGATTTATGAATCAATGTAATTGGGTTCCAAAATCAGAAGCTGGTGTCCCAAATGATGTTGTAACATCATATTTACTGATGGCTGTTCTGTGGAAGGTGCTTGAGACTTTGCATGGGAGTGCTCAAGCTGTGTGGTCAGAAGATGTGTTTCTGACTATGTGAATCAGAATGTGGAGGTTCTCATCTTGTTTCAATAGTATGCTCTAGCAATGCATGACTATTTATTCCACTAGTATCAACAACTACTAGTGAATGTAAGGCCAGAAGAATATTGTCAAATACTGAGGTTTGATAATTGTCTTTGGTTTTCTTCTGTTGCAAGTCACTCTAGAAAAAGGGTTGATAATCAGGATCTTAGTCAAGCTTTTAAGCAAACTAAGATGTTTTGGAGTTTGTGAGTGACTTTACACCTTGTATGCATGACATCCTGCCTATTCAAAAGGTCATAATACATAGTGTGGTTCTGCTAGGACATTGATCAAAAGTGTCCTTGTTAAGTGAAGAGGTCAGAATGCTTGGATGTATTCTCAAGAAGTGAGAGTATCTGACTCAGAATCGACTCTACTGAGGGAGTTTGTGTTGCCCTTCAACATGAAAGCATGAAGTCTTTCACATGTTTTCATTTAGTGCTCGAGTTTTCATCTTCAGCTGGAGCCCTGAATATCTATGACAGGTAGAGTCATGTGTTTATCTGTGGATTGCATTGGTACATATATATATTGTCTAGAGTGTTGTACAAGCTTGTGGAGATCTTATGCCTCATATGAGAATATGATGTCAGACAACATGTTGTGACATTATGAAATTATTAACAAGGCATGGTTGATTCTAGTCATGTAAAGATGAATAATTATATCAGTTATCCACATATCTCTCGAGTGGTTAAATGGTTGAGTCTGGGAGAATTTATTTTTCTCTACAGAATGTTTTTTTTGAAGGACTTTCCAATAGTCTTCATTATTGAGAGATGTCACAAATGTGATATTCAGATGTCTTGGTATGTGTCACTAAGTCTAAGTGAAAGGAGAACACTTCGAATCAAGTGGAAGACAGTATGTTTGAAGATGTGTTGATCAATGCAAGTAAAAGAAGACAATGTCTGACTGAATGTTAGAACATTATTCGAGACATGTTTCCTGTAAAGATCAACAAGGAAGTGAAATGGACAGTTTGATCAACCACGTGTCAGAAGGGAATGCATAAAAGGTCTGTGAATACTTTGAATCCATCTGAAACTACTTCTATATTGCTTGGTGAACAAAATGTGCATCATCTAGGAAACCTATTTCTAAATCCATTATCCAGGTTAATCTTATCTCTCAAAAGGTCCTAGAAAAGTCTATCTATGTTTGTTGATGATGTTTATAAACCTACCAAACTCGTTTTGATAACCTCATTGATTCAGTTGTTACCCCTAATGTTGAATCAAATGTTGTTACATCTGTTAAAGGTTTTTGTCAGTTCAAATGTTGTGTGTAGTGTTGAAAAATCTGTGAGATCTGCCTTTGAAATTGGAATTCTAGATAAACCAAGATCTCTTAAAACCATAGGTCAGTCTAGTATGAATGTGTGGTTGTTGATGACATTTTTTTAATTCTTTCATGTGTCATCTTTCAAAGTTGTTGATTTTGTCACTTTGTTATCCCCCACTAAAATTGTGGTTGTGTCCCCCAAAGAAACCTCACCTGAGTCTGATGTCACATTAGATGTTGAAACATCTTGGACCAACCTGATAGTGTTGTTGAAACCTGTTCTACAATTCCCCAAATTGATGTTAATATGGCTCTGAGAGTCTTAAACCAGATGGTGGTTTGGAGTATTGAAGTTTAGACTGTGGTGGGAGAAACTGATCTTGATGATCTTCCATGAGACCAAGCTATTGCTCAAAGTATGACTGAAAGAGAACTGGTCATGCTATGATTGTTTGTGTGGATGTGCACTCTGTTGAGAAGTACTATATGTGTTCAGATGTGTTGTGATCAGATGTGATAATGCTCAGATTTGTGATACTTAAATGTGATTACTACTATTATATGTGACAGTTTCAAATCTGCTTCTGAAACCTCTAGCTTTATGTTCTCATGAAATATGTTATGGTATGATGTCATTCATGATGTCCACACATCCTGATCTGATTTTTGAGAATTTATTTTTCTCTGATGTGTGAGAATTCATTTTCCTCTGTATATGGGAGTTTATTTCTCCCTTTGTGCTTTAAAGGAGAAAGAAGCTATGAGAAGTATTACTAGCTCCTGACATTATTATCTCTGCTGGTGTGAATGTTGTTGATTCCACAAACACAATTATAGATGTTCTTGTTGCTGATGTATCTCAGACAAAAGATGCTATTGGTTCTGTTGTTGATAAATCAAAACAAACTGTTCCTGAAAAGGATGTTGTGACAGACGTTGACACATCTGTGGACCAACCTAAGGCTGATGTTACTATTGTCCAGAAACCTGTTCAAGAAACTGCTGTGGTGAAAGATGTTGGGACATCTGTTGACCCATCTGACTCATCTGATGAAGAGACAGGGTCTGATGAAGAGAATTCTACTGAGGTTGAAGAAGGGTCTCTCAGTCTAAAGAAAGGCATCAAACTGTGCCACTTAATGAAGAAGTGGTTGAAGAACATGTATGAGGTTATTGTGCCTGCTAGTAAGAAGAGATAGAGTCTGAACAGAAAGGAAGCACCTTCAAGTAACTCTGAGTATAATGTTGAGGAGGATGTACCAGACATCACACCCTCTGCCTCAAAGAAAAAGTCTGGTGGGAAAAAGATCCCTCAGAATGTGCCTGTTGCTCCCTGTGACAATGTTTCCTTTCATCGTGCTTCCTTTGCACAAGATGGGATCATATGTACAGGAGGAGTTTTTGCTAGATGGATGCTCCATGCCCTGATTGGAAGACTACGTGCTTTGATATCATGCTGGAAGAACTTGTGCTAGAAGCTGTGCTACCATATGTTGAAACATCTTTTCTAACATATGCTATGTGTTGTGCTAACATGTGTTGAAACATCTTTGTTATCAATGCTCTGATATCATACCGGAGGAACCTGTGCTATCTGATGTGGTACTAGATGGTGAAACATCTTGGCCATCATGTTGAAAATTTTGTGCTGATGAAGTGTGATCTGTTTTAGGCTATTTGATGATGACTCCACTGCTGATTTATATCTGATGAGGTATGTATCCCATGGTGTTGTCTTCGTTTGTAGTAGCTCTGTGCACTATGTTCCTGGATATCTATACTATTGTACTCTTTGATTAATGCATGAAGACCCTATTTTGTCTAAACTTCCGACTAAAAAGGGAAGTAGTTTAGTAGTTGGTAGGCATGATAGGTTTTGCTGCTAATGTCTGTTGTGCTACCTGATGTTGAAACATATGCATGCTCTTTTAGTGGTTGGATGTGTTCTACTATATGATGTGGTGTCTGATGCTTAGACATCTGCTAACCTGAGTGGTGTAATATTGAATCTGTGCTGCTGTATGCTTATGTGCTGATATGGATGATAAAATTGAGGGGAGTAAGAATTGTTTTTTGATGATCATTCTGATAAGCATGTGTCAATGTATTTGGAGGGAGTAAAATTAATTTTTGCTCTGATTCTGATTTTGAGGGGAAGTAGCATAATGCAGTAAGTGGATACTATTCTGTTTTGCAAAGCTCTATTTGTTTGCTCTGGATGATGTCCTGCCATATGTTGGAACATCCTGGATGCATGAGAACTTATTTTTCTCAGCTTTGTGGGAATCTACTCTCCCCAACTGCTATTTTGTGGTTTGCTTAAGGAGTTGTGATCTGTGATGTGTTTTGTGTGCGGTAGCAGTATGTGATGTATGGTATCTGATGATTATATGATGTGGAGGACATTTGTTTTTTTGTTGGTACGTGATGTAATGCTTCTGCTATTTCAAGACTATGGATTTGTTATGCTCTGATATTCTGCACTATGGATTTCTGTGATGTTCATTACTATTGCTCTTAATGCATGAAGTTTTTGTTTGGCATATTTTGTGGCTAAAAAGGGGGAGTAGTATGTTTGTGTTTGTCTGCTACTTTATAATGTTGTATCTGATGCAGTGACATGCTAGTCTAGCCTGTCTATGAAGAAGTAGTAGTGTGTGCAGTGACATGCATGAATTCAGGGGGAGTAAGAACCATTTTTTTCAGATGGCCTGATGAGATGCATGAGCTGATGTATTCAGGGGGAGTAAAAGTATGTTTTTCTCTGATATGATATTAAGGGGGAGTAATGCAATATCAAGTTCTCTGTCTATGTGTGCTTAATGTATGGATGTTATGATGCGCTACAAAATGTTGAAACATCTTGATGCTGATGTGGGAATTTATTTTTCCCAAGTGTGCTTGTGAGAGTTTATTTCTCTCTACTGAAGGATGAAGCTAAGTATGTTATGATTCCGCTGCTGTGTATGCCTCTGATGGTTTATGGTAAAGTTTATTTCTTTACCCTGTGCGTTATTTTCATTTGAGGAATTCTTTTGGAAGTAACATAGAAGATGTTCTACCTTCCTTCATATTTGTGTGCTCACGTTGACTTGAAGGATTGTATGGTTTTTAAATCTCTCTGTGCTAATTAATGGGCTGAAGTTGTTTTAGCCAAAAATTGCCAAAGGGGGAGATTGTTGGATATTTGTGTGTTGGCCTCATTTTGCTAAAACAAATATACAAGCAAGATGTTGGACCAAATGTTTCAACATGTTAGGTACAAAAGATGTTGGACCAAATGTTGTAACATGTTTGGGTACGACAGTCAGATTGCCCAAATCTCGCGCATTTATTACACGTATCTGCTATATATGGAAATCCACTCTACAAACGTGTATATCAAGATTTGATCTGATCAAGACGTTATTAGTGCAGATATGTTCTTATCAAGACTTAATGGAATGATTCAACACATTGTTTATTTCCTAAAGAGGATCAACTATTTTAGGAAAGTTTTTATTAAGGTCTGATTTGCTTAGCTGGACGTGACTCAAAGACCAGCTGTGTTCTGAAGCTTATCTTGGAAGATCAGAAGTGTGCTAGCTCTGTCTATATAAAGAAGACTCAAGACCAAGATTTAATGAACCGAAACCATTGTTCATAAAAGATGTAGTCTTTAGGGTTTCGTGTCTTTAAGCCACTCTCTAGGAGAGTTGGTGTAAGTGAACCACTCGGGTTGTGAGATGGTCACTATGTCCTCACTCAGAAACCTTTAGGTAATGAGTAGAGTATTGTAATATCTCCGAAGCTTTTAAGCAAGGAGATAGTGTTTGTGAGCCTCTCACGTATTGATTTGATACTTGAGTAGGACTGTGTTTTATTGAGTTGTAATGTTTTAAGGTTACTCCTAAGCTTTCAAGTACGGAGTTAACTGTGTGTGATTTACTCGAAGCTTTTAAGCAAGAGTAAAATATGTCACGGTGATTGTCGCCACATTTTATTCAACATTATATGAACAACACAGGTTGTGTTGGCTGTGTGGAAGTGAGATGGGATCTCATGTCTAGGAAGTTCCTAGGCAGAAGTTGCATGAGTAGTGTCGAGGTCATAAGGCGTAAACCTAGGATTTGCTGGAGGTCTTAGTGTAAGACGTAAACCGAGGGTTTGCTGGAGGTCTTAGTGTAAGACGTAAATTCAAAGGGTTTGCTGGAGGTCTTAGTGACTAGATCTATTAGTGGATTTCCTTCCTGGATTGGTATCCCCCAGAGTAGGCAGGTTGGCTGAACTGGGTTAACAATTTCCTGTGCAGTTTATTTACTTGTTGATTTTATTATGTTTCGTAAGATGTTACAACATTAATTATGACATTCTCTTTAAATTGAATGTTGGAACATCTGATAAAACATTATTTCTCAGTATCCGTTTTAATGTTATATGCCTTGCCGTGTTATTCATGTCAGACCAGATGTCTCGACATTCTATACAACATCTGGTTCTGCTATACCAGAATTTCAGCTTGTTACCAAACACCTCTAATTTTTTGAAACAAGCTTATAAGCTCATATAATAAGCTATAAGCTAGCTTATTTGTGTTACCAAACAGAGCCTTAATGTGGCTGCGTTAGAGTAACCGATAATACTACTACCATGCTCAGTCATCATGTTTCAAGAAATGAGGAGAGGTGGATGGGTCATCTGCCAATGATATTCATGCGACGGTGGTTCTCCCTCCGTGTGTCGGCCACGGTTTACGGGAGGGAACTAACTATTCAACGCGTTTTTCCACATTGCCACCCACACTTTTGTCTTTTACTACTAAAAGTCCTTTACCACAACAAATACATACATATACATCATGCTCAATTTAAATGTTTGCAATCAGCCACTCTTAAAAAAATTGAGTTTTAAGTCATAAATCATTTGTATTAAGTATCATTTTTGCATTTTATTTCCTTAAAAACTGGTTAGGGGGTTGTGTTAATAGTTAGATGACAAGTTCAAATCCACCGCTCTCATAATTATACTCATACTCATTAAGAGCTTGTTTCTCTTTTAAGCAAGTTTTATGGGTTATTAGGATACTACTTGGGGAACTTTATTTTTCCTTTTTTGTTCACTAATGCAACTCACAATAATCAGGTATAATTACTAATTACTCATTTTTCTCTCTTTTGTCGAAATACAGATATTACGTGGAGATTAATCTATAAACAAATATAGAAAAATGAATATAATAAGAAAAAAGTTTTTTTTTTTTTTTTGACAAAAGGGTGCTTATAGCATTTCATTAATTAAAATGTGTTCAATACAACTTGGAGCATGAACCAAGATCTGGAAACTAGGTGATAATGTGGCCGCCTTAGCTAGACAATGGGCAACCTCATTTGCTTGTCTTCGCACAAACTCTACACTAGAGTTTCTATAATAATTAATTATTAAAAACAAGATTACAATGATCCATAATAACACCAAATTCAGAGTAATCTTTAACTGAAGAATGGAAGCTATCAACCACTCTCTTTGAATCCAATTCAAAATCAACAGGATCTAGCTGGAGCTCATGTACCCACTTTAGCGCTGACAGAAGACCGAGTGCTTCACCAATGTGTACCTCGCATTTTGGTGTGAACCATTCCGTTTTAGCTAAAACGAAAGCACCATGTTCGTCTCTGATACAATTCCCAATGCCAACTCTGTCAGAGCTCGGCGGGAAGGAAGCATCTATGTTGCATTTCACTCGGCCGGTCGTCGGTCTACGCCAAGATCTTACCACAGAGTCCTGAACAGTCGGGCCTGGCTTGGAAGTGACAATACGGACTGCTTTCCAATCCTGCAACATATTAATAGCACGGGAAAAAACAAAATGTTGAGCATCAATTACATTATAACAAATCTGATTATTACGTTGCTTCCAAATACTCCACAAAACACAAGCAAATACTGCTGAATCATCTTTCGACAGCTGCTGCAGAATTTGAAAGATAATGGCCGGAGCATCATTATTATTAGCTAAAGCATTTGAGACAACTTGAGAAAACCCGGCCATATTCCACACATTCTGGCTACTTGGACAGTTAAATAAAAGATGTTCATTATCCTCATTATTACCAACACACAAGGCACATATCTGCGTACAATCAACTCCTTTATCTCGCAATCGGACACGAGTCGGGAAACACTTACGACAAACGCGCCAAACCAGATTTTTAACTTTTGGCGGTGCTTCAATGTTCCACACCAGATTCTAACTACCATTAACACGCAAATGAGAGGTATCAAGGAGCTCATGTACACAAATTCTATAAGCACTTCTAACAGAATATTCGCCTTTGCTTTCACCACGCCAAAGCCGTCTATCATCCGAAACTGATGGGTAGAGGGGGGTAGCAAGAATTCTAGCTACCGAAGTTTGATCAAACATAGATGATATACAGCGTACATTCCAATCCTTAGAGTCATTCTCCATGAGGTCGGAGACCGTAAAACCAGAATACATTAGATTGTTATGGTTAATTGGTTCAAGAGGGAGAGCATCAGCAAGCCAATTTTCATTCCAAAGTGGAATATTATTACCATCACCAATCCGCCATCTACAACCTGCTCTAATTAAGAATTTGGAGTTGCAAATACTTCTCCAAACAAAACTAGGATTGTGACCAAGACTAGAATCAAGAAAGCTACAATTTGAAAAATATTTAGCTTTGTATAACTTAGCAATCAGAATGTTGGGACTAGTTAGAATACGCCAACTTTGTTTACCTATCATAGCTAGATTAAAAGTTGAGAGATCTTTAAATCCCATGCCACCATCATCCTTATGCATAGATAATTTATCCCATGACAACCAATTAATACCTTTGTTCTGAGCTCCAAAATGACCCCACCAGAAAGAATTCATCAATTTTTCAATCTCATCACATAGGGAAGAAGGCAGGAGAAATATACTCATGAAATAATTTGGTATAGCCTGAAGAACCGATTTAATGAGCACTTCACGCCCCGCTTTTGATAAACATTTACTACTCCACGAATTAATCTTCTTCCACACCCTGTCTTTTATAAAATTGAAAGTAGCTTTTTTGCTTCTCCCAATCAAGGAAGGGAGCCCCAGATATTTCCCTGTACCAAGAACAGTTTGAACGCCAAGGATATTATAGATATTGTTCTGAACTGCTGAATCTACATTGCGGCTACAGAAAATCTCAGATTTTTGAAAATTAATGGCCTGTCCAGAAGCCTGTTCATAAGTAATGAGAATATTCTTCATAGTATCTGCTTCATTAGTATTGGCTCGGAAAAATAAAAAACAGTCGTCAGCAAAAAGAAGATGAGAAACAATGGGAGCGTTTCTACAAATCTTGACACCATGCAAATCACCTCTTGCCTCTGCATTGCGGATGAGGGTTGAAAGGCCTTCTGCACAAATGATAAAGAGATAAGGCGATAAAGGGTCTCCTTGCCTAAGACCACGGCTGGGCTTAATAGACTCAGTCACATTACCGTTAACCAACACTGAGTAGTCCACTGTCTCGACACATAACATGATCCAACTAATCCACTGATTGGAGAAACCCATCTTTGACATAGTGCCTCGGAGATAATTCCAGTCAATTCTGTCATAAGCTTTACTAATATCGAGCTTAAGAGCCACATCTCCTAACTTGCCCTTGGTCTTGGTTTTCATATGGTGGATGACTTCAAAAGCAACCATAACATTATCCAGGATGGATCTTCCTGGAACAAAGGCAAATTGGCTAATCGAAATGCATTTATCAAGAACGTTCTTCAGTCTATTAGCTAGTACTTTGGCCACTAATTTGTAAATCACATTACACAGAGAGATAGGACGCCAATCTTTCATCGAAACTTGGCTATCACGTTTGGGAATGAGTGAAATGTTGGTTGAATTCAAGTTAGCTGGAAAAGTACCAGTTGTTAGCCAATTACAACCATGGTAGTCAATCCCGGGCGATCCCAGTGGGATCCCGCAATTCATTCTTTCTCTCACGCTATCGTACTATCTTCTCTCACTCTCAAGATCCAAACTTCTTCAACCTTCATCTGCTGTTTCTTCTTCAACCTTCATCTGTTGTTTCTTCTTCAACCTCAGATGATTAGACTTAGACTTTGATGATGAACTCGAGTTTTAATTTTTAGTTACTTTATTAATCTAAGTGTTGGAGACTTGACTTTTGCTTATTTATTTTGCTTGACTTTTGTTGGTAATTTTTAGTTACTTTATGATGAAGAAGGTGTTTTTTTTTTTTGACAAAGATGCAGAAGGTGTTGTAGACTTGAGATTTGTGTTTTTAATTTTTAATTTATGAATGTTTTATGGATTTTGAGATGCTTGTTTAATTTTACATTAATTATATGTTTATAGTATTATTTATGTAATTTATAAATAAATAAAAAATAATAGCGGCATCCCGGCCATCCCGCTCCCCGGGATGCTGCTATCCCAGTTTTGGGGCTGGCCGCTCCGCTCCGGGATCCGGGATTAACTACTATGATTACAACACTGTTGGAAGATCTCTTGCCCACAAGTAGGCCAAAAATGCTGAAAAAAACCCGGATTGAAGCCATCTGGCCCCGGACACTTGTCTGATTTCATAGAAAAGATGGCCTCTTTGAACTCGTCAATCACAAAAGGGGGTGTTAACAAATTGTTATCATCCATTGAGATAGAACAGTCAATCAGATTAATAACAGGTTCAATCACACTATTCTGCATTTGGAAAATGTCAACAAAATAATCACGAGCAACTTCACATAATTCAATATTATCAGTAATCAAATTATCTGAAGCATCCAATAAAGATGTAATTTTGTTGACCTTTCGCCTAGAAGATGCTGAAGCATGATAGAATTTAGTATTTAGATCACCATCACGTAACCAGAAAGTTTTAGCACGTTGCCGCCAAAAAGTATCCTCCTGTACCAAAAGAGAAGACATACGCTTCCGAAGAGCATTAACGAGATTAATATTATTAGAGTCAACATGAACTCTGATCCGATCCAACTTTTTCCTACATTTATCCACTTCGCGTCTGATATTATGAAAATGTGTTTTACTCCATTGAGATAGGTCTTTAGCACAACAATTCAGTTTTTGTGTTATGCCTTGAGACCCATAAGTGCTCCATTGTTGTTTGACAAAAATACTACAATCAGGATCAACAAGCCAAGCATTTTCAAATTTGAATCTAGACTGACCATGTTGGCGTCTTGATTCAGGTTCACGAACTAACAATATAGGATAATGATCAGATGCAGGTGCCGACAGATTTTCCACAATGGCATTTGGAAAAAGGATATGCCAATTGTTTGATGTACTACCTACATTAGTCAAAAGAAAAATTATAAATCATCATGCAACTATATCACAACCAATTATGTGTGATCTTAAAAGTTACTACTAATAAAAACTAAATTTTATTAACAATTCATTAATTTTGATTAATATTTTTTAAAAGATAGATGAGCGTAATTAATGGACTGGGTAGATTTTTTTTTTCACAATTGTTGTATATTTTTAATTTAGATAATAATGATCAATTTCATATGGTTTTACAGCATATTTTTGTCGTTCGTAAGATTCAGATTATTGTTTTTTGTTTTGTTTCTATTTTCATAGTATTTTTTTCTATTGTCATGCATAAATTGCATTTTTTTTTTCATTTTTTTTCTTTGTATAATCTATTTTTTAAACATATCTATAATATTGTATGTTTTATTTCTACTTTTAAGCATATAATATTTTTATTGTATCTTATATTCTTTCTCTATTTTTATATATTTACCTAATATTTTTTTAATATTTTTTTTAAAAAATTATAATGAAGGACACAAAACTTAAAATGTAGTTAATCATACTAAGAATAAATTAATAAATTTGGTGATAATAAATTTTATTATTAAAAAAAATCAATTTTTTACACGATAATTCTACCGAATTGAAAAAGACAAAAAAAAAAAATGGAAACAAAATAGGCTTAATTTCCAGAATCTTTGTAACAATTAAAAACAAAAAATACAGTAGGCTTAATTTCCAGATTTTTAGTAAAAGTACAATTATTATCGATTAAAAATACAATAGAGTGGTTGCTGACTAAGGGGGAAAAAATAACAGTTAAATTAAATAAAAAATAAAAAAAACAAAAAGTAGAAGAAGATAGCTTATGAAAACGACAATGAGAGATTGATTGAACATTGAAGAATGAAGAAAAAAGTGTCCCTTTGAGCAAATAGCGTTGTTAAAAGAAAAATATAACTAGATTCAAGTTTTTGTCTTCCTCTTCCCTATGAATCATTGATTTTGGATCTCAACACCATACCCTTAAACCATGTCTTTTTTAATGTTTTCTCTCACACCCTCACGTGCTCTCTCCTTGTTCTCCACTCTATAATCAAATCCTAATTAAATATTTCTTATAATAAATTAAACATCTTCTAATTAAATATTAAATATATTATATATACACTGAGAAAGAACCAGTTTTTCAGTGAAAGATACCTTTTTTACAATACCCTTTTGATTAGAGAGCAAAATAGTGCTGTGATTTTAGAGAAACTTGCATGCCCATTTGAGTTTGAGATTCAAGTTTGAAACTTTTTCATTCATAACCGTTAACTGCTAGCAGTGTAGTTGTTGTTTGAGTTGAAGATTTGATTATGGAAAGGTACGAGGTTGTTAAGGATTTGGGAGCTGGGAATTTTGGAGTTGCTAGGCTTTTGAGGAACAAGGAGACTAAGGAACTTGTTGCTATGAAATACATCGAGCGTGGCCATAAGGTTTATGTTTCTTTCATTCCTTTTCAATTCAAGTTTTTTACTTTTCTGTCTGTTTTTTATTCATAGAAAACTTCAGATTTGTCACTATCATGTTTTGCATTTGGGATAATCATTGAAAGACCTTTTTTTTACTCAATTATTTATGAGGTTGGAACTTTGATTTGTGACAAGTGAAAAAAAATCACGTGAAAGTTTTTTTTTTGGTAACATATGCGCAAATTCTAGCTTTTTCACATATGAAGTTTCTCCTTCACAGGAAAATTTAGGCTAATTAGAATTCTGTTATGTTGACATCTGGGATTTAAGTGTTTTTTTCTTCTTTTTCTGCTTCTTCAATTCCAGATTGATGAGAATGTGGCAAGAGAGATTATCAACCACAGGTCCCTTCGGCACCCGAATATAATTCGCTTCAAGGAGGCAAGGACTGTTTTTTGTTTATCTGTTGGATCAATTTGTATTGAGTACAGCGTTAATTAATTTTGTGTTGTTAACTGTTACTTTAATGTGGTTTTGATTGTTTAGGTGGTTTTGACCCCTACTCATTTAGCAATAGTAATGGAGTATGCAGCTGGAGGAGAACTCTTTGAGCGGATCTGTAATGCTGGCCGGTTTAGTGAAGATGAGGTTAATAACTTAACATGGTCTCAGAATTTTCAGCTTTGTTTCAAAGTTCACACTTTTTTCGGTGTTTTTTTTTTATTTTGTTTTATTCATATCTCATTTATTTTCTCCTTTGATTATTCAGGCTAGATATTTCTTTCAGCAGCTGATATCTGGTGTCCATTACTGTCATGCTATGGTATAATCATGTTCATTTTTTCAAATATTATGCAGGACTTTACGTATTCCAAAATTATATAGGACTTTTACTCCTTTTGCAGCAAATATGTCATAGAGATTTGAAGCTGGAAAATACACTTTTAGATGGAAGCCCTGCACCCCGCTTGAAAATTTGTGACTTCGGTTATTCCAAGGTATTGGAATGAATACCATCGAGTTGTTAAGTTTTGACAATAATTTAATTAGCGTCTATCTTGAGTGTTTATTGTTTGTGGTGTAGTCATCTTTGCTTCATTCCCGACCCAAATCAACTGTTGGAACTCCGGCTTATATAGCACCAGAGGTTCTTTCTAGGAGGGAGTATGACGGCAAGGTATGCACTCTATCACAGAGTTGATTCTGCATAGTTCCTTACTACTTTGTGTGTTTGCGTCTATACATGTTTGTTATCCCTAATTTTATAGCTATACTCATTTTGATATCTGGAAAAAAGTCTTTTAAATGCATCTACTGAACCAATATATTATCGATTATGTAATTGTCTTAGTTGGCCGATGTGTGGTCCTGTGGAGTGACCCTTTATGTCATGCTGGTTGGAGCATATCCCTTTGAGGATCAAGATGACCCTAGAAATTTTAGGAAAACAATTCAGGTGTGTTATCCTCCCTTACAATACTGGTTTTCATATTGTTTCATGTTATTATCTCATCACCTTATCCCCGTTTCCTCTTATGCAGCGCATAATGGCCATTCAATACAAAATCCCTGATTATGTTCACATATCTCAAGATTGCAAACACCTCCTATCTCGTATATTTGTCGCAAATCCATTAAGGGTATGCTATTGCGTATTTTATTTTATTTTTCTGTTGTTACAATTTGGATATATATTGTTATGCCATCTCCGATCTATACGATAAAACAAAGTCAAATTGTTTTTATATAAGCTATAAGCTGTTTTCATTAGCTATCCTGGAGTGCCAATAGAAATAAGCTGAAAACAATTTATGGACAAGTCATAAGTTCTTCCAAACAATCTCACAAATGCATAGGTCAATAGATAAGTTCAAATAAGTCAATTCTAACAGCTCCATTGTTCATCAAGTTAACTATCAAAACTTATTATTCTCGTCATTATCTACAGAGAATTTCTCTCAAGGAAATCAAGAACCATCCATGGTTTTTAAAGAATCTTCCAAGGGAGCTAACTGAATCAGCTCAAGCTGCCTATTACCAGAGAGGCAACCCAAGCTTTTCTATTCAAAGTGTGGACGAGATAATGAAAATCGTGGGAGAGGCAAGAGAACCTCCTCCGGTATCTAGGCCTGTCAAAGGCTTCGGCTGGGAAGGTGAAGAAGAAGAGGAAGAAGTGGAAGAAGAGGTGGAGGAAGAGGAGGACGAAGAAGATGAGTATGACAAGAGGGTCAAAGAGGTTCATGCAAGTGGTGAATTTCAGATCAGTTAAGCAGTGCAATTCTTGTTATAAAGTATTAGTATTATTTTGTGCTAGAAGTCACCTATTTATGTGTACTATAATTTATATAACTACTATAAACCGATTCGGAAATCTGACTTATGACATTGTTCATGTATGATAATATTTTTCAATTGGTTTTGATTTTCTGACTGCGTGAATGTGGAATATTACTGGTTAGCGTCTCAGTAGTCTTGTGATTTACTCTACGAATATTATATTAAGAGAATGAGTAAGCAATGTCAACGGCTAGATCACGGTCCATTGAAGGGATGAGACACATCCTTTACATATATTTGCATTGCATGTGGGACTGATGAGCAGGCCAAAAACAGAACATGTGAAGTGCATAGTTATAGGAAACAACTATATTAATTTACACTATTGTTAAATAAGCAAGTGGTAGAGTATCATAGATTCAAAAAAAAAAAAAAAGTGGTGGAGTATCATAAGATTCATAACTTATTTAAATGTAAAATTGGTTCTTGAAATGGTAATGACATCCATGAATTTGTAAACATAAAAAGGAGAGACAAGATTAAACAACTTGATTTGATTGTCTCTCAAGAAAACTTACTCAGAATTGTTAAAATTTAAGAATGTGTCCCTACACTTAGAAATGATGCTGCCAAGCTCAAAGTAGTAAACCTTCTTGCTGAGTGCTGCCTCTACAATTTGCATACTGTCAAGTTCTATCAGTACTAAACCAAATCAATATTAACAAGAAACATCTCTTTAAAAAAAAAATATTAACAAGAAACATGTTTCCAAAATTAAACTAGTTCTATAGTTAATGTCAATGCAAGATGATGATTGTTGAAGTATTCTCGAAGAATCTATGAAGTCTTGAAAAATATGTTGGAAGTTATGAAGTAGTGGTCTTCTAATTGTAGTTCCTTAGTGTTCCTTAGTTTATCGTCTACTAAAATAAAATTTCTATTTTTATATTCTTAACTTAATCAACTAGTGATCTAGGGACACTATTTAACATTCTTCTTTATTTATTTATAAGAATCTCATATCCTTTTGTAAAGAGTCACATTTGTCTAATTTTTATTATTTATTTATTTTTGGTCAAGTAGTCTGGTTAGAAATTTTACCATTAAGGTGGATAAGTGAGATGATCGAAATTTGAATATCATCAATATATTTTTTTCACCACCATTTTAATCTGGTTCGGGGGTCAATTATGACATCAAGTGGTTTTCAGCCCCCTCCCGATCGCAATTACGGGGTATCGAACCGTGGTTCTCCCTTCCAAGTTCAACGTCAATCACCACTGAACAAACTAACGATCGATAATATCATCAATATCTTGTAGCCTAAACATTTAGCTATGACGAGCCTTCCAAATTGACCACATATATGCTAGCCAAATTGCACCAAATTTTCAACCAAATCATTACCTCCAAAGAACAAACAAGGATTAGGGAAAATGTTCAAATGAGTTTCATCGGAATGTTTTGATGGTTGTGGTTGAATTTGTTGCTATTGGAGTTAGTGTGGGAGGATAATTCAAAAATTGCAAGAAAAAAAGTGGATAATTCAAAATTTGTAAGGAAAAAGTGGATAATTAAGAAATAAAATTTCCTTCATGAATTTATTTTACATTTCTATTTCTAAAAAATACAAAAAAAAATTTGATATAAAATAAAAAAATTAATTAAAACAAATATGGACAGAAAAAAGGTGTAGCCATCAGAGAAAGTGTCAAAGGGAACATTAATTTTGTACTCCATACTTGTCCAAATAATCCAAAAAATGACAATGAAAGAAAGATAATAGTGGAAAATAGTGGGCAGTAAAATTTTGAATAAGATGAGATGGATAAACAAAAAAGAAAAGAAGAGGTCTATGTTTTTTTTCAGTCTTACCAGTCACTCTCAAACCTCAAGGGTCCCTCTCTCAAATTCAGATTTAACATTCAAAGAAATTTATAACATTTTCTGTAATTTACTTCATAAACACTATAATTGGAAGAACAAAAAACAACCCAAAAGAAAATTAGAGAAAAAACTTCACCTTTTTGCTTAGTGGTAGTTGCCCAATATTCCCAATTTTTGGGAATTAGGTAAAGTTTGTTCCTTTTTCATAAATCAATTTCTGGGTTTTGTTTATTTTAGCTTGAATTTTTTTGCTAATAGCTCAAACATTTGCATTTGAACAGTAACAGAAGAACAAGTTAGTGGTGAAAAAGGTATTTTTTTTGTTTGTTTGTTAAGAAGCTATGAGTTCTCCAATTCGTGCCCCTTCAACTTCTTCCTGCTCATATATTCGTCCTCATTCATGTGTCACTTGTGCTTCTCGTAATTTCAAGTTTCCTATGTAAGTGTTCCTTTTACAATGTTTATTTTGTGTTTTAAACATTTTTAGTAACAGTATTTTACTAAGGTTATTTCTTGCATGTAGTTTAGATGTTAGCATTTTACTGATTTGAGTATATAATTGGGGTTTAAAGTTGCATTCAATGGTTTATATGGAGTTCTAGGGGGTTGAATTGAATCCAAATCTAACTATACTTTAATATTAATATAGTTATAATAGTTCATGTCTATTTTTTTATATTATTTTTGTTGCAAATTTCTTGTTACTCTTAGAGAAGCTTTAATATTAGAGAAGCTTGTTACCAAACACGTCTCATTTTTATCAAACACAAGCTTATAAGCTAGTCCGATAAGCTATAAGCTATAAGCTAGCTTATTGGACTTACCAAACAGACACTTAGTCTTGTGTTCCATTTTTTTCCCGTCTTCTTGAAACTGTGAAATGCTAAATTTTTATCGAAATGCATTTATGTTTATAATTTCTTTGCAATTGTGGATTCAAACTCAACTTGTCGAGTTTTCTTAAATTTGTATGTGTTGTATGCTAAGATATAACTTTCATTTGCTTTCTTAAAATTTTGCTCATGTGAAATTGTGTTTTTCTTGAATTTTGATTATTTTCTTACTAACTTTTACTAGAGTTTTCTAATGCTCTAATCTTCTTTATTTTCATAGGCTATTGCCACAGGCAATCTGTACCACTCCAAAGGTGCACCGTTGCTCTGGAGGCCATATGGAGGCTTCTAGTAACGCTAATCCGTTGAAAACTTGTATAGTTGGCAAATTTACTCCAGGATGGTCTGAAGCACAGCCCTTGTTTTCCAAGCAATCGCTCAACAGGCACCTGTTACCTGTGGAAGCTTTAGTAACTTCAACAACTCAAGATGTTTCTGATACACCTCTTATTGGTGATGATAAGATCGGAGTGTTATTGTTAAACCTTGGAGGTCCAGAGACTTTAGATGATGTGCAGCCTTTTTTGTTTAACCTTTTCGCTGATCCAGTAATATTCTTCTCTAGCTTGAGCACAATATTCATATGATATGAGCAAATTGTTTTTTTCACTATTAGTTACATTCTCGATACAATTATGCAGGATATTATACGATTACCGAGGTTATTTAGTTTTCTTCAAAAGCCATTAGCTCAATTTGTATCTGTTTTAAGAGCGCCAAAGAGCAAAGAAGGCTATGCTTCCATTGGCGGTGGATCCCCTCTTAGACGTATGACTGATGCACAGGCATGGCACTTCCTGATAACTTTTTTCTATACACTACAACACATTTCACATTTTAATTGTTAGATAGCACATTGGATTTTTTTAAGTTACCACATGTTGAATCTGTTATGTGTGATAAAAAGGGTTTTGTGCTCTGTTTATGTACCAAACGTATCTCCTGAATAATAGCCTAATAGGGACTGTTTTATGTAGCCAGAAAGGAAATATTGTTTGTGGGAAATATGAAATTAGTTAATGAGTTCCTCTCAATATTTTTGGACATGTTACCTCTCATCTAATTGCGGTTTCTCCAACCATTTAAAGCCAAATTTTGAAGTTCTCACTAGTCCATTGAGATTTTACAATTGACTTGCATTAATTTTTTCTACTATGTTTGAAACTCTTTCTAATGCTATGATATAGCCTACATGACATATACACTACATTAAATGTTTTCTTTTGTTAATTCTCTCTCTCTCTCTCTCTCTCTCTCTCTCTCACACACACACACACACACACACACACACACATTTCTCTAGTGCTTTTAATGATTTAAATAATATACAGGCAGACGCGTTAAGAGAATCTCTATTTGAAAAGGATGTCCCCGCCAAAGTGTATGTTGGTATGCGTTACTGGCATCCATTCACCGAAGAGGCTATTGAGCAGGTATTCATCATCTTTATCTTAGATTACAGTGTCAAATTGGATAGTAATTAATATAATTGTGCCACTGTTAGTGGTATGTTTTTACCAGTTCCAGGAGGATGACATCTGATGCTCTCTGTT
The DNA here is from genome assembly GCF_020283565.1 of Trifolium pratense. Lineage (NCBI taxonomy): Eukaryota > Viridiplantae > Streptophyta > Magnoliopsida > Fabales > Fabaceae > Trifolium > Trifolium pratense. Next base: position 7,239,280 of record NC_060061.1, read on the forward strand.
AGTTGTTTATAAATACATGAAAATATGCATTTGTCACTGTTTTCAAAGCACAAAATTTGCACTAATGAATGGTTTACACACAGCTGTTGTCTTTTCTTCTTATTATGATATTTCCCAGCTGATACATCATATCTGATTCTAATTTTCTAAACTTAATTTTGACTTTGATTGCTACGAGTTAGTTTGACATAATTTGGTCTTTTTGTACTATACTCTAGTAGTCACACACTAAGGTGTTCTTGTGAAAAGATACCAAAATGTTAATCTAAGAAATATATACGGAAAGTGAAATGGTGGAGAGGCTATAAATTGTGAGGATAAGACTTTAGAATAACGAGGAGGTTGCCATAAGAAAATGGAAAAATATAAGTGACCAAAAAGGTAAATTTATTTGTATAGTGTATGCAAACTCTTTCAGTCATGATTAACTTTTCCTTTGAAATATATCATGTAGATTAAAAGGGATGGAATTAAAAAGCTTGTTGTGCTTCCACTTTATCCACAATTTTCAATTTCGACCAGTGGTTCAAGTTTGCGTCTCTTGGAGAGTATATTCCGGTGATTACTATAAAAATCTATTGTCATCACATCATCATACTCCAATTTATTATCTAACATTCTGTTATGTTATGAATTATTTATTGGTTCCTTAGAGAAGATGAATATCTAGTCAACATGCAGCACACGGTAATACCTTCGTGGTACCAACGCGAAGGATACATAAAGGCCATGGCAAATTTAATTGAAAATGAGCTGAAGAGTTTTGATTGCCCAGAGAAGGTACCACTTCATTTCATATTCAAATGACAAAAGTGTGAGGCCTAAACATTTTCATGTTATCATTGTTATTCTTCTACTTCAAATGTTGAGCGTTAACCTATATAGTCACTATCAGATATTTCTGGTTAGGATAATAAAATGTTAGGAGACTAGGAGTAACTCACTCTTCTAGATTAACCTAATCTGTGCCGCTTCGCCGTATTGTGTAGCGCACGACTCCGCGACACGCCTCCGGGATTGCAGCTGCCACAAATGTGACTACAGAGAATGACATTATGTTTATTAAAATATTTGCAGGTCATGATATTCTTTAGTGCACATGGGGTGCCAGTTGCTTACGTGGAAAAGGCTGGCGATCCATACAAGGCAGAGATGGAGGAATGTGTGGACTTGATCATGGAAGAACTTGAGAAAAGAAAGATTGCTAATGCATACACACTTGCTTATCAGGTACTTTTTTATTAGAAAATTGTGACCCTCAGTCTCTGGTTTTAAAATGATGTTGATTCATCAAATGTGCAAATCCAACCTTATAGTATAATGTTTAGCAAGAGGGAAACACTATCATCTTTCATTCTTTCCAAAAGTGACATTCCTGTCAAGGATGAGACTTTTCCACCACAGGGAATTCAAACGTCTAGATTTTCGAGTGAGATTTCTATTCAGCTTACATATATAAAGAATAAATCTGCCAGTATAGTCCTTACCAGAGTCACAATTGGAATCTCCCTATCAAGTATGCCATAATAATATTCTGAACAGTTTGTGTGATTAAGCTCATTACTCATTGCATAAAGAAAGCTCTTTGCAAAAAGTAATCCTCTTTAATATGGATCTCGAGGAACCATGCGAGGACTACTGAACAGCATTCTTGCTGAGGACTAGAATTAGTTGTCAAGTCAATAAGTGGTGCAGAATGCAGATGACTTATCTCTACAGTACACAATAAATCTGTACCAATCTCTTCCTTTGGCCAAAATGTGGCTACTACTTTTAGCTACATATTTATACGGCTTTCTAACGGTTTATTATAATTCTTGTACAGAGTAGAGTTGGACCCGTGGAATGGTTAAAACCCTATACAGATGAGACAATAATTGAACTAGGGAAAAAGGGAATAAAACGTTTGTTGGCTGTACCAATTAGGTAACATCAACCTTGTTTTGTAAATTACTATTTTACTACTATCTGTATAGTTGTCAAATTTTCTCTTTCTCTAACCCGCAATAGAGTAAGTAACACTACTAGTATTTGGTTTAACTTCTTTATTCACAGCTTTGTCAGTGAACATATTGAAACACTAGAAGAAATTGATGTCGAGTACAAAGAATTGGCATTAGAATCTGGAATAGAAAAATGGGGCCGTGTTCCTGCTCTTGGATGTGAACCCACTTTCATTTCAGATTTGGCAGATGCTGTAATTGAGAGTCTCCCATATGTTGGTGCAATGGCAGTTTCAAACATTGAAGCTCGACAAGTATTCTTATCAACTCCCATATTTATATTTTTGTAATCTAAGAAGAAAATATTTTATTCAATTTATCTGTAGAGTTGTTGTAGATATACAAATATCAGTACCACGAGAGACTAGTCTCTGACTCTTGGCTGGAGATAAAGATAACCATAAGTTCACTAGAAAAAAAATAAAAATATACAGATGTAGACAATAGACATTTTCCATATCAGCAAACTGTTGAGATAAATTGAGTCATAGGATTTACGTGGTAGTGTGTTTGTAGTTGCATGCTTTCATGTGATCTAACGGAAAGTTTTTGTTCTTTGGCAGTCTTTGGTTCCCCTGGGCAGTGTTGAAGAGTTATTGGCAGCATATGACTCGCAACGTAGGGAGTTGCCGCCACCAGTATTGGTGTGGGAATGGGGATGGACAAAAAGTGCTGAAACTTGGAATGGAAGAGCAGCTATGATTGCTGTGCTGCTTCTGTTGTTTTTAGAAGTCACCACTGGAGAGGGATTTTTGCACCAGTGGGGAATATTGCCCTTGTTTAGATGAATGAGTCCCACTCAATTCAATGGCAATGAAATTTAGTTTTGCTTGTATATGTAATATTAGCATCACATATGCAGCTTATAATGGAAGTCATGCACAAAGAAGGAATTCTAAAGTCTAGTTTAGACACAGCATTTGTGGATGGAAAGAGAAAAATATGTATAGTGATTTTCTCTTGTATGTATCTAAAGCATTTTTATTTGGGTTTCATGACTCGTGTAGCTTAAAAAGCAGTTATTGGAATAACAAGTTCCTTGTGAACTTATGAGAGAGGGACTTTGTCAATTGTACTATATTGTTGACAAGAGAGATATAAAGTTTGAAAAGGGTGCAAAAATCCTTGTTTCATTTTGTTTGCTTCCTAGATTGTCAACACCAAAGTATTGTTTCAGAGTTCAAACGGGCACTTAATGTCAAAAGTTTAACTTTGATAAAATAAAGTCTGAGAATAACATCATAAGCGGGAAGCATTTCTCACATCCGTTTTGTAAGGGCACAATTAGGTACATAAGCTAATGCCTATGACAATTTGAACTGGGAAGGATGCATGTTAGCAATTGTGGTTAGTTGTGTTATATGGAATATGTCAAATTTTATATTGGGCCTAACTCATCCCTACAAAACCGGCTTGTAAGGTGAGGGTTGCCAAAGCTTATATAAACACTACACAGGCCATATCTCTTAGCAATGTGGGACTAAATCCACCCTTTCACACCCAACACAATGAAGGTGTTGGAGGCTGCAATGAAGGCAACCCAAATGCCGCAATTAGGCAGATGGGGGCGGACCGCAATGAAGGCGGAATATCCAACACACCCCCTCACGCTCAGGCCCAATGGGCCTGAAGCGTGGACGATGCGGGAAGCCCAACAATAGTTCAAGGATAGGCTCTGATACCATGTCAGAATTTGAGAGGCCTATACTCAACCACAAAAGCTAGCTTGAGAGTTGAGGTTTGCACTACACTTATAAAGGCTATCTTTACCATATCTCTAGCCAATGTGGGACTTCTAACACACCCCCTCACGTCCAGAACTGAACAAGCTGGAACGTGGGATCAACAACAACGGGTGGCCCAAATATGGGAGGTCTCCACAACAAACAACAAATGGATCTAGGAGTGAGTATTAAGAGGGTCAGGTCTGATAATGCCAAAGATTACTTCAATCAAGGACTTAATTCCTTTTGTCAAAAAGAGGGTATTATTCATGAGTCCTCTTGTGTCAAAACACCCCAACAAAATGGGATTGCTGAGAGAAAAAACAGGCATTTGTTAGATCAAACACGTGCTATATTATTCCAAAATAAGGTTCCCAAGAAGTATTGGGGAGAGGCGGTTTTAACCGCATCGTATCTCATAAATCGTTTACCTTATAGTGTCCTTGCCTCTAAAACTCCTATGGAGGTTCTATCCTCATTTTATCCTGATGTGTCCACCTCTTGTAATCTCATTCCTAGAATATTTGGGTGTAAGTCGTTCGTCCATATCCATAGTGATGGTAGAGGGAAACTTGATCCCAGAGCCTTAAAGTGTGTCTTTATAGGGTATTCTTCCACCCAAAAGGGTTACAAATGTTATCATCCACCGTCTAATAAATTCTTTGTCTCTCGAGATGTCACCTTTCATGAACAAGAAAGTTACTTCGCTCAAACTCATCTTCACGGGGAGAACACAAGTAAGGAAGATGAGTCTCTTATACTTCCTGACCTTAATCTCGGACCAGAAGTTGAGGCTGAAACTAGAAGTGACAATGTTGAGACTGAAATTGATCCTAAAAATGTTGAAACTAGAGGTGACAATGTTGAGACTGAAATTGATTCCGAAAAAGATGAAAATGTTGGTGTTGATGTAAGATATGGGAAGAATTTAGTATACACAAGGAAAAAGAATATCATTCCCGAATCTACTCATATCCATGAATCCAATCCAACATTACATGAAGAAACTTTCCTTGACCCTTCAACATCTAGTGATTCAATTTCCGAATTTTCTCCTGTTCAGGTACCAGAATCTAGTTCAACCTTACAAGAACCCAACCCGATAAAACATAAAAAACCAAAATCAAGAGAAGTAACACCAATACACTCTAAAGACTCGCATCTCCCAATTGCCCATAGGAAAGAAACTAGAACCTGCACCAACAAGCCACTTTACCCTCTATCCAATTACTTATGCTTTGAACAATTATCAACTACCCATAAAGCCTTCCTCACAAGTCTAAACACTACCACAATACCTACTTCCTTGTCTGAGGCATTGTCTGACAGGAAATGGAAACAAGCCATGGATTTGGAAATGGAGGCACTTGATAAGAACAATACTTGGGAATTGGTCTCTCTACCAAATGGAAAGAAACCTGTAGGGTGCAAATGGGTATACACTGTAAAATACAAGGCTGATGGATCTATTGAGAGGTACAAGGCAAGATTGGTAGCCAAAGGGTTCACTCAGACTTATGGAATAGATTACTCTGAGACATTTGCTCCAGTTGCAAAAATGAATACTGTTAGGGTGATATTATCTTTAGCAGCTAATTACAATTGGAACTTGCAGCAATTTGATGTAAAAAATGCTTTCCTTCATGGAGAACTTGAAGAAGAGATCTACATGGATGTACCCCCTGGATATCGTGAAGATATTGCTGCCAACACCGTGTGTAAGTTAAAAAAGGCTTTATATGGACTAAAGCAATCACCACGAGCTTGGTTTGGAAGATTCACTAAAGTTATGGTTGGTTTGGGCTTCAAACAAAGTCAATGAGACCATACTTTATTTGTTAAACACTCTAAGTCAGGGGGAGTCACAGTGTTATTGGTGTATGTGGACGACATTATCGTAACAAGCGATGATGAAGAGGAGCAGCAAATGTTAAGTCAACACTTAGCCAAGGAATTTAAGATTAAGACCTTGGGAAAATTGAAGTATTTTTTGGGAATAGAAGTGGCTCACTCTAAGAAAGGAATTTTCATATCCCAACAAAAATACATTACCGACCTTTTGCAAAAGACTGGCAAGACAGCATGCAAGCCTGCATGTACACCAATTGATCCAAATATAAAGTTGGGGAATGCAGAAGAAGATGTTGCAGTTAATAAGGAAATGTATCAAAGATTGGTCGGCAAACTAATATATTTATCACATACTAGACCTGATGTTGCTTTTGCTGTAAGCTTGGTCAGCCAATTCATGCACCAACCAAAGGAGATTCATCTACAAGCTGCACTCCGAATTGTTCAATATTTGAAAGGAACTCCAGGTAGAGGAATTTTGTTCGAACGAAATGGAAGTGTGGGACTTGAAGCATATACTGATGCTGACTATGCAGGGTCAATTGTGGATAGGAGATCAACTACAGGATATTGCACTTTTTTAGGTGGAAATCTTGTGACTTGGAAGAGTAAAAAACAAAGCGTGGTATCCAGATCTAGTGCTGAAGCAGAGTTCAGGGCAATGACACAAGGTATATGTGAATTACTATGGCTGAAAAGCATCTTGGAAGACTTGAGGATAAAGAGTGATGAACCAATGAAACTCTATTGTGATAATAAATCTGCTATTAGCATAGCTCATAATCCAGTGCAACATGATAGGACCAAACATATTGAAGTTGACCGACACTTCATCAAAGAAAAATTAGATAGTGGTCTAATTTGCACTCCATATGTCTCTTCCCAAGGCAACCTTGCAGATCTTCTAACTAAGGGGCTGAACGGCAATAACTTTGAAAGAACTGTTTCCAAGTTGGGAATGATAAATATTCATTCACCAGCTTGAGGGGGAGTGTTGTAAATAAATAGTAAATATTCTATTATTAGGAGTAATCTTCTATTAGTAATTTGTATTTGGCCCATGAGCCCATTAGATTAGAATAGTCTATATAAACACATTAGTGATTGTAAATTATTCATAACTTGAAATATAATAATATATTCAGTTTTCACAGAATATTAAGTGGAGAGAAGAAAATATAGTTACTTCTCCCTGGCAAAAGAAAAGAAAAGCATTATCAATCACAATAGCAACCGGAACGTAGAAAACCTCAAGTCGTGGTCAATTATCACAAGAGAGCTCCTTATTACAGTTATTTTACCAACTGAAGCATACTTACAATTCACACCCTCTACCAACCTCAATACACTTAAATTCCCAACACCATATTTTAAAGGTAAAATCTAGAATTCAAAAACAAAGTTAAACGGAGAAATCACTCGCTAAAATCAAAGCTTCCACTCTGCGAGCTGCTGCCATTGCGACTATGTAAAGAAAGGCCTCTGATGTGGCCATCCAAAGTGCCACTGTCCTTACTATGCTGAAAATATCTTTCTCTCTCGATGTGCTTTGAAGGTGGCGGTGGAATTGCAACAGGAGGAAGCTCTTCATCATGTTTTGAACTTGGAGGAGAAACTACAACAGGTACATGACGAGCATTAGCTTCTTGAGATGGTTCCAAAGGTCTTATTAGTGGACGGTTGAGTCTCTCTTCAAGCAAACTCAATTGAGGGAACCGAGGTTCAGTTTCTTCATCTTCAGGCCTCACACAAGCTTTTCCTTTGCGTAATCTGCCAGTATAATTCATTTTTTGTCATTTAGAGATGAATACTCAAATACCAAGTTTAAATCCTTCTTTAAAAGGGATAAATTTAGCGTGTTCTATAATTAGCAAGTCACCTTCTGAATAACTGTTCGGGTTCTTCTTCCTCCTCTGCTTCTTCACGGTCAAAGTGATTCACAGTTGTTGTAACTTTGCTAGAAAGAAGGTCATCATGTCTCTCTAGAACTTTCTGAAGCTGCTCATTCAATTCGATTGCTCGGGAAACTGTCCTCTCATCTCTACAAAAAAAATCCAAGAAAAAGGGAAACATATTTAAGTCTGGAAATGAAACAAATTGTATTTTCTGTAGGCAGTAAAGGGAAATTTAAAGCAGCCTTACCGAGAAGCCATCACAAGATGCATTACCCTCTGCTTTTGAAATGAACATTGCTCAACAAGGTCAAGGGTGAATTCATCGCTTGCTCCCTAGAAAATAATTCACATGTTTCATAAGTACATCACGGGGATTTTGTTTAACAATTATAAAAACTAAGAGAGCAACATAGCCATTTGTCAAAATCCTTCCAGTTGACAGCACATGCCTCATTAGCTGTACAATCTTGAACAAGTTCGTGATACTTCGATGTTAATTCTTTTAACTAAAGAGAGTTACTATGCGGTTTTTATCACTATCTTAAGCACTGCCTTTTATCCTCCCAACATTATTTTTTGTTGTCAATTCAAACTCAGAACCAAAACAAATTTGAGATCATCTAATACTTTGTTTGAATGGAGAAGCATCACGAGACATATCAATGTATCCAGTATGAATCAAGATAAAATGCAAATCATATTCTTAGAGTGTGAAGTTCTAGTTTTATTATGACCGATCCTTGGCTAACCTGAGGATGTTTGGCATCAACAGCATCAAGGACTTCCTTTAGAATTTCCAACACATTACTGGCCTTTTGGATAATGCTGCAAAACACAATTGCAGAATAAGAAAGGTTCATAGATAACTAATCATTCAGATCAGTTAAGAGGTCCACAGATCAAGAATCGTCCATGCTTCTGTATTTAAAATACACACACAAACACACAAAGGAACATAGAAAAAGTACCAAACCGAAGATAGATTTTCAAACTAATCTCCATTTACTTCATTAAATAAAAGCTATTGTATTTGGATAAATCTCAGTATCCGGTTTCCATCCCCAAAACAAATAAATAATGATTCTTATCATAGTATATCCTTTTCGATGCATCCAGTTAAAGAATGGACTCCAAAGATCATTTTAATAAAATAAAATGTAACAATTTAGTTACTAAGTGAAGGAAAGTGTTATTTCCACTCGATGGTTTTTGAAAGACCTGGTCTACATCAATTTTTACTAAAACTGGAAAGCAATAATCACCTAGATTCAGGCACAGTGTTGGATTCTGCCTTTTGAGGAACCCCTTCATGTCTAAGTGGGACTTGCGCCCTTTTTGGTACATTATCAGTCCTATTTGATTGTGAACTAGGACGATTTGATTGGACAATTGGAGCTCTTTGAGGAAATTGCACCCCAGCACTCTGTAAAAAAGTCAAACACAATTTAACGTTAGCATTGAGCACATAAAAAACAAATAAGTATTGACTAAGGAAAAATTCTAACTTGTATATCATATACAAAGGGAAGTAGAAACATCATAGCCATCTCTAACTCGGGTATAAAACATGTTCGAAAAATATGTTCATAAGCAAATTGAAAGACCATCAATGTTGGATTTCCGTAATACTTTCAGACCACCCATGAGCTTTAAGACAAAAAGCCTTATATATCAAACAGCTTATATTGCAACCAAAAGCAAATCTCAGGGCTGTACTTTACATATATGCACCTACCACCAAATCATAATATGCCTTGTAATACTGCGGAAACTTTCCTGAAGCACCGCCAAGAGAGGTTTGTGTTGCATCTAGTAGGAGAAATATTCGCTCCCTGACAGGCAAATCTGACTGCAGGCAAAGAAAAAGACCAAAGAGAGAGTAAGGAAAAATCAACATTGGCAACAGACAATACCAAAATAGTCTCTGGTTAGAAAAAAAATCACCTTTTTCTTTACAATTTTCACAAAAATAGGAATAATTTCTGCATCAACCACCTGCTGATGAATAGGATCTCCTATGTTGTTCATCAACATTTCCAGCAACTAAAAAACAACAGATGAAATATCAGTTAGTAGAACACAGTGCAGGAATGCAAACAAGGTAAAAAATTCAAGAAAAGAAAGTCAAGTAACCAATGTTCAGTTACGGGTACAATGAAAAATATGTGGAGCAAACTATCTTCACCTAAGTTTGGGTGCAGGTAAAATAATTTCGGCTTTGTTTGGATAAACAACTTAATTAAGTGCCTAGGTTTTCATAAGCAACAGTATATAAGTGCTTATGTATAAAGCTATCTCTATAACAAAAGGTAAAATAAAGTTAAACTGTTTTCATATAAATTATAAATTGTTTTTATCAGCCATCTAGCTTATGAAAATAAACTAAAAACAGCTTATAGACATGTCATAAGTTGTTTCCAATAAACTCTTCCAAACTATCTCACAGGTGGATATGCCAGTAGATAAGCTGTAGATAAGCTCAAATAAGTAAACCCAAACAAGCATTGAGAAAATTCACATGAAAACTTTAAATATACTACTTCATAAATCATAATAAGGTCATTGTACTCACCATGACAGCATAGAGTTGAGCATTGGGGTTCTTGTTACCAAGTCTCTTTTTTATAGCTTTAACAACATCTTTAGCTTTCCTGAACATTAAGAGAAGAAAATGACGGTATTAGCATCAACATCACTCAGAGCCCTTGGAATATTCTAGCATATTATTGAGTTCATAATCAAGTGAATGGCCAGCCAGGCTCAGGCATCAACCTAGGCGCAGTGTTGAACAAGTAACATGAATAACAGATTTTGAATTGCAAATTAAGTTAGCACCAAATGTCAGTTATTTGCTAACTAACCATATGCTTATTTAAATTTTCCTTCTGAAAAATAAACCAAAGTGACAAACACAAATAATGCAGTTTAAATGAAAAAGAAATATACAATTTGGCATGACAATATGGAAAATGCAATTGATTGGAGTAAGAAAACAAAATTATCATTCATGAGGATTATCTTCAAATATTAAAGAAATACCCATTTAGCCAATTAGGCATAGTTCAAGTGGTAAGGGTAGTAGTGGTAGGGTAAGGTGAAGAGCATAGATATGAATATGATTCAAATCCAAAACAAACAAAATAATATCAACATAAAGTGCCATAAGAAAAATCTAAAAGGTAAGAATTAAAAATGAAAAAAATTGAGTTTAGTTTCATCATGTTTTACTTTTGGGGCATTCATGATCAATTAAAAAAAAAAAAAAAAATCATAGATACTAATATGGAGTGAGACAAAGGGAGAAAAAAAATTGTGGGGTACCTTTGATCATGAGCAACTAATTCAGAGATTTCAATATTTTTCATCCAATCAATTTCAGACAGTTTCTCACTTGTTGCAGCATTGACTAGCTCAGCTGCCATCTTTTTTTCTGCATAAACATTTAAGATTAAGAATCAAATAGAAAATAAAGAGTAAAGTAGAAACCACATTTCATTTGTTAATAATACACTCTCAGTTACAAATAGCTAATGTACTGATACTACGTCTGCAACAACTGAAGCTTTTTCTACATCCTATATATATCAAATGCCTACTGGATTTTGCTAATAAACTCTCACTTGTGTGTGTGTGAAAAAATACAACCCTAAATCGTAATTGTTCCTGTCGAATACAAAATAGAAAAGTACACATTTTTGCCTTTGAATACCATAGAATGTGAACTACCTTTAAACATATGAAAGCTTGGGTTTCATATTGCAATAGACTGTTAAGTGCTTATTAGCATTTTGGTTTGATCTAACACAACTCTCACATTCAGGATTGGACATCTAGAGCGTGACTTGATAGCAGATTATCCAACAAATCTTAGATAGACTCTGATATCATCTTAAAATTTAAGTTAAAACCACCTTATAAAGTGACAAATGTCTTATAAACACTTTCTCAGACACCACATCTTATCGAACGTGGAACTCTAGACCGTGCTAACCGTTAACAGAAGCGAAAAGTAATTTATCTATAACATACATAAAAAAAATTGATATCACAAGACTTGTAATTTTGTTCTATTATAATCATCATCCACCATAAGAATATAAAAATTGACCTTAGACAAATGTTAAAGTAAATGCATCATACCTTATATTATTATAATTTAAACTGCAAGAATGTTATGAACGACCTGCAACAAAAAAATAAAAAATAAAAAAACTAATTCAGCTGACATAACCCAATTTCAATCTCAGTTCAAAGAAATAGAATTGATGAAAACAAGCAAAACTTATAAAAACACATCAAAGATATAATTAAACTTTAACACAGAAAAAAAAACAGAAACCTTAAAAAATCAGAAACCTGGAAAAACGGAAATAAAGATGGAGATGACGAGGACGAAACCAAGGATGCACTGATAAACCCTAAAGACATTCAACATTTCAAGTGCCACCCAAAATCTTGCTGTTTTATTTCCTTTCTCAAAGAGTTTCTTTTTCTTTTAATAATTTATTTATTTATTTAATAAAGTTTGCTTTTTTGCAGATGGGGATATTGAAATTGCCAGCTTCAACGGCTCCTAGTACATAGAAATACTATGAATGTTAAAATGTTTGATTTGGATGTTTTTTTAATACTAAGATGTTAAAATAAAAAAAGGGTTGCTTAATATAGAAAAATGAATCTGAAGTAAGATATTGTTGAGGTGGTAATTGAAGAAAGTGAAGCACCGCCAAGAGGGTTGTCCTTGTCACTGACTGACCCTACTAAACTCAATCAAAAGCTTCAGTTCTAAGGAGAAGCTGCAATTTGTTAACTTCACCAGCCACTCATTTTCTTTACTCTGCTTTATCCTTTTGTCTCTTGACACGTTTTCATAAATTTGGATTAGTTACTTGATTGAAATTTGTTTGTCTTACGAGCTTGTTTGACTCAGCTTTTTTTAAAGCTTATATAAATAGTTTATGTAATATAAATTAGTTTTTAGGCTATTTTATAAGTTCATACTGGTGAAAATTGTAATTTTATAAGCTATTTTATCATAAACTACTTTAACAAATTTATAATAATATATAAAAATTACATAAACTCTAAAAAAAATTGGGCCAAACGATTCCTAAATCTTAGAAAAATTCCATATTTTGACTTTTTAAAGTAATTTACTCCGAATTAGTAAAAAAAAGTAATTTACTGAATTTGATTGAGCTCTTGACCTTTTGATCTCAATTGAATGATATGGACTTGACTCGACTGAGCCAGCATTGATGAAAATAAAATTTATCTCATCGCATCATTAACTAGTGTGTGATTGTACGATAGTCTGATTTATCAATTTAGTTTAACTCGTTGTAATTATAAAATTTTGACTTTTTTTATTGAGGTTTTAAAGTATCCTATAACTTACTACTAGTTTTTTAGGCTTGTTATTAAACTAATCATTGAATCGACCCCAAGACAACAACTTTTTAATACTTTCTTTTTTTCATAACTAAAAAAGTAGTTCTAAAACAAAAGTATTCATCATTCATTGTATACATACAACATTTATAATATGATTGGTAAAAAGAAGTAGAGATTGATTTTTATTTTTTTTGGTTGATAGACGAAATGCAAAGTCATTGAAAATTCACACACACAAAGTGAAGTGACTAGGGTTCGGTCCTGACGTCCGACACTAGCAATTTCGATATTTCTATCAATTTTGCTGAGAATTGTGGACAGTAGAGATTGATTGTTATATGCAATGTATAAAATAAAAATAAATAAGTATTTTTATATGACATCATGATCATTTTTAAAGAGTTTAACCGTAAAATTTATACACAATATATGTTCAAACGTGGAACTGCAAGTTAAAATCCATGTAGTTTGTAAAAAAAAAAATAAAAAAAAATCTATGTTAATATAATTATTATGAGTTGTAGTTATACGACAAATCAAAAGTTTGTGACTGTGTCGTATAATTTATATTAAAAAAATGTTAACATGTGTGCAATTCTTTTTTATAAATAGATAGATGAAATAATAATAGTCGTACAGACATAAATAGAGGAGTTGAAATTCAAACCACGGTAACATTGTCAGCCTAGTTCATAATAATAATAATAATAACTACTACAATAATAATAACAATGGAGAGATTGCTAATATCTTGTTAGACTGTTAATATAATGGTGTTCTCTTTGCTGACTCATGAAAAATACACTTGCTGACATGTAAGGTGATACTGATATGCATCCCTAGACCTGAAAAGATTTTTTTTATTTTTATATCAGTACATGCATTCATCAATGGTGATTCATGATATTATTATTAATATTATATAACAGAACTAATAATAATAGTAATAGTAATAATAATAGTAATAAATAAATAAAAATAAAACCCAATCCCTCAATCTTATACTCATATGTACATAAAGCAATTGCCGAGCTTGGTAACGCTTGCTTGTGACCTAAGTTAGGGGCATTAAGGTGTTGGAAAAGTATATTTAATGTGTGTAAAAAAAATGTACATAATAATAAAACAATTTCTTACCTGCAATAAACCAGTAGGAATTTGGATATAACCTTGTAGCAAGAGGTTAACTTTTTTCAGAGAATCAAATGGCACTGGTGTAATCACATAGAGTATGCCTTTGACACTGTCAATGGCCCGCACAATGCCTGAATCACAAGAAATCAAGATGTCTTAATAATAATGATGCTTAGAATTACCCAAATGCATAAAAACTAGAAAATCTGATGGTTGTATGATATGTGTGCTCGTCATTAAAAGATCGGAAGACTAGAGCCTAGAGGAATATGTTGAGATATATCAACCGTGAGTTAAAGTTGATGTTGGATCGTGGACGCAGAGAGTCTCTATTTCATAGCAAGATATGAAGAGAAATTTTGGAATTTGGAAATTAGCCAAGTTACCTACCAAGACCAAGGCACCAGGGTAAATTTCCAGGTCCTTTAGATTCAACTGCTAAGCCAACAATACTAGCATTCAGGCTGTGGAATGTTTGAGAGCTTGGGACCTACAAAAATATTCCTAGGTCATATAAAATGTTTATAAAAATAAATAAATACAAGAAATATTGTTGAAATTTATTCAATACTCTATTGAAAAACATAATATATTCAATATTTAAATTTTTAATAAAGATTTCAAATTCAAAGTGAATGAAATGCCTCAAACCCAAGTATATAAAGGGTAGCCGTAGCTTGGTACCAAGACTCCAATGTGGAGATTAGGAAGGGTTAGACTTTGACACACACAACTTTTGAGTGAAGAGGCTGTCATGAAGTCAAAAAATTTACTCTGTCATGAGACAGAATCAGAAGAGATGATAGGCAACATTAGAACCAACCTTACGATGAACATGTCGAATCTTTACGCTTGCAATGGGAACATGATAAGGACAGTGAGAGGTCAAGGAATGTGCAAGTTCCTTGATAGTTGAAACATTTGAATCACTAGGAAGGCACTGTCTGAAATAAGCCATTAGTCGTGAATCACGCACGAGACGAGCATTGTTCTGAGCAAGCCCCCTGGGGAAACAAATAGGGATATTCATTATTCTAGTATAATACTGTCTAAACAAAATTAAAAATAACGTCCCAAAATAGCTGCTGTAAAGTCTAACTTATAAGATTTGGGCTTACGATCCATTTAATGAGTCCTGACGAGCAGCACGTATCTCCATCAATATTGTTCCATCATGTTTCCCACCTAACCAGAATTTTCCAGCAGGCAAATTCATATTTTCAGTGGATATGCCAATCTTAACTACATGGGTGGGACATATATATTTTAACATGTTCACTAACATGTTATAGCCAACACCTGAAATGCAAGACAAAACCCACAGAATGAGTACCATGATAATTGATATATAGTTAGTAGTCCAGGAAAGCAGTAGTTTTAGTTTATGTGCGATAAAAATGGACGTTAAAAAGGAATCGAATTAATAACTGGACAGACATAAGCTTACCTTTAACCCAGCCAGAAGTATTCACTACAAGAGGCATCTGAATCCTAGAAGACTTTCCTCCCTTATCAAAGGTGCGATACTCCTTTTGATAATAATCATAAATGGAGCGTATGTACTTTATGTATGTTGACGGATCTCTCTGAGGAGAAACATCGCCAAAGAAAAGGGATCTGTTATGGAATAATGACCGAAAGTGAATCAAGCAAATCCATATCTAGTAATCATGCTCATTCAATTAAGACATGAATTGGTGGACACTTAACAGAATCTAATATGTCCTACAAATCTTAGAATAAGTATCATCCACTTCACTGTTTATAGAAGTCTTCAACAATGAAATGGACTAGAACAAGATCACATGGAAAAAGTTACAATATATAATATCCTCAACAATCAGTTATTTGATGAATCTAATATATCTTACATAATACTTCTTCAGTGTCTCAACTCATATCACTAGCCTACTTCTTCGGAGACTAATCTGAAGCATGTGATACACCCGTATCTTAACCTAACTAACAAGTAAAGAATACAAATGTGCCTAACTTTACGTTGCAATTACATGTATCTATTGAATAGTGATTATGTGCCATCACAACTTAACAAGTAGCAACCTTGTCAAAAATTTCAAATTCAAAGCAACATAAATAAATAAATAAAACTCCCCCAAAAAGACAGATTCAGTTCACAAATTATTAAGATGAGATAGCACTTCATAGTTCATACCTCTCTGGTGTTTTCAGGCATGGAATCGTCATATCTAAAACAGTAAAAAAAAAATATTAGAAAAGTTATGAGTCAATATTTGGTATGAATAACATTGAGTAAACCACATGTCTTGATTTACTATGACGCTCGCTCGCATATAGGTCTTTGAGATTATTAAACTGTCAGGTTGGTTTCTATATTTAACAATTTTTATTATCAATTAGATCTCTATATTTTAACCACTTACTATTTACAACATAATTTGGTCGCTAAATTTCATAAAGACTAATATTAATAAAATATTTTTTAAAGAGGAGGGATCCGTTGACTCGGGAGTAAGTCTCGATTGACTTATTCCGCTTAATAACTCGATATCGGCATTTTATTTCTTCGATCCAACCGTTGAATTCAAAGATCTTATTGAGTAAGTTAACTCCACAAATTTTTATAAAAATTGAAAACCGAATTCAAAGATCTCATGGAGACTTACTCCTGGAGTCAACGGATCCCTCATCTTTTTTAAATATTCATAATCTGACATACTTATTTGAAAGTGTCCTACAAAAATCATTAATGAATTTTGTGGTTTATTCGGAATAACATAATATAGAAAATGAACGAATTAATCTGTTACATTATTACATGTAAAAATGTACCTGGTGTGAGATTATGAAGAATGGTTAGAGAAAGAAAACCAGGAGGAGTAAACTCAGGTTGGCCAACATTGGTATCAAGATAAGCTACTCTGTTACATTTGGTGAAGAGTACATTAAGTAAATGGCGGGAGAAGGTTGCTTTCCCAGAGTTTGCAGGTCCACATATGAATGTGATGGGAGGTCTTGAGCTTGATAGAATGAAGTTTGCAGCCTTAGTCCATTGGTCTGGGATGTAAATATCAGGTGAAGGGGATGAATCCATTGCTCTCTCTCACTCTCACTCTCACTCTCTGAAATTTTCAAGAAGGTTACTCTTGATTATAAAGCTCTTCAGTGATGCAAACTTGCAAACAGTATGTGTGCATTCAAGAAGTGTGTTGAATGTGAACCACACCAACTGATTTGAGTCTCTCATATTAGTACAAGTACAACACGGTTTGTTGTGATTAGTTTGTACACTATATAATGTCATGAATACTTTGAAATCTTTGAATGAAGACTGGTCAACAGAGGTGCGGTTCAGCATTGTGACTCTGTTTTTACCAAATCTATTATCACGGTTTGAGTTTCTAAAACACTAGTTGTAATTGTAATGACAGTGTTTAATCTCATAAGTTATAACTATTTTTGAGTTTCATCGTGTTACTTTATCTTTACTTATAGTTATTAGACCATCCCACACGCAGTTTCATATTGTTTGCATCTCAGCCGTTAAATAGAGATCTGACGGATTGAATTATATATTAATAAAATAACTGTTTATGATTTCGAACATTAATTTTTAATCGGACGGTTTATGTAGTAACTACGTAAACATATGTGAGAATAGGTGTTACATTACATATTCTCTTTACGGGTTCACCATCTCTAATAGTATTAAAGTAGTATTTTGTGTTAGAATTTCTACAATTTTATAAACAAAATTCTATCTTAAAACAGTGGAAATAAAATTAGAATTTAATAGCCAAAATTATCTTTAATCGTTGCTCTTGCTTAAAAATTATTCTTGCGTGAGTATTGCTTTTGCTTGAGGATATTGTGGCTCTTCTAAATATTCCACAATGTCACTTTGATAGTATCAGTTTTACTGAAAGAGGTTGTTAAATTTAGGGCTAATGCTACGGTGGATCACCTTCACAAGTGGTCTACCGTGGACAAGTGATCTACCGAATATGAATTTTATGAAATTCACTGTTAGATTGAAAGTTTATATCGTATAGATCATCCATAATATTTTTAAAATTTTTTGAAAATCATTTGATATGTTATTGAGACCCATCAAGATTTACGTTATTTAATAAACCGTTAATCTTGATGTGTCTCGACAACATATCAAATGATTTTCAATTTTTCTAAATTTTTCTATGAATGATCTATATGATATAAACTTTCAATTTAACGGTGGATTTTGTAAAATTCGTATTTGTTATAATGTTGTTCATGATTGGTCCATCATGGACCACTTGATGAAGTAGTTCATATTAGAATTTACCTAAATTTAGTTTTTGTCCATCATAGAAATAACTTAATGTGCTAAATATTAACAATTCACTATCTCTTAATGGAGTAGTTATTATAGTCGAGGAAAGCATAGTCACTATGTTTGGTCTAATGATGAGAGGTTTGAGTAATATTACTAATATATTATAGGTCTTTGGCTCGATTTACAACTCATTGTAAACAAAAAAAATAGTCAAAAAAAAATAAAAAACCACTTTAAACTTAATGAAAAATTACCACAATAAACGGGTAATTGCCACTCATTTAAATTGCCACTCATTTAAACAAACAATATAGTAACCGCTCCATAAATACAACAGCGTTGCTATTTATCGTAACAAAGATTTTTTTTTTTAAGCAAATTGTGACAAAGGTTGTCGCTTAGTGCATGTTATTATAAATGTTTTTCTATCATGTGCAAATTTGCACATGTTAAAAAATTTAAAATAATAAGTTTGTAGTAAAACTTATTTATTTTATATTAAATGTATAACTTTTCAATAAAAAATTAGAGTTTAATGGATATGTTTATCCAATAGTAATCAAGTATTTCTCCATGTCATATAATTGAAGTGGGGTATAGTGGGATGATTTGATAGAATACACATTTGCTATTAAATGTCAGTGTAAAATTAGTTTACAGTGTCTGTGTGTATATTATTTTCTCAAAAAATTACTACTACTAAATTTGAAAGTCATAGAACATTTATGTTTACCCATCCGATGCACATAAACCAAACTTGGAGCATGACAAGTTTTTTTTAACGACAAATATATTCATAAAGTTTAAAGATTACGCACCGTAACTGTAAATTAATTTTACACTGACAACTATTAAGAATGAAGTATTCTTCCACATCATATTAAGAAAGTGAGGTTTAGTGGGGTGATGTGACGGAAAACATGATTGATATTGGTTGACGGTGTAAAATTATTTTACATTGTTAGTGCATATTATTTTTATCTTTGTAATATATGAATTAAAGAGAAAATAGAATATGCACCGATAATGTAAAATAATTTTACAATGTCGTCTAATAGAAACCGTTTATTCCGCCAGATCATCTCATTACATCCTATTAAACTCTAAACTAAATATAAATTTACATTTCATACAAAAAATTAAGTCATAATAAACACAAATTTGATCATCAAAAAATTAAATTGTATACCTTTAAATAATATTTTTTTTTGAAAAAAAATAGAAATTGTTATTCTTTTGTACCGATATACCTATATAATTTTTTACAGTAAAAAATAATTTTATTCTATCAACTATATTTTTCGCCACATCACCTCACTTTACCCCACTTTCTTAATATGACATGGCAAAATAATAGTTATTCATTGGCAAAAATATTTTACATCGCCAATGGATATCCATTAAACTCAAATAGAAATTATTCTTCTTTTGTATTGATATATACTTATGGATATTAAAGTTATTTTTTTAAAAGAAAAAGGGAAAGAAAAAAGTGCTTAAAAGAAAAGGGGAAAGAAAAAAGAACCAAACGAAGAAAGGTTAGAACAAAATGTAAAAAGATAGGTCCTCAAGGAATCAAATACACCACCTAGACGAACCATATTAGCATGACCACGCTAACACTTCAATTTGAAGTTATTGCGCGTAACCAAATATACATGTATATTTTTTATTTTACAAAAAAATCAAGGGTATTATAGTAATTTTCCAAATTTTTGGGTGCAGCCCACTCCAGCCACCTCTAGTTCCGCCTCTAAATATATTATGGGAGAAAATGGAGTTATTTGGGTCCTAAGGGATTGCCGGGGCGAACCGTTAGTTTTCGGATATGGGGTGAAGTTCCCCGGCGAAAAGCAGAGGTTAAAGAAGATTTTTAAATCCACTTTTTTATTAACCTTTTCCTAGGTTTAGCTTGAGTTTATTCCAATATCTTTTTGTCATTTATCCCCATACTTTTTTATTGAAAAAAAGATACCAAGTATCCCGGAATAGCAATAAGTAATTATTCCGATTGAACCTTCTCTTTTATAGACGATTGGCCTTTAAATATATAACCGGGCCATTCATTTAGTTCTATACTATTATTCTTTATTTGTTTTTATACCGGACCGTCCAAAAACAAAAGTCTTTTCGGACTATTTCAACGAGTCCTTGTGCGACAAGGAGTTCAATGATAATGTCCATAATTCTAGTCCTCCTCAAGGCCAGATTTTTACCCATCCCGTGGGCAATGTGGATCCAGAATAGTACCTCTGCGATACTATTCTCATTCTGATTTAGAACCATGATAAAGAACGAATTATTTTTTATAACAAGAGATGAAATAGAATAACAAGTTTATTAAATTTTTAAAAAAGTGATTGATAATGAAGCAAGTTGGTCGGTTAATTTATTTATTTACGTAGAAAAAAAATAAGATGTCCTAGATCATAAACTATATTTCATCTTATTCTTCTTACACTGTTAGATAAAAAAGTCATAAAAATAAAAAATTCTTCACTACGAACTATATTCCTTGTCGAGATGAATATAACCAAAGATGAAAAGAGCGTAAATACTAATGCAATATTTTCACACTAGACTTTAAAATAAAAAATACTAAAATATTTGTAATAGATAATGCTAAAATAATTAATGATGATTGAACATTAAAATTAAGGTTAAGGTTACATAGGATGATGATAGGTGACACGTCCTCTGGATTTGGATCTTTGCGTGTTGTTGATTGATTACTTATACTTACTATTTATTTATTTGTTAATTAAGTGAGAACTCATTGTTGCATACATTTTCTTCGGATCATTGTCATAGTTGCATTTGCATGCTTATCTAAAAATATATTTTAGTACAATAATTACGATATTAATAATATTAATATGACTTAGTATAATCCATTGAATTAAAAGCCACTATACTATGTGCTTTGTTTTGTTTTGTTTTATTTGAGTATCAGAGAGAGAGAAAGAGATTGGGTTGAATTTTGGAGAGATTGAGAAATGGCATCCGCAATTGTTCGTAGGAACATCACCAACAACTTGAAAAGGTTGCCGTTATTGTCTTCTTCTTGTTGGGGTTTCAACAACCATAATAATAATCATTTGTTGAATGTTGTTGAAGAACAACATGGTGGTGGTAGTGGTAGCGTTTCCTTTCACGCAGAAGCTGGTGGTGTTGGATTGCCATCTTACATGCGTGGAGCTGTTTATTGGGAACCCAACAAACCTCTCACCATTGAAGAATTTCACATTCCTCGCCCCAAAGCTGGTGAACTTCTCATCAAAACCAAAGGTACCTCTTTCTTGATTCTACTGTATATATTTTATTCAATTTTCACATTAAAATAAGGACAATATGATTCTGATTTTCTTTGTCTTTTTAATATATGATGATGAACTGAGAAAAACAAAATTAAAAAAGGGACCTTCATGCATGTGTAGGTAAATGATTCCCTATAGTAAAAAAAATTACCCTGATTTCATGAAGATTTTGATCATTGATAATGATGCTGATTTGCCACTATGCCCAATTGAGATTGCGATTGCGGAGGTTCTAAACTTTTATATTGCAGCTGTAATTGCGATTGTGGACTGTAATTTAAAAAAGGTGGTGGAAACTCGACTTAGGTGGTGGTTTGGGGATGTGAAGAGAAGACATGTAGATTATGTAGTAAGGAGAGTAGATCAGATGAAGGGTAGTCTAATGCTAGAGACAAACGAAGACATAGAAAAAAGATATGAGATAAACTGTTAAGAAAGACCAAGAGATTAAAGGGTTGGAATAGATATGTGATACATGACAAAATTTTGCGTCATTTGATCCATGTAGTTGACCTTGCTTGGCGGCATAAGACTTGGTTGTTGTTGTTTGCGTTGATCGTTACCACTATGAGTGATGGTTTTTGTTATTGGATATGATTGTGTAAAGCTGTGATATTTTTAATGCAGGATGTGGAGTATGCCACTCTGATCTTCATGTCATGAAAGGTGAAATTCCGTTTTCCAGTCCTTGTGTTGTGGGGCATGAGATTACTGGTGAAGTTGTTGAACATGGACAACACACCGATGCCAAAACCATAGAAAGGTTAAAGTTTTTTCGTAAAATATAAAAACAAAACTGTCAAACTACTTGCCTTTTTGTGTGACAATGAATGTTATTATGATGAGTTTGCATTTCAATGAAAAAAATTATTGTTCTTGATGACAAGCAAAAAGGAATGACAAGTAGGTTTCTTCATGTTCGTTTCAGGCTTCCGATTGGATCTCGAGTTGTTGGGGCCTTCATCATGCCTTGTGGCAACTGTAACTATTGTTCAAAGGTAATGACATTGTATTACACACTCCACTCTATATGTCAACTAAATTATGGTTTTGTCGTTGATGTTGTCTACAAATGGTATACAGGGCCATGATGATCTATGCGAAGCCTTTTTTGCTTATAATCGAGCACATGGAACCCTCTATGATGGTGAAACTCGACTATTTCTTCGAAGCAGTGGTTAGTGTTAGTTTACCTATTATTTCAAGCCTTACAGTGTTCTTTGCTTTTGGCCAACTACAAGCACCGCATACACCTAGGCTACTTGTTAATGATACTCATATTACTGATATTACTAATCATGAAGCACACAACCATCTTTCAGCTGATACAACTTTCAAAGTGTATTTATCCCTAGGAATAGAATCCTTCATTATTGGAATACTAAAATAAAGTGCAATTTATAGGAAAACCGGTATTCATGTATAGTATGGGAGGGCTTGCTGAATACTGCGTTGTGCCGGCAAATGCATTGGCTGTATTACCAAGCTCAATGCCATATACCGAGTCTGCAATTTTAGGATGTGCTGTTTTTACTGCTTATGGTGCTATGGCTCATGCAGCTGAAGTTCGCCCGGGCGATACTGTTGCTGTTATTGGAACTGGGGGTGTTGGTTCTAGGTAATTAAATCAATTGTCAAGTGGATATCACATTGTTAAATATTCAATTATCTGTGCCTACTTCCTTTCGTTATTTTTGTTGCCTCGATAAGGCTTAGAGAAATATAGACTATTTGATACTTATTATTTACATTGAAATTGGAAACCAGAAGATAATCTATTTTTACCATGTCATATATCTAAGCAATAGGCTCTAATCAAATGCACTTGTTTGCCCCTTTAACTTTATCACCGATTCCAGTTGTTTGCAGATAGCTAGAGCATTTGGTGCCTCAGATATAATTGCTGTCGATATTCAGGATGATAAGCTAGAGAAAGCAAAGACACTTGGTGCAACTCACACAATAAATTCGGCAAAGGAAGATCCCGTTGAAAAGATACTTGTATATGCTTTTCTCTCTCGCCTCATTGTTTAATCTGCCAAATCTCTCTCTTGCACGGCCTCTGCCTATTAGCTCCTGACATTATCCACTCACACTGTCATGCATTATTTCTTTTGACCTGAGAGACCCTTTATTGTTTGCTCTAATTTCATGCAGGAAATTACTGGTGGAAAGGGTGTTGACGTTGCTGTGGAAGCCTTGGGGAGACCACAGACATTTGCTCAGTGCACACAAAGTGTGAAGGATGGAGGAAGAGCCGTGATGATTGGACTAGCAAAAGCTGGTTCTTTAGGAGAGGTGGATATAAATAGACTTGTTCGCAGAAAGGTAAGTAATCTGTATGTTTGTGTTTTCAATTGTTATAATATTGTTATAATATTACTTTCTCTACTCCGACATATAACCACTTTCTATTCAGATTGGATTCAAACTGTTTATCATACTTATCATTATTAATGTTTGTTTTGTCCAAGATTTTGCTTCTCTTTTTCCACAATTTGTCGAGTGGTCTTATTCTTTCCCTGACCAGGCCAAAGTTGAGCTCAAATTGTACATACCAAAGGCCTTTTTGAAACTCAATTCAGTGCCACAGATGAACAATTCAGAGGCAGAATAATATTTTAGTATCTATTGATGACATTAATTTTCTACCAAAGCAGAATTCAAGTGAAATGACAATAATTTCCTTTATTATTGCAGCACCTCACTTATTTTCCACAAATTTAACAAAAGCTCTTTGCATCTAAGCATATATTAATTTTTCCATTTGAGCAGATAAAAGTTATTGGTTCATATGGAGGCAGGGCTAGGCAAGATCTTCCAAAGTTAATTAGATTGGCAGAAACAGGTATCTTTGACCTTGGCCATGCTGTTTCAAGAAAATACACTTTTGAGGAGTCTGGCAAAGCATTCCAGGATCTCAACGAAGGAAATATCATTGGTCGAGCTGTAATTGAGATAGTATAGCTCTACACGACCTTTGAGCAATGGCAACTATGTCTCTGTCTAACACATTGGAGTGGAAAAGGTGTTGGTGTCCTGAGAACACATATAGGTGTCTTGTGTTATCTGTCCTGATAAAATAACTGATTGTAAGGACATTTTCAAATAAAAACTTATTTTTGTGTCACTTTGCATGTGGCTCATGTAGTGGTGAAAGACTCATCATCATTGGCATGTCATGGAAGAGATGTAAAGAATGAGCAAAATAAAGTATCAGAACTAAGCAACGCTCCCAAACAATCTAAATACCATGAGAATTAATGAAACCCAAACAAAGAAGTGAGTTATTCCACCAATGATTCAACCCATAATCAAAATCTTTTATCTTCAATCTAGATCACCACCAAGAATGAATTTTTATGTTATCCGCCATATTTGCAAAGTACCTTTCTTATCCAAAAACACGGTTATTGCTGTCCTTTCTAAATATTGTAAATGCAAGCTAACTAAATAATGTGAAGATTATTTTTTCCCGTCTTAACTTATGAGACATCAAAAATCACAATATTGTTGAACTTAATTGACAAAACTATTAGATAAAGCACAAAAATACCCAACAAATCCAAAATTGTGTTCCATACTTTGCCAAAAAAAAAGCAACAAAAGAAAAGATGTTGCAAGTATTCCTCACTAACGCATCCAGAAGAGAAGCGCACAAGATAGAATTTGAGTTCAAAATTTCATGTTTTGTCAAATTATCTTTTGCAGGAAGATGATTGTTCAAAAGTCTCCAAACAGAGCAACTTTCAAGGAGTCATTTTATTCCAAACAAATTCAAAAATAGGAGAAAGTTC
Source organism: Trifolium pratense (assembly GCF_020283565.1). Taxonomy (NCBI): domain Eukaryota; kingdom Viridiplantae; phylum Streptophyta; class Magnoliopsida; order Fabales; family Fabaceae; genus Trifolium; species Trifolium pratense. The sequence continues at coordinate 7,264,689 of NC_060061.1, forward strand.
AACTTTTGAATAACTCGGCACCAACACTTGATATGTCACCATGAGTTGATCTCCAAGACCATTTATCTGGTACATTTTCATGAAAAAACACTTTATCTTGGGACGTTCGCATACTATGAAACTCAGACAAAGTTTGCATCCTATGAAACTCAGACAAACTAATCGGAACATGAACTATTGTTCGGTTCAACCACACCCATGGCCTAAATGTAACAAATTCTTCTATATTTGCTTCAACCTTTGCAACATTATAATATATATACTTGAATTGAACAGCCATGCTCCAGCTCCATGAACAATTTCTCTTAATAGAAACAACAGAAGCAATCATCACAGATGGGTGAATCTCCTCCATATTCACATTGTCGCTTCGACAGTCACAAGGTCTCCACTGCAATATCAGCGCGGAACCAAACAATATGAGCAAGCCATTATTTTCCATTTTAATCCTGAGCATCACAAACCAGAATATTGAAAAAACTCACTGCATTTTGATTACCGGTTGTGCACATAACGAAAACATGAGAACAAACATGATTTATCCTACCTAGAAAACATTTTTATCAATAAAAAGGGAGTATTTGTAACAGTTTCTACAATTATTGAAGAATAGTGCAAGTCATATACAAAATTTAAGATACAAGCATAAACATGCTTGTCCTTGTCCATCATCCAAAAATGAATCCAAAAACCACATTACTCTCTACGCTATGAACCAATTTGGTCCCTCAAAAATTCCAAGGTGGCATTGCTATTCTTCTTTCCACTTGTTAACATATTTGAGGAAAGCATTGGCGGGATTTTCCCTGGGTGGAGCTCGAACACGAGTAGACCTTCGAAGTGCAGACTCGTCATTTGCAATATTCTGCACCAAATCCTTTGATCTCTTCTGCAGTTCTGAGCTGTAAATATGCAACAAAAAATAAAGAATCTCAAGAAGTCAAGATGGGAACAATTTAAATAAAATATGAACAATCAATTCAAATATGGAGGAAACTCTATTCTAAAAGTTTCAAAAATGTTGGTTTAAATCAAATGTTTGTTAAATAAACTACAACAACAAATTAGCACTAACATAAATTTAAATCCAACTATTTTTGATAAAATTTAAATAATACTGCATTACAGTATCAGCACTTTTAAAAAAGAATAAAAAATAAATAAGTATTTTGTCAAAAAAAATAAATAAATAAGTACAGTATCAGCACTTCTCAGTTTTAATAACTTTCCTCTGGACCACTAGTGTTTGTTAAAAACAACTTAAGGTGCGTATTCAATAGGCTTAATCATTTATGAGAACTTATGTCTAAGCTGTTTCTACAGTCAACTAGAGGACAAGTATAAACTCTAACATAAACTTCCTATAAATTGTTTCCATAAGATTTCTTGGAGAGCTTATGAAAATTTATTGAAAATAACTTGTGCTCTGTGGATGCATGAAAATCTATTTTTATAAACTCTTTCAAATACGATAAACCAAATAAGTTCTTAGAAGCTCCATCTCTCTTAATTCAGCATAGGCATGTGCGCCAGATTATAGCATACGCAACAAAATTGGAAAAGAATATTGACAGCAATCTTGTTACTTAACCCATCATGGATATTAATATAACATTTATATTAATAACCACATTTATATTAAATTCTAGTATATCATATTTCACTCTATTAAGCCACATCCAAAAACTCCAGCAAATTTATTAGCTAAACCTGAACATTAACATCCTTCTAGATAAGTTGAACATTGACAAAATTAATATTTATCATCAGTTCATCACACAATATCATTTCTTAGATTTATTCCTTTCATTTCATTTATTTTTATCTGCTTAAAGTATAAATGACCCGAGAAGCATGTGTATGTCACTATGTTAATTGTTGGGCTACAAAATTTTAAACTGAGACTTTTACTGACGCATAGGCAACCAGATATGACTTTGTTATAAAAAAGGCATTCAGCATGAGAGGCTAATTGAACTCACCATATACTACTATAATTTTTTTCCAGGTGGTTTTTCAGTGCCCTTTCCCGCTCACCCTTGCAATTCAGTGATCCCATCAATGCATCAAGCTATTCACGCATGCCAACAGAAAATTAGAAAATAAATATGTACAACATGCAAACATAGCTTCGTCATAAAAAACATGCAAACATAGGAGGATATCTTCGTTAAGTACCTCTTCCTTGCTACTGTAGTATCCCCACTCCTTGGACTCACAGCTTTCAACAAATATCCTCCCATCGCGACGGAACCACCAATACCTATTGTAATCTCGGTCTTTACCTAATGGGCTTCTATTAATAATTCGTTTCTCTATCTCCCGTTCAAAGTATTCTCTCTGCATAATAATAGACAAGATAGTGAAAGATCCATTTCAAGAGCAGACAACAATTTAAGCAAGGAGATGGTTGCAGTATTACCCTCTGTTGCGACCGTTTCTTTGATTCCTTATGGGATAATTCTTTTCCGTTTTCAGCTGGTTCTTTCAGCTCTGAATCCAGGTTTTTAAGAGTCTTTTTTGAAGCATGACTTGAATGCTTAATCCCGCTGCAAATTGAATTTCAACAGGAAAAAAAAAGAAGTGAATTTCAATAATGTAATGTGTGTATAGGCAAGCATAAACAGTACCATTGATAAAATCTTACCTTCTATCTGAATTGTCTTGACTTGACTCTATTTCTCCATGTCCATTAGGTACATTGTGGTCATTGGTTTCTGCGATATTTGTATTGTTGATTTGATTTCCATTGCTTTCCGAGCCCCCTTTCAACCTCTCTCTTTTTTCTCTTCTCTTCCTCCCGTCTTCTAGTGCTTCTTCCCGTTTAGCAGCGCCAAGTTCCTGCCGCTGTTCAATCAACACATCCAACTTTTCCCTGAAAATTGCAGTTTCAAGAACTTGATTGACCAACTCACGTAAGATTTCTAATTTAGCATTGGCATCTACAAGGCCATAATGTCCCCGTCTTATGGTTGCTTCATAGTTCCGTAATTGAGGAATATTGATCATTTCCAGAAAATCGCATAAATATTTGTTCCAATTAACCATTGTAATCTGAAAATAAAAGATGAATGAGATAGTCATACCAAAAACAGTAATAGGATTTAACTTAAATTAAGCAAGTCACAGGATACCAGATAGCAACAAGATTCAACTGGAAAAAGCCGTCTCATGAAATCTGGACAGCTATTAAGTGATGAGACTAAGAGACTAACAAAAAGAATTATGTATAAGTTAGATGGTAACCTTATGCAACTTTCGATTCTCTATAGCTGAAGTGTATTCACCATCATCATCGATAAGAACTCGAAAAAGTGCAGCATGAGATTCCACAAGGAGCACATTGCTATCCTTATTGCAGATTGCATTTTCAAAATCTTCCAAAGAGTAGGGTGACAAGTTTAACTGTTTACCAAAAGAAGTACAAAAATCCCAAACCATTAAGAGATCCCCTACACAGTGCATTGGAACATTGAAGTCTCTTGATGGAGAAGGACGATCAGTGAACACAGGGTCGTCTGGACCAGGCTTCACCAATAGATCATCAATGGGGTATTTGACCGGTATATCCTTGTATTCTCCATTTTCTGGAAAATTTGAAAACAGTATTTTTTAAATAAAACTAAATCACAAGTTTTCATCAATGGGGTTCAAAAAATAAAATATTATGTGGCATGACAGCTCTGTTGCAAAAGATTTAACCAGGTTTTTATTTATTAAAAACAAAACAGATTTCACCAGGCAGGTGTAATATCCAAGCCATAAGAGAAAATGTTTTTCGATTAGATACGCAACAAAAAGAGATGCGCTTCTCGTTCTACATGCCATACAATTCCAACAAGAGATGAAAGTAGGAAATAAATTTCAAAATAGAATTTGATCAGAAAACAACTCAAAGAGATAAAATCATTAAAACAAGAAGCCAAAAATTGCATCAATTTCTGAACTATACCTTGAGAAGAACATTTCACTAGTGTCCCGTCCAACTTCTTCCTTTTATGTTTATCAGCTTCTTCCATTGATTCCTGACCAAGAGAAATTTGAGATAGAAAATAATGTCATAAAAATCATTCAAAAAATATCAAATAAATCGCTGAAACCCTAAATTATCATATCCCATTTATTATTATATTCAATGTTGTCAAAATTGAAATCTTGCATAAGATCGGTAGAGGGTAGCAAGATTGCAACCACGATCGTGAAATCATACCCAATTAATTGTGTAGGATCTGGAAGGGGGAGTGGCAAGATACAACGACACCCACGCCCACACACAGACAGACACACACACGCACGCACATATACATACATATATATAGATGTATAATTGGGCCTACGTGGATAGAACTCGGCCCAAACCAATTTAATATAGTTAGGAAATATGAAAAATAATTCATTATTCTTTACTTAATCTATAATTGGGCCTACGTGGATAGAACTCGGACAAAACCAATTTTTTTTTTTTAAATTTAAAAAAAAGAGCAGTAAAAAATAATTAGAAAGAAAATGGAGGGGAAAAAATGACTCTCTCGCGTGACCAGCCAAAACCATTACCCCTAATACAGAAACAAATAAACTAACCCTAATTTTATTTTCTCCTGGATGCTTATTTCCATGATGACAACCAGAAGCGATTTCGCTTTGATCTTGCTACGATTTTGCAAAAAACACGATCTTGTTCATTACTCAGATCAGAGGGGGAGAACGACATCAAAAAATCGTATGATCTTGCGCTTTAAATCGCAATCTTGATAACATTGATTATATCCAATATGTAAATTATTCTTTTATATGAATGCATAAAAGAAACAGAAACAGCATATTTCACTTTCATCTACCTCATTATTCCTTTTCTTGGAGCAAATTATAAGTCCGTTTTTGAGAAAAACCTTTCCTCTTAACTCCGCAGGAACATCAGTTGAGATACCGTGCTTTTGTGCCAGTTTGTCATGTAAAACCCAAGGGGCATTTCGATATGTAGATTCTCGGATAAAAGACTTCAGAATATTTCTACTAAAAAGCGGCTTCTTTTGCACCAAATCTTCCGCATTGACTTCTGTTTTTTCACTTATATTCTTGTTTTTATCAAGCCAAGCTACCTCATAACGGTATCTGTCGACTCCTTCCTGGATGACCTTCAATATTTTGCATGGACATACACCATCATCTTTTTTCGCATACAATTCGGCACCAGCAAACAAACGCTCATGCAATTTTTCAGCAATAGAATCGGCGAGCTCCTTCAAAGGGAGCATACCTGCAATAACAAACTATCACTAATCAATCCAGTACAGAGTGAAAAATAACACAAGCATTCTGATGAAAAGCAATGTAATTGTATAATTGAGAAGCTGGCATATATATGACTCCAGAACATTTGCATGTAGCAACTAGCAATTCAAAAACAGGCATGATTATTGTCGTTTCCAGTTCCTGAGATATTTCCTTTATTATTTTTCCTAATTTTTACAAATGATAACTCCATAACCACTTCAATTTGATCTCTGCAGCAAGTGCTGCAGCATTATTGCTCTCATTTGTACAATATAATGAATGAGTGTTTAAATGTATCTCAGATAAAGGCAATTTAACAAACTTAGACACTGGTGATTCCAATGACTTGTTTAAAAAGAGAGAAGCCCATTAATTCGCAAAATGATTTAGAAAACACCGTCGTCTGTTGTACAGATGAGCAAACTTGGACCTTCAGTGGTAACTGACAATTGAAGCAATATATATATATATATATATATATATATATATATATATATATATATATATATATATATATATATATATATATATATATATATATATATATATATATATATATATATATATATATATATATATATATATATATATATATATATATATATATATAGGGGATACTTCAAGTGAGAGGAGTAGTTATTGTGAGAGATGAGAGGATATAATATTAACCGTCAGATGAAAATCAACGATCGAGATTAAATTAAATCTTTAAACCAAGCAAGCATGTGATCACTGTTCACACAATTACTCTAAAAAAACCAGATCTCTTCTTCTTCTTCAGTTTCTCTTCTCAGTTCTCCTAATTATCTCAGGTCTAAAACTACCATGACTTCAATTTGCTTCAAATCAAAATTGGACTGAAAATAATTCTAAATCAATAGCACATCAAATAATCCCAATTGGTCAAATCTCCATCTATATTTTAGTTTTTTCCAAATTAAAAGTAGAAGAATCTATGTTTTTCTATCAAATAATTACGAGAATATGGCAAAAGTACAACACTGTTTGCAGAAGCAGTGTTTGAAACTAAAATAGGAAACTGAATGTTTTTTTTTTCTTCTGTCTATCGCATACAAAAAAAAGGAATTAGAACAAAAAGGGAACGGGTGACCTAAGCAAATAGAACCAAATTAAAGATCAATATTTCATTATTTGGTTAATTCATGAATAAAGAAAAAGAAATTTAATGTTGATTGAAACACATGGTTGCAGAATTGGGTTTATGCAAATGGAGATGTGTATTGTCGATTTGCGATGTACAGTAATCAAAGAAGACAAGGATGAAAGGGAGAAGAATCAACTGCACGCGTTGATCTTAGCAAAGTTGGTTTATTTTAATCCAATGGTTGTCAATGAGTCCTCTCATCTCTCACAATAACTACTCCTCTCACTTGAAGTATCCCCTATATATATATATATAAAAACTGAAAATCTATTTCTCTCAATATCAACAGAAGCAGACTTATAATCATTACAGTGATCTATTAATGTCTAATGAAATCAGACAAATAACATCTAGTTAGCCAAAGCCAATTCATCTTCAATCTAGTCCATAGACGTGAATAATCAGTAAACACGATACCCAATATATCACTTTATATAAATTCATTTGGAGGTAAACCATGTGTTGCAAATTGAATATTGTGCCGACTGTTGAATAAAAATTTAACACTTAGGGGACTGTTTGGTTTCAGAAAATGGCATATGTTTGATTGCACGTCTAATTGCAGAACAGTCACCATCCTGTTTAGAAATGTTTTTAGAAGAAACAATGAAAACAAAAGAGTTGTATTCGTTGTTTTCTGAACGAACCTTTTGGAAACATGAAATGAAACAGATGAAAACAAGGTGACAATTTTGTAATTAAAAGTGAAAATAGAAAATGTTTAAAAGCTACGCCCTCACACTAGACAGGCCCTAAGTCAAAACTCTATGGCAGACCCTAGACAATCACCCATAAAAATAAAATAAGAACCCAAAACATCAGTGCAGTGCATAAGTCTAAAAGTTACGCCATCACCCTTTTGAATAACACTGTTGGATCAAAATAAAATCATTTCTCATCATGTGGGAATAAACAGAAGTGTTAACCATTGATGCAATTTCATATCCATCCATGTATTTTGAAACTGGCATTTATATACAGGATAACATCCACATTAACTACCACACATAAAGTCTGGATGTAACAAGTATCAGAATTCAACAATTGCAGGCAACTATATAATTACTCAAGCAGAACAAAAAGAAACGATATATAACATCAAAATAAATTTCTTCAGCTCAGAAGAGAGTAGCTCTTACTGTACTGAATGATCCTTAAAGCAGGAGTTGTAAATTCTTTAGGAAACTGTAGGAACTTCTCAGTAGCTCGTTGTTCTGACACCAAAGCCTCTTCATATGTCAAGCCAGTTTTTCCAGTGGCCTTACATGCCCAAACCCTCTGACGGTATAGATTCAAACGGTTCAAGTAATCTCTATTTTGTGTTAAGTTGGACCAGCCATATCCTCTCCTTTTCTAGGAGCAAGTATGAAATGCAAAAGGCATATAGTATTATCATTGAATTTTGCAATAAGTGGTCAAAGATGCTAAACTACCCAAATCAATCCAGTTTCTACCCACATTCAAGTTACAGACAGTTAAAGCAGTAATGCCAAAAACAAATGAAATGAAAATAGATGACTATAAAGGATACTGATAATCTCGAAATATTTCTTTTGTAAATCGAACTTGGTAAACATGCTCGTCCGGCTTCAAATCCTGGGGAGGCTCAGTCAAGGGAAAAGGCTTCCTCCTTAAAAGAGGCATTGAGAAAGAATCTCAGTTACTGTCAGATAGAAACATGCACCCTGCATTGAAAATTCAACAGAACATAAAATTTTAAGTCGTAAGATACTATAGTTTTGATTTTAACAGTTCCACACCATTTACCAAAATAAATAATCTAAACAAAATTATAAATAAGCAGAACACAGAAGCCACTTGAATGTGAATCATTTTCTACCTCAGCACTGAAATTAACTTCAACCAACTGAGTTATTCTATGAAAATCATAACATATATAAATTTCAACTCAAAGAAAAATAGTCCCTATTGTTTTCTATTGGCTCACCTTTAAAAATCACCTTAAGTTAGCCAAAAGAAAATGAAAATCTAGTTTAACTAAAAATTAATCAGATACAATCTCACTAGCTGAAACACGTTTTGAATCGCATCGCAATTGAAAGCTAAGTGTCTCTGAAGCAAGAACCCTAAATTTTTCCCCAGAAACAAACATCGAAAAGTAACCGCCAAACACAAAGATCATTTGCAACAATACTGAATAACACCATCATGAAAAACCAATTCAAAACCCAATGCACTAACCTAAAATTGCAACCCAATGTTCATTCATACAAAAAAAAAACCTCAATACTTTATCAAACACCGAAAAACAAAAAACAAAAACGGAAAAATCACAATTAAAAATACAATCGATTCATTATTTTTCAATAAATGCGCACTACATTGAAAACGAAAACTCCATCATCACAGTGTAACAAGACAAAACCCTAATACAGTAGAACAAAAGCAAACCCTAAAATGTAACCCTATTGAAGATCTTGTAACGCGTAAAAAAACCGAGTAACGAAATATGCAACCGCCGCCGCGTAGACGATTCTCCGGCGTGAAATAAACAATCGACGAAGAAGATGAATTCGGTTAAGTACATTAATGAGAAAAATCGGAACGGAAAATTGAAAAAAAATAAAGAAATCGGCGATAGCATAAAAAGAAAGGGTTCCCGCCAGAACTAAAATGGTAACTAACAGTTGAAAAGAAAAACGAAAAGTAGTGCGAGTGAGAAAAGTGTGTGTGCGCGCGCGAGAGAGAGTGTGAGAGAGAGAGAGAAAGCGACAGAGAAAGAGAGAGAGAGGATCTTACAGTGAAGAAGTTGTTGAATGCGTGGTGAAGAGAAAGAGGAGAAAATTGCGTGTTGGTTTTGTGTATATATATTTTGTGTGTGTGTGTGTGTGTTTTGAAGTGAAGAAGTTTTCGCTTTTCTCTCCCTCCTTCGGGTTGGGAAAAAACTACACAATATTTTTATTTTATTTTTTAATTAAATATTTATCTTAAAAAAAAGCTTTTTTAAATATAAATTAAATTAAAGAATGTGCACATTGTTATGGCATCCCTTTGCAAGTTGAATGTCGTGGCCTTAACCACCTACTCATACGTGTCTATTTACATTTTATCACACCTTTCTCTGCTCTCCTCCAAAATTCTACAAGGCCTTCATGTTTATAAGATTTTTTCACTTTTTTTGTGATATGTAGTTTTATTTTTTGTTCCATCTATTTTTTAAAATAAAAAGTTATATATAAAAATTAGTTGGGATGGCACATCGAGTCTTGGCTGCCCATGAACCTAACGGGCCGATCCACTTAAATCCTTTTATATGTGTGGCCCTCAAAATCGAGGTGGGTCGGGTCGGTTCCCTTGACAACTCTAGTTAGAAGGTTATAAGATGTCGCAAGATGTTAAGTTAGTGATTACATGATCATGAGATAGTGGAAGAATGAGGAGAGCAAGTGAACCAAGCTAATATAGACTTAGATAGAAATATTTGTGATGATAAAATAAAAAAAATCATAAATTCAATTTTATTTTTAATTCATACATTTTTATTAGAGACAGTATCACTCTTCTTCAAATTATCAATTTTTATTATAAAGTAAATCAATCACATAAGTTATATTATTTTGTGATATTTAAGTAACCCAAAAATAAGTATGAACAGGTGAATTATTATCATGTAAATATTATAATGAGAAAGGAGTTATTCTTGATTATAACTAAAGAGACTTGAGTTATTTTTTTAACTTGTCAAAATAATTGTATTTTAAGGTATATTAGGGTGAACAAGTGCAGAAAACATCTTATGTTGGCTACTTTTTTATTATAAGTGAAAAAAAAAATCAAGTACTTCGTGTGAAATGGACCGGGCCACCAGGGGAACAAACAAAACACACCACCTGGGCTTTTTAGCCCCCTTTGAAATTAAAAATAAAAATAAAAATAAAAATAAAAATAACACACTCTCTCATTTTTTAAAGATGAAACTAAACCATCAATTTAGTTTTGAAATTGTTACTACTATTTTTAATTCAGTTCATGTTCTGACTAAATATTATATTCATCCCCCAATATTACCACCATTGACATATAAAACAAACCATTTACAACGAGGTAGTATGCATTATTTTAACATATATTCTCACCTTAAATTTATGGTGACTTGGATGTGAGAGTATTTTCTATAGGTACCCCATCTTTTTTTAAAGTGTTTCATATAAAAAGAATCGGAGGAGTATTATTAATGAAATGTATAGTTAATGATAAAGTTAGTGATCGTACCTGATGATCAGAAAGGTTGATGGCCGGTCCGTTGAGCAAGCTTCCACACCGAAGGGGGGGTTTGTACCTGCAGGTGCTCCGATGCCTAAGTCAGCAAAGAGGACAAGAGATACAAAGAAGAGAGAGAAAGTATAGTGAGAATGAATCAGAATACCTGGCTCTCCTGTATAGGAGAGCTTATATAGTGCCCCCAGCGCTGGGCCAAAGGTTGGTCTATTGGGCCTGGATAACCGGCCCAATAGACTCAACTGCCAAGATAGTCCCTGTATCGTAGGGGAAGGTCGTTATTCGCCTCTATCTTGGTTGGAGCCGTTCCGCTATTCGCGGGTAAGGGATAGGCTCCGTGACAGCTGTGGCTGGATGAAGGAGCACGTGTTAAACGTGCTGCTTAGCTGTTAAGCTAAGGCTGAATGAGTCGTCGTGCCTGGATAGCCGGGCACGTGATTAGCGTGGAGCTAATCTGTTATGTCGAGCAGGACACGTCATTGGCTGACGTGTCGGGGAGGTATCCCCTTATTGGGCTATGCCCCAAATGTCGGGCATAAGTGGTTGGGCCAGCTCTTGGCCCAGTCCAGAACAGGAGCCCCCCAAGTCGTTGCTCCTAGGCATAGGAGTAATGACTTAAGGTCCAGGCCCCGTATGTCGAGGAGTTGTTTTCCCCGTCACTCCTAGGAGGAGTTCATAATTCATTGGCTATGACTGTTGCTCGTTTGTGCGAGGAGCGCATTTGTATGTTGCTCGTAAATTCCTCCTTGGCACGACGAGGAGAATTATCCAAAGGGGGAAGCTTCCTTTTGCTCGTGACACGTGCCAGGATGTTCGTGGAGGAACTTACGGGGAAGAGATTTTGCCTTTGAAAGTCACTGGCTTTTTAATTCCTCGACTGATTGTCGAGGAAATATTGCGTATATTGCATCAAGTTGATATTGCCTGTTTTTGCGGGCACGTTTAGTTATGGCGTTTGTTTCGCTTGCCCGTAATCCTCGCTTGTCCGTTAAGTCGGGGAGATAATTGCGTTGGTGATGACGATGAGCCCCTCGAGAGACGCGTGGTCTGTTCGATGGGATGTGAAAGGACAGACGTTTCGTCTGATCTTGACACGTGCGAGTTGATGAAAAGGCGTAATAATTGCCTTGGGAGCATGCGCTAATTACCTCGTTTTACGAGGAGGTTTCTTGGCCGTTGGATCAACGCGCCTTTTGATGTCCTGCGAGATTTAATCAGGACCCTTTGATGGTTTTAATCTGGACCATTTGATTGGGATCAACGGTCACGATGTGGTGAGGTGTAATGGTTCGCGACGCAGGCGAGTGGACTTGGATAGTCTATAAATAGAGAAGGGGAATCTCACTTTCAAAGTTTCCATTTTCCTCCTCTCTATTGTGTTGCTGCTGCTATCTGCGATCTCTTTGGTTGCTCAAGGTTTAACATCAAAGTTCCAAAGAAAGCTTTGAGTTTTACTTGCCCAAAGTCTTAATCTTTCACACTTCCTCTTTGACAAAAGGTAATGTTCTCTTTTCTCCGTTACTGTGTTTATTTGAGATTTTCGTTTCATAGCCATTTTGTTTATATTTGTATGCTCTTAGGTTTGTGTTTTAGCGTGTTCTGGGTTTCAAATTACCCTTTGTCACCGTGTGTTGGTGGTTTGCGGTGGTTTTACTGCTTGTAAAAGCCACTACTTTTAGCATATTTGGGTGTTTGATAGTGATAAAATCACTATCCATCGCCATTTCTAAGTCATGGCTTTTTGCCTTCTTCGCTTGGATTTCTGGTGGTTTTAAAGAATATTGTGATTTTGCTGTATTTTCGTCATTTTCTGGAAAAATGAAGAACATCCATCGATATTGATGGGTTTCTGGGCAAAGGTGGTGAACACCAAGAACATGTGATGAACAGTTGATGAATTTCTGGGAATTTCATGCGTTTTGTGTCGGGGAGGAGAATGTTGTTTCCTCTCCCCGTTTATTGTAGCAAAAAGTTAGGTTAGTTCAACCTTGTGTCGGGGACCGTCTCCCCGTTTTCGCCTTCGCGAATTTTTTTAAGTGCCTTTGCTAGTCATTTGAATGTCGGGGACCTTTTCCCCGTTTTTTCTTTGAGAAATTGAGTTTGCAGAAAACTCTTTGTCGGGGACCTTCTCCCCGTTTTTATCTTTAGATTTTATGCAAAACTATGTTTGCTTCTGAGTGTCGAGCAATGTTTTGAGCTTGTGTCGGGGACCTTCTCCCCGTTTTTAGGCTTCGTTAAATGGTTCTCCTCGTTTCCTCTGTTTTCGTCTTTGTTTTGCCATTTTGATAAGGGCTTTTGGTCGGGGACAGCGTCCTCGCCCTTTTTCACGCCCTTTCACTTGAATTGCGGTGGAAGGGTGGATTTGATAACTGTCGAATTCACTGTCTTTTCGCTGCTTTTTCAGGTGTTCGAAATGTCAGACACAGAGGAGGCTACGGGGAGCCAAGCGGCGTCAAAACATAAGTTGGTCGACACAATTACGGATCCAGAGCTGGCCTGGATTGCGCCCGAGCCGAGGGGCATTGCTTCGACGATTACTGCCCAGGATCCCCGGCTCTTTACCATCGTCGAGGAGGGTGGCCCGGTCAACTGGGAGGTTCATATACCTGCTGAGGGGGAGCGGATTTGTTCGCCGTACACGGAAGGTGGATTTACCATGTACGAACTGGCGTTCAAGGAGATGGGATATCGTTTGCCCTTCAACAACCTCGAAGCCGAGATTTTTGGCCGGTTAAGGGTAGCTCCCTCCCAGCTTCATCCAAACGCGTTGGCGTTCATCCGGGCGTACCAGATTCTTTGTCGATATCTGGAGGTGGAGGCCACTGTTTCTTTATTCTTCTACATCTTCAAAATCCAGCGACAGAAGGTCGGGGACCAGCAAGGTTGGATTTCCTTGAAGCATCAATCGAGCAAGATATTCAAGATGTTCGTGGAGTCTGCTCGGGGTTTCAAGGAGAGATACTACGTAGTGAGGCCGGTGACGGAGTTTGCTTTGAACTCTCTCTATATGGACAGGCCTGTGTTCCTTGAGGATGGGTCTCCTCAGTTGGACGAGGAGGGAGAGCAGGTAACGGAGTGGAGCCTGCGTTTTCCGCTGTCATGGTCGTCGGGGCATTTCTTATTGCGGACCGACGAGTACTTAACGGCTGGCGAGGACCTGTCCCCGGCAGAGATGGCGGGCTTTGAGAAGCTGAAAGTGTATGTGGATGGCTTTAAGCCTTGCAAAGTTATAACCAGCTTAGGGGATGTTGCTTTGGATAAGCATGGCAAACCGAGGATTGAACCTCGTTTTGTAAATACCAGATTATTATTGTCGTGCAGAACTGTTTCAGCCGAGGACACTCTCCTGGGTATCCGTTTTTCTGCATGCCCGTCTTTTACTTGTAATAAATTTCAGTATTTTTATGTTTGATTTCTCCCCGTGATTCTGACCACGATTTTAACTTTGCAGGTAGGATGGCAGATCTTGCTAGTGAGCTTATGAGGATAGCTGCTGAACAGAAGGGAGAGAAAGCTAGGAAAAAGGCGAGGAGGGCCAAGCCAACCATTTTGATGGGTGATCAGGGTGCTTCGGGGAGCGTCTCACAATCTTCGCCGGCGGGGAGCTCGGCTGGGACCCCGGGAGGTCGTGCAAAGAGGCATCGGGAGGAACAGATGACGCCTATCGTCGACCTGTCGGAGGGGGACGGTGGCTTTGTCCTCCCCGCATGTTTGAGCAACCGAAAATTTTTTGATACGAATCCCCTCCAGGTGCCTGCGTCGGAGAAGAATTACATTCTGGGTGTTTCTTCAGCTGCCCGACAGAATCAGCTGAATGAGGATATTGCTGCTGTCATCCGGCTGGCGGAGACAGCCTTGGTATTGAACGAAGGGGGGCCAACTCTCGAGGCTGAGAAGCTGGCCGCTAAAAACAGGAAGCTGGAGGCTGAGATTGCTTTGTTGGAAAATGATCTGCTCGACCTTAGGAGCAAGCAGGAAAATTATTTCAAGAATATGGAGGAGGCCCGACTTACCGCTGAGCAGCTGGAGAAGACGAACAAGGTGCTCGAGGACCTGAAAGTCAGCAGTGCCGAGCAGAGGGGTAAGCTGATGGAAGAAGTGGCTATGTTGCAAGCCAAGTGTGCCCCTCTTGAGGATGAGAAGGAGGAAACTCTCAAGTTTGTAACTCGAGGAGACCTGGTGAAGGAAATCAAAAGGCAAGGGGGCTTGATGTTGGCGAGCATGGTGCATGGGTGGAAGAATGCGATCGCCCAACTCAGGGTTGTGAATGCCGAGCATGGCTTGATTACTGATGGCATTCACAAGCTCAAACGGGTTGAGAACGGGCAGATTGTTATTCCTGAAGAGTATAAGAAAATGGCCCTTGAGGAGGAGAAGTACGATGAAGAGGAAGGTGATGGTGAAGACGAGGAGGAGGAGGAAGTTGAGGAGGAAGCTGTCGGGGAGGACCAGGCACAGGGGGGTAATCCGGAGGGCCATGATGAGAGCACCTGATCCTCCTCGACTGTCTTATTTGGGCCTGCGCGCCGTTAACTTGTAATTTTCTTTGTTTTTGAACAATATTTTTGGGGGCCTGCGTGCCCGGCTTTTGTAACATTTGACAAATGGGTTTTTATGCCCGGTAATTTATAACAATGGTGCCCGTTTTATTTATCCTGCTCGTCCATTTTATGCTCCTCGTTTGTATGTTTAAATTATTGTTTTCGTTTTGCTAAGTTATGCCTGTGTGGAATATGCATGTCTTTATGCTTGCTCGTTTTTAACTTAACAAATTTTTGGTTTTGAAATTCGTATACTTGCTCGACATTGTTGTATGCCTGCTCGACAAAACCGTTTTTATATTTGTAAGTTTTTTTTTTTTTTTTTTTTTTTTTGTTGCGAGCGCGTTTCGTCGAGGAGGTCGTCCTCGGATTTAACTTAGAAAGTTTTAGGGAACTAACTAAGCGCCTAGAGTTGTTTTCTGAGGCTAATACGGAGGCCGACACGTTGTTGTGCCCGTCCCCGTGGCTTGAACTTCCCATCGCGAGCTGGGCGTTAAGCCTTGGCACGAAAGACGAGGAGCTTGTCTTAAAGGTCATCCTTGTCGGGGAGATGCTATGCCCTTCCTGAGCCAAAGTATCTCCTTTTCAATAATTGGATCGAGCACGTGTGCCCGCGTGCTCTCCGTTGTCTTGGTGTCGGGCTCGTTGCTAGAGGATCCGAGCAGCCTTTTAGAAGTGTCTTTTTAGTTTGGCAATAACTTAGCTATAATATTGTTTTAATTTTTGGGCGTTCCAAGGTCGAGGAAGTTTCTTTCCTCGAAGATCCTCGAGATAATACGCGCCATTTTCTGTTTTGTCAATGACGCGATATGGTCCTTCCCAGTTGGCCGCCAATTTACCGTCCTGGGAGTCCTTAGCATTTCGTCTTAAGACGAGGCTGCCTACTTCAAATTCTCTTTTGATGACTTTGACGTCATGTCGGGCAGCTATTTTTTGTTTAAGGGTGGCTTCCCGAAGGGATGCCCCCGTGCGGATCTCTTCGACGAGATCAAGCTCTTCACGGAGAGCTTCGTCGTTCATTTCTTCTTCGAGCGGTTGCTCGGTGCGGCGAGATGGCTCGCCCACCTCCACGGGGATGACTGCTTCTGTTCCATATACCATTCTAAATGGAGTCTCCCCGGTTGTGGAGTGTGGTGTTGTGCGATAGGCCCAAAGGACGCTTTCGAGCTCCTCGACCCATTTCTTTTTATTTTGATCCAATCTTCGTCGTAGGCCGCGCAGGATTACTCTGTTGGCGGCCTCGGCTTGCCCGTTAGTTTGGGGATGTTCCACGGAAGTGAAATGTTGCTTAGTCCCCAGGGCAGCGAGGAAGTCTTGGAAACCCTTGTCCGTGAATTGTGTCCCGTTGTCCGTGACGACGGCTTGTGGTATCCCAAATCGGCAGAGTACGTCGCGTTTGAAGAAACGGAGTATCCTGAACGACGTTATGTCGGAGAGGGGTTCTGCCTCTACCCACTTGGTGAAGTAGTCCACGGCGACTATTAGGAATTTATTTTGGTGGAGTCCCTTGGTGAAAGGGCCAAGTATATCCATGCCCCACCAAGCGAAGGGCCATGGCGACGACATAGATTTGAGCTCGTGGGGAGGAGCTAGGTGCATGTCCCCATGTCGTTGACATTTGTCACATTTCTTCACATGGTCCTTTGCGTCCTGCTGCATGGTGGGCCAGTAGTATCCTGCTCGAAGAGCTTTCCTGGCTAGCGATCTTCCTCCCAGATGCTGGGCGTTGATTCCCTCGTGTACCTCGCGCAAAATATAGTCGACCGTTTCCTCGTCGACACATTTAAGGAGTGGGATTGAGAATCCTCTTCTATATAATTTTCCGTCGAGGATGACATATGCGCATGCTCGACGTCTAATTATTGCTGCCTCTTTCTGATCGTCAGGGAGGGTTCCATTCGCGAGGAAGTTATACACGGGGGTCATCCAGCAATTTTGGTCGCCAATGACATTTATGTCGAGGGCGTTGCTCGCCTTCTCGATGCTTGGTCGGGGGAGTACTTCCTGAATGACGGATTTGTTTCCGCCTTTCTTTTTTGTGCTCGCCAGTTTGGACAGGATGTCTGCCCGTTTGTTGTGCTCGCGTGGAACGTGTTGCACCTCCACGGATTCGAACTTAGTGATTTTTTCCTTCACTAATGCCAGATATTCAGAGAGATTATCATTTTTGGCTTGATATTCTCCCAATACTTGTGAAGCGACAAGTTGTGAATCTGTGAAAATTTTTACTTCTTTTGCCTCCATGTCCTCGGCCAACCGTAGCCCTGCTAGGAAGGCTTCGTATTCTGCTTGGTTATTTGATGTCGGGAAGGATAGTGCTAGGGAAACTTCGATGATGATCCCATTTTCGTTTTCCAGGATAATTCCTGCTCCTGCTCCCGTGGAGCTTGACGCTCCGTCGACGAATATTGTCCATTTGTCTGCCTCGCTTGTCGAGGAGGCTGGTCTCGTCATTTCGGCCACAAAGTCTGCTAGGACTTGTGATTTTAGCGCTTTCCTGCTTTCGTAACGAATGTCGAATTCGGAAAGCTCGAGGGACCATTTGAGCATCCTGCCCGCCATGTCTGGTCGACCAAGCAATGATTTGATGGGTTGGTCGGTTCGTACTATGATTGTGTGTGCTAGGAAGTAGTGACGTAGTCTTCTTGCTGCGTTGATCAAGGCAAGGGCCACCTTTTCGATTTGTGTATATCTGAGTTCGGGCCCCTGTAGAGCCTTGCTCGTGAAGTACACTGGTTTTTGTCCTTCCGTTGTTTCGCGGACAAGGGCTGCGCTGACGGCCTCGGATGCGACGGAGAGGTAGATGTATAACACTTCCTCGACATCCGGGCGCGAGAGGACTGGGGGTTCGGAGAGGGCCTTCTTAAGATGTTGAAGGGCCTGCTCGCACTCGTCCGTCCATTCGAACACAGCTTCTTTCCTTAGTAACTTGAAAAGTGGTAATGCGTGTTGAGCAGATTTTGCTACGAAGCGAGATAATGAGGTCAGCATTCCGTTCAAGGTTTGTATGGATTTTTTGTTGCTCGGAGTTGGGAGCTCCGTAAAGGCACGACATTTGTCGGGGTTGGCTTCGATTCCTCGTTCTGTTAGGTAGAATCCGAGGAACTTTCCTGCTCGTACCCCGAAGGTGCACTTTTCTGGGTTGAATCGCATGTTGTGTTTTCTGGCCTGCTCGAAGACCTTACGTAGGTGGGCGGTATGGTCGATTTCCTCGTGGGATTTTACGATCATGTCGTCCATGTAGACTTCGAGCATGTCGCCTATTTCTGCCCGGAATACTTTGTTCATCATCCGCTGGTATGTAGCACCAGCGTTTTTTAGACCGAAGGGCATTACGTTGTAGTAATAGTTGCCCGACTCGGTCATGAAAGCTGTTTTTCCCCTGTCGGCCACAGCCATTGGGATTTGGTTGTATCCTGAATATGCATCCATAAAAGACAATAATTTAAAGCCAGAAGAATTATCGACTAATTTATCAATGCAAGGTAAAGGATAGGAATCTTTAGGGCAAGCCCTATTGAGATCGGTATAGTCAACACACATGCGCCATTTTCCATTAGATTTTTTAACTAGTACAACGTTTGACAACCAGGTAGTGTATCTGGCTTCAGAAATAAAATTTGCCTCTAGGAGGTCTTTTACAGCTTTTTCAGCAGCCTCCGCTTTTTCGGGAGACTGCCTACGCCTACGTTGCACTACAGCACTAGCAAGTGGGTCGACAGTAAGTTGATGGCAAGCAATGTTTGGATCCAGCCCGGGCATGTCGGCGGCGTGCCATGCGAACAAGTCAGCATTTTCTCTAAGGCAGGCTTTCAGCTGCTTCCTCGCCAACTCGGGGAGCCCTGTCCCAATCTTGACTCCTTTTTCTGGATCCTCGCCAAACTGGACTATCTCGAAGTCTCCATCTGGAATGGGGCGATAATGTTCTTTGCTCGCCTCGTCGTCCTCTTTCTCTTCCTTCTTTAGCTTTTTCTCCTCCTTATGCTCTTTCTTGGAGGTGCGGCTGTCAAGATCAACAGAGCTCACACTTGGACCGGGCAGACTTGGTGGTGCTTCCGGGGATGGCTTTGGTGGTGTTTCCGAGGAAGGCTTTGGCTTCTTTGCTTCAGGAGCTTTGCCAATGAAGTTGTTGCCTTTGGATGCTGCGTCAAAGCACCTCCTCGCGGCTTCGATGTCCCCGTGCAAAGTAGCAACCTGCCCCTTATGAGTGTAATATTTCATCTTCAGGTGGGCGGTGGAGGGGACAGCCATCAGGTCTGCTATGGCCGTCCTGCCGATGATGCACTGGTAGAGGCAAGGGCAGTCCACGACCAAGAATTTCACCCTGATCGACTTAGCAGTCTCTTCGGAGCCAAAGGTGACGATCAGGTCGACATAACCCCAAGGCTTAGTAGTTGCTCCATTGAATCCTGTGAGGTCCGAGCCCATGTATGGGGTGAGGTGTGTTTCGTCCAGCTGTAATGTTCTGAACAAACTGGCGTACATGATGTCGCAGGAGCTCCCCGGATCGATGAGGACCCGGCGAACGTCCATGTTGGCCATGTCTGCCCGGACGAGGAGGGGAATTTGGAAATTGGCTGTCCCACCGGGCAGCTCTTCTCGATAGAAGGCTAAAGGCATTGATCGCCCCTTCGCCTTGTCCAGTGTTGCGTTCATATTCGAGGACGTGTTGATGAGATCCTCGAATTTTCTTTTTATTGATCCGACGGTGTGCTTGTCCATGTGACCGCCGGATATGACGAGTGAGTCTGTGAAGTAGTCCCCCGTGCTGAGCGTAGGACTAGTACGGGTGTCCCCAAAATCGCTGGGGATAGCAAAGTCTTCTGGCCGGGAGACGCTCATGGCAATCTGCTTGGTGCTACTCTGCCCGGCTGGTGGGGGAACTACCTCCTCGACGGCGCGAGTCTCCGCGGCCTCTGGTCGAGGGTCATTGTTTCTCTTCACGAACTCTCGTAGCTGTCCGTTTCTTATTAATATTTCGATAGCATCCTTCAGCTGGATGCAATCGTCGGTCCTGTGACCGTAACTCTTGTGGTATCTGCAATACCTATTCTTGTCTTGGCCGGGCTTCAGGGGAGTCGGCTTAGGCTGTTTTACATTAGCTCTGTTAAATTCAGAGATATGAACTTCAGCAAATATTTCTCCCCGTGACTTGACGAGGGGGGTGTATGTGGCGAATGTGCTTGGAGGGCCACGAGATTCACGCCTGTCGCCCCTCCTTCTGTCTCTGCCCCTCTCGCCGCCCCGATCGCCGCCTCTATCATGTCCCCGGTCGCTTCCCCTGTCATCGTTCCTGTGGGTGGACTCGCGGGCAGGGTGGCTGCTTCCAGGTCGGGCAAGGCGAGCGACATCAGCTGCCTGGACCTCCTCGTAGTCGATGTACTTTTGAGCTTTTAGGAGGAGGTCGTCCCAGGTGGGTGGCTTTTCTATGCCCACAGCTTTAGCAAAATCGCTGCCCGGGCGAAGGCCCCTCTGCAGCAAGTATTTTTTCATGTCGTCGGTCGTCTCGACCTGCACGGCCTCTTTATTGAACCTCTCGACGAAATTGCGGAGAGTTTCTTCCTCGGCTTGGTATATGGCCTCCAAGGCGTGCACAGTCTTTGGATGCTTGCGGGAAGCAGTGAAGTGTCTGGAAAACTGTTCAGTAAGATCCCTCCATGAATGGATGGATTGAGGGGGCAGGCTTTGGTACCATGCCATTGCTCCCTTCCTCAGCGTGGTTGGGAACAGTCTGCACCTAATGGCACCGCTAATGTTCCTGAAATCCAGGTTCGCGTTGACATTGGCTATGTGATCGTCGGGGTCGGTCAAACCATCATACGCGGGGAGCGTAGGAGGTCTCTCGAAACCCTTGGGAATATGTTTCTTTAAGATGTCTCTGGAAAGAGGGCATCGGGGATCGCCCTCGTCGCTCCCGTTGGGAGAATGGTCCTCGGAAGACCGGGGAGAATAATCGCCGGGCATGGGCGTTGGACTGCGAGATTTGCGAGGACGATAGTTGCCCGACGCGCCGTGCTTGGCCATGTTCGCCAACCCTTGAGGTGAATGGCGGCGCGGGGCTTCGTGCTTCCCTTTCTTGCCCGGGGAGAGCCTACCCTCGCGATGTGGAGGAGTACGATCCCTCTTCCGAGGAGTAACTTCGACCCTCTCTAAGTCGGGGCGTCGATGTTTGACGGCCGCCGGACGGGGAGGGGAAGGTGTAGCCTGGTGTCTCCGCGGGGGAGAGTTGGTCTTTCTGCGACGCCGGCTTTTCTCCAGCGCGGCGATTCTTTCGCTCTGCTCGTCCAGTCGACGATTTTGAGCCTGCATGGCCTCCGTTGTTTGTTTGAGGGCAGCGATCAAGGCTGCGACCTCAGAGTTGGCCAAGACGGGGGGCTGTTCGGCGTTGTTTGCCGGAGCCAGTGTTTTAAAAACCGGACCGGACCGGCCGGTCGGACCGGTCGGACCGCAAACCGGAGGTATATCGGTCTGGTTCGACATCTGGACCGGGTATGCAATTGAACCGGTGTAAACCGGAAAAAACCGAAAAAACCGGAAAAATCCGGCGAACCGGCGGTTTTGAAAACCGGCGGGTTGACTACTTGACTGTTTTTTTTTTTTTCCTCTTCATCGGACGAACAGAAACATCAACAAACAAGTCCAAATCCAGATCTAACAAATTCATTATACATAAAAGTATCAATAAACAAGTCCAGATCCAGATCTAACAAATTCATTATACAAAAAAGTATCAACAAAGAAGTCCAGATTTAACATTGAGATTTTTATAAAGAGAAGAAGATTAGGAAATAGCAGGACGAAGGAAGCCAATAGATCAGTTTAATCATGATGTTTTTGCCTGCTTTGATGTTTAGCTGAGAGGAGAATAAAAATACAAAGAACATGACAACATACATTTGAAAGAAAACCAGAGAGAGAGAGATTGAAACTAGGGTCTCAAAAGAAAAAGTATAAATGGAAGGTAAATATATGACTTGGAAAAAAAAAAAAAACAAATACTCCTAATAAAGTGGTAGACAGCTGTGTGTGGTAAATAGTAGTTTTTATTATGAATTATTATAATACATATATCTTGTATCTAAATTGAGATATGAATTTATTATATAAACTTTTACCTTTTTTTTTTCCTCTTAAACTCAAACTCCAATTTCTTAAACAACATTTTTCGTTAAAAAAAATTCCCTTATTTTAAATATTTTTAACTTCATTTTAATTTATAGCAATAGTAATAGTAATATATAGTAATATATTATAATTAAAAACACATTTCTTACTAACTTGGTTGTTAATTTTGTTATAGAGACCAATTTATTCAACTAAATTTTACGATTCGACCGGTTTAATAACTATATAATTTTATTATGGAGACCGGTTCATTCCATCGGTTTAATTCGGTTTAATCCGGTTTGTCATGCGGTTCGACCAGTGATCTAGTGGTTCGACCAATGAACCAGTGACCCAGTGCCCTCGCCGGTTCGATGACCGGTCCGGTTTTTAAAACACTGGCCGGAGCTTCTTGTTTCAATTGTGGGCGTTTGCCCATCCGACGATCAGTTAGGATCTCGACGTCTTCTTCATCGGAAGAGAGTGAGGCCTCCCGTCCGTCGCGGGAGTCAGTTTCTGGACCGCGTGTCACGGTGGTATTGTCACGCACCGGTGATAGGACGGTGTTATGTTGCGGCGGCGGAGAGGACGGAACGTTGAGCACGTTGTCGTCGCCGGCGTCGGTGTTGAGTGGCTGCGAAGAACTGGCCATGATGAAGTTTCTTGAGAAGTTTGGTTTTTTATCTTTGTTTCTTTGAGGAAAGGTTAAAGAATGGGGAAGAACTCAGTCCCCACAGACGGCGCCACTGATCGTACCTGATGATCAGAAAGGTTGATGGCCGGTCCGTTGAGCAAGCTTCCACACCGAAGGGGGGGTTTGTACCTGCAGGTGCTCCGATGCCTAAGTCAGCAAAGAGGACAAGAGATACAAAGAAGAGAGAGAAAGTATAGTGAGAATGAATCAGAATACCTGGCTCTCCTGTATAGGAGAGCTTATATAGTGCCCCCAGCGCTGGGCCAAAGGTTGGTCTATTGGGCCTGGATAACCGGCCCAATAGACTCAACTGCCAAGATAGTCCCTGTATCGTAGGGGAAGGTCGTTATTCGCCTCTATCTTGGTTGGAGCCGTTCCGCTATTCGCGGGTAAGGGATAGGCTCCGTGACAGCTGTGGCTGGATGAAGGAGCACGTGTTAAACGTGCTGCTTAGCTGTTAAGCTAAGGCTGAATGAGTCGTCGTGCCTGGATAGCCGGGCACGTGATTAGCGTGGAGCTAATCTGTTATGTCGAGCAGGACACGTCATTGGCTGACGTGTCGGGGAGGTATCCCCTTATTGGGCTATGCCCCAAATGTCGGGCATAAGTGGTTGGGCCAGCTCTTGGCCCAGTCCAGAACAGTTAGATTGTAGAGATGAAATAATTAATGAAATGTATATATAGTTATTATTAATGATAAAAGTCATTTAAACCTTTTAAGAGAAGTTAGATCGTAGAGAT
This sequence comes from Trifolium pratense, assembly GCF_020283565.1. Classification (NCBI taxonomy): domain Eukaryota; kingdom Viridiplantae; phylum Streptophyta; class Magnoliopsida; order Fabales; family Fabaceae; genus Trifolium; species Trifolium pratense. The sequence continues at coordinate 7,288,447 of NC_060061.1, forward strand.
GAAATAATTAATGAGTGATAGTATCTAAAAAATCTTGAAAGAGGCATGTGAGCATTTGTGATAAATACAGTAATTTGAAAGATGTGATAAATAAAATGTGCAAAGTAGGCGCTTAAAATGAATGAAGATTATAGGGTGGCGTCGGTGAACAGAGTAGTACTGCGTTGTAGGCGTGGACGTAGAGTAGTAGTATAGGACAATAAAACACGTGGAAAATGTAATATCAAACAAAGAAAATTTTGTACCATTATCATCCATCATGGCGTGACCGAATGAATGAATGTATTAACCTCAACTCAACACACCCAACACAAACACAAAACCTCTCTCTCTCTGCACTCTCTGCTCCTCAACGATACTCCATACATCCGTCAATTCCTCACAGGCCGTGCGCGTCCTTTTGTTTTCATCTCTCTCTCTCTCTCTCTCTCTCTCTCTCTCTCTCTCTCTCTCATGTCTTTTCATTTCCCCTAAAGAGATGCTTCTTCCACCACTTCACTCTCCGGCAACTCTACCTCACCGGTAAACACATTACTAATCAACACTCAAACAATGCAAGACACTCTCCTCACTCTCCCTCACCAACACAACAACAACATCAACATTCACTCCAAAAACAAAACTAAAATATCATCATCACAACAACACAACAAACATAAACACACACTACCACTTTCCGACAACCACTTACTCCCACCACCACAACCTCGAACCTCATCTCGCCGCATAAACCCATCTCTTTCCCCTTCCTCCACCATCGAAAAGCCTCTACCTAACGGTGACATCTACAACGGAGACTTACTAAAAAACGCACCTCACGGCACCGGAAAATACATCTGGTCAGACGGATGCATTTACGAAGGTCAATGGAAGAAAGGTAAAGCCTGTGGTAAAGGAAGATTCTCCTGGCCATCAGGAGCTACCTACGAAGGTGATTTTAAGTCGGGTCGAATGGAAGGATTCGGGTCATTCATCGGTGTCGACGGAGATATGTACAGAGGTACTTGGTTTGCTGATCGGAAAAATGGGTTTGGTGAGAAACGTTATGGTAATGGTGATGTTTATGAAGGATGGTGGAGGTGTAACTTGCAAGATGGTGAAGGGAGGTATGTTTGGAAAAATGGGAATGAATATGTTGGAGAATGGAAAAATGGTGCTATTTGGGGTAAAGGGGTTTTGGTTTGGGCTAATGGGAATCGTTATGAAGGGTATTGGGAAAATGGGGTTCCTAAAGGGAATGGTGTTTTTACTTGGGGTGGTCAAAATTTTGGGAATGAAGACAACAAACAGTGTGAGAGTGAGATGATGATGGCTAGGAAGAGGTCTTCTGTGGATGGTTGTTCAAAGGGTGTTGGTTTTCCTAGGATTTGTATTTGGGAACTTGATGGTGAAGCTGGTGATATTACTTGTGAAATTGTTGATAATGTGGATGCTTCTGTGTTTTATAAAGATGGTAGTGAATCTGAAAATAGTGGTGAAAGTTGTGGTGTGTTGTATAAGAGTCCTTGTTGGTCTCTTGATGGTGAGGTCAAGAAGCCTGGTCAAATTGTGTCCAAGGGACATAAGAATTATGATCTTATGATCAGTCTTCAACTTGGTATTAGGTATTATTCCTTTTTTACTAGCTTTGGTTTTTGTTAGCTATGAAGCACATACACGAGCACCAAACACGACACTGATAATAATTGGTAGTAATGATTTAGCAAAATGAAACTAATTGAATGTAATGAGATTTGTCGGTTTCGTGTTGGACACCAGACACGCCATGTATCTGCAATGTCTGTAATACCTAGTTTGTTGAACATAATAGTTTTTGTTTTTTTGCTTATAGATACACTGTTGGCAAGTATGTTCCTATTGTGAGAGAGCTTAGGCCAGGGGATTTTGATCCCAATGAGAAGTTCTGGACTAGATTGCCATTGGAAGGGTCCAAGTTTGGACCTCAACATCAATCAGTGGACTTCAGGTGGAAAGACTATTGTCCCATGGTGTTCAGGTATTAACAATTTTCTTCAGTTTTATTGATTGGTGCTTTAATTTTTTGATCTTTTTTACTTTTATGTAAGGAATGATTGTTTGTGTATGTTCTATACTAATAGTGACTATATTTGGTTGCTACTTTTTTGTTGGTGGGTTGGTTGGATATTTAGACATCTAAGGGAATTATTTGCCATAGATCCTGCCGATTACATGCTTGCCATTTGTGGAAGTGATTCACTAAGAGAGATGTCTTCTCCTGGCAAAAGTGGAAGCATCTTTTACCTAACTCAAGATGACCGATTCATAATCAAGACTGTGAAAAAATCTGAAGTCAAGGTTTGTTGTTTTTTGTTTTTTGCTTTCCTGCATTAATTAGTTTGAAGATGATTTAATTTTGAATTGTATCAAGTTAGGTGAAGTTTCGCTTTCGCTTTGCTCATGATTAGTTGGTGTCTGTATCAGGTGCTTATCAGAATGCTTACAAGTTACTATCAACATGTGTGTAAGTACAAGAACTCTTTGGTAACAGCATTCTTGGGGGCACATTGTGTCAAACCTGTTGGAGGTCAAAAGGTATGGTTTGATAATTTGAAAGTTGAGTTTTGCTGCAATTAAAGCAATTTATCATGCTAAATTTAAGTCAAAATCTAATGAAAATGTGTAATGTTGTGGGAAAAAAAAAACAGACCCGGTTTATTGTGATGGGCAATGTGTTTTGTTCGGAGTATCGAATCCATAAAAGGTTTGATCTCAAAGGTTCTTCTCATGGTCGAATCACGGATAAACCTCGGGAGGAGATTGATGAGACTACCACTCTCAAAGACCTCGATCTTGATTTGGTCTTTCGCTTGGAACAGTCTTGGTTTCAAGAGCTTAAATGGTATGGAACTTACCTAGTTGAACATTTCTTTTTACCTTTCATCATTTTTCATGTTGTTCTTATGGAGTTGGTATTGTGTGTAACGGTTTATGCTCAGGCAACTTGATAGAGATTGTGAGTTTCTGGAAGCGGAGGGAATCATGGATTATAGTCTTTTAATTGGCCTTCATTTCCGCGATGATTACTCAGTTGATGAAATGGAAAGTTCACCGTGTGGTATGCAATCAGGTATTTGTCTTATTTCCCTCTTATGTGTTCTTTCTCTTTTAAAATGTTGAAATCCTCAAGGGATATGAAATCTTATGGATTATGAATTTAGCAGGCAAGAGAGACATGCATGCTGGTGATGATATGCACATACCCCGGTACGCTCTCTTTTCTTTATTCTTATTTAAGACTGTTCTCAATCTCCTTTGCACTTTTTATTCATTATTATTCGATATAAGACAACGTTTTGAGATATTGAAATTCTCATTATTAATGGAAATTTCGACCTGGCAAGCATTTCATTGTACAAATGTAGTCGAATAGGACAATCTGGATTCTTTCAATCACATAGGGGTGAGCATGAACCCGAGACTCGACTCGAAACCGATATAACCGATAACATATTGAAGCATTTGGTCGGGTGCGGGTCGGGTCTCGGGTCAACAAATTGCGAAAAACCGAGCATGAATGGTTGCATACGGGCGGGTGCGGGTCTCTAAAATTTTATCTCTCCATAACCGAAACCGACCGAACAACCATTAGATGCAAATTAATTTTTTTTTCTTCTCTCCCTCTCAATCTCATATACTCTTCTCTTTGTTATTTTTATCCATCTTTGATATAAGATAAAAATGTTATATTTTACAAAGCTTATAATTAATAATATGGTGATGAAGAAGGTGGGAAAAATATTCTAATATATATATATATTCTAGATCTATTTTAATTTCTACGTCTCTTCTACTTGATATTTTATTGTCTTTAGATCTACATATTGAAAAAAAGTAACTGCATTCAACCCTCTTTGTTTTTTAATTTACTTCGTATATCTTTTGTTGCATTGTGTACGAGGTATTAAACTATTCGAAAATTAGGAATTTTTGAAAAATGGATGAGTTTTAGATGTAAACAAAGTTTCGATATAACCCGTAATAACCGACCTGTTCAACCCACCACTCGTACGACCCGAACCCGAACAAACCGAAGATATAGACGGTCGGAATTGGGTCCAAATTAAATGGTTGCGGTTTTTATCGATTTAGTGATTTTCGGCCCGAACCCGACCGAAACCGACCGATGCTCAGGCCTACAATCACACACCAGTTGTTAGTTACCAAGTGTTACACTACCTATGAAGCACTAGACACGACGCTGACACATCAAAACTGGTAACAATTTGAGAAATGGAAGTAATCTAATGTAATCACACGTGTCGGTGTCGGTCCCTGCTATATACATGTTACTACTACTGAGATGTTTTATAGGAGAATAGCATTTTTTGCTTTAACAGCAATATCTTGTTTGCATCCGTTGGTGGGAATTGCTTTCCCTTCTATGCATGGGCCATACCCTTGCAGTTTATTGCACATGGACCCGGGTCTAAGACAAACAGAGAGGCTGAACTGCTTTTTCTGTTTTAAAATGCCACTATGGCCCATGCACAGACAAAGTGCCAAGAGGTTATGGTCTTGAACTAACAAATCACTGGGTGGTAATGAATGAGAGTTATACTATTTGCCATTCTCTAGTCCTATCTATCTATAACTTAGAAAGATTTATTGAACTCTTCAAGAATATGATCCCTATGTTTGAGGATAGCTGCATAGAGATGCACCGAAAGTGACTTAAGTTGTACTCACATAATTGGTGGATGATGTGTTGACATTTCTAAACAAATGCTGGTGGGGTCATTTTGATTTTCTGGGTAATGCAAAATGCTAGCTGACTGGGATTTGGTGAATCATTGATGTTTTCTATGACTTGAAACTTGGGAGATAATCCTATTACTATTAGTAGCATGATCCCGAATTTCCTACATTTAGAAAACCACACGTTTACACGCATTAATTGATTTCGGCCATTGATTTGAGATTGTTTAGTTCAGACATATTCGCTAAATCATTTTTAAATAGTCTTTACCGCTGAATTGAAATCAGATGGCCAAGACCAATAAATGCGTGACATATACTGTGCGGAATCCAAATCTCCATTAACGGAAAACTCATTTCACTGTAATTATGATGTATTTAGTAATTTAGATCTTAATTATACAAAAACTTGATCCATGATTGTGATTCTTGATATTTCAGGGGACCTCTAATCCGGCTAGGAATGAACATGCCTGCAAGAGCTGTGAGAATGTGCAGTGGAAGTAGCAACAATTCTACTCCATCTTCAGATAGTAGTAGTGAGATCTCTGATGTAATCCTCTACTTTGGTATCATTGACATTCTCCAAGACTATGATATTAGCAAAAGAATAGAACATGCTTATAAGTCACTACAAGTAGATTCTACTTCCATCTCAGCTGTTGATCCTAAATTATACTCCAAAAGGTTTAGAGATTTCATTCACAGAATCTTTGTAGAGGACAAATGACACATGTTTGGACAAAAATGAACCGGGACCAATTCAATGACATGCTTAGGTGATACTCCCTATGCAAGAAAGTAAATGTTCCAAACATATCTTATTGGCATCAAAAATTAAATCAATAAGATTATTAGAGAGTATATAATGGTTGTTGATGGCTAAATTTTTCTAATAGCCATTTCAAGTATTATAATGGGTGGGGGGAGAAAAACTGAGACACCACTTATGTCAATGTTTTTCTCCTTTTGTAGTGGGAAGTGGTTGTCACAATAGCTTATGCATATGATTAGTTTTTTGTTTTGTTTAATTGCTTATGTTGTGTATATGAATCCATTGTGGGGTGTGGAGAAAAAAAAAAAGGGGGTATAGGGGATGGAATGAAGATTCAAATTGATTAGGGATATAAATGTAGAGAGAGAGTTAGATTTTTTGATAATGGAATTGAATTGAACATACTATGCTTTTGTTGGAGAATTCAAAAAAAGATTATATAGCTGTTGAACAAGAAAGAAAAAGTTGACATAGGGGACCCAAGTTTGTCCCTCAATGTCTCTCTAATGTGCTTTTCAAACTTCTTTTATTTTTTCTTCCACTTTTGAAGTGATTATATATGCCATGAAAAGAAGAGAAAGGCAGAAGAAAAAAAGAGGTAGTGTTTGGTTGTTTTATTTGTTTAGTATTTTTGTCTATCCTTTGTCATGTTACAAAAACAAACCATGGAACCAAGTTTGAAAAAGTAGAAAGAATACACCCTTCCTTACTAGCTTACTATTTTTATGTCCCTTTTTTCTTCTTTTGAACAATGGCAAGACCAAGAAGCGAATAAAAAAACAAAGCCAACACGTCAATGTGGACCAAATGAAGCATTGATAGCTACTTATGCATGTTATGCCTCAGCAATTTAAATATTGAAAAAAAAAATTATGGAACTTGTTAGAGAATTCTGACTTTTACTGATCAACAACAAGTAATGAAGCCGTATTCCAGTAGAAAAGACTCGAGATATGAAAACTGAAAGGCTCACATACCCAAAAAATAATTGTGATGATATTAGTAAATCAAAATATGCTCCTTCTTATGTGCAATAGTGAAGGATGTGTTGTTGTACCATGAACAACTTTTGTTTACCGTTGCATCAAACAGTTCCACCATGGCTTTGTCTAGTCATGATCACATTATATCTCATTTGATCTAATATGCGAGATAAGAGGGGCTACGCGCCTACGCCTAAGAGCAGCATTGTTGTACATCAACTTCGATAAAAGAAATAACACTTTGGAGCTAGATTCACACTCCAAGCATTCACATGACATTCAGTTATATTAGTAGTGTAGCAGCGATTTTTAGAGAAACTCGCAATTCAGTTCTCATGGTGATCACGACGAGTAAGCTTTCAATCTACGTTTACTTTGAATTCATGAGGGGATATAGAACAAGATTGGGTTGGTATACTTCATGATTTGTCAATATGTACACCTATATTATGAGCTAAAATCTCATTGAGACATACAAATAATCCAGAAATTATAATAAATATGAATTTAATTTTTTAATAGGTAAATATGAATTACTTTTTTTAATAAGTAAATATGAATTTAATTATTACTTTATATATGTATATGATGCAGAGACGGTGCGGGAAAATCCGTCCATCGCCGGTCGAAATGAGTGTTCAATTTTCAAGTCCAGGGTGATTTAATGGTAGGGGTGGTGAGGTAAAAGCCGCCCCAGCTCGCCCTTTGTCGAATCAATTCATTCAAACTTGAAGTTGTTTAGTTTGGCCGTTCAAGTAACCGATTTATAATTTCAAATCCATGAATCATATTATCTCACCTCACTCACTCACGCATCCCACATTCCCACCCTACTTTCTTGATATGACATGAAAATTAATTTACACTAACATTATGCGTATCCATTTAACTAAATTTTTTGTCGAGCAAACCCATGCATTATAATGAGTTTGGATATTGTGTCAAAATAAAATAAAATAAAAGAGTTTGGGTATGTTAATGGGAAAATTTTATTTCCCCCCTATATTTATACTTTTACCCTTATCATTTGACTTCACCCCACAAAAATATTATGGTATGTAAAAGTTTTTCGGTAGCTAAAAGTCTCAAGTGTTCTGGTTTGTAATTTTGTACACCAAATATTTTTTCTGGGGTGAAGTCAAATGATAAAAGGTAAAATTTAAAATTATTTTTGTTTATAGGGGTGAAAGTATAAATATAGGAGTGAAAGAGAAATGTTTCCGTTAATGGATGGAAGTAGGCTCGTTTGGGTAATGTAACCTGAGCTAGTTGGGCCAAGCAACACACTTGGCCTTGTTTTTCTTTTGCTTGGTACAAACTGGTCCCATTCTCCCCTATTTTTCTATGGGAGGGGGTGTCTTGAAAATTATACCATGATATGTTACTTATTCACATAAATTTTGAAAGAAAATAAAAAAATATTAAAAAAAATAAAATTAAAATATTTCCTAAGATTTTTAAATGATTTTTTTTTTGTTCAAGGAATTTAATTTATTATTACTAGTCACTTTTTTTAAAAAAAAATAAAATAAATTGGAATAAAAATTTCAACATATTATATACATGCTTTTTTTCTTTCTTAATTAATATTATATGCATGTTTGTTACTGATTATAAAAAATCATTTTAATATTTATTAATTTTAGAGATTTTGAAGAAAAGTAAAAACAATTATGTATTCCTTACCCTAGTAAAATTTATTTTTTCAAAAAATTAGATATCGAACATGATTTTTTTAGAGATGCTTCTCAAAGCAAAGCAACTACTCATTTGAAACAATTTTTAAATTATATTTTTTATTCCTTTTAAATCTAAACTGAAATTATATTTTACGACTTCTATTTTGTCTTCCATGATCATCTAGAAGTTGGTTTGTTTAGTTTCAATGTCTTTGGACTCACTGAGTTAAGGTCTATGTCCCCCCAATTTTTGTATATATATATATTTTAATATAATAAGGAGATATAAGCAAATAATGAGGGTGAAGCCTGCTTTGTCCTCTAATCTCTAAATGCTCTTGGACTTATAAAAAAAAATCTAAACTGAAATGAATAAAGTTAATCTAACAATATCAATATTACTAATTGAGATAAGCCTAAAAATTAAGTTTGATTCCATGAAATGAGGTAAGCAAGAAGGAGAGCACACTAAGGACAAGAATTGAGGAAGTGTGTATGGAGGAAAGGAGAGGAGAGGATACATATTTGGTGGCTGATTTCCGCGTAACCACGTTGTTACCTTCAATGCCACATGCACAGTGCCATGTCCTATTTTATGAACCTCTAAATGTTTGTTTCCTACTAATAAAAAGTTAAAAAAAACTCAACCATCAGTCTGGATATGAACAAAACCTTCATCTACATAATTTTTTCTGTTTATAAAAAACTTAAGAATTAATTAATTTATGAATGTAGAGATTCAGAAACGAAAGTCGCAATAATTCATCACGTAAAATAAATAAATGAAAAAGAATGGTTTTTTTTTTTTTGAAGGAAAAAATGAAAAAGAATGGCGATTAAGGCTATTTCATGCGACTAATATTTTGTTGTATTGTTAAGAGTGGGACCAATACCAAGGAGTTGCCGTTCATTCTGGATCGATGATATTATTTTATTATAATGATATTGATATATGAAATTTTAACTGTTATTAGCATAGCATTTAATCAAATTTTCTTGATGCATATGAGTTAAGAAATTATAATCAAATAGATTATATGAATAGTATATACTATATACTCCATTCCTCCTAAAATATAAGCAAAAATGGGTTAACAAAAATGAATGTATCTGGATTAAATTTTAAATCAAATTCATCAATTTTTGTTGATCACTTTTTGCTTATATTTTAGGACGGAGGGAGTATATGATTAGCTATTATAGTTATTAGAATTAGTCCAAGTGATAAGAGTTTTGGTTTCCTTAAGCACATAGTTAGGAGTTCGATTCCATTATCATGTGTATGGAAAAAATTTAGTTGAAAATATCGGGACTGACGGGGCTCGAACCCGCATCTTCCGCCTTGATAGGACAGTGCTCTGACCAATTGAACCGACGAAAATTAATTGTTGTTATCAGTGGTGAAAACTTCATTTCCTAAAACTTATTCACTTTGAGTGGAATCGAACCACGAAGAATTTTTAATCCTTTGCTCTAACCAGCTGAGCTCCGCGGGTAAAAAAAGAAACATGACAGTTATTTTATGATGGTGATGGAAAGAATATTTATTAAAGAAAACAATAATATTAATATGATAATTAATCATAAAATCAACAACACAACACCTCTTCGGTGTTCACACAACTTACGTATGAAAACATTTATTATTATTATTATTATTATTATTATTATTATTATTATTTATTTTGTCGTTGAAAACATTTATTTATTTTATTTAGAACATGATTCATTAATATTATTATTTTTTAATTAAAAAGATGAATACCGCTAGTAACAAAAAAATAATAATAATGAAAGTAAACGATGATGAACATATAAAAAGTTTGATAACGAATTTTTTCGTAAATATATCTTCGACTATATAATTCGTTACAATTCGTTTCCATTAGATTAATGAATGAACTAAGGTTTCATGTTACAAGCGAATATTGTGTGCAAGAGTCAAATAACTGCACACAATATTCGACTTCTACCATTATTTTTTACCCCACGACTAACAATAGTTACTAAATGAAATAATTTGCACTTGTTAGTTAGTATGATGGTGAAAGTTTGAGACATTGAAATATGCTCATTCCAAAATCTTAGGTTCCAATTCTTCCGATGCCACTTCTGCTTTGAGTGCCTTCAATCAGGCCTTTACTAGTGAACAATGAGATTGATGTCTAAGAAATCAACCGATCATTAAATTTCATACTTGGTTTTTTATTTTTATTTTTTAGAAGTAAAAGAAGTAAATAAAGAAATCCAAAACTATTTTCTATACATAAAACATAAGTTCCTTCCATAATTTTTTCTTCGAGTAAAAAGGAATTCAAAACGTCGGTAAAATCGAATTTAATAAACAATGACGATATTATTAAGTTCAACACCTTTATTCAAGTTCGAATCCAAAATCTCGTAATGTAATTGAGTAAACTGTCGAATACCCCCTGAAATTTTAAAATTTGTCAAATACCTCCCTGAAATTTAGAAATAGGCAAATACCCCCTGAAATTTTAAAAAGTCAATCAAATTGTCCCATGACACTACTCGTCAGAGTCCACGTCATGGGGCAATTTGATTGACTTTTTAAAATTTCAGAGAAATATTTGTCTGTTTCCAAATTTCAGGGGAGTATTTAACAAATTTTAAAATTTTAAGGGAGTATTTGACAGTTTACTCCTATGTAATTATATGTGTAAATGAGCTTAAGACAAAAAATAAAAACGGAAATAAACAACAATAAATGAGAATAAAAGACAGTGAGAAGACACATGGGAAAATTTGGAAGGGAAGTAAAACATGAAAGAGAGGGAGATGTTGACCCATCCACCCATTGGGATGAATGAAAAGAGTTAATAATTCCAATTTCCAACCTCATCAAATCATACCAAACTCATCACTGTATTTGTTTCAAACTTAGTAGCAGTATTGTACTACTACTGACAATTACCAAAAGAACACAAAAAGAGAAGCACCTAGACAGAATCTTTGTTGTCTTATGTAACCAACTGCACCACACATTTTTATTTTTTTTACAAGGTTGTCGTGTCTTAGTAGTAGTCATGGTTTGTGAGGAGGAATCTCCATCCACAACTCAGCTTCTCAATATCTCTTCTGCTCATTCCTCCTATAGCTTCCGTGAACTCGATGATGCATTCTTGCAGGTTAATTAATCCATCAATTATCATTTATCAGTCTTTCAATCTCAATCTCTTCATTATATATAACAGCAGGTTGTTTAATTTCTGTATGATATATATATCATTTGTTTATCATTGAAATTTTGTTTTCCAATTTTCAGACTCAAACAAGAATCTGGTTAGGAGAAGTGTTGCAGATAAGATTAGATGAGCAACTCATTATATCAGAACTACTTGCTGATGGAGAATTGCTGTAAGTATCTGAATTTTTACTTTCTATAGATATATGGTTATTATGTTTGATTTCCTTATATGGGCAGGGTTGATTTTGGAAGAACTTGAGTTGAACTTGTTTTGGAAAAAAAAAAAGTTAAAATTTTTATTTCCTTACTTTACTTGTGTTTAGATTATATTTTAAGAGTTGTAACAAAAAATAAAGTTAATATTTTTAGAGTGAGTTTAAAGAATTGATTTTTTAAGAACATTTTTTTGAGCAAGGTTTTAAAGAACTTGATCAAAATCCATCAGGGTGAAAATCATTATTATGCTATAGTTCTATTCCATATAGAGTTCCTGAAGATATTGGCAAATTATAAATGTGATTATGCTATAGTTCTACAGCAAGATTCAGATCACTTCCTCATGAAAGAAATTGAAAGATGGAACTGCTTTCTTGTTCTGACTAGAATTTATCCCCAAAAGGCATTAGGCAAAAAGCTTATGCATTGACATTATAGGTTGCTCGGAATCTAATTACAATTTAATTGGTTTTTAGGTTTCAAGTGTCCAAAGTGATGTGGAAATTGCTATTGGAAAAGCATATGGAGCTTAGGCACATAAAAGCATACAAAAGTCATCCATTTTCTTCTAAGAGGAATAGTGGGATATACAGGCCTTATTCTAATGTTGATTCATTTCTGAAGGTAAGTTATTATTGATCATTGAATCATATCGATGTTAGTTTGAAATCTCTACTGTGTTATACTGAAACTTTTGCAGGTATTATTATTTTTGGAACGCGTTCGCAGGTATTAATAATGGGATATCTAAATAATTTAGTATCTTTTGATGTGTAGATTTGCAAAATCTTGGGTTTGACTGGGATTGACCTCTTCACTCCATCAGATGTAGTTGAGAGAAGAAATACGCGAAAAGTTTGTATGTGTATCCGCTCATTCTCAAAAAAATCAAGGTCTATGAGTATTAATGTAAGGAAGTTTTGTGACATGTCTCATAATCTTAATTTACTTGCCCTATATTTTGTTCTGTAATTTCTGCTAATGTAAAAATGTGGTGACAGGTTCCAGATTTTGATATTGTGACATGTAAGGTAGCCATGCCTAAGGATATGGTTGGATGCATCCGCAGAAGCATAGAGCTGTCTCGCAGCGTCCTAACAGATTCTTCTAGCCTCCACTTACAGAAGCAGGCACGACGGAAATCTTGTCAGGTATATCCTTGATTTCACTAACAAATTACAAAACATTAAATTGTAATTCAGTTGTCGCCTATGTAATGCTTTTAAGACTTGAATAGGCTTCTATGTATAAGTCATCTGTGCCTTGTGCATGCTTCGACTAAATCATTCTGTCATGCTTCTGTAGGGTTACTCAGTTACAAGCTCCAATAGAGACTACGCGACATATTCAGACCCCACTAATGACACGGAAATCATGCATCCATTTCCTCAATCACATGACTTACATGCTGATGATGACTTGTATGATTACAAGTCAGAGATAAGCTACAATATACCGGATTTAATGGTTGAAAGTGCGTTTGTGTCAGGAGATTTAGGTCAATCGGATGTTCAAAACCAACAGAGAAATGAGATTTCTAATGATGAGTTTGAATTGTTATCTTCAATGGAATCATTGGAATATCATTGCTCTGACGATAAAGAGCATGAACATGATTGGAAGCTGACCTGGCCGTTATCTTCTTCTTGTGGAGATCTAAACATGGACGTAATTGATGTGACACCTCATCTAGATACTAGAGTAGAGCAATATCAAGAAAGTAGAATCGTGGACTATAATTACTTTAAGCATGCTTCGTTTAGAAATGGCGTTTCTGTCACTGGGACTCCTACAAACGACAAAACATCGGCTATGGATGCTACACCATATGCAAAAAATAAAAAGGATTGTGATATGATTGGTGAAGTAAATAGTACACCAAATGTACATCAAAGTGCTAGCTCTCAAGGTTCAAACCCAACTCCACAGTCTATTGAAAGTGGTAGTTGTTTTGATGTTTCTGATAATATGGAGGTTCTGCAAGTAGCTGGCACGAGCTGTTTGACAAGGGAACCACTGAACTTGGGAGATCTACTTGATGCAGAGAAAAACGTCCAGAACATTGAGTCCTTTAAATCGCATACTGACAAGAATGATCAGTGGGACAAGATAAGAGAATTTGAAGCGCAAGACATAATGAAATCCAAGGAGTTGGTATACGATATCGCTTCCAGCGAAAGAAGTTCATATCCTGTAAATAAATTTGAGGAAATCGAGGGCTCATTATATTTTCCTGACCGTCACTTCTGCAATACAAACTCTTCAGATCGAGCTGTACCTCATAGCAATGACATTAGTTCAACTATACTGAAAAAATCTCTAGCATATGAAGACATGGAACCTCAAGTTGATTCAAGGTGCTCAAATAATGCTAGTTGTAACCAATCCGGGGAGCTTCTATCCTGTTACTCTTATTATTTGCCTGAGTTTTGTAAATGGGATCAGAAAGGAAAATGTGTTATGGCATCAAATATAGTGAAAGATGACCAAAGTTCGTCATGTCTTTTAGAGGATGGCTCTCATAAGGAAACTGTACCTTGTAAACAAAAGGATTCTGAAATCTTGATGTCCAAGGTTATGTTGTCTTGCGTGCCAAGCGAGGAAGGTATAGTTAATACAGCTGCTATAAAGTTTGACAGTGGTGGTAAATTATACAATGGTTGTTTGGATCTTGCATCTAATGCTCTAGATGTCGATAAATGTCCCGCTCAAGGGGATGACTCTAATGATTCCTATGGCAAAGGTGTCACAACTCAAGGCATTGGAGATGGACGTCAGAGAATACCATATATGATAACCAATGATGTTGTAGCTGTTACCAACTGTGATGAAGATGTATCTCACATTGGATGCGGCCCAACAAATCAAAGCTCAAAACATGAATGCAATGACATTCACCAAGAATGTTATTACGACAAGGATCATATTTACCACCCAGAACATACTCTAATGCATATTAAAGTAAGTGTAGAGTTTTGATCCTTTATCAGACAGACATGCTTATTATGTTAATTCATTTCCGTATGCAAATTGAATCTGTCTTGCAATTTTCTTTTTAATTTTGTTATGTAGGAAGAAATAAAACCAGAAGATGAGAGCGTGCACTCCTCAGAATATTTAGTTGAAATAGAAGGTGTAGAAATACCAAAATCAAAACCCCAAAAGAAGCTACTGTTAAGATCAGTCTTGGGTGGTGCCACTGCTGTTGGTTTGCTATTCATGTTTTTGCATCTAAGGTTTGTGCTTGGCTCCTAAAAAGGCTTCCAGATAATGTTGATTCTGTTAGTTCAAACCCCATTGATTTGGTTTTTTATATCTTTTGTTTTGTAGGAAGAATGGTGGTGAAAAAGCTGCACAACCAAGTAAAACATCTAGTCATAAAAACAAAGAGAAGATTCAGAAAAACTCAAGTGATAATGTAAACAAGATAAGTACAACAAAAGGGGTTTATCCAGCTAAAAAGCTCCACTTAAAGTGATTGATGGTGTGACACAAGTAGTACAATCTTGGACCCCTTAATCATTTGGTCAAGAGTTCAATGACCAACGCATGGAAAATACATGTTGAGAGAGGTCAACACTTTAATGAATCCTAATTATCTTAAGGGATTAGTCTCAACAATTACATGTGAGGGGTACATTGGTTTACCTAAAAAAAAATAGTGATTATGATTTAGGTTTCTTAAACACAGAAAATAATAAAGGTTAAAAGAGGTAATAGATTCAGTTTTTTAATGAGTTTAATAACTATTCACTCTGTGTAAACATAATTTATATGGTCATTCAATCATATTTTATATTTTACCATATTGTCATATTTATCACGCGAGTATAAATGACAATGGGTAAAGGCAAAAATAGAAACAGAGAAGAGAACTACCATGAGTAAGGTAATTAGCTCCTTATTGAGTAGAACGAGTAATTACCAGCAAAAATTTATGGGCACAAATAAGGATAAGATATTTAAATATAAATCATTCACTCAAACTCAATTTTAATCAAATCGACTTTACAAACTCAAATTTTATACAAATCACTACTGTCAAACACTCGGTGATACACATGTTATAGTGTCAATAAAAAACTATGCAGCTTTTGGCACAAAGCATCACCAAATCAAGCTAACTTTGCAGGCAGTGAAGCATGCAACAGACTTCAAGAGGTCAATTGAGCATTAAAGCACTTTTAGGAAGCTTTTATCTCAAACTGTATAACAAAAGCTCAATAGCGAATACTTAGCAAGGAGACATATTTTCCCGTTGTGTACAGAAAGCCTTGCTCCGGACACAGCCCAATACCCTGGAGTGTCTTGTGGTCCTCTGATAATTTCTTTTAAGTCCACATACCTTTGTAGCTTAGGTGCATTTATTGGTACTGGGAGGTTTACATTACGTGGAATAGAACTAATGAACACATCACCAGGCTTTGGATGATTCCTATGTCCCACTTTGGGAATAAAAGAAGTGATGCCCCAACGCTTGCTCCTGGGCTGGCCAAGATTGGAGGGCTGATCCCACTCAGATGGCTTCTGCAGGGTAGCACCAATAACTTTGGAAAAACGCAGCCGTAAAAGGAGACACTTCTTTTCAAGTTGTAACTGAGCTCCTGTGACAATGGAAAGACTATCATCCGATTCAACAGGAGCAGTACAGACATATAAAAAGCAGTTCCATTTCACTTTCTTATGGAAGTTACAGCTGTAAGAGTTACAAGATAAATAAGCATTTGCGTCTGCAAGTGGTAAGGACTTGGGAAGGGAAGCCAGATGCTGCAGATGAATGGCCAACCGGTTGCTTCTGCTCCCTTCCAATTGTAATCTAAGGCCAGTAACTGGTCTATTACCTACATCTACCTGCCATAATATAAAAATTATTTTATGTATAGAAATCACAGTTCTACCAGCGTTATTAGCAACTAGCAATCGTTACTAACTAGTAAGTAGTATGATAGTAGTCCAAACATATTATTAGTGTAAATATATATGCTTAGTTCCCAAAACATCGACTTTTATTTTGTTTTAATCATCCCAATTTTTTCCTTTCCATTTTCCCAAAATAGAAATAAGTAGGGTGGTTGGTTAAAGGGGGACTGCGTCTGCATGTATAAGTAGGAATCTAGGGGAGAGGGAGAACATTCAAAACTGTAAACATTTAGTGAATAGAAAAGGAAACTCTAGGAGGAGATTTCTCTCATTCTAATTCTTTCAGTAAAAATGTGTTCTTTCTTTTCATTTCTTTCTATCTATTTTCCAATTATTTTGCTGGGTTCTGAACACATATATCATTGCTTTTCATATTATTCCTATTCCTCTCTCTAACCATGATGCTCTCTCTAGTTCTTTTTTCCAAGATGAACTCCTTTCATCATAAAAAATGCTACCAAAATGGACAAAATATATTTGAGCAATACCAGGAATGGGAGTGGAGGAGTCTTGATGGTGGATATAGTAGGAGAAAATATGGCCAGAAAGATATTTAGGGGCCAATGTATCCAAGTTGACACCAAACTTAATCCTCGTTCCTCTACAAATACAACTTGGATTGAACTAAATATATTAATAGGGGGAAATGCTAAACAGTGTCCCGGTGGTAATGGTTAAGGAAACAAAAATGGTAATGTAATCTTGAAAATAGTGCATTTAACGTCTTAAAATTTTAAAAAAGAATATTTAATAGTGTGTGCAGAGGCTATCACAAAATGCACCCATAAAGACATTTAAGGCTGCACAAAAAGAAGTGAAGGATGTAATGAAGACCCCACATCAACATTGGGCACCTGCATAACAAATTTTGACATGTGGCACATCTAATATGGTATTTTATCAACCAACCCATTACTTATAACAGAAATCTATCAACGGTGAGGATCAAAGGTGAGCATTTCATAGATTCGGGAGAAAACAGGAAAAAAAAATATACAGACAAAAATATAATATCTAACAAACTAAAAACATATTAATCTCTTAGAGTGTGTTTGGATGAGGGAATTTTTTGAGGTAAAGTAATGTTTTGAGGGAATTCAAATGATTTGAGGTGAATTCCATTGTTTGGATGAAAATTTGAAGAATTTTCAAAATGATGGAAATTTATGAAGTATTTTGTTCAAGTTAAATTTAGAGAATTTCAAAATGACACCTAAAATCAAAGAATTTGAAATTCCTTCTTCTCTGTAAACTTTTAAAAATTACTAATTGATCGTAAAATCTAAAATTAGCCGAAAAACCTAAAATCGACGATAAACGCTAAATTGACCAAAAATCCAAAAAATCAGCAGAAAAAACCTAAAATCGGCCAAAAGCCTAAAAGTCGACTATAAACCCTAAAATCGGTCGAAAACACAAAAAATTGGCAGAAAAACCTAAAATCGGCCAAAATTCCAAAAATCGATTATAAACCCTAAAATCGGCTGAAAATCCAAAAAATCGGCCGAAAAACCAAAAATCGGCCAAAATCCAAAAAAGCGACTATAAACCCTAAAATCGACCGGAAACCCGAAAAATCGGCAGAAAAACCTAAAATCGGCCAAAAAATCTAAAAATCGACTATAAACCCTAAAATCGGCATAAAACCCAAAAAATCGGCCGAAAAACCAAAAATTGACCGAAAACCCAAAATCGGCCGAAGAATCTAAAATCGTCCCTAAACCCAAAAAACTCGGCCGAAAACCTAAAATAGACCCAAAATCCTGAAATCGGCTATAACCCCCAAAATCGGCCGAAAAACCTAAAATCGACTATAAACCCATTTTTCGGCCGATATTAGGGTTTATAGTCGATTTTTGGGTTTTTCGGTTGATTTTAGGGTTTATTGTCGATTTTTGAGTTTTTCGCCGATTTTAGGTATTTCGGCCGATTTTTTGGGTTTAGGGTCAATTTTTGGGTTTTCGATTAATTTTTTGGGTTTTCAGCCGATTTTAGAGTTTATAGTCGATTTTAGGGCTTTTGGTCGATTTTAGGTTTTTCAGCCGATTTTGTGTTTACTGTCAATTTTAGGGTTTTTGGCCGATTTTAGGTTTTTCATCCGATTTATGGTTTTTGACCGATTTTAGGTTTTTCCTCCGATTTTTTCGGTTTTTCGGCCAATTTTTGGGTTTAGGGTCGATTTTATTAAAATAAATAAAATTAAATGAAGGAAATTCAATTACGTTACCCAAACAAAGAATTTTACAATTGATGGAATTTCAATATTTTATCCAAACACTGGAATTTGAAAATCAAGGGAATTCAATTGAATCAATTGAATTGCCTAGTATTTAAAATCCCTTAAATTTCTAGAATCCCTCATCCAAACACACTATTAAATGCAACATTGGTATTTGCTATGCAGCAGAGTTATTTCTGCAAGTTTTTCTGCAGGCATTGGATTATGAACAATGATACTTCGCGTTAACTCTCAGAGTAAGAAGAAGTATCAAAGCACACGCTAGAGATTCAACACCTTTGCATGTAAACAACTCACGCCTTCTTTTTATTAGCATTTAGCACATTGAAAGCATTGGAAACACCAACTCGATAAACATTAAATATACAAGATGGAAAACTTACTGGAATTGTATTTATGTAAAGCTTAGGACCCATGATACTAAATCGTAGCCAGGTTTTCACTTTATGCTTCCAGTAAGAATCAAAATGTGTCTCGCCAAGTACAGGGGCCCATTGTCTTGGTAGCTGAAACTCTAAAAATTTATGGAGGTCTTCAATTGAAGGTTTGTCTGTTTCAGTAGTCAGAATTTTTTTGCAGGGTCAGCTAAATCAGTTTCAGAGAGAGATTATAATATTTTCTACCGAGAGGATTATTGGTTCATTTATCCAATCTAACCTTCACAACAGAAAAGCACAATTCACTATTTTTTTCAGTGTGCTAGACAAGAAAAAGTAATCATTTGTGTTCCCTTGGATTATTAATTATTATTTTTTATTTGTAGGTATACCATTTTTCTTTAGATAATCTGTTACATTTAATATACCATTTTCTTAAATATAGGTAGTATCACAAGCACAAATATTTACTTTTCTGTCAAATATTTGTGCAACAAAAACAAATCAAATAGTAATTACTTACATCGAAGATAGAGATTCATAGCATGGGTCAAATATCCACTTCCAGAGATACCTCCCAAAAGGCTTGTCAAAGGGAGAAGATGCATTGATATGATGTCAGGTTCTGCGTCAATAGTATCCAACCATTCACTATGGTTCACCATTTGACTGCTTCCACCCCTCCTAATGTGCATCTCAAAAAGATTCTGAAATCCCAGTGAGATTGTTTTTAACGGATGATCAATGCA
Source organism: Trifolium pratense (assembly GCF_020283565.1). Lineage (NCBI taxonomy): Eukaryota > Viridiplantae > Streptophyta > Magnoliopsida > Fabales > Fabaceae > Trifolium > Trifolium pratense. The sequence goes on from NC_060061.1 coordinate 7,308,309, forward strand.
ATCAGGAAATTTTAAAACTAAAAAAGCTGTTTTGTTTGCAACACATATCGCATTGCACAACAGGGACATGGAGACAAATGCAGTACATATTAAGATATAACAGAAAAATTTATTTTTATTCGCGTTGTTGTTGTGCATAAAATGTTATTATGGTGATGCTAATAATTAACTAGCTTACACAAGTTATTCAGAGAGGAGATCGACGCAATAACACAACAGACAAAATTTAAAATTTCAACAGGAGTTATTTTATTGGATAAGTAAAGGTGGGGTATATATGGTACTAAAGGAAGGCCTAACCATTGTGCACAACTGGACTTGCATAAAATGAATAATCATTCTTTGATAGAAGAAACTATGTATACTAGGCGAACAGTTCCAGACGTAATGCAAAGATACTTTCTATATGCAAATAAGAAATTTAATTTGCATTTGTTTTAACATCTATGTGTAGCTAGGTTGGTGACTTAAGGGATACCGAAGGAATTTTAAACAAACCTTGAAAACTAACATAACCACTAACTTATAACATTTGATTAAAAAAAAAAACCATGTAAAACTGCAAAGATTTGAAATATATCTCCAGCTTCACTCCTTAAAATGCAGAGTTAAGCAAATTAGAAGTATAACTAGTAAATTGGCTCAAACAATTACACGGAAATTAGTAAACAACAAAACGAAACTGCGCTTACAATAAGCATATGGCCAAAAAAATAAATTTGTAAGGGAATAACAGCATTTTGTTACTTATGTATGCAAAGAACACCCATACCCAATTTAGTTTAAAACTTTTTATAATACTTATTTTTATTTCGGACAAAACATGCATCAAATTCAAAATAAAGATGTCCACGGTACCTTTTTTATGTTATCTAAGCCTTGAGAAGCCAAGCAATGATTATTTGCAGAATCCATGAACTTCATGCTAGCTGTTTCTGTCAAAAGTTTTTGAATACTAGCTGGATCATGGAGATCTGATTTATCTTGTCTAACATATAGCACATCTTTTCCTCCCATGCTCACCCCGACTATGACATGAGTTCCAAAACGTTCAATGAACCTTGCATGAATGGGCATAAATTATTTTATCATTGTGAAGTTACAAAGATAGATTGTCAATAGTGTTTCACTCAATGACATCCCATCGTCACATTGCTATTTGCTCGAATAACAAAAAATGTGGATGATATTTGGGTGGGATTAATGAAGTTGTTTTCATTCATTATATCTGGTAGAAATATAATAGGTTGAAATTGACAAAAAAATGATATCAACTTGCATATGTATACAAACTCGGTTTATTGTTAGGATGAGCTGTTACTTGTTATGATTAGTTGATAGAAAGAAGTCACTAGAGTCTTTAGGAGCATACCTATCATGATAAAAGATTTTTGAAATAGTAAGTGTGCAAGATAAATACCGGAAGGTCTCTCGTGATAAAGATTTTTAATAGAATACATCCTTTAATTTTAATACAGGAAGTTGTTACTACTACTAGTACTACGATTTGAACCATTACCCCAAATACCTACCCACTTGTATTTCTGTGCTTGTAGTACAGCCCTGTGGCTAATAAAAAATAATGGAACATATGTATTGCATGTGCCAAACATGTGAAGTTCCAGGGTCTAACCTTGCCAAGGCCTCAGGGTCCCATGATGATGGCACAGCTTCCTTGACATGATCATGGAGTTCATAAAGATCCCTTTCTAATTCAATGGTATATTGTTTTATGAACCAGCCATCATAAGCAAGATGCTTGATCGAAGCCAATTCTTTTGTACCTTGAGAATGTAACCTAAATGAAGCACAAAAGTGACCCGTTGCAGTTTTGGTGTTCAGGTGCATTTCAAGATTGAAGTGTTCCAACATCTGAAACAACACATTAACAACATGGTCTTTAAAGTATTAATTATACATAGTCGCGGTAATTGCGGGTGCTGCTCGGGGACACACCACTTGTATCTAAAAACAATATCGTTGATCAGTCAAAATAATAAAAAATTAGATGTTCACATTCTTTTTTTTGTTGATAATATTTATACTTTTGTTACTATCTATCTTATGAATACTTGATTCTGTTCTCTTTTTTTTTTTTTTAGATAAAAATACCCATAAGTTTTCTCATTCATAGTTTCCGTCAGCTGTTTACCCAATTCACTTCCTCTTCGAGTGAATTTGTTTTCACAAGTTTTAACTTGAGACAACTCATTTGGTAGTATCCATGTACTCAACAATTGCAACACTGCAGACCTATGCAGTGTCGCTAAGCCAACTCACTAGAAAACAATTAGATAGTCAATCCCTGATTTATTTTGAACAAAGATTATTATTAATTGGACTAAGACTTTAATTGATCCAAACAATTCAATACAGATTCTAGTTTCCTATTCAGCAATCCAAGACTTCTATATGTATGTTTCACAATTTATATTAACACACTCCCCCTGGCCCCTACTTTGAATTTGTTAAAAATCCCTGCTCAGTCCCATATTTGTGCAAAGTAGAAACAAACCTGTTGCAAGGTGAGAACACCTGAATCGATTCTAATAGATTCTCCTCCAATACATCTGATAGAATTTGAAACATCTGGAATTGAAACCCCTCCTGGAATCTCCAACTGACGGCACTGTTCTTCATTGATGAGGATCAACCGTGAACCAATCTTACAGTTGTCAAAGTTGATATCCTGTGTTAAATCAAAACCCAACCCAAGTGTGTTTATTGCTTTCTGGGCTGCATCAAAATAAGAAGTACTTGGTGATAGTGCCATTACTCAATTTGAAGGTCAACTGTTACATTCAGACGGCAACAAAACAGACACAAATGCTTACGGAGAAGAGGGAACCATTGCATTGCATATTTATAATTTATAATTAAAATAAAGCCAAAATAATTAGTCAATGAACATTCTTGGAAGTTTCATTGACCTTTTAACCGAAATTTGGGGGCAAGAGTTGGTTTGTTCTGCTGAAAGGGGGGATGGAAATAGCAAGGAAACAGGAAGAAGTTCAGGCATACAAAGAGAGGTTGACTTTCTAATAAATATACTGTTCAGACATACAGGAAGAAGTTTATTGCTTAGTCCTTTTGAACATTGTTAGCATTTTCTTTAATTACTTATTTATGGTTTAAATATGTTTTAGTACATGCAAATATATCATCTTTTCTTTTATCCCCCATACAATTATTTTTTTTAATCAGGTAGTCTAGTGACTAGAAATTCCACCCTTAAAGGTGGACAATTGGGGTGTCCGGGGTTCGAACCCCGACCCCTGCATATAAAATGCGATGTCCCTTAATACTTGGTGAATGTTTTCTCTCTAGGCCTCCCGTGTATCTTTTATACCCCAAATATTCCAATTTTGCCCTTGATAAAAACTTCGGTTCGCAGAAACCGAAGTTTTTCTAGTTCAAATTCAAGGAAAATTCGGTTAACATAAACTGAAATTTTTTTTCAAGGCAAAAAAAATTCGATTCGTAGCAACCGAAGTTTTTATTGAAGGGCAAAAAAGTAAAATCCGGGGGAAAAAGAACCATGGGCGGCCTAAAGAGAAAACATCTACTTGGTGCTTTGGTTTAGTTCCTACAAAATTTGTTCATGTTAAAATTGGTTGGTTTAGTATTCATTTTAGTTCTTATTTTAAGAGATTAAAATCAAATTCTACATATTAAAAGTATCAATTCAAACATATTAAAAAAAAAATGAAAAATTTATTTATTTTCTACTAATCCCCACCCAACCTCTGCTCCAAATCGCAAAGAAAGTGTCTAAAAGTGATATGTGAAGTGTGAGTTATTGAAATAATGGTTCTGCAGATTATTGACCCTCAAATTAACAAACGAATGAAGGAAAACTAAAATAAATGTGAGTGATAGTGCAACATAGCACACAGTTCATACCTAATAATAGACCTTATGGCTATAGATATAGAGATGAATAATCTAGTTCAGGAGTAACAATGAATAAAGGAAGAAAAGAAAACCTTAATGTGATATCCCATATGGAAGCAGCAATTTGAATTTGGATAAAAAGTATATCATTGAAGCTGCACTGTGTGTGGGGAGATGGAGAATGAGAAAAAGGTAGTGGAAAATTTATTTATCAAAGTTTTAATATTTGACTAAAAATATTGGAATTTTTTAGTTTTTTTATTTTTCAAAATTTTGGAATTTTACCTTAGAAGAAATATAAAAACTTAGAAAAATATTGCTTCAAAAAGCAATAACTATCTTATTTGTGAATAATCATTATTCTGGTTCACAAATTTTAGCTCTTTGATATTGTTAAAGTGAAAGAGGTAAAAATGTCACATTATTTACCGTACCCACTAAATGTCACATTATTGTATTTATATTCTTGAAACTTTGGTCATGACAAATATGGATAGGGTAAAAAATTGAAAGGATTTTTACTCGTCATTTTTGGCCTATCGCTCTTCGCAACGTGAGTTAGAGCACCTCCAAGGGAGGTCTCCAGTTCTAAGTTAAGTTCGACAGCTTGGTCAGGGAAGAACGCAACAATATATCAAGTTCATGATTGGAATACGCCATGTTGGAGTTTCGTTTCGTTCTTAAGATAGGTTAGATTTACAAGTCATGCACTCATTCAAGTGTGAGTGATTAAGTTTCACATGAGAAGTGTTAGATAATAAAATAATAGTCTATGTTATTGGGCCTATTAGTTTAGAGTCCATTAGGTTTTATTATATATTCTCTCCAATAACCTTTTGTAATGTTAAGCTATTGGTATTCTATTGAAACCCTAGCCGTCTCTTTCTCTTTTCATATTTGTGTATCTCTAATTCTAACATGGTATCGAGAGCTTGTTACGATCCGCCTTGATCCACTTGTCGCTTCCGCCGTCGAGTTCCCGAATAATTTGGGAATGATGTGTTGTGTGATTGATTTGATTAATTTCTATTGGTTGGTCAAAATTGTTTTCTATTGAATTTAAGTGCAGCACGTTGCTTTTGTTTTTGCTGGGAAGAAAGTATCGTTGTTTCTTTTGGTTTTCGGTGACTTGCTTCTGGTTCCATTTTCGATGCTTCTTTGGTGGTGGGATTTAAGCATTCTTCAAAGTAAAGGGTGAAAGACATGTTTGTTGCAACTACTTCATTGTGTAATTTGATTTTGAACTGGCACGTGCACAGTAACTATTGGTTTGCAAAAACATTTGGTTCGGCAAGTCAGGACAAATACTTTGGTATTTTCATGGTGTTACTTTGTTACTGGTATGCTACTTCGTTTGTTTGTTTTGTTTGGATCATTTGAATTGAATTTGTTGGATTTGATTCAGTTTGGTTCTAATTGATCGACTCTCTCTGTTAATTCTTCCGATAGATTGCACTTCTCTTCCTATTGCACTTCTCTTCTGATTGCATCCCACTTCTCCCTATTGAACATCTCTTCTGATTGCATTGCACTTCTCCCTCCTATTGCACTTCTTCTGATTGTATTGCACTTCTCCCCCAATTGCACTTCTCGCACTTCTCTTCTGATTGTATTGCACTTCTCCCCCTATTGCACTTCTTCTGATTGCATTGCACTTCTCCCTCGTATTGCACTTCTGTTCTGATTGCATTGCACTTCTCCCTATTGCACTTCTTCTGATTGCATTGCACTTCTCCCCCTATTGCACTTCTTTTCTGATTGTATTGCATTTCTCCCCCTATTGCACTTCTCCCCCTATTGCACTTCTTCTGATTGCATTGCACTTCTCCCCCTATTACACTTCTCTTCTGATTGCATTGCACTTCTCCCTATTGCACTTCTTCTGATTGATTGCACTTCTCCCTATTGATTCTTATGATTGGTTTAGTTTGAATTTGTTCGATTGATTTGGTTTTTGGTTAGCTTGGACTGCATTGGATTGGATGTTGGATTAATTTGATTTGGTTCCCCCCTCTTTGATGGTTAATGGCTGCTCTTAGTTGATCGTGATCTTAATTGGGTTGATTTGTTGTCAGGGCTAATTTGTAACAAGCTTAAAGCTTAGTAAGCTTTAGCTTGAGGGGTGATGTTAGAAGTTTATTTTATTTGGTAGTTTATTTTATTTTCGTATTTTGTTTGACAAACTCATAATGCTTCTTGTTGATGCATCATGAGTTTGAGAGTAGGTGTTAGATAATAAAATAATAGTCTATGTTATTGGGCCTATTAGTTTAGAGTCCATTAGGTTTTATTATATATTCTCTCCAATAACCTTTTGTAATGTCAAGCTATTGGTATTCTATTGAAACCCTAGCCGTCTTTCTCTTTTCCTACTATTTGTGTATCTTTGATTCTAACAAGAAGAATGTTAGATTTATAAGAGAGATAACTCATTAACCTAATGCCTTAAATTTTTTTGGTGGAGATGTGACGTCTCCCTCTCTTATTGTCCTCGAACATTTAACCCGATGTTTCTCCCGAACTCCTCCGAACTCCCCCACACCATTCATCAAAATATTAAACAATATGAATTTTGTACTCAATATAAGTAAAAGGTCTTGCTAAACAGTGCCCCCGGGCACTCTTTAAGCATTCTATTTAAAGAAATAATTTACTCAAAAAGTGGAATATTTCAATTTTCGAGGCGTTGACTTCACACATTTCCATAAAATTTTAACAAAAACTTACTATTTAAGATGCTTAAAGAGTGCCCGGGGCACTGTTTAGCATTTTCCATAAGTAAATTGTTTTAAGATAATGTGTCTCAATGAAACCCTCAAATAGGCTAAAGGATATTACTCCGAAAATCATCCTGCCTAACCGTAGCTTTATTTCACATAGGAGTACTATTGATAATACTGTAACCCTACAAGTTGTTCACTCCATGCAATTCAATTCACTCCATGCAATCTTCTAGAGGTAAGAATAGTTATATGGTTATTAAACTTTATCTTGCCAAAGCTTATAACATAATGGATTGAGATTTCATAAAGGAATGTCTTGATCTTCTTTTCCTTCCAACTCAGATGACAAATTTTATTATGGCTTGTATTTCACCTTTTAGGATGAATATCAATTGCGCCAGTTAAGAGTATACTTTCTAGATGGAAATCCAATTCACTCTTTATGATTCATCGTATTACTCTTGCTCAAAGTTGTATACTGAGTCTCCCAAATTACGTTTACTTGAAATGGATTAGGAGGTCAAGATTTGTCACTTGTGTCGTGAAGAAATTCGTGCGCATATGCTCTTGCAAACATGAGGCGTGATCATGAGCTCATCGATGATTTATGAGTAATATCATGCTCATTAGTTCTTTACTTTTTGCTGATATGTTGGGGATCTCTACTCATAGGATGATTGTCTGTCAACTTTCCTTTTTTGGGCTTAGGCCTCTTTAATTCAAAAATTAAAATAAAAAAGAGGTTTATCCAGCTGAAAAGCTCCCGATTTTGGTCTCACCCCTGATTAGTACCCAACCTGCTTAAATAAATATAACTCGTTTTCTATAACTCGACTTTAATCAATTGATTCGATTTTACAAACTCAAGCTTTTATCGCGAATCACTGCTGTCGAACATTCAATCATACACATGTTAAAGGGTGTCGATAAAAGCTAATACTAGTACATCCTCTGGTGCAAACCATCACCAAATCCAGCTAACTCTGCAGGCAGTGAGGCACTCATAAACTTCAAGAGGTCAACTGAGCACTAAAGCACTGTTAGGAGGTTTTGATCTCAGACTATATAACAAAACTCAATAGTGAATACTTAACAAAGAGATATATTTTCCCATTGTGTACAGAAAGCTTTGCTCCGGACACAGCCCAATATCCTGGAGCGTCTGCTGGTCCTCTAACCCTTTCCATTTTGTCCACATACTTTTGAAGCTTAGGTGTACGCACTGGTGCAGGGAGGGCATCAGAATATTGAATAGGGCTAACGGTCTCATCACCAGGCATTGGATGATCCATATGTCCTGCTGTGTCCCAAAACTTGGTCCTGGACTGGCCAAGATTGGAGGATTGGTCCCACTCAGGTGGTTTCTGAAGGGTAGCACCAATAACTTTGGAAAAGTGAAGCCCTAAAAGGAGACACTTCTTTTCAACTTGTAACTGAGCTCCTGTGACAATGGAAAGACTATCATCTGATTCAATAGGAGCAGTACAAACATATGAAAAGCAGTTCCATTTCAGTTTCTTATGGTACTTGCAACTATACGAGTCACAAGACGAATAAGCATTTGCACTGTCTGCAAGTGATAAGGACTTCGGGAGAGAAGCCAAATGCTGCAGATGAATGGCCAGCCGGTTGCTTCTTTTCCCTTCCAATTGTAATCTAAGGCCAGTTACTGGTCTATTACCTACATCTACCTGCCATCAAGAGAAAAAATGGAGCCAATGTTATATAAAAAAAATTATGAAGTGTAGAACCACAATTCCACCAGTGTTACTAGCAACTAGAATGATAGTAATGATATTTCACATTAACTATATCAGAGTAAGATTGCATCTGCGGAGCCTCACAGTTTACTAGCACATTGAAAGCACGGGGAACACCAACTCGATAAACATTAAAAATACAAGATGGAAAACTTACTGGAATTGTATTTATGTAAAGCTTAGAACCCAAGATACTAAGTCGTAGCCAATTGTTCACTTCATGCTTCCAGTTAGAATCAAGATGTATCTTGCCATATACAGGGGACCATTCTCTTGGTAGCTGAAACTCTAAAAATTGACGGAGATCTTCAATTGGAGGTTTGTCTGTTTCAATAGTTACAATTTTTTTTGCAGGTTCAGTTAAATAAGTTTCAGAGAGAGATTATTATATTTACTTTTCTGCCTAATATTTGTGTAACAAAACAAATCAAATAATTACTTACATCGAAGATAGAGGTTTATCGCATGGGCCACAAATCCATACCCCGTGATACCTGACAAAAGGGTTGTCAGAGGGAGAAGATGCATTGATATGACGTCAGGTTCCGAGTCAATGGTATCCAACCATTCACTATGGTTCATATTTTGACTGCTTCCACCCCTCCTAATGTGTATCTCAAAAAGATTCTGCAACCCCAATGAGATTTTTTTTTAGCAGATGATCAATGCAATCAAGAAATTTTAAAACTAAAGCTATTTTGTTTGTAGCATCTATCAAATTACACAACATGGACATGGAGAAAAATGCAGTACAGGTCAAAATAAAAACGTCCACGGTACCTTTTTTATGTTACTTAAGCCTTGAGAAGCCAAACCATGATTATTTGCAGAATCCATGAACTTTATGCTAGCTGTTTCTGTCAAAAGTTTTTGAATACCAGCTGGATCAAGAAGATCTGATGTATCTTCTTGTCTAACGTATAGCACATCCTTTCCTCCCATGCTCACCCCAACTATGACATGAGTACCAAAACGTTCAATGAACCTTGCATGAATCGGTATAAATTATTTCATCATTGTGAAGTTAGAAAATATAGATTGTCAATATTTGCACTCAATGATATTTCATCATCACAGTGCTATTTGCATCACATGAAAGCGCTTCAAAGTCGTATAATTAATGTAGAGCAATGCTGTTCAAAAATAAAAAAATAGGTTGAAATTGACAAGCATATGCAGGGTCTAACCTTGCCATGGCCTCAGGGTCCCACGAGGACGGCACAGATTCTTTGACATGATCATAGAGTTCATCATGATACTTTTCTAATTCAACAGCATAGCGTTTGATGAACCAACCATCATAAGCAAGATGGATAATTGAAGCCAATTCTTTTGTATCTCGAAAATTTAAACCAAATGAAGCACAAAAGTGACCGGATGCAATTCTGCCATCCAGGCGCATTTCATGGTTGAAATGTTGCAACATCTGAAACAACACATTAAAAACGTGGACTTAAAAGTATTAACTAAAGACATGTCTCACCTTACAAAACAAGTTGGTTTTGATTAAATGAGTTAGGCTCAATAAAAATTATGTGCTCGGTCCCATGTGTGCAATGTAGAAACATACCTGTTGCAAGGTGAGAACCTCTGAATTGATTCTGATAGATTCTCCTCCAACACATCTGATAGAGTTTGAAACATCTGGAATTGAAACCCCTCCAGGAATCTCCAAATGACGGCACTGTTCTCCGTCGATGAGGATCAACCGTGAACCAGTCTTACAGTTGTCAAAGTTGATATCTTGTGTTAAATCAAAACCCAACCCAAGTGTGTTTATTGCTTTCTGGGCTGCTTCAAAACCAGAAACACTTGGTGATTGTGCCATTGCTCAGTTTGAATGTCAACAACTGCCACATGCAGACAAGACATACACAGAAGGAATGGGATGGAAGCAACAAGGAAACAGGAAAACGTACGTACAGACATACACGGAGATATATTTTTGACTCATACAGGGAGATGTTGACTTTTGTGGATCATGTTTTCCCATTTCAGACCATTCACATTAAGGATAAATTTTTCCCTACCTCATTTCCTTTTTTTGTCTACACGTTCACATTGAACTGAGAGCAAGTACACAAGTGGAATTTGACATCACATCTTTATCCAAAATCTTAAATTATAGTATATGGATCATCTCACTTATATGTTACTCGTCAATCGTCATTCACTTTTCTTCCAACGTGTGACTCTTACTCACATTTGAGAAACCGGCACTTCATTATATTGCCATTTTGTTTCACAGACACATATTAACGAAATTTTTTGTTAGGTGCAATCATCGGAATACTAACGTGCAAGATCTTATTAGGGTATGTTTGGGGGATGGATTTTGGAATGTTGGACTATATTTCAACATATATTTAAGATTTTAAAAAAATTTGAAAGAATATCATGATATAAGATCACACAACAATTCAATCACACTTTATTCATTTTTATAAACATTTTATAGCTGACTTAATTTATAAATGAAAAATAAGCCCCTATCAAAATAGACCCTTAGAATATATAGTTAAGGACTAACAGAAAGAAAGAAAGAAAGAAAGAAAAAAGAAAAAAAAATTTGGTTAGGAGAAGTATTGCAAATAAGATTATATGAGCAACTCATTATATTAGAATTACTTGCTGATGGAGAATTTCTGTGAGTATAATCTTGTTTTTCTAGATGTGGGTAGGACTGATTTTGGAAGAACTTGTGTTGAAGAAACCAGATCAATACTATAACTTACGTTTATTCAAAATCATGTTTCACATATACTAAACTGATAAATAAATTATTGTAAGAAAAAAAACTAATAAATAAATTAATTAAGTTTAAGGGTATCATTAAAAATAAAAACCAATGCGACTTTTGGCGCAAGGCATCACAAATCAATACTATGGACTATGAAGCTTCAGTTTCACACTGCATAACAAAGTTCAGTAGTGAATACTTAACCAGGAGATATATTTTCCCATTCTGAACAGAAAGCCTTGCTCCGGACACAACCCAATATCCTGGAGTGTCTTCAGGTCCTCTCATCATTTCCATTATGTCCACATACCTTTGAAGCTTGGGTGTATGTACTGGTGCCGGCAGTGCAGCAGAATATGTAGTAGAACCGATCGTCACATCACCCGGTTTTGGATGACCCCTCTGTCCCTCTTTCGGAGTAAAACCTAATACGCCTCTAGACTTGCTGCTGAAACCACTGAGATTGGATGATTGATCCCACTCAGGTGGTTTCTTAAGTGTGGCACCGATAACTTTGGAGAAGCGCAGCCGTAAAAGGAGACATTTCTTTTCAACTTGTAACTGAGCTCCTGTGACAATAGAAAGACTATCATCCGATTCCACAGGTGCGGTGCAAACATATGAAAAGCAGCTCCATTTCACTTTCTTGTGGTAGTTGCAGCTATATGAGTCACAAGACAAATATGCATTTGCATTATCCGCGAGTGGTAAGGACTTGGGTAGAGAAGTCAGATGCTGCAGGTGAATGGCCAACCTGTTGCTTCTTCTTCCTTCCAATTGTAATCTCAGGCCAATGACTGGTCTATTACCAACATCTACCTGCCATCAGGTAAAAAAAAGGGGCCAAATTCAACAAGTATGCAGGGAGACTATGAATTTTGGAGATTTGTAGTTTACTAGAACATTGATAGAATGTGAAACACCAACCCGCAAAATGAACATTAAAAATGCAAGATGGAGAACTTACTGGAATTGTATTTATGTAAAGCTTTGGACCGAAGATACTAAATTGTAGCCAGGTGTTCATTTGATGCTTCCAGTAAGAACCAAGACGTATCTCACTAAGTATAGGGGCCCAATTTCTTGGCAGTTGAAACTCGAAAAATTGATGGAGGTCGTCAATCGGAGGTTTGTCTGTTTCAGTAATCACAGTTCATATCCAGATTCAGCTAAATCAGTTTCTGAGAGAGTATATCATAAGCTTTATAACAGAAGAGCACAATTTACTAGTTTCTTCCATTGTGCTACACAAGAAAGAGTGATAAATTGTGTTCCCTTTGAACAAATCATTAATTTATTTTGTCTGAAGGTATACTATTTTTTTTACATAATCTGCTAAATTTTACATATCACTTTCTTAACATTAGGTACTAGGTAGAATCTAAAGCACACATTTCCATTTCTGTCACATACTTGTGCAACAAAAAAAATTACTTACAACGAAGGTAGAGATTTATAGCATGGCTCACAAATCCGCTTCCACGGATACCCAACAAAAGGGATGTCAATGGAAGAAGATGCATCGATATGACGTCAGGTTGTGGGTCAATAGTATCCAACCATTCACTATGATACATTTTTTTACTGCTTCCACCCCTCTTTCTATGTATCATAAAAATATTCTGCAATTTCAATAACATAACAAGCATTTCTTCAGTATATTGGATATCAAATGTTAATATGCTGATGCTAATAATTACCATAAACAAGTTTTTTATTGTGAAACTTTTTATAATACTTATTTTTCATTTCCAGCAAAACAAGCGAAAAGGTCATAACAAAGATGCAGTGTGTTACCTCCTTTTTGTTACTGAAGTCTTCAGAAGCTGAGCCATGATTATCTGCAGAATCCTTGAACTTCATGCTAGCTGTTTCTTTCAGAAGTTTTAGGATACTAACTGGATCATTGATATCTGATGTATGTTCTTGTCTAACATATAACACATCCTTCCCTCCCATGCTCACCCCGGCTATAACATGAGTTCCGAAACGTTCTATGAACCTTGTATGAATCAGTAGAAATTATCATACTGATTAATTCAAGTGTTAACGCTTAATAACACATGCAGTTAAAGGGTCTAATTCTAACCTTGCCAAGGCCTCAGGGTCCCATGATGATGGCACAGCTTCTTTGACATAATCATGGAGTTCACCATGATACCTTTCTAGTTCAACAGCATAGCGTTTGATGAACCAACCATCATATGCAAGAGACTTAATAGAAGCTAATTCTTTGATACATCGACCAGATAACCCAAATGAAGCACAGAAATGACCAGATGCAGTTTCTCCTACAAGACGCATTTCATGGTTGAAATGCTCCAACATCTAAAACAAAACAACACATAAAAACTCAGTCTTAAAAGTTTTTTTCAATGAAGTACTCATATCATAACATAACATAACCAGAAATACACAAATTTGACAGCAAACATCGATAACAATTTGGATGGTAAACGTCATTCAAATATGCGGTTAACTGTGTTCAATGGATAATCAATGAACATAACGAGATGTCACAACTCATTAATCATATCCACTGAACACGATTTTGAACATCATTAACCATGACTTTTAGGTGTTCAAATACAAACAATATCTATTATAATCATCCAAATTATGTACAATTTGTGTTCAAATATACACCTAAAAGTCCTAGTTAAACCATTCAAAGTTACGATTAATGAGTTTCGACACTGTTATATTCACTATAATCATCTACTAAACATAATTAACCATATGTATTCGAACTGTATTAACCATCTAAATTGTTGTCAAACATTGTTGTTCCATTTTGTGTCAAAATTAAATATCAAAATGCTCTAACATAACATAACATATACCTGGTGCAAGGTGAGAACTTCTGAATGAATTCTAATAGATTCTCCTCTAACACATTTGATAGAGTTTGGAACATTTGGAATTGTAACACCACCAGGAATCTCCAAATGACGACAGTGTTGTTCATCATTATTGATGAAGATCAAAGGTGAACCAATACTCTTACAATTATCAAAGTTGATATCTAATGTTATGTCAAAACCCAACCCAATTGAGTTTATAGCTTTCTGAGCTGCTTCAAAACGTGAAACACTTTGTGATGATTCCATAACAAGTCATTACACTATTTGAAGAAAAGTTAAAAGAGAATCATTGCATAACATGGTTAATTATGATCAAACAAAGTTAAGGAGCAAGAGTTAATTTTGTGTTTTTGAATAAGAAAGTATTAGGAAAGTAGCAAGGGATGAGGAACAAGGACAAGGTGAGTTGACTTGGATCTTGACTTGGCTTTGGTTGGATAATTTTTATTTAATTTTTTCAAAATATGTTCACATATAGTTCCTCAAATTTCCCTATATATTGTTTTGGATGTTTGATTTTCTTTTTGTTGGAATTAATTATGTGTTGTATTATATATAAAATTAATAGTTTTGAATAATTATTTGTGACTTTTATTTGGGAACTAAATTGGATTCTTAATTGTCTCTTTAAGGTTAAATCGGTTGATAGAGACATTATATTATATATGCAGGAGTTAGGGCTTCAACTTTGGACACTCACTTATTCATCTTAAGGGTGAAAATTTTAGGCATTAAACTATACTTGATAAAAATAATTATTAAAAAAAATAGATTCTTAATTTGGAGTGCTTTGGCCGGTTCTATTCTAAAAATAAAATAAAATTTCGATGCTTAATTTTTTTTTTTATATATATTTCTGATGCTTAACTTTTCAAATAGACTAGAAAATAGGGTTTTATTTTATTTAAAATATAATTAATGTAAATGGTAGCAGTGCTGTTTATAAAAGCATATGCTTTTAATCGATCTCTCTCTATTTTTATAAACAATATATGAACTAAAAAAATGTATAGGATTAAATTTGAAATATTCATAATTATTTTTGTTTTTAGTAAACTTTCTCCATTAAAGATAAGGCTAATGATATTGTCGAAATATGTTGGACACTAAATATAGACACATTTCTGTGTGCAAATCAATCTTTGTTTGTTCCAAACTCTAACCACCATAAATCAACTAGAGAAAAATGGTTCTTGTAACAACAACGTCTTCCTATAACCACAAAACCAAGAAATTCACATAATATCTGAGACTAGTGTCAATCTCAGATACAACGAGAGAATCATAATCGGCGGTGAGAGAGAATAGAGGCGGGAAGGAAAGTAAGGGTGGAAAGATAGAGAGAAAGTTGAAAGAAATATGTGGTGTATGTAGAACTGTCAAATGGGCTGGCCCAACCCAGTCCGGCCCAGTGGGCAAGACAATATATATGGACTAGTCTGACCCGGTCCAGTTATTGTTGGGCTATAAATTTATGAGCCCAGACCAGCCCGTATGGGTCATGTGGGCTAATGAGTTTGGCCCGTCCCATTTCATTTTATTTATTTTTCCATTTATTTGATTTTTTTTACATGACTTTGATGTATTAGTTCCTCGTAATTATCAATTTTATTGAGATATAATTGTATGCAAATGTAAATAATTTTTCATCAGCACTAAATATCAATTAAACTCAAGTTTGATTCTTATAAAATAAATAAAATCAAATTAATAAATTATAAATTTAAGTTTTTAAAGAGTTTTAGGTAAATATGACCCTTTTTATTATGTTTACACATTTAACTATATTTTTTATAACAAATTTTCAATTAGATGATAATTTTTATGTTTTAATTGATATTATTTTTACAAAAATATCATAATTTTTCGTTAATGGGTCGACCTGAAGTCCAATGACTAGCCCGGCCCAATTTTTCGTTTGGGCTAATGGGCTTGGGCCAAAAAGGCCCGGTTTCATTTGGGCTAGGATTTTTTAGGCCCGATCCGCCCAAGCCCTTGGGCTAATAGACCGGCCCATTTTTGACAGCTCTAGGTGTATGTCAATAAGTATTTGGTTAATTTTTTTACCTTAAATCTTAATATTTAAAGGTGAGTAAGTGAAATGTTCTTAGTTCGAACTCAGGCTCATACACATATAGTACGATGTTTCTACCAAACGAGCTATACTCATAAAAAAATTATTTTATTTCAACTAGAATTAATTTTTGTAAATGAATTAATTCAAATTTAATTTATATCATTGCATGATCAATTGTGCCTTAAAATCAATTGTGTGTAATTGTAGCATGTGATACAGAAGGCTATAGTCATAGTATTAACAGCCGCCGTGCTATCTCGAAGTTTGACTTTGTCTAGAGACAGACAACACAGTAACAGTAACACGGAGAGACAAACAGATCCTTTCATCATCAATGAATATTTTACCAACAACGACATGTTCAATATCAAAATATATTTAAAATTCCATTCAAACTATATTTATAGGTTATTACTCCATTATGATCATAGGATTAAGATTCAAAATAGTGGAAGAATTCACAAAAATGAACACCTTAAAGTATTGATTTGTTAAACTTAAAACGTGTAGTATAGTATGAATATTGAATCAAATATATTCTCGGCTGTAATTGTAAAGATTAATTGATCGAGCCGCATAGAACCGTCAAATTTAATAAAACTCATCATAAAAAAAGTTAATACTATTACATTTTCCAAATGCTCTTACCCACATGACATTCTTTTTTGTTACAACTATGATGTATTTTAGTGTTATTTAGTAAGAAAATAGTGTTATAAACGCAGAAATCGAAGTTCGAACTTGATACTCTATTTATCTGTAAAATTTTTAGCTACTAGATTATTCGGCAAAAAATAAATACGAGAATAACATTGGCATAAAAATAGAATTTCTAAAATAAAAGTAGTAAAATGGTTGAAAAAAGAAAAAGTTAGAAAACGTGACTAGTTTGACCAGTCAGTATTTGCAAAAAACATTACAGCATGTTCTAGGAAGAAAAGAAACACATAAATTAAAAGCGAATACAATAATAATAATACTAATACCATTTCTTTGACTATTCACAACAACAAACATCGTAGACGCCTTCTTCTTCTTCTTCTTCTTGTTTTGCTTTTTGTTTTGGTTTTCGCTTTTACTTTTGATAAATACAACAACTACTACAACTTCTTCTTCTCTGGTTAATCATCAATAACAAGAAGAACATGTCAAGTAATAAGAAGAAAGTGCTATCTGTTGAAGATGTAATCAAGTCCGTTGGATTAGGTTACGATCTAACACACGATCTCAGACTCAAATCATGCAAATATCATTCCAAATTAATTGCTATTGATCATGATAATCTTCGTACTATCCAACTTCCCGGTCGTGTTTCAATTCCCAATGTTCCCAAATCCATCAATTGTGATAAAGGCGATCGTATGAGATTGTCTTCTGATGTTCTTTCTTTTCAGCAGGTACCTCCTTTTCATTCTTTTTCTATAAACAAAGTTTCTTCATTTTTTAGTTTCAGCTCAACTTTATTATGTGGGTCTAGTCTAGCTCAGGGAACTTTACTAATTTTTGAGTTAATACTAACAAATTATTCATAATGGTGTTAATGAGCTCTCCCTAAGACGAATCCTTCAGTAGAACCCGAGTTCGATTCCTCGTGGGAACAATTATGGGCCAGACTTACTTACCTTATGACCGAACTCTGGATTACTCATACCTCTTTCCCCTAGTCTAATTAATATGATAGATGATTTCTAATTTCTAGGATTATTTTAGAATTTTGTTAATTTTGTTACAATTTATAGAACTAAAAATAACTCATTTTTATGTGTTCTTAGGGCATGTTGGGATAAACAGCTTATTTTGTAGCCTATAGCATAAGCGCTTATGAATAAGCTATTTCTATAACACAAGATAAAATAACATCAAACTGTTTTTGTATAATCTATAAGCTGTTTAGATAAGCTATCATGGAGAGCTTATGGAAATAAGCTGAAAATAATAGCTTCTGTACATGTAATAAGCTGTTTTCATAAGTTCTTCCAAACAATATCATAAGGCTTATGTCAGTAGATAAGCTCAAATAAGTCAATCCAAGCAGGCCGTTATTTTGGTGAATGAAATTATTTAGCATGTGTATTGTTGATATTATTGTTGTATTATTGAAGAGTAATTGTTTGTGTGACTGATTAGGCATATATGTCTTTTTGTTTTGTATCCTTTAGATGTCTGAGCAGTTCAACCAGGAGGTGTCACTGAATGGTAAGATTCCAACGGGCTATTTCAATTCTGCGTTTCAGTTTTCCGGAGTTTGGCAAAGAGATGCTGCAAATACCAAGACTCTTGCTTTTGACGGTGTATCCATCACACTTTACAACATAGCACTTGATAAAACGCACGTAGTTCTGAGTGATCATGTTAAACAAGCTGTTCCTTCGTCCTGGGATCCCGCTGCATTGGCAAGGTACTTTGAGAACTCAGCAAAATTGTCCTTTTCCCTTCTCTATATAACTATTGGCTTTCGGTTTAGCTGTTTTGAATCTCTGCTCGCTCGGGACTGGAGTCAGAGGTTCACGCTTCATTTCCTTGTGTTGTGCGATAAATATGATTTGTTATTCAGTTTAAAAAAAACGATATGGTATTTGTGTCAAAAGAATATTTTGGACACACAAAAATAGAGTTTTGGTACAATAATATAATGTAAAGCTAATAACAACGAGAATAGAGTTCAATAGGTTTATGTTAATACACCCTACTGGTGTCCATCATAGATAGTGCTGCTACCATTTTCCGACCCTTTGATGAAAGGTCTCATTCCTGCTCTCAACCAGGAAGAGCCTTGAATTTTTCATTATTTGCATCACAGTAGATTCCTCAACATTTCTCCTGTAATTGAAACAAATTTCTTATACACATTTAACTTCTTTTCCAGTTATTTGACTATTTCAATGAATGAGTCCACGTGCAATGTTTGAGTTGCATCTTGTAGATAATCTTTTCATCTTACCTTTTCAGGTTCATTGAGAAATATGGAACCCATGTTGTAGTCGGGGTGAAAATAGGGGGAACCGATATAATTTATGCAAAGCAGCAGTACTCGTCTCCTCTCCAACCTTCTGATGTACAGAAAAAACTGAAGGACTTGGCAGATGAATTATTCAGAGGGCAAGCTGGACAACGTAACACCAATGACGGGAAAGAAAAGGTTTAAAACTTTGCTGGTTCTTTTTTTGTTCTCTTTAAATTTGGTAATTGTATAAGATTACATCATGTATGTTGGTTGAAACTAGGTTGAGAATACATACTAGGGTTATCAACTATTTCCTATAACTTTAGGACTACACTATGTTACATTCAAATGCCCTTTCTGAAGAAAAAAATTGTTGTGATTTTTCTGAATATTGGCAGGTGAACTATGGAATCTATCAAAACAAGTTTGTATTTTTAGATTTTAGGGCGTGTCAAATATAAAATAACAAGATAATATGTGCCTTCATAAAACGGATCTCTGAAACTTTACTAACGTAAATATATATATATGGCTTGAGCCCTTGGAGTATGCTCCTCTCAAGGTCTCAGGTTCGATTCCCACTGGTGCCAATTTCGGTGGGCTAAGTCCATACAGAGCAAAAAAAACTCTGGCTTTAAATGGGGCCCCCGCAAGTGGGCGGTGGGATTGGTCCCCTTGGATTAGTCGGTCCTAAGGCCGGATACCAAGTTTTCAAAAATAAAATAAAATAAATAATATATATATATATATATATATATATATATATATATATATATATATATATATATATATATATATATATATATATATTAATTTGGGAACATGTTTCTCTTTAGTATTCTATATCATGTTATAAGTTAAAGGAATCTTGTATTTTAATCCCTTATTATTGTAGATGGTAGAACAGAAAGGAATTTATTGAGTTTCGGTTCACATCCTTCATTTAATTTTTTTAAATTGGGAGCAACAATGTATGCAAAACAGCCAGCATAGCTTATATTTCGGTTCACATTCTAATATTTTCATCTGAGTTATATGGGTTGATCCCATTTGTTTCTGGTAAATCTATGCAAGACAGCCAGCATAACTTATATTTTCATATCTTTTCCCCGCAGTTTATGGCCGGACTAGGATTCCCTGACATTCAAGCTCAATCCTACCATGAAACAGAGGTAAATAATTGTTTTTATGCCAGCTACAGAATCCTTCTTGTTACCTACGCTATTATTGCTGGTTCTGGCTCCCTAGGGTGTCCGTTCTTTTATAATATAAATTGCTGTGTAGCAGGAAGACAACTGAATGTTACTAGAGTTGTTTGTGCATTGTTCTTAAAAAGTTCCTGGGTTTTCTGTTACAAATTTTAAATATCGTTATCAAAGACACTTCATTAATCTATAATTATTTTACTTACAAAGGGAAAACACAACAAATATTCTTACTATTTTCCTTCTTCTCATCAAACATTTTAGGTTCAGGATATCAAGTTTATGTACAAGAGGAAAGGTGGAAATGGGAAAAAAAATCTAAGTCATAATGAGTGGTGCCAAACTGTTTTGTCTCAACCTGATGTAATATCAATGTCATTCATACCAATTACATCTCTACTTGGTGGAATAAATGGGAGCGGATATTTAACTCATGCCATAAACCTCTATTTACGATGTAAGCTACTAAGCATGACTCCTTTAGTCATTTACTTATTTACATTTGGTTTCAAAGCCTATGCTGCGGCTTTATAGACTTTTTAAAGCCTACTTGTTTGGATGGAGACTTTTTAGGGGAGGACTTTGGTTGGAGGGCTAAGTCTCTATTTTGAAATATATATTTTAAATAGATTCAAAGGACGTTATAAATGATCATATAATACTTCAATCACATTTAATTTATTTTTAAACATATTTTATAGTGTCCTTAATTTAATAAAGAAAAGTAAGTCTTCCCCTCCAAAACCCTGCATCCAAACATAAACTCACAGGTTCTTGGTTTAGTAACATTGTATAAACATGCAAAGAGACTTCAATTAAAACGAGTTCAGTTAAAATGCAATTATTGTCAGTTCCACTGTTATGTTATGTAACATCATTATTACCAACATACCACTGAAAAATTACATGTCCTTGTAATAGCTATTGTTCTGCAATTTATAAGTTAAAATGAAAGTGCTCAATGAGTTTAGGCTTCACCCCTCCACTCCTTTACATAGTTTGACAGTGGCCAAATGATGTTGTAGCTGTAGTTTTCTATGTTATTGAAAGCAGTCTATGATAATGTATACGCTATAATTGTAATTTTTAGTCCTTTCACTAGTTATAAAAAATGCATGCAAGATATAAAAATCGCTCACTGTAACTTCTAACTGCAGATAAGCCATCAATTGAAGAGCTGCATCAATTTTTGGAGTTCCAGCTTCCAAGGCAATGGGCCCCTGTATTTGGTGAACTTGCCGTTGGTCCTGATAGAAAGTCACAGAGTTCTTCATCTTTACAATTCAGTTTTATGGGTCCTAAGCTCTATGTAAACACAACACCGGTAATGCTGCTTGTTTTATGCAGAACTTTTTTTTATCCAATTGCCTTGTTTTTATCTTTGGTTCTGTCACAAACCAACTACTAGAACCCCGTGCTAGCGTGCTTGTCTCATTAATCATTTTCACATCTTTGTGTACTAAAATAAATTTCAGAACAAAGCCTTTATTTTCATATAAAACAGTTCAATTTTAGTGACTACAGTATATTTTATGTTTCTGAGAGCTGTACGTCATCCTTGCATCATATATACATCTCTACTAAATAACCCTAAGTTTTGACTGAAAATCTTTTCGTCGGGAGCTGTTTAGTGTTTATGAGATAAATTTTGTTGGTAATACTCAATACTCATTAGTTGTATTAATGAAGTCACTTGGTCTTATTTTCTTTATTTAGTCATTCAAATTCAAAACAGTGCATTGTTAGATCTTCTGTGCGTTACACATGTGGCGATTTATTTGGACTGACCTCAAACTTCTTACAGGTTGATGTAGGGATGAAGCCTGTGACAGGCCTTCGATTGTATTTGGAAGGAAAGAAAAGTAATTGTTTGGCAATCCATTTACAGCACCTTTCCACCCTCCCCAAGACATTCCAACTTGAGAACAACGCTAATGGAAATGTAGCTGATGCCGCTGCAGAGCGTAAATACTATGAAAAGGTCCAGTGGAAGAGTTTTTCTCATATTTGCACGGCTCCTGTTGAATCCTACGACGACAATACTGTTGTGACTGGTGCTCACTTCGAAGTGGGAGAAACTGGTATGAAAAAAGTTCTCTTCCTAAGACTTCATTTCCGTAAAGTTACCAATGCAACCCGTGTGAGAGCACCAGAATGGGATGGTTCACCTGGCTTGACCCAGAAATCTGGAATGATCTCAACCTATATCAGCGCTCGGTTTTCAGGTCCACAAAAACCACCGCCACCACAGCCATCAGAAGTAAATGTGAACTCTGCTTTATACCCTGGTGGGCCTCCTGTGCCTGCTCAGTCGCCTAAACTTCTGAGGTTTGTCGACACAACAGAAATGACAAGAGGACCACAAGATTTGCCTGGCTACTGGGTTGTGTCTGGGGCAAGGCTTTATGTGGAGAGGGGTAAAATATCACTTAAAGTAAAATATTCTCTTTTAACCGTGATTTTGCCAGATGAAGAGACAGCAAGTTATTGAAACTATTGAATGTGGAAGAGGTGGAAGATGAATTCTCATCAGATTAAGTAGTTCAATGAGATGTGCGTGTGTAAATAATAGTGTCTGATTCTTTTCTATTGTACATTTGCTCTATTCATTATAGGTGTTACTATTTGATGTTGTCATTATTATTTGTGTATACCTACACAACAAATCTTTTGGGAGAATTCCTTGATGTAGTTTTGAGAAAAGCTTGTGTGATCAATCATGCTCCTTAGTTTTTTGTTCTGTATGTTTATGAATGTATTTTTGTATTGGTGACTTCTTGCATGCAGACAATGAAAAAGGGCTTTAATTTCAACTCTACTCTACTCTACTTCTTGCATGTGTCTGTAGTTGATTCTTCTCAAAGCCTTTTAGTGATTTTTTTTTTTTTGAAAAACTAACATCCAACTAATACGACCTGTGTCCCTTTCTATAAGCTTCCTTTGCAATTTTAATATGTGTATATATTAATTAAAGGGTTTTGCTATAAGACACCCACCTTCAAATTAGAAGGTGTCTGTTAGCAAGCTACACCTTTGCTAGTTGACAAAAATATTTAACTTTTTTCTTAAACAACCAAAAAAGGAGGGGCATGACTGTAATTAATTAATATTTATTAAAAAAAACTAAAATTCCAATTTTTGCTTCTTTGTCCAATTGGTCAGCAATGCATATTGCTATTTTTGGTTGAACAAATTTTGGTCAGGTGAATCATCCTCTTCTTTACCTATTCTAGAAGCTCTTAAATAGCCAATAGAATTGAAAGATTAAATCTTTGCGGCGGTTAAAATTTTCTAAATTATTTTAAATTTAAAAATTAGTTTAAGGAATGAAACAAATCTAAAAAAATTGCAAGTAGCTCAGAAACATTATTTCCGGCAACAACAACAAAGAAGCTAAAGTGATTTTTTTTTTATCAAAACAATAAGTCTTCATTTTTTTATCAACCCATTGGTCATTCATTACGGAGAGGCCTGATAAAAAAAAAATGGAAATTGAATGATGAAGAAAAATAAAATCAATTTTTGCTCTGATAAAAAAAAATTAGTTTAAATGAAGAAAAAAAAAAATTGGTTCAAAGAAGAAGATCTCATGACCTTCAACTAGAAAATTGGGATTTTTGTTTTTTATAATTATATGTTAATTACGGTAATACCCCTCCTTGTTTAAGAAAAAAGTTAGATATTTTTGTCAACTAGCAAAGGTGTAGCTTGCTAAAAGACACCTTCTAATTTGAAGGTGGGTGTCTTATAGCAAAACCCTTAATTAAAATGTATATAAATGTTTTTAAAATATTGCATTTACCTATTTCGATATCTACTTCAAGTCCTGCCTGTCTTCAGCATTGTGATTATAGCAGTAATAGTTTTCAAAACATTGTAAAAAATAAAAATATCTTATGATATTGGTCAACCAAAGACGCAATGATTGACCAGTGTGTCTTGCTTGTGGTTTGAACAAGTAATTATGCGTAGGATATAATTGACTCAAACGTCAAATGCAATAGTAGATCACGGATGGTTCCTAAAGGAAAACATTTCCTGCCGTAACTGTCGCAGATATAGCTCTGAACCGTTCGATCTGAATGAACAATTAAGATTAATTTACTGCATAAGTTATCTGAACCGTCCATCTCAAATGAACAACGCAGATTTATTACTGCGTGAAACGTGATAATTGAACTGCAGGCAAGGCAATCCTGGTCTGGTTCCGAAAAGATATACACGATCGGTCGATGTAAATTAATTTTACATTTACATTCAGTGAAAATCCACTAATCCACTAATTTGCCATATTATTCCACTTTTGATTGTTTTAAAATTTATCTTTTGACATGAAAAAAATAGTTGTTTTTGTGTTGAATGTCTGTGTAAAATTAATTTAAATTGACAATATATGTTTATTAAACTCATAATCCGAGTTTACCTGTGGTGCATAATTATTAAATCTTAAATTGGTTAATATATGTATGAATATAATGACCCTCATATTATATGAACAATTTTTATCTATCTTCAATCCAATAATTATGCTTATTAAGACTGGAAGAATTTATTTATTTATAAAAACATAAAAGAATGCTAGTATTTTTATATATTATCTCATTGACATCTATATAGCATCAAATCAAAGCCATCATCAATCTATTTTCTTTATCCACAGTATTTCTATGTATTATCCCATTGACAAGAACTACTTGCTACCTATCACAGGATAACAAAAAAAAATGTAGTTACAAAGACTTTGAATTGTCAATAGGTATAGGCAAAGAGAAACAAACCAATAATTATATAATACATGCAATGCAGAACTACTATGATAGGTACCAAATCCTCATTGTCTATACACTCCAAGAATCAAAAAACTGAATCCACTCAGCTACAATAGAAGTCGACACTGCAGTCGCATTGATCCAGGCAAGAAAGCCTATGGCCTCAACAACCTCCGTGGTAAAGACGATATGTACATTATGATACGATACAACATTTCACCAAAACCAAGCTCCTAATGAAGCTAAGGAATCCGAGATGCCAGAAGATCTGCCAAAATCTGACATCCAACGCTTGCAGTATGAATATGGTTGTATATTTACACAGAGAAAGAACATTCTTAAGAATAGTTGCGCATATTATCTGACCACATTTACTCTGTCAATCACATCCAATGCTCTCTTTTTGTCAATACCAAAATCAATCACAGGAACCTTAGAGCAAATTCTGTTATAAGACAATTCCTTGTTTCTACTTGTTGAGTAACTGTTACTTTTAATCAGTTTGCTGTTATCTGTCAACGCCGTTTTCACACTGTCAAAGTCCAAGCTTTTACTTTTATTCATCCCTCTAACAGGAATTTTGTTACTTACATCTTTCAGCATGATCTGCTCGTCTGTTGTTAGCAATGGCGATACGACATTTGTAGATTGTTGATTTGTTTTTTGCAGGACAGTGCCAACGGGAGACTTGATGGCAGACTTTAATTCTCCAACATCACTCCCGGCTTTACTTTTGACTGCCAATCGGTGAAGCCACAAGAGAAGTTCAAGAATATAGTTTTCTACTTTTTCTTTATCTGCATGGTGAAATGTTTCAATTCGCATTACATCATTCTTCGCGGTTTTCTTATTTAGATCAGAACTGCAAGAATCAAACAAGGATTTTAAAAAGAAAGTTGGGACAAAAAAGAAGATAAGTGGAAAAAAGAAAAAAGTAAGTGTAGTAGATGCAACATATTGTTACTTAGTACTTACCCAGTGCTTGCCCACTCCCCAACCCAACCAAAACCATGATGTGCTCTGAATCAATTTTAGCGCAACCAAACAAAAGAAAAAGAATAAACAGTTAGTTTATATAGTAAGTAAATAAACCAATGATCGAATGTAATCACATGTGTCGGTGTTGGACACCAGACATGTCTTCAATCGGGAGTGTCAGTGCCACATAGTATTTTTTGTGTGTGCGTGAGCGCTACATAGCGTGTGTGTGTGTGTGTGTGTGTGCTACATAGTATTTGGACATCTTACTTGGCTGTGTTTGTAGCAATCGGAACCAACCAATGCAAAGTTTTCTCCATCTCCTGTTTAATATTTGCTACAGTGAGCTGCAGGAAACAGACAGCAAACACATGTAAAAAACACAAACACAACAAAAGTAAAAATAAAATAATATACAACATTTTCTGCATTGGTTGAAAGTGGAAAACTGAACAGCTGAAAAGAAATATCTAAAATCATTTTCCTTGACATTCAGATTAAACATGCTGCTGTTGCAGTGTGCTAAAATCTACGAAGGTCGTAAATCTTATGGATTAGTGTTACTTTCTTTGGTAGCCCTTTTTGACTATTTTGAAAGTTGGTACATTCTACAGTTATAGGAGACAAATGTTGAATAATACTGGATTTATATGTCATGTAGACATGTACCATGCAGTTTCTGTTTGCTATTTTGGAAATACAACGGAAATTGTCAAATTTTCAATTAAAATATAATCTTGTTTTGGAAAATGATTTTGTTGAAATAAGTTGTGATGGTTTTGTGGCTTATTTTGCGTTAACATTGTCTGGCTACCTGTAATGAATTGAGATAGGAACGTATAGACTTGTAAACTTTTGCCCTCTAATCGAGTGTCCGCTAGACACAATGTGTGACCTTAAGAATTTCCATATTGTCTCCGTCTAAACCACTATGTTCTCATTTTAAACATTTGTAAGAATCGATAGATGAGAACATACCTCTTCTGCAACATGAAACGTAGGTAATTTGGAACGCAAAGTTAATTTTATATTAGGAGGTAAGCCCTGATATAATGTGTCCCTTGTATTTGCAGGCATAGAACCGGATCTAGCTACCTGATAAAATTACCACAAGCTTAGAACAGTATTTTTTTAGCGCATAAGCTAAACCACACATGACAGTTGACAGACATTTTTTAAAACCTATTAACAAGTATAGTCGCACAAGATAGTCTCTGTTAGAATATAAGAAAATATCTTTGATATTATATTAGAATATCTTAATCTTATGATAGTCTGATATATACCATGAGCTCTAAAGTGATTCAGGCACAAACAAATCATATGCCAATCATCAAATGACCAATAATAAATGTACAACCTGATCAAAGCTCAATAGTCTTGAATCAAATAAGTAGTGACCTAGTTCCCTATTCCATTTAAGTAATTTTTTTAATTAAGAGATACTGATAAAGAACACTGTTAGCACTTATCGTGTTATGAAATAATTACAATGAAAAAGAAATACTTACTAGAGTATCCATTTGGAGCACTATATTTGCATAATGCAAAGAGAGGCCTGCAGGACCCAATCTTTGGCGATTGCTTTTGGATTGAATAAATGGTTTACGTCCATCTGCAGATATCCATGGATAGCATCGTTGCAGTTATGAAGCAAAATACAACTTTCATATGACCGAGACTAGAAGAAAGTAATAAAACAAGTGAAGTAAAATCTCGATGCCTTTAGTAGGTCATACCGTCACTGCCAAAGGCTTTATTTATCTCCAAATGCAAAAAGTGAACTATGTCTACAAGCTTCTCCATAACCTGTAATTCATTAGATTATGAGTTATACTCTTATCTCTCAATTCTCAAGTATGTGATGCTAAAAATGAATCGACCTCTGCAAATAAAAACATCTTTAGAGTTTATGTACTACAGTAGTACAGTACTACTTCCAGCATTATACATGGATAGAATACGAAGAAAGTATAAAACATATAGATTACCTCCTCCAAACTTCTGGACCATAGCGACTTCTTCTTCAAATGCTTAACGTGCTTCTTTTGACTTCTAAGTTCTGCCTTCAAGATTGAAAGGCTGTCACCTATATGATGAAGAAGAGTCCAACAAATTCAGAAATCAGTGCAGTTTTTGTGGATCTAAAACCATGGAATCAATAAGTTTAATACATACTCTCTACCCTCTAAATGCTTATTCTATAAAAAAATTACAATACCAGATTAATATTCTTTTTTGAATTAGAACTCTTTCAAAATTTGGATTTTAATATTGTTGTCAATTATTACTTCCAGAAACAAGAGTTGCATGTTACGTGAAGGGAATTATTATTCGATTACTTACCGCTATGAGCTGCACTTGGATTGTCCTCCTCGTCACGCTTATGCTGATAATCTTGAGCAAATCTATCCAAAGCATGTAACTCGTGGTATAATTCCTGAGGCCATCGAATGATAAAGTTGAATACAATCCAAATGGAAACAAAATCACTGGATATAGATATTTTATGAAGATATTGATTGTCCAGAAGAAACTAAAATACATTTTTTCATCTTCAAAAGTAACTGAATATCTGGAGCAATTGTAAATATTTGTTTAGCAAAGGAATACACTCACCGCCGTATGTTGAACTAAACTCATCAAATGCTGCATTAATAATTCTGCCTCCTCCTTTGTTTGTCTTTGAGAATTAAGTTCTCTGCTAATTCTAAAATTTTCAACAAAAATACTAGTCAGAACAAAAATAGTCGGCTATTTTCCCCTGCAATGCAAGGCTAAAGTCTAGACAAATTGAGTGAATACAATTTATATTACTTCTCAAAGTATCGATCCAAGTTGTGCCACTGAGGATCCTTTGAACGATTTCCAAAACGTATCACCTCATCAGAAAACACTTTCAATTCATCCCTGGAAACATAACCAAAAACCATAGCCGGTTGGCATTTCATAGAGTCATGATAATCTAAAACATTTGAAATTTAGCTTGTTAATGGAACAGAAGCACCTTCCATTACCTCTTGTCTGCAGCAACAATCCTTAGAAGTTCGTCCATATCCTTTGATACTAAATCTTGAATACCTTCTAACTTAAGCACTTCTTCTTTCAAATGTTTAATATTTTTTGTCGAAAGAGATTCCATGAGTGTAAAACCCTTGACAATAGTGTTTGCAACCTCAAATGCTAAAATACCAACTTCATTCCCCTTTGTTACAGCTCCATATGCAAAGCCGCCACCAGAATTTAAATTTGTCATACTACTCCCAAGTGTGTCCAGAACATCAACCGCTTTCCCGAATCCTTTAGTGCCAGCTCTGCCTAGGCGTGAACTCACCTCTGAGACCTGAAATAGAAAGACCTTAGTCTTCATTTTTCTCATTATTCAACTTATCCCCTTTCACTTAGTTCAAACATTACTTCCTCATGGATCACACTGTGTTTCTTTCCCCGCATTGGACAAAGATCACTCTCAATTTGAAATGAGGATTGAGCAGAAAAATGTAACAGGTGGTTGTGGAATAAAATTTAAAAGATGCAATTTTAGAACAACTCCCTCTATCTAACTTCTAACCAAACCCAATCCATCACTAATTGCAACGTGTTTCACGATTCATCAACATACCTTATTTGTCTAAGATTACTAATTGATTGAAGACCTTGTCTGAATAAACAATTTAATTAAGCACTCATTGCCTAAACGCTTATCATATAAGTGTTTGTGTATAAGTTGTTTTTATAACAAAAGATAAAAAAGTAAAATTGTTTTCATATAAGCTACTACTATAATCAGTTTTGAATCTTTTGATATGCTAGCATTGAGAGCTTGTGGAAATAAATTGAACAATTTATGGACATGTTACCATAAAATCTTCCAAACACAACTATTTATGCCAGCAGATAAACTCAAATAAGTCAATCTAAACATCCCTAAATTCAGAGATTGAACACATAATCAGAATGCTATAAAACAAACAAAAGAAGGGTGTGTGTGTGTAATCATAAATTAACCAACCTACCTTAGCAACAGCAGCTTGCCTTGATCTTACTGACCTAGACTTATGTGAAAAAGAATCAGCATAGCGTGGAATTCCATCATAGAAATCATCATGACTAGTTCCAGAAGCAATAGCAGCAGCAACAGCTTCTTCCTCCTTTTTCTTATCAATTCCCTCCTTTGCACTTGTCAAATCACTAGTATGCTTATGATTATTCTTATTACCACCACCAACACCAGATTTATGATTATCACCATAATGTTCTTTCTTTTTAGCAAACACCTTGTCACTTTTTGTAGACTTAGAACAAAGACCCCCCATATCAAAAATTCAATCTTTTTATTAAAAAATCAATCTTTAAGCAAAAAAGAATAATAAGAACAAAAGAAAACTTGAGTAGTAGCTCAGTTCTTTCTTCCAAATCAATGACCAATATCAAAAAAGAACACCCTTTTATTTAATGAAACAAAATAGTAATAAAGTGGTAACTTAAAGAAGCAAGAATAGGTTGAAATTTTTGGTTAATACTATGAAAGAAGGGAGGTTGAAAATTAGGGAAGAAAAAGTCCACACTCAAAAAATGATTATGAATATAATAAGAAAAATGCTAAAGTTATTTTCAATGTTTTAATGATGTGAAAAGTTATTCTCTCTCATCATTAACTTTATCATTTGTTTCCGTTTTTAGTATGCTTAACTAGTGCCCCTACCCCAGGGCACATTTTAGCATGACCCGTATAATAATGACGGAATAGAGGAAAGGAAAAT
Source organism: Trifolium pratense (assembly GCF_020283565.1). Taxonomy (NCBI): domain Eukaryota; kingdom Viridiplantae; phylum Streptophyta; class Magnoliopsida; order Fabales; family Fabaceae; genus Trifolium; species Trifolium pratense. The sequence continues at coordinate 7,339,026 of NC_060061.1, forward strand.
CATGGTTTTTTATTTTAATGTTTAATGTTTATGTTATGACAATCAAAGAGACATAAGGCGGCGATTGTGGTAGGTCAAAGGTAAGCAAGAAGAAGCAACCAAACGCTGATTATTGCCAACACGGCAAGTGTGGTCATTGTTCAACCTTCTCCGCGGCTGACCAAACAACAACTATTTGCGTATAACATCTGCTATGTACTTTTATCCATTACTACTATTTTGACCTCTTTTAAATAGTCCATTTTAATATGGACAAAACACCAATCAATCAAAGATTCTAAATTGTACCTAAATCAACTCTATAAAATCGGTCTGTAAGGTGAGAATTATCTCAACTTTATAAATATATATTTATATTATCTTGCAACCGATGTATAACTTCTTAACATTCCCTCGTGTCGTGCACTACTAGACTCGGTTTGGGACGCGGATAAACGGTGGATGATCCGATCAGAACCTGATAGCATGTGGTCCAGTGGATCGTGAAGGAGACTCTAATATATGTGTTTATAAAGTAGAATCAAATCCTCAAAGCCGGTTTTGTAGGGTTGAACTATATCTAACTCTAAATTCTAAGATGTCGAAGTTCGAATTTCGGACACCCCACTTATTGACATTAAAAGTTGAATTACTAGTCACTAAATAAATTATGTCACAAAAAAAAAGTTTTGCTCTCTCCAAAATCATTTTTTTAATAATATATAGAATCATATTTTTATTTTTTTTCAATTTTTAGTCTTATTAAAATTTAATAATAATTTTAGTCTTCTATAATAATATTATAGTTTGTAAGAATAGTTTCTATTTTGAACTTCTTTACAAAAGATCGATACTTTTAGTCTTTTAAAATAGTCCCCATAAAACAGAAATAGGGACTAAAAGTCAATAGTTTTTTTTTTATTTTTTTTAGATAAGTAAAATGAGTAATTCATTATAAGTAACATTTTTTACCGATTATGAACTATAGGAAGTCAATAATTTTGTTTAAAAGTTCTATTTATATAACCTTATTATTTAACAGTTGAGACACATGCAGATCTAGTGTGACAATCTCGGAATGATGTGTGTCACCAAAATATTTTGATTATGTTTTTTTTTCCTGTATTGAGGAGTAATTGAGATGTAAGATATCTATCCCTATATATATATATATATATATATATATATATATATATATATATATATATATATAGTGTGGAATTTTCATAATATTAATAATACCATTGATTTTTTTTAGCATAAATTTTTTTTTATTAACAAACTCACAATAACACAAGACATATTTTTTTTAATATAAATTTACATAATACTCCCTTCGTCGCAAATCATAAGGGAAAAAATCTCATTTTTTTTGTCCCAAATTATACGGAAAAAACCATTTTCAAGAATGTTTTTTTTCCTAATCTCATAAAATTAAATGCAAATTGCATTTAATTTTCTCTTTCTCCCATTTTCTCAATAAACAACAACCAATAAAAATTGCTTTTATATCTTTTCATACAACTAATTTCAAGGAAAACCCACAAAAACATAGTATATCAAATTATCATATTTTATTTTTTGTTAATAAGTGTGATTTTTATTTTTCCCTTATAATTCGGGACAGAGAAAATATAAAATATGGATCTTTCCGCGCCTGTCTGACCGATAATTTACCGTACAGTGTGTTTGTTTAGCTAGATTTACAAAAGAGAGAAATAAGAAAGAGAGAGATAGCAAAGAAATTAGTTATTTCTATGGTTTGGATGAGAAGAGAAACAAGGAAAGAGATAAATATAATGGTTAGTAAGTGCAAAAAATAAATCTCTCCATATTAGGAGAGATTTGTGTGATAAAAAGTGAAATAAACAATTTTACAACAATACCCTCATAAGTGAAATAAACAATTTTACAACAATACCCTCATTCAACTAGTTTATTTTCTTGTAAAAAAAGATAAATTTGTTATTTTCTCATTTTTATTAATTTCTCTCTTCTCACTTTTCTATTCATCCAAATCATATAAAATTTCTATCAATTTCTTTTTTATCTCTCTTATTTCTTTCTTATCTCTTTGCATCCAAACATATAGTGGTAATGTTTTTGCACTTTTATAAAATAAATAAATGGCGGAAAGCACTATGCATGCTTGCGGCTCCCTCAAACATGAGCTTAGGTAACTCAAAAGAAAAAGCATTGGTTCCCATTTTCTGAATCTTGACAAATGTGGATTTGATTTTTTGCGGTGGGAACGATTGACCATTCCCGTGTGTAACCAAAAGCTCATACTTATTGGGATTTTCCTTCTAGATACACTCCCTCCAATCCAACTCCATAACACAAAGTAGTTAAGCCCCAAAATATTGTCACCAAACTTTTAATGTAACCAACTATTCTTAGGTTAATTGCTGTGAACGGGTAGAATATAATTATTCGAAGGATCATCCTAACCAGTGTCCCGGGGCACTAGTTAAGGAACTAAAGAGGGAAAGAAAAGAAAAAAATTGCATTGAAAAAATAAAAATTTAAACTTTTAAGATGTTGACTTCACAAGTTTCAAGATAATATTACTATTTTTAGTTACCTTAACCAGTATCCCGGGACACCGATTAGCATTTTCTTTATTCAAATGGTGAAAAATGTGGTTGAGTATGATGGTTATGAGCTTTGGGAACGGAGGAAATGATATCTATGATGGTTATGATCAAGTGATTGAAATTTAGTTAATTAAAGAACTTCGTCAAATGATGAACCGTTTGAAAGAACTGAATAATTTTTTAGTTGAATAATTTTTAATTAGACTTAATTTTTCTTCCGGTCACATTATGAATTACTATAGTATCTTCTCCTAAAATAAGTGGTTACAATTTTATTTTATTTTTAAATATAAATAGTATACAATACTACTACTATAGGTATTCATTTTTTTTTTTTATAGAATAAGTATTTCATTTTGACTAAATTGCATTTTTGGCTTTCTAACTTTCGCAAACTTGTGATTTTTGCCTCTTAACTTTCATAATAGCATTTTTTACCCTTTAACTTTCATAAATCTTAAGTTTATAAAAGTTAGGGGGTTAAAAATGCTATTTTAAAAATTAAGAGGCCAAAATTACAAATTTGTGAAAATTAAAGTGTTAAAAATGCAATTTAACCTTTCATTTTTTTTAATATAATAAAGGAGTATTTTGTGAACAACTTATTCCCGGTTTTGAATATAAACAACAAAAAATTAAAGCTTTTTAAGTTCAAACATATTTTATTCAATAATTTTTTTTTTACTTATATTTAAAATCAGATTGAGTGCCAACAAATTAAATAGTGCTACTCCCTCCGTCCCATTTTAAATGATCTTTTTTTACTTTAATTTGTCCCAAAATAAATGACATATACAACTTTCAAAGCCATTTTTCCAATTTTACCCTTTATATGGGCCCCTGTTTATGTGTGGCATACTCAACCAATTTAATCATTACTACTAATAATGAAAAAAGTAAGGAGATTTAGTAATTGTACAACTCTCTCTTTTAGTTATGCACTTTTCTTAAAGTGCGTGAAATTGTCAAAAAAAAAAAAGAAAAAAGTTTTAGTGGCAATTAGCAAATTCTACGTAACAAAGAGAAGGGGCAGCATTTAAATTGGGGGGAAATTGAAAATCTAGAAGGCTGTCCTATTGAATGCTAGGTGAGGTCAACCAATTATGGCAATGATTACTCAGTCCTGAGAATGGAGGAGCAAGCAACTAGCCACCGTATGACTGTTAACAAATTTATAAGTTATAGACTTTTTTTTTTTTTTTTTTTGTTTATGACGGCTATAGAAAGATGAAAATAACATCAAACTAATTTTAGGTGAGATAGATAACTCAACTGATTTAAGCTAAGGGTTAAAATAATTAAAAGTTCTGAATTTAAATCATGATGAGAGTTACAGTATATTTGATAAATTATAATAAAATAAAAACGAACTCAATCAATCCGTTCTAATAACTACTTAGAGTTAGAAGAACAAACACATTAAAAACACCAAAACAAAATTGACCAACAATAAAAAAACACACCACTTTTTTTTTTTTTGATAAGAAAAACACACCACTTTTTGTCAAGGTATTCCAAATTAAATATTGAGCATTACAACTTCTATGACGGATAATTACATGAAAATTGCCTTTGTGATGCCCGCATTGCTCCCAAGCTTCTCAAAAATATAATTTTATCCTCATAATTTTTTGGAAGATAACTTCTAAACTCCCTTAATTTCGGATTCTATGTTCTGAATGATATCAATATAGTACAAAATCAGTAAATCATGTGTGTAGTTACATTTTTTGAGTTTGAAATACTCCGGTAGATAACTTTTGAAATCGCTAAGTTTCGGATGGTATCTTCCGATATAAACTTATATAGGCCAAGACCAAAAAACAGTGCTCAATTACATTTTTTAACATTTAAACTCAAAGTTAGACTAGTTAAGGCACAATATATTGAGAATACACCTATTATACACTTCATTTTTCTTTCCTTGTACATAAAATGCATTTCATATCAACTGCTTGAATTTTTTTAGAAAATTCAGGTATTGGTATGCTTCAAAAATTATCTTCTAAATAAGTTTTGCACTCTGTCATAAACAATATCTTTTCAGAAGTTATGTTACAAAATCCTTCATATTCGGTTCGTAACTTCAAAAACCCATAAAAAATTTAAAAAAGAAAAATCTCCTATTTTGGTAAATTTTGGAAGTTACCTTTTTTGAAACCTTGCATGTTCGGATTTTAACTTTCGAACAACACTGAACGGTAATTTCGAACATTTGAATGAAGCTAGAACAGATTTTAAATTTACATTGATACTTTTAAATCTATTTTTGATATGTTTGATGAAGTTAGTTTTGGGAGGCATTCTTCTATGGGCACAATCACAAATTAATTAGCATTTGCCTAATCGGATCTTGCTAACGAGTGCCCTCGGGGCACTCTTTAAGCATTTCATTTAAAGAAACTTTTTATTCAAAAAGTTAAACACTACAATTTTCAATGTGTTGATTTTACGTATTTCCATAAAAATTCTATAAAATACTACTATAAAAATTCTATAAAAAAATAATAATATAATCACGTCAATCAATATCATTTTTTATTTTTTTTCTTCTTTATTTGAGTGTGTCTAACTATGAAGTTTTGGGCATCTTCTTAAGTTAGTTTTTGGGCACCTACAAGGGGGAGAGAATAAGTGACCCACCAATTAGTCCTATATGCCATACAAGGCCCAAATAGGATTTGAATGGAGGAAATATTTCAATTTTTTTTATACAATAAAATGACAGAGCCATCATAAACCCACACACACATAAGTGAGCGAGTCGGGGTTTGAAACTAGGTCATGGAGTAATTATGATTAATAGATAAAATAATTTTATTTTATAACAAACAATATAAGAAATACAGCATTAAAAAATTCACATAAGATCAGTAACCGCATTTTATATCTCACTCTTGGACACATAATTTCACGAAATAGATCTCCTCTAATTGCGAAGTCTCAATTGTCTGATGTGAACGAATGACTAAAATTGGTTTAGTAATATAAAAACATATCCACTGTTCAATCTTAAATAAACGATCAAGATTAATTAATGTGTATAACCTCGCGATAGTACTACACCAGCAGCACATCTAAATCCATAATTTCATTTCATTTCATTTCTATTGGACAATCAATATAGGAGCCAAAATAGGAACGGCTGCCGGTGTAAAATGATTAGCAGACACAAAAACCACGTACAGACACACACATCACCAAAAGCGCCAAACTTTAACACTACCAACAACAAAAAGGTACTCCTACGTACACTGTAGTACTAAATTAAAGATAAAAAAAACTTTTTTGTTTCTTTTTTGTGACCAAAATAGAAGCTTATTATTATTGTTAAGAAAAAAACCGTGTGTTCTGTTCTGCCTCCGTTAGAAGTTTGAAACAGAACAACGACCAACTTCATCATCCGTACAAAATTCTAATCTAGGGTTTCCATTTCACATGACTTCAATTTTCCATTCATCAATTCAACAGTCTTCTTCTCTCACCATCATCAATATCCTTGTTTGAAATGAGCTCCAGCAATTTAACTGGCTTCGTGTTGGCAGTGATTTCCAGTGCTTTCATTGGTTCCAGCTTCATCATCAAGAAAAAGGGTCTTCAACTTGCAAGAGTCAACGGCCCTTCTGCAAGTAAGAACCATTCCCCTTTTTCTTGATTCATTTTACTAATAAATAATAATTATGACCCAAAATTAAAAATTCAATTTTTGACAATGTTCATGGTTGTGTACTTGTGTTTTTGTATTATGATTTTAAGGTGTTGGTGGGTATGGTTATTTGCTTCAACCTCTCTGGTGGGTCGGAATGGTTACCAGTAAGTGTTTATGTTTCAATTTTTCACCATTTTTGTTTTTTTTTTGTTTTGTTTTTGATCATCTATTACTTGAATTGATTTGAACATTTTGTTTTAGTGATTGTTGGAGAGATAGCGAATTTCATAGCATACATTTACGCTCCTGCTGTGCTTGTTACTCCATTAGGTGCTTTGAGTATTATTGTTAGGTAAACTTTCATTCCTATTTCTATTCCATTTTGAGTTTAATTGATATACAAGGTTTGTGTAATTTAAGGATTCATTGTAATGTTTACTTTATTTTTTCCTTTTTACTAAATTAGTAGCTTTTTAGTTACTTGTTGAGCTAACAGTTTATGTGGAATTGGATAGTGCTGTTTTGGCACATTTCCTCTTGAAGGAAAAGCTACTGAAAATGGGCATGTTGGGGTGTCTTATATGCATTCTAGGATCCACTATTATTGTACTCCATGCACCGCAAGAGATGTCGCTTAGTTCTGTACAACAGATATGGAAATTGGCCATTCAACCTGGTATTTTTCTATTTTGTCATAATGCATTGTGACTATATGATTCGTGTAGTTTTCTTGATTATTGTTTTTGTTTTTGGTCTGCAGCATTTCTCATGTACACGGCCTCTGCAATTGCCATAACATTGTTCTTGGTTTTGTATTGCGCTCCTCGCTATGGCCAAACTAATATTTTGGTTTATATCGGAATTTGCTCTATAATTGGGTCTTTGACCGTAAGTGACTCTACTTAGTTTCGATATTCTTGTATGCTCTAAGTCTCTAACTTCTAATTGCTGACTAAATTTTATGGCAAACCCAACCATTTGTTTCTCAGGTTATGAGTGTAAAAGCAATTGGCATTGCCATAAAGCTTACATTAGAAGGTGCAAACCAGATTTTCTATTTTCAGACATGGATATTTACAATGGTTGCTATCACCTGTATCATTGTCCAACTTAATTACCTTAATATGGTCAGTATCGCTTATTTTATTGTTAACATAATTTTAGAATTAAGTTTTACAAGTGTCATTCTGGCTATGGTGAAACTTATTGCTGAAAACTATGCTAACCCTGCATTATTGTTTCATATTATTTTATTTTTTTTCGTCAAGAGAAGATATACACATTTATGTATGCAGACTGCTCATGAAAATTTGATGTGATTTGTTTTTATTCTTACTGGTTTGTTTGCTATTATGTATATCATTCAATTATGTATAATGCGGGGGATAATATTTCACGTCTTGTTTAATAATTTTTGGTTACTAACTATTATCATGATTGTATTTTGTTTTCTTTGCAATTCTTTTTACTCCATGTATCCATTTATTTTTATGTCAAAATTTTCTTGTTATTTTATCCTGATATATATAATAACTCGAGCCCCCATTTCAAATGCATATCCCGTTTTTGCGCAACTATGTCATAATTTTCTTGTTATTTTATCCTCAACACAGCTTCTGTCATGACCAACTGTTGCACGGTTGCAGGCATTGGATAACTTTAACACAGCAGTTGTTTCTCCAATCTATTATGCATTGTTCACAGCTTTTACAATATTAGCCAGTGCAATTATGTTTAAGGTTGGTTTCTTACAGAATCATAATATGAAAATTTGTTCATCATAGGAGAGATTTTATGGTTTTTAATGATTTTTTAATTCCTGTCTGTAGGACTATTCTGGTCAAAGTATAGGCAGTGTTGTGTCAGAGCTATGTGGTTTCGTAACTATTTTATCTGGAACAATTCTATTGCATAGTACAAGAGAGCCAGATCCTCAAGACAATATAGGTAATGTGAAAGAATTGTTGCAGAACTATGCATTGTTTTCAACATATCTGGAATTCGAAAAGGTCAACATTTATAGATTACAATTTTGCATTACTTCAGTAAATTATGTAAACCTCGCATGAGGTTTCAGAAACTAATACAAACACCTCTTGTTTTAAATATTTTACCGAGGTAATCTAGATTATACTTATAAAAAACAAGAAGTAATCCTCAAAGTTTTTCTGTAGCCTCAAAGGTTTTACTAAGCTTAGGACTAGTCAAATTCTATCTGGACTTAGATGGGGGGTGTTTCTGTAGCCTCAAAGTTTTTACTAAGCTTTGGACTAGTCATTGTATTTCTCTTTCTTGTTAAAGAAGAATTAAAGAATACTCCCTCCGTCCCAAAATATAAGCAAAAAATGGTCAATGAAAGTTGATGTATTTGGTTTAAAATTTAGTCCAGATACATTCACTTTTGTTGACCTCCTTTTGCTTATATTTTGGGACGGAGTTGTATATCATTAGAAAGAGTGAAGGAAAAAAACTAGGTAGAGGATGTGAAGCCTCCTACATAAAACCCCCTGGAGTATATTCAGGGATTGACCTAGTGGTGTAGGCTTAGGACCTCAGAGTGTGTTTCTCTCAAGGTCTCATGTTAGAATCCTCCCGATGCTAACGATTCCTGTGTTGGGCTAGTCCATATATAGCTTTGCTCTGGCTTCAATTGGGTCCCCCACTAGTGGACGTGGGATTGGTCCCCTGAATTAGTCGGTCCTTGAGCTGGATACCGAGTTTCCAAAAAAGAAAGGAAGAGTATATCCAACTACTGTGGTTCAAAAATGCAAATGCATTTAAGCAGTCAAGTTCGTTGTATATCAGTAAGGGAAATTCCCCTGAAATTATTACTATGAGCTGAACACCGTAGATAAGCCAAAAAATGCAAAAGCATTCTGCAATAATCGTAAGGGTACAAAACATTCTTAAATATGTGGACATTCCTCCAGTCTCCAAATAAATTCACAAAAGAATTTCATGAACTACTACATACTCCTAATATTACAGTCTCATCGATAATGGGAAAATCTTTAAACCGTGAGGGAATATCCTGATATGTAAATAGTAGAAGCCCGGTGTTTACAGATTTTTTTGTTTACCAGAGTAAGGTAAAATGAGAAATTTCCTGTACAGACCAGGTAGTAAAAAAATTAAATTATTAAGTATAATATTTGTGCAAGAGTCATGTAATCAACAGACTAATGATTTCTTAGGGTGTTGAGACTTGACTTGAGAGTAAATACTTGAAATCATTTGCTTATCTCTAATGATCTGATTATTATTCTCCACACATACAGATTTATGCACACCATTGTCTCCAAGTGTATCATGGTATATTGGCAACAATGAATCCCGGAAACACAAGGAGGAGGATGTGTCACCGTTTAACTTAATAGCAATTATACGACAAGATCATTTCAAGTAACATGTGGCTTGAACTATAAGAAGTCTCATCTATTATATTGTGCTGTATTCATCCATTGAGCAGCTAAACATAGCATCGCACTCGATCATCATACTACGCTTGCAGAGAGGAGACAGTGCTTCCATTTTCCGGAGTCTGTTAACGGTAGTATGTGAAATGAAGGCTTAACTTGTGTGCTACTGCTAATGTTTCAAAGGGTTGATTAATCACCATATTTGCATTTTTTGTATCCCTCATTGTATTTCATATTGGTTCATCCAGCAGGACCAACACCACACATGTTTTTCTAATTTATTAATTGTTTATTTTATCTGTAAAATGAGTGGTTCCTTGTTCTGGTGTTTAGCATATGTAGAAGCTAATCCATGTATATTGATTTTTAGGAGTTATAAGGTTTGCTTTGTGGTTGGAGAAGTTATTGGTAGGATATTTTCCATGATCAGAAAACATATCAAGGTTTGAGGTCTACTAATTTGAGGAAGCAACATTTTGCTTTTTTCTTCTTCTAAATTTAAAATTTATTTTATTTTATATTATGTTTTCAGAGATACACTCCCTCCATTCTAAAATATATGAGGTTTTTAACAAAATCACACACACCAAGAAAATTAGTTGATTTAGTTATTAGTTAAAAATATTAAAGTTGTATCTACTAAAAAAATAATTAAAGTTGTCATTCTGACGGAATATTTCAGTCATTGACAAAAATAAAATTCAAATTAGTCCGTGATATTTTTATATTGATTCTCGATTTATTATAAAAGAAATATTAATTTGTCCATAATATGAAAATATCATGGACTAATTTGAATTTTATTTTTGTCAAGAACTGAATTGTCTCGTCAGAAATTTATGAGAGACTAAAATTAGCCTTCACTCTAATTTGTATCATTTTATCTAAACTATCCTTAAATTTGTATCACGATTGAAGGATCTTCATGTGGAGTACTCTAACATTTAGACGCAAACGGGAAAACTATCGTATATGATGCAAAACTTGCGAAGATTCAACACATCATGTGGCTGTAGTTTAGTGGTAAGAATTCCACGTTGTGGCCGTGGAGACCTGGGCCCAAATCCCAGCAGCCACAATTTTTCCTCTTTTTCCTCTTTTTCCCTTTACACCCTTTTATTTATTATTCTCAAAAGAAATTCATTTGATAGGCTGGGTAAACAAAGAGACTCTATTCAAAGTTAGATTCACATTATCATCACTTCAAAGAAAAACTAAACAAACCAACCAACTAATTACTCATGTAAAAAACATGAACTACAAACATGGATGATTATGTTCTTAAAACAAGAGCACCTTGTTTTATTTTTCTTTTAAAAACTTGGTATGCAGTCTAAAGATCGATGAATCCAATTCCACCGTCCACTCATAGAGTCCCATTTAACGTAAGAGCAAGATTTTATATAGACTATCCCGTGAAAATTGACACCAGAAAAAAATAAGAGCAACTTATTAAAAAGTCTCGTCTCTTTTTGTATGTTATATTGACATGATGATTTTGTCTTTCAAAAATAATTTTGACACTTTATCAATGGTGTCAATAATTAGACGCCATAGGGCTGATTTCTAGAGCAAATTGGTTTAACAAAATTTTGTTTGTTTTAGAATATCTTTTTTGATTTATTTGCACTCAAATTCAAAATAAATATTTGACTAAGTTGTGTGCTTGATAAAATTTTGGTGAACGGAATCTACAATTTCCTTGACAAAAGAGTATATTCTTTTACGAAAAATCTGATGTACGTATAGTGTACGTGTGTTTGACATTGCAAATAATTTTTAAAAATAAAATATTAGTGATGATCAAGATCCAGATTAAGATTAGCTGGAGTACTTAATATTGCTAGCGGGAATCTCTAATTAAAATACTAATCACAAGCTTATAAAAAAAAAAATACTAATCACAACTGACAATGCACATTTGCGCGTGTATAATAGTAGTATATTGGTTCATCAATATAATCAATTACTAATTAGTACTATATTTTTTTCTTTCTTGATCTAGATTAATAGCACTACTAATTTATTCAACCAAAAGATTAATACTAATTATAAAAGCTAATTAATCACGCAATTACAGATCAAAACACATCTGTTGTCAGACAAGCAAAATACTTAATTTGGCCAATGATTAGTTTGGCTAGGATTTGAATTAAGTAGAATTACTTCTTGTTTATTTTTTTAGTTACCGTGATATTGGTACGAAGTTTCTACCGCCATTAGTGATAACTAATCTATGTCGAGAACTTGTGAGGGAACCCGAGTCGGGAATAGAGCTGTGGCAAGCAATATAGATTGCCCCTTACGCTCTCTCTAAAAAAAAAGTGGGACACACAAGATGAGTTCTCCTCTCCCAACCAAATTTTCTACATACACATGAACAATATAAAAATAATACAGTAAATATTAGATAATACTAATTACCGGTAAAAAATAATTATTTTGATCGATATCTCTAAAATCTAAATGCCCAGAGCCATTGTTGCTTCCTAACATCCTCCAAAATCTCTGATTAGTATAGTCCAATTTTCATGCCCATTAAATAGTGTAAAAAGTTTTTCATTGTCATTGTATGACAATCAACCAAATGCATGAATTTATGAATATTTTGAATTATTTGACAGTTATAATTGGTTGGCAGTAAACAAATCATTTACATTGACTGAATTAAATCTAGGAGTGAGCGTCTAAGACTATGTACATGTCTCCATCCATCTCTATATTGACTCGTTTCCCATATCATGCGTGTAGAAGGCTAGTCTTAGAATTGGTATATCGAGTCTAACTCATCCTTACAAAATCAGTTTGTAAGGTGAGAATTGTCTATACTTTATAAATACTTATTCAGGCCATCTCACAATCGATGTGAGACTTCTTAACAGATAGTAGCAACCTCAAAATATTGGTGGCTCCTCTATGTACACGTCCTCCATCTCTAGTCATATTACTTTTCAACTTGTTGGACATGGAAGTTTCTGCTCACTACCCCTTCTATACTTTTAAAGGAAATTTCTATGAATACGCTTAGCCTCTACCAATCTATATATATACATCAATTCACATTAATGGTCCAAGGTGGGAGATCTATCAATGCTAAATTTAAGTTTTGAAAATTCATCTAGAATGGTGCCAAGGACTTGATTGGGGGAGGAAGGGTACATGATTGTGATCCAATAAACACACATTAATCAATCACTCTTAAGTTTTGTAATTAGTAATTAATATATTTTCAAATCCGTAAAGGATACGAATTGCATGCAGTCAGGGGAGATATGACCATCTGATTAAGATCGGACGGTTCAAATATGAAGAACATTTAATTAGATAGCCAAATTTTCCTTGACTTCATGCAGGTTTGACTGCATGCAATTCAAATCCGTAAAATTTTTCACAAAAATTGAAAGCTAATTTTAAATTTCATTAAATTAAGGTGTATATTTAAATTTAAAAAAGAATTGGATAATCAAGAGTAAAATCGTCTAACAAAATTCCACAAAAAATTGTTATAGTGATTTGATGGTATCATTAGTAAACCTGATCGTAGTATAGATAGGTTAATTATATACAAATAAATGAATGACAAACGAACAACAAGTTACGCCGCTACTCTTGATAAAACCAATCATCTTTAAAAACAAGTTCATAGACTCGAGAGTCACAACATTGTTATACATGACTTTTTGAACTCTTTGCGGAAGACTCAAGATCTCTTATGCTAGACGGTCATCAAAAAAGTGTGAAGCTTGCATATTTAGAGCTTCTTAATATTTTATAATAGTTAAAGTTAGTTAACTTTAGCGTCGACATATTAATATTAAGAGTGATTAATGATATTTTTGGGTCACGATCATGTACCCTACCTCCCCAATCTCAAGTCTGGCAGCATCCTCTAAAGATGAATAATTTTCAAAACTTAAATTTTGGCCTTGATCATATATATATAGGTCTCTCATTTCGGACAAGGACGAAGACCTAGTAGTAGTATCATTTTGTCTCTTATAGTGGAATTTGTCTTCTAAAATACAGAATTGTATAGCATTTTCTTTGGTTCATTGTGAATTACATTATATAGCTAGAGTGTCTCATTTGTCTTTTACTTGATCCGCAGAAAACTTAGAATAACGGATATCATTCATACTCACGACAAACACGCACGACATCTCTATGATTCCTCCTAAGAATCATTCTCAACATGCATTCATACATTGATACCCCTCCAATAACAGCCTTTTTCCCCTTACCATTTTCTTCGGATTAACTCGGGAGAGTCTAGGAAAACTCGGGAAAACAATGAATCAATGCTCCAGATCATAAAAAAGGGAGACGACACATCTCCACTTAAAACATTAAACATTATGTTCATACATAAAAAAAGCATAAAAAAAAACATAAAGTGGATATGAGACATAACCGCTCACACTTACTATATCATGTGTGCAACCATCTATTCTATTTTCATCTAACAATTGAAAATGCATAAAAAAAATTAATTAAAAGAAGTTTAAGGAGAGAAAAAACATAGATGGACAATTGAGATGTAGCAGAACGAACAACATGAAAGAATGGACTCGCGGGAGAATCCAACTTCCTTCGATTGTGTGAACGTTAACCTATAAAAAATTAAAAAATCCCTTAAATATGTAACGACTTTTAGAGGTCAACGGTTGTTTGCTGTAGCCCATTTTCACATCTCATATGATATACATATACTATAGTATCATAGCACTCTCTCTATATATAAAAATTAACCAAGGCCATAGTATCTATTCACAGTGCAGCTAGAAATCAAGCAAACAATCATTATGGCCGCTAATAACACTTTGCCTGCAGCATATGCAACAAGTGCAGCAGTACCAGATTGGTTAAACAAAGGAGACAACGCATGGCAAATGATAGCAGCAACCCTTGTCGGAATCCAAAGCATGCCGGGACTAGTTATCCTCTACGGCAGCATAGTGAAAAAAAAATGGGCTGTAAACTCTGCTTTCATGGCTCTCTATGCTTTCGCAGCGGTTATAATTTGTTGGGTTACATGGGCTTATAAGATGTCATTTGGTGAAAAACTTTTACCCTTTTGGGGTAAAGCCGGGCCAGCGTTAGGCCAGAAATTTCTAATTAAACAGGCCGCGCTACCTAGCACGGCCCATTATTATAATAATGGGGATTTGGAAACTGCTGAGCTTGATCCATTTTATCCAATGGCTACTATGGTTTGGTTTCAGTGTGTTTTTGCTGCAATTGCATTAGTTATATTGGCTGGTTCTGTTTTGGCTAGGATGAGTTTTAAGGCATGGATGATGTTTGTGCCACTTTGGTTAACTTTTTCTTATACTGTTGGTGCTTTTAGTGTGTGGGGTGGTGGATTCTTGTTTCAATGGGGTGTTATGGATTATTCTGGTGGTTATGTTATTCATCTTTCTTCTGGTATTGCTGGTTTTACTGCTGCTTATTGGGTAATTTCTTCTCTTCTTCACCTTTTTTTTTTAATCATTTTTCTCTATTCGCCATGGGATCATGCATTTATGACATTGGCCGTCCGATCTTGATTGAATGGTTTACAAGATTGCAGATTTTTTATTTTTGTTTTCTAAATCAAAACACTAAACTTGAATTTAGATTTACTGTCAAATTTTGATCAAATAGCCACCGATACGCGAATGCCTAAATACATGGATTCTTTGACCGCAAGGGAGCATTTCCTTTTTCTCTATGAGGAAGAATACTAATTACGCTAGCTTTAACAATCTTTTTCCAAAACTCACACTCTTTAATTTTATTATTATTTGGTGGAATTCATGTAGGGAGTGTAGCTAAAGTTTTTCATTTGTTTTCTATATATACATGATATAATATATGCATGATTGCATTACATATATACATCATATATGCATTTTGAATTCTATACATCATGCAAGATGTGTTTTTCTTTTTTTGAGTTTGTAGTCGCAATGATAAATACCATTAAAATCCACACACAATGTGAAGTTTAATTTAGATTTAAACTCGGATGAAGACATTCAATCTAATACCAACATTGTCAGTTGAGTTAGAAATTATAAACAAGTGAGTTATGTTCTGAATAAATAGCTTGAAATAAAAAAAAAATATTATTGTCCATTCATAATGTAAATTGTAATATTTAATTTTTCAATGATAGAATTATTATTTTTCTACTAAGTCATTGATAGAAATATATTGTTGGGTAGTGTAAGTAATCAGTAATGTATCCCTAATTAATCGCTATCAACTTATAATAGTGACAAATACATAATTAACTTATGTCTCTATGTACATGGAAGCAACCAAAGTGCAAAAGTCAAGATTGGTTAATATTTTACAATATTTTGAATCTTTGATGATGATAGGTTGGGCCTAGATCAAAGAAGGACAGAGAAAGATTCCCACCAAACAATGTATTACTAACATTGGCAGGGGCAGGGTTACTATGGTTAGGATGGGCAGGTTTCAACGGTGGAGATCCTTATTCAGCCAACACTGATTCCTCCATGGCTGTTCTCAACACAAACATTTGTGCTGCCACAAGTCTCTTAGTATGGACATGGCTTGATGTCATATTCTTTAAGAAACCATCTGTTATTGGAGCTGTTCAGGGCATGATCACCGGCCTTGTTTGCATCACTCCCGGCGCCGGTACGTACTCTTGCTTAATTAATGAATAAGTGAGGTGTCTGAAATTCGAATCCCGATCCATGTATATAAAATACGATAAATACGATGTTCCTACCAACATTAACATGATATTAATTAATGACTATTTAAAATTATTCTCAAGGAGACTTGAACTCTATATTTTAATATTACAAACTAAACTCTTATCACTAATTAGCCGTTTGAGCTAGATGTGTGTAATTGCAGCAACTTCCACGTAGCCACCTATATATTCATAGTATTACAACTATTAAATTATCTTACGTTAATTAATAGAAGCATAAACTCTCTATATAGTAAGCATTGAATCTGTTTCTATGAGCTTAATTCAGTTGACAAAGACATCATATTATATATACAGAGTCGAGGTTCAAGTCGAGGTTCAAATCTCAGACACTCGACTTATTCAAAAAAAATTAGCCACTAAACTTACCTGACAAAAAAAAGCATCGAATCTATTAACAAATAAGTACTACTCTTTATTTTACTCCCTTCGGTCCTACTTTATTTTACTCCCTTTGGTTCTATATATAAGAAAAAGTTGACTTTTTAGATTCATTATGGAATTGATGTATCTAGAAAATAATATAGTCTAAATACATTCATTCTACAATGAATCTAAAAAGTGAAATGTTTCTTGTATACAGTACCGAAGAGAATATTTTAGTATGGCATGAAATCGGTTGGGATATTCCACTTTGACTCGTGGGGGTCACACAACACAAGAATAGAATATTCCATTATTGACAATTCAAAAAAAAATATTCCATTATTGACTTATTTAAAATACTTTAGTTTATATATCTTCATTGGCGTGAGTTAAGTTTAAGCATATGACTATGGATATGGAAGATAAAATTGAACCAATTAGAAGCATTCAACGTTCCAAAGTGCTAACGTGTTATATCAGGGACCAAATTAAATGATTCCTTAACTTATTTATATCATGTACGTAATATCTTTCAACAACAAAAAACTTGTTTATTAAGTAATGTAATTAATTAATCGTTCAAATATTTAATGTATTATTATCTAAAAATGTATTGTTCGTGAATAGGTCTGGTTCAAGGATGGGCTGCCATAATAATGGGCATACTATCAGGAAGTATACCATGGTACACAATGATGGTACTTGGAAAAAAGTTTGCAATATTTCAAAAGGTTGACGACACCCTCGCCGTGTTCCACACTCACGCCGTGGCTGGCCTTCTAGGCGGTGTACTAACCGGCCTATTCGCCGAACCAACCCTAAGTACTCTCTTTCTCCCCGTCACCAATTCCAGAGGAGGTGTCTATGGAGGCTCCGGCGGAGTCCAAATCCTTAAACAAATAGTTGGTGCTTTATTCATCATTGGATGGAACATTGTTGCCACTTCAATTATTTGTTTAGTTGTAGGTTTAATTGTTCCTTTGAGAATGACTGAGGAAGAGTTACTTATTGGAGATGATGCAATTCATGGGGAAGAAGCTTATGCTTTGTGGGGTGATGGTGAGAAACTAAGCCTCTACAAAGATGATACTACAAGTCATGGAGTTTTGGCATCAAGTGGTGCCACTCAAATTGTCTAGATTATATCATGAGAAAATTCAACAAGTTGGAAATGGATTGAGGGTTATGGTTGAATTGATATTCTTTAATGTGAAACATATAATCTTGGAGGAAAACAAATAGTTAAGAAAAGAAAAAAAATATCTAATTTGTTTTGTGCTTGTATATTTGTTGATTTTATTATGTTGTCATTTTGTCACCAAATTCTAAATTTCTAATGAACGACTTTTATGTTAACTAATGTACACTTGTAGCCCAGTTATAAATGTATCTACAAAGTTAATTATATATGCAAATATGCAATTATGTAAGCTACTTTGGTCGAATGATGAGGAGTTTGTGTAATATATTAGAGGTATCGAATTCAATTTTCAGCTCTATTATAAACAAAAAAAAATGCAATTATGTATGTCATATTATTCCATTTTTTCTAGTTGATGAATATTGGTTCATTTGACAATGGTTCAACTCATATTTCATAAAGGAATTGATTTTGAATTCCATGGTTTGAGGATGTTGTTGTTTGTGACTATAATAAGTATTTCTGTCTGTTCTGTAAAATCTTTAAAATAATTGAGTAAGTAGAACACCTAATTTAAGACTTTTGTCACCTAAACATTTTTTTTTTGTGAAGCAGTCATCTAAGCTTTAATTTGGTATTATATATCCATTGTCTTGAATTAGTTTCTTTGGTGCGTTTTCTTTGAAAATAAATAAAAATAGGTTTTTATTTATTGATTAGGATATATATATTTTTCATAATTTAGTCATTAACAAGGTTTTAAATTGAATGAAACATTGGTGGCATTTAACATTTTCTATAGGTTGAGATTTTCTTAATTGGACAAGTAAACCCAAATGTTAACGGGCCTCACCCAATCCAATGACCCAAACAACTCAGAGTTTGTCTTATAGCAAATATCAAATCTATTTGGTGCCCTCGAATTTGTGCTCATAATCTTGTCATCTAATTCCCACTCACTCAATGCTTCAAGTGGCTGTCATTCCCACCCTAATAAAATATGGATTCATGGAATTGGATGTGATGAGAACTTCGTCGCCGTCAATGGATGCTTCATAATCCCTCTATTATTTATCTAACTTATTCTTCCATACCCTAATTAGTATATTAGTAATAGTTCATATTTTTAGTGGTGGCCGACTCACATAGTTCGTGCTGTTTTAGAATATTTTGTTTTTACTAAATTTTAATTTCTATACTCTCTGTTCTAAACTGACTCAAGATTCATGTTCGCCATCGTACTTGACTCAAATTCAAGGGAATTGAATCCTGATAGGATCAATCTGGGAGTCCACAACTCCGGCAAATCTCAATGGATCAAACGGTCTCCACCCATGAGAATTCAACGAAAACCAATTAAAGTCGGTTGATAGATTCTCGACGTGATTTATAAATTAGAGTTTGATTTGATCATATTGATTGTTAAAAAGGTTACACTACTTAAGAATTGCCCTTTTCTAGTCTTTGAAGTTGCCCCCACCATACAATTACTCTTTTCTAGCCTTTCTTTTTGGTCAGCATAGCTATATCATTTTATCAAAAAACAATCTTCTTTTCCCCATAGCCACACCCCAAAAAGGGACACAAGGAAAAGGGAAAACCTTTAGTATACCCTTCCCTACCCATTGATTATTATTTTTTGTTTTTTCAAAACTCTAATAACAAGTGAGCATTTTGGTACTTTGGATTTTCTTATTTAAGGAAAGTACATCAATAATCCATACATCCTTCAATGTCACCAAAATATCCAACAACACAATCCACAACAAATGCTAAGGTTTGCTTATATTTCTCCAAACCCACTAACCAATCCAATATCAACAACACAAATTAGGATTCTTATTACCACGTTAATCATGCCTCAAATTAAAGCAACCAATGTTTTGATCTTCTTACAAGTGTCACAATCTTACTCCACCATTGATGTTTAAGTGTGTGCCTCATAGGGTGATACCATAATAATTATCCACAATTCATTATCCTAATTAAAACTTTACTTAGTCTCCCTCTTTCTTTCCCCACTACCACACGGTCCAAAAAAATTCTCTATTATTACTAATGCCACCTTTTAAAATGTAGCTAAAGTGGTTCCTTTCTTCTTTTGCTTTTAAAAAATGAAAATAAAATTGAAGAGGCACTTTCAATAAATAGGAGAATCTATAATCAAATCATTTTTAGTGGAAGCTTCATTTGTCCCATAGCACATCACAAAAATGAGAGAGTGAGATATTTGTTTGGTATGAATAACTAAATCAGACACGAATATTAGACACTATACTCACCTTGTCAATACCGGTTAGAATACTGTAATAAATTAGTTAAATATAATCTTTTGTATCGGGTCAGCATTGGACACTGATGTATCGAATACTAAACATGCATTCAATCAGAAGTGTCATAGTTTGTTTGAAATTCGAGCATTCAAATTGTTTTAAAAGATACATAACCAACATGTGGACACATTTGATAGATAATCAAATTTATAAGCATATGGTTGGAAATTCAATCTTAAGTTGAAGCATATGATACAACATTTATGGCAAAATGTCAACCTTCTAAATGAATCTAAATATTGAGAGATTAACCTCAAATCCTAATCAAAAGAGTATTCAACAAGAGAAAGATAAAAGGGTGATGAAGAAGCCTATTAGTATCAACAAAGTGAAATCATAATTTAGTGGGATTCTCATTCTCTTCCCACCATGACACTACCAACACATAACCAAGTAGCTCTTATATTCTTTCTCATTGGTGTCTTAGTATATTCCTTTTTTTTTTTTTTCTTCACATTTATTTAGCTTGGTTCACGTATTTTTGAAAAGGAAAAAAAGAAAACAGTGTTGTTTACCCTTTTAAGTCCTATTGCTCAATTCAGTCAAAAAAAAAAAAAAGTCCTGTGGCTCAATGCCATGTGGGCCCCTCCTTTGCACTACCTTATGATCACTCACCTCATTTGATATCTTTGACATTCATCATTTTGTGGCAACAATAAAGTGTGATCCCTCCTTTAATTCCCTCTTTTTTTTATCAGTGTTCATGTTGGCAAAACTATAGTAAGCATGTTTTTTGTTCATTTGCCTCTTCCATTCTTGTGTATATATATGCTCAAAGACAAATATGAACAACATACATGCATGTGATGGGAAAATATCTATATACATGTAGTAGCTGTTGTGAGCTTGTATATTAGTATAACTATTTTCTTTTTTTAATTTTCCGGTTATCGGAAGAAGACTCTGTAATCCTGAGTTTGGTCGTACGTAGGTAAGCAAAGTCTGGCTAAAGATTGTTCAAACTTAGGTTCTGTAGAACAGTTTGTCCTCTGGAGTTCATTAACCACTTGATATCAATTACTTGATTATATTAGTAATACTATTTAGAATTTAAGGACTATTTTGCAATATTTTGTTTCTGTTTTTGTTGAAATGTTATTGAAATGTTTCTCTATTGTGATTTTACTTCAAGAAAGGCTTGACTAGGTGTATTTTCCTTGGAGATCAAAGGGGTTTCCATGTTGCCCCCAAATTCTAGGAGGTCTCCTCTGAAAATATTGATGAGGTGGTTCATATTCCTTGTTGTCTTGAAACTCAGTTTTGCAATCAAAGATCCTGACATAGAAGGTATGGTGAATTTGATGTTATTCTTTCTCAAAAGAAGCATGTGCATGTGTATTGTTTAAATTCAATTTTAATTCTGTGTTACTGTGAAATGAATTTTAAGCTACCATAGATATTATAGTGATATCTTAGAATTAGTTGAAGATTGTTAAAGGTAGTTCTAACTTCTAAGTTGGTTTCGTAAAGATGAGTTTAGGCCCTATATAAAAGTTTAAGATGGTATCTGATACAATCTTAAAATTCAAATTGAACTTAACTCAATCCTTACAAAACCAACTTATAAGGTGAGCGATATCACTCTATATAAATTATTTTTAGGTCTTATATCTTTCCATTTGAAACTTGGTTTTATCTGATACACACCATTGCACTCAACACTATTGTTCTTAGTGTATTGATAATATGGCGGGCGGCCTGAATTGATAGACAATGATAGTTTATTAGGTTTTTATATAGAGCTTAACTTTATCTTTACAAAACCGGCTTCAACTACCTTTTAACAATTTTCAACAAATTTTAAGATGATACGAAACTATCTTGTTTATTGTTAGACCATTACTAATTTAATGTTATATTTGGCCTAATATCTAGGTGAAGCTCTGCTTGATCTTTTGAATTACCTCAATGATTCCAATAATCAAATAAATGATTGGGATAGTCATTTAGTGAGCCCTTGTTTCAGTTGGT
The DNA here is from genome assembly GCF_020283565.1 of Trifolium pratense. Lineage (NCBI taxonomy): Eukaryota > Viridiplantae > Streptophyta > Magnoliopsida > Fabales > Fabaceae > Trifolium > Trifolium pratense. Next base: position 7,361,214 of record NC_060061.1, read on the forward strand.
CACATGTAACTTGTAAAAATGGACATGTCATATCTCTGTAAGTTCATCCACACATAAAGTACAAATTGTTTGTTACTATTATTTTCATAATCTAGTTTTTTCTTCATGTTCTCAATTATTTTTAGCTAATTAATCTACAGGACCCTAGCTTCCATTGGATTTACTGGAACACTTTCACCCTCAATTACCAGATTGAAATATTTGGTTAACTTGTAAGTCTCATTATGATAACTTAACACTAAGAAGCTACGTAGCACTGACATTTTAGATTAAAGGCATGTCCAATTGTTGGATATGCCTTGAAATCTCGGTAACAAGAAATCAGAAAATCATGTTTTTGGGAGATTCTTCCTGCTCACGCCCAGGCGTGGGAGCTGGCGCCCAGGCGTGCAGAACTGGGATCAATTCTGCCTTCTCACGCCCAGGCGTGGGAGCTCACGCCCAGGCGCAGTGCGTTTTGACAGCATGTGTTGTTTTGCTGTTTTTTTGGGAAAAATCTTTTCTTGGAGGGTATTCTTACTTGGATTTATTTTATTTTAAAATAGATTTGTTACTAGTTTTTTGGCATATATTTTTCTATAAATAGGGATCACTTTATTCATAGAAAAATTGAGAGAGAGAGAGAAAGGGAGCAACAATGTAGGGTTTTCAATTAGGATTTGTCGCCGACACAAGGCTAGGGTTTTAGAGAGAAACAAGAGGGGTTGTCTCTTGGTATAACTCTAGGGTTGGGCAAAGGGGATTGATTACACCTTGGGAAACACTTATCAAATTGAGTCTCTTGGCCACGGGAAGAGATTCGGGATTTGGGTAGAATTAGGATTAATTCTTGTAACTCAATTGGAACTCTTTGTAAAAGTTACAAGTTTGATATAGTGGAACGGAGGGGCTGCTCTCTCCCCCAGACTAGGTCATTATTGGACCGAACTGGGTAAACAAATATTGTGTTCTTTCTTCTCCTTTATCTCGTTTATCGGTTATTATTATTATTGCTTATTCCGCTTAATTATTTGGTTGCCGTTCTATTGCTCCACACATCAAGTTATTCATTGGTGTGATTTTAAGATGAATTCACAGCAATTGGCGCCCACCGTGGGGCAAGGATCAAAGGATTAAGGTATCATGGGTTCTAAGTGGGAAATTGAGAAGTTCACCGGGAGTAACGACTTCGGGTTGTGGAAGGTGAAGGTTAGGGCAATTTTATTAACTCAACAAAAGTGCGATGAAGCTTATGAGGAAGGCTATGAGAGTGCGGGAGCACTCATAGTCACAAGCTGGGAACCATAGATGATTGTTCGGCCTGGAGAGGCGGTGAAATAATACTCAACATCAGCCTGGAGAGGCGGTGATAAGAATACTCAGGCTCAGCCTGGAGAGGCGGTGGTAATAATACTCAACATCAGCCTGGAGAGGCGGTGGAATAATACTCGGGATTACGTTTGAAACAACAACTTTATTATTGTGAGAATGCGGATGTGCTAGTGTGGTGAAGTTGGGAATCAATGGAGTTGAAGTCATGGACTTTGGATGCTCCGATCACATGTGTTTTGAGGAAGGAGTACTTTGAAGCCCTAGAGCTAGTTGAAGGTGGAGTTTGTTCATCTTGGAGACGGGAAAGCTTATAAGGTTCAAGGTATGGTTGAATTTCTTTCACACAATGCGAGGTATTGTTCTTGAACTTTGTTACTAGTTGTGATTCTCATGGTGTGGATAAGTTGTGAAACTTCGGTTGGTTGTTAGGGACATTGGTTGGTTTTAGTTGTACTAGTGAAATGAAGTTTACTAGGTGGTGGAACTAAACCGGGAAGTGTTGGAGACTAACAATGACTTGATGTGTGTTTCGGAGTAGTTGAAAAGTGTTACGTTACAAGGTGGAGGACATAGTGGATATACCGGTTTGAGGCTTTGGTGGAGGAAACTCGGTTTGAGGTGGAGGTACACCAAAGTGGTATGGCTATGGAGACCTTGTGTGGAAGCAACGGTGATCAAGCTTGGTAACTTGTTAGACTGCGGGAGGTAGTTGGACACAAGGAGAGTTTGAGGTTGCAGCTTGTGAAACCACCTAAAAATTCCAAGGTTGGTTGGAGGCAAGCATATCTTCAAGAGTACGGAAAGCTACAATCCGGGGTTTGAAGAGGGTACGGTGTCGCTTGTGGGTTGTCCTAAAAAATCCAAGGGCAATTGGAGGCAAGCATTTTTCGGGAGTACGGAGAGGTATACTCCGGGGGCCGAATAGGAGTGGTGTAAACTTGGAGAGAGCAGCACGGTGGTTGATGAGAAGTCGACATCACCATTGATTTAAAGGCAAGGTGGAGAATTGTTGAATATTGCCTTGAAATAATGTAAAAATCAGAAAATCATATTTTGGTAGATTCTGCCTGCTCACGCCCAGGCGTGGAAGCTGGCGCCCAGGCGTCAAAAACTGGGCTGAACTCTGCCTGCTCACGCCCAGGCGTGGGAGGCTGCGCCCAGGCGTAATGTCTGCGGGCCTATATATATGTTATGCGTTTTCTGACTTTTTTAAGGTGATTTTAGGGTTTCTAAAGCCAACAAAAAGGCTAGGGTTAAGAGAGATCATCTTTGGAAGACTCTAGGGTTAGGGAAACATTCTATCACCTTGGGAAACACTTTCATATTGAATCTCTTGGTCACGGGGAGAGATTCGGGAAAAGGGTAGAATTTAGGATCAAGGCTAAATTCTTGCAACTCTTGTATTGAATCTTTGTAATCAAGCTTTTCATTGATAGTGGAACGGAGAGTCTCTCTCCCCCAGACTAGGTTGTTATAACCGAACTGGGTAAACAATATCTCGTGTTCTTTACGTTTTCGCGGTTTATCTTTTGTTATTGTTATTATTGTCATTCTCGCTTGTTGATTGCTTTAATCCATTTGCTCCACACACATCAAGGTATTGGTGTGATTCAATCCGAATTCACAACACTAATGTTTTTACATGTGACAATGTCTGACACTAACATGACAATCGACACCAATACATGTTACTTCCGTTTTCTCAAATTATTACCAGTGTCAATGTTGTGAGTGTCTGTGTCGACACTTTATAGCTAAGAAGATTTTTAGCTTATCTAGCTAATGAAGTAACTATCATCATTTATAATTTTCATGCAGGGAATTGCAGAACAACAATATTTCCGGCCCTTTACCTGATTACATTGCCAACTTGACATACCTACAATATCTAAATCTGGCTAATAATAATTTTAATGGTTCTGTACCACTTATATGGAGTCAACTATCCAGTCTCAAGAATGTGTAAGGCTTCACTTTCCATTTCTTAGATGCTTCTTCTATGGTGTGTGTGTGCGCGCGTGTGTGAGTGTTTCACAAGAATGCTATAAGTGATTTGTGCTTTTTATTTTGACAGGGATCTGTCATCTAATGGTCTTACTGGAACTATCCCAACACAACTCTTTTCAGTTCCAATGTTTAAGTATTAATACTTATATATCTATGAGTATTTTGATTTAGTAATAGATAATAATACTGTATTCTCTTAATTTATGTATTTTTTGTTTTTTGCATTATTACTTTCAGCTTTTCAGATACGCACCTTGGTTGCGGCTCTAGCTTCAAGCAGCCTTGTAGTTCTAAATCTGATCATCCAGGTTTGATGATTATATGATTATTTTTGGTACATATGAAGGAAAATATAATTAACCTTGAAGATTATGAACTAATAGAAAACAGTTAGATAGCAGCTACCTAAATTTTACCTCTCCCTGATGCAGTTTCAACCAAAAAATCGAAAGTGGCAAAAGCCGTGCGTTATGCGAGTTATGGTGCATTTGCACTTTTGATTCTTGGGGCCATCTTTACATATAGACACTATCAAAAGCAAAGATACAAAAGTGATGTCTTTGTTGATGTTTTAGGTAATTTTTCATTTTTTGTCAAATTACTTTGTCTAATCATAACATAATAATGCCTAGTAGCATAATAATGCCTAGTAGGAAATAATTTTCTTCTGTTTTATATAAACATAGAATTTTTTTTCTAAAACTTGTTTAAAAAGTTAGCATTATATGATAAATTTCTACAGGTGAAGATGAGACCAAAATTTCTTTTGGCCAACTAAGAAAGTTTTCTTTGCGCGAACTCCAACTTGCAACTAAAAATTTCAGTGAAAGCAATGTAATTGGCCAAGGTGGTTTTGGAAAAGTGTATAGAGGACTGCTCTCAGATAACACAAAAGTTGCTGTGAAACGCCTCACCGATTATCATAATCCTGGTGGCGAGGCTGCGTTCGAGAGAGAAGTTCATCTCATTAGTGTCGCGGTTCATAGAAACCTCCTAAGACTAATTGGGTTCTGTACAACCTCAACTGAAAGAATCCTTGTATATCCTTTCATGGAAAATCTAAGTGTAGCATATCGATTAAGAGGTAAACCAACTGATAACTTCTTCCCTTTTTTGATCCATTTCATTCTGATCTTTGTAATCATTGCCTAATATTATTGATTTCTCTATGCTGTTTTTAGATTTGAAATCCGATGACAAAGGCTTGGATTGGCCAACAAGGAAGCGTGTGGCTTTCGGTACAGCGCATGGTTTGGAATATCTACACGAGCAATGCAATCCGAAGATAATTCACCGTGATCTAAAGGCTGCAAATATCCTTTTAGATGACGAGTTTGAACCTGTTTTAGGTGATTTTGGACTAGCCAAGCTAGTCGATGTAAGGATGAGTCATGTTACCACTCAAGTGCGAGGTACAATGGGTCACATTGCCCCGGAATATTTGTCAACTGGAAAATCATCAGAGAAGACAGATGTTTTTGGATATGGCATAACACTTCTAGAACTTATCACCGGTCAACGCGCAATTGACCTCTCTCGGCTTGAAGAGGAGGAAGATGTTCTTCTCATTGATCATGTAACATATTCTATCTTCTTCATCCACTAATTACTTGATTAGTATATAACATAAGTATTGTTTACTCGATTAAGAATCTTGTATGAAACAGGTAAAAAATCTACTAAGAGAAAATAGAGTGGAGGACATAGTGGACAGCAATTTGGAGACTTTTGATCCTAAAGAAGTTGAAACCATTCTTCAAGTTGCATTACTTTGCACACAAGCCTATCCAGAGGATCGTCCGACAATGTCAGAAGTGGTAAAAATGTTGCTAGGAGTCGGATTAGCAGATAGATGGGCCGACTGGAAGCAACTTGAAGAAACTAGAAATGAAGAAATAGAATTATCACTCATGACTCACCAATTTCCTTGGAGTGATGAATCTACTCTTGATCAAGAAGCTATACAACTTTCAAGAGCAAGATAGGTACAACATAAACTACTGAAGTCAATTTTGAAAATGTTGGTGCTTGTTATCATAGAATATATATATGTACTTTCATTATGCTCTAAAGAAAAAGGGCATATGTACCTTAATTAAAGTCTGTTATATATAGTGATGAATATCTTATATGTATTCATATACAGTGTAGAATGTAAAAGAAAGGAAAGAGAGGGGGTTTGATACAGATAATATGTTGTATTTGAATAGAGGTGAAGATTCAGGTTGCAATATATCATATATATGTGTATCAAAATTATGTTTGTCCTTTTTTTTTTCTTCTCTTTCTTGAACTTTTTTATTTTTTCAGAGACAAACCGCGAAATAGTGAAAATCAATTTACATACCTAAATTAAATATGATGTTATATATAATCTTTTCGATGTTACAAGAAAAAATAAATCGATTTTAACTTAAAAGTTTATTTTATTTATAATTTTCAAATATTATTAAACAATTTAGTCAGTTTTTTTAGTATCCTACAAACTAATTGTTGGATTATACTACCTCCCTCCGTATTTATACATTGGAATGATTTCATACCTATGATTCTATATTCACTTTAGAAGACGTAAAAGAAATCCTTAAAATTACTCTTTAAGTCCCTCTATATTTACAGGTCCTCCTAAATTGCTCTAAGTCTCTAACCACACTACCACAATAATAGTGAGAGGTCTATGAGCATATTAAAAGGTCTAAAGAGCAACTTTTAAACCTTTTGACAATGGACATCTATTTCAGCCCAATTGTTTTCTCATCAACGGCCCATTAAGTCTCCAATTTTATTTTGATAGGAATAAATCCCAATGGCATTGAAAATTTCTCATCCCACTACCCACTTTCTCACCACACCCTGGAAATTCCATTTTTGCCCTTGGTCAAAAAATTCGGAACGCGTTTTCCGAATTTTTTTAGTTCAAATTTGGAAAAATTTCGGAAAACACATTCCGAATTTGTTTTTAAAGGCAAAAAAAATTCGGAAAACACGTTCCGAATTTTTTGACCAAGGGCAAAAATGGAATTTCCAGGAGTGTGGTGAGAAAGTGAGTAGGTGGGATGAGAAATTTTCCATGGCATTAGTCATTACTAACCATTAGACTTTGTTTGCCCCCACCCCCTAGTGTTTAGGTTCTCATTCTCTCTTGAAAATACTCCTTTAAGAAAATACTCATTCTTAGGTGATATTTTTGGAGGTCTATAAATTGGAAAACATTATGTTTAAGATGTTGTAATTACCAACATCAAGTTTTTAATATTTGCATTTTACATATCTGAGACTAAAAATTTTCCTCGTTCGAAAAGATTTTCTATTTGGAAATTATCAAAAATCGCAATGACTTTCTTTTTTGGGTTTTAAAAAATTCAAGAATCAAAATTAGTTTAATTTTTGAGTTATTAAAGTAAATATAAAACAAATATTTAAGATAAACATATCTTAATCCAAACAATTCATACCAGGAGGTTTAAAAAAGAATTAAAATATATTACAAATATATATATACATGAGAGGAATATATGATTCTCATCATGTATGACATTACTTGCCATCTCTCTTTTAGTTGTGAGATTTTCCAAGTCTTGAGATATATCCATCCACCTCATAAATGTACTTATTAAAATTTTCACTCATCTTCATTTATTTGAAAATTTGAATTGATTTTTCAATAAGTTAAAACATAGTTAATTATCTAAATTAATATAAAATAATTCAATCCTATGAAGTATGAATACACCATGCTTCGAAAATGATGTAAGATATAAGTTGGAACAAAATGTGATTTGCACGATAAAATCTTTATAAAGAAAATATTTAGATTTAGATTGTTTTCCGTTAAATCCAATATCTCTGTATTTTTAGCATTAAAATGATGTCTAAAGGATTTCAAAACCAATATGAAACAATAAAATTTTATATAATTATGTATATGAAACAATATGTTGAACTTGTAACATTGAAGTTCATAATATTTTCCGCGAAAGTTGTATTATATTTTGAGCTTAGGTTATGATGATATATATCCTTACTATGTTAAGCTTAAACATGAGAAAATTGTTTGTCAATACAATTGTCACGATGCTGGATCTGAGTTCTCTATGATTGGTGACATTTCATATCTTGTTGATCATTTCAAGAATGACTGTTGACATGCATGATAGATTCACCTTCGATCATCCATATGTTAAAATAAATTCACATGATTTTTTTTTTTTTTAAGAAAATCCACCAAAAGTTGAAAAGTCTACATGGAGTCCAGATCCTCTCCATTTCCAGAAGAAATGGCAATCTCAATTTCTTTACATAACAAACTGACACGTGGGCAAAAAGAATATGAAGGGCTCAGATTTAATATTTAATTGTCAACAAAAAAAATGAAATGAAAAGACGCACACATTCTTCAATTTTGCTTATCTCACATTCTCACTCATCATTGTCCCAAAATTTTCGTCGCCGCAAGCACCGCCGCACCTTCGTCGGTTGCCATCGGTTTCTCTTAATCTTTGTTTTCATATTTTAATATTTATTTTTAAAGGACATACTGTATTACAAAAATGGGTTTCTATCAATGAAAGAAAAGAACCTAGTGAAAAGGGAAGCCATATCAAATTCAAAAGGCCATCTAAAAAAATACAGAGTTCATCGTTTTTACCCCTCCCTTCATTATTAGAACCAATTCTAAGGAGGAACACAAGAGATAAAATAGAGAAAATTGAGAGAGGGAGAGAACATAGAGAGACCATAACAAAGGAAAAAATGGGTTTCACACATGATTTTTCACAAGCTTCTTCTCATACTTCATCGACCCCTGTGCCTATGTTCCCAAAGTTGCAATTAGCAACACAATAGCATCAACAGTAGTACAGGGAAGCCAGCCAACAACAACAACACTGCTCAATTGATTTCTATGGCACCGACGGAGGGCGGACGAGACACAACCTTGAGAAGTGGCCTCCGCCGGAACTTGGGTGAGCACTGGGGCATCATGAATGAGAAGGAAGAGGACATAGATCTAAAACAAAATTCATTCTTTTTTACTTTAAATGAATTTATTTAAGTTGAATAAATCTGAACCATTGATATATTATTTGCCACGTGTCAGCTTGATATTAAGAAAATTGAGATTGCCATTTCCCCTATAAATGGAGAGGATCTGGACTCACCTACATGTATGTTAATGGTAAGTTATTTAATTTAATGAATTATAATTACTCGCCTGTTTGTTTGTCTGATCGACTAAATTTTGTAAATTAGATTTTTGCATATTATTTTTATTATTTAATAATTAAAATTCTCAAGCATATATCTTATAACACACTACTAGAAAAATAAAAATTAGAGATGGACAAATTCCGTCGCTAAAGGGCTAAATTCCGTCACAGACACATTTATTGACGGATTTAGCAACGTCTTACATTCCGTTTGCATTTTCAACGTTGCAAATGATTAGTGAGGGAATTTATCATCCATCACAAATTGCGACGGAAATTAGGTGTCACAAAGATAATAGTCCGTCGCTGATGACTAACCAAAAATACCTTTTATATTTGGAATTCCGTAGCTAATCAGTGACAGATATGACTTCCATCACTAATTTATGACAGATTCGAAATTTGAAATTCCGTCACTATTATTTGTGACAGATTTAAAATTCTCTTACTAATGTTTGTGACAAATTTGAAATTCCCTCACTAACTATGTCAATTTCCTCACAAATTTTATACATCATTTTTTATATTTAAACCATAAGTTTAACATGTATCACACCAAAAAAAAAACATATACACCACCAAAATACAAAACAACCATCATTAGTATTAACATTATTCTTGAAATTAGAGGTTACAACCAAATTCTCAAAGCAAAAATATACTATTTACTATAACTAAGAATTTACTAGTCCTAGAGAAAAACTCTTCATAAATCAAAATAATAACTCCCTAAGAAATGTGGTTTTCTTGAGCCGAATGCAACAATAACCTAATTTCTTAATTAATATTCACCAACAATAACCTAAAATCAGAAATCACATTTGCAAAAATCACTTAATCAAACACAACAATGACCTAAAATCACCAAAATGCACATCGATGTAAGCTCAAAGAAACGAAATGGAGAGAGAGATGTTTCACTTATAGTGAGATTGCGATTTAGCTTCGAAGAAGAGGAAATGAAATCTGATTTAGCTCCTAATAAACGAAATGTGATAATGTGACAGAGTGATTAGCTTCGAAGAATAAGAAGAAACGAAATCCGATTTGAAGTGATTTTGGTCATCGCTGAGTTTACGATTGAGAGGAGGGATTGCTGAGAAAGCAGTTTTGTGTTTGGAAGCTTACAATATCACGATGAGTATTCACGTTGAGAAAGCTTTTGTGTTTGGAAGCGATGAAAATAGTGATAGGTGCTGAGAAAGCGCTTTTGCCTCTTGTTTGTGAGTAAAGAGGTTTTACAATTTTGGGTTTCAGGGTTTCACACTTTTATTATTAAATAAATACATATTTCACTTAAAATTTAGTTTTGAATATAGATATAGATACCAACAAATATTTTGTTTTGTCTAATCTAAATTAAAAAAAAAAAGTATATTTTGATTCTTTTAAAACAAACTAAATATATATTTTGAATAAAAATAGTGATTATTAATTTATTTTTTTTACGAATGATTATTAATATTATCAAAAAAATAAATATCAAATCAAGATAAATAAAAATAAAAAGATTTTAAAAAATTAAAATTAATATTCATAATTTTTATAAAAATAGTTTGAGAGGGAATTTTTTCCTCACAAAATCAATGTCATACTCTTTTGTGATGGAATTTGTGAGGAAATAATTAGAGAGGGATAAATTTTGTCGCAACATCCCTCACTATGTTAAATCTCATCAAACTTGTGACGGAATTTGTGAGGAATAATTTGTGACGAATTTATCCATCACAAATTTCGTCACAGACTAAAAGTTTCAATTTTCCCTCACTAATTTCGTCACAGTTAGGGAGGGATTTGTTTCCCTCTCTACTTTCCGTCGCTAAATAACATTTGTTTAGTAGTGACATGTGACACAAAGATATCCTATTACATATGCAATAGTAGCCTTCAATATAGTTTGGAGAGATGACCGCCCATACTTTATGCGTAAGGGAAATTAATTTTTCAATAATATGTATAGTATATAAAAATATTTAGAGTGACGCAATTTTTTTTAAGAGATGTATAAATATTTAGAGAGGCCCATATTTTTTTTTTTTTTTATATTAATCAAAGAAGCCTAACACAAATTACAAGGAATACTTTGACTACAAGTCTTATTACAACACCCTACTGCACTATGCCAAGCCTAACACAAAATACTAATTTTCATTTTAGTTCTACCAAGGTACTCATATATTCTTATAATAATTTTATTTTTATGTATATATGCAAAAAAAACATAGATAAATAAAAAGTAAAATATACAAAAAAAAAACTAAAAATAGATGAAGGTAAATGAAAGACTAAGAAAATGATGAATGTTGATGTTTCTTGTATAAGTTCAAAGTTGTAATTGATGAAGTTGCTAATTTGATAAATAACAGACACATAAATTTAATACGCGTTAAAAGTCACAATGATTTTTTACTTTTAACGATATATAATATTCATTTTCATATCAGATGTATGATTTTAAAAATCATATTTAATATATGAAAAATGATAAAGAAGAATTTTTCATGATAAATGATTGTAAAAATTAATCCTTAACATATGTATGAAGAATTGATTTAATGAATAAAATAAATAATGGACGATTTATCTAATATTCAATAGTATTTCTTTTTAATCTAAACTTTTTATGAACTTTAATGATGTATTAAATTGTGTTTTTTTATCATTACTTTAAATATTATTTTGTTCGGCTATCGTTACTTTAATTAAAATCTGAAATACTTCAATTTTTTAAACTAAAAATAAAATTTTCAACTTTAAAATTAAATTCTCGATGAGGAGTATTCAAGATTGATTTATAGTCAATTAGAACAATCTTTCATAGAACAAAAAGTAAATAGGATATGTTCATGATCATGTCCAGGCAACTCGTTCTTTTACTAGTCTTATGGTCTTTGATCATTGTTCGTCTTGTATTGAAATTATTATTATGAATCAAATGCACTAAGTTTGTTTTAGTAAAAAAAAAAAAAAATAGAATATGTGTTCATACAATTCAACTCTAGATATCATTGACCAACCTTCAAGTCTTAATATTATTTGAAGTACTTATAAAGTTGCAGTTAAGAAATAAAAATAGTATGTGATTGGAATTTAGTGGGGCAAGAACTTGCACCGTCCAACAATTGATGATCACTCAGGCAAGTGTAGCTAAAACATAGGACCATTCTATCGTATACATAGGATAGGGTCACTTAACAAATTCACAGTGTAAAACAACATGTGGTTATCGTGCCTTCTTCTTTTGCGTGTCTGATGGCTAATTAGATACATGCTTCATAGTAATCTATCGGTTAGCCGACAGAGACACACCACTTGTGCCTTTCGCTCAATTCGCTACAGTATTCTGCAATTACCAATTTATCTATTTTTGGTCCGTGTTTGTATTTCGCCTGTTATTCAAAAAGATAAAGGCAACATTCCTTCTATTCAAGATGAATAAAATTTCTTTTTTTACCCTAAAAAAAAATTAAACCATTAAGAGACTTTATTATTAAGCTTCAATCACAATTAAGCCACTAGATTTGGATTTGAAAAGTATGTTAGAGAATTTTGATTCGATCATCAACTCTAAACTTAGATCACAAGTTACTTACAACACAAAAAAAAAATATATATATATATATATAGAAGATGTGTAACTTTGGATGAGAATGTTCAAATTCGACTATGACCAAGGACAAAATGTTAGCATCCAGCCTCATACAACCTTGGCCCAAACCACAAATCCCTTAAATTTTTCTAATGCAATTATTGCATATAAAATTTTATTGATTATTGTGTGACGGTTGTTTCTACATAAATAAATATTTTAAAATTGAAGTTGTATTTTGATGTTATTGAAACAAATATGACTCTTTTTGGATAAAGGAGGACTCTTTTTTTAATTTTGTGCGCTTGTATTTATTAAGAGTTCAACTTTAAGTATTTAGAATAGTATCTTCAAATTATATGAGACAACTTCGAGGATGTTGTATTTGGCAACTTTGGTCTCTAACTTGGAGGTACTAGATTATTGAGTTATTGTTGCTTTCGACACTCTCTTGATTTCACCAATAACGTAGTATCAAAATTTTGGTTTGATTTATATACATACGAATTCTCAGTAAGCTCTATAGTTGCAACATTGAAAAAATTGGTTACAAATAAATTTGTACATTTTTTTTTCTTTTTCACAAAAGTAAAATCAACTCACTTCATTGATCAAATAGTTCGTAATACATAGAGAAATTAAACATAAAGCGACTAGACTAAGAATAAGCTTTCCTAACTAGAGTATGAGTAACCATATTCGTTTGCCGTTTTATAAATTTTACATTGAAATTGCGAAACAATAAACTCGAAATACCACTAAATAAAATAGCATCGATCACAATCTTTGAATCACTTTCAAAATTGGTACACAATTTAAAACGGTCATTAAGCTAATTTCCCTATTACAGTACTAAGAAAGTAGCGAATAAAAAAATTAAGAAAAAGGGTTGGTTTGAAACGGTCATTAGGCTAATTTTTCTTTCATAGGTCAAAATTTCTGGCCTAACTAATCTGATTGTTTAAATAATTTTTAGAAGACAAACACTCAACAACTCCTCCATGTAATGTAAGCACAAGATACCTTATTAAAATAAAAACAAATCTTTTATACGATTTTTGTTTTGTTTTTTAGTGTAGTGTTTGCTCAATTAGGATAGAGGAAGAAATAGCCGGACATCCGTACTTGTATATTTTGACTATGAAGATAAACATTAATTATATTACCATTTTTTTAAATAGTACATATTGCCGTCTATAATTTATGTACTATTGTTGTTTGATCTGACGGTTAGGGTTCAAAAATAAAAATAGAATACTGCATCTAATTTCTATTATAATTATTATAAAAAACTACTTATATAAATAATTAATGTATTATATAAATTAGATACATTAATTATTTAATAAATTAAAAATTTATATTTTTTTATAGGAGTTTATTTTGAAGGAGTATTATGAAAGGATGTTGATTGGTGAGTGACAACACTAAATGGACAAATGTTTCCTATAGTATTAGGACTATGGTGTCCTCATATTACAATGATTAAGATTCGTGTTTAAGTGTTAATATATATCATTTTAGTTTCTTCAAAAAAAAAGATTTGTGTTTAAGCCCATTAAACCACTGCCAGAATTAAAAAGAAAATATCTAATAGGAAAAGATAACATTGATGTGTACACACTCTCTTTGAAAAGTCAACAAAGTGAAAGTAATGCACAATCACAAAAAAACATTATATTTTAGCTAAATAAACTCATCAACATCACACATAAAAGAGAATCCAATTTACTACTCTTTTTCTAGTGTGTGAAATAATAGTAGACAACTCATTTCACCTATCTTAAATATAGTTAAAAGTTAAAATATATTTAGTTCAAGTTTAAATTAAATACAATTTTACTTTTAATTTGTGTGTTTGACTGCTTATATAAAGAATGGATTTCCTATTGTAATTTTGTGACATAGTAACAACTTTCGCCCTCCTCAGGCCTTAATAGAGTTGGCATAGGCATGTGTATCAGAGATGATCATCAAGACAGATTTGTCGTCGCCAAAACAGAGTGGTTTTCACCTGTTTGTGACGTGGAGATGAGTGAAGCTCAAGGGCTTCTGTAAGCTTTCAAATGGGTTCGAGATTTACAGCCGGAAGATGTTGATTTTGAACTTGATGCGCAAACTGTTGTTACTAAGTTTCATAGTAAAAAAGATGATGTATCTGAATTCGGGGAAATCATCAAAGATTGTCAACGTTTGCACAACACTTTTTTCAAAAACTCAAAGGTCGAGTTTACTAGGAGACAAGCCAATGTGATCGCTCATGTTTTAGCACGGGCAACCTCATCCCTAGCTAGTTTCCGTGTTTTCACTGATACACCTATTTGTATTCATAACATTATTATTAATGAAATGTTTTAAGCGCCTTTACATAAAAAAAAAAAACAACTTTTGCCCGTCCAATTTAAATTAACAAATAATAAGAGAATTATATATTGTACAAAGATTATTAATCTAAACGGTTTGATTTTAAATTAATGATTGAGATTTATAACAGTGTCATTCGGACATGCCAGCATATCCTTGTCCTGCATGTATGAGGCATCCAAAGAAAGATTTGTGTGGTGTACTGTAAAGATTGGGAGAAAATTAAGGTAAGGTAAAATGATTGAATGGAATTAGATTTTGGAAATCTAGTTGTTGTCTTCTCCAGTCATCTGATTCTGATCTGACTAAAAAAATCAATCCCTTCAATTCCGGAATGGGACGGCACTTTCAGAAAAGAAAAGAAAAGAGTGGTCACTCCTCCACTAACCGCCTGCATACCCCACCATGCAATTGATTCCGTATATATCACGTACGAAACATTATACAGTACTATTATACACGCGGCACACACTTCGTAAAATTAATATGTTATGTTTGCACTTATTTTCTGCATATATAATGTGATGTTTCTACGGACTGAATTTATTATTTTAATCATATGGACCCCGTTAATAAAGTTGTTTGTTACTAGTGATTTCTTTTTAAAAAGGAAACTATACCAGCCTCCTCCACCATACCATTTATTCTTCTCCTCTTCTTTGCTCAATTGAGTCAATTCATATTACTCTTATCTTGCTTTTTGGCAATTCAGTGACAAGTATACTAGTTAAGAAGATGAAGGTGAAGAAGGGTTGGCTAGCGGTTCAAGTTGGTTCAGAGGAAGAACTATCTCAAGAGGGTGGTGTAGATGATTCACAAAGATTTGTGATTCCTATTTCTTATCTTTATCATCCTCTTTTCAAGCGACTTCTTGACAAAGCTTATGAGATTTATGGCTACAACACTGATGGTCCTCTTAAGCTACCATGTTCTGTTGATGACTTTGTTCACCTCAGATGGCGAATTGAAAAAGAATCTACACCTTATCACCACCACCATCATCATCATCATCACAACAACCATCATCATATTCTCCCTCATGCTTTGTCTTTCAATTCTTGTTAGTTGTTAATAATATTACTCACTTTTCTGTCACGGAACAAACCTATGTTCTGATGTACTGCTAGCTGTGTCTTTTTTTCGTTGTGTGATTTTTATAGATGAGATGTTTCTACTTTGTATTTTAATTGAAATAATAGAAATAGAAGAGAAATATTAGTACTATGCTTAGAAACAAATCTTCAAATTATAGTACTTTTTTTGGTGAAACTTCAAATTATAGTAACCTCTTTGTGGATTATAACTTATGTCTAGTCTCTTAATGATATATCCAAATTTTGCATCACACGAGAATATATATATATATATATATAATGATGTTGGATGACTGGGAAGCACCACAAGTGTGTTTATCTGACCTAAGCTATATCATTACTTCTTTGTATACAATGGCACAAAGTTGGAAGAAACCTCTTTGTGGGGTGTTGAAGTGTAATGCTTCTTTTTCAATAATTCATGATAACAATACAAGAATATGGGTGTGAATTAGAAATAATGGGGGCCAATTTTTTCTTGCAATGATTACTTGGTGTTATCAATTTTAGTCTCATTTTATGACTTTGATGATGTTTGGTGGATATTACATCTTGTTTTCAAACTATTCAACCTCAAAAATAATTTTAAAATTAAATAGTATAATATAACTGAAATTATTTCTATTAAAATTGTTGATGAAGATTCCATCGACATTGACTTTGATATTTTTCCCATGGGAATCATCAAAGCCACTTGGCACAACGTCTTCAATAAATAAAAGACCTAAAAATGAAGAGAAAAATCAAATTTATTTTTAAGAAAAAAGGGTGAAAGGATAATAGAAATTAAGTAAGGAGTACACTTAAAATGTCATCAATTTATAAGAACTAATGACCTATTAATCCAAAAGATATAAATAAATCTTAAAATTTATAGATGATTTTATATTTAGAGATTATTTACTTTTACTTTTTTAAAAGGATCTTATAAATAATAACAAAGTTAGTATAAATTAAAATGTGTTTATCAAATTGAGTGAATGTGATAGAGAATGGAGGGTAGGATTGAGCACAAATTCGCGATTCAACTTAAAACTGACATAACCGCTAATATAAGCACTTGGTCGGGGCGAAGCGTGTCACAGGTTGATCGATAGTAGTTAAAAAATTAGTTATGAACGATTGCATACAAGTGGATGCGACTCTTTAAAAATTTATCATGTGAATCACTGTCTACGTGTGCGCTGACTTGCTGACATTACTTGTGAGTCATTGTTTACATGTGCGTTGACTTGATTAAAATCAATGAGAATCAATCTTTTGCAAAAAGAGTTAAAGTTAGCGAGACAAAAAGGCTATTATGAAAATTAAGGGTCAAATTCACAAGTTTGTGAAAGTTAAGAAGACAAAAAAAATGCAATTTAACAAAAAAAAATACTCCCTCTATTCCTAATTATAAATATTAACCTCATTTCAAAGATAATACTCCCTTCGTAACAGGCTTAACAGACTAATAGCAACCGCCACCATCCATTAGGGGTGGGCATGGTTCAATTCAGGAGAAAAACCGAACCGAATTGTTATCAAAATTTATAGTAACTGAACCAAATTGTTTGACTTCCGAATTAAATTGAATTATTAAAATAATTCAATTTTATGATTTTAAACCAAACCATAACTAACTTTAAAAAAATTAAAGTTTACTATTCTGAACTGAAGTAATTTTTTTTAACTATATTATTATTAGTAGTAGTACAATTGAAAAAATATATAAAAACCAAACCAAATCGTATATTATAAAACGAAAACCGACTAAACTGAACCGAACCATTAAACAGCGGACCGAACCGAACCAAATTAATAATAACCGACCGAACTGTTTTAGTTTAGAGTGGTGCGCCACCATGTAACAAAACGCAACGTGGCTTAGAATTTCAAATTCAGAACCACTTTGGTCCGGGGTTTAGGGTTCTTTCTCAGAAGTTCGCAAATTGTTCTATCGGTGTCATCAATTCGCACGCAGCTTGGTACATTCATAAACTTTTCACCTTTTCTTTGCCTATTATATTACTTGTTTGAACAGTAGATCAATAATTTGTTAAGTGACTCTTTCATTTTCTTTGAAATATTATATGTGCAATTGCATTCGACTTTCTTCAAACAGCTTATGTGTAAGCTATTTCTATAACAAAAGATAAAATCAAGTGAAACTATATTTGTACAAGTTATAAGCTGTTTTCATAAGCTATATATCATGGAGAGCTTATGAAAATAAGTTGAAAACAGCTTATCGACATGTCATCAGGTGGAGTGTTAGGAACATTGATAAATAGATTGAGAGGAAGAACATTAAACTAAGTTGGAATCATTTTTTTATGAGAGAAGTCCAATGTACGTTGAATAATGATTCCGAATTCCTATTACATGGATGATTAGTAGCCGGATAGAACGACAAAAAGTTGGAATTAGACAGAGAGGTAGGATCACGCAAACAAGGAAAAAATCTCTACAAATTTTCTTCTTCATCATTTTTTAAGTAACCAATAGTTTATTACTTCTATCTCTATTTAATTTTTAGCGCAAGGCAAAGTGATTATGTCACATGTGCTTTGTGTAAATGTTAAACTCTGATTTTGGGCACTGTATTAGAGATATCTAATTTTATAATTTAAATCATTTATAGGACGATGCATTACTAGACAATTTGTATCTCTCATTATATTACTTTGTCATTTCAACCAAAAGCCTAGCTTCTTAGATCATGAGTTTAACCCTATCAGGGGTTTGGTGCTCTTTAAATTCTTTACAGTATGCATGACACTGGATTTCGCTTTGAGTATCCTTAACATATCTGCTTTTTGTTTCCATTTTTGCGAGATAGAGGAGAGACTTCAACAGGAGAGGATTTGAAGGTCAAGTAGACTGGTCATGGCTGCGAGTTGAGCATTTTAGGATTCTTTAAAAGTTAAAACTAACAGGTTATATTCCATTTCTTTCTTCTCTTTTACCAATATTTGGGCTTCATTGCTATCTTTCTGCTTTGTTTTATATATTACCCACATGGTATCGTGAAAGATGACCCAGAACTATAGGCTATGCGAAATATATAATTTATCAATGCAGATAATTAGTTTTTTTTTTATCACTTAAAAATAAAATAAGATGATGGGTAGAGTTGCTTTCCTGCATATTTAATTTAACGAGAAAGATCTTTGTTGATTCCACTTAAAAATAAAATAACATTTTTCTCTAGTTTTCTTGTAGCCATCTAATCTCACAAGTGTTCTGCTGTCACTTCTGGCCATTGTTGCTACTGCCAACCACCCACCGACGTTGTCTCTGGAAAAAATTTCCAACAACCTTTTTCGGCATAACCACCACCACCAAGACTGGAATTTGCTGATATACAAAACCCCGATGCTTCTAATGCAACAGCCATGACACACACACATGTGCCATTACATCTACCAACTCTTGCCGGTGCGTGAAGATCACACACTGCCATACAAGTTGTCGTTTACAAAAGCGACTTCATTGTTCTCTCCGGCCATTCCTCTTTCTGTTACGGTATTGTTTTTTGGCTGTTGGGTCTTAATTTTCTACTGCCCTATATGGTTTTGTGGCTCGTCGTCTTGTGTTTTGGTGTTTTGCTCGATGTTGTTAGTGCTTATGGGTTGTTTCTGCATTTGCGACTTTTTTGTGAGCATCTGTAATTAGTTGCACATCCTACTAGTTTGTGTGCCTCAAATATTTTTGCTGCCTTTGGTAAAATATCACTGCATATACTGCTTCTATTGAAGCTGTGCCTCGATAATCCATTATAATTAGAGTTTTAGCCGCCAAAGTGAGAGTGTTGACTCAATATTGTTTTCAGCTGCCGGAGTGAGAACCGGTCCAATATTCTTGTGGTTTTGTATGAAATGGAGACACCTTTCAATTAAGGCTTCAGCTACCAGAGTGGGCACTAACCTAATACCGTTGCAGTTTGGGTTTTCTTATTGTTATGGTTTTATATTTTTTTGCTTCTGTCTTACGCGGTTAAGGCTCAACTTTTACCTTCGTCTTTTGATGGTTAAACTTTGGTAGCTTCTGTCTATTGTAATGGTTACACACTTTTGCTTCTTTTAAGTGGTTATGCTTGAGTAGTTTCAGCTACTGGAGTGGGCACTAGCCTAATATCGTTGCAGTTTGGGTTTTCTTATTGTTATGTTTTATATTTTTTTCTTCTGTCTTAAGTGGTTAAGGCTCATCCTTTACCTTCGGCTTTTGATGCTTAAACTTTGGTAGCTTCTGTCTTATGTAGTGGTTAAACATTTTTGCTTCCGTTAATTGTTTAAGCTTTGAGTAGTTTCTTCTACTTAATGGTTAAACTTGTTTTCTGTTTTGTTCCCAAATTGTGGTTATTGAACCTTGATTCTTTTGGAGTGAGTGTCATGGTATGCTAGAAGAAGACCGGAGATTGAAGATTTCTACGAATCATGTACCTCAGGTTGGTGCCTCTATTTTTATGTTTTCTATTTTCAAGGGTATATTTGTAACAAGCTTAAAACTTAGTAAGCTTTAGCTTGAGGGGAAGTGTTAGAATATTATAAATAGTTTGTAATATCTTTTATATTGTGTAAGAATATCATATTTTATTTCCTATGATTTGTTTATAATTTTAGATTGTCTCTTAGGAGGATTAGTTTTTAGATATTAATTTATTTCTTAATTCTATATATAGGACTAAAGTCTTGTATTGTATCCCTATATATATGGTTATGGTTTAGTCTTTTGTATCACAAGTATCAAGTTATTAGAAATAATATTGATCAGTTATTATATTTTCTCTTCCTTTTTTCTAACATCTCATAACATCAACACAACAAAACTTCCCTTGATTATTAAACTTTCATAGACTGAAGTTCCATGTGGTGGCTAACATACCTCTTTGTCCTGAAAAGTAATTAATTTTGTGGTGATTTGATGATTGTTGTTAAATTTTTCATCCTAGTTAGTTAGTGTTTTGAATTTTGATTTAGGTTCCACAGAGCTTTATGCTATGGTTTCAAAAGAAAGTGGTATTCGGCTTTGCTGTTAGGTATCCCATAGGTTATATATACTTAATTGCTATGGACTTGGACTTGGTTACCTGTTCTATATTTCATTCTTAGCATTGGATTACTTTTGTTTTGATTCTTAAAATAATTTTTGAGATCCTCAGATGGTCTCTCACCTGTGACCTAACTGAAATGCTTAATGTTTCATTCTTGTAGTCTTCTGTTTGTCATGTTTGTAATGCTTTGTAATGCTATTTATTGTTTACAGTTGAATTGTTGCAGACATGACTGTTAAGTAATTATTTTACAGAAGAACATGCTTTTCGAGATGTTCATCAAGCTACTAATGTCTGTAAATATTTTGCAGACATGAAGTGTATCTATCCCCCCCTCCCCCCCTGCATGGTTCTTTAATAATACGCCAAATTGAAAGAGAAAAAAAAAATACTAATGTCTGGGCATGCATTGACGTAAAACTTGCTGCCTATGTAGAGCCTTACTATTCAGAAAATAGAAAGCTGACTAAAAGTTGTCCTATCAAAAAGCGTGAATAAGAAGACAAAAGCCATGAAGAATTGGTTTTGCATGATTGAATACAAAAACTCTTGGGCAAGTAATGGCTATACCAGCTATTTGAAGCTAGCCTCCGTGACAAAATATAAGAACAATATCTTTTTAGATTCATTACATAATTAATGTATCCGATGAATATTTTTATTGGTTTTACAATGAACCTAGAAAAGTGAATTTTTTATATTTTGAGTAATGTCATAAAACCATTGGTCATGAAAATTGTTACGTGTTACCCACTTACCCTTGGTTATTTGCTATATTTTCATTTGAATAAAAAAGCTATGGTTCTATCTTCTATGTCCTGACCATGTAGCTATTTTGAATTAGTGATGATGTAGCGTAGCTTAGTGGAATTGCTGTAAAAAAATTCTGTTTTTGTTGATTGTAGCATCTGCTATCCACTTAGGTATGATGCCAGCAATTCTGTTTATGATCCAGATGGCATTGGGGAGATATATATGTTTATCTTTTTATGGATATTGAGGAGATATATTTTTTCACTAAAGTTTTATTTACTTTATTTATTTTACTTAGTATCTGTTTGGTTTGGCGTTACAACGACCCAGACGCGCGTTTCTCACGGTCAAACATGGTTTGACTATGAAATTTCATGTTTGGCTTGGATTCAAATCAAAATTGATTCTCTCTCAAACTCACGTTGAGCTGAAGCTAAGATTCGGAGCTTCTGCGTTTCCTAGAATCGATTCTGAACTTTAGTTTTTGTTTCCAAGGCTCATATTCCCATATTACCCTTTTTTAGTATCTGCCATGTTTGTTGTTCAAGATGAGTGTCCATGGTTGTTGTTTCAAAGAGGAAGAAGCCAAACAAGAGAACAAGGAGCGTAGAGTTTGGGTGAAAAATCGTTGCTTGCATGACGGCAAATCTTGATCTGTTTGACGGTGGTTTGTGCGATGAGAGATTTGTGTTTTTTTTTTTGTGCAAGTATTTATTTTATTTTTTTGAGTAAAAAGAGATTTGGGTAGTTGGTGACATATTTTATTGAGAATGAAGGAGATGAAATTTTGCAATAGAATTTTTGAGACTGAGAACAATTTTCTTCATCTTAGCATCGGAATAGTCTTCTTCATCTTTACATTGGGATCTAGAGAATTCTTTTTATATTTTTGATTAATGGTTCTAGAGAATTCTTGTTTGTTTTTTAAATTTATTTTAATTAATTAGATAAACTCAAAATATTAAACAGGTATAGGAGTATCTTGGTATTGCATATTATACCCTTATGGTAATTTCCACGTCTAAAAGCAATTTTAATTTCAAATTACCAAACAACATTAAAAATTGAGAATCACTTTTAAATAATGTATCCAAACATAAATCAATTCTGACCAACTCACTTTTAACTAAAATCAATTCTGTCAAACTCAATTCTACCAAACTCAATTCTAGCCACCGCTGAACCAAACACACACTTACTTTGGTTTATAGAGTATTATGAAAACTCAACTCTCACATCTAATAAAGATGATGTCTAAATAGAACTCTTTAGGGGTGAATTAACGATTACACTTGATGATGTCTCCTGCCTAGTGCCTACTTCATGATCATCTTCCTATTAGGGGTGAATTTTATACTCCACCCTCAGGTATCAACGATGAAGGAGCTGCGACACTTGTAGAGGAGTTGTTGGCGGTGTCTTATGACATTGCTATGGATGAGACAAGGAAGCAAAGGGGTGAATATTAAAGTCAAGAGTGGATATTTTATGTGTACCGAACACAACTTCAACATGGTAGATATGAGTGTCCTGCTTGCTAGGGCATAAATCATTGGTAGGATGTACTACCATCTTTACCAAAAAGAAGTTCACGTGTGTAGATGTGGATTGTTCGTTGTTTTGTCTACCTGCGGAAGATTTTGTTGAGGCTTGATAATTTAGGAGATGCCTCTATGTATACCACAAAGCAGTTTGTAGGGTCTCTATAAGTAGCTCAGTGGTATACAACTATACATAGAGACATCTCCTAAATTATCATATAACCATTGCAGTACATCCCAGCGTAAATGATGTAGTTAAAAATATGGTGAACACTCTGATATATACCTTATTAAAAATATACTGGCATACTGTTGAGGTTGACAATTCTAATAGATCCACAAATAGTGTTATTTGTGAACCTATCACAATTGTACACCTCAACAAGTGATAAACACTATTTTTGAACATATTAGAATTGTTCACCCCAATAGTGTATCAGTAAATATTTAAATAAACATGTACCGAATAATTCACCTAATAATATTATTATTATAAGAAAATGACAAATAATTTTATGAAAAGTAACATTTATTAGTGTTTTTGGTATATTTAATTAATTTTAAAAGGACAATTACAAAGAAAACGAATGTAGTAAGAATATTTTGTCTTATAAATACATCTTAATCTTAATTAGTAGTAGCTACTACAAGAATATCTATTTGCAGGAGTGTGAACTTTCCATTTTAACAAAAATAATAATAATATATCTACTGTGTTACATTAGGATTTATATTTAGAGACTGTTTGTTATAGCTTTTTTTAGAAAAAAATTATTTTTTTTATAAAAATAATCATTTTTAATTGTTTTGCATTTGTTTGTTACAGATTTTAAAATAATCAAAAGCTAAAAATAATCAGAAAACAACTAAAAATGAGAAGCTACTAAGAGGCCGTTTGTTATAGCTTATTTTAAAAAAAAATCACTTTTTTTATAAAAATAATCACTTTTAATTATTTTGCATCTGTTTGTAACAAATTTTTAAAATAATCAGAAGCTAAAAATAATCAGAAAACAGCTAAAAATGAAAAGTTACTAAGAGTAGCTTATAAAATA
The DNA here is from genome assembly GCF_020283565.1 of Trifolium pratense. NCBI lineage: Eukaryota > Viridiplantae > Streptophyta > Magnoliopsida > Fabales > Fabaceae > Trifolium > Trifolium pratense. Next base: position 7,385,170 of record NC_060061.1, read on the forward strand.
ATAGATTTTTTTTAGAGAGAGAAAAGAAATGTTAAAAGAAGAAAGTTATTGATAATTAAAAAAAAAATCACTTTTATAAGTTCTATCCAAACGAACTAAAGATTATTTTATTTAAAAAAATGATTTTTATTATAATAAACAAACACAAAGTAAATTCAACTTTTCTAAAAATCTCTAAAAACTAATCTCTAAATTATTTTACATCAAAATCACTATTTTTTTAATCCGTAACAAACGGCCTCTAAGAGTAGCTTATAAAATAATAGATTTTTTTTAGAGGAGAGAAAAAAAAAATGTTAAAAGAAGAAAATTATTTATAATTAAAAAAATCACTTTTATAAGTTCTATCCAAACAAATTAAAGATTATTTTATTTAAAAAAATTGATTTTTTTTAAATAAACAAACATAAAGTAAATTCAACTTTTCTAAAATTCTCTAAAAATTAATCTCTAAATTATTTTACATCAAAATCACTATTTTTTTAATTCGTAACAAACGGGCTCTTAGGAGTAACAATTTTAAAAACGAGCCCACAAATAGGGACCGAGGATATCATTCTTTTTTTATTTGTACATGAGGATATCATTCTTTATGCATTAGGAATATATCATTTTATTGCTTCTCGTGAAAAGCTTGCCAAGCTTGCCAGTTATGTTGAAATATGCCTTGAAATCTCAGTTACAAGAAGTTAGAAAATCTTTGTTGAATCTTTTTGCATCTTTGCTGTTTTTGAGATTTTTTGAGAAAAAATATTTTTTCTTGGATGACACTCTGACTTGATTTGTTTTATTTTAAAACATATTTACTACTAATTTTTGGCATATATATTTTTCTATAAATAGGGAGTGTTTTATTCATAGAAAAATTGAGAGAGGGGGAAAGAGAGCACCATATGAGGGGTTAGTGAATAAGGATTTGCCGCAACACCAAGGCTAGGGTTTTTGGAGAGAAACAAGAGGATTGTCTCTTGGGTTGACTCTAGGGTTGTGCAAATGGTTATTCAATACACCTTAGGAAACACTTAGCTAATTGAGTCTCTTGGCCACGAGAAGATATTCGGGTTTTGGGTAGAATTATGATTAATTCCTTGTAACCCAATTGCGGATTTCTTTGTAAAGTTACTCTTTGATATAGTGGAACGGAGAGACTACTCTCTCCCCCATATTAAATCATTATTGGACCGAACTGGGTAAACAAATTATTGTGTTCTTTCTTCTCATTTATCTCGTTTATCGGTTATTATTATTATTGCTTATTCCGCTTGTTATTTGATTGTCGTTTTATTTCTCCACACATCAAGTTTTCATTGGTGTGAATTTTATGAGAATTCATTCCAAGCTGCATTCATTTTATTTTTGTTACTGTATTTAATTTTAATAAAACATAGTTGGTGGAATAATATGAACCTACTTCTTGTTAATTGTCACCCTACATGCTGATGCTATATCCTATTTTTTATTTGTATATTGTGTGTGCATGATTATTCTTTTGTTTATGTCTTTTGTGTGTGTGTGAAGTGATGAAGCATATCGGAATACCAGTAGTAACTTTGTACGACAGTGGGCTCATTTTCAATATGAATTTCCAATTCATCTTTTTAGTTTGACTAACAAGAAAATGGACATAAAAATTTAATATGACATGACAGTGGTCAGAAATTACACAGATATCGTTCTTTGTTCCCGGTATTTTTACTATCAAGACTGCTCTTCTGCATCAATATTCAATATAGTAGTAGCACTATTTCTTTAATTTGAAAATGGTAGTAGTATCTGTAATTCAGGTTTGTTTAGTTGTGTTAGGAAATCACAGAGAGAGAGAGCTGAAGAAGAAAAAATAAATATTAGCACAATTAACATAAGAATATAATAATGTAAAAATTTCAAAATCGGAGAATAACTTACTACTGTTGCTTAAATCGACAATTAAAGAATAAATATTATATGAAAATTGTTATAACACATGTTAAAACAAAAAACTTGAGATTTTTATGTATAACATTGAGCTCTCCACCATTTACTTATCTAAGCAACACGAGACTTCTCCAATATATTTTATTTTTTATTTTTGAGTCATGCTAACCGGTGCTACGGGAACACTGAGGGCACCGATTAAAGAAACAAAAAATGAAATTTTAAAATTTAAAATAACACTATTTGTAAATATGCAATCAGCAATTAATTGTCCTTAAAAACATAAAGCTTGTGATATGATTTGTAGGTTGAAAATGCAAGTAGTAGTTCCAGTTGTCGAAAGGCCAAACAAACATCTTTGGATTCCAAGGCTTGACATGCACAGATCTTCATATACTCTTCCTATAAAGTCGATTTTAGTAATAAATATCTGCGCTGATAAGTCAAAACATTGGGACATAGCTTTCCTGTTCTTGAGCATATGGCACAACAATTGAGACCTTATTATATCACCATCTTATTCAATTTCTACCATCCATGTTTTTTGAAGGAGTAATTTCTATCACCTCTTTTTTTATAGTAGTACTCCCTCCGGTCCTTATTATAAGGAACACTTTGAAAAAATCACACAGACCAATGAAGCACATTTAACATAGTTATTTTCATTTAATACTCTTATAAATTTTAATTTATTCCATGTATGCCCTTATTTAATTACTCTTTATTCAACTAACTTACTTATTTTTAAATTCTCTCTCATAATAAATAAGGGCATAAGTGAAATTGAACATTTAAAACATTTGAAAATTGGTCAAAGTTTCTTATAAAAGGGACCAAAGTTTTTGCCCTAAGTGTTCCTTATAAAAAGGACCGGAGGGAGTAGTTGTTATTTGCATGCCGTTACAAAAACAAACTAAATAATTGAGATTTGACTTCGATTGTTTAAAAGAATTTGAGTTTAATTTATGATGAGAGTAATATACTAATAAATTTAATATTACTTTGCTTTGCAGTCGAAACATGGATTATCTGATCCATTTCTCGTAAATCAAGGTTAATACCAAAATATATATACTATCCTTAGAGTGTTTATTAATTGTCACGAATTTTACTCCCTCGGTTTTTTTATAAGAAACACATTGAAAAAATTACACAGACCAAGAAAACATATTGTAAGTAATTATTTTTATTTAATACTCATATAAATTTAATTTTATTCCATGTATACCTTTATTTAATTACTCTTAATTCAACTAACTTTCTTATTTTTAATATTCTCTATCATAATAAATAAGGGCAAAAGTGAAATCAAACATTTGAAAATTAGTCAAAATTTCTTATAAAAATGACCAAATTTTTTCACCAAAGTGTTTCTTATATAAAAGACCGGAAAGAGTATTACACCAAGAGCATCTCCTTTAACAAGAGTTTCATCATTAAGTTTTAAACACTATACGGTCGTACCATGATTTTTGTTTCCATTGAAACACATCTGAATATGACAATACGAGTTTCATAAAAAATTGAAAAATATGTATTGTTCCATACAGAGGGACAATTAATCATGCTTGTAATCAACAAACAAAAAAAATTAATTAAGCTAAAGTAACTTATAGTAACTTATAAGTTGTTTAATAATACACTTTGGAGTAAAATTATTGCGGATTATATAAATATGATGTAACACATTGGAGCCCACTAAATAAGAGATAAGTACTCAAAATGAGTTACATAGATTATATCTATTGGAGATGCTCTAAGTCGTAAATACTTGTCCCTTATTATTTGATCCGATTTTAAATATAAACAAAAGTCAAAACTTGAGCCAAATACATTTTGACTTTTGCTTATATTTAAAACCGGAGGAAGTATATCTAGATTAACCGACGTGTATGAAAAACACATTTATGAAAATGTGTCAACCTCTTAAATGAATCTCAATTATTTTTTAAAAAATTAATATCTAGAACAGCTACACGCGGATGATATTTTTTTTTTCACCACCAATTTTTGGTCAACTGGACACATGTTCTGGTTCAACGATCAGTTATGGCATTAAGTAGTTTCAACCCTCCGATCGCAATTGCTTTTCTTATCAAGTTCAGCATCAATCATTATTGAACCAACTAACAATTGATTACGTGGACGACACTTTATTAATTAGTTTACAAAAAAATACGGTGTTTTACTCCCTCCGGCCTCTTTTGTAAGCAAATAAGCTCATTTGCACACTTATTAATAAGTTACTTTTAAATCTTGATTTTATGTAAAATTTATATTATAATTCCTAAAATGACCTTAATTGCATTGAATAAACTTGATTTTGTAATTTTTGCTTATATTTATAAGGCCAAATTTTTTTTGTTAATTTTTATTTATAAATAAGGCCAAATGAAGTACTCCCTCCGATCTTAAATATAAGCAAATATCAAAATGTATTTTATCTTAATTTAAGGCAAATGCATTTCGATTTTTGCTTATATTTAAGACAGATGAGAATATTGTTTAAGAGTAATCATCATCAAATCATGATACTATGAGAAAAATACGCAATAGAATGCACACACATGATACTACTAGTGACTAGTGATGAGAGGGTTATGATGATCCCATAATTGAAAATGTGGGGGGGGGGGGTCCCTACTTGAAGAAGAAGAGCCAAGAAGGCAATGCAACGGTGGTCCCGCCACGTGACTTAGTCTTAAATTGAGACCATGTGCTTCTGTTCCCTCGTGCCGGTCCCACACTCCGCCGTACCAACGAGCATTTATTGGAATCACATGCCGATGCCTGCAGTGTACCATGCTTGGATCGAAAAACCTCAGCCGTCGATTCCACTTACAGGGGTTTGACTCTTTTCATTTTCAATGTTTTGGCGCGGATGAGTGTTACTATTTTTCAACCTGACTTTTTTTATAAAAACAAAAATACTATTGTACGTAACATTTTTCAAATGGAAAATGCTAGGATTAACTGTTAGCATGACACTTTTCAAATTTACATATACCCAAATTTGTGTAGTACATAGAGTGTGTTTGATTTGTTAAAGGGTAAGTACTGGACAGAACAGTACAAGACAGAACAGCACAACAAATGACAGAACAACACAGAACAAACTTTTGGGATATTGAACATTTTTTTGTCTTATACGATATTTTGTTAATAAAATGGTATTTTGGCATTTTAGACAACTTGTACTACGGACAAAAAGTTGTGCTGTGGTTTAGTGAGGTACAAAAAAATCTGTTTTTTTCCTGTCCATTGCTTCCCAGTTTGTCCAGTTCCTGAAACAGTTTTACAATCAAACACAGTATAACTACAGTTGTTCTGTCCAGTCCCTTATTTTTAGCGAATCAAACGGACCCATAGAGTCATGTAGTATTCATTTGGACTCTTATCTAAAAAAAATAAAACTCCTTTGAAACAATGTATAAGAAAGAAAATAACTTAAAGTATAGTCTAGTAGTAAAAGCATAAATTTTTTATTCCAAAGTTTACCGAGTTGGAATTCCTCTATTTTCTATTATTTCTATTTTTTTATTACCAAAGTTTTTAAATATTTTGGGGTGTGTAAAAGATATTTGAACCCCCTCAATTGTGTTACACGCTTTCATTTATATTCTCAAAATTACTCCTTCCGTCCCATTTTATAAGATCTCATTTGACTAAATGCATTATTCATATTTATTGTTTTGACCGTCTTTTTTTAATTTACATTAGAAACATAAATTTAGTTTGTTCTCCCTTATTATAATTAATTAATATATGTTCCGGACTGCGTCAAGGTCTTTTTTTTTTTTTTTTTTGAATCGGCAAAATTTTATTAAGCAACCTTCCTAACAAGAAGTATAGAAGGCGCAAAAGAGCAAAGAAAAGGTGAACACCACCGGTACAAAACAAGGGAACAGGATTTAATGCTGTCCAAAAAGGTGCAGTTTTCACACAGTTTTAGATCAGAACCGTCCGATCTAAAACATGTGGTTGATATTGTTTTAATATATAAAACTGTGTGTTAAATCATAACCGTCTGATCTGTAATGGATGGCTGCGATCTGTTACTGCGTGAAACTGCGTTAAAATTCAACAGCATGAAATCCGGATCCCAAAACAAGTCCAAATCACCCTATAACAAAGAGGCTATAGAAGCCTACTAAATACAACAACAAAATCTGGAAAAAACAACACGGCACACAAACAAGTCATGGAGGTACATTGAAGCGAGACTGAGAGTCTCACTACGACCGATTGATTAAAGGACTTTGAAGAAAGTGTTAGGACATGAAACCCTAATTTCTTCGTATGAACTATTCTAACCCTAAAACTAAAATTTCAAATTACAACGTTTATTATTTACTTGATCGTTAAAATGTTTGTAGGTATCCCCCCACCTACTTTTGAGAGTTGTTGATCAACAAGTCCGCCATCAACGATCCTCTTTCACGCTTTTAGCCAGAGATCTTAGGTCCAAAATGATCAATATCAATAATTGAGAAGTCTTAAAATTGAGTTTTAGGCCTAACTTATCCTTACAAAACCGGCTTGTAAGGTGAAGATTGCCTCTAGTATATAAACAAACACTTAGTCAGACCATCTCTCAACCATGTGGGACTTCTTAACACACCCCCTCGCACCCATCACTATTGGGCTTGGTGTGCGGATATAAACGGTGGGTGGCCCGATAGCGGAAACCTAATAACGTGGTGGCCCGACGGATCGTGGAGAGACTCTGATATCATCTTAGAAATGGAGTATTGGGCCTAACTCATCCTTACAAAACCTGCTTGTAAGGTGAGTATTGTCTCTAGTATATAAACACTTAGTCATAAGGTGAGTATTGTCTCTAGTATATAAACACTTAGTCAGGCCATATCTGATAAATTTATTTATATAATTATTTTTCTTGTTAGTAAATTATGGAATTGGATTTTATAATAACAAACGAGCACACTACTCTTATAGATTGTCAAAATTCATCAATAATGAATTGAAGTAAGTGGTAAGAGATTTTAATCGCTTAAGCAAATGAACATGGGTTTGGAAGAGAAGAACTCATCTTGGATGTTCGATAGTTTCTTCAGCAGAGATCTGTCATCTTTAGCAGTCATATCACGCAAGTTTGTATATTAGTCTACGTTGATAACGAGTGTTTCATTTTTTATCTCAAATTATTATTTTTTTTTGTCAAGTAGTCTAACGATTAGAAATGATATGAATTCTAGGTTGGAACTTCAACTTCTATGTATAAAATGCAATATAAGAATGATATGATGTACATCAAACATGTAGAGTTTTTTCCTTTGAAGAAAGAAACTTGGAAGAGAAGGAAAAGGAAGTGTAAAGTAGTGAGGTATACATATTGAAATAGAAGAGAAAGCTAGGTAGCATATGAGGTGGACGAGTGTATATACATATGTGTCTTGACTAAGTCTGTCTGGCATTGCATGTATTGGTTCGAGTGGTCCATGTCAACTGAAATATAAAGAGTAGTAGTAAATGCCGCTGCTACTGTGTCTTGCACAGTTCTTGTTGTTGTCGTTGTTGTTGTTGTTGTATGCATATGAATGATACTAATGTTGTGTTGTGTTGTGTTGTGTGTTTTTCCTCGTTACTCGGGCTGTTAACTCCATCCTCCCCATCCTACGCTCCCGCTGACAACAACATGTCCGTTCTGCCCCTTCCTATTTTCTAGCCCTTAGATGCTTCTATTCAACGGTTCAGATTTATTCTTCCCTATTCGCCGTCTTTCCCATGACGTGTTTTATGCTACACCCTTTTCACGCTAACAGTCATCCCCACATTACATTACGAAGTATAGTCATCACCAAACCAATCATGGTCAAATTATTATGATATAATGATCTAATTAATTAATCAATCTACTTTCATTTACTTTTTCTTTTAATAAACACAGTTACACAGGTGGTGAGATAAATTAATGTTGTATTGTATGCTAGCTACAATTGCACAGGCAGAACGACTACAACTTACTATTTTTGCTATTGTCTTTCTTCTCATAATGTTTATGCAACTGGACCTTATGCTAAATATAATCATTATTATTTACTATATATCCTTCCATAATTAATTAAGTCAACTGTTCTAGTACATAAGCAAATTAAAGTCCGTTTAGAACATTCACAATATATACAACTTATCCATTTAATTCGTGTTAAAATGTCCCCCATCATGGATGTGAGTTTGTCTGGACAATGATTTATAAGTAAAAGGTAATCTTCACGTTAAAGTCGTCGGTTTTGTAGGGTTGAATTAAGTTCAATACTCAATTCTAAGATGATATCAGAGTCTCTTCGACATCCGTTGGACCACCTACAAACGAGCCACTTATCATTTATATCCGCGCACCATGTGAGACTTACACTTGTTAACTCTGCATATACATATACGAGTTAGAATCCTCTCTATTTGTTTTCTCCATTACTATAATTTTGATGAGTTTTAGGATATATATTAAATAATTGGATCCACTAAATGTCAAATCATTACATTTATATATATTTCTAAAACTTTAATAATCAAAAAAATGGAAAGAATCCTAACTCATATACATACCGAGTCAAGATCTTCTGAACTTGAACTATCATGTGCTACATTTGCTTCTTCTTCACTGTTTTGACCTTTTCTCTTCTTTGGAGCCCAGCATTCATCGGCATAGTGACCATTTATATATTGTTCAACCTTCACTTTTTTAAGCTGTGAGAATTCCAATCTCACACTTCAACACAACATATAGTTGATTTTGCTTTCAAAATTGATTTTAGTTAAAGTTAGAAATTATAGATTCTAATTATAGAATAATTTTTAGTCGTTACTCAATATGTTATGTTACTTTTTCTCTTTTGCGAAACTCCGGACCTCCAACTCATTAACTCTTAACTCAATTAATTTAACCAATTGAGCTACCTATCCCACCCAATTAAACAAGACCAATAAGATGAATTTTCATATGTTCTCTATGTAGAATGGCTAAATTGGAGATTTATTTCCTTGATGTCAATGATATGGCTTCTCATGAATAAGATCATTTAAAAATAAAATAGTAGTACACGTACTACTTTCTCTTTGAATTGAATGAATTACCTGCAGTAGGTGTGCATAGTTAAACTATGGAGTACTACTTTGCTATAGTAATAATAATAGAGCATTGCATTGGAACATGAACTTTTATTTACTTATTTCAAATATTAGAGGACACCCACAACAACAAACTAACATCAATGTGTGGAAAATTAATGAAATTATATACCCGTACAAATCATATAAAGATGAAAATAAATAGAGTCAATGAAATTTTCATGTCAAGTCCAATTATTGAAGCGATTGGTGTTGACACAAAAGGCAGAGACTATTGTCTGTAGCTCAACTAGGCCATCCAGGTAGGGGTGAAAAATTCTTTTGTATACAGTATGGTGTATATATGGATTAATACAGATCTTTGTCTGCATATTAGTATTATAGACAAATTATGTACTTCATCAATTAACATTATCGAGTAGCAACAAATATATAAACTAAAATTAACAGTACTTACTGCCCAAAATTGACTTTACATATAAAGTTGTTCAAGTTATATAGTATATAAATTTCAAAGAGAGACTATTAGATGATTTCGAAGTTGAATTATATGTATATCTTAGAATCGAAATTTAGGTCTAACTCATTCTTACAAAATTGATTTATAAGTTGAGTTAGCTCAATACTTAATTATAATATGGTATCATAACCTCCTTCACAATACCCGATTCTAAATATTATTGTCCCATGTTTTATTTTTATTTTTAAGTTTATAAAAGAAAGTATTCAGGTCTTTACAACTTTTTAGCTGTTCAAAGAGTCGTGCATAAAAATGTTATTTTTATGTATAATTTTTAAGCGAATTAGTTTTACCAAATAAATATTTATAGAGAAAATTTTTAAACTAACCTAAAAAAAATGACATTATATTCTGATTTGATATGTAAAATTTTTTTTGATGAAAATTAATCTCTAAAAGAATTTTTTAAAGGTCCTCAAAAATTATATGTTTATGCTAGTGCAGTGTTTTGTATTATTTCACAGGTACACCTTGGGTGGTTTGTGGAATTTTTCTTGCTGCTTTTGGTATGGATAGTTTTGTAGTTTTTTGTTTTATTATTTTTGACTTTCTTAGTTGTTCCACCTTAAATTATGTATACTTTTGGTACCACTCCTTGAGTTTTTGTATTATTGTGCATTTTTCTGGTTCATTTACATAAATATATTTGCCATTTAAAAAAATTTAATAAACTAATTTTGTTGTTGACAAAATCTTAGAATTTCTTAGTAGAGGCATATATGATGTGGCCGTGCAATGCAAAGGTTCGTACAGAGGATTGAAATATGTATATATGTAGGGATATATATAAGAAAAGGCTAAAAATAATAAGGTAATGATGAAAAAGAAAGAATCACATAACATTCATGCATGATGTCTCGTATTTTCAAAAATCAAATAGTCAATTTGTCTTCTTCTATCTGTTTGTATGTTTGACTCATTTGAACATTTGTGGGTGGGTAGCAGGTAACGGGTCGGTTGGTTCACCGGCATCATCAGGTTATTCCCATGCACATCCATTTATTTAGATTTACATTTGTTTCTCTCTTTCTATAATTAATTTGGTGGAAATTAAATAGAGATTAATTATGAGGCCAATAATTGTAAAAGTAATAGTATATATACTACTCTTGTTAACAAGTCTACAAGATGATCATCATATATGTTTATAAGCGAGAAAAAATTTTATCTTAGAAACTAATTTTGTAGATTGAGTTAAGTCAAATTTTCAATTTTAAGATGTATCAGAGTCTATTCCTCAATCTATTAAACAGCTTGTTATCAAATTTATAATAAGAATATCCGTCATTTATATTCACACCCCAAATTCAATAATGCAGGGAGAATTCATTTTATTTGCCAACACAAGATTTGTCAATGCTAGATAAACGGTGTATATGATGACAATAAAAAGGACTAAATATTAACCACAAAATATAGTTTACCAAAAAATGCTAGATAAATTTTTAGTGGTTAATTTTTTGGTAAATTTATTTTCATTTGATTTTTCATATATAGTTGATAAAAACTTATCATTGTGAATTTTTAGTGGTTAAATTGTTGGGAAAATTCACTCTTCACATGTATTTTAAATTTTTTAATAAATATATGGAGAAGGGGAAATTATAATAATTATCACCTTATATATCATCTTGAAGATAAAAAAATTAAGCTCTTACCACAAATTAGCACTTCAAATGTAATATTATCATTTGATTTTTTTTTCTTAGATGAAGTGGTAAATCCACTGAAACTAAACTCACATAATTGTGAGATCCCGGGTTCGAACCCGGGTCACGACGTTCGACCTAACAATTTCGGCATTTTTTGTCAGTTGAGCTAGGACTTACGAGACTCGTTTGATTTTATTTTATTAAGTATAAAAAAGAACTTAATTAAAATAATGAATGTAAATGTAAGAAAAATGATAGCCTATTACCTATAATCACTCAAATGTTAACCCACTTGCGGTTGGTTTAGTGGTGTTGGCTTGGCTCATTGGAGTATGCTCCTCTCAAGGTCCCAGGTTTGATTCTCCCTTATGCCAATTTCGGTGGCCTAAGTCCATATAGAGCAACAAAAAAAAACTCAGGCTTTAAATGGGGCCCCACAAGTGGGCGGTAGGATTAGTCCCCATTGGATTAGTCGGTCCTAGGGCCCGATACCAAGTTTAAAAAAAAAATCACTCAAATGTTGCATAAATTAACAATTGAAAAAATGCTATAAAATAAGAATTTAATTTATATGCACCGTCAGTGTAAAGTTATTTTGCACATGCGTCCAATAATATATCGACACATCATGTATGGTCATTAAAAACACATGATGTGTCACATTTATTAAATGATGTGGCAACGCGTCATTGGATGCATGTGTAAAAAAAAATTACACCGACGGTGCACAACAATTAAACTCATAAAATAATGCAAAGAAATTCACAAAGAAAATGAAAGTTCCTCTTTTCGTCTGAAAATAAGTGTCGTTTAAGATTGTTTCACATACTAAGAGAAACAATAATAAATTAATAAATGTAACAATTTTATATTTTTTTTGCTAATCAACTAATTTTTCGATGGACAGAGTACCATATAGTTATATTTTGATGTAACAAATTTTTACTGCATAAGATGTCCCTTATAAGTTACTAGTGGATTAGCTTTACCAAACAATAGCTAATCACAAAAAAATCTGAATTATTTGGAACATTTTGTGGTGTTATTGCATAACTACTCCTATATATGTACGATTGTTAGGTGTTTTTTATGTTTAGATTATCTTACTTAATACGCCTTATGGATAGTTAGTTGAAAATAGCAGTGTTTTGCATAAGCTAATTTAGGAACATGTGAACGAGTAAGTAAAAAGCAGCATTATTAGTGTAGTGTGAGTCAGTGCTTATATCTTCTTTTTCTCTCTCTCATACACACTAATAAATGTGCCTCACTCTCAGCTTGCTATATATAAGAAGGTATGTGAGGGTTAGGGTTTTCATCCAAAGGGTGAGAGTGAGTTCAAGATATAGCTAGAGAGTATTATTTGAGGGGAATGTTGGCTGGCTCGAGGCTTTTGAGTTTCACAAAAGAAGTTCATTCTTAATTGTATGAACTATAAGGCTTCGGACCAGGCTTCATTCCCCTCAAAATCTTAATTGTTTATTCTCTTGTTCATCTTGTGTGTGTGTGTGTGTTTTTCCCTATAGTATACATGAAATCATCCATAAAAGAGAAGCAAGAGTTAGGATGAGAGGAACGTTGTCTGGCTCGAGGTGATAGAGATGATGGAAGAGTAGTTAACTCATTCATCACTAACTCCCAATCTCGGACCAGGCTTCATTCCCCTCAACCAACTTTTGCAAGCTATATACTTTCCTTCATTTTCATAATTTCATATCATCATCTTCTGTTGGTAAGCTTTTGGTAAGGCTTTCTGCTCTTCCTTTTTCATTTCTTTCTGTCATATAAGCATACTTATCAAGGTTCTTTTATATATTATGGTTTATTTGTCAAGTCACAATTTTTTACTCTTGTATATAATAACACTATTGTGACCATTCAGTAGTAAATATTGTGAATTTTAGATCATTCATCTTAGTTTCTTCAAAACAGTATTATAACTTCAAGCAAGAAAAAACAGTACTACCATTTTTAAAGAGTTCATGATGTGTGCTTTTCTAAAAGTTAAACCATTTAATCATTTGTTTAAAATTACTTTTGATATTTTTGGTTGTTTAAAAAAAGTTTTGTGGATCTGCAACTTTTCAGATAATGTGATTTAAAAAGAGGAAACAGTGAAAATCTATCTAGTTTTCTGGTGTAAAATTAATAAAAATAACATGGCTGGCTGGCTGGCTAGCTAGGTCATATTGTAACCAGGCCAGGCCCCCTCCAGTCCAGCTGCAAGAATGTTTGTGTTCACGTGGGCAAGCAAGAAAGCATCAACAGTGAAAAAACCTATCACAAGTGAAATTCTTTCTTATCATCTCAGTGAAAAACCATACCTACCTGCTCTACCTCTATGCTATCTAGCTCTTTCAATAACAGTAAATCTAACACACACACACACCTCTTCATTTCTCATTTCTGTATTATGTTTTTAACTTGTACTGTAGTATTAGCTGAGTGATAAACTTGTAACCTCAAGATATAAAGTTCAGAGATTCTCTCAGAGACAGTTTTGAAATTGACCTTTGTTCAACTCTATTTAAGATTAACAATTTTTCACACACACACAAAAAAAAATATACAGGGTTAGAAACCTAACAATTTATTTAATTAATTACTGAGTTAATGAATATTGTACTTCAACTCAGTCTAAAGATGCCAAGTAAATAAATGAAATAATAATAATATATTGTCCACACTCCACACACATGTAAAAATATAAATAAATAAATAAAATGATGTGACAATTAGAAAGATGATGTAGTACTGTTGAATTGAATTAATAATAGCTAATTTGTTGTGTAGTACTGATGATGATCAAGTATTGATTGAAGGTAGTAAGTAGCAGGTGAGATGTGTTGGATTGGATCAATTAACAAGAAAAAGTAGTGATGAGAATCAGGAGAAGCTATTTCTTAGCTATAGCTAGGTATCTGTGTTCTGTGATCACCATCATCATCATCATCATCTTGTTAGTAATTTCCAAGATATGAGTAGAGTATGAATATGACCAGCTTCTATTGTGATGCAATGACTAGTTCAGATAGATAGATATATCTGGATTTATGTATATAAGATGATGCAAGAGAAATTAATAGTGTAATTAAAGAAGATGAACATTATGTACAGTACTGCTTGTTTCTGGATGTTGTTCTATTTTCTATGTATAAGTATGTGTTTTAGTGTAATGTATTAATGAAGCTTTTAAAGTTGTTGAAAATTCAGAAGCTATGTTTGGAAAAAGCTCATATCTCAGCAATGTTATCAGCTTCCTCATTGAGTCATAGTTATAGTGATCAGATATGTTTTGGCATATTGAAATTGAATGAATGAAAACAATTTCTTTGTTTGTTGGGAGAGAGAGAGACATAAATACACTATCTGACGTATCTTGGGAAATGAAACTGAGAGAAAGACATAGCTATTTTCATGATAAATATAACAATGGCATTGCACTCTCTCTGCTTTATTTGTTGTTGACAGCTTCCACATCAATTTATTATCATTTGAGGTCTTCTGTTTCTTTCTCAACTGCTTACCAATGACAGCCAGCATCAGAATAGTATTAATTTCAAATTTCAGTATATATATATATATATATATATATATATATATATATATATATATATATATATATATATATATATATCATTTACAATGCATGCAATAGTACTATCATTTTAATAACATAAATTGTTCACATGTTTAATTTCATAACACAATCAGAGTGATTATTGACCATAACATTTTGTTTTCCTATGATTATTAAACAGAGTTAATGTTTCAAATAATATACTTGGGAGCTGTACTGTCTTCGGTTAAACATTACACAGTTACATGCTGTAAAGATATCTTGGCCGTTACGTATAAATGACCTTGACCGTTAATTTCAGATCTAACGGTTAAAAGGACTACATTACGTGTTGCAATGATGTGTCTAATTCACCCGCCACTTGATTCCCTAATGTAGAGATTGTATGCTATTTTACGCTGTATTGAATCACAACCATCAATTTAAAATTAAGCAGTTCAAATTATAAATTCAATTATATACTAAAAATTAATCTTAGCCGTCAATTTAAAATCAGATGGCTCAGATCAAATATTACGTCATCCTGCAATTACCGCAAGAAATCCACTTCCCTTAAGTTCACATTAAGTCTTGCCTTAGTAAGCAAGAATGGCATGATTGGATACTAATTTTTATCTTGCCTTGGTAAGCAAGTTCACAGTAAATTTGTAGCTTCAAAGGTTCACGATAAGTCTAGCCAAACAAATGTGTTATACTTGTGTGATTGGATACTAACATTTATCTTAATTTATTTAAATAATACAATATACTTGTTTGAAATTGCAATAAAACTGTATTTGAAAGCACTACTTTGTAAGCAACATAAGTGGATAGTCTATTTTCTTTCTCCTATTGGATTTGGTTACTATTTTCCTTTTTCCTTGTGTTTCTTCTTTATTATTTATTTATTTTTTTTTACATTTTTTATCTTTATCTTTTGCCGTATCTAAAAGATTAAAGTTATTTCATTTTACATCAGCAACTTTAATCTTTTAAGCATAACAAAAGATAGAAGATCATAATACATTACTGGAAGCAATCATCGCTACTACTCTACTAGCCTAAGAGAATCCAGTCTTGAACAATGTTAGTTATAACTATAAGTATAGCACGATTAGAAATTGAGACCTTCTTTTGCCGCCCTACAAGTTTATCGGGCGACTTATTTTTACCCACCCGCTATTTAAGTAGCGGATGAGTAAAAATGAAAAATTTCAGGAAAAACACCGTTGCTACTTAAATAGCGGATGTTGTTTGAGAAAACGGTAGGGCGGTAAAAGAAACTCCCTTAGAAATTAGCATTTTCAAGTAGGTAAGCTTTTTGTTTGTTACTATTGTTCATTCGACTTCTCTTAAATCTGAGTGAAAGAAAATTACACTTCTTTCATCATAGGTCAATGCAATTCATATATAATATATGAAGAAAAAAAAGGGGAAGAAACATGACTACGGAAGCACACAGATTCTTATACACTTTGAATGATTCTGATTTTTCATATACAACATTGGCAGGGAAGAATAATTCCAAGATTAAATAACACGTTACTTCCAGCAAATTGTAGGAAAATAAGTGAGTTGGACCGTTGCAAGCAACATACTGTATGGCTTAGATGCCATATAGTGCTTGATACGTCATTGCAATAGAAAAACCACAACAATGATTTTAGGGTAACAGTATACTTAAAATACTGTTTCAAGATAGAAAAGTAAAAAGTATTCAACAAAAAAATTATAATTAAAAACACAAAGACTCATGAACATATGCATATATTTGTCTTCCTAGACCAAAAAATATGAACATGCATATCAGTTAGTTTTTTTTCTCTAATCTCAGTTGGATGGTGGTGGCATAACTACAAAGATTTGAAGAAAAATACACATTTGGTATCATGGTAGATTTGCCGAAATCAAGATGAGTTGCCATTTGTAACTTTTGCAAAATCACCGTGACTTAACATGATTTTGACAAACTCACCATAATACCGAACATACGCTGGGTTGCAATATACAAAGCCTAGGGTGTTAGACACAACAGTTTACACTCACTTACATTAGTTGTTTCGTAGAAGTGTGGAACTATACTTTTCTCTATATATTTTTGGAAATTACCAAAAATGGTCCTATATAAAAGGACTAGAGGGCAAAAACCCAAGTATGGGCAACTATTTAAGAAGGCTGAACAAGAAACGAATCTTAAGAAAGATTGATGGCTATGTCCTTGAGAAGAACTTTTCTCTGGGATGTATTAATAATGCCCTTATGCTCGGCTTCTAGTAATACCTCTGTCATTATAGCAGCTGCTTGCCCTTTAGGCTCATCTTCTGAAGTCCTCCTCATCATGAATACCTGAGTATAGCAAATACGAGCCAATGATATCAATCACCATTATTATAAGAATGAAATTTATTGTGTTCAGTATTGTTGGATTTCATTTTGAAAAGCTCCTAACGTGGTTAGGATTCCTAATGGGATTCCAAACACATAACTGATACCAAGAGGTAGAAAAAGATGAAAATGACATTCACAACAAAAACACGAAAGCATGTCATTACCTGCCCACGATGAGTTAACTCCATGTAGCCTGGTTGAAGGATAAATGGTTCCCCATCTATTTGAACTGGGAAAGGACTGGAAGAGTGTATCTTGATGACTTTACCTTGGGCTAGCCTTCTTGCTTGTGAAAGTCCAACCTGTGCAGAAAATCAAACATTACTAGCTGACATGAACACGTTAACTTTTAGCTGTAGTTCTTGAATAATTTTCAGAATAATCAGTTCAGCAGACTTGTTAAAAAAAATCAGTTCAGCAGACAGGGGTTTATAAAAAAAATTGAAAAAGAAACTTGGTTGCCACAATAGTATAGAACTTTCTTATTTAAGGATACTAATAGTGAAAACAATCTCATACTGGCATCCGATTAAATTTCAAATAATAAATATACTGTATTGACAAGTAAGAAGCAAGACTATGATCAATGATCAACATTATTCCAAAACTTCAATCAATTCATTTTGATTTATTCATAGACCCTTAACAAACACATGTTTACTCATGAATGAAGAAAAATTGACTGAATAAGAGTGGGTTGCAGATGTATAAACTATAGAGGAGAAAAAACGGGGAATTTGGAGGAATCAGGGGTCTCACTCACAGCAGAGAAACAGGCAAAAGAAGAAATTGTTAACAACCTAGACAGCTGGTGCAATATTGATGGAGAAGGAATGAGTGGAATGATTCGGGCATTACCACCAGAAATTGGGATAAATGTGAGGGAGAGGAGGTTCAAGCAAGAATTGAATTAGGTGGGATATTCTGTTTGTCTGCATAATTTCCATTTTTATTCCTTTTCCTTCCAGCATTTTCTTTCTGATTTCACTCTCGGTCTTAACAGAGGGTTACCTTACCACCTATCTCTACTTGTACAGAATTTGGGCTCCATTGTTTCTACTCTCGTTCAAAGTTTCTATCATCTGTCCGATATAGTCTGAGCATATAATTTATTTATTTTTTACTTTTTCTTAATGTTAAAAGTTAAGATCATTTGGTTCTTTTGGTATTAAAAATTACTATATTAATGACTAGTCTATATACTCAATCATATCATTAAATATAGAAGTATCCTACACCTGAAGTTTAGCATTTCCCAATAGATAATACCTCAAGAATTCAGCTAAATGTTAAAACATAATATTTTAAACATATTAGAATACTTTAAATTAACAGTATCGTTATGAAGACTAGATTTGATATTTCAGAAACATGATTAATTGACTAAGTATCTTATACCTGAAGTTTTCCCAGGTGCCATGCTCCACAAACACATACTACCTCAAGCATCTTGTCATGCATGGATTGAAGACTAAAATCATCATCATCGCGTTCATAGTCATTTTTCCAAAGATCTACTCCTCCCATGTAGCTCCCAATATTAAGCACAATTAAGCCTTCTGAATCCTGCATGAAAAAGAATTTAAAAATCATGCTTTATTACATATAAATTTATAGAAGGTGATATTCACAATGTAAAAATAATTATCAGTGTTGGAAATTAACCTTGGGAATCTCAATGTCTCTCCCGTCAACTTCAAGCCATACTTGCCATGGTAAGTCAGCACAAGTTCTGTCCATAATGTCTCTTGCTCCTTCTTTTGCATATCGTAATTTATTCAAAAACTGTCAATAGAATTACCATCAGAAATAAATATACCAAAAGTGAAGGCTTTTCGAGCATTGCATAAGTTAAATACCTTCAGATAAGACTTAAGAGAATTAAAACATAACAAAAGGTCTTCAATAAAAAGGGTCAAAATGAGGAGATAAACATGTATAATACGTGAACATGTCCAAAATGACATTTCTGGCCATCCACTCATCATCACTATGATATCTCCTGGTTTCCGCTAAGATGTGTTGATTAACAAGATTAAAAGAATAAAGCTCAATGTTTCAGTAAACTGCATTTAGTACCCTAATGCGAATAAGGGAAATTTAGGATAAGCCTAGCCTTTTAGCAAGTACGGAAGTATAATTTTTACTGAATATTGCTATTGCCCGGTCATTAAAATGGTATTGTAAAGAATGTGCATTGAAAGAAAACTAGAGAATTGACGTGGTCTATAACATGAGTAGATAATTTACAATGATGGAACATCAAGGAGGGAGAATATGTACCTGACTACTAAACTTTTCAGGATTTATCTCTCGAGTAACATGAAATTCATATGCAACCTTTGCATCACATCCAATACCTATAAAAGTAGGTTGATGTCAGTAATTCTTAAGAAACAATGTAGATAGTTTTTGTTTCAGTAAGTACCTAGGTAGTTCATCATGGATTTAGTTTTCATTTTATATGGTTTTCCTTCGGAGCTTTCTTCTGCAAGTTTAACTTCCCAACGATCTAGCATAGTAACTGCTGCATTGCTACTAATGTCATGCAAAAGCGTGGTCAACCCGCCCTGTCCATCAAGTGCAGAGAAGCCTCCTCCCCAATTCATTACCCTAGACAAATCATTTCCAGTGCCTAGGGGAATAATTGCAACAGGTGGAGGTGACTCAAAATTGTATTTTTCTATGGCATCAAGGACCCATGCAACAGTGCCATCCCCACCACATACCAATACTCTAAAATATGGCACATTTTTGAACAACTCCAGGCCTACCTCGGGACCTTGAGAAGCACTCAATACAAATACCTACAGTAAAATACCAAACCAGAAAACGTCCATTAAGACTGATATGAAATGAAAATATTAAAATGTCCAGACAAGTATTGCTAGAATAATAAAGCAAGGAGACAACCATTTTCATCCTTAATTTTCACATAAAGAATTATTTAGTGAGATTCAGTGAAACATTAATCAATACAATATTAATATCATACTCATACATATATCTACGATAATGGCACAAGAATTTCAAGTGGTTTTGTTTTTGGAAGAAAATTAAAAGATATCAATAACAAAACACAATTTCTTGAATTTTTCTTGCAATGCAAAAAACAAGCAATTGTGCTTAGTTTTTGTAACTACAGTATCACCTTGTTTTTACTTTTTACTCCTTTTTGTTGACTTTTCACTATTAAAAGCAGATTAAATACTCAATACAAATGCGACAATACTCGCTTATAAATCTTCATAAAGAATGAACAGGTTATGATAACTTACCCAACAAGTTTATGCAATCAGGAAATGTAGGATTCAAGACATAGCACAAGGTTCATTATTACAAGAAAGTGTGTAGAAAAAAAAAATTCTTCTTTTAAAAATGTTAAGGTAAGCAAATATTAGCATGCTGTTCAATAACTATCTTGCTTTACAGAATATTGGTAGAAAAAGAAATGAACATAGATTGCAATTGACTGCCAGTCAAGTCATCACTCTGCAGTCCTATCCAAAACGTATATCTTAAAAAACAGATTTGTGTATAATATAATATATTCAAGGCAGTACAAAGGATAGATTAAAGACTGGAATCAAGTTATTCCTGATCTAAGATTACAGAATTTAACTTGTAATCAAACAAACTCCTAAATCATGTGATCTAATCTCACCCTTAAAACTATCTAGAAGATATAATTGCAATGTGCTTAAAGATGCAAGTCACTACTTCAATAAAAGCCATGTGTGTTTATAAGAACAAAGTAATTACCTGAACAGGATTTAGTAGCATATTCAATCTTCTGTGAAGAGAAGGCCCAAGCTGCCCTCCACTTCTGGTATTGATAAAGACCAAAAGTGGCCTTGCATCATTTGGCAAATCAACCAATGTGTATTTCTTGACTTGGCTAGGAGTAACAGTTAAACCATTTCCTAATACTCTACCATTGTTTGTAGGGTCAAAGAGCTTCCCATCATTGCACTTGTTCCGGTGGAGACCATTCAACACATATTCTAATAATGTTGCATCGGCAACTGAGGAACCTCGTGACTTACCATTAGCATGGCAACCACCTCCATTTTTATTATTGTTACGACGCTTTCTAATCTGACCACGAACAGAAGAGGTGATAATAGAACTTAGTTTTGCTCCCTTTTGATCTTCATCAACTTCTTTGACACAAAGAGGGGAGAGAATAATTGATCTCAAAGAACCCAAATCACAAAAATCACCAGAATCTCTAGTCAATTTGTTATGACATTTCACATGAATGAGGCGTTGACACCAACGGCAATGCCATGTAGGAGAGGATTTGACAAATGGGACACCACATGCTTCGTCACAGTAAAAGCAGAAAGCAGACATCTCATGATGATCATCCACATTAACCCATCTTTCAGACCAATGGTGTCTAATATGACTAAAACCAGCCTGAGCCACACATTTACAATCCTTTGCTGCAAACGGAGAACAAAGGAAATGAGCTGCAACGCCACAAACCGAGCAACGATGAAGAGGAGTACGCGGTGAAGCTGTTGCACCCAAATTTTGAGAAGGCCATAACGAAGTCAAGCAGAAACAACAAGTGGACGGTTGTTCCCCGTAAGTAAAATCTTCAACCCACAAATGCTCCGATAGAGGCACTTTAAACTGTTTCCAAACTTTCTTCTTTTCCCTAGCAGCAGCTTTAATCCAATTCAAAGATGCTCTTCGCTGCCACTTGAGAAGAGCGTATATGACGGCCACAAGTCCAAATGATCCAGTGACCAACCATCCAAAAATAGATGCAATGGAAGCATCAGGACTCGTAACAAACCTCAAAATTGAAATTCCCAAATCTAACATGATGAAATTCATTTGTTTCAACTCAACTACCAAACATACAACCTGACCATCCAATATAAAACTTCAATCATTGTTATAGATAACAAATAAGTTTTAAAAAAAAAAAGTTATCTAACTCACAAAATAACTAGAAATAAATATAAAGTATGGGCATCAAAATGGACTGGTTGTAAATGACAGTTGGTTATTCCAGAATGGGGTTCACTAGCTTTGATGCAGTGTCGGAGACAATAAATAAACTAATAAAGTAACCATAAAATCTATAAAATAAAAATATGTAGTGATGTGAATTACTCCCTCGGGTCCCGGATATAAGCAACAATTTACTTATTAGATTCGTTAAATAACTGATACTCCATTATATTGGTAGTTTAGACGAAATATGTGGACGGATACATCAATTATTCAATACATCTAAAAAGTAGTAAAAAGTAAATTGCTGATGAGTCCGAAGGGAGTAGTATATGTATATGTTTGGAGTACCTTGAACCAAAAAAACCTAATCAAACGGAAAATTAAGATTTACTTGTATTATTACATCAATGATCATTCAATGTTCCTAAATCATGTGATATATGAATTAAAAAGCAATTAAAACCAAAATCAAATTATAATGAAACTGCTTAGTCATGAATAACGGACATAAAAAAATAAAAAATTAGGGTGGTAGTGTTGATTAGAACGGTAAAATCCTGAAAAGTGAATCGAGAATCGTGATTAATTAGAGATATAATTTATGATGGAATCTAGAAATAGAATTGAAAAGAGAAAGAGACATTGTATTGTATTGTATGATGTACGTACCTTACCTAACACACGATCGATTTAGATGAAAGAAATCAAAACGGATGAAGAAATTGTCGTCGTCGTCATCGTCATCGTAAAACCTGAAGAGAAGAGAGGTTGCAGAGAACGAGAGAGAGAGAGAGAAGAGGAATTGGAGCTTTAACAGAATCTTGTTACAACCCCTCTCTTCCCCTTCTTCCAAGGAAACATTGCTACGATACGATTTCTATAACAATAATTATAATTATAATTATAATTATTATTATTAATTAATTATATAATTACTATTATCATCGTCATAGTGTTCACTTTTTAGCGTTTGATTTGGGGTTTTGGATTTGTTTTTTATTTCGATCTCCTTTTGTTTCGCCTTACTTTGTTTAAAAAGTAAATAAAAGTGGGGTTATATGATTATTATTAGTAGATCAAATTATTAAATTAAAAAAGATGATATGAAAATCAAAAAAGCAAAAAGCAGAGAGAGAAAACGTAAAAAGGGCGGGCTTTACATTGCTCAATATACGGCCTCCCTGTTGGGTACACCGTAGGCATGGGGCATGCCCAACGCGTTTCACTATATTTACTATTCTACCCTTTCTTTCTTTCTAATTTTTTTTTAACCATGATATATCTTCGTCGGGAAACATGTGAAGCACACAAGGTGGATTCTCCCATTTCAATCGAGTTTTCTCCGTACGTATGAGACGGAAATCAAACTTCTGACCATATGTATAACCAAAATCAAACTTCTGACCATATGTATAACCAAAATCCTTACCACTTGAACTAATTCATCGAGTAAAAACAAAAATTGGATAAACAACTTGTAAATATGTCCAAGGCTCTACATGAACAAAAAGTAAATAAATATTTTTTTTATCTTTACTAGCAGAAGCAGTTAACAGGCGCGTTTCGCGCCAGTCTGTATCAATTATGCAAACTTATGTAAAAAAAAATGTCTTATTTTATGGTGAGTTTGTTAGTAAAATATATTTGCTGCTAAAAAAATGTCTGCCTTATGTTATGTTGAGTTTGTTAATAAAAAAGATTTGTTGCTAAAAAAAGTCAAGGGTATTGTTGGTATTATGAAAAGTCAAACCAAAAATTTATGTATCCTCTTTCTTTATATATAGGTATAGATAATATCTCAAATATTTTCTACTTTTAAGTTTTTAGTCTTAAATATTTTTTGTTACGATTTTTTGTTCATGTTTTTCAATCAACTTATATATAGTATTATTTAAAATTTTAATTTTTTTTTATGCAGTTATGTTTTTTACTTTATAGAAATTTCTATTGCAAAGATTTAAATTAATTTTAAGAAGAGGCTAATTAAATGTGAACTTTTATTGATGTGACAAGGGCGGAGCCCTTCATGGGCTGGACAGGGTCATGGCCCGCTCCAGAATTTTTAATTTTTTTTTCATAGGTATACTATTTAGCGGCGGTTACAAGCCCCCGCTAAATAGTCTGTATAGTTTGTTATATTTTGTTTTGCGGAGTTTCAAACCATACAATCCAGGATTCTTTAACAGGTTTGCATTTTGCTGGGGTTTTAAACCCCCGCTATGTTTACGTCCCAGAATTCATAATTTATTTTTTTAAGCATCCCTTTTAATGTTTTATTGTTTAATAATTTATAGATGTCTTAAAATATGTAATTTATTTTGTCGAAATATTCAAGTATATTTTTTTGGAGAAAAAAGTACTCAAATTTTTATTTAAAATAGAGTTTGTGCATAAAAATTCATGTTTGATCAATCTTTTGTTAAAAAAATTTAAATTTTTGTTAGAGAGATGCATATAATATTATAAACATAAATACAAAAACTAATTAAAAAGTATGAAGTTTACACATTTGACATAAAATATATTTCATAATATATTTTTAAAATTTATTTAATAAACATGTTAATGGTCCACCTTTTGACTATTTTTGAGATATCCATACTAGACAAACTCTCAATATGATATGTCTTTTTTTTAGTAATTTCTTTTGCATATTCGATTTATATTTGTAGCGGCCGGCCCCAATTTTTCGGGCTAGCTCCGCCACTAAATATGAACGCGTAAAGAGTAAATATTAAATGAGTTTATGTGATATTTTCCGTTTGTCCACAAATTACATATTCGGCTTTATATCTGCACACACACAATATGTAAAATATTATTAATTGATGTGACAAATTTATTTTCTATTAGTTTTTTTAACTTTTATATGTGTGTCTAAAATGTGTGGCTAAAAGCATGTGTCTACTACGAGACTTGTTCTCAACTCAGAGGTACAAATTGGCGTCCTACTATCAAACCAAACCACTCCCAACTCTAAAAAAACTACGCGTGTAAGAGCTACCAACCATCAACCAGCCCACGTATTGGGGTTTATGTGAAGATGGTTGAATGATTATGAAATGACGTTTTCTTTTCATCAAACAAAAAGACAAAATAAGAACCAATACTTATTTAGTTCGGCAGTGATTGACGTTTGAGTTGGTAAATAGTTAGTTTATTGGTGATTGACGTTTGAGTTGGTATTCGATCCTTGTAATTATGGTCGAAAGGAGATTAAAATCACTTGATGACGAAATTGAACTCCAAATTAAATTATGCAGATTTATTTTTTTTTCCTTTAAATATATCAATTTTATTTTTAATCCGTCTACAAATTTTCTTCAAACTATAGGCTTCTAAATTTCCTTGACATATCATTATTAAAACATTAAAATATTAAAATATCGTTAGTTTTGTATTTTCGTTATTTAATCTTTATTAATTTAAACCCACTTTGGTCTAGTAGTGTTGGATTGGGTCTTTTGAGTATATTTCTCTCAATGTTTCGGGTTCGATTCTCCCTGATGTCAATTTTGGTGGGCAAAGTTCATACAAAGCAGAAAAAACTCTATCTTTAAATGAACCCCGCAAGTGGGCGGTGGAATTGATCCCCTTAAAATAGTCGGTCCTACGGCCGAATAGCAAGTTTAAAAAAAAGTCTTTATTAATTTATCTATAACTTTAAAATAAAGATTCATTCATTAAAAAAGTTATTGTTATATTAAAAAAATTAAATTCTTAAAAAATAATTAAGTTATTAAACTTGTGATATTTTAAGACCTTAATAATAACTAGCGGGTCACGCAGGCGTGTTCCGCGTCTGCCTGTGTCTAACTTATGTCCAAAAAAAATATGTCTTATGTCGTAGTGAGTTTGTTAATAAAAGATTTTTGTTGCAAAAAAAATGTGTCTTATGTTATGATAAGTTTGTTAATAAAATATTTTTGTTGCTACTAAAAAAATCAGGGGTATAGTTGGAATTATGAAAAGGCCACACCAAAACTCATGTATCATCTTTATATAGAGTATAGATATAATGGCCCGTTTGGATTAGCTTGTTTTTGAGCTTATTCAAACAGCTTATGCAATTTTTATATGTTATTATAAGTTTGTCAACTTAGTTTATGATAAAATAGTTTATAAAAATACAATTTACACTAGTGTGAACTTATAAAATAATATAAAACCTAATTTATATTGCGTAATCTGTTTGCATAAACTTAAAAATAAACTAATGGTCCTATATCATCAAGTTATTTAGAACATAATACTTAAACTTTTGTAAAATAACCGGTACTAAAATTGAAAACTGAAAATTTATAAAGATAAAAGTTCGAAGAAATTAGAATTTAACTTTTTAAAGTGAATAATTAGAAATATCAGGATTTAAGATATTGTTCTTACATATTACATATGTAATGTAGAATTTAATTTATACGCTATTTTACACATACATTCAATAATATACTGACACATCATGTATGATATTTAAAAACACATGATGTGTCACTTTCATTAAATGATGTGACAACACATCATTGGATGTATGTGTAAATAATCTTTATACCGACAGTGCACAATAATTTTTTTTGACAGATCGACTTAATTCACTAGACAAAAAAAAAAATCAATTTTCAAGGACACATTTACCCCTGCTAAAACTAACGGAATGCGTGTAGGACATCATTTCATTTCAGCTTCTTTATTTAAAATAGTTAACTAACTTTCCGAATTTGGCGCGGAATATTTCTCTTATCGTTAAATCACAATAACAATAATTAAACAAAGAATTAGCCTCACAGAGATCTAAGTAACTAGAGAAACAGTTAATTATTCATTTCATCATCAAAATTAGAATTAGATAATGGCTAAGTTAAGGAGCATAGTGGAGGAAGAGAAGGGAAAATTAGCATCAACGATGATTGGGGGGTATAGGCGAAAGGCTATTGTAACTTTAGTCAAGACTTGGATGGTAGTTTCTGCCGAAACCGGTGAAGCACGCGTCGAGGATGTTGACAAACATTCCATTATGCGACGAACAGGGTTACCGGCCCGCGACCTTAGAGTACTAGATCCACATCTTTCTAATCCTTCTTCTATCTTAGGACGAGAAAGATCCATTGTTGTTAATTTAGAACACATTAAAGCCATAATCACTTCTACTGAAGTGCTTATGATTAATTCCTCTAACCCTTTCTTTAACCGCTTTCTTCAAGATCTTCAGGCTCGTGTTCCGCCTTCTAATAACGTTGAAACGCGGAAACGGATTAGTAATGACGGTGTGGATGGTGATTGTGAAAACAAACCTTTGTTGGGTGAAAAGACGCACGATGATTGTGATGATTATTCGAATAATGCATCGGAGGGAATCCCCGATGATTCTTCAAACAATGTGGACGCGGCTCCTAAGCAGTTACCTTTTGAGTTCAAAGCGCTTGAGGCTTGTATTGAATCCGCTTGCACGTGCCTTGAAAGTGAGGTATGTATTATGAAGATTCTTAATTTTAAGAGGTAGGAGTATGTATTAGAAATGACGTTAATAGTAGTAAATCATTACAGCATCGTAAATCACAGTATTGCATTAGACATACATCAATGTTGATTGTTTATTCCTAAGACTTGCATTTATATCAGACTCAAAAATTGGAAGAAGAGGCTTACCCAGCTTTGGATGAATTGACCTCAGAAATTTCTACTCTCAATCTCGAACGTGTAAGGCTGATCAAGAATCGTTTGGTCGCACTTTCTGGTCGTGTGCAGAAGGTAAATAATAGGCGTGATCAAACATCGTGTTATCAATTTCGCCATTAGTTCACTCTTCGGTCTCTTGTTATTGTTATTGTTATTGTCTTCTGGTTTTCAAAATTTAATTTTCTGCTAAACCACATGCCAACGCAGAGTCTTATTTTTTTGGACAGGAAACATGTTAGTAAGTTCGTGATTATAAGTGTCTATGTATAAGCTATTTCTATGACAGAAGATAAAATAAAGTCAGTGTTAACTATGAGCTGTTTTCATAAGCTATCACGGAGAGCAAAAAAAAAACAGCTTATGGCCATGTCAGAAGCTCGCACAAAAAGTCTCACAAGTGCCTATATGAGTAGATGCAACAATATTTTTGATTGTTTTATAAAAAGGACTAACATGTTCTTGGATTTCACAGGTAGCAGATCAACTCGAACATTTGTTGGATGACGATAATGACATGGCTGAAATGTACTTGACACAAAAGCTCAATGATGGCTTATTGGATCAAACATCATTACAAGAAGGATACAATTCAACATTTGATGAAAACTTATATGAAAGGTGCTAACTCTTAACAATGGTTTAATAAATAACAGCTCTATTTTGAATCATAGTTTTGCACAACAATCATGAGTCATGCTCACAATTTGTTCCTTTGCAGCGATGAATCAGATTCGGTTAACGACAAGCCTGATGTTGAGGAATTGGAGATGCTTTTAGAAGCATATTTTGCACAAATAAATGGCATCTTGCAAAAATTGTTAAGTGTAGGTATCATTTAACGCGGCGGTGCATATCAATTAAATCTTTAAAAATTTCTTATTTTTGAACTGATCCATGTTTTTTTTTTTTTGTTACTTGATTAAGATGAGTGAGTATGTGGGTGATACAGAGGACTACATCAACATAATGTTAGATGATAAGAGAAATGAACTTCTGCAAGTATCAATAACATTCAGCACAATAAACATGATAATCAATGCAGGGATTGTGGTTGTTGGATTGTTTGGCATGAATGTTCACATTGATCTCTTTGATGGAGACCCTGATTATAAATTTTGGACCGTGTTTGGTTGCACAGTCGGAGGCTGCATATTGTTAACACTCGTTTTTATTTGGTGGGGTAAAAGCACATATTTGCTCTCAGAATAGATGCGTAAATGTGAGTCTAGTCAAAGTGTCGACACTTAAATATTTGACGATAATTAATTAATATTACTTGATATTTTATTTATATTTCATTTGTACATGTAAAACAACTTACATATCTTTTACCATTCATATCTTTTATCCCAAGAGCTTTTGTACTGATTATAAAAATAAGCTCCATCAGTTCTAAGAACTCGTCAACATTTGGTAATACATACATCTTCATCCTTCTTAGCATCATAAATTACGACGTTCTTTGTCATGCCGCTCCAATTGAAGACGCAAGAATATAGAGTGGTACCACGAATGTTGGCACGGAAAGGCCATTCTGTATATTGACCTTGAGCAAGAACACGGCTGCCAAGATCATCGTCCGATGATTTACAATGCATATTGACATTGGTGCCCATATCATTTGAAACACGCACAGTTGTTTTTGTAGGACTCCAATCAATTTTTTGACCTTGTGTAGGGATTGTAATTGAAACAATCACCAGCATGATACTAAGTAATGTTAAGGACTTCAACATGTTTATGAGAAAATGAACCTAAGACTCTTGTATATTTTTCACACTCTCCACGATGTACTTTATGCAAATGACTAGTGTAAGATTGCTATTTAAATACTCCCTCCGTCCCAAAAAGAATGACCCATTTTGAATATATGCACTATTCATATATATTGTTTTGACCATATTTTTCTACTAATAAATAAAAATAAATATTAACATATAAGATGTTGTTAGATTCGTCTCGATGAGTATTTTCAAAATATCAATTTTTTATAATTTTTACTATTATACAATTAAAGATATTAGTCGTCAAAGTTATGCATTGGCATGCGTGTTTCGGTCAACTGGGTCATTCTTTTTGGGACGGAGGGAGTACTAAATTTTGTGACATCATTTTTCCTACAAATATTGGTATTTAAATCGAAGTTTGTAAAAATATGTGGTCACAAAAGTTTCATTTCATCATTGTTTAAAATGGTCCTTGTTTGAAAATAATTTTGCTGTTTTATCTTCTAATATTTTAGTGTAGAATATTAATTATGTATTGTTAATACTGAATTTTATGACATCACTTTTCCTATAAAAATATTTGTATTGAAGTTTGTAAGAAGATGTGGTAACGAGAGTTAAATAATTCAACTGATTTGAGCTCAAGAGCTCAAGATCAAAGAAGTTAAAAAATCATAGAAATGTCCGGATTTCAAAGCTCGGCTTTTGCATATAAAATGTGATGTTTTCTCTCCCGACCCCGTCTTTCTTTTATACCCCAAAAATCTCATTTTGCCACTTGCGGTTTGAAAATTTTGGCCAACTTATTTCGGTTTATACAAACCGAATTTTTCAACATGGAAAAAAATATCGGTTTATATAAACCGAAATAACATAAATGTTAAGAAAAGAAGAAAGATTTATGTGGAAATTCGTGTAGAGCTGTCTGTGGTAAATTTTGCATATCTCTCTGAATATAAGTCGTATGCTAATGATTTTTAATCTAGTGTAAAGAAGACAAAATTTACTACAGGATTAACACCGGAATTGTTAAATTTCATTAAGTATAGTATGAGAAAAGCTACCTACAAGTTTGAGAAAAGTTTCTGCTCTGTTTATGTACAAGTACCCATTATTTGGTCAAACTGAACCAATTGGATAGTTAACCCTCAAAACAAAAATTATATTTGTAATCTTGACACCCTAAGCTTTTCAAAGAGTGGTCGTTTACTTAAATCGGACATCGTTTAGTATTTCAAATAAATTGTGGAAGTTGAGGGTCTGATGCTGAATTTATGCAGGAAATCTGGAAAAAAAATTGGAACACAAAATTTCGGTTTTTATTAACCGAAATTTTTGAGCATGACAAAAAAATTCGGTTCGTACAAACCGAAGTACCCCAAGGGCAAAAATGGAAATTTAGGGGGTAGAAAAGAAAGATGGGGTCGGGAGAGAAAACATCATAAAATGTTATGTCTCTGCTAATTGAGTGAAACTTACGGGAATTAACCACTTGGGGTTGGTCTAGTGGTGTTGGCTTAGGGTCCTTGAAATATGCTCCTCTCAAGACCTTAGGTTTGATTCCCCTAAATCCTGTTGCCAATTTTAGTGAGTTAAGTCTATACAGAAAAAATACTGGCTTTAAATTGGGTCCCCCACCAAGTTTACAAAAAGAAAAAAACTTACGGGAATTAGACCATCTCCAATGGTGTAGTACTTATTAGGTACTCATGGTACTTATTAGGTACTACTATTGTAGCACAACACATTTTAGTACCTAATAGGTACTACTTCTAATATAAGAACTCTCTCTCTTCTTTTTATGGGACCCACTTTATTTAATATATTCAAAAAAAATTAATTTAGCAATATTATTTTAAATTAAATTTCAAATTTTAATGATGTGGAGTTATTGATGGGACCCATTTTAGAACTTTTTAAGAAATGCTCCATTGGAGGGTTTGAGTACCTATTAGGTATTATTATTAAAAAAATAATAAATTAATGATGTGTCTATGTGAGACCATTTAAGTACTCAAAAATGGAGTGCTCCATTGTGGATGCTCTTATATACTTTATACATCTCACGTTTTCCAATAGAGATTAATCAACACTGACCAGCAACATGGTGTAACCCAAAAAGAGCAACTCCAATTGGTTGATTACCTTTTACTCCCAACGAAACGTGTCTATAGTTGGAACCACCCATTCTGAAGTGTAAACAAAACATCAGAATGATCAGATAACAACAAACAAACCAAAAAACCGGTGGCCACAATTCTTGTAGCCTATGCCAGTGTGCCATGAGACATCATCATTAACAAACAACAACTTAGCTACTGCTACTTCTTCTTCTTCTTCACACACCATTCACTCATGATCACTACATGCAGAACCTCTTCTTCTTCTTCTTCTTCAAGCGTCAATCCACTTTCTCTACGTTCTTCCCTACATTCCAAACAACCATTTCTATCTCTGAGTCTCCTCTTTTTTCCTCGCAACTTTCACAAGGGCATTGCTCTCTCCTCAGCAACACAGTGCAAACCCAGAAGCCATTTGAGTGGAAAAGATGGAAACTTGAATAATGGGTTTGAAGAAGAGAGTGACCGTGAGGTTCACTGTGAGCTACAAGTTGTTTCTTGGAGAGAAAGGAGAGTTAAAGCTGAGATTTTTATCAATGCTGATATTAATTCCGTTTGGAATGCTCTCACTGATTATGAACACCTTGCTGATTTCATACCAAATCTTGTTTGGAGGTAATCTATCAGTTAATCACAATTTCATTATAAGGGCATGTTTGGATTAACTTAGTTGAGAGTATCTACTTACATAATCACTTGTGAGACAATTTGGAAGAGCTTATGAACATAGGCTAACTTGTGACATGTTGTTGAAAACAACTTATAACATATATGAGAACAATTTGACTTTATTGTATTTTTTGTTATAGAAATAACTTGTACATAAGCACTTTTATGGTAACTCTTAATTAAGTTGTTTATACAAGTAGGGCATCAGTTCTATATATTCAATCATTAATGTTATGATTATGCCAAATGAAAGATAGTGAATCATGATTAGATTTATGTGAAGGAAAAAATGGAAAAGAAAAGTGAGAATTTTTATATGCAATATGGATAATGTGAGAGTTGTTTTTGTTGTTAGTGGGCGTATTCCCTGCCCATTTCCTGGAAGGATATGGTTAGAGCAAAGAGGATTTCAAAGGGCAATGTATTGGCACATTGAAGCTCGTGTTGTCTTGGATCTTCAAGAATTCCTCAATTCTGTAAGCATTCTTTTTTTTTTTTTTGAAACAAATTCTGTAAGCATTCTTAAACATTTGGTATTGTAATCATTTTTCTTTGCTGATTTTGTTACTGCATAGTGCATACTAGAAAATCAGTTCTATGTGTGACTGAGAAGTCGATAACGTTGAAGAGTGGATACAATGTAGGACAAACAAAGAATAGAACACAGATTCAATAAACAATAAACTTTAAAAATTATATGAACATAGGCAGAATTCATAAAATTGACATAGTTATGATACTTTTCAGTATTGATGTATCTACATTTGACAATTATGTAAATAAAATTATGAAAAAAAAAAGTTACATGAATTCCAAGTGTGTAATACAGGCAATTATTTTCAATTGTGTACTTCCTAGACAGGCACCTGCTTGAGCCAATGGCGACGCCGGCGCCTAACTGATAGGAAACAATCGCTCTCAAGAATTGTTTCCATTCACAGTTAGATCGGTGTTGCATATTTGATAGATTAGTCAAACTCTGATAAGATATCATAGAGGACTTTCTATTTTCTAATACTCTAAAATTCTTTTTTAATGCTTCAGGAATGGGATCGAGAACTTCATTTTTCGATGGTTGATGGAGACTTTAAGAAGTTTGAGGGTAAATGGTCTGTGAAATCTGGAACAAGGTAGAACCTATATACTTCTGGAACAACCTTGCATAATTTCAGGAAACTATATTTTGATTTTACTTCTGAACTCACTGGACACTGTTAACGTTGCCCAACCCAAACTGGTGTGTTTATAAGTAGTACTAGCGATGTACTATGCCACACTTATGTATGCGCCTGGTAATCATGGCTGGAAAAATCTTTTGCCAGGCTTTACTTATCTACGGTCAAACTTTGGATTGTCAGAGTCCCTTTCCTCTGAGAACCAATGGGTTAAGACCAAAAAAACCTGATAAGACAGTGATACTTTGTATCCTTATTTGTTTAGCGTCTTAGTTCAAGTGCGGTTTTTTCACTGGAGTTATCTTGACTATCTTCATTTGCTGTTTACATAGAAAATTTTATATCCCCTCAATTCTTTCTTTTCCAGGTCGTCATCAACTATTTTATCTTATGAGGTTAATGTGATACCAAGATTCAATTTCCCAGCTATTTTCTTGGAAAAGATTATCAGATCAGATCTTCCTGTAAACCTCCGAGCCTTGGCATATAGAGTTGAAAGAAATGTATTGGGAAATCAGAAACTTCCCCTGCCAGAAGATGACTTGCACAAAAAGTCTTTGGTTATTAATGGATCTTCTGTCAAAAAGATAAATGGTTCTTTGCTTGAAAACGACAAATTGGCAGCTGGAGAGGATAAAGAAGGTTTGGACACTTCAATTTCTGGTTCATTGCCCACGTCTTCCAGTGAGTTAAACTGCAATTGGGGTATATTTGGAAAAGTTTGTAGCCTTGACAAGCCTTGTGTAGTAGATGAAGTTCATCTCCGGAGATTTGATGGACTTTTGGTAACTTATCTGTACTAAATTGTTATTAGGTGGCCATAATTCTTAGAATGAGCTAAGTTACTAGTAAAAATGATTTTCATGTGAAGGAAAATGGAGGTGTTCATCGTTGTGTTGTTGCAAGCATAACAGTTAAAGCTCCTGTTCGTGAAGTATGGAATGTAATGTCTTCCTATGAGACTCTTCCCGAGTAAGTAATATGTGTTTCCTTTTTACACTAGAGATATCGCAAAGTATACTGGAAAAGATTTATGGGTATTGTTTTTAACTTTTCTGAGTTGACGCCAAGGGTAAAAAACATTTGTTGCAGGATAGTTCCAAATTTAGCAATCAGCAAGATTTTATCACGAGATAACAATAAAGTCCGCATTCTTCAGGTACGGAGCAATCTTAATGAAGCAGAGTTAATCTTAATTCTTAACTGTATATTTTCCGGCCATTGTATTATGCAAATTAGCCATTGTTTTACCATTGACATCCACTGTCAATAAAATACGGATATTATATATATATCCTCAACACAAACACTGATACATGCACGAACTTGTATATGATCGTAATTTCCTCATTAAATCAATATGCAGGAAGGGTGTAAGGGCCTTCTTTATATGGTGCTTCATGCTCGTGTTGTGCTAGATTTGTGTGAACAGCTAGAACAAGAGATCAGTTTTGAACAGGCTGAAGGTGACTTCGACTCGTTCCAGGGAAAATGGACTTTTGAGCAACTAGGAAATCACCACACACTGCTAAAGTACTCTGTGGAGTCAAAAATGCGAAAGGATACTTTCCTTTCTGAAGCTATCATGGAAGAGGTTTGTCTATTAGTTTGGTATGGTTATCAATTGCATATTGTTTTCAATATTTAAACTTGATTATTTCCGAGAGTTTAATGAGTACCTAAAATGGACATTTTACTCAGAAGGTTTGGCCTATATAAATTGAAGCAAGATCCATATCTCACTTTTTAAAAAAGAATAACTGTTTTTGTTTTACAGATACAATCTTTTGAGGGTAAATTGATCCACGTTTGAGTAATCGAATGGCTGAAATGTTATAATTTCTTTGTTTCAGGTCATTTATGAAGATCTGCCATCAAACTTGTGTGCAATAAGAGACTACATTGAAAACCGGAAATCATCGCAGTTTTCGGAAGTTTGTGAGCAGAATTCAAATTCAGAAGAACAAATTATTTCATCTGGCTCTGTAGATGATAGTAACTGTAGTTCAGCTGATGATTTTTCTGATTGTAATGTTCAAAGCTCATCTAATCAAAGGTCAAGAGTTCCAGGGTTACAGAGGGATATTGAAGTCCTAAAATCCGAACTCCTGAAATTTGTTGCTGAATATGGTCAGGAAGGGTTTATGCCAATGAGGAAGCAGCTTCGGTTACATGGAAGAGTGGATATTGAGAAGGCTATAACTCGGATGGGTGGATTCAGAAAGATTGCAACCATAATGAACCTCTCTCTAGCTTACAAACACCGCAAACCAAAGGGTTATTGGGACAATCTTGAAAATTTGCAGGACGAGGTAGGCACTTGCCAGATTAACAAGTTAAATATAAATGGCAATGACACGATGAAAGATAGATGTTAGGCATCTATGAGAGATTAGTTCACCATAAGGAACACAAATAACATTGTTTACAGGTTCAATCGGAACATAATTCATTTCTTCGTGCAGATAAGTAGATTCCAAAGGAGCTGGGGAATGGACCCGTCACTTATGCCCAGTAGGAAGTCATTTGAACGCGTTGGTAGGTTGAAATATTCCTTTTCTTGACGTTATTTCTATTGTTTGCATTGCTGACTTTCAATGATAACGAAGAAATCTCGATGAAAATAACTTGCTACCATTTAAATATTCAGCTTAGCACTAGATAATGGAATTCACTCGCAGGTCGCTTTGATATTGCACGAGCACTGGAAAAGTGGGGTGGACTTCATGAGGTTTCTCGCCTTCTGTCCCTAAAGGCGAGGAGAAAAAGAAGCAGTCAAGACAAGGATAAGAAAAATGATGAAACAGAATCAGCAGATGTAGATAGTGAGATCAATACAGTAACCAGACCCTATATTTCTCAAGACACACACAAGTGGCATACAGAACTAAAACAGTTGGACATAAATTGGGTTGAGTAAACAGAGTATAGTAGTTTTTTTTTGTGTAAACCGGATATTCTCCGCGAGCAACTGCAGAGACTAAATTTCTCAAGCCTTGTCGAACCCAAATGGGAAACACAGTATAGTATTCATATATGTGTTCATTGCCTTTTAATTTAAGACAACCATGTGTTGATAGTAACATGATTCTCCAACACTCAATTTACTTTTTTTGTTGTTTCTATACAAATTGGCTTGAACGAAACCGAATCAAATATGGTGATTTCACATTGATCAAAGAGATATAGAATTACATTGTATTTATAAATATGAGAAATAACGAATTGTAACTAACTCTAACCGAATACCAGCAAGTACATTAGCTAACACTTATTTCTCTATTATGTAGTAATAATTGACATTCATACAGATACAACAAGAGATATCTATAGTTATGAAATTAAACAAGAAAATGAGTTATGTGTTGGAAGGTTGAATGGCGTTGAGTTTGATGTAGAAGATTCTAGAATCAGAGATACCGTCCCATGAGTGATCACGAGAGTGAGAAAGGAAAGTGCGAGCATAGCCTAGGTGATTCCTACAGTTGCGGCAGAGGAGTTTGGTTGTTGTTGTGGCGCGTTGGAAGTTGAAAAAGGAAATCCTCCATGAGAATGAGAATTGTTGGATGTGAGTGAATCTGGTCTCATCAATGGAGAAGAACGATATAAGACATTTCTTCTTCGTCTTCTTTATTGATTTTCCATAATTTGAATCGATGAGAGATGTTGTGTTGCGGTTGCTTGAGTTCAAGTTCAGTTCATAACCGCACGAACCACAACTGCATCAAGCAAATTGAACGATAGTAATATTTTTTAAACCGCAAATATATTTATTAATAATAATCGAGTCTCTGCACAATACGCACATTACTTATAGAAAGAGAGTGAGGAAGAGAGAAAGATAGAGGACCTGTAATTGACATCTCTGATAGAGGAGGAAGAGAGGTGAAGTAGTTGTTGATGAGAATGAGATTGGTGTTGTGATAGTAACTTGGGCATGTCTTCATAGGCGAACATGATATCGTTTCTTTCTATGAGATTGCTGCTACTTACTTCACTGCTCATGAAGTAGAGAGTTAGATGGATCCCACTATTACTAGCTGTAGTTAGTAACGGTAACCATAGGAATATGACAGAATTATATTATAATCATTGATGAGCAACAGACATGTTGAGATGAGTTTTTTCTTTACTAATAAAGACCGCATTCATTCATTTAAAATTGTAGAATATGTTATACAATATAAATCTAAAATAGTTAAAAGTTATAAAGATGAATTTGCGAATGAATTCACAATATCTAAGTTAATAGTAAAATGCATACAAACATGACGAAATTAATGTGTCTGAAATACGCTTTCGGATTTGCAACGTTAATGACGTCAATTATTAATTGAATTTGCACTAGAATGAAACTAATCTGACAATTTGAACCAAACATGCACGGCCTGTAAGACCGGAACACAAAACAATGTCGCACCAAGACGACAAAACAACACAATGTCACACTATAAGACAACGAAAATGAAATCATAACAAAAAAAACTAAATATACGTAAAACTCACTTACTCGACCTAAGTAGACTAATACTACGCCAATGCTTGTTCCAACAATAGCACCTGCAAAAATACTCGACCTAGCATGAGAATGTAGTGATCAAATCCAAATGAATAATCCCATAGAAGCCAATATCATAAAAAATACTAGACCTAGAATGAGAATGTAGTGATCAAGATCGTTGTTATTATTATTATTATTTTATTTATTTGTGTGTACAGTAAATATTTGCGATTTAAACTAAGACATTGAACTCAAATAATTAATGAGTTCTACCAAAATACAAATTGTTTAGGAGAATTCGAGTTTAATTTTTTTATCAAATTTTATTTACCTCGTAGTCGAAATTTAAATTATCAAAATTTAATAACTAGATGTAACAAAAAAATTGTGATCGACCAATCGTTAATTAGTTCAGTGGTGATTGACGTTGAACTTGGTAGAAAGAACCACGGTTCGATCCCTACAACTATGATCGGAAGGAGTTTTAACTTAATGTCAGAACTGACCACCAAATCATATTGACCAAAAATTATTTACCAAAAATTAATGTCCCTACAACCCTTTGGTTCTATACCTGGTGGTGTGCTACTAGCGTGGCATATACGTGTGCCCCTGCCCCATCACGTAAAGTTGTCAATAATTATTTACCAAAAATACTATAAATTTGTAAAAAGAAAAAAAAAATAGTTTGTTTAAAAAGCAATTTCCGCAGCCGGGAATTGAACCTGAAATTCATTGATTGAATTTGCCATGTGTGCTACTGCGGATTTCATATAAATGTTACGTAACTTATTTATTTAAATACATTAATTTCGGTTATTCTAAAAAGAAAAATAAGTTTATCAAATATATATTTCCGCAGCCAGGAATCGAACCCGGAATTCATTAATTGAATTTGCCATGTGAGCTACTGCAGATTTCATGTCAATGTTATGTAACTTATTTATTTAAATACATTAATTTCGGTTATTCTAAAAAGAAAAATAAGTTTATCAAAAGTATATTTCTGCAGCCGGGACTTGAACCCGGAATTCATCAATTGAATTTGCCATGTGTGCTACTGCAGATTTCATGTCAATGTTATGTATCTTATTTATTTAAATACATTAATTTCGGTTATTCTAAAAAGAAAAATAAGTTTATCAAAAGTATATTTCCGCAGCCGGGACTCGAACCCGGAATTCATCAATTGAATTTGCCATGTGAGCTACTGCAGATTTCATGTCAATGTTATGTAACTTATTTATTTAAATACATTAATTTCGGTTATTCTAAAAAGAAAAACAAGTTTATCAAAAGTATATTTCCGCAGCCGGGACTCGAACCCGGAATTCATCAATTGAATTTGCCATGTGAGCTACTGCAGATTTCATGTCAATGTTATGTAACTTATTTATTTAAATACATTAATTTCGGTTATTTTAAAAAGAAAAATAAGTTTATCAAAAGTATATTTCCACAGCCGGGACTCGAACCCGGAATTCATCAATTGAATTTGCCATGTGTGCTACTGCGGATTTCATGTCAATGTTATGTAACTTATTTATTTAAATACATTAATTTCGGTTATTCTAAAAAGAAAAATAAGTTTATCAAAAATATATTTCCGCAGCCGGGAATCGAACCCGGAATTCATCAATTGAATTTGCCATGTGTGCTACTGCGGATTTCATGTCAATGTTATGTAACTTATTTATTTAAATACATTAATTTCGGTTATTCTAAAAAGAAAAATAAGTTTATCAAAAGTATATTTCTGCAGCCGGGACTTGAACCCGGAATTCATCAATTGAATTTGCCATGTGTGCTACTGCGGATTTCATGTCAATGTTATGTATCTTATTTATTTAAATACATTAATTTCGGTTATTCTAAAAAGAAAAATAAGTTTATCAAAAGTATATTTCCGCAGCCGGGACTCGAACCCGGAATTCATCAATTGAATTTGCCATGTGTGCTACTGCGGATTTCATGTCAATGTTATGTAACTTATTTATTTAAATACATTAATTTCGGTTATTCTAAAAAGAAAAATAAGTTTATCAAAAGTATATTTCCGCAGCCGAGACTTGAACCCGGAATTCATCAATTGAATTTGCCATGTGTGCTACTGCGGATTTCATGTCAATGTTATGTAACTTATTTATTTAAATACATTAATTTCGGTTATTCTAAAAAGAAAAATAAGTTTATCAAAAATATTTTCCGCAGCCGGGACTCGAAGAATTCATCAATTGAATTTGCTAGTTGAGCTATTGCGAATTTCATGTCATTATATTCTAAGCCATGCATTCAATATATTAGTTATTGCCTTGCCTTACTGGAGATCAATCACATTTAAACCACATATTAAAAACTTTTTTTTAAATATTTTAAAAATTAGACCAGACATCGAACCGAATAAAATCAATTAATTTGGTTTTTTTTTTTTTTTTTGGTCAGGTAGCCTAGTGGCTTGAAATTCCACCTTTAAAGATGGATAAGTGGAGTGTCCAGGGTTCGAACCCTGGCTCCTGCATATAAAATGCTGATGTCCCAACCAATTGAGCTAAGCTCATGGGGACCAATTAATTTGGTTTAATAAATTGGTATATGTAACAAAAACTTTATATGTATAAACTGGGTCGAATTGGATGACTTGGTCTCTAAAAAAAATCATAACACTTAAAATATTATAATTTCACAAATTCATTCTTTAAATTCAAAAGAGTAGTGAAAATGGATTGAACATGTACTTGAATCTCATGATATGTGGTTCGATTTCTACGAAAGGCAAAAACTCTACTAGAGAGAGATAGAGAAGATCGTAAGTACATCATCAGAATTGCGTACTAAATAGTAGAAAATAGATCCCGACTGTTACACCTACCAACTGAATTATGCTCATAGGACAATTCTATTATAAAATAAAAGTCATGTTTTTTAAATTTGCACCTACTATTATATTAATTAACTTTCAAATCTATATATTTCAAATCCCACTATATTTTATTCTTCTAAAATCTGGAAGAATCTTTCTTACCTGCATATGTGATGCCCAACTTGATATTCTACCATTACATTCAAATGAATTGCATGAATCGAACACACTAGTATAGTCACATATAAAATTACAAATAAAATTAAAAAGAAGTTTATGTTGTTTGAGATATGTGCTGTGGTATAAGACAACTGAATAAAATAACAACTGGAAAGTATAAAATGTTTCTGAATAATTTTTTATGTTTGAAATTGGTGGCTTACGAACAAAGAAAATTTTCAAGTTTAAGATGTCATGACTCATGGTTGAGATCTTAATTGAATAGTGCACATTTCATAGTGAGAGATTTATGATATAATCTTGTACAAATTACAGCAGCTCTAGGAATACAAAAAGCAAGTTCATAGTTCATATATTGTGTAACATCATTGCAATCTGCAAGTAAGCTTGAAATAAATAAAAAATGCAGAAACCCAACTTTCTCATTGTTGTATGTATAACAAGACATTATCTATACATCAGAGACCAAAATATATAAGTTACATCAGAGATGGAAAAAATATAAGATATCATCATAACTAATCACTTTGGCTCATCTCATGGGGATAAATATTAGCCCCTAACAAAAAGATTCAATTTTAGAGAAGCTCTTCTAGTTCAGTATCCAGTATTTCCTTTGCTGCAATGAGCATTTAAAAGGCAAAAGAGCTCTGGGATTCATGCAGATTGATTATTGCTTTTTTCCCGCTAAAACCGTGAAACATGTCATTTGGATCGTTTTAAGTAGACTAATACGCCAATGCTTGTTACAGCAATAGCACCTGCAAAAATACTTGACCTGAGAGACAAAACATTAGACTTCTGTGTAGTGACTGTACCAGATTGTGGTGTAGTTGGTTTGGCTGAATTGCCGAAATCCAAATATAACTTTAAAGCCTGAAATACAAAGATATTTTTACATGAGAATGTAGTGAACAAATCCAAATGAATTATCCCATAGAAGCCAATATCATCAAATGACACAAGCTAGTAGAAGCATATAACTTCACCTTCACTCCTGCAGACCTAGCATAGCTGACAGCCGAAACAAGATCGTTATCAGATCCAAGAACAACTCGATCACCTTCATCATCCTCGTACTATAAAATGAGGAAAAACTTAGTATGATAGTAAAGACACGTAGTACTCTTAAGGCAGAAGAATTTGCACTAGCATAAAACATACCACAATTGCAGGGTGTTCTCTGTCATTGATATCAACTCTCTGCATGACTGCAGATACTAGCTCATCTAGATGTTCAGTACCTAAAAAAAACAGCAAGATAAATAACTGCAAGTTCTTATAACAAATCAAACATAAAAGACAAAAAAAGAATTAGACCAAAGTCTTCTCAATTTCAATTTTGGCCCAACATATTTACCACAGTTGAATCGGTGCACCCGACCATTGAGATCCTCAAATTTGAAGGGAAATGAATTTCCAAAACTCATAGGCTGATATGCAGACTTTGTTGTTTCTGCCCCATCCGATGTCATGAGTCCAGAAAGTTCACTGCAATAAAACATCGTAAAGTCTGATTTACAGATTAGAACAAAACAAATCTCATGTTGAAACATGAGTACAATCAAGTGTACCTGTGATTATCATAATCTTCTGGTGGCTCTAGATTAAAAGCTGAGTCCCAAAATTTTTGCATAATTGTATTTGCCACATCATTAACAGCTCCAGAGCTACTCTCAACCTAAGGTACATCTTAGTAATCAGAAATCGGCATGATCTATATCAACTGTTACTAAAAAGTGGTACATGGCTCTTTCTACACAAGATAATATAGACTTCAATTTTATTAAAAGCGGACACCACTTTTAAATGCACCATACATAATACAGAACCCTTTATGTTATGTTTTATCCCATTCTAAACTGTCTACAAAATGCTACCTATAATTTATATGTATCTCAAACATGAAGTTTACCAGGGAAATTGCAGCATGAGATATCTGCAAGACATCGACGCAAGCAGCGACATATCCATCTGCAGAAACAATAATAGTCAGTACAAAGTAAGAATTTAGAATCTGCCCACAAATTTAGGAAAGTAAAGCTCACGTCTGTCTACCACAGGAAGATGTAAGAATTTCCCGTCATGCATCATATGCAGTGCATCAAGTATTGTTGTATCTAGTGTTGCACAATCTGGGTTTGGAGTCATTACCTATTTGAGAAAGGGAAAAATCAAGAAGAAAATCAAACCAGTTCTAAATATCGAACAAAAACAAGGCAACAGAAGAAAATGTCTCACAAAACAATAACTCTTTTCCACTTATATATTACTTTTTTAAGAAATAAAATATTAACCTTTTCCACTAGAGTCAACTCGGGGGAGAGATTTGGAGCCACAACACGCATAAGTATGTCCTTTGAACTGCATGAAAGATGTATAGAATGTTAGGCATCATACAACGACAAAGGAGCAAATTAGAAAGGATGGGATAGAGTGTCTGCATTGAGTTGGATCACACAGAAAGTAAGGGGAAAAGATAGGAACATCAGCTTTGAACGGAAATGTAACCTCCAATCCACTTGGCAAAAGATGGGAGGAAAGTCAAAAAGGGGAGTTATTATAACGTAAGGAGGTAAAATACGGGAATTCAGACAGGTTTTGCCATTTTGGAGCCTTTGAGTAGGGAAGGGAGACCTGTGGGGCCTTTGAAATTCAGCAGTGTTTTATGCTCTATTATCTGTTTCTGGTAAGTGTGTGAGAGTGCTGAATCTAAGGATTAGATCTCTGTAAATGAGAATATCCCTATCTTCAGTAATAAAATACTAGGCAGTAGGCACCTACCGGAGAACAACATATTGTACAAAAAAGAGGTTTCAAAGCCCAATTCCAATATCATTAAGGGGGAGTATTATCTAAGAAAACATACTGTACAATCATTAATGTTATTCCATAGAATGGGAATTCTAACAGAAGAGAGTAAAGGCTCTGAAAATGATCTTACGTGAGTATCCCCTGAATCCTGGTTCCTGACAAGGAAACGATAACAGCTGAATTAACACGCAAATCCCGCATCTTTTTTGTAACCACGTATACAGGATCTGCTGGTGATGCAATAGCAACCCTAGAAACATAAAGCTACAGAACTTTGTAAAACAATT
Source organism: Trifolium pratense (assembly GCF_020283565.1). Lineage (NCBI taxonomy): Eukaryota > Viridiplantae > Streptophyta > Magnoliopsida > Fabales > Fabaceae > Trifolium > Trifolium pratense. The sequence continues at coordinate 7,429,272 of NC_060061.1, forward strand.
ATATCTGACCGTATAAACATTGTGTGGCAATATATGCCATACATACACACACAACAAAATACAATGCGGAAATTACTTTGTATTTTCGCTGATTAGGGTTGACAAGGAAGGCTTGAATATCTGCTCTCTCAATGTATCCAACAAAGCATTTGGAGCTGATAAAGATGGGAAAAATTGAAGCAGAACATTAGCATCATTTCAATATGAAGTAGAAATAAGGAAAATATACAGCACTTCTAAATTTTGATAAAGCAAGGATAGAGAAGTTGGAAATTTACAGAAGGAGGACTAATAAAAGAAGTCAAATCTAATGCCACTAAGTGGGATTGACTAACAGCGTCAAAACACATGGTAACCACTCAAATCAATTTTAAAGATAAGAAACATAAAGCACAAACCATTCAAATCAGTTTTAAAAATGAGAAACAACTTTAACTGCATGCATTAAAAGGTACACATTTAATCTTAATGCCTAAACTTGCAGAGTTTCAATGCAACTCTCTTAATAACATCTGATTCTCCATTCATCTATCTACTCCGCTTACTATTACCATATAAACCTTTCAAGTTAACCACTAAAGTATGTCATCGAAGTATAATATACTGAGATGTGAGAGCACCCTCCCCAGTCCATTAGATAAAAACTTTAAGTCCTCAAAGCGAGAATATAAATTAAGAACTTTTTAAGAGAATCAACAGATACCAGTTGAAGAATGTCCAGGAAAAATAATACCAAGTTTAGGAAATAATTAACCACACAAGTGATTGATTAAGCTAATAGAGGATTCACAGAGTATCTACTCTTCAGACACTTGGTGATTAAAAACTAAAAAGACATATCATTAGAAAGAGAAGAAAAAAAGTGTGCAGTGGTAATTCTCTTCTCCCTCCGTATCTTTCCCTATTAACTACCAGCTCCTTTGTTTCTAATTTCAGAAGCAAGATAAATAAAGTTTAAAATTTAGATTGCAGAAACAGTCAAGTCAACTTAAGAGTATACTAAATGATAGACGTCATATATTAAAAACAAAAACTGCTTCAGAATTCAACAGTGGTCTCTACTGTATAATCATTAAAAGGCATGCATGCATGTGGATGCAATTTACAAATTCAAATGCAATTGGTATTTAATACTGTAAGAAGTGTATGAAAATATAATTGTTAACCAACCAGATGCATTGCTACCCCGATGGCGGTCTGAGCCTTCAACTGCAGCAGCAATGGCACTCCCCTGCTCAGCAGCCTTCTCCATCTTAGATATAGCATCATAAAGACACTTGGTAATATCCAGTATGGCAATGACTTCACCATTTTCCACAACAGGAAGGTGCCTGAATTTACCTATCAGTTGGGAGCAAAAATCAAATTATACCTCACTTCATGGAATATTTTATGTTTATACATCTATATAAGATGTAAACAAATAATCTAGAAGAAACGCCTAATTCTTGCACCACCAGGCATCATCATTAATTAAAGAAACATACAATAGTAAGAAACGGGTTGAAGGTGGGAGAAAAATACTGCTACAAAGAAGAAGCAAAATATGCCACAGATTGTCATATTAAATAACCTATAGCTTTAAATACCAGAAAGCTACAAGTTTGGTTGCAAATCAAAATCAGCTACCATTTTTTTATTTTGAGGACAATAACATGGAATATAAAGATGGCAAAGCAATTCAAATAGCTAAAGATGAAAATAAAGAATTTCCCAATGTACAGCACATCTGATAAAGTCTCATCACTCATGTAACAAAGAACGAAGACATACCTAAAACTTTGTGACAACAACATCAATATATGACGCCCCTAGTCTGATTTACACACCTAAAATCTAATAATAACAATGACATTAACAGTAGGAATGAAGCTAACCTTGGACCATCTTTTGAAGAGCTTCAATTGCTAACGCATCCGATGTCACAAATAAAGGATTCCGAGTCATTACTTTTGACACCATTGTCTGATCCGGTCGCAAACCCTCGGCAATAACTCTGGTAGCAATATCCTAAACACAGGACACACATCCTTGCATTGTACATTAAATCTGATAATACAATACATACACACACATTCACTCAATGAACGTGCACATTGACACATAATATTCACAAACCTTGTCAGTCATAATTCCAGATAACAAAGCATTGGCATCAGTCAACAAAACAGCATCAACACGCCTAGCTGCCATTCGGCGACATGCATCTGAAACCGATGTCCCCTCAGATATGGTGAGGGCTTTCGACAATCGAAGCTTCTTAACCGTCCTTTCTCCTCCATCAGACCTAAATCATTTCATTAACAATCACAATTATACCAAACCAACAATATTACAATCCAGTAACTGCATCTTTCATATAAAATCCAAAAAAACAAATAAAAAATAAAAAAAAATTCCGCAAGCTAACTAATATAACCATAAAAATCAAAACAATTTAACAAACTAACTAACAATCAAAACAGAAAAACGTAACAGAAATCATAACATATAAAAATAAAAACAAAATCTGATTATAATGAGAGAGAGAGAGAGAGAGAGAGAGATTACTCGAGGGAAGGAGGAGGAGAAGAAGGTTTGCTGGAAGGTTCGCTGTGGATTCCATTTTCAAATTTTTTGGACATAGAAGGAGGACGCCTGTGGGTCCCACTGTGCCTCCTGGTTAGACCGCTCATGTTTGTTTTTTTTTTTGGAACAGAGACAGAGAGGTTGTTAGGGTTCTTCTTCTGTTTCTGTATCTCCTCCACCAGCCACCACCATCAACCTCTCTCTCTCTCTCCCTCCTCTCTTTTCTTCTTCCTCTTTTAGGATTTAGAAATATATTTATTAAATTTTTTTTTCTTTTCTATTCTTTAATTATTAGTCTATCAGTGAGATCAGAGGTTCATTTTGCACCAATTTTCAGATTTTCTTTATTTTTGTAGATTATTTTTTAAAATAATAAAATAAAGGTTTGTACCAAAAATAATAAAGGTGTAGCTAAATTTTGAAACAAAATGAGTAAATGGACATGATTTCTATTTTGTTTTGCTTGCAAAAATAGAAAGGAAAAATTAATCATAATATTGAGTTGTGGTTTGTATGTGTCCAATTGTCGGAAAATGGACCCCCAACTTTGTGGGTGGGTTAAAAAAAATAAAGTATAGTTTTTTTTACTAAAAATAAAGGATATTCATTCATTCAAACTGATAGAGTACATCGATGTAATACAAATTCAAATTTGCTAAAAACAAAAAGGATGAATCTGCAAACAAACTCACAACATCCATGTTAATAGCATAAAACGGCAAATTACATAAGCCTACATATATGACTATATTGAAGTGTCTGGAATGTCCATGCCCCCAGATCTGCAGCGTTGATGACACAAAAGTCGACATTGGATAGATTTGTAATTGATCGGATCTAATCCTTCAACCTGAAACAAATGAATACCGCACAAAGACGGGAAAACAAAATACACCGCACAGAGACGGCACAACAGAATACACCGCACAAGGACGGGATAACAAATAACACAAAACCAAACAAATATGTGAAAAATCACACTTATTTAATAACGAGAAAGAAAAAACAATTTGGAGGGGTGATTTTAGGTCAAGATTTGACCTGAAATCACCCCTCTTTGATAAACTAAGAAGAAGAAAAAAGGTAACGGCTAGGGTTAGAACTTAGGAGATGAGAGTTGGAACATAAGTTATGTCGTAAAAATAAAGTATAGTTAATTATCGGAAATAGGGTTAAATATGTTTTTTTTAAAACAGATTAAATATGTTTTTTGTCATTATAGTTTCACATAATTTTCGTTTTAATTTCTGAAGTTTGTTTTCACACTTTGTAGTATTTGAAGTTTCTTCACTCTAGGTTTTTAGTTCATACTTTTCATTCAACTCGTGTTGTGCATATCATTCGAAATTTTAATTTTTTTTTGCGGTCATGATTGGTACATTATATGAATTTTTGTTACAAAATTTTAATTTTTTTTAACAAGAGATGAATTAAATATGAATTTTTTAGTTTTTTGCACATAAATAATTCATCTTATGTTAAAAAAATATAAATTTCTTTCGGAGATGTTCTTATAATATTATAAACATAAATATAAAAGATTATTCTAAAATGTGAAAGTATATAATATTTTGATTAAAAGTATGGACTAAAAACCTTGAGTGAAGAAATTTCAGGGACTAAAAAATGTGAAAACAAACTTCATAGAATAAAACGAAAATTTTGTAAAACTATAGGGACCAAAAAAATATTTAACCCTTGGAAATATTGTAAATACTCTACTGTTGTACTTAACCATTGTGTAATAAATAGATTTTATTAACTTTTTACAAAATATTTTATTTTATTAATAAAATGTACATGTAAGTTTTTTTTATTAAAGAGTGTCGAGGCCCAGCAAAAAATTAACTAAGAAATTAAACGGATATTTCTAGGCATACAAACTCCAAAAATATCGTCAAAAATGAGTTTATGGAGCTCACTTTGAGAAGTCTCAAGTCTCCATTCCAAGTCAATCAGCACAAACTAATGAATCTAAACAGAGGTTAAAGTTACCAAATCAATCACCACAACGATTACCCTTCTTCCAAATGTGACAAAATTTAACACTCCAATCTAAAGCAAAAAGGTTTCGAATACGCTGCACCAAAGTGGGAACCACTAACTTGTAGTTATCAGTAACGATATCAATCGGAATTTTGGAATCACTTTTCACAACGAGTTGGGGAATGCGCTCATTCCAAGCCAAATCCAAACCTAGATACATTCCCCACAATTCAGCACGAAAGGCATCACACACACCAATCTAAGTCATCTAAGCCACAAACACATGCGACATCTTTTTGCTTCTCTCAATGTCTCGCCAAATTTCAAATTCAAATTTTTTTCCCCTCATCACTTATTTAAAATTCTATACATACTCATTTTCATATCATTCACTTCTCTCGTCTTTCTAATCTGCATTTTTTTTTATAGAATTCATCTAAAATTATAATTGATAAAAATTTTAAAATAATTATCAATGTTGTAACCAATTACATTTTTTTAAAAAAAAAAAACTATCTTATACGGAATAAGTTCTAACTTATATAAATTTCAAATAACTATTATATACAAGACAATTTCTAACCGATAAAAATTTCAAAATAATTATCAAGTCAAACGTGATACAACTTCTAAATTATAAAAAAAAAAAAAAAACTTTTATACGGGATAAGTTCTAACTTATATAAATTTCAAATTAATGATCATATACCGGACAAATTCTAACTTATAAAGATTTCAAAATAATTATCATATGTGAGACAAGTTCTAAATTATAAAAATTTCAAAAAACTTATTTTATACAGGGTAAGTTATAACTTATATAAATTCCAAGTTAACTATCTAGTATAGGATAAATTCTAACTGAAGAAATGAGAAATATTTATTAAACGTGAGACAAGTTATAATTATTAATTTTTTTTTTTAAAAAAAACCCTACTTTATACAGGATAATTTCGAATTTATATAAATTTAAAATTAATTATCATATATGAGATAAATTCTAACTTATAAAAATTTCAAAAAACTTATTTTATGCGGGATAAGTTCTAACTTTGTTTTCCAATGTTCTTTTGGTTACAAAGAATGATGTAACTATTTAAAATCTTATGTCTTTTAGGTGCATGTTCAAAGTGAATCTTATGTATTTTCACAATTTTACACCATATAACTATTTTTACCTTTAAAACTTATCAAAATTCATAATTAATACTTTGCAAAAAATATATTTGTATGCATATTTCCAACAAAATTCTAAATACTTATTAACTACATCTAAATTTTAAAAACATTTGCTTCCAATTTTAATTACCAAACTATAACTTAAAAAAATATCGCCGTAACGTTACGACTCGTGCAATAGCACGAGTCTATTACTAGTTTTATTTTTTAAAACTTTTCCAATATTTTTATGATACTGTGAATATACATCATAGACGATACGGCCCTTTACTAATAATTATTCTATAAAATTTCCAACAAAAATAAAAATGATATTAATTTGATTAATAAAATACCTAAAATTCAATATTATATTGTTGATATATAATTTTATTTATTTTAATAATTTTTAATGAAGTTGGTATTGTATTATTTCCATTATTGTATTATTGACAGCTTTATGATAGAACAACACACAACCCTAAAGTCAAATAAATGATTATTCGTGTTGCTACTACTTGTAAGAATGTCAATTTTTTTAATTCAAATCAGCATTGTCATTGTCTAAATAAAATAGGTAAATCATTTTGTACCAAGAAAACAAAAACCAATCATTTCCACATACAATTACAAAATGGATCATTTATGTTTGTTGGGTCATACTGTTTATCTCGTTATTTTAGAGGGAGTGCGTTGGAATTTTGAAGTCGATCAATGATCATTCAACTTTAAGTAGCAAAATAAAAATCGGAGAATATAAGAGTAATAAATAGTTATATAAATCGATTGCATTCTAAATCCAATCCAGGGGTCGGGGTTGAACCACCATACTTATCTATCTTATGGCTGAAATTTTAAGCCACAAACTGATTGAAAAAAATTAAATTAATAATTTATTAATATCGTAAAATTACATGCCAATAATTTTATTTTGCTAAAATGACTTCTTTTGGGTACATAGTAAAATGACTTATATTGTGTCCTCTTCATGTACCAAGAAAAAAAAGGACTTATATTGTTTTTTTTTTTTAAGGAAAATGACTTATATTGTTATGCCCATTAAATTCTTTACAATTTTTTTTGGTTCTAAATAAGTGGTGATACTACACACTCACTAAAAGTTATGAAGTGCTTTTTTTAAAAAAAAAAATCAAATGTCACTGCAGTTTTTAGCTATTTGCGTTGTACGTTTACACCTATTTAAGTTGATGGGTCTGACACCATTAAGTGGAGAGACACTAATACTTATTAATTAAGATTGGCCACAATCTAATTTTTCAAAACCATTCTAATATGAAAGGGGATTGAAAAGTGTTTTGGAGATATGATGCGATTCACATCGTCAGTGACGGATCTACTCTAAGTTGAGGGTGTTCACTTGCACACCCTATATTGTAAAAACTCTACATATGAATATAAATTTTCATATGACCAACCTCACATTTTCAATTTACACCTCACCACCCGCTGGCTCATCTATCTCTTCATGCTCTTTGAGACCGGACAATAGTCACTTGCTGCTCCGTTATAAACTTGTTGCATATGTGAGACTGTGATAGAGCATGTAAAGATAATGGAGAGCCGGTGATTAGACATGGGGAGCTTCTTCGCCAATTCAACGACAAGTGGTTTAAAGAATTTAGTTGCACAATTGAAGTTTGTGAAACTCTAACCATCAAGATCATTTTTTTTTGAAGAAGCCAAAATGAAATATATTAACACAAACAGCCTCCTCAGCACAAGACGTACCAAGGTAGACTAAAAAAGTTTACAATAGAGTCAAAAAGATGCAAATACAATCAAATCATACAAAGCCCAAACACAACAATGGATTAGACCACCAGCTATGGTAGTTCAAAGCTAACGTAATACTCGTCGACTTTAACCACCTAAATGAGAATAGCTTGATCTTATCCAACAAAAGATGAGGTGTGCCTGTTGAGCCTTTGAACAAACGATGATTTCTCTCTGTCCATATCACCCAAACACAAACTAGCCAAAGAAGCTGTAGAAAAGACCGTCGTGCTCGAGATACACCTGCCGAAGCTGTAAACTGAACAAAATGATCATGTAAAGTAGTAAAATCCAACGAAGAAATGCCAGCCCACACACAAACTAAGTCCCAAAGAGAGACAGCAATGCTACAAGATAAAAATACGTGATGGACCGATTCAGTCCCTCCACAACCAAACACACAAGAGTCAACGGTAGAAGACAGAACTCCACGAGTGACCAGGTTGGCTCTCGTGGGCAACCTATCCCGCAATAAGCGCCACGCGAAAATGGAAACCTTCAATGGAACCTGAGGGTGCCAAATAAGATTTTCCGCATCATGTAAGACAGCATGAACCTGATGAGTCAGAATCTGATAACCTCCCGCAACAGTATACCCTGTATCAGGATCTGGGCTCCACTGCCACCTGTCCAAAGTCTGATCCTGCAAAGAAATGTCAAGAAGTAAAAACTGACACTCCCTCAACAACTCCTCCTCCCACGCCCTCAACTGTCTCCGCCACACCCACGCCTCTCCATCTGCCCCCCACCCTAAAGCAAACATCTCTGCGACCGAGCGCGATTTGGTCTCAGCCAACGAAAATAGGCGACCAAACCGCTCCCTCAACGGGATCCCATCCAACCAAGGATCGGTCCAAAAAAGAGTATCTGAACCATCCCCTACCCTCCTCATAACATGCTCCCCAAACCACCTCCCACCTAACTCACCCTCACCCTCTCTAATACGCACTATCTCCCTCCACCACACCGAGCCTCGCTGACCTCCCTCACAAAGTCTACCATCCTCAACCCCATACCGATCTGCCAACACTCTAAACCATAAGCTCTCTCTATCCACCAACATTCTCCAACACCACTTACCCAGCAACGCTAGGTTAAACTCACGCAACTGTCTAACCCCCAATCCTCCGTACTCCTTACGCGAACAAATGTCTTTCCAGCTCACCCAAGAGATTTTCCTAGAATCCTCACACCCCCCCCAAAAAAATTTAATAAAAAGAGATTCAATAGAGGAAATGATACCTGAGGGGACCTTGAAGAAAGAAAGAGCATAGACAGGTAAGGAAGTCAAGACAGACTTTAACAAAACCAGACGACCACCGAACGACAAGAATCGACTTTTCCACCCAGACAATCTATTCTTTATACGAGTCAACACCGGTTCCCAAAACACCAGGCGCCGCGGATCACCCCCAATCTGGAGGCCCAAGTAAAGGAAAGGAATCTTTCCCACTTTACAACACAAGACCGACGCAGCTTCACCTAACCAGGAATCAGGAATATTAACGCCAACCAATAAGCTCTTGTTAAAATTTACCTTCAACCCCGACATAATCTCAAACAGCACTAAAACCGCCCGAAGAGCCCGAACATTTGCCCAACTTTTAACCCCCAACAAGAGAGTATCATCAGCGAACTGAAGATGTGACACCCTGATTGACCCTTGACCACCAATACTATATCCCGTAAACAAATTACGCGCTACCATCGCTTCCATAAGCACATTAAGACCTTCAGCCGCCAAAAGAAAAAGAAAAGGAGAAAGCGGATCACCTTGCCGAAGACCTCGCCGAAGTGGAAATTCATCAGTCGGACTTCCATTAACTAAAACAGAAGCTGTAGCCGTGCAAACACACTCCCTAATCCACTTTCTCCATAAAGTTGGAAACGACATTCTCCCCATAACGTCATCAAGATACCCCCAATCCACCGAATCATATGCTTTCTCAAAATCAACCTTGAATAACATAAGATCCTTTTTAGACTTACGCGCCTCATCCACTATCTCGTTTGCAATTAGAATACCATCAAGAATTTGTCTATTCTTCACAAACGCAGTCTGGGACTCAGATATTACACTACCAATTACTTGCCGCAGCCTATTAGCTAAAACCTTCGCCAGAATTTTATAAAGGCTTCCCACAAGCGAAATAGGCCGAAAATCGTTCAACCTTTGAGGGTTATCCGTTTTGGGTATCAAGGCAATGAACGTAGCATTAATACCTTTAGACAACCTGCCGTTCCGATGAAAGTCAATAAGGAAACGCATAACATCACCTCTCAGCTCGACCCAGAAGTCTTTTATAAAACCAAAATTAATTCCGTCGGGACCCGGACTTTTAAAACTGTCACAATCCCAAACAGCTTGTTTCACCTCAGCCTCCGAAAAGGGTTTGATTAAACCTCCAACCTCCACCTGATTCAACCGCTTAAATTGAAGGTCTTCAACCCCCGGCCTCTCCACATTTGGAGCTTTAAAGTGGGACTCAAAATGCGAAAACACCGCCTGCCTAATTGGAATCACCCCCTCCAACGTAACACCATCATCCTGAATAACAGATATGGCATTCCTGCGACGGCGACTTGCCAAAATCGAATGGAAATACTTAGAGTTAGCGTCCCCTTCCTTGAGCCACAACGACCGAGATTGTTGCCAACTGATACTGGCATGTAACTTAGACAGCGAGTGAATATCATACGAAACCCCATGAAGCTCGGTTAACTCCGCCTCAGAAAGACCATCTTCCTCCCCCTTCTCGTCAAGAGCAGACTGCCTAACCTTCAAAGACTCAATGCGACTAGGAATATTTTGAGTGTGAGCCAAGTGCCAATCTCTCAAAGCCACCTTGATCATCTTGAATTTTTCCTTAAGCACATAGCCACCCCAGCCCTCAACCTGAAACGAATTCCACTTTTCTCTGACAAACACATTGTAACCAGGAATATCCTTCCAACACTTAAGCATCCTCGACGGACGAGGTCCCCAATCTTCCTCGTTCGCAGACAAGACCAGAGGGCAATGGTCAGACAACCCCCGTAACTTAGCTACTTGTTTGCAGTGTGGCCAAGACAAGCACCATTCCTCAGATAGAAGGAACCTATCAAGACGGCTCATTGAAACACCGTCCCCTTTGAACCAAGTAAACTTACGTCCAATTAAGGGAAGATCAATCAGAGAATTATCTTCAATAAATCGATTAAAAGAGATATGATCCAAAGATCGATGCCCGCCCCTAACCGACCGTCTTTCATCAAAGTGTTTGACAGCATTAAAATCCCCACACACACACACCTTCTTTCCTACCATAGAACCAAGCCGCACCGAAAAATAATCCCACAACCCTTGCTTAGCCCCGTCATCACAAGACGCGTAGACATTTGCCACATGAAACTCATCCCCTGTCCTAAGGAACTGACCATGACACCACAAAACATGCTCACGATTTTCAGTCGACCACACCTCCACCTCAGACGTGTCCCACATAGTTAAAAGCCCTCCTGACGCCCCAAGCGACGGGCGATAAGAGAACCCGTGTGGAGAACTGCCCCAGAGAGTCTTACAAAGAAGATCATCGAGAATTTGCATTTTCGTCTCCTGGATACAAAAAATAAAGGGTTTCAGATCCCCCACCATCTTACGCACTTCCTTCCTCTTTTCAGGGCCTCCCAACCCTCTAATATTCCAAGAAATAATCTTCATCAGAAACACATACCCCCCCCCCCCCCCCCCCCCCCCCAGCTAGAAGACCACAACACTAGCAATCGTTGTCCTTCCGGGTCCCCCCTTCCCCAGACAACTGCCCTGAAACCTGCTTTTTTCCTTTGTTCGCCCTAGAAAGAATATTGAACATGTTCACACTGTCTCCCTTGAACTTAACCCCTATAGCTTTCCCGATCCCCCACACGTCATCCACCGCCATTTTGTCATTGCCTTGAACCGCCACCCAATTAATCCAATCGTTATTGACAGAACCCGACGATGATAAATCTTCTGACGAGACTTGAAGAAACTTCACCCTCTTTTAGAATTCTTGAAACCTATGGTCTCTTTTGTAACAAACAAAAAAATAAAAAATCAAGAATAAAACCAAAATATTCATCCTCCACTCATGTCATCATCATTTGATTGAAGAGGACAAATGAAGAAACAATATAAGAAGAAATGGAAGAATAAAATTGTACACTACTGTTTTTGTGCAGTGTAATGACGGGACCAATAGGCGGGAATAACGCACTCCACATTTGAAAACACAAAAACAAACAAAAAGCAACAAACAACCCAATGTCTCTCTCAAATGTAATTATCTCAACCAAATCTCTTCAAAGTAAAACCAAAAACATTTAAATTAACATTACACTTTTTAGTTGTCTTTTTTTATTTTTTTCCTCTCTCCGCACATGCTACCTTCTCCTTCTCCTCTCTCTCTCTCACACATTATTTCTTTCTTTTTCATTATCATCATTTTTTAATTTAATATTCATTTTTTTGTCTCAAACAAACGTGTTAAATATTACTTAGTTAATCAATTATTATTATTTAAAATGAATGTTCCTATTATGTTCCTTTGAACTCTCAAAAATTCTTCTGACATAACATCCTCTTCAATGCATTCAATTAGGTTACTCTCTCTCTCTCTCTATCTAGATTCACTTTCATTTTTTTTTTTGTTAGGTTAAGAATTATTTGAAATACTTTATTGAAATTCATAGTATTGGTATCAATTTTGGGGAATCATTGATATGGTATTATGGTAGGTGTGTGTTTTGTCAGATAAGTTGTTACAATTTTTGTGTTTGAAGTAAAAGACATTCAATCTATTCAATTTTTTTATTATTTTAATTGTTTAATTTTGACGTATGGTAATATTAATAACAATATAGAGTAGCGGTGATTCATATTCAAAGCACTATCCTTATTTGGGAAGCTTCATTGTTTGTTGAAAATGGAGGTAGATAGATAGATAGATATATAGTATATGAAAATGAAATTAATTGAATTCTAAGCAAAGTTCATAACTAACTCCACTTTCTGTTTATTTTATTTTATTTTATATTTCATTTCATTTCTGTTTTACTTTCTTTTTTGCCAATTGAGATTTGATACTTTTGATTGAAGGGTAGTACTAGTAGAATTTTGCAGATCAAGTACTTATGAGTTTCTGTATTGATTTGATGATCTTGTAGATGAAATCTTTTTGAGGGAGTAAGTTAGGTGCTGTTGCTGCTAGTTTTTAGTTGTGTTGTAGTCTTGTAGATGGACCGGAGGAGTTGGTTATGGCGTAGGAAGTCGTCTGAGAAAAGTCCAGGCGAAACGGAGAGTTCAGGATCATTATCATCTCTCTCAGAAAGATTTTCTGATGATCAGGTGGTATTTCAAGTAATTTAATTGACTTTGTTTTCCGCCGATTTTGATTGCATATATGTTAGATTGTTTGTAACTTCTATTCTGCAATTTATTCTTGTGGGGTTAGCTAGCTCTTATAGTTGGTGTACTAGATTATAAGGGTTATCTTATGTTATGGTCATTTTCTCAAGTGAAAATCACATTATTTGGTGAAAATATGGAGGTGGGTTTTTGACATTTGCATTAGCCGAGGTCTAAATGTGACAACTAACGAAAAAGAAGAAGTTATTTACTTATTTATCATGTTGCTGACATTGCAAAACAATGGTTATTGTGCAGTCTGCATTTTTTTCTCGGTCTTGTTCCTTTACGAAGCATTCAGGGTTTTGTTGTAATGAATTTGCTCGGTTTGCACATTAATAATGCGATGAATCTGATTATTTTTTCCCCGTGTTGTAATTGTGAAGGCATATCCAAGCCAAGCTACTCTATCACCAGAGGTCACATCTAAGGCTGCACCAAATGAAGAAGTTGGTACACCGAAAAAATATAAAGAAGACTTTATTGACGTGAAGACTCTTACGAACGAATTAGCTGCAGCTCTGCTAGATATTAGTGCCAAAGAAGATTTGGTAAAGCAGCATTCTAAGGTTGCTGAAGAAGCTGTCTCAGGTATTTACTGTTTGGATCATATGTTAAAATCTTAGGGGATGTTTACTTTATGAAACCATTTTCTGTTTTCATTTTCTAAAATATGTGTTCATTTGAACTTGTTAATAAGAAGATGCGAGACTCATAAAATGAACATTGAAAACTAAAGCTAGTACTGAATCTGTTGCAGCTTTTGAAGAATGAATATTGAAAACTAAAGCAAAATTTTTCTGCACAATTATCATGATCCGTGGATTATGCTTTATTAGGACATTCTAGTAAAATTGTCTATGGTTCGTTTTTCTTGCCTTGGGAAGTCATGACTATTATGACAATCTTCTACTTTACCGAGGTTAAACTCAATTTTTTTGAAAGATATCTGTTCTTTTCGTTTTATTTAGGTTGGGAGAAGGCTGAAAATGAAGCATTGTCTTTAAAACAACAACTTGATGCTGCAAGGCAGAAGAATTCAGGTCTTGAAGACCGAGTTAGCCACCTTGACGGGGCACTCAAAGAGTGTATGAGGCAGCTTCGCCAAGCTAGGGAAGTGCAAGAGCAAAAGATCCATGAAGCCATTGCAAATAATTCTCATAACTCGGAATCTAAAAGATTTGAACTTGAGAGAAAAGTTGCTGAGCTTGAAGCTCAACTTCAAACATCAAAAGCAGATGCTGTTGCATCTATTCGTTCCGATCTTCATAGGAAACTCGAGACTGTGGAGAAGGAGAATTTGAGTCTTCAGCTTGAGCTACAATCTCGACTTGAGGAACTAGAATTCAGGATAGCAGAGAGGGATTTGAGTTCCCAAGCTGCTGAAACAGCTAGTAAACAAAACTTGGAGAGCATAAAAAAGATTGCTAAGCTTGAAGCTGAGTGCCGTAGACTGAAAGCCATGACTCGTAAAACATTTAATTTGAATGATAACAGATCTTTGACCACATCTTCAGTTTATATCGAGTCCTTCGCAGATAGCATGTCAGATGGTGGAGAGATGAATGAATATGAACCAAGCTGTTCCGATTCATGTTCATCTGCATTAATTTCTGAACTTGATCAATTAAAGAATAAAAAGACTACTGGAAAAAATCATATTGCGCATGCGACTTCAACCGAGATCAATCTCATGGATGATTTCCTTGAGATGGAAAGGCTCGCTGCCTTGCCAGATACAGAAAGGGGAAGCCATTATGCTAATGGAGGACGAGCATCTGATCAATTTATTGTTGGTCACAGTACAATGGAAGCTGAAGTGGAAGCTATGATTCAAAAGAACGCAGAGTTGAAAAAGAAGCTGGAGAGAATGGAGGAAGATAAACTTAAGGTAGAGATGAGTTTAACTGAGTGCCAAATGCAGCTTGAGACCTCAGAGAGTCGGATAAGGGCAGCAGAGTTGAAGGTAGAAGAGCTTCAAACTCAGTTGGCTCTAGCAAACAAATCAAATCAAGAAGCATATGAAGAACTAAAAGAAACCAAAACAAAGAAGGATATAGTTGAGTTGAAACTCAAAAATGCTCAAACTGAGGTAGAAGAACTAATTTCAAAAATCCATTCATTGGAGGAAGAGATTCAGAAGGAGCAAGCTTTGTCTGCTGAGAATTCGATCAAAAGCAAGAAGTTGAAGGACGAGCTTTCAAGAATGAAACATGAAGCTCAACTTCAGCAAGACACCAAGACTTTGCAGAAGGAAAGTGTTAATCGCGATTTGAAGTCAAAACAGGTCAGTTTGCTAATGCTAACCTTCTAACATCAATTTTTATGATAAAAATTGTCAAATGCCGCATGCATAAGCCATAAACACAATTCATCAATCCTTTTTTGTTGTTGGAACAATTTCTGTGTGCGCGCTTACACTTACAGAGAAATCTTACAATCATGGTCTGTCAACAAATACTTAATTGTCATTGACTAGCTAGTCAAACAATTTCTCTGCTTTCAGAGTCCAAACTACAACTAAAACGTATTTGTAGTCTGGACGCCGAAAGCAGAAAACTTGTAGTGCTCCCAATTCCTTCGCATTGTCTGTATGATCAACATAAATTAAGTTTAATTATAAGCTATTTTATGTTAAAATACCATGTGTCACTCCTAAAAACCTAAATGCACTATGGTAGTTGATTAATCACATTGCTTTAGGCAACTTATACTTGTTTTTTCCATATTAAAACTTAGCATCTTCTATTTCAGGATAAAGAACTTGCATTAGCTACTAGCAGATTTGCTGAATGTCAAAAAACCATTGCATCTCTTGGGAAGCAGTTGAAGTCTCTTGCAACATTGGAAGACTTTCTGCTTGATTCAGACAACAACCCCATGGAGTTAAAATGTGAAGTTATTGCACATGATCCTCCTCAAAAGGAAGGTGAAAAGTTGAAAGTAGTAAATCATAGTGATTTGAGTTTGGTTAAAAGAGATTCATCATTAAACTCATCTATTACCAATGAGAAAAGTCGTAATGGATTTGGTAAGTTGATACCAAGAAGCAAGAGTGTTAGCAGAATTCGTTGAAAATCATGTGAAAAGGTGGAGATAAGACATGATTGATGATGATAAGGTTGAGCTGTAAATTTTGGTTTTGTTCATTCTTATTATCACTTTGTGATTCAATGTTGTATGAGTCCAAAGTTATGTATCTACATAATTAGCAGTGTTTGAATGAACTTTTAAGAATTGAAATGGTTACAAAACAACAAAAATATATACATAAAAGTCAAAATTTTAAAACTAGTTTATACTTTATACTATATCGTTTGCTTGTGTCTCTAGTCTTGCTATAATTAGACAGGTGGTAGGTAGTAACATCCCTACATTCCAGTGGGAATTATTTGTACTCATTAGTGCTAATAAATACGGTTGAAACAAATTTAGTCATGGCAATTGGTATAATTAATTATTTGATTAAGTTGTGGTAATTATGAGAAAATAAAATTAAAAAATATTTTTGGGGTGAGAGAGGCTCGAACTCTCGACCTCAGGATAACTCTTAGCTATGAGACCTACGCGCTAGCCAACTGCGCCACCACCCCTTTGATGTTAAACTAGCTTACCATATATACATTATATCTAATACAATGTGTTTTGCAGTTTTTTTGATATCAAATAAAGATGATGCACTTTGTAAGAAATGTGTTTTTGAACATAATTCAGAAAGAGTTTGAGAATCAGGAGAAGGTATGCTTCGTGAATGGTGATGGAGATCAAAATTTGAGTGGAGATGATAGTGTAATGATGGTGGAAGGTGTACTTGCAATTACTTCGACACTCAAATTAATACAAGCTTGTCGTAGATGAGAGAAGTTAAAATGAGATATATTATAATATTATAGTGTGATGCTTATATAGGCTAATAAATACGATATTGGAAGGAATAATGTGCGTGACATTGAACTTTATGTCCGGTCCAACGGTTCATTTCACGTACATACAATATATATTTGGAGATTAGTAAAATATATATATATATATATATATATATATATATATATGAGTTTTGCTAACGTACACCCACTTGTTTTTTAGAAGGTGTGTATTAGCAAGTCATAACTAAAAAGTGGTAACATACACCTTGATGTGCATGTTGCTAAAACACTCCTACGTTAGCAACTCCTATAAGCATTTGCTAGAATACACCCACTAATTTTTTAGAAGGTGTGTTTTAGCAACTAATAACTAAAAAGTGATTAAATACACCCTAAAGTGTACGTTGCTAATGCACACCTTCATAAAAATAGGTGGGTGTGTTATAGCAAATCCATATATATATATATATATATTTGGAGATCTAGTTTCTCTAAATTGAGTTGTTCACTTGAAATAACACAACAACAAGTGTGTATGTATTTATGTAACCTTTCCAACTAAGCAAACATTACAATTGATTAAGCTTGTGTTTGAATTTCAACCATTGTATTATGGACCCAATCCATCTCCATCCTCAACAGCTAAAAAGTCCCTCCATCTCCATATGTGTGCGTGATGCATGGGGGAACATGGGCAACGTGTGCAAAAGCTTAACATATGAATAGTCTTGTACCATAATACCTAATAGCTCCTCCTCGTACCCCACACACGTGACTGATGAGCTGCCTAATCACAAGAACTGCTTGCACGTATGAAGTATCTCATTCATACTTCAAAGAGGGGTCACTGATCTATATACAAACTCATCATCTAGGATTTGAATTGAAGTAGGACTGAAATATATGCACATTGAAAATTAACTTACAAAACCAATAAAACACTTTTCTCTTATTCTATGGTAAAATATACATTTTAATTAATTTTAATATAAATAAATATTTTTGTGATAATAATTAACTTTCACTATTTTATGCTGAAAATTAAGATATAAGTGATGCAATCTAAAACTTAGAATATCCTATGACAAGGGCACGTGCAAGAAGAGTCAATGATGTCTTAGTTCACTTCATGATCAAATAATAGAAGGTTCGGTCCAAGTTAAAGAGAAAGAACCAAAGTTTATGATTATCATCCAAACATGTGATAGTGACACAATAATGCATAAGAAAAGTGGAAAATAAAGAGTTCCACTAAACATATGAAAGTGGTGCACTAAGCAATCAAAGAGCACCACCATCTCTTCTTTATTTTGCATTTTCCTTATAATAATTCAGCCCCACTATCTTGATAGTGGCTGAAATTCTTTTGCTTTCTCAGGAGTTACTTCTTGTTTATTATGTAATCATAAGTCATTCCTATATAAAGGAGGCATGTAACTCTTGCTAGAGGAAGTTTTTGATTGTGTAAAAATATGAGATTTATTCTCTTTGGTTCTCTGAATCGTGTTTTTAGCTTATCGATTTGCCGTGACGCTAACATTTGACTTATCAATCGGAGCTTTCATAGTCAGTTGTAGCGTCCTCGCGACTTATCAATTGGTTATATATCCACCCCGATTGTGGCATCTTTCCACCATATCCACCATCACAACTCTTGTTTTGTTGCGATTTTCATCATCATTTACAAAATTAATTTATTTTCTTTAGAAATTTTATTATTAATTTATGATATTTTCAATCGACTTTAGTGATTTCTCTAAGATTATTTATTTGTTTCGTATAGCGTCATGACAGTGTTAAAACTATACGTTAAATGTGAATAAAAAAATAATAAAAATATATGTATTACAAGTTTCATTGTATTAAAATGGAATTTTATTAAAGGAATAAAATGTAGATTTTAACATCCATAAATAAAAAAAATGTAGGTTTTAATATAAGAAAGGAGTATAAAATTCAAGATTCTCTCAGAGGAAGATAGAATAATTTTCTCTAATATGTTTTGACTTTTGAGTAAAGGAGGAACAACTGTATATTTTAACATAAAAAAAATAAAAAAAATTCAAGCATCTCTAGGAAGAGAAGCCTTGCAAACGCAAAGTATTAAACAATTCATAACTTCTTAATAATTACTAGAGCAGTGTGTGTGCAGTTCCTTTGCTCAAAATGAGATAATATATAATTGAACGTTTGTGGTTACGAACACCAAAGGTTCTATGGTGTAGTGGTTAGCACTCTGGACTTTGAATCCAGCGACCTGGGTTCGACTCCCGGTAGGACCTCTTTTTTTTATTATTATTATTTATAACAATTTCTTTAGAATTCTTCTAACACGGGTATGGGTATTGGGGTTATCAATGGAAGTTTTTTCTTTTGTTGCAGAAGCCCATTCAATAGTTTTGTCAACCACCAATTTATTTATCCTTTTCTTTTTGACTAAAACAATTTATTTATTAATTAATTTTTTTTTCAATGAAAAAAGAAATAGCAAATATATTGGATAAAGTTAACTATAATTTATAGTAGCATATAAGCATACTATTGAATTAAAGTGTTTCGCAAAATTAGCAGTTGAACAAACTATAAAATGAAAAGATATTTTTAATTAGTTTATCCGCCATAAACTCACCTATCATTTAATTTATATGTCATCCGTTACTTTTTCCGAAATTGATGAAGCCCAAACAAATGTAATATTTTCAACTCTTGATTTCCTATCTTAATTCTAATCACAACTTGCATAGTTGCATGTCCTCTCAAGTCTCAATTTCCCGTCTACCACTTTTTATCAAGTCATTACTTAGTTTTGATTTCATTGATGGAAAGTCTTTGTCATACCTGATTGTACAAGATTTGTGAAAATTAAATTTAACGGTATTGATGTATCATGTGTATATATAATTAATTAATTGCTTCCTTGGATATCCCCTTTCAAAAGCTACATTTTGGATTATTTGAAAGACGCATAACAATTGTTTTTAATTCGGAAGTTTCATATTGAGTCAATGGTTGATCAAATTAAAATTCAAGTGAGGTGATGGTTTAAAGTTAAGTCTAAGTTATGGTGGACTAATCTATTAAGATGTCTTGACCTAATGTGGATAATCCCTTAGTCGACACTACATTATTTCAAAAGAAAGGTGAGCTCGTAAAAAAATATGGGCACACCGCAACAACAAAGATGAGTTCAATTGGGGAAAAACAATATATAAGCAAGTTGATTTATCCTCTAAAGAAGTTGAGTCTAGGAGTCTTTTGAAAGCTCTAAATTGGTTGTATGAGGAAGATTTTCAAAGAGTCACCACCAAATTTGTTGAACACATTATGTTCCATTTTAAATTTTTGTATTTATTTGTTCAAATCAATTGTTGTCCAACAAAAGTTGCATTGAAATTGATAGGCAGGGACATAAAAGTTGCATTGAAATTATATTAAAATTTGTGCCCACTTCCTTATGAATATACTCCAATCAATAATGAATCTATTTATTTTGTTCTGAGCAGATCATAACCATAATATATAGCTGGCTTTCTGTATTCTGACATGCATATGGCCTGAAATCATAACAATATCATAATGTTGTTAGTACTCACTCAAGTTACTTTCATAACAAAATCATCATACTTAAAACTTTTACGTTCACAAAGGTTTTAAATCACGATTGTGGTCACGTATCAGGAGTAGCATTGCTATCTTTGTTTTACTACAATCGCGGAAATGTTAAAAACCTTGACGTCTTAGTCACAATTGTAGATGTGCGTTTTTTAAAACTTCGATTACTACTACATTTATATTTATTAACTTGTAAAGCAAGGAATTGATTTACCTGCATTGCAAATGCCAAATGTAACAGTGTTGCCTCAGCCCAAGGCCTCCCTATAAACTGAAGACCAATAGGTAAACCCGATTTATCATATCCAACCTGTGTTATGAAGGATGATAGAGCTGAGTTCTTTTATAAAAATGATCACAGTTTAAGATTAAAAGAAGAATATAATCGGTTATACCGGAACAGTCACAGCAGGAAGTCCCAGGAAGTTTCCTGCTATGGAATACCGAATAAGTGCAGCTGAAATAATGCCGACAAACCAATCAGATTTTATGTTACCAACATTTTCATAAGTAGCATGCACGGTTTAGTGTAAAAAAGTTTTACGCGTGCATTCAATCATATTTTTTCATTATACCATTTGTTTAGTGCATATAAATTAAATCGAATCTATATACCTCCGTTGACATAGTCAAGTTCACCGGTCTTCAACGCATCACTTTGAATTGGGTATGCAGTGACACTGTCGTATGTATTAAGCATATGTTACTCAAGAAAATAAAATTGCTAGATGTTAAAACAAATTATGTCTTAAATTTGAGAAAATGGAACAAACCCTGTTGTTGGTGACACAATGACATCCGCCTCGGAAAATATTTTCTTGTGAAACTGCAACTGGCGGTTCCTGCGATCATAAAATGTTTAAGGTTTAAAATAATAGAAATCACTTTATGTTTTTCACATCACTTAATAAGAAACTTATGTCATAAGTTACCTAATTTTCTGAGCTTTAATATACTCCATGCTGCTGAAAGCACCATAGATCTTAAGTGCTACCCTTACATCCCATCCAGATTCTGCTAAATTTCTTCAGTAGTAATTTTGTAATGTCAGTAATCATAACTTCCCTCAATCTAGAGGACAATAAAGATTAATTTGAAGGGTTTAAAATGTCATACTTATCTTGAAAAGAATCAAGTGAAGTGTGACACTCTGATCCAATTGTTGAATAATGCGCCAGGCGCATCACTTCTATTTCTGGTATTGTGACATCTACAATCTTGTTTATGTAAAACAAAATTGCCAAGTTAGCAAGTAATCACTTTACTTGATGAAAGGTCCATTGAATCGGCTTATTTGAGTTTATGGATACAATTTATAACATGTTGATTACCTGTTTTCAGCTTATTTCCATAAGCTCTCCATGATAGCTTATGAAAACAGCTTATAGCTTATACAAAAGCAGCTTGACTTTATTTTATTTTTTGTTTTAAAAATAACTCATACAATAAGCACATATATAATAAGCGTTTGTGGTATAAGCGCTTCATTAAGTTGCTTATCCAAACAGGCTATAGCCTATATGTTAATTAAGACAACATTCAAAAGCTATTTTTGGCCTATATTTTTAAGGTACCTTCCAACCATAACGACCCTGGAGCTTTTTCAAAGCATGTGAACAGCATATTCTGACATCTTCACTGCAATCATCAAACCACTAATTTATGAAATTAGTGGTTGAAGGACATGACTAATGTTAGAAAAACCAATATTTATGAATGAATAACCAATATTTATGAATGAATAACCAATCAATATATTCAAGCTCAAGTCATGAAAAATGTATTTCTGACCTTGCCATACTTTGCCAACTTGATGTTAGATATGGATTTTGTTAAGGGCAGTATTGGAAGATTTATCTTGGCCTAAGGTATGGATCAAAATATTTTCATTAATTTATCAGTTAAGACCAATTTGTTGAACTTCACAAGCAATGTGGTATTCGAAACAAATATGTCATTTATGAACTTGAATCAGTGATCAAAATCACTTGAACTTACTGGCACACCAGAGGGCTGATGTGAGGGAATTTCGCCGCTGATAGCTGCATAACTGTAAATATTGAAATATTATAAGCTTTAAAGCAAATGTTAAAAGTTACTAGAAGAAAAAATAGCGTAGGAACGACTTGTACTAACGTGATCAACGAATCCTCGACCGTGCCTGCTAGTATTCCCACCATCCCAACTGACCAGTTTAGAGGAATAACTCTGAATGTAACAAAATATCATTCTCCTAAATCATTGCAAATCACAATCCTCTCTCAGAATATTCCAACATGACAAAACAAAATCGAATACTCACCCGTCATGAGGTATACGACCGAAAGTAGGTTTCAGACCAACTACACCACATAGTGCTGCAGGCATCCTCACTGAACCTGATTGGTTGTGATTTATTGACAGTATAAAACGGTATCAAAATTAAACTAAAAAATAGATATGTGAAATGATTTTATAATTAGCTTATCTTTTTCATCTACAAATACATAAAAAAATACCTCCTCCGTCGACACCAAGGGCAACAGGACACAACCCTGCCGATACTACTGCAGCAGATCCACTAGAAGAACCTCCTGCAATCCTACTGGCATCATATGGATTTCTTGAAGCCCTGTGTAGTGTAAATAAACAGACAAGCTCTTGTCATCAACTGATACAATACAAATTCATTAATCTATAGCTGATTGCTCAGCAGATCCGAAAAATGTAACAAAATGAGAATACAAGTAGTATAAGTATAACACAAGGTTTCTTACCCATAATGTGGATTTATACCGCTAGTTCCAGCACCGAGTTCATGCATATTAGTCTTACCAACAAGCATGGCGCCACATAATCTTAAACGCGTAATGCAGCCAGCATCGTCCGTACAAGGCCTTTGTTTGTGCAACCACTTTGTACCTCCTAGACGACACCATTTAAAGATGCTTAAGGTGAATAATGAAATCAGCAGCTACAACATTTCAAATTATGAATACATCACTGATAGACATAGCAGCACTACCTGTAGTAGGGTATGGCAAACAATCTATTTCATCTTTGATAGCAACAGGAACTCCATCCAACACAGAGATAGGTTCCCCTACAAAAACAACATACACCAAATGATGGCAGAGCCAGAAAAATTATAGAGCCTGGACAAAATTTCACATGTGACATAATATATAAATAGTCTAACAAAAAATCTCAGTTTTGCCCTAAACTAACCCCTAAAAATACCAAACTTTTTGGCCAGAGCCCGAGCAACTGCCCAGACTTGTTGGGCCTTGGCTCCGCCAAATGAGTATAAAAAACAATCTACTTCATTTTGAATTGGCATATGAATTGCTTCTATAAAGTACCTTTCTGATACCGAATAGTCGATTCATTTGCTTGTCTAAGTATATCTTCAACATTGTAGTTTATAAAGAATCCCATTTGAAGTCGAGGTTTCGAAGATTCATCAACGGCAGCTATAAATCTTTCTGCAACCTGTTGAATAGATAATCGCCTAAGTTCAAATGAATTTGCGAAAGCATATTCATTCAATGCAACATTTTGAACAATAAAACATTAAGGTTATGCAAACTTGTGTTAATGACTAATAGTTAACACAATAATGATAAGCTTATTATGACATGAAGAAAAAATATCTTAGAGGTGAAATTTGAAATAGTAACATTACCATGTTTGGTGTTATGACTCCTGAGCTGTAAGCATTGAAATAGTCCATTATGGTCCACCGATTCAATGAAGGTTTTGTTCCATTAATTGGTTTATCAAAAGTTGTAGGTAAACAATTAATTGCAACTTCAACTTTCTCTGGTGGAGTTAAATTAAAATCCAAGCATTTGACTTCTTGTTCTTTATGATCTGCTAGATTAAACTTAAATCAGTCAACTACTAAATTATTCAGCATCATTCATTCATAGACACATTTAACACAAAAATTAACTCTTATTTATGATAATTGCAAGCATAATATTTGTACTAGAACCAATCGTTACTTGGTCCAGTGGTAATTGGCGCTGAACTTGATAGGGAGGACACATTTTGAACAAGATACTAGCGGTGTAAACAAAATAAAAATAAAAATTTGTACTAGTTGAAAATAACAAACCTTCAAAATGATGTAAGGGAACATATAATGGTGGTTCTTCTAAATCTGCATTTGTAACATGCTGCAGATTTTTAAAAAATAAAAACTTGCTCAGAACTTGTGGAAGATGAAAATGCTAATTAAGTTGTATCTACATGACTCAAAGACCAAAATGTTGTGATAGAAATATATATGAAAAGTGTTACTATGAAAAGTGTTACTACAAGCTGAAGATGAAGTTATTTTGAATCAGAATTTCATGAAAATAGAATGCAAGAAACTATAAACCAAAAACATACCTTATGAATAAGATTATTTCCTTTCAATATATACACTAGTAAAGGTCCAAATATTCTACTCTCCAACAGCCAAGTTACAATCTTCACCACAATTCCAGTCATCCTTGGAGCTATAATTCAAATGATGATTATCATGATCATGATTCTTAAACCATTAAGATTTTCAAACAATCAAATATTTTGATATAAGTATTAACTATTCAATTCAAAACCGGAGTATTGCTCTTCTCATCCCGTGTTGCTCAGAATCCCCTCAATCCCACCGGAAGATATCCTACTGAAAGATATCTTCCAGTATTTTGGAAGATATCTTCCGGTAGTGTATTTTGTCTGTTTGAGCAACACCGGGAAAAAGAGCAATCACCTTATACTTCATTCTGAACTAACAGAGTTGTTACAGAACTTCTCTGCATCTAGCCAGAATTGTAAAGTATTACAATTAAGGAAATGAAAAAATCATAACAAACTTTCCATAAAAACAAAAACATACCAATATTTTCATGTCACACTCAAATCAATAATTTTTTCAAAATAAAAAAAAAAACAATATAAATTATGAACCTTTGACATTAGCTTGAAGATAGAATTCAGTGCTATCAGGTCCTAAATTCATATCCTTCACAGGCTTATAAACCACACGGTTACTTTTGAACAAACCCATTACTCTAAGGAAGTATTTGGTCTTTGAAAATGTACTGAAAAATGTAAATATCAACAAAATAAATTGCATATTGTAGGAAGAAGATTTGGCGGTGATGGCAAGTGGAACTAATACATTAATTCAATGTACATATAAATTCTTAGTTTTTATATTCATGATTTGGATTTGGCATGATAACTACTAGAAAATATGTCATTTTCATTGTAACAGTGACAAATTTGCATGAAAAAAAAAAACACTAAGAGTTCAACATTATATTCCTCCTGCTATTCTTGTTCCTGCTAATATATATATAAAATTTACAGTGTTTATTAATTAAGTTCTTTTGGCGCACTATAATTTTTGTGACCATGCTAAAAATTTGGCCAGCTCATTTTGTAGTACTTTTTGAAGATCTAGTCCCCACAAACAACCACGAGGTTGATTTAGTTTGTTTCTAAACTTACTTCTTCCGTCTCAAAATATAAAAAAAATGAATCAAAAAATTTTAATATATTGGATTTAAAATTTGAACTAGATATATTCATTTTTGTTGATCGATTTTTGTTTATATTTTGAAATGGATGGAGTAGGATTGGTTTGATTAAAGAAAATAAACTAATTTCATTTTCATTTAATTGTTTATTTTTAAGATTTTGTATAGAAAATACTCAAAATGAAATTTTATTGTTGTTTTTTGTTGTCATGTAGAAATTTAGAAATTTTATTGTTGTTTTTTCACCTTTATTTAGAAATTCTACCCTTAAGCATAAATGGGATGACCAGAGTTCGAACTCCGGGCCCCTGCATATATAATACAATATTGCATGTATAATACAATATCCGAGCTAAACTCACAGATTTTTTTTTATTGTTTTTACTAATTATTTTTAAAAATTAAAGGTAAAAAATGGTTAAGACGAGATATATTTTTCCAAATCAGGCCATTGCATAATGATATCTAGTTACGTGGTTTGCATTACTGCATTAAATTTTTTCGTGGTCCATTGCAAAAAAGTTGTTAGTAGTATTTGATATGATGTTTATGGGTTCACTCTAATACGACGTGATATTAGTTCGGTTGGTATGGACATCACATTATACATGTAATAGTCGAAGTTCGAACTTCGGACAATCCAGATTCACCTTTAAGGTAAAATTTCTATCTACGGCTATTTGCTATTTGACCAAACCAAAAAAAAAAAGAAATATATCCTATGAGAATTGTCCAGTTCGTAAGAATATTGCATGTAATATGTAGAGATTGAGATTCGAACATGATATTCTCACTTATTCACAATGAAATTTTAGTCACTAAACTAATTGATAAAAAGAAAATTAAAAAATAAACAAGGTCTATAGTGGTGTACTATATAACCTACAAAAATCGGTCATTTAATGCCTTGCCATAACTTCTGTAAAAGTTTTAAATTAGTAATAAGTTACTTTTATTGTAATTAAGTTTCTCATCTACTACTAATGTAGTAGTGGAACCATCTCCTAAGTCGTGTAAATTAAGCAATAGAAAACTTTGAATTTGTAGGGCCTATAAATAATTAGTGAAGTTGATGTTCTTAACTTCTAAAATTGACCTTTAAATTTTGGTTTGAAAACACATTTATAAGTGTTCGTCAAAAAAACACATTTATAAGTGGTCTACCTTAAAAAAAAATTATATTTAAAAATTCTAAAGACAACCGACGATACGTTTTAAAAATAATAACTCATAATCCTATTTATCGGTAAGATGGTGGTCTAATTAGTGTCAATTCTTGTATCAAACATATTTATTTTCTCTTATTTTTATAGAAACAGAAATTTTATTAAATCAATATCTCACTTGTGAAAATAAAAATATCATTAAAATTTATTTCAAATAAACACATTTTGTAGTAGTTTTAAACATTTTTCAAATATAGGGTTCGGATGTGGTCCATGTTAGATTTGAATTTGCAATATGATGGTAATGGACAAAGTCAATATGGCTAAGAAATTGTTAGAAACAAAAAAGTTCCTGAATATATAAAGACATATATTATTAATTTTTCTCCGTACATATTATTTTCGTCTAAAAATATAAGTAAAAATTGGTCAAAAAAATTAATGTATATGATCTAAATTTGAAATTAAATATATCAATTTTTATCGATCAATTTTTATTTATATTTTATGACGAAATGAGTATATTATTAAATTCATGATGGTTTTGGTAAGATTATTTACACAAATTAAAGCATGCAAGCTTCGTGGTTAGGAAAGAAATTTTACCAGGTCAAGATGTATTTGTTTGCTATAATGATCATCACAAGCTTCCACTTTATGTGCAGTAGTTATACCAAACTAGTCAAGTCGAATTGAAGTAAATCATCATATTCATATATTTTATTAGGTAATAGATTACCTCAAGCTCGTGACAACATCCATGAATGCATGCATGCATGTGTTTGTTTATTAGTAAGAAGTTGATTTTAATTACAAAAAATTTGCACTGTTATGTCCAATTTTTCTTTTAGTATAGCGGCATGTGTGTGCTAATTTCAGGATTACTCACCACTTTGGAAGTAATTAAAACTTAAAAATGATCTAATAAAAAGTTTATGATGATGTGATATATGCTTGGCATGTATGCAAACAAGTACAACTAACATGTAGAGTGTATCATATATTGATGTAATGTACAACGAATATTAAAGATAAGATAGGATATGACAGTTGGGAAAATAATGATGATATGATAATAATCAAATCAAATAAGTAAAAAAAAAAGATTAGAGGAAAGGGCAATGAGAAATAAATAGAGCCGGCCTAAAGGATGGCAAGTGAAAGCAGCCGCTTTGGCTTTAAGATATTTTTAGATTAAATTTATTATTTAATTAGGGCTATCGATGAAATAAAATGAAATATAATAAAAAAGGATGAAATAAAATAATAATGTTTCATACTTACATTGTTTGGATTTGAAAAATAATAATGTAATGGAATACGATGAAATAAATTTCATCTCATACCATCACTTACCTTTAATTTTATTCTCATCATTTTTAAAATATTTAAACAATAGAATGAAAGATTTATTTCATTCCGCTCATCTAATTTCACTCTACTCTATTCCGTTATATTCCATCAATCTCATACTATTGAATTTTATCTCTGACTTTCAAACTAATATGAATAAAATTTAACAAACATTTTTAAAATATTAATAATATCAATAACCTACTTAAAAGTTCCCTACAAAGTCAGAAACAAGGTATAATGTTTCACTTAATTTACTTATATTTAACCACTTATTATCATCTGTCTTTAAAGTAAAACAGTATTAGCCAAGAGTTTGACAAAAATACGGATGTGAGTAACATTTTGAAAGTGACTATACAAAAGTCATAAACAATTGGAGGTAATTTTTTTTTTTTTTTTTGCATTTGGAATTTGATCAGTACAAGTGAGAGCGAAGACATAATTGAGGTCAGATCTCAACTTTTTTGTGTGGATGAAAACTAAAAACTGTATTGGATGAGAAGAAGCGATGTGTCCTTGATTTTAAACTTGTGTGGTTGCATTTAATTACCTTCTTTAATTTGTATTGAGTGGGAAATGGGGGTTGCATTATGTTAGATTAGATATTTCTAGTTTCGTAAGCATGTGATCGTGTTAACTTCCTCAACAACCCTTTTGCAAATTCTCTAGAAACCCTTGAACGACGACTAGTTTTGATGATGTATGGTTCTTGACTTCCATTTGAATCAAATTCCATTCCAATGTATGGTTCTTGCCCTTCAATATTAAGTTCTCTATTCTCATCATCATCAACAACATACTCTCTGTTTCCTTCAATATTAAGTTCTCTATTTTCATCATCATCAACAACTTCCATTAATTCCTAATATTTCAAAAAACATATACATGTAGTGTGAAAACAATGACCAAAAGTTTGAGCAATAAGAGACACTAAAACCTATAGACATAATATGAAGTTGCTTCCAGACAGTTCAAAATGCAGGTAAAGAAAAGAAAAAACCAGTAAGAATAAACATTCAACCAACTTTGTTGATGCTTCATAAATTTTTTGACAAAATTACCTTATTGAGTGGGAGCTATGGCTTTTTTTTTTTTTGGTCGATGCTTTAACAATCAAACATGTGCAGCAGCAAGTGTGTGGAAGATGAAGGGAACGGAAAAAAAAATGTAGTGGAGAATGAAGAAGATACACAGTTTCGGAGGAGAGAGAATAAGTGTGGAAGGTGATGAAATAATAATAATAATAATAATAATAATAATAATTAAAAAAATGTTATATTTCCCACATTTTCCTTCACAGGTTACAAGTTACAAGTTACTAGTTTTAAA
This sequence comes from Trifolium pratense, assembly GCF_020283565.1. Lineage (NCBI taxonomy): Eukaryota > Viridiplantae > Streptophyta > Magnoliopsida > Fabales > Fabaceae > Trifolium > Trifolium pratense. Next base: position 7,459,045 of record NC_060061.1, read on the forward strand.
AAAGTGATGATGCGGACCAATAAAAGGTAGTGTGTTAATTGGTGTGACCATAGCATTACTCTTCCATAATAAATAAAAGAAGGCTTATGGTAAGCTAAGAATGAACAGAGGCAGCAACAACATAAAACAAGCAAAGAGAACATATAAATTACAGAAAACTTACTGAGAACTAAAATTGAAAAAACAGCCAAACAAAGCAACTTAAATAAAGCTATAAATCCACTTGAAAACACACAAAAGCACCACCCACATGCTGATGGCTAAGCTGGAGGGAACAACATCCAAACCGATCACAAGGCACGAGAGGTCGAAGCTAAACAACAGACCCACATGCAAGATTAAGCATTTACTCCTAGCATACAAAGCACAAGGGCAAGCCACACCAACCAAACAAACAAGGAGCAAAGCAATAACATAAGATTAACTCCAAATAAACTCCGGACAAGGTCATCAAGGACCTTAAAAAAAAGGTCATCAAGGACCGGATATGGAGTTTTAGGGTGAAGAGGGTGGTTCAGGTGGAGGCCGACCAAAAATTGGTAGAGGGGTGCTGTAGAAGAGGCAATCAAGGGGGAGAGATACATACCTGGCAGAGAAAACGGCAAAGACAACACTCAATCCCCCCATGACTTGGATCCCAAAATAAAGATTTTGGAAGAGATAAAATAATGCTGTGAAACTTCCTATTGGCATTTTCATTGTTTTTAGATTTTTTTTTTGTTTTGAAACAATGAAAATGCCTTATTTCCATAAATGCATTATCCGTAGCTAGCACTTCAAGAGTCTTACGTCTTATTAACAAGTCAAAATGAACACATATTTAAGAAAATGACAATAGAGAACTTTTTCAAAGTAAACGAGACCTAACTTTCTTCCTAAGTTGAGAGACAATGGTTGGGCTCCATAAATTACCAGATATGTTACAAAAGCGATCATAAAAATTGATGGCCATAGATGAGGGCTAACACTTAAATTGAATAATTGGTGAACTTAATCTCATAGTTGGATCTATATTATACCCATCTTACACAGTTATTTGTGACACCAGAAACAAGGCCATAACATTTAAATGGTAATATGCTATAATAATATCTACATAAAACTGCTAGGCCATGCTATATACATCAATCTGATTGAGTTGTGGAGTCTGAAAGGACCTTGGATAAGGTACTTTGTAGCAATGACACTGAATCAATAGCAGACTTTGTAAACCAGCTGATCCCCACTTTAAGCCTATGTTCATCTGTTGGTAACCTCATCAAATAAGCTATCTTCCTAGCTGCAAAAAATAAAAAGAGAAAGTTCAAACCTATGTTTCTTCTTATTCTTTGTTTTTAATAGGCTACCAGCATAATGAAGAATAGCATATAAGGCCAACATACCAGTATGGCCAATAGGACCTTCTAAAGTTAACCCCTCAACAAAACTCGGAGAAATAGCAGCATCATATCTTCCCAAAACCATCATCTCACCTAGGTTCTGAAACCTAGCACCCAGATTAAGAATAAAAAGTGTTAGGTCTACATTACAAAACAATTAAACAAATTTATTAGCAAATAACAAACTTCTCCGAGACTGATATTTCCCTGGAGACCACCAGGATGGGGACTTGTATAGCACCATAATGGCTTTTCCATTTTTATTAGCAAATAATAAACTTCTAAATGGAACAATACCTAAATGGCAAAAGCGGACGCCCATTGATTGCAGCCCAGAGATTCCAACCAGTAAAGTCTGCTTGTTGAAATGCAACCTGCAAAATAAAGAAAAACAGTCGGCAAATAAAGATGATAGTATTGTCAAAAAAATATATAAATTTCATAATACACCATTAGATACAATGTCAATAAAATTATACCTGTGCAGTGGCTGGAAGGATCCTTCCATTTGAATCCCTTAATGCTGAAGAGTCACCAAGAGCAAATATCCGTGGGTGACCCTTAACACGAAGAGTTTCATCTGTTTCTGCCTGTCCCCTGGCATTAAGTGGAATTACAAATGGTACATCTGAATATTCCAGATGAGGAAGCGGTGGTTTGGATCCAACAGTCCACAATACCAGATCTGCTTCAATGACTTTACTCTGCACTCCCCTTTCAGCAGGTTGCAGCTCCAATATATACTTTTCAAAATCAGGCACTGTTTCAATGCGATTTTCATCTACCCCTGTCAAGGTATTTGAAGACTCCAATTCACCGGCCCTCCGAATACAGTTGACAAAATAACCCAATAAAAGTTCAACCTTCCTAGACAAAAGAACCTAACATCCACAATATAATATTTCCTTTCAGAAATCATAACATTGGTTGCAATAATATTGGTAATGGAATTTAAGGACTTAAATTTAATTGTATGAAAATAATACTGCTGCCATAGTTTAAGGAAAGGGATAATATCATTCTGGAGAAGCATTAACTACAAAAACAAGAATTATAGGTGATGTTTTCGAAAGCATTCAATATCTCAATTTCGTCGTGGGGAACCAATGTAGCATTCCATTATAGCTAATGCTTATATGGTATAGGCTTAAGTTATTCACATATCGTTTTGAAATGTGTTTTTTAGAGAATAGAAATTATTTAAGCTATATAGAAGAAATTTTGCATTTCAAACTTCTCAGAATTTATTTCTTCTGAATAATTTACTACTCCCTCCGGCTTTATTTATAAGCAAAAGTTACTTTTTAGATTTATTGAAAAACCAATGTATTTAGTCTATATTTAGGATAAATTGCTTGGGATTTTTAGGAAAATTCAACTAGGTCCTACAGTTTAAATTATGTAATCGAACCATATAGTTTAAAACTTTAAATAAGACTGGATCCCCATAGTGCTAAACAAAATGGTGAACATGGAGATCGTATTAAAAACAATTGAAAACTATAATGACCCAAATACAAATTTCAAATTACAAGGACGCATTCAAATTTGGCTTACCGGAACATACAAAGTAATTACTCAAATAAATTATCAAGTCTTTCTAAGAGGACTAAACCAACTTTTCTTAGGAAAAAATGAAGCAAGCTTAAGCAAGGATCATCTTGTCTCGACATATAATTGGGTTACATTTGTTCAACTCAAACAATAAACAATCACATCATAAATTTGGGCACTTATTTTTAGTTTTAAGAGTCACTAAAACGTTTTCATTTGTATTTTATTTAGAATCTTCAAACATAAAGCTGTAGCCTCTAAATATCTGGCTTCACTCAATTACATGTTATTAACGAAATAGTATAAAAGAAAATTTTAAAGAGAACAATATATCTCACTGCCATGCCATAGAGAGAAGTGCAAAGCAAAAATGTGAGGACCATCAACTAGTTGCCCATGGATGTACAAAATAGATATTCAAGTTCCAGTAAGCATTTAATTTAAACTCTAAACAACTTACTTTCAGTGCAGCTTCCCTATTGCCAGGTGGAGCAGTTGGGCAGATCGTTGTTTCGACATTAATTGCTCTCACAACTCCTCTATTTTGTAATCGCTCAGCTACTGTTGCAGCTAATTCAACCCCAGAGTATCCACAACCAACAATAGCCACACTAATTTGGCGGTCCTTACCAAAGGTCTTTCTCTCTAATATTTTTAATCTATTGTTAACTTTCTGCAACGAGAAACCAGCATGTGAAATCAATAAAAATATAAAGATTGCATATTAGTCCTGAGATGTTAAATAATTAACCCATCCTTCATTGCACTTACACGAGCATCCTCTAGAGTCGAGAAAGGAATTGCGAATTCTACCGCTCCTGGTACAAGATCCAGTTTAGCTTCAGCTCCCAAAGCAAGAACCAGCCTGGCTGTCCGGCACGAAGAAATGAAAAAAGTTCAAATCAACAGATACTATACTAGTACAATTCTATATATTGTCCACTGCCAGTGCACTTCATTTAACAATAGAAAACCTCATGGGTTCATTTTCCTTTTACAGGTAATTTAGATAGCTAAAGAAACATTTCAGAGTCCTACAAAGTAGGATCTTGCCCATAAATATTAATTATTACTATAAGAATAAACTAAACAGCATGGTCACAAGAGGTAGCTCATTTTTAATAAATTGAAGAACCTAGGTCAAAATGCAGATCACAGATCCAGAGAAAAACATATCATCTTAGGCAGCATATAAAACATAATTGATGCCAGGATACCCTGAGGTACTTAAATAGTTCATATTGTACCAGTCATATTCAATATGAAGGCCACTTTCAAGATGAACAGTTCCTCCGCGAGTAGATGCATTGGGTCCATTCACTCCCGCATGATCAGAGGGGTGCAAAACTTTTACTCTATCTTTCAAAAACCTCACGCCAGTGTTTGCCAACAATTCCGAGAAGTAGGGAGCTATTTCCCATTCATCCACTTCTGTATTCCACAATGTAATTCTGCTTAAACATATTTGAATCAAAGAAAACTGCAGTTGTTGCATAAATATAATACTTCATACCACCAGATAGAAGCTCGTACAACATAGGCTTGAAAACAAATCTTTCAGATTGATCGACAAGAGCAATCTGTTCCATATAAAATAAAGAACTTCATTTATATTCAAAACATCCATAAGATGCAAAAAAGTGTAACAATTAAGTCACAGTGCATGGATAATATAAGATAGTATGATAATGATAGTTGTATAATCAACTTCCAAGAGAAGAACAAAATATACGGGGCAGCTTATCATCTGAGTTAGCCTCTATTTGGATAAACAGCTCAATATAGCATAAGTGTTAATCATATAAGTGATATGTATAAACTATAAGTTGTTTTCATAAGTTTTGGAGTGGCTTATTTGAGCTTATCTACTACCATAAATTTCGTGAGACTATTTGAGAGAACTTATAAAAACAGCTTATGACATTTTTCATATGCTTTTTTCAACTTATGTTCACAAGTCCTCCAAGATAGCTTATGAAAATAGCTTATGGCATATATATATATACAAAAATCAATTCAATTTTATCTTTTGCTATAGAAATAGCTTATGTAAAGCATATACATATCATACATTCTTTCAAACAGTCTCATGAGTGTTTATTCCTATCGCGGTTTTGCATCAACATCCATACGCATGATGATGAAAGAACTGAATTGAGTTTGAATATTAAAATAGCTACCTGAGGCTTTTTGTCGTCGGGCCATTCGAGTGATTCCAACCTTAAAGCAGTGTATAAACCACCAAATCCACCACCTAATATGCACACTCTAGGTTTCTGCAATCGATAAATCGGAGAATAAACATACAAACAATTAATCAATTACAAACAAATTAGCAAAATATATTCAAATTAAATATCGAAAAAATTTTAAAAGTAACACACTGTGAAACCTTGTTATCAGGCCACACGAAATTCGTGTGCGCCTTTACAGTTTCGGATATCTCATCCACAACAGCTCCATTGCCGCCATTTGTTGCCGATGCGAAAAACCGCGACTGTAACCGTTTTCTGTTAGAGTTTAGAAATAAAGAAGAATTGGTTCCCCTGGTTCTCCATGTAGTCGGAAATAGTGTACTCCATTGTTTCGCTCCGCCTGATTTGAAAAAAAATAATTGAGAATCGAGTGGTGTTAAATTGACAGTAAAATAGTGAAAATTTGATAGAAGAGAAAGAGAGCGTACTACGGTGAAAAGCAACGGCGGCGTGTGTGGCTGATGTAGTGAAAGCAATGTGTGACATTTGTGAAGCGAATATGAGAATGAAGCTAGGATTGGTTTTACCGATGAAGAAGTATAGAAGAAGAAGAAGAAGTAGTTGGGTATTGCGGTATCATGTGGATGGGTGTTCTGCTTCCACGGATGCACACAAATCATTATGCGCAAGATTATTTCAATTTCAACTATGTAAATAGATTAATAAGTTTCATATTTAGATTAATGTTTGATTTAATGGTGATATTTATTAATTCAATCATTAAAATAAGTTTGTTTCGTTAATGTGAGATTAGTTTAGTTGGTAAGGGACATAACATATTATATTGAGGGGTTGAAGTCTGAATATTGGACATCAACTTATTTATCTTAAGAGTGAAATTTCTAGCCACTAGTCTACCTAACATTGAAGTTGTAATTGTGTTTGAGAATTCACGAGTATAAACACGACATTGGAGTTCATTGAATATGAAGAATCAAAACTCAAATATGTTACTTTTTTCCCAGAAATTCAACGATAACATGTAATTTATTGAGCTCTTCAACAACTCAATTTTGTGGAGTTAGTATAGTTCTATCTTGAAGGTATGAGTTTGGACAGAAATTAAAGAGAATTAGGGTTAACTTTTGGCTCATGTGTGCAGCGGATTAGGCATGGAACAACTATATAAGTGAGTTAGACACTACATTTTAACCCAAAATCGTATAGCATTAGGTTTATGAATCATCTTAATTATAAAGTGGTCAGCCTCAATTTTTTCAAATAATATAGAACTTAATTCACCTCATATTTACCGAAACAATCTAATATCTAAATGTTTTGAGTTAGAAGATAATAATATCAAATTCACTTATGTGATTGTTGAAGATCTAATTGATTAGCGAACTTAACTCAAACATGATATGTTTAAGAAAGAAAAAAAAAAGAGGCTTGAGGCTCTAGGCAACAACTTTGTTGGCCAGTCTCTTGGGTCGAGCCTAATAAAGAATCTATATATGATAGATATATACAGATGGATGATTTGCGGCATGGCAAGAAGAGCCAATATTAAATAATTGGAAGGACTAATTATACCAATTAAAATGAGCATGAAATGTAAAAGGTGCATAAAAGTACGATAGTGCTAGAAACTAAAGACTTTGAAAGTAAATGCTTGAAAATTGTAAATTGTTGGAAAATATAGTGCAAAATGACAAAGATTTTGACAGGAAACATTATTCATCCATTCCAAAATATAAGTAAAAGTGAGTCAAAAAAACTTGATGTATTTGACTAAAGATTTGGATCAAATACATCCATTTTTATTGACCAACTTTTACTCCCTCCGTGCCATTTTAAATGACATTTTTTCGACTTTGATTTGTCCCAAAATAAATGACCTATACAACTTTCAAAGCCATTTTTCCAATTTTATCTTTTATGTGGGCCCTGTTTATGTGTGGCATACTCAATCAATTTAATCATTACTACTGATTATAAAAAAAAAAAGGTAAGGACAATTTAGTAAATGTACAACTCTCTCTTTTATTTATGCACTTTTCTTAAAATGTGTGAAATGGTCAAATATGTTATTTAAAATGGGATGGAGGAAGTACTCCCTCCGGTCCTTATTATAAGAAACACTTTGACAAAATCACACAGACCAAGGAAGGTAAATTTTCTCATTAATGATTCTATCATTTTATGTTATATTCCAAAACTAACCTTTGACTAGTATGGGAAATAGACTTCTCTAATTAATGCACTAGCATTATAATGAATTATTTGATTGTATTTAATAAGGGTACAAATGGAATTGTGTCAAAGTGTTTCTTATAAAAAGGACCAAATAAAAATTCCAAAGTGTTTCTTATAAAAAGGACCGGAGGGAGTATTACAATATCATATCCTACAAAAAAAATTATGTTTTTTTTTCAAAAGTATAAATAAATAATATTATATTTTTAAATATAAAAAAAATTATTACCGGTGGAACCTGCTATAACAGGTATTCTCTCCTACTTATGGGAGATATGTTTCCTTCTCCCATGCTAGAATCCGCCGTAGATGGATGGTGCACCCTTGACCACGCTTAAAGGTCACCTCTAAAACTAAAAATGACAGGTTTATCTTCAAATGAAATTCAAATCCAGCTAGATGTGAGGTGAGTAACATGCCACTGCCACTATGCAACATAAAATAACAACAATCATCAAGTAGTCAAAGTAGGACTCAAATGCTATAATACTAAGGCGGATTTTAGAGTGGGAGACCATGATAGGTCTCTCACCAATGAGTCATGTGGATTGGATTGAACGTGTATATGATATTATGTCAGTATTAATTTATTTATTTTTTGAAAAAAACGTTTTTGATATTTTTTCGGGAAAAAATTATTTTTTCCCGAAAAAAGTTCCCGATTTCAGATAAAATTTCCGGAGTTTTTCTGGAAAAAAAATTACCGTTCTTTTTTCGAGAAAAAAGTTTCGTATTTTTTCCGAAAAAAAAGTTCACGATTTTTTGGGGAAAATAGTTTCGAAATGTTCATCTGAAAAAGTATTGCTGATACAAAAAAGAGTGAAAAAACAGAAAATATTTAAAACTTTTTTTCCGAATAAAATATTAGAACTTTTCCAGAAAATATATTAAAATAGGTCCGCTTTTAGATACATTGCAATATATTAAACTGGTATAGTCGACATTGGACCGCTTTTAGATTTTTCTTTTTTGAGATGCACACCAATTGCTGACGTTATCTAATCAACATCGTCATTGTACTCCATTTGTAGTATGTTTAAGTCAATAGGTCCTAGTAAGACTCATCAAGAATATCGTATGAAACATGAAAGTTTGAAGCCTCCAAAAACTTTGTTGTAATTAAGATTTTTGCTACTCCACCCGTATTTAGGACTTTTGGTACCCACTTGCCTATGTTTGGTTTTTATTATAATAAAACTAAGGAGAATGTTAACTTGTGCCCTTAAGGGCACATGTTAAGAAGATAAATGTGGAAAAAAATTATTGAACTTGTGGTGTATTTAATTATCTAAACATTAAATTCTTTGTATCATTAAATGCTATATTTCTATTTTTAGGTAGCTTAACATGTGCCCTTAGGGGATATTGAACAACCATACAAGTGATTTTAATACAACACTTTCATCTAAAACCTTAAAATATTAGGTTTATGAGTTATGTCACTTATAAAATATTCAACTTCAACTGTTTCAAACTATTGTGTAACTTAACTCACACTTGATAGATCTCAACGATTTGAAGCTATGATTTGCAGCTTTTAAGTTTAAAGAGGTAATTTTTACATTTAAATTTATTATTCAACTTATTTTTACATTAATATATCAAAATATAAATTACCATTCGACTCAATTTTAATTAGAATCAATTTTACAAAATTAATTCACTCAAAATGAATTTTTATAACCACAAAGCCAAAAACAGAGTAGTATTTCTCAAACTTTAATTTTGTGAACCACAAGTAATTATTATTAGGATTATTAATGGTTAAGTGGAAATAACTTCATTTTGTTAAAAATAAAATAAAATGGAAGTAACTTCTTGAAAATTATATAAGAAAATTTGAGTTCAAATTCTATCAAAGTCGGCTCTCACTAAAGAACAATTTTTTTTTAAGGGTTGAGTACACTTAATGAAATCTATTTAAATATTTAAGGGTTGATTGGTCTTTTCTAACATATCTTTTTTCTCTTTTTTTTTTTGTTACATTGAAGCACCTGAGATTTGAACCTAAAATCTCATTTATACTACTCAAATTCTTCACCGCTAAATCATACTTGGTGGCTTCCGACATATGTTTATGTTTTTCATATGCACTGATGTTAATGGTATTTTGGGATGAAATTTTATTTGAAATATTTTGTTATCTTTGAATTTTTAGAAAATAGGAGTATCATATGGGATGTACGAAATTCTCGGTAGTATATTATTACATAATAATACAACTTGCACTTAGCTTGTTTGTTATCAATACTTTGAAGAAGCAAGGTTGGCACTGTGGCACATGATCCTCTGCACTGGACAGCTTTCTAGTTACTTCTGCCATTCATTTTTTTCAAGTTCTCCATATCTCATCTTTACTATGATTATATCATTTCATCAACAATTTGAGCAACTTGTCTTCACTCACACGCACACACATCCAAACCTTTTCATTAAGAACCACACATATCAGTAACCAATCAAATGTCTATTAGTAATATAAAATCAGCGCCAGAAAGAAACCTTGATACTGATAGCCGGAGTAAATGTTACACCAACTTGCCTATAAAAACATGCAAACATTGCTCTTTAGCTCATGCAATAAGAACAACATTGAGCAAAACACTAAACCACCAAAAGTGATGTCTCTGCTTCCAAGCAGTTCCACTTATGACATTAACTTTGATGGTACTGAAAACTTTCAAAAGTTTTATGAGTGTTGGATGGTTCAGCAAAACCAATATCTGAATGAACTTGTAGCAGCTAAATCAGCTCAATCTCAGCTCACAAATGACAGAATGCATGCACTGGTTGATAGGGTGACTGAGCATTATGAACATTACTACAAGGCTAAGTCAATTTGTGCAAAGAAAGATGTTTTGTCCATATTTTCACCACCATGGTTAAGCTCTTTAGAAGCGGCTTTTCTTTGGATTGGTGGATGGAGACCAAGCATGGCATTTCATTTGTTATATTCAAAATGCAGTATGCAATTTCAAGCAAGGTTGAATGACCTTATTCAAGGACAAAAAACATGTGACCTCGGAGATCTCTCGGCGTCTCAACTCGCTGAGTTCGATAATTTGCAAAAGAGGACTGTTAGGGAAGATAGGGAAATCACTGATATGATGGCCGAGCATCAGGAGACGGTGGCTGATGCTCCGATGGTGGAGTTGTCTCATGTGGTTTCTGAGATGATTAGAGGAGGAGAGAATGAGAAGAAAGAATTGGAAGAGAGGATTGAATCAGTTATTGAACCTAAAGTGGAAGGTTTGATGAGGATTTTGCATAGAGCTGATGATTTAAGGCTGAGAGCATTGCAGGGAATTGTTAATATTCTGACTCCAAAACAAGCTATTTATTTCCTGATTGCTGCTGCAGAACTTCACCTGAGGCTGCATGAGTGGGGTAAAAAGAAGGATGTTGCCAAAAGAGGCCAACAAGGTATTAGGGAGGGTGAAAGCCATAATTCCTAACAGTAACAATTTATTGGTTTCAACTAAAGGGAGTTTGAGTTAGATTAGGGTACAATTATCTTTCACTACCTTGGATTTTATGTTTATGTAATGTTCATCAAGACTAAGATGAAGAAAAATAAGGACACATATGTTCACTAAGGTAGTAACCTCTAATTATATATTATATCAAGGGGATACAATAATATTTTGATGTAGCATGTTTTCTTTTATTTCAGCTGCAAAAATAAAATATGTTGCTTTTATTTTACACTTATTTCTCTCTATTAAGCCAAATCAAAGACGATACACTAATAATATTTGATTTTCGATTGATCTTTAAAGCGGACATATTGGCACGTCAGTGCCACTGCCAATCTTTCAGGTAAGTATGAGTAAATCAAATAAATACCAAGTCCTTTTTGTTGGTGGCCATAGAAAAAGAGGTTCATGTGAAACATACCAGGATTCCTAGTTCATGTTTCGACATTGATTCAATTTCATATTAGACCATAAAAAAACCTGCTTAATTAGTCCACTGATTAGCATTTTGTACAATGGCTATACTTTTATTCGTACGATTCATAGAAAGAGGACATTTGAGTATGCAAGCAAATGTCTTCTACTGCATGCTTGGTCAATTAATCAGTTGCTACAAAAAAAGTGATGTAATGGGGTAACAATATTTGTTGTTTCAGGGTGTTTATGTTGATTTTTTTTTTTTTGCTTTCACCACCAGTTTAATCTGGTTCGGAGGTCAGTTCTGGCATCATGTGGTTCCAACCCCCTCCCGATCGTAGTTGCGGGGGATCGAACCGTGATCCTCCCTACCAAGTTCAGCGCCAATCACCACTGAACCGGGTGTTTGTGTTGATTTTGATTATTATTATTATAAAAGGGTAATAAGTTAAATGACATGGGCAATAAATGTCATGAAGTATCCAATTTTGACTCAACAAACAGAAAACAGAGAAACCTTAAACAGAATCTTTTAAATCAAAATCTGAAAAACAGAGTCAGTTTTATAGTCTGTGCAACGTGCTTGTTATACCAACTCTGTTTTTCTTATACTTCGATTGACACCCACAAAAGCTGCCAATAGAAGTGGGGAAAGCATTTAACACAGAACACCCTGAACCAAGTACAGAGAACTTAAAGAAGTAGTGTTACACCATCCATTGCCAGAGCAGAGGTATCTGCACCTTAATCCTCACCATATGCGGTGTAGGTGCATCAATATAATCTACTCCACAGCTAAACAGCAACGGAATGCATACCAATCTATCCATACCAGACAATCTTCATTCGTCACAATCTGACTTTCACCCAAAAAAAAAAATCTTCAGTCTCATCAAAGAATCAGTTTCATTCAATGCCCACCAGCTAATGCATGGACAGGCATGTCTGCAGTTTGATGTTATAATATCAAAGCTTCCAATAAAATGAGCTACAATAATAGTTAAGTAGAAGGAACAAAATCATTAGATATGTTCCGCCCCGCTATATATTCCTAATGTTAATAGAAATACTCTAGCCTAAGGTTAGATATGTGCTTGAGCTTCTCACCAAAACGAATCTTTGAAGCTCTAATCATCACTTACATTTTTTTTTTGACTAAATCATCATCACTTACATTAAGTGATAGCAAACCAATTACTCAGTGTGTGTGTGTGTGTACATTGTAACAGATTTTGAAAGAAAAGAGGCTGGAACACAGCATATGATTGTAATTAACCTGTTTGAATGTTTATGTCAGATTTTCTGGGGTAGCAAGCAAATAGTTCAAAATATTGATAACACTTTATTAGCATTGCTCGTCAACATCAACTCTTAAATGTTAAAATACCTTCAATAAACTTCATCAACACACAAAAGATAACATGGTATTGCAAGATAACATAATAAGGACATAAAATCAAATGATAAAGTATGCTGCAACAGTAGAAAAACATACAGCTAAACTTCATAGTATGAGTTTGACTGGAAATCCAGTTGGTGATTATTTTTTAACCATGCAGTGATGGTGATGCTTCCGCTCGTTTCGGAATGGGTTTCACGTATTTCTGAAGTTCATTAGTCTCATTCTGGATAGTGCTTACTGGTTGTCATTCCCTACCTAAAACATGGTGTAGCAATATCTGGGGATTGGGAGCAAATGCATTGCATTAAAAATACAAGATGCAACAGTCAATGTTACCGGGTTTGATAAAAGAGCATTCAGATGTATGGCATTTTAAATTTTTTCAACAAATTATTTTCATTCTTAAATTACACCAGCCAAGCACAAGGCAAGAGTAAAACTAACCATGACAAAATGAAAAACAATATTCAAACAGAGAAGTCTATTTCTAAGTGCAAAAATGAGATCATCCACGCATCATTCGTTTAGGCTTCTTCACATAACTCAGACGAATCTGTTTCAAGCGTCTTCTCTTCCTAGCCATTTTCTCAGGCAAAGTTTCCCTCTTCTTCTCAGCCTTAACCGCCTTCTTCTTCACGAATCTCGGGTCAACAACATACTCTTTGGGAGTCACAGGCAATCCTTTACCAAGAGCTTCATTGAATAGAGCATTAGCCTTATCAATACGATTATGTGCACCCAATTTCGTCGTCAACAAATCATAAGTCTTAACACCAGGTTCACACCCATCAGCCTTCATCATAGCAAAGACCTTCAAAGCATGATCAATCCTCTCAATGCCACACAAAATAGTAAGAAAATCAAAGTAAGCTTTCTTATCAAGAAAAGCTCCAAACCCAGCAGATTTCATTCCATCAATCATTCCATCTCCTTCTTCCAACCTTGCAGCCTGATAGAGACTCTTAATCAAAACAAGAAAAGTAGTCTCATTGGGATTACATCTCCACCCTCTCATCATAGAAAACAAACTCAAAGCATCATTAGTCTTCCTAATCTTACAAAGATTCGTTATCAACACATTGAATGTCTCCACATTCCTTGGAACCCCATGTTGGTCCATTTCCACAAGCACTTTCGAAGACTCAGAATGAAGCTTAAAAGGATCCTTTTGGCGACAAATTTTGCACATACAATCAAGCATGGCATTATAAGCTCTAACACCGAGCTCAAACCCTCCGCGATACATCTCCTCAGAAAGCCTCCGAGCTTCTTCAATCTTCCCATCAATACAATAACCCGCCACAAGTAAATCACACATTTCTTCATCAGGGAAAAATTCCTTTGCCAAATTCTTCGTCATCTTCTCCGCATAACTTGCATAACCCTTCAAGCAAAGCTTCTCCACAACCACCTTAAGTGAACCACGATCACGCTTCAAACCATAATCCTTCTCCATTCGTTCGAAAAATTGAACCACCTGGCTGGGACGACCCGCACGAACAAGCCTGTCAATTGCCGATAGTAATGTTTTCGATCCAGCGCCGCCTCCGGTGAGAATTTTGTGCGTTGCCTTGAAGTCTTTCCGGCGACCGAAGTAATCGACGAAGTAAGATAGAGTTTCGTCGGTTTGTGTGAATTTGGGATTCGAAGTGAGCCATTGATGGAACCCTAACACGTTTCTTCCAGCTTCAAGGGAGAGATTTAGGGTTTGGAGAACCAAATTGGGAGTTGGAGTAATGTGTGAGAAGCTAAGATTGAGGCGCTGAGCGACAGAGGTGGGATCGGAGTCGGTTTCTTTGAGAAGCTCCAATGAGATTGCGCGGGCAATCGGATCCGGTTCGTCTGAGAGTTTTTCGGCTGTGGAAACGGATTCTGATGAGAAGTGTTGGGTTTGGAAGAGTGAATGTTGAGCGAAAAGGTTTGGGTGTTGAAAATGTGATGAAAAATTGGAAGCGATTTGGTGGCGGGAATTAGGAGGTGGTTGAATCGGAGATGAAGAAATGAATGATATTGAACGGAAACGGATGGATCGGAGTAAGAGTCTACGAAGTTGCAGAGACGCCATTTTTAGGGTTTTAGGAGAACGATGAAGAAGCTTACAAGGAGGGTAATGTACGTGGCAACGGCTACAGAGGGCAAGTTAGATTGGACTCGGCCCATTTTAATATTTGGGTTAACAGGCCCAAAAATATGACTTTTATTTTATATGAATGTAAATTTTTTCGGTGAATTTCTTTTCTCGTGCGCCCTCCGAAGATTCTTAAATGTCCCCTCGTTTGATCAAAATTTATGAAATTCGAATTCTAGGGTGCGAACATGTTTGATAAAAAACTATAGAAAAATGTAGATCTGTCAATAACAATAACAATATAGTACATTGAATGAAAATTAACAACATAATCATATAAAAAAATCAATTAAACACAAACAAGGTTCATACCATAGATTACTAGAATGTGAACTGAACCAATACCCATAAAATAAAAGGATTTAATTGATATGCACCGACGGTGTAAAATAATTTTACACTGTCAACCAATACCAACCATGTTTTCCGCCACATCACTCCACTCCATCCCACTTTCTTGATATGACATGGCAAAATAATGATTTTTTATTGGACGATTGTGCAAAACTATTTTACACCGTCGGTGCATATCAATTAAACTCAAAATAAAATGCAAAACTGTGTAAATATGAGCTGTGTATTAACATCTTATTTGTTGAGTATAATTTTCACTTGTAAGTTGTAAGGGAGTTTCAACCACAAATTCAAAGAAAAAGAGAATTTAACGAGGGTTTCAAATTTCGGCGGTTTTTGAATAAGCTTAACGTTTTAAAGAAATTGATAAGAATGTGGGGGGAAAGTGGTGGGGCTTGTGTTGGATGTGGTTCACATTATACAATGTGATATGTTTTGTAAGCGTTCACATTCTAAATGCGAACGTGTATTATGTCAATAATTTTGGAATATTGGAGGTTGCCCCCTATACATGATTATATCCGACTATTTTAGAATCAAAACATCATTTTTTTTACCATTGATTATATAATTCAAATACCCCTATACATGATTTGGAACTCTCTTGTGTAAAATTAAATTTCAATCTTTTACGTGTTTGAATTTTGAAACCAGAGTTCGAATTATAGAATCCAAAACTTTTTTATCAAGAAAAATGTATCTTTTTAAGTTATTTACGTGTACTCAACAATATTCATTCATCGATAGGAAATCAAACATTATAATTTACGTATAAAGTTGTGGACCCTCTGCAAATAGAAAGCCATTTATAAAATTCAAACAATTTCACATGGATTCTATAATCCAAACTCATAACATCTTTTAAAATCCGCCAAGTATTATTAAAAATTGGGAATCAAGATATTGAACTAAAGTGACTAATCAACTTTAATTAGGATAAATCACTTGAAAAAAAAATTCAAATTTGATTCTTGATAGCCACAATTCTTGGCAAGATTTTATTTACCTCACAGTCAAATAGTTAATAAAAAAAAAATAATTGGGACGTGAGAGTGAGAAACTTGAGGGAAAATGAAATATTCCATTTTTGAGAGTGAGTCTTTGTTTAGGAAAAGTTACATTACATAAATGGGTGGCGCCACGAAACGGGAAAAAGGATATAAGTTACCGTAATGGATGGATTGAGAAGTGGAGGAATCTGTAATTGTAATTAATTAACAGTATAAAAATCTAAACTTACTTAAACAAACAGTAGCGGTAGTAGTAGTCAAGTGCGTGACGTTAGAGTGAATGAATGAGTAAGTAATAATCACCACCAATAATACACAAAACGGAATTCAATTCTGCTCCTCCGTTATCTCATCTCGTCTCTTCTAATCTAATTCACAGTAAGTTACACCCAAACTCTTCTTAATGTCATTATTTATTTCTAATCAACCCAGATTCACGAATTCTACGGGTTTTCCTTGTTCTCATTGGTAAAGTTCATTTCAACTATGCTGTTCTGATAGTGATAGGATTTAATCTCAATTTTGTTTTGACTTTTTTTTTTTTTTTTTTAAATCAATTTTAATTTAATCAATCTCCCACTCTCTTTTATATATTATTTTATATTTTAGTTTCAAACAACTCGTTGATTCTATTCCGTCAATTTTACTTTATAATATCTGAATTTAGGCATTCTGATTGGATGGATATCACACAATAATTTATTTTATATTTTTCTTTTTTGGTGATTCAATAAAGGATTATATTAAGGTGCAATTAACATTCATGCTTCAGGTTTAGCAACAACTTAATCTGCACTGTAGTGTTGCAAATTCTGTAGTCTACTGGAGAATGTTTGCAATTGCATCCACCTTTTTTGCTTGATTAGGCCTCAATTCATGCTTCGGGTTTTTGGTTTGGTAGTTTTCGATGCAGAAGATAGCATTGTCAACCGATGGTCCAATAATCTTGAAGTTGAAGTGTTGTATTTGAATCTAAAGATTGAACTGATCAGATGGGCAAGGAAAATGAGTCACCTGTGAAGAAACAAGTTAGTGAGGATGGTTCATCGAGTGTTGAGATCGGGGATTTAGAATCTCAATCTCGACTTAGTTTGGAGAGGGAGATGGGCTTGGCGAGTTGTCGTGTGTGCCAGTGTGCTGAGTCTGATAAACGGGGTGATGCTGCTCTAGAATTTTTGGGTATCACCCCGGTTATAGAAAGCAAGGGGGATGAAAAGTCTGATGTTGACAAGGGAATTCCAAAAGATGTGACTGTTAACCGAAACCGTGAAAGCAAACCTGGGATGATGGAATTTGTAGGCCCTAATGGGGAGGTTTTCGTTTGTAAGAATGATTTGGAAATTGGTTTGTCTCATGAAGATACGTTAATTGAACTTGGTTGTTGTTGTAAAAATGACCTTGCTTTAGTACATTATGCTTGTGCACTCAAGTGGTTTATCAACCATGGATCTACCGTTTGTGAAATATGCGGACATATAGCAAATAATATTAGAATATCTGACTTCAATAAGGTTATTGGTTCTTTAAAAGAGTACGAATCATTGAGGGAAAGAACTGTCAATGGAGTTCCTGGTCCTGCACAAGATCATACAAATACTGGCGTGGATCCTGATGCTGTGGCTGCTATCCGGAGGCAACGGTTAAGTGAAATTGCACTCTGGTTTTGTCCTCATAATAGCAATAACTTTAACAACAGTAGCAACATGGACTCAGTTTCACAGCTTGTTTCTGAGCAGCCTTTGAATATTGTTGTCGAAGAAGCTGGCCCCGTACAGAGTCCTGCAACTAAGTGGGCCGTAGAGTGTACAGGGATCCTGCTTGCTACAGGGCTGCTTACCATCACCCTAGCATGGCTTATAGCTCCTCGTGTTGGGAAGGTATGCAAAATTGAACTTGTTAATATGTTTATATGGAAGATAGTGCTTAGATGTTCTTTCTCTGCTTAAATATGCCCTTAAATTTTCAAACGTTCTCATAGTGATACATGTATTAAGTTAGGCATGATGATAATCATTCATTTTCCTACCCATTTCAATAAACTCCTTAACAAGGGTCAATTAACTCAACACTTTCCTCTATCTAAGCATACCCTTAAGATTTATCTCGGAATTTCATTTATGTATACTATGAAATGGTCGATTATATTGAAATTGAATGGTAAGATTATGGCTGTGGTGTATATTATGAAATTGTTCATTTTTATTCTTGCTACTGTAAAGCATTCATTTATGAGTATCTAGTAAAATAGGTCATGATTTCTGCTTTGTAACTAGCAAGCATGAACTGGAGTAAATTGATGTCATGCCCATGCCAACGTAGCAATCATTAATTAACTTACTCTAATTCTTGAATATTTATTTCTTTTGGACTGGTGATGATACTTAATTACTTTTTGGGAGAACATTGGCCGGAATTTTTATTCTCTGCAGGCCTTTCCTCTCTCTTTTTTCCCCTTTACTTTGCATAAGTCACCATTAGCTGCTTCTATTCTATTCATGGTATGTTTTTCTAAGGATATTTGAATGACAGGAAAACTCATAAACTACAATCTTCTTTGTTCATGCTAGATTTTATGTCTATCAGTCAATTATGATGGGAGACTTAGATTTTGGACTTACATGTAGAGTTACTTTTCCAAGAGATCCACATTTCTAGTTTTCAAAGTTTCCTTCTCGAATCTCGACAAACCTATTTGGAAGGCCACATATCAATTTTATATATCTGTGATATATGTGCCTAATACTAATACTGCTGCTTATATTTGTTGTCCAGAATATTGCAAGAAGTGGTCTTCATATCCTACTTGGAGGTGTTTGTGCTTTAACAGTGGTGATTTTTTTCCGCTTCGTAAGTACTTCCATGGCTGTACTTTTTTAAAGAAACTTGGTTCAGACTCTTCTGTTGGCGGGACTAAAACTTGACTATGCTTTAAAAATAATTCAATATAAAAGAAGACCGTGATTGTATGTGTTGCTTCACTGTTCAATTTAAACAAGTATGGAACTTATAACTGAATGAATCATTTTCAAAATCATATCAGCAGGAACTATGAAAGCAAATACAGAAGATGTTTGATCTTAATGGCATATGCATAATTGATCTGCAATTTGTTTTCTTTCAATTCTGGTGCCAATGACAATCTAATTGTTTCTCTCATGTAATTGGTTATTGCAGTTTGTGCTTACCAGAATCAAGTATGGACCTGCACGTTATTGGGCAATATTGTTTGTTTTCTGGTTTCTTGTCTTTGGAATATGGGCTTCTCGGACGCACAGTGCTCATACAACGTGATCCATTGGTACAGAGCTTTACCATATTTGTTTAGTCCTATCTGCCCTCGGCCCTCCCCACCCCTCCCATCTGTTTTTTGAACTCTTGTTTTATTTCCTTGCCATCTTAAATTTTGTGATTATAGATATTTACTATGAAACTACTATAGAGTATATTTGGTTGATTATCATATTTGTGGACGTATAATAGCAATTATGCGTTCCTTAGCTAGATTTCAGGACGTACACACACACATAAATGACTGAACATGTGTATACTCCATAAGTACAATCTTGAATTGAAAAATATCCAGACACAATTAATTGCTAACCATTGGCCAAATGAGTAGCAATGTATCACTTGCCAATGGAACAGACATCATGATATTGTGTTGGGGTCAGTGGATTAGAGACCAACTATAATGATAAATTCGATGATGGCATTCGATGATATCTGATATCCAATGGAAGGCAACTAAAGTGCAATTTGATAATATTTGTTTTGAATATTGATATACCAATGTACACAATGTTATATGAATATTCATATAGGCACCTGTCAAAAGTGTTTGCACTTGCTTATGCTATGTTGTGGGTTCCTTGTGAGTTCTATGAGCTGAATAAATCTTCAGATTGGGTTGATCCCAGCATCGTGAAAGGCAGCCCAAGAGGTTCTGTCTCAAATGTTTTAGGAAAGTGTAATCAATTTCCATAATTAGTTCTAACAAATGTATCGATACTTTTTCATTTGTACAAGGAAAAATGAACTTATCCTAATGCTCCCCCCCAAGATGATTTGAACCTGCGAGTCTGTGACCTCATCGTCAGATCAAACTATGCTACAACAAACAAACAGAACAATTTGTAATTTTTTCAATTTTTATTTATTTATAGTGAAAAAGTTTTTGATATTTTTTTTAAGCATGAAGCAAGATTTGGACCAACTTATGCTTATGTCGTCCTGCTCCAATGTTACTCTCCCAGTTGACTATTTAAAGAGCAATGCTATTAAAACAAAGTCCGAACTAAAAATTATTTAAAAAAAACGCAAAACGTATCCCATCCGTATGTATCGGAATATGGTCTCCGATCTCAGTTTTTGTGTTTCTGAATCATTTTGCCATATAAACCTTGCTGCCATGGGGGAGCATTTTCCCATGTGTTTTTATGTGTAACTTTTCTTAAATGGTTGTTTGGTTAGATAAAAGAAGTTGTAAAATAAATAAAGAATAAAATAAAAATAGAAAATTATTACATCAAAGTTTGACATTTTTATATACAAGTAATATTATTGGTTTTTAACAAGAGAGATTAGTAATAGTAACTATGTCGCGATGCCGCCATAATGCCACATACAGATCCCATTTTGACTTATATATAATTTGTTCCTTTGCTAACATTTTCTATGAGCCGTCCCACTCTATTAGTACAAATAGACAATATAGTACTATCGTTTCTTTAGGATATTTTATTATCCCACGTAACAGAATAAATCATAGCCACTCCTTTCCAATAATCCACCTTCACCAACTATATACTTTACTTTTCTTCTCTTATAATTATAACTTAAAAACACACCAAATTTAGATTAAGCAACACAAATTCCATTGACCCCCTCAGTTTATAACTATAAAGTAGGTAGTCAATGCTCACCTCATTGTTACCAACAACCTTAAATGCAAATTCTATGTTACTACTAATTCCTAGCTGAATTGAAGACAAGACAACAAACAATTTTACCATGAAAAGCCTCTGTCTTCAACCGTTGCTTGTTCCCAGGTACATCTTTTTCCAATTCTTTTGTTTCTTTACTTCTGTCTTTAATTCATACATAATAAAACCAATGATTATTTACCAAAACTATGTTGCCAAAAAAGCTATATTTCATCATCATAATTGGAGAGTGTCTTATTCTAGTTGTTCTTCATGATTTGTAGCAGTGCCTTGGTTGATAGGAGAGTCTTCTTTGCAAACCATTTAACCACAAAGTGCTTTCCTAAGCAACTTCATTTCAACTCTCGCTGTGTTGTTGTCTCTTCATACTCGTCGTAAACTCTCTCTCTTTCTCTTCACATTTTGATCATGATGCTTTAATTTTACTTATTTGTATAAGAATGATAGTGTTTTTTTTATGTTGTGAAGGAGTTCTGCAACTCTATCTGCCGAATCAGAAGTAGAAAAGAAGCAAGTATTTGATGGAGACAAGGCTGCTTTGCTTGTCAGAGAGCTCAGAAATAATTTTGATAGCGGCAAGACTAAGAGCTATGAATGGCGGATTTCACAATTAGAGGCCATAGCTAAGATGTTAGAAGAGAAAGAGAATGAAATTATTGATGCTCTTCATAAGGATGTTTCTAAACCAAGACTAGAAGCATATATAACTGAGGTCTTCAATCAATTTCCTCTTTCGTTTCTATAGTTCACAACGGCATTGCAACCGTAGTTGCTGCAATTTACTGCAACATAAATGTTCGCAGCTTAACAGCAACCACTATATAAAAGGATAAAGCTCTTCAAGTGCCTATTTTTTTGGTTCACAGACTCGAAAATAGGCACTTGAAGAGCCGTTACTCCAAAGTCCAAACGGCAATGGATGGATACATTTATAACTGTTATTTTGAAGAATTCTTTCCATTTGTAGATAATGGTGATAATTCTGTCAAAGTTATTGTTAATAGAATCTTACATCATAATATTTATCTCCGTTCTCTCTTGTCATGATGCCATTAAGTTAATGTTTCGATTTGTATGGTAATCATCTTGTAACCTTACCATCTTTTTAAACGCAGGTTTTTCAGGCGAAATCTTCATGTAATGAAGCACTTCAAGAACTGAAACATTGGATGAAGCCTGAAAAGGTAATAACAAAGAATAAGAATGACTATGACTCGGTTTGACTTCATTAGTAATACACTTTCTTTTTCGCCTTCTTTTAGGTGAGTACTTCAATCACAACATTTCCATCATCAGCAGAGATTGTATCAGAACCACTAGGAGTTGTGTTGATCATATCAACATGGAACTTTCCTTTCTGTATGTAGAACATGTTCATCTTTCACACAATCCACATCACATTTGGTTACAATGGAGAAAAACTTTGGTTCATCTTAATCACTGTCATCTAGCATGTTTATATTGATAATATCTAATTTATTGGTTTTTCATCTTGTCTGTCTGTATCCTTTCCTTTCCACTGATGAAGATTTTTTCTCCTACCTTCAGCATTATCATTGGATCCAGTCATTGGAGCCATTTCAGCAGGTAACACAGTGGTTTTGAAACCATCAGAAATTGCTCCTGCAACATCATCTCTGCTTGCAAATTTGCTAGAAATTTATCTAGACAACTCTGCAGTAAGAGTTGTTGAAGGGTCCGTTCCTGAAACAACTGCACTCCTGGACCAGAAGTGGGATAAGATACTTTACACAGGTAATTTTTCCGATAATATCATATCAATATCCTGTAATAAATCATTGTAATTAGTGGCTTTTATTCACAGGTTTAAATTTATAATAAAACATCACATGTATTTGGTCCAATTAGCATGGCAACTTCACTATAAGGTTTTAAGCATAATAAACGGATTTTGCTCAGGTAGTGCTCGAGTAGGTCGCATTGTTATGGCTGCTGCTGCAAAGCATCTTACTCCAGTAATTCTGGAGCTTGGAGGAAAGTGTCCAGCAGTTGTTGATTCAAATATCAACTTACAAGTAACATAATCTCTGGAGCTTGTTATTTACACATCCAAAATAACATATTTTCATCTTTAATATAATCATTGAAATTTCAGGTCACTGCTAGAAGGATAATTGCTGGCAAATGGGCATGTAATAGTGGACAAGCATGCATTTCTGTTGATTATATCATCACAAGAAAAGACTTTGCTCCAACACTTGTAAGATTGGCTCTATATATAATACAAAATTCAGCGTGATGTTACAATGTACTACTCTTGATGTATTATCATTAAACAGATAGCTGCTTTAAAAGAAGAGTTGGAGAATTTTTTTGGGAAAGATCCGATAGAATCGAAAGATATGTCTCGTATTGTGTCTCCAACTCAATTCGCACGACTCGTGAAACTCTTGGATGAGGATAAGGCATCTGACAAAATTGTTTTAGGAGGTCAGAGGGATGAGAAGAAATTGTGAGTTAGCATTATCCCATCTTGGTTATTAAGATTGGAATGACTCATTTATAACATTACCATAACATCAACTCTTCCTCTATGTTGCAGAAAGATTGCTCCAACTATCTTATTGGATGTTCCAGAAGAAGCTCTGGTTATGCAAGAGGAGATATTTGGGCCAATATTGCCAATTATCACTGTCAGTACTAGATCATAAAGGAAAGTACATGTTATGTTTTTTTTATGTTTCACATAAATCTAAGTCTTTGTATCTTTTTCTCACATTTTTGCAGGTAGACAACATAGAAGATAGCTATGGTATAATAAAATCAAGGCCAAAACCTCTGGCTGCATATCTCTTCACAAACAATGAGCAGCTGAAGAAGGATTACGTGGATAAGATATCTTCTGGAGGGATGCTCATCAACGACGCTGTCGTGCATGTAGTTATTTTAATTCTGAAATTTATACATGAAAATTTATTGAATTCCTACTTTTTATTTTATAAATATGATTTTGTTTTCATAAATCTATTGTTATCTTGTGGTGCATCAGTAGACAATAGGAAAATTTATATTCTCTTTGGCATCTTTCATTGGCACATACATAAAATGGCTCAACTTTGCTTGAGCTATTTTCTGGTTGTTGGCTGATATAGTGCTGAGTATAATTGTATGTATGCATCCGTGTCCGACACTGATACATGTTACACACCAAACACACATAATTTGAAGTGTCAGTGCTACACAAGTAACTGCCCCCATTCATCAAATCTATGTACTCCCTCCGTCCCAAAATATAAGCAAATATGGGTCAAAGAAACTTGATGTATTTGGTTAAAGATTTGGACCAAATACATTCACTTTTGTTGACCTAATTTTGCTTATATTTTGGGACGGAGGGAGTACATATTTATGCATGGCTCACCCAGATGAGAGATATAGACATGTATGAAGGCAATGGCATTATATTAACTTGTTTGTACAACAATGGTGTAGGTTGCAACTCGTGGTTTGCCTTTTGGAGGAGTTGAAGAGAGTGGAATGGGTTGTTACCATGGAAAGTTTTCTTTTGATAGTTTCAGCCATAAGAAGGCAGTTTTGTATAAAGGTTTTGATTCAGATCCAGACATAAGGTATCCACCATATACACCTGAGAAGGCAAAAATGTTGAGGGCAATTTTAGACGGAAATATTTTTGCAATAATTCTTGCTTTGCTTGGATGGTCTAAGTAAAGGGACATGTAAATGTAATGTTCTTGTTCCTCCCAGTCTCTGGTGATGGGGTGTGATTTCTCTAGGCATGTTTACATGTATGTGTCCTGTTCCTGCATTTGTTTTGGTAAGGTGGATTGGAGGGCCAGAAGCCCCTGTAAATATATTTATCAACAATTACTTGTAAAAATGGTTAAAAGAACTTTACAGTTTACAAGTTTTTTAAATAAATCAAAATTAGCAATTGCATCTTAATATTTTTATAATCTGACTTATTTATAAACTGTTATAAACTCCTATTAAAAAGTAACGAAAAGGGAGTGTGACACACTTTACATATGTTTGGAAATACGTCCAACTTGGTTTTTTCGCGTCATAATACTATTCCACCGTGAAAACGCAGAAGCAAAAAATGTGAACTTCTACGTCGCCACTGTGGTTTTTGCTACCATACCGCAAGACCAAACATATGCTTAATGGTGAGATAAAAATGCAAAGTGGATTGCTTAAAATGTATTGATAAGAATAAGCTAATTGTAGCAATTTAAAAGGCTTAGAACTAAAATTTAAGAAGAAAAATGTGTTCAAAAGTAGGAGCAGTATATATTTTGGTATAAAAATTAAAAAATGTGTTCAAGAATATAAAACCACAAACTGACAGTAACAAAAGTCAAAGACAAAATAAATTCATTAAAATTTTTCCTTTTTTTTTATTACTTTTTTGTTGTTTTTTGTGGCAATCATTATCACAGTGGCCATAGAAGGAGCAGGGAAGAACTTTCCAGGAAATAAACAGCACACTAAAATTTCAACACTTGCTCATTAGCATTGCTTCCACCTTCACTTTTCTTCTTCACACATTCTCTCAATTATAATTATTTTTCTTTTCTTTTCCTACAATATCAATTCAAAGGGTGCTCATAACATAAAGAATCTTTGCAAGATTCATGTGTGAATGTCTTGTGAGTAAGAAAAAGGGATAAAAAAAACATAGCATAAGAAGCAATTCCATTTCTAATGTTAGAATTCATTCTCTCCTTTCCTTCATAAACACACAACCAACTCTTCCCAACACGAATCATTAATTTATTTAAATATTTAAACTCAACCCCACCATTCTTCATTTTCTTTCATCCATACAATATAAAAAAATAATAATTTTTTTTAGCTTTTTTCCTTACTAGAGATCAGAGAAGAAAAAGAAGAAGATGAAGATAGGTAAGGTGAGATTGGTGATATTGGTGATTACAATGATGATGTTGAACTTGTCTTCTTGTTCAGCTTGGTTTGGTAATAAACGCAAAAGTGGAGGAAACTATATTCTACCAGATGAAGCTATGTCTTCAAGACCAAGTCTCATGAACCATGCTGCTGGTTCTTCAATTGTTTTCCCTATTTATGGCAACGTTTATCCTGTTGGGTATGATATTTCACTTCTTTCTATGTTGTTTGTTTTGTTTCATGTTTTGGAGTTCATTTTTATAATGTTTTTTCTGTTCAAAAAGCATAGCACTTTTCTCAAGTGTTAATCTTTTATGATATTTTGTATGACATTTTCATTTTTATTGAAAGATGTGATGTGAGTATCTCCAAATTCATAGCTGTGGAATATTTCTTTCTTGTTTTTCAATGATTAGATTCATTCCCCTTTGAAATCTGTTAATTTATTTATAGAACAGAAAGGAAAAAAATAAATAAAGTTTTTTAAGGTCGGACTGAAATTGATTTTCTAATATTAAATAGGTGAAATCTACCGTACATATCTTATTTTGAACCTATCGGAATTATCCACCTCAGTTGTGCATCAGTACATATCCAAATAAGATGTGTACTAGAGTGTTCAGATAACCATAAATTTCAATTTTTGCAGGTTCTATAATGTTACTCTCAACATAGGCCAACCACCAAGGCCTTATTATCTTGATGTTGACACTGGTAGTGAACTCACATGGCTTCAATGTGATGCCCCTTGTTCTCAATGTTCTGAGGTAATAATATTCAAGTTCAACTATATAAAAAATCTCACAATTTGCATATAATGTGTGTCATATTGATTTGAATTTGCTGATAATTTTTTTCAGACACCACATCCACTCTACAAGCCTAGCAATGACTTTGTGCCCTGCAAGGATCCAATATGTGCATCCTTGCAGCCTACTGATGACTACACATGTGAAGACCCTAATCAATGTGACTACGAAATTAAGTATGCTGATCAATACTCGACTCTTGGTGTACTTATAAATGATGTCTACCTTCTCAACTTCACCAATGGAGTCCAACTTAAAGTTCGGATGGCGCTCGGGTTTGTTTACTTTGCAAGCTATGCTTTATCTTTTTCTTACACCCTTTCAAACTTTGTTCGCGACAATGTACTATCTTTTTTGTTAAGAACAGTAGGAACAAGACCTATAGCTCTGTACCTAAGTTTTATCGTATGATCAGATTTGGCTTATTCATAATATATTTGATCCAAAATTTATGCCATATGATTTTTAGTTAGGATGTTATAAATTTTTTGTCTGATGTACCTAATTCCATTATACAGATGTGGATATGATCAGATTTTTTCACCTTCTACTTACCATCCCTTAGATGGAATACTTGGACTTGGAAGGGGAAAAGCTAGCTTGGTATCACAGCTGAATAGTCAGGGACTGGTGCGAAATGTGATCGGACATTGTTTAAGCTCGCGAGGAGGAGGATATATCTTCTTCGGAAATGTTTATGATTCTTCTAAAATGAGTTGGACACCAATTTCATCTATAGATTCGTTAGTACACCATTCTCATTTTAACTGATACACGAGTTATAGTGAATCATAATTTGATGATATATCTTGATTTAAATCTTCTTTGTTGTTTGTATCAGAGGAAAACATTACTCGGCAGGACCAGCTGAACTTGTTTTCGGAGGAAGGAAGACTGGTGTGGGAAGTCTGAATATTATTTTTGATACTGGAAGTTCCTATACTTATTTCAACTCTCAGGCTTACCAAGCATTGATTACTTTGGTCAGTTAAAAATATTTTTCACTATGCTTCCTTTTAGTGCTCGAATAAACCAAATTTGCGAAAACATTCTCCTGTGCCTCTCGTTAGTTAGTTAGTTTGTTTAGTCGTCGAATATGCTTTTTGTATATACTAGAAAATATTGGTGATTTGGCAGGTTGCTAAAGATGAGATTTTGTTAAACTTTTCAAATGCAGCTGAGTAAGGAATTAAATAGAAAGCCAATAAAAGCTGCACCTGATGACCAGACTTTACCGATGTGTTGGCACGGTAAAAGACCTTTCAGAAGCTTAAATGAAGTGAAGAAATACTTCAAGCCACTAACACTTAGTTTCACCAATGGTGGAAGAGTTAAACCTCAGTTTGAGATTCCTCCTGAAGCTTATCTTATAATATCAGTAAGTTCTAATTTACCAAACACTTCTGTGTTTGTTAACTGCTATAACAAATAACAGACACATTTCAATATGTGTGAATGCTAACAATTTGTTTTTTGTTGCCAGAACAAGGGAAATGTTTGTCTGGGCATTCTAAATGGCCCTGAAGTAGGGTTGGGTGAACTGAACCTTATTGGAGGTGGAAATTTAGTTACATTGTTACTATAACATTTTGGATGATAATCTATGAAGCATCGACACTTATACTGACACATAGATTTTAAAAATAATTTTTTTTTTAAAAAACGTAATTGAATATAATCACACATGTCAGGTCGTGTTAGTGTTTGACATTAGCATGTGTCAGACACTACACGTCTTAAATTTGAAGTGACATAGATAAAAAATGATTGTTGAACTCTGCATTATGTTATGTAAGTGTTGATGTTGTTTATGCAGACATATCCATGCTAGACAAAGTGATGGTATTCGACAACGAAAAACAGTTGATT
Source organism: Trifolium pratense (assembly GCF_020283565.1). Taxonomy (NCBI): domain Eukaryota; kingdom Viridiplantae; phylum Streptophyta; class Magnoliopsida; order Fabales; family Fabaceae; genus Trifolium; species Trifolium pratense. The sequence continues at coordinate 7,487,727 of NC_060061.1, forward strand.
GGATGGGGACCAGCAGATTGCAATGGTGTTCCAAAATCCAGAGATGCCAGTTTATGATCATAAAAAAAGTTACTAATTCAAGCATCTATGACTGATATATCATTGAGAGAGAGTAGACCATGAATTAATGCAGTTTATAGAGCAGGGTGATGGTAAACACTAATGAATCATTTTCATGGTGTGATGCTTATGACTTGTGTATAGTGTTATGTGTATAATGTTATCTTATGATGATTGTAGAAGTTATTATATTAGTCATATCACATTAGTATGACTACATTAACCTGAGGAACTTATCTAGAATTAGAAGGGCTAAACAAAGCAAGTTGATGCCACCACAAAATAAATTATTCTTAAACGATAATCTGTTGTTGAAATAATTTTCGAGCGAATAAGAAAACATTCACCAAAACATAGGATTAAATAAAAGCTTGGAACAGAAGTAACATACACCATCAACTACTACCTCAGGCCACTAGGTTTTGTATAGTAGCGAGAAATTTGGATAGTATGCACGAAGTCCTAGGTTCGATGCTCGTTAACTACTATTACAGGCAATAAAAAAAACTGATAACTGAATAATCATCACCGTTAAAGTCGTTCAGTTGAGTATTATAAGTCCGTGTTTCTCAAAAACAATAGGGAGACGTTTCATAATGGAGCCAAGTTTATTTTTCACTGGCCTAGTTCACACCAATTTTATTAATTTAAGCAAAAAATTATTATAATATGATGAAAATTAGATTGCTACTTTGCGGGTATAAATAGTGAAAGACAAACAAGAAGTATTTTGTTGATCTAGGCATAAAGTTATAGATTAGTTTTGATTGAACAGTCCAATTTTCAAACTTAATTATATTAGATAAATATTGCTTTGAAAATTTGAATCGATCGGGTTGAGGAAAATTCTGAAGATCGTCTGCACTTGTTACTGCACAAACTAATCAACATGTTAACTTCATAGGTTAGTACAGATTTATGTGAGTATTTTTTTTGGACCAATAATTTTTATTTTTTTTTGTCTAGTAGCCTAGTGGCTAGATAATCCAATAAGTGGAGTGTTTGGGGTTCGAACTCCGACTCTTCCATTATATATGCGATATTTCTATCAACTGAGTTAAGCTCATGAGAACCAATAATTTTAGTAGTATGTATTGTATTTGTAAAATGCATTAATCCTTTTGGGTAGCAATCTTTCGGTGCAAAAGATCTTGGCCTATTTGTTATAGATTTTTCTAAAATAGGTTCTCATAGTGTAATATAATTTTATGTAAAAGAAATTTACAAAGAAACTTTTATAAAGGCATCAAATGAAAATTTGGTTTGAATGGTTATTCTTAAAATGCTATTTTAGGTATTTCATCATTTTATTGAATAATGTATGTTTATGTTATATGATGTCAAAATTAGTGTTTCAATTTAGAAAAAATGAATATAGAAAAACTTTTAATATTTTGAAAAACAATTTTATAAAATCTATTTTAAAAAATACAAAAAAAAATACATTTTTTAGAACTGAAACAAACAGGTCCCCCTATTATTAATGAAGTGGCTATCCTAAGTGGCTATTCTAGGCGGTCAGCTGTGTGACAACCTAGCCTAAATGTAATCAGACCATTTTAACCCAAACTCATGTAACCCATATGAAAATTAGGTTGGACTGGGTCGGGTTAGCCCATTGGGCTTCAAGCCATTATAAAAAAATAGCAATTTTGTAAAAATAATATCAATAAAAACATTAAAAATTATCATCCAATTAAAAAATTGTTATAAAAAATTATAGTTAATGTGTAAGTTTAATAAAAAGGGTTATATTTACCTAAATTTTTTTTAAAATTAAGTTTATAATTTATTAATTTGATTTAATTTTTTTTAGAGAAAAAGGAATATATGCACTAACAGTGTAAATTAATTTTACACTGTCAACCAATATCAACCATTTTTTCTGCCACATCACCCCACTTCACCCCAATTTCTTGATATAACATGACAAAATGATAGTTGTTTATTGGACGATCGTGTAAAACTATTTTACACCGTCGGTGCATATCCATTAACTTTTTTTTTATAGGAATCAAACAAGAGTTTAATTGATATTTAGTCAATTTATTCTTTTTTTTTTTTTGGCTGGATAAACATAAACTAGTATAAAGCTGATTTAATGATAAACTGAAGGTCATGCAAATTCAACGAGGGAGGGCGTCATAGTGTAGAAGTTAAGAATTTAGTTTGTCTATCTTTCTATTGACAGACTTCACGAAACGAGGTTGTATATTGAACTTGAAATTATTATTATTTTTTATTATTTTGAAATAGTTAGAGACTGTAAATCAACAACAAAAAATAAGAGTAAGATTAATCCTTATCGAAAAACTAAAATTGCAATAAGGAATTGAAGCATTTGATGGCTCTGGAAAAGGTCAAAACATCACTCACAACTTTTCATTCTTCGGCAGAAATTGTATCGAAACCACTAGGAGTTTTCTTGGTAATCTCTGCATGGAACTATCCATTTTTGCTATCACTTGATCCTATCATTGGAGCTATTGCAGCCGGTTATGCTGTGGTCTTAAAACCATCAGAACTTGCTCCAGCCACATCATTATTGCCGAAAAAACTATTAGGGGAATACATGGATAACTCGTATATACGAGTTGTTGAGGGAGCAGTTGATGAAACATCTGCATTATTGCAAGTGAGACTCCTTAACAATGAGTGGTGGCGGCTCAATCTCATAAAATAAGTAGAGATCGAAAAAATGAAGAAAATGAAAAACAACAAACGACATAAACTTGTTGTTTCTAAAAAGTGAAACCAACGGTGTCTCATGAACAAAAAATTACGAGAAATATTCAACATAGACAACACCTCAAAACAGAACAAGAATAAAAACTCAGCATCCCTTTTCATTTAAGGTTATGGAGCATGAAGAGAATTAAAAAACATGTGAGACACTAAGAGATCAAATTTATAATAGTAATTTATATATAAGAATAAGTTGAATTTTTAAATACATTAAAAAGTAAATGTATCTAAAAAAATGCATTTCTTCTTATATTAAGGACCGGATATGTAATAGTCTATAGAGTTTGTAGACTATTTGTAGTGGTGATAAATATCGGAGAAACGGAACAAAAAAAAAAAGAATGAATGAATGAGAAAGAAAATACTAGAGAAAATAAAAATAAAAACAAAGAATAGCTATGAAAATGAAAACAGAGTAAACGCACAAAAGAGAGAGAAGGGGATTTCACATAGCCAACTCCTCCTCCCTTTATATTGCATTTGATTGATTCCTTTGTGTTGTTTGTTAGTTGGGGATGAATGAACGCATGCATGCTTGAGTAGTTGAGCTATTTTGTGAAAACAAACTATATGATATTATAGAACTATAATATATTATCAAACATATATTTTAATTTTATAAAATAATATTTAAAAAATGACTTTTAACCTTTTTCTTTAAAAAAAGTAAGATTTATCAAACAACTTTAATTTTAATTCTAAAGCTATTATTTTTAGTTTTACGATTAAAATAGCTTCTACACATAAAAAAAAGTTGGCTCAAACGTACCTATTTTTTTTTTTTAGAACATTCACTTATTTGTTGATTCCTTTGATGTTTGAAGAATTACATATACATTAATTACTTGTATATTTTTTTTTTATAGTGATGAATTACTTGTATATTCTCACTTAGAAGAATACACCAATGAATTAAATCACTAGATTATATATTATAAAACAAACATTATAAAAAAAATCTTACTACAATAATAAGAATTGGAACAAGAATTTTCTACATGAATTACATGTTAACACTACCATATACCCCTAATAACATGACTAATTGAATCTCCACCTAGTTGAGAATTGAAATCATTTTGCTTATTGTTTTTTAGTTACAAATAAAATGATTCCATTTTTCTTCAACTTCAACCATACTAATCATAAATCAATATCATCCCAAATTAAACAATCCCTAGTAATCACCTACCCAAGAACACACATGCACCACTAGGACCTCCACTTGCAGTTGCAGTTAGTAGTTGTTTGGTAGGTATGAACATGATTTTTGTCTACAACCAATTTAAAATACCCATGGGACCCCTACCATTTTAGGATCCCCTATCCTCCAAAGGGTCATTTTCATTTTCAAACCCCATGACCATGACCTATTTCTATTATTTTACTATTGAAAATAACAAATCAAGATTACTTAGGTGGGTACATAAACACATCTTGCCAATTATTCATTTGGTACTGAACCTGAGGGGTAAAATAGTCATCTTCACCATCATCCATAAAATTCAACTGAAAATCAAAGGCTGAAACTGGGTCTGGGCCCAAAACAAATTCATTCCATTTGGGCTCGCTTTGGACCTCTTTATCGCACGTGACATCCGGCGAAACCACGTGCTCAGAACAACTTGAGTCCGTGTGAAACTGTGGCACTGAATCTGACGTGTCAGTGCATAATTGATCATTAATTATCCTAAAGTCATCCAGGCCGTTCATTTCGATCTTAAGTTTCGTCTCATTCTCAAATTGAACTTCCTTTGAAAACATTGATGGTTTTGTGTCATTGTATTTCTCAATCTTCCCTTTCTTGTTGTAAATTCGACACAACACCCAATCATCAAGCTGCATTTAATCGTAATCGTAATCGTCAGATCATTAAACATATTGTATTTTATAAAATTATATATATGGTTGATTGTAATGTGCTGACATACAGAGTCATTAATGTGTTTAAAAATTAAACTTTTTTGTGTACAAAATTGATTTAATAATGTACTTACTCTTAAATTGTGATTATTTTTTGATGCGGTTCTATCGACATTTGCAAGACGATATTCATGCATGATCCAATTGGTTTTAACTCCTTTAGGAGCTTTACCAGCATAGAACACAAGTGCTTTCTTTATTCCAAGTGGCCTCGGCTTACCAATCGGCTTATCGGCTCCAGTGGCTTTCCAGTATCCGGTTCCTGCAGCCCGGTTCGGTCTTGAACCGTTTGGATATTTTCTGTCCCTTGGAGAGAAAAAATACCATTCTTTCTCACCATAAAGAGCCATTTCTATATACATAAAAAAAAATGAAATTAGAATTTAATAATTTATTAGCTTAATTCCCATTGTAATCAATGGTATGCAATTATATTTGGTGACTTGAGATTGAAATTTTATTTCAACTATCAAATGTAGGTTTTTAAGTCACTAGGTCCAGTGACGTGACTAGTATGCATGAGATTTTAGGTTCGATTCTCATTGACAATTTATATTTTAAAATTATTGAAATACTGATATTAGTTATTCAATAAATCTAAAAAGATATTTTAATATTAATTATTCAATAAATCTAAAAATTAAATTATGTTCTACTGAAAAAAGGGGAGGAAGTAGTATAATTTCACATAAAAGTAAAAGGAAGTAGTACCTGGAAGGTGCCATGGATCAAACTTATACAAATCAATTTCTTTGATAATTGGAACAGAAATAGGTAGTGAAGCACACTTTCTACATAAGTAGTGATTCACAAGTTCATCATCAGTAGGATGAAATCTAAACCCAGGTGGGAACTCTAATCCACCTTGCATTCTTGTTCTTGTTCTTGATATTTCTTATTCTTCTTTTGGTGGCTTGGGTTGGGTTGTATTCGGTTTTGAAGTTCGAAGTTGTAAGAAAGGAAGAAGCTATGGTTTTATAGGATGAATTTAAATTGATGAGTCAAAAAGGTTGAATAAAAAATACACGTGGGATTAGTGAAGTTAGGGGAAGGTGTATATAGTGACACAAAAACAAGAGAAACTCCTCGAACTTCAAACCATGTAAGGTTGTTTTTTCGTTGGTAAAGGTGAACGCAGACAGCACGTGGCAATACGTGAATGGAGTATAGGACACGTGCGAGGGACCCTTATATGTGTCACGGCTTGCGTCACTTGTATAGACTGTTTTGGTAAAAAGGTTGACTGTTGTCGTAGGGAGGGGGCTCTCCTGTTTTTGGGTCGACACAACACACTGTACAGTTTTTCCCAAATGCTCTGCATCTCATCTCATCTCTGTTAAGCCCAAATACTTCCCTTTCTTTTTTAGCACACATGCACATGTAACACATTTTAGCCGTTCATTTTAATTTTAGTGTGAGTGAGACATAAAATAGCCGGATGATAGATAATTGAGCTCATATTCAATGGATATTTGTAAAAAAAATACTCATAATAAGTAGGGATAAAAATTCATGTTATGTGTATGAATATGAGAATGTAATTATTCACAAGGGTGGGAATATAGATGTGGATATGGGTATCTTAACATATGAGTATAAATTTGGGTACGAGTTTTTTTTCAAACTGTGAGTACAGAGATGTGTACCGTACTAGTCTATAATACTATACTTATATTCTATCCATTGGACATTGGCAATCAGCCTACCTTTTGTTGGCCGGCCCTAATCCGAGTTGATTCATTGAAATGAAAAATAATCATTGCTAGTAGTACTAATTGAATTTTTTTTCATACACAAGAATAGTTAGAAATCAAACTCTTGATAATTTAAAATATCTAAAAGTTTTACTATTTAGACTAACTCATTGTTGGTACGAAGGTGTTACGAGTCTCATATTGAATATATTAAAATGTTTAATGTGATATTTAAGTTTTAAAACTCTCTCACTTATTGGCTAATTTTTAGGTTGAATTTTCTTCATGTGCCTAAATCCTAAGAGGAGATAATTAACGTCTGTCTTAGTTGTAATCAGACTCATTTGATGAACGAACAATTTTCATCAGATAGCCAAAACAAGAGAAACACACAGACCCAACTAGTTTTCGTGCCATCCTTTGCTATAATTCAGCTGTAATTTTTACTATAATAAAAAGCTATAACACTAATACTACCATCTATTATCTATGCTATGCTATGCTATGCTATGCTATGCAGTAAAAATAATCTAGCTAGTGGCCTAATCTGATGGCCTCCAGTTCATAATGAAACTGTGTAGTAAAAATTATTGGATAAGTTAAACATAACACACAGTCACATTTTTAATTAACAAGATTTTGCATTTGGCTTATGTCACCCATTAGCCTATTTTTTACTTATCCTTTTTATCAAACCGGAACATTCTTAATTGTCTCATCTATATCTATATATAATATAATTAGTAAATGGATCATTCATAAAATCACAGTCACAAAATAGTAAACCTATATTAGTATGTGTGATGTGGAGCATGACATATAGGCGTCCATGGACAAAATAAGAACTCTGGGCCAATGTGGAAGGTACCTGGATGTTACCTTGCAAAGGATTAATCTAGGCCAGTTGAGAAATGCATGTTTCTCCAATAGGACCAAAGGTTAAAGTTAAGACTTAGTCATGATATTTTAAGCCTTGTGGTATTGAATTGTAACCTTTTGGTTTCTCTATGGTCATGTTCTTGTCTCTTCTTTTTCAATTTGGCCACCTTGGATATCCATTACTTCTCCTTTTTGAAACTCCTTTGACTTCTAATTAACTTTTCATTAATCAATTTAAAATTAAGAAATGTACTACTAGTAAGTAACAAAGTATAGAGAAATTTGTTTTGGCTTAAATGTTTTTTTTAGTCCCTTATTTTATGTAAAATAACGCACACAATTTGATTATTTCTCTCTTAAATAAGTGGAAAACAACATCAATCTTCAGTCATGTGGCATATTAGTTGTATTTTAAAAGTGTACTCCTATTTTGGTCCATTAATTTAAGTTGAAAGTTTAATAGGGCCTTGGAGACTTCTTGGTTCATCATGCTATTGCTCTTGATTTATATACAACTACATTAATTATAGTAAAAATTGCTTAATCATCACATTTTCTGTATATACAACATGCTAATATGTGCATTGGTCAATGAAATTTATGTTTATTCAAAGTTATTAATTATAAAATGAAATATAAGGCTTGAGCACCAAGTTTACTTGCTCCTTGACTCTTCTACTTAGTACTTACTCCATATACACACACACACATATATATATATATATATATATATATATATATATATATATATATATATATATTCGCCGCCATCTTCTTTCATTTCATTGTCTTTAAAGATTTAAAAGAAATAGTTAAAGTTTAATGAACATGGATACAAAACATCTTTGTCATGAGCAGTAAACCCATTTGGATCGATGTAGCAACAGCCAACAGGTCTAAGAGGAATGAATATTTGTTATTTTAGTAATTTTGCCACCTTCTGGGAAGTTTCTTCACCTTTAACACTAGCTGCCAACATTGACTTCAACTAATTAATTACTGTCTTCGTTTAACATTGTTCAGCAAGTTTTTGTCTGTTTAAAGATAAAATAAGATGAGAAAAGATTTTGTCCTTTAGTTTATTTTAAGTTTTAAATTCATTTTTAAATAATTTTTAATTGCTCCTTTATTTTAATAATGCCAGCATAAGTTTATTTTTTCTTTGGAATTTTGAGTGAACTTTTTTTAAGTATATGTTTGGTTCTCTAGTGAGAAAAATTAATTTTAAATAAATTGATTTGGATTAAAATTGAGTAAAAATAAAATTATTTATATTTGAATACATTCACGAAAAAGTGAATTACATAGAAAAAAAATTGAGTGTAAAATTTAATTCTAGAATTAGAAGCGCTACGATTTTTAGCATAAAATAAAATCAATTGTGAAAACAGAAGCAAGTTTAACTTCAAAGAAACCAAACATAACATGTTAAGATCAATTCTAAACCACTAAATCAATTTTAGCCCCTCTAAAAATGACACCAAACATACACCGTCTACATAACAACTTCAAAGTTATATATGTGTTGAGAATTGAGATATATTAAGTGAGTTGAGTCTCACATTGATTGAAAAAATTGATGTTGAGCAACATATATGTGAGAGTGTGATAAGTGAGTGGCAATAGATCGCAGACACAGAGAATATTTTAATTAACCTTAATATATATTTGACTAATTTATTATATAATTTATTATAACGTTAGAAAATTATCTATGTCTCAAATTTTAGTTTTCTAGAATGATTCATTTAAAAATAAATAAAAAACTAAAAATTATTTCGAAAAATTTAAAATTTGTGTTTTAGTACACAATAGCTATACAATTAAATTCTGTAAAAAAAAAGAGTATATAAATTTAAAATTTGTTAAGGGTAAAATGAAAATTTCTCATGTCTTATGGGGGGTAAGAGATTTATCTAAGGGGGTATATATAAGAGATTTTCAAAAGAAAACAAATGCTCGAAATTGAAACCTTTAAAAGGGTATTGGACTCATCTCATACCCCATGCTTATACATGCTACCCCACAAATCTCATAAATCTATGTCAACTATTATATGGTATCAATAGTTACTAGTATCTAAAATTTTCATTACTTGTCAAAATCAAAATATGTACCTCTAAAAGTTACATTGTTTGCAAACTTACTCAGTACCATTGTGGAACTAATTTCGGAAGAACAAGCTCTGCTAAAGTTATAACATCTTATTATGATCAAGCTCCACATGAATATGGCAAATGTACAACATTAATTATATTCATACTCCTAATTAACACATCACCTCATCAAAATGTGCTTCTAGTTGATTTTAATTTTTTATCTTCTCTTTCATTAATAGGTTATAGGGCTTCTTAATTAGTTCCATGCAGCTATAGAGTCTTATCATGTAACTTCAACTAAGAGAAAAGGATAGTACTTATTATCATGTAGAAGTAGAACATGACACATGGAGCAATGACCCAACACACGTGTAGGAGAAAGCAAGTGTCACACATGCTACTCAACACGTTTTTTTGTATGCTATATTGCTTTGGTAGCACAGTCACTTCTTCTAAATCCATAATTCTGTCTTTTTCTAAGTTCTGATCACTCAAAACACTTCAAATATATCCACTACAATTGCTGATAACTATAGTTCAATTCAAGACCTCTCTTTCAACTCGTCATTTTCATCACACACACCCTTTTTAGTTCAGTTCAGCTACTAGGTATGTACTTTTCACTTATACATGTATTTTTACATCATTATATTCTACTTATAAAATGATGGCATGTGTCATATTTAGCATAGTTACACTTACAATAATTTTGTGCAGAATACAAATTTTATTATCTTGATAATTTAATGTGCCTCTTTGTTCCTAGGTTTTCAGTTAATTAAGGTGTAACCAAGAGGAACATTAATTAAGGAAAAGCTATGTCTGGTGTGTCTCTAGCTGTGACTGGTGGTGGAAATGAAACAGATAAAAGGCAAGAACATGGAAGCATGACAATGATGGGTTCATTACGTGTAATAGAGCTACAACTTGTAGCTTTTGTATTGGTTTTCTCAGCAAGTGGTCTTGTCCCTCTTCTTGATCTACTCTTTCCTGCCTTTGTCTCAATCTATCTGTTGGCACTTTCACGTTTTGCTTTTCCCTCATACCGTCGTGGTGTGTCTCAATCTATTTTCCATGGAAGTAAGCTTTTTCAAGCTTATGTTATTGTAGGAACAATAGTTGGATTGTTCTTGCCTTTGGCTTATGTGTTGGGTGGATTTGGCAGAGGAGATAAACTTGCTGTGAAATCTGCAAGTCCACACTTGTTTTTAATCTCTTTTCAAATACTCACTGAAGATATAATAAGTGGGTTGTCAGTGTTTTCACCTCCAGTTAGAGCATTGGTGCCTTTGATTTATACAGTAAGAAGAATCTTTGTGGATATTAATTGGATACATGATGTTTGGCTCAATGTGACTTTGCCAGCAAATCCACACTTTAAGGTTATTTATATTTCATTATCACTAAATATGCAGACATTTATTTTTAATGTTATAGGACTAGATAGCTAGAACTTAGGAAGAGTATGAATTGTAATTTTGGTGGATTTTGTGCAGGATAAGGCATGGTTTTGGTTTGGGAGGGTTCTGTCTATGGCTAATCTGGTTTATTTCTCCATCAATCTTTTTGGGTTTTTGATTCCAAGGTTCCTTCCAAGAGCATTCAAGAGGTATTTCCAAGAGAGGGGAGAGATTTATGCTAAGGCTGCTGAGGACAAGCCACATGGGATCATCCACAAATCACATGTACCAGTACTAATGAAGAAAACAACAAATCTATGTCTTTAATTTGTCCAACATCTAATATAAGCAATTTTTCTTTGTTATGTCAGTGAAACTTGAAGACCAAGGTTTTTTGTTAATTGTTAACATTAATATTTAATAATAGTAACAATTGTGAACAATGGATACTATTAAACTGTGATTAAATGTCATTAACCAAAACTGAAAGAAAAAACATAGATGAAATTGATAAAATCAATTGTGGTAAAGTCAATGAGGAAATTCCTGAGAAAAAATATTAACCCTTCATAGTTCAAGAGCACAGCCAATTACTTTCCCTATATATCACTGCAGTCCTTACAAATTTACTCATATACACAAAGGTGGATCATTCCATTCCATCACTACTTTCTAGATAACAAGTAGTACTAACTAAACATGGTAACCGAAACAAAACAAAAACCAAACTAACATGGTGGTGACAGCTCTACAGCCAATAAGTATGAGGTTAGTTATCTTCTTCATCATCATCATCATCATCATCATGCTCCTTCATGATTGCTTCAATAAGTGCAGCTTCTTCTTCCTACAGGGAAGTTAACAGAAATCATAGAAGTGTCAAACTTAATTTCAGAAAAACATGTTAGTAACTCAAAGAATGAAGTGACATACCACCAAGGCATTAAATTCAGTCTCCTCGTCTATGGCATCAATAACAGCCGGATCATCAATCATGTCCTGTTTATTAATGTTACCTTGTCAGATTAATTATTTTATGAAGAATCTAAATTTGAAGTGAATTATTGCGATTGATTAATTGGCTACATACATCATCAGCCAGTTGAAACACCCCATTCTCATCCTGCACAAGAAAGGCCAAATTAATCCTATTAACATATTTTTATTATGCCAATTGTACAAATTCAGAACTAGAACAACTTTAACAATACATTGACACTCATATTCAGAGTGAAACGTTCAAGATTATATGGAATAATGTTACTATCCTCCGGGATTAAATATAACCACATGTATTATCACCAAAAAAATAATATAACCACATGTATTGATGTATCGGTATTGAATACTGACATGTGCGAATTTAAAATGTACACCCTCCGACTTCTTTATAAGCAAATATACTTACTTGCACACTTATTAATAAGTTGTTTTTTTGTCTTGATTTTATGTAAAATTTTTATTACAATTCCTAAAATGACCTTAAATTTACATTGGAATTCTACAATCATTTTAAAAAGTAGAACAATTAATGAGGGCATTTTTGGAAGAATAGCATTAAATAAACTTGATTTTGGTAACTTTTGCTTATATTTTAGACCAAAAGTTTGTTAACTTTTGGTTATAAATAAGATCAGAAGGAGTACGTTCATCGATAGTTATTTTCAGAAGCTTGTACAAGTAGAAGTTTACCTTCACAACTACAAAATGCGTTGGTTCAGATGGTGTATAAATCAGGTACTGAGAACCTTCCTGCAAAAAAGGACTATAAATCAGCACCCAGTACATCTTAATGTCCATAGTTGAGATCCCTTTTGTCGAGCTTCTAAGTTTAAATTTGGACGAGGACAAATAATAAAAATTTATCTATACAAACAAAGCATACTTCTTCATGATATAATGTTGTGTTGTGAGAAAGTACAATCAGTACTACGGAAAGAATCTAAATGTGTGAAATGTTGTCACTATAGTTCTGGAATATATTAAAATTATAGAAACATCCTTGAATGTATCTTGTGTTGGTAATTTGAGGGTCAAATTAGTTGATAAAACATATGTTTGTTAACCAAATTAACTAACGAGAGACATGTCCGATGATGTTTTTGTAATTTTGATTAATTCATAGAATATAGTGAGTGTCTGACACTTTCAAGAACCAAAATGACCGAACAAACAAGAACAATGTATATATGGACTATGAGTCGGAATCTTCCAAAAGACATAACAAGAACAATGTATATATGGACTATGAGCCGGAATCTTCCAAAAGACATAATCAAAACGGATGGGAAAACAAAAGCAAGACTTGTATGGTAATACAGACATTGGACAACAAAAACACGCCAATAAATTCATTTCAGTGAATTGGTCATTACAATGTGCATACCAGTGAAGTGAAAATAAAACACAAGCAGTCAGATAAAGTCAACACAATTTTGCTTCCTTACTAACTTGAAAACACTTGATGAAATTCTTCTATTAAAACAAACCATTCGAAAGGAGACGAAAATTCATAAGCATATTTGTGTAAATGTCTAATTAAAGGTAATAAAATTACCAGATCAAAATATGTAATTTCTACACCTTCACTTGGCAAGCCTTCCACTTCTTTACCATCATCTGCAAAATGGTAATAACAACTTTATATTCAGAGCATAAAATTCAAATAGTTGTGCAGTAGATTATTACTCTTAGAAGTAAGCCCCGATTATAATTCTTTTTATTTTGGGGTACATTCTGATAAAATTAGAATGTGTTAATCATCACCCTGGCAATAAATTGATAATAACTTCCTAAAGATTAACATTTTAATTAATTTGTTAAATGAAATCACAATCAGACATGGCAGTTAAAAAAAATGAAAATTAGGAATCAAGCATGCAAACCATTCAAGGCTTATGAATAAAAATCAGAAATGCAAAAATACAATTGAATAACAGTGAATATATATGGCATGCCTTTTAGGATGAAAAGAAGAGACATGTAAGATATTGTTCTGACTATGCAACAATTCATGGTCCACCATATTTGCACATGAAATTAGAATACGAGAGAAAAGTAAGTTATCTTCAAACTCCAAGGCCAGTAATTGTATATATAAATTTTCAGTTTTGCAGTTTGATATAAAAATAAAACAATGATTGCATTTGTTTTAAGCAAGGATATAAAGTATATGACCCAAACAAGTGTGCGCACAAATACATGAGCAACAACAAATTAAGGGGACATTTGGAAGAGCTTAATTAGGGTTATCTTATGATATAAACCTTGTGAAAGTGTTTGAAAGAGCTTATCAAAATAACTTATGACATGTCCATAAGTTGTTTTCAGTTAATTTTCACTAGTTCCCTGAGATAGCACATGGGAATACACAGAAGTGATGCAGAGTAAATCCCTAATCTCTTTGATTGTAGAAAAAGCTAATATATACATCCTAATGTGATAAACGCTTATTCAATAAGCATCTAATCAAAGCCGTTATCCAAAAAGCCCCCAAAATATCACAAGCATAAGTGACCTAGCAAATTATCCTTAGTAAGAAGGGATGCAAATTCCCACGAAAAGCATTGTAATAGAAACTACAAGAGAGGTGATGAGAAAAACATATCACGTATAACAAAGAGAAAGCTTATCTCTTCGCCAATAACTTTGCTTTGAAGCTGAATGGAAAATATCGAGCAACAAAAGTTGACACTCAACATGATCAAGATGTAAGCGAGTAGTATCCGAAAACTTGAAACTTTTGTAGCAAATATAAAAACAGAGACTAAATGGCATGTTGTGAGTGTGACTAACTTCTCATAAACTATAGATTCTGAATGTATTAGCAGCCACATCTGAACAAGAAAATATTTTAAACTGAATAAACCCTTTGCTTTGTTTATATTCTAACAACAAAAACATTCAACATTAGTACTTTTGAGAACGGGAAAATACATGCCTGTGCGGAAGTCAATTATATTTCGTTCTGTGTAGCTCAAACCACCACGTGCCGTGTAACAGAGCCTGATATGGAGAGACATATTTTGTAAAGATCAAACACAGTTAATATCATGAGTGACTTTCTAGACAGCAAGAAATCAGAAACATACCCACTATGAACAAGATGCATGTGTATTTTGGCAAGCGCAAAAGCTGCAGCAGGCAGAATAGATTCAATTTTCTCTTCATCGATCTAAAACACATAAGGAAGACATGAATTTGGGTAAGAAGATTCACCAAAGGGAAGAGAGGAAATTAAAAATGTATTTTCCCATGCATGAGGTTAAAAAAAAAATTGGTATGCATGTGGAAACTCATTTTAAAGTTAATCCCTAATTCCCCATAGGAAAAAGAGTTCAAATTTCCATACTACAAATCCATTCAAGATAACATTGATAAACATTAGTCCTAAATCAAAATTAGATGTAGCAGTTACCAACAAATAGGAACATCAAACAAATTTAGAGACAAATGGACGCTTAGAATTCATGGCAGAAACTTACATCTGCGAATCCATCAAGTGTGGTCTTCAATACTAGCACAGGCCTGCAGTAAAAATCCCATTTCCTTAGTCAATAGTAATCAATAAAAATTAAAAGATACTAAAATTTAGGGTTTGTGGGAAGTTAGAAGATCACTCAAGAAACTAGTAAATATTTTTTTATTACTTACGTGTCAACAGGGTTGAGCAACATGCATTCCTCTCTATCAGAATTTCGGAACACTCTTCGTATCACACATTCCAATGGAAGGTTATTCAAAGGATCAACCTGTTAACCACTTATTTAAAATTTGAATAATTACAAAATTTGAATAACTACTCAAAAGTCAAACCAATACAATGGTTCACACCCACATACACACATTTTAACACAATTAGCTTATATATATATATAATAAAACCTCCCTATAATCAACCATCAATAAGTAAACCACCATATTAGTCCCGACTTTGTAGGTCGCTCTCAAGTCTCAAATAGATCCTTGACTTTATGAATATTTCAAAAAGGTCACCGACTCTATTAAACTGACAAATTGGCACCATCCTTAGTATCAATTAAGTCCCTATATTTTAACAACTTACTGTCAATTTAGTCCTTAAGTTTATCTACTTACTACTATGGTTCTGTTTGGTAAAAAATAGAGGCCGATAAGCTAGCTTATACCTTTTTGAAATATTCATAAAGTCAGAGACCTAATTAAAATTGTCCTACAATCATGAATTCATCATCATAGGAAACTCAAAATTAGAGAATCCTTACCCTAACTTACCACCATATAATATAATCATAATCATAATCCTTAAGCTAATGCATTATTATTGTTAAAAATGGAATGAAAACAAAAACAGAAGAAAACAAAAGAGACTCACTATAGTGGCAAGTCGATTTGTTGAAGTGAGGAGAACAACGCCATTTTCGTCGACAGAGAAACCAGTGGGAGGGTCTGGCAACGGCATATCATCAGAGAAATTATATAAAGATAAATTAGAATCAATAACTGCATTTCGAACATCATCATTTACAGAAAATTCACCCAAAACTTCAAAATCGTTGTCGAGATTCAAAGTTTCAGAATTCTTCTTTTTCTTCTTCTTTTTAGAGGTAGAAGAAGAAGTAGTAGTTTTGTTACGGTTGATAGGGCCAGTTGGGGATTTGGCTGTTGCAGTACATGAAATTGTAGTAGTAGAATAATAAGAATTAGGGTTTTGAAATGAAATTGAGATTGGAAACAAAGGTGATTTGAGAGAGACACGAGACTTGAAAATTGCTACTGCTGCTGCTGAGGAGGAGCAATGTAGCGCCATTTTTCTCTTTATCTGTAAATCTAATCTATGCACTATCTTTATGTCCACAACGGAATTGGATCTGGTGCAGTCACTTTTCCATGCAGTCGTTTTATAGCCGTCCGATTAGATCGGACGGCTTAAAAAAATGAAGTCAATAAATAAGTTTTTAAATCATAACCGTCTGATCTTGATCAGACGACTGTAGATGGCCTGAATGCATGACTGCACCAAAAAGGTGACTGCACGAAATCCGGTCCATGCGACAACTCACTCTCATAATTTATTTTCATTTCTTTTTTCTAATTTAGATGTCACTATTTTTGTTTAAATCCAACGGTTGTAATCTTCCTGCTTTCAAATCTGAAGGTCTTCCTTTAATATAGGAATATTTTTTTAACGTCATCTCATTCTCATACACTTGCAATTATTATTGTTATTATTATTTTATAAATTTAGTGAGTAGTAGTGTTTATAAGTGTTTGCTTTGATTGCGTAAAAAAAAAAAAAAAGTGTTTGGTTTGAATTACGTACACAAACTAGTTTAAAGATTCGTGCATTCGCACGGCTCTATTGATTTTTATTTGACATCTAAGAGCATCCATAATGGAGCACTTCATTTTTAAGTACTTAAATGGTCCCACATAGACACATCATCAATTTATTATTTTTTTAATAATAGTACCTAATAGGTACTCAACCCCTCCAATGGAGCATTTCTTAAAAAGTTCTAAAATGGGTCCATCAATAACTCCACATCATTAAAATTTGAAATTTAATTTAAAATAATATTGCCAAATTAAATTTTTTTGAATATATTAAATAAAGTGGGTCCCATAAAAAGAAGAGAGAGAGAGTTCTTATATTAGAAGTGATACCTATTAGGTACTAAAATGTGTTGTGCTCCAATGGTAGTACCTAATAAGTACCATGAGTACCTAATAGGTACTACACCATTGGAGATGGTCTAAGTTTGTCATTATATTAAGGTAAAAAATTTATTTAGAATTAAATATTTAAAAAATTATTATATATTATTGTTAAAATATAAGTGGAATTCGTAAAAAAAATATATATATATAAGTGAAATTATTGTGTTTTTTTTTTAAAAAAAATATTGTGTTTTTTCTTGTAAATTTATTTCTTCAATTTGTTATGTTTCAGTGATAAATAATGGTCCGTGTATATTTTTAATAAAAAATTATAAATTTTATTTGAAATATTTAGGGTAATTTATTAAGTTTGATACTATTTAACTTTATTATTGTCGGCGGTTAGTAGTAAACTTGATAGTAATATTATTTATGTTTCTTTTCTTTTTTTGATGGAAAATATTGTTTATGTTTATTTTTTTAATAAAGTATTGTTTTTATGCGGTTTCTTCTTATTTTTTTCTATATTCTTTCTATAATTTTTTTTATTGACTAAACTTTCTATAATGTTTTTATTTTTTTTCCTATTTTTATGCGTATAGATTGTTTTGTTTCTATCTATAATTCGTTTTATTCCTATTTTTAAACATATCATCATATTTTTTTATTTATCTTATATTTTTCTATATTTTATTTTTGTATTTATCTTATATTTTTTCTATATTTTATTTTTGTATTTATCTTATGTTGTTTCTATATTTTTTTTAAAAAAAAAATTAGTAATAGATACACTTGTCTAGTGAAGAAATGACAAATTCATTTTAAACTCACATTCAAAAGTGAGAAAGTCAGTATTCGAATCCGGATAATAACATTTGATAACTTGTGGACTAATGGTGTTTAGTTTAATGGTGTTTAGTTTAATTGACAATGGTATTGACAACTTGAACATTTTTATCGATTGAATCTATGTTGTTGATTGCACGCTATAGCAATATAGCATAGCAGTGGTCCTCTACTAGGCCATAGGCATGTGAAATGGCGTTGAGAGTAACAACAATAGTGGCCGCTATTAGCGGTGCTACCTCGATATATTGTGGTTGAGATTTGATGGTTGCTATTACAATTTTTGGGGGAAAATTCTAAAAAAATAAAAAAAATTGAAATTATCAATTTGTTAAGGGTGCATTGGTACTTTCGTATTCATTGAGTGACTTAATATTGTCACTCACGAGTTCGATTATGACCATCATTGATCTCATTGCTCTTTATTTTGCTTAATTTTTTATGGGATGTGTCTACCCGATCATTTGTACTTTCTATATATGGTTATTTTGCTGCAACAGTTAACCCGATTTATTTGCTTAAGCACTCTTCGGCCTTACCACGTATCTTCTGTGATGCCCTATTTCTTTCCCTCTTTCTTTCTTTCTTTCTTCTTACGCGTAGCACTACATGTCATTCTTTGGTTTTGTTGAAAACTAGTTTCGTAAGTTTAAGTGTTTTCCTATTTCGAATTTTTTTCTCTAATTTTTTATTTTTATAACGTCCGCTACTTAATTAAATAGCAAAAGAGCAAAACTGAAAACAAAAAGGACGCACGAGAAACAGAGGCAATTCACTTCACTTTGTTTAGCCGATCTTAATGCTATTAAATAAGGGTCATACTAACCGGTGCTCCCGGGGCACTGGTTAAGGAAACCAAAATTAGAAAGTTTTGAAAAGAAAATAACACTTTTTAAACTTTTGAGAAGTTGACTGCACAAATTCCAATGCCAAATTACTATTTTTGCATCCTTAACTAGTGCCCGGGGCACTGTTTAGCATTTTCCATTAAATAATCATTGTGGTCACTATAATAGGCCAAAATTCAAATCTTGCCGTTACTTGAAAAATGAAAATAAAAGAACTTTCTTCTCATCCCCGCACACACAATTTCTAAAATTTATACATAACTTCGAAAGAAAAAATCATTCTTCTATGAAACCCACGTTTATTGGAGATGTTCTAAACCCTCGTCTGTTTGGTAAAAATAAGCTATAAGCTAGCTGATAGCTGAAAAGCTAGTTTATAGCTGATAGCTGAAAAGCTAGCTTATTGAAATTAAAGTGTTTGGTAAAATTAGCTTTTAAAGTGGTTATTAAATATAAAATTACATAATTGATAGTGGGTAGTTTATTTTTTAGAGTGAGTAGTTATTAAATTAAAGGGTAAAAATGGAATAAAGTGTAAAAAGCTATAAGCTATAAGCTCAAATGCTACTTGAAATAGCATCTGAAAAAAAGCTATAAGCTAGTACAAAAAGCTTGTTACCAAACACCTCTAATTTTTTGAAACAAGCTTATAAGCTCATATAATAAGCTATAAGCTAGCTTATTTGTGTTACCAAACAGAACCTTAGTAAAGGAGACCCATCCATTTAAAAATCAATGTTCAAGCATATGGTAAAAACACAAAACATGAATGAAAAACTATATAAAGTTGTTAAAATCTACACTGTTAATTTTTCAATTAAATATATTTATAAATACAACACATTTGATCAAAACTTATGAATCAGTTTTCACTTTAGAGATGCAAACTCCTAGACTAGTGTATCCTTACCTATTCCTTCTACTCTTTTGTAAAGAGGGCTAAATTGTATACTAACTCTGAATTCTGCAGAGCTATACAAACATATTAATTAATAGGCAGAACAGAGATAATACAAATACAACATCAAATGATAGAATCACATAAACATTAAAATAAAAATAAAAAAGGGCGGTCGAAAAGGCAAAAACAAAGCTAAACATAACATAACAAAATAAATTTAAAAAAGTTTCTGGCAAAGGTGAATAAAAACATGCATTAAGAAAAACACTAAGACAGCATAAATCAATAAAAAGCACATTTAGCACAAATGATGGTTGATCGTCAAAATGCGGAAGCAACTTAAACCCTCCCTTCGTAAGCTTGAAAGGCATACGGCTTCTCTTGATAAGTGTCACACAACTTTTGCATATTAGTAGTCATGTTTGCTGAAAATAAGATATTTTGCCGGTTTTTTGGTAAGTATTGAAAAATAGATTTCAAATCCTCATTAAAATTATCCAGGAGTTGGTCTGCTTGATCCAAGACAAGAAACTGCAGTAACAAGTGTCAGCTACTAAGTTTCTATCTCATGTATGTTTTAAAACAAAGCAAATACATAAAAAAAAAAAAAAAAAAGTAATTGATAGTATTAATAATCACTTTACCTTAGTCGCAGCAAACATATCAGCGATTTCAGGATTATTCTGAAGCAAAACATTGATCCTCCCGGGAGTGGCGATAACAAGGTGAGGCCTGGTGAGCAAATGTTTTGCTTGACTACGAATGTCAAAACCACCCACAACCGCAGCAACGCGGAGGCGGAACGGGTGGCCAAGGGCAAAAAACTGATCCACCAGTTCACAAGCAAAATCGCGCGTGGGCGTCAAAACGAGAGCAAATGCAGCAAAAGTAGGATTCTCGGCGAGGCGGTGGAGAATAGAAAGCGCAAAAGCTGTCGATTTGCCGCTACCAGTCTCATCGATTCCAATTACATGACGCCCTTCTAGAACCTTCGGGATGCAGTGTTGTTGCACGGGCCGCGGAGTTCGAATCCCCAAATTATGGCAATTGTCCACTATCAGCTCCGAGAGTCCGAGATCTGAAAACGATGACATGTGTTCAGTGTTTTCGGCGTCGTTGGTGCCTTGCTTCATTGTATTACTGTGGTGGGCAGGATGGCGGTACGAGGCAGGACAAGGAAGAATATAATTTAGGGTTTCTCTGTAACACAGATGATACGATGAATCTATTTATCTACATATCTCTAGATTTCCCCGGAGCTCGCTTAGATTGCATTCAATTGTATCTTTTTTTGATTCATTATTAAAAAAAAAACTCTTTATTTTAAAAAACAACTTATCAAAAAAATATTTATGTAACTCAAATCGAATATATACCATCAAAGATCTTAATTTTTTTTTTAATAAATCACACGGTTCCATGCAGCAATAGATCTTAGCAATTCATTTCAAATCGGTCAATTCATATTACATCTTAATAAAATCAATGTAAATTAATCTTAACCATTAATATTAAATTGGACAGTCCCGATTAAAAACAACGAAAAAGTTGTGTGAATATCTAATGCAAGTAAGCCTTTTCTGAGGTCGCCCTGCGATATTTTGAAAGTGTTTTATTCACGACCATTAATTTTGTTCATAAGGTAGTCTTTATTTAATGACTTAATAGTATGGACCAAAAGTTGTGATGAAGAGAAAACCAAAACTTGTTAAAAAAAATTATATGGACTAGAAACAAATATTGAGATATTTACGAGACTAAATATTTATTTAACCCATTGTATAATAATGTCACATGTCAAAGTTTAATTGGGAACGATAAGGTACTGTACTTAAGTTTTGTCCTTTATTTTATTGGGAAACAATCATTTTGATCCCTTAATATGCAACTCGTTGTCATTCTGGTCCCTCACTAAGAAAAAACTATTAAATAGTCCTTGAATATGCATTCCGTCGGTCAATTTAATGCCTGACGTTAAATTTGGCCGTTAACTTAACAAAAAAGCTTATCTGACGTTTTATTTGGACACACATCAGCTTCCTGAATTGACATTAATTTGACAAGTGACTGATAATATGACAAAGGACTAAAATGACATTAGAGACCAAATTAAACCAGCTAACGGAATGCAGATTCAAGGATTATGTAGTAGTTTTTCCTTAGTGAAAGACCAAAATGACAATGAGTTGCACATTAAGGAACCAAAATGACTATTTTCCCTTTATTTTATACATTGTCATCTTCATCTCACATCACAATGCTGTGTTTTTCGTATTTGATTTTCCATCTTACAATTTTGAATGTTCTTTTGATATTAGGATCTGTTTTATATTCAGGAGTGAGCATGCAAATGTAATACTCACTCCGTTCTTTTTTATTTGTCATTTTAAAAAAATATATATATATAAAAATGAAAGTGTGTTATTGCACCATATCTTCCTATTATATTCTAATTTTAATCCATCAATAATTTTTTTTTTTTGCACAAACTTTCTATCTCCAATAAATTTAATACATTATGTACAAAAAAAATAAATTAATATGCTATGTACCATTTTTTTTTAGCTTTCCAAATATATAACATTAATTAATTTTATTGAAAGGAGGTTATAATAGACAAAATATAACCTTAAATTATCAAAACGACAAATAATTTGAAACAATTTTTTTTCTTTTTAAAACGACAAATAAAAAGGAACGGAAGGAGTATTCAATAATCTATACTATATATAAAGAGGATACAAATATTTTTTGTGTCGACTTTTCGTAATACCAACAATACCCTTATTTTTTAGCAATAAAATTTTTTTATTAACAAACTCAACGTAACATAAAACACATATTTTTTTTAGCAAAAAAAATCTTTTATTAAGAAACTTTGGGCCAACATTGTGAAGCCCTCCTCCTTTTCTAGGCCCACAATTTTTCAACCCTCAGTTACTACTACAGAAGAAAAAATAAGAAAGAATTAGTGAGACTTCTGTCTCTTCTTATTACAATCATCATCATCATAATCATAATCATCATAAATACCCTAATAAATAGTGAAGTACTCTAAAACCCTAAAAGACGATAATGGAGTTGCTCGAATCATATCTTGATCATCACGTTCGGATTCCAGAGCCAACACATCGCATATACAAGCATGAATGCTGCTTATCTTTTGATAATCCGGTACATTCTTCTTCTTCTTCTTCTTCTTTGATTTTGTTTTTTATATTTCATTTTTCTATGCATTTTGTGATTGTGTTTAGAACGTGGATTGTACATAGACATGTACAGTTTTCTTGCATTTGGATATGCGTATGTTGCTTCCAATATTAGAAAGAACGGGCATTCAGTTTATTTCCATATAAAGAAGACTAAAAAGGTTCAAGATGATAAGAAACCCATAGGTACTGCTTCCTTACTAGTTTTATATTTTATTTATATGGTTTTTTTGTCCATTGTAAGTAGGTATTATTGATGATTTTATCCAATGTAGGTATTGATAACAATGAATACGAGGGAATTTATACTATAGTTGCATTTCATCCTATTGATGATGTTGACAACTTCAGTTTGAGCATATTACCTGACTCTGTTTCTTATCCATTTCCTAATAAATATGATGTATGGTGTACAAATTAATGATATTATTATAATGAATACGAACAAATATGAAAATAAAATGTTTATTCTATTATTTAGAATTGAATTAAGTGTTGATCTTTGTCTCCGTGAGCATATCTTATACCCCCTCCGTCTTATTTTATAAGATCTCATTTGACTAAACGCACTATTCATTATCTTGTTTTGACCGTATTTTTTTAATAATATATAGATGTAAATATTATCATATAAGATTTTGTTTAATTTATTTTGATGAGTATTTTCAAAATATCAAGTTTTTATAATTTTTACTAATAGACAATTAAAAATATTAGTGATCAAAATTATACATTGGCATACGTGCAATGGTCAACTAAGTCTTATATTTTGGGACAGATGGAGTATGTATCTTGTTTTGATCGTTTATGATAAATAATTGTTGATGAGTTAGTAGTTGGTGTGATTTTCTTATAATTATAAATCTGCTAAATTAATTCATATTTTTAATTTATAATTAGATTCTTTTTAATGCACCAAAAAAAAATTGGTCAGATTTTATATAGTTGTTTGTAGCGTAGAGGTTGTACTTGTTGCACACTATACACAACTAAAGTACTTGTTTAAGCTGTAAATTTTTGCCAAAATGATGACATTGTCATTATCTTTTGGAACACTTTTTATGATTATATTCACGATTTTTACAACTAGATAATTTTTTGCTCCAACTATCATCATTTCAATCTTACCAATATATTCTTATTTGTTGGGAGAAAATTACCATATACAAATAACCACTTAAAAAACGATACGCAAATGCCACCGTATAGTTGATTATACTGTACAAGTAGCAATATTAAAAAGTGCACTTTTATGGAGGCTAATCGTGCTACAAATTAATAATGATTAATTGATACATATAGTTTATCCGAAAAGTAGTGGGGGAAAATATCTAATCCTGTATTCACCATTGAGCCAATATTTTTTTGCCAAAAGTAATTAAGAATCGATATCCACTGATCTCACACTTAATTCTTATTAGAAATTTAAGTGTATTGTAGTTAGTGATTAGTCTTATATTTTTTTTTTGATAATAATTTTTTCATTAAGAGGATAATTACACATGAATAAAAGATATGTATTGTTAACCTATTTTAAATGGCAAAATCAATTCTTTTAAAAACAATATTCATGAACTTAAGAGACACAACATTGTTATGCACGACCTTTTTAACTTTTTGTAAGATTCACGCTATCTGGTGCTAAGAAGCCAAAAATGTCAAATGCAAATGATATAAAAACATGTTGAATGTCGGAATATGTTTTTTCATATTTGGTCACTTTCCTTGAAGCAACTTTAAGGGGAATTTGTCCCACAATAAAAAATTTAGTCCTCAATCCCACAAGTGCGAAACTCCGATAAGGCCCACACAACATGTTTTCCCCTATATACACCATAACATCCTCTGGTATGAGAGTCCATCTTCCGTTATGTGGATCATTCAAAAAGTTCACAGGCACATCTATTTTTATAGATATTCTCGATCGTCTAAAAATATAAAAAATGACTTTCCGAACAAAGTCGTGCCAGTATTTGAAGTCTAGAAGCTTTTTACAATGTATTATGTCCTCTTCAAAGTTATCTAGACACTTCTTATGACAAACAAGAGACCAACATCATCAACAAGAAATAAAGAAAAATGAACCGTCTTATCTATCCCCGATAAAAGTGTCTTTCCCGGAGTTTTATACATTTTTCCGGAGAATTTACCCCTTTCAAATGACCAGTATTCTTATAGTGTCTAAAGACTCCTTATATGACTTACATTGATCGTTAGTAGATTATCTCTCCGATCTCACCAAGATTAAGGAAGATAACATTATAAAACAAATTCAGTCATTCCCTACATTTATTTATATAAAATAAATGTCGCATCATATTCGGATATTTTCTCAAAATTCCAACATCTCTTAAATGCATGAGATATTTACAACTTGTTCATCTCTTTACTTTAACTGCAGCATTACCATCATCACATTTCCAAATAAAAAACAAAAAATATTCCATCATGCAAATTTTATACTCCTATATATTGGTACCATCAGTAATTCTCTACTTGAAAGGAAAAACAACTGTGCAGAATCACTTTTTTGGCTCTTTTTTGACCGAAACTGAACAAAATCACTTTAAAAGCGAGATATCATGAGTATTACTTACGTGACCATATCTTGCTCATGATGGAATATACTAATTCATCAGTTAGCTAAGTAGTTAGAAGTCAGTTTGTTTTGTTTGATCCTAGGTAGTTAGTTGGTTAGTCTAACTATCAAAAGTTGTTAGGAATTAGTTAGGCCAAAGGTAGTTACTTGTAGCTTAAGTAACAAGCATAAATACACCTTAGTGTATCAATTGTAATCAACTCTTTGGCCCCTATTGTGGATGAATAAAACTTTTCCTATTCTCTCATATTCAGTTGAAAAACAATAGAATCTTGTTCATCTTGTTCACTGCAGTTTTCTGAAAAACTGCAAGCTTGCCCAAGGTCAAGCCTACGTGCTTGCCTGCGCGCGCCTGTCTGCTGCTGCTGAGCCTGCAGCTGTGCTTGCAACCAAGCCAATTGCTTCCTGCTGCGCCAACAATTGGCATCAAGAGCCTGGTTCAATCACAGAACAAGAGTGAATTGTGTGAAGGAATCAAGTGAAGAAACACAAAGTGAAGCTGTGTAGATTGATTTCTTGAAAATTCAAGATGAACACCCAAGGTTTTGGTACCAACATTCTGATTCTTGATGGAAAGAATTGGGATAGATGGAGTGCAGTGATGAAGTCCTTATTTGGAGCACAAGAGTGTCTTGAGGTAGTGGTGAATGGATACGATGAGTTGGGAGCAAATCCAACCAATGATCAGAGAAATACCTACAAAGAAAACAAGAAAAAAGACTGCAAGGCTTTGTTCTATATCCAGCAGAATTGTGATGCACAGCATTTTGAAAAGATTTCAAAATCAACTAAGTCCAAAGAAGCTTGGGATATACTCGAGGGTTACCATGATGGTGGAACCAAGGTCAAGAAGGTGAAATTACAGGCCTTTAGGAGGCAATATGAGTCTATGGTGATGGAAGAGGATCAAAAAGTAAGTGATTTCTTCTCAAAACTTCTTGCACTTGTTCATCAAATGCAAAATTGTGGAGAGAATGTCACTGATGAAATGATAGTAGAGAAAGTGCTTAGATCCTTAACTCCAAACTTTGATAATGTGGTAATAGCTATAGAGTATGTGAAAGATACAGCTACAATGAAAATTGAAGAATTACAAAGTGCTTTGGAAGCACATGAGATTAAAGTTCTCAGTAGGGGTTCAGAAAAGAAAGAACAACAAGCCTTGCAAGCTCAAACCAACAAGAAAGATGATGGTAACAAGAATTTCAAAAAGAAAGGAAAGGGTAAAGCAAAGTGGCTCAAGAGTCAAAATTCAAAGTCAGATGACAAAGCTGAAACTTCAAAGGGAGGAGGCAATGTCAAAAGTCAAAACAAGAAGAGGAATTTTGATAAAAGCAAGGTAAAATGCTATAATTGTGAAAAATTAGGTCATTTTGCTGATGAATGCTGGTATAATAAAGATCAACAAGAAGCTAATGTAGCTGAAGACAATGATGCTAAGGCAGTGTTGGTAATGGCTACTACTGGTGATGAAACTCACAGAAATGAGGAATGGTTTCTTGATTCAGGCTGCTCAAACCACATGACACCTCATAGAGAATGGTTGACTAGTTTTGATGCAAGCAAGAAGACTAGCATTAAACTAGCTGACAGTAGTGAACTGGCAGCAGAAGGCACAGGGAAAATTGTGTTCAAAGGCAAAACAGGCAACACAGTCATCATAGAAGATGTGTTCTATGTCCCTAAGATGAATTGTAATCTCATTAGCATAGGACAATTGGTGCAGAAAGGTTTCTCAGTGACTATGGAGGACAATTCATTGAAGCTGTTTGATTCAAAAAGGAACTTAGTGTTGAAGTCTCCTCTGGCAAAGAATAGAACATACAGATGCAAGATTCCAAGTGATAGTGTGATGTGTTTGTCTTCAAATATAAGTGAACCAGTTGAAGAAATATGGCACAAAAGGTATGGACACTTGAACTATAGAAGCTTAAGAGATTTAAATTCTAAAGAACTTGTATATGGCATGCCTAAGATCAGTGTGAAGCATGCTATATGTGATATCTGCATAAAGAGCAAGCAAAGCAGATTACCTTTTGTGAAGGAGATGGCTAAGAGAGCAAATGCAGCCTTAGAAGTGATTCATTCAGACATTTGTGGTCCCTTTGAAGTGCAGTCATTGGGAGGAAGCAAATACTTCATTACATTTGTAGATGAATTCACTAGAATGATGTGGATATTCACCATAAAGCTGAAGAGTGAAGCTTTATCAGTGTTCAAAAGTCTTAAAGTTTTAATTGAGAAGGAGAGTGAGAAATCAATTAAAATTTTAAGAACTGATGGTGGAGGTGAATACACTTCAAAAGATTTTGAAGATTACTGCAAAAGTCAGGGTATAACTCATGAGGTTACAGCTCCTTACACACCACAACACAATGGACTAGCAGAAAGAAGGAATAGAACATTGCTGAATATGGCTAGGAGCATGATTAAGCAGAAGTGCCTGCCACACAAGTTCTGGGGTGAAGCAGTCACTACTGCTGCTTACATCTTGAACAAGTGTCCTACCAAGAAGCTGAAATCAGTACCTGAAGAGGCTTGGTATGGAAGAAAACCAAGTGTGAAGCACCTCAGAGTGTTTGGTTCACTATGTTACAAGCATGTGCCAGATGCTAGAAGAACCAAACTTGAAGACAAAAGTGAAATAATGATACTTATAGGGTATCATCCAACTGGTGCTTACAAGCTATACAACCCTGTCACTCAGAAAGTTCATTTCAGTAGAGATGTAATTGTGAATGAAAATGAGAAGTGGAAATGGGAGGAAGAGCCAGTGTATAGCAGTGAATCACAGTCAACATTCATTTATCCAAATTCAAGTGATGAATCAGATGGAGGTGAAAACTATGATGAAGGTGAAACAGTCAATGATGTTGATCAAATTCAAGGTGCAGAGACCAACAGTGATATGAATCTCTCAAGTGATGATGATGACAGGATTCATATGGTTGGAAGAACTCAGAGAACAAAACGTGTACCTGCTAGATTGAAAGACTGTGAAGTAATTCAAGACAATGCAGTGAATAATGAGGGTGACCTCATTCATTTTGCATTATTAGCTGATTCTGAACCAGTAAATTTCAAAGATGCTTTGAAAAGCAATGTGTGGAAGAAGGCTATGGAAGAGGAGCTTAAGTCAATTGAGAAAAATCAGACTTGGAAGCTAGTTGCCTTGCCAGACAAGAAAAAGAGAATTGATGTGAAATGGGTGTTCAAAGTGAAACTGAACCCTGATGGCACAATTTCAAAGCATAAAGCAAGGTTAGTGGCTAGAGGTTTCTTACAGAAACATGGTATTGACTACAATGAAGTGTTTGCACCAGTTGCTAGGATTGAAACTGTGAGGTTGGTAGTAGCACTGGCTTGTAAAAATAGATGGAGAATGTACCATTTGGATGTCAAGTCAGCATTCTTAAATGGTCCATTGGATGAAGAAGTATATGTAGCTCAGCCACCAGGTTTTGAAATCAAAGGAAAAGAGGAAATGGTGTACAAACTGTACAAAGCTCTATATGGTTTAAAGCAGGCACCTAGAGCTTGGAATAAGAGGATTGATCAATTTCTTATTCAGATTGGATTTAAGAAGTGTACAGTGGAATTTGGTGTTTATGTTCAGAATCTCAACAATGAAGATTTGGTCATAATTTGCTTGTATGTAGATGATCTTCTCATAACTGGTAGTCAAAAACCAGAAATTGAGAAATTGAAAGGCAAGTTAAAGGCTGAATTTGAAATGACTGATCTTGGAAAGCTATCATTCTTCCTTGGAATGGAGTTTATTGAAGTGCAAGGTGGAATAGTGATGCATCAACAGAAGTACATCAGTGAACTGCTTGATAAGTTTGAAATGACTGAGTGCAAGCCAATTTCAAACCCTTCAGACACAAACTCTAAACTAGATGAATGCAAGGATGAAGAGGGAGTAGATCCTACACTATTCAGACAAATGATTGGATCATTGAGGTACTTGTGTAATAGCAGGCCAGATATCTGCTATGCTGTAAGTGTAATCAGCAAATACATGAATAAGCCTAAGAAATCTCACATGAATGCAGCAAGGAGAATTTTTAGGTATGTAAAAGGTACAATGAGGTATGGATTGCTATTTCCTACTGGTTTGAAGAATGATTGTGAAAGCTTGAGTAGCTATTCTGATTCAGATTGGGGAGGAGATGCAACAGATAGAAGAAGCACATCTGGATATGTGATGCTATACAATGGTGCTGCAATTGCGTGGTGTACCAAGAAGCAGCCAGTGACTGCTCTATCAACATGTGAAGCTGAATATATTGCTGGCACTTTTGCTACTTGCCAAATGGTTTGGCTTGACTCTGTGCTAAGGGAACTAAAGTGTGAACTGCAGAAGCCTTTGAAGCTTATGATTGACAACAAGTCTGCAATCAATTTGGCAAAGAATCCAGTTTCACATGGAAGAAGCAAACACATTGAGACAAGGTTCCACTTCATAAGAGAGCAAGTTATGAATGGAAACATTGTATTAGTGTACTGTCCTACAGAGATTCAGCTTGCAGATGGTTTCACAAAATCTGTGAAACTTGACAGATTTGAGTTTCTAAGAGAGAAGTTAGGACTTGTTAGTGCTTAGCCAACTTTGAATTAAGAGGGAGTGATGGAATATACTAATTCATCAGTTAGCTAAGTAGTTAGAAGTCAGTTTGTTTTGTTTGATCCTAGGTAGTTAGTTGGTTAGTCTAACTATCAAAAGTTGTTAGGAATTAGTTAGGCCAAAGGTAGTTACTTGTAGCTTAAGTAACAAGCATAAATACACCTTAGTGTATCAATTGTAATCAACTCTTTGGCCCCTATTGTGGATGAATAAAACTTTTCCTATTCTCTCATATTCAGTTGAAAAACAATAGAATCTTGTTCATCTTGTTCACTGCAGTTTTCTGAAAAACTGCAAGCTTGCCCAAGGTCAAGCCTACGTGCTTGCCTGCGCGCGCCTGTCTGCTGCTGCTGAGCCTGCAGCTGTGCTTGCAACCAAGCCAATTGCTTCCTGCTGCGCCAACAGCTCACACGTTTGTAATAGACCACTTGAGCTTATACCATAGCTGTCAAAATAGGCTGGCCGGCGAAGCCCGATTTTTTCTCGAGCTTCGGGTTTGAAAATTCTAGCCCGAATTGTTTTTGGACTTTTAGTCCGATCCGATAAAGTCCGTTTAAAATATGGGCTAGCCTAAAAGGGCCACGGGCGGCCCGCAAGCCCGAAATAAATTATAATCATTTTTTTTTCCAAATTAAATACTATGTAACTTGTTTTAGATGATTTCAAATTAGTTTGTATTATAAGAGTTTCTTTTGCCGTTTTACGAGTGTCTCAAATATCATCCGCTACTTAAGTAGCTGACGATGTTTTTTTTCCTCAAATTTCTCATTTTTACTACTTAAGTAGCGGATGAGTAAAAATAGGGCGCGCGAGAAACTCGTAGGTAGCGGATGAGTAAAAATAAAGAGCGCGAAAAACTCGTAAGTAGCGGATGAGTAAAAATAGACTTTACTGGGTGGAACAATTTTTTGGCTAGGCTTTACTTACCCCACGGCTGAATTCTGAACTATTAGGGCCCCTTTCCCCTATGAACCAGAAGGTTATAAACAAAAAAAATATCTTTTATACACTCCCTTTGCCGTTTAAAAAAAAAAACTTTTATGCACTCCCATTTGTATAGGTTGTAATAATATATTTAAAATTGTATATTTATACATATATTCTTCGCGAACCATCTTATAATTGAGTACTTTAGTGTTGGAAGGAATTCAACATGTCTGCAAGATGAAAATAATTGAAAACCATGTGATCTATAATATATAGTGCTTTTGAATTTGTTGCCATTTATATATATTAGTGCTTTATACCAAAAATATGCATAGTGCTTACATTACATATATCCTACTGGGATATACTTACTTAGGCACAAACCTAAATAATTTTATTTAGGCACACATACAAAAATTTGAAAAAATTAATTAAAAAGATGATGAAGTGATGTTACATGATGTGACTAAATTATTTTACATTTAAATTTTTTCACTTATGTATGTGTGCCCAAATGATTTTTATTTGAGGTTGTGCCTATATAAGAATTTCTCTATCCTACTGCTTTATAAAGTGGAAACTCATGAACTCAACCATGGCCCTATGTATATGTCCCTTCAACATTATTGTTACTTTACATTTGGATTTCGTGCAGTTTAAAAATTTGTGATCAATCAATCTTAATTCAAATCTTTAATACTTAATCAAACAATTTCAATACATTAACGTGCGAATGTACTAGGCCAACTTTCGTATAAAAAAGTAGTTAAGCAAACTTAGACTTCGATAGAGCGGTGTAATAAAAAGTTAAATTTTATTGACCTGAGAGAGAGGATCTAAATCCTTAATTAATGAGGTTTTGGTATCAGGGGCATCTCCGAGTTTTAGGAGGCTCTGTGCAAAATATAAAAGTAGCCCTTTAATAAAAAAAATAAAAAAAATTATCGATTTAAAATGCATATAATATAAAAAAAAACATTATTGTAAACATATAAATTATCAATATTAAATCTTACATTAAATTAAATGGAACAAGAAATACAAAATAATTATCTTTGAATATAACGTCAAAAAGGAATATCATAATCTAAGATTAAATTTTATGCAAAGATTAAAATGGACTAGAACTATATTTACGAGTATAGATAACTAATATATTGATACTCATGATATTTATGAACATTAACAATATATATATAACTATTATTTTAGGCCTAAAAATTAATCTATTAATATACATCTGATATTTTATAGGTATAAATAATATATAAGTAATATTATAGGACCTCAAAATTTTGAGTTGAGGCCCTCAAAATTTTGAGACCTATGCCGTCGCACATCTCGCACATGCATGCGAGCCTCCTCTGTTTGGTATATATGCTTAAATGCAAATATGTTTAGGTTGTTCATATTAATTATATATGGTGTAGAATGATCAATAAATCAATTATGAATATTCTAGCAAAAAACCACATATATATGATCATGTAAGATTGGACATATATAAGCTTGACTTATCCAATGTTACCACCCACCACTACTACTACCCTAAATTTTAAGGTCAAATCTTCCTAACTTTCCACATTCAGCGGTTCCTCTTTCCTTTCATACAAATCCTCAATCATGAATACTTTGAATTTCAACTGTCGCAATCAAATGAAAATCTGGCCATTTGTTCAAGATTCTCCCAATAAACAGCTCCATATATTTACCTTTTTTTTTCCCCTTCTCCGTACAATATATATACCGTCGCACATTGTTGCATTTTGTGTGTAGATGTGGTGTCTCATTCTCTTGTAGTCTCGGAAGATTTGACTCTTTGTTTCTCCAGGGACTCTCCTAGACTCCCCAACACACATGACCCCAAATTATGACACCGATGTAATATTTGGATCGGAAATGTTTTATGTACACCCTATAGACACTACTAATTTTTTTTTGTCAAGTAGCTTAGTGGTTAGAAAATCCACCTTAAAGATTAGTAAATGGAGTGTCCGAAATTCGAACCCCGACTTCTACAAATATAGTGTGATGTCTCTGTTAACCGAGTTAAGTTCACCCTACTTAACTTATTTTATTCTTAGTTTTGTATAGATGAATCAATTAAGGCTATTTAAATGAGTGTTAAATGGTGTGCATGTCTTGCTAGGAAAACGCAACGTAGGCATACATATACTTTGGATCTAATATTTTCAACACATTAAATTTAACATTATCTTCTCCAATTTTATCAATTAGGAGTGTTCAAATCAAGCAAAATTAATATTCCGAGAAAATCAAATAAATAAGGTTCCAATTAATTCACTTTACTTTTTTTTGACAAAATTAATTCACTTTACTTAAAAAGCAGAGAAAGGGAAGACAATGTGGTGTTTTATTCTCACAATTTAGCTTTGTTTAACAAAAATTAGCTTTAGTTAACGAGAAGATACAGATGATAGATCAAAGCTACATAGGAAGGAGAAGCAAGAGGAATAGATTCTTAAATAATATGATAATATAATAATATAAGAGTTAGGATCGATCAAATAAAATCAAGATGTCAAACTTAATAATACGACACCTCCAATAATATAAAGATAAAGATTAGGCTTTGCATGTGAAATAAACTATTAACTAATTATTGCAATCCAGTTTTCACAATTATGTCATTAATATGAAGTATTTACCAATTTAGTGGATGATTAACCTCTATTGAAAAATCTAGTTGGACTATTATTTTTTACATTTTTTGATTTTTAATTCTCTGAGTTTCAAGGAAAGGGACCATATTAATCCAAAGTTCGGCCGCAAGATAAGTAAAGTTTGACCAAAACTTGTTCCTACCAGAATTTGAACTCAAATTCTCACGACTTTCGAGCGATTCGTCCTAAAAAAAAGTTCATTAACCAATTGAATTCAATATCTTAATTTAGTTGAACTATTTTTATTAAGTTCTTCGTACATTTTTCCAATCTAAAATATTTTGGGATCTTAATAAATTTGAGTCCAAGTACACTCCATTTCACATATTTATGTGTGCATTATCTACAAAATAAAATTCTGATACACTTGTATTGATTACATTCTTTTTTTGACACAATATTGATGACATGCTTGAAAACTATAATATATGGACCACACTTCTTAGATTCGTGTATAGCATTCAAGTGGTAGCAAAAATAATATGAAATAATATTTTCGTTTATTTTTTATTTTAAATAATCAGATAAAAAAAATTAACATCTAAGCTAAAAATACAAGAGACCAAACCAGAGTTCTTCTCAAGTACATAACAGATATAACAATTAACAATCTTTCATAACATATAAAATACAACAACATAACAATTTTAAATTTCATGAATAGATAAAACGTGCTCAACTTGATATAATTTTCATACTAAAAAAATAATTAAGTTTGTAGTAAGTAGTTAATACATGCAATATGTAACATAATAAAAACGATAATGCTATTATAGCGAAAATAATTGTCACGAAGGCATCACCATAACTTGATTTTGTTCCATTAATCCCAAAACAAGGTTTCAGTGAAATTTTCGTGAAACTATTTTCGCTGCATATAGCAACGCTCTAAAAAAACAAAAAATAACTTATTTTATGTATTATTTGTTACACTTGTCAATGAAAAAGTTATACTTTTTAACCTTTTGCTATTTTTTTTGCATTTTAATCACTTTGAACTTTGTGATCTCATTTACTTTATTCCTATGCTATATGCATAAACTTCACTTTTTTCAAAACCAAATCTTCTATAAATACCCTCAATTCTCCTCATAAGTGATATATACCATTATAACAACATCTCTTAACTTATTTGGTGCATAAAATTGTACCAAAACCATCTTTTTCATTTTCATTCTAGACTCTTTTGCTATTTTTTTTTTGCATTTTAATCACTTTCAATATATTTCCTCTGCTTTCATTCTGTTCTATTTCACCATCAAATTAAGATGACTGGAAACACAACTATCCTTAGCCATCATCAAGCTTTCGACGTCGAAGGCGATGTGGTTTCACACACAGATAGTGCCTCTAAATGCTTTGATGATGATGGTCGTCTCAAAAGAACTGGTACACAATTTCATTCAAGCTAGTTTTTACACAATTATACATTACATATGTATAAAAAGCATATATATAATAATT
This sequence comes from Trifolium pratense, assembly GCF_020283565.1. Classification (NCBI taxonomy): domain Eukaryota; kingdom Viridiplantae; phylum Streptophyta; class Magnoliopsida; order Fabales; family Fabaceae; genus Trifolium; species Trifolium pratense. The sequence continues at coordinate 7,523,271 of NC_060061.1, forward strand.
AAGGTGATAAATAAGACAATTAACATTCACCGTCCCCCAAGGTGTAACCCAGCTGTAAAGGGTTGAGACGTTAAAGGAGTTAAGAAAGAGAGATCCAGAATTCGATCCCTGACTACTAATATTTCTCCTTGTGAAATGGTTTAATGACCGAAATATTTTAGTTACTTATTTTAGCACCCGAGTTTCTAAATCGTTTTATACATCGGTGCTAAATAAGTTTGTGACCAATTTAGAAACTAGTTTGAAAAATGTCACTAAACCAATAAATGTTAGTGTCAGCAATCGGTTTGACATTTTCGGTCGCTAAATTGGTCACTATATTGAACTTGGTGATATAAAAATTAGAGATGATATTTTATTTTTCATCTCTAATTTTTGGTTGATTTAATTTATTCTAGTAAGGAAATAATCAATATTGTATATGTGACATGATTAATTGAAATGATATGCAGGAAGTGTTTGGACTGCAAGTTCACACATAATAACAGCTGTGATAGGATCAGGAGTGTTATCTTTAGCTTGGGCAATAGCTCAGCTAGGTTGGATTGCTGGTCCTGCTGTTATGATTTTATTCTCTTTGGTTACTATCTATACTTCTTCCTTTCTTGCTGATTGTTATCGCTCCGGCGACATCAACTCCGGGAAGAGAAACTATACTTACATGGACGCAGTTCGCTCCATTCTCGGTAACACTCTTCTCCTAAATTAGCGTGTTTCAAATATGATTACTTTCGATAAAAAGTAACACGGTAAAAAAAAAGTGTATGCTATTTCATTATTCATATTAAGGTCTCATGAGAGATTGATTACTAATCAAAGGGGAATCAAAGCATGCTCATAGTGTATAGTTTTGTTCAGATTCAAATGTCTAAAATTTAATACTACTTATATTAGATATGCTGTTATATTCTAGTTAAAAGAAAGGAATATTTTTCTAGTCAAAAAAATAAAGGAAGGAATTTCTCTTTTAAAAAAGGGTTTAGTTTGTATCTATCATCAATGCAATTTGCAATTTTTTTATTAATTACTATCATGTTATGGTCTAATCATACACCTGCTAAAATATTTTAGTATGAATAACTTTAAATTGTTTGACCTTAAGCTGTTTTTGATGGCTATGATACTACTCTAAATTAAGGGATGTATGTACAACATGTAAATTACCTGAAATTAAGAAATAAAATAAGTGAGGAGACACACTTTGAAAAAAGTTTATATGATTCTAAAAAAAAAAAGTTTATACCGTATGATTCATATAATGAAGAATATTTTTTTTCCACAATCATAAAAGTTTATGCTATAAATATGCCATGTAAAAAGTTTATACTGTATGATTCATATAATGATGAATCTTTGAATAACCATGTAAAAATATGCCCCTGAATACATGTGATAACATGGACTTATTTTGCAGGTGGAGCCAATGTTACCCTTTGTGGTATATTTCAGTACCTGAACCTATTTGGAATTGTAATAGGATACACAATTGCAGCTTCTATTAGCATGACGTGAGTTCACATTTATTTATAGACATGTTGTTTATGTTTAGGTCTTCATAATTTTTACCATTTAATTTGATCTTTGAGTTATTTCATTTTCTGCATGATGTTCTATATTTCTACTTTTTTAGAATTGACAGACATGTGATAGTGAAAGAAAGATTTGTATTAAAAGTTACACATAAATGTAGAGAGTATATAAAAGTGGTCACAACTTTTATCCTTTGAGTAGCTTTTGTAGCCTTTACTAACACTAAAATTCTTTATAGAATCAAAGTATATTGTAGATGTGTTTTTAAGTAAATGTTAAACTCTAGACCTTTTTCTCAAATTTCTTCAACTGAACTAATCTAAAAAAGTTGGAAAACTCTTATTTCTAAACACAAATTATAAGAATTCTTGTTTTTAAAAAAGTACAAATTCTAACAAATATTGTTACATTTTTTGTAAACAGGGCAATCAAAAGATCAAACTGTTTCCATAAATCCGGCCACAAAAACCCATGTCACATGTCAAGCAACCAATACATGATCATGTTTGGCGTAATCGAAATTTTCCTTTCACAAATTCCAGATTTTGATCAAATATGGTGGCTCTCATCAGTTGCAGCAGTAATGTCCTTCACATATTCCATAATTGGTCTAGCTCTTGGAATTGCCAAAGTTGCAGGTTATATTTTCAGACACTCTAAATACAATTTTGTAACAGCATTTTTCTTTTAGTAACATAGACTGATATTATATGGTTGATTCATGAAACAGAAAATGGTATTATCAAGGGTAGTCTCACAGGAATCAGCATTGGAGCTGTGTCAGAAACTCAAAAGATATGGAAGACTTTTCAAGCTCTTGGTGACATAGCTTTTGCCTATTCATATGCTGTGGTTCTCATTGAAATTCAGGTATACCTTTGATATTCATATGTGGACCAATGTTTTTAAAAACCAAATCAAACCAAATGGTTCAATCGGTTGAACCTTGAAGTAGCCTTTACTATAGCTCGGTTGAACCATGAGTCAGAGGTCTCGCTGGTTTGATGTCTGGTTGGTTTTTTAAAACATCGGTGAGGATTGCGAACTTTTGAGTGTAGCTCTTCAAAAACTAATAATTGAGTTCTTTTCAAATTCTTAATGCAGGACACATTGAAATCACCACCATCTGAGGCAAAGTCAATGAAGAAAGCAACAAAGATAAGTATTGCAGTGACCACAACATTTTACATGCTATGTGGCTGCATGGGCTATGCTGCATTTGGAGATGCAGCACCAGGGAATCTTCTAACTGGTTTTGGCTTCTACAATCCATTTTGGCTGATAGACATTGCAAATGCAGCTATAGTAGTTCATCTTGTAGGAGCATACCAAGTCTTTGCACAACCCATCTTTGCTTTTGTTGAGAAAACTGCAACACAAAGATGGCCCAACATTGACAAAGAATTCAAAATTGAAATTCCTTGTCTTCCACCATACAAATTGAACTTATTTAGATTGGTTTGGAGGACAGTGTTTGTAATCTTAACCACTGTTATATCAATGTTGCTTCCATTTTTCAATGACATTGTTGGAGTTATAGGTGCATTGGGATTTTGGCCTTTAACTGTTTATTTTCCTGTGGAGATGTATATCTCACAGAAGAAAATACCAAAATGGAGTAATAGATGGATTTGCCTACAAATATTTAGTGGGGCTTGCCTTGTTGTATCAGTTGTTGCTGCTGTTGGATCAATTGCTGGTGTCTTGCTTGATCTAAAGAATTATAAACCATTCCAATCAAATATCTAAGCTTCATTTACTTCCAAAAACACATGTTTCCACAAAGTCGTAAGACCGTGTATGGGGGCTGACGCCTTCCTAGAACCGGAAGGTTAAGGAAGTTGGTGATATATGTAAGAACAACAGCATTGGCAATTATATGAATATGATATTATGGCCATGGTTTTGGTTTGTGTGTACAATTATGTTATAAATTAGTTGGGTTATTATAATTCATTATCTTGTTCAGTAATCAGTAGTAGCTATGGGAACTAGTCTTCCTAGTGTTCGACCATTCAATAACAACAAAAATCTTCCTAATTTTCTTAATAATACTAGATGATACTTCATTTTTTTTTAACCAGACAATTGAAAAATCAATCTAAGTTTAAACTCAATTATATAAATAAGTAAAATAAAAATTATTTTTACTTTTAATCCTTTTCAGGGAGGAAAACACACATTTGTATTTTTTTTTTTAAATTCTCTCTTAAATTTCTATCAACTCTGTCAAAAAATATGTTGGGCACACAAGATATTATCTTTCCAACCAAATTTTTTTCATATTAAGATTCAAAAATCAAATTTGAACTCCTGGCCACTTGTTTAAGAACTCCAGACCCTCCTACCGCTTGGATTATTTCATTGTTTAACTCTTATAATTGATTTAACTAACATTTGACCTATTCATGGAAAATTTAATAAAATACAAAATTTGGTAGACAATTACTTCACTATATTGTCATGTTTTCCATAAGGGCTTAAAGTAGTAAATTGAACTTGTAGCTTAAAGGGTGTTGTTTTTTTTAAAACCAAAGGTATCCTCCACGAACAACTGCAGAGACTAATCTCCTCGAGATAACTTAGATCCATTTAAGGGGTTGACCTCTCCCAACAAATGTTTCTCCATACACAGCACCCGAGGATCGAATCCATGACCAAATGGTTAAAGGGTGTTGTTTTATTTGCCTTTAATTAAACTTTTATATTTTCCTAAATAAATAGTTGAACAAGCTTACCAGAATTCAACTGGAGATAAAACAATTTTTAACAATATCGTCACTAATGGATTGCAGAAAAAAAGTTATATCGCGGAACAATAACAATTTATTCATATTCCGCTATGCTATAGAGGCAACACCATAGCTACTATTTAACAACACCAATTTTTAATGAAAATAATACAGAAACTTGAGAACAATGTTCATGTATAATTGTCAGTTTTTTATGTAAATCCACAAGATGGTATATATTCAAGACATCGTGCTATATATCACAAATAGAAAAGAAGTGCATCCCACGACCACATCGTGGCAGGCCATCTTTTGAACCAAAATTAAGTAAAAAAAAAAAAGGGATCGCTTGTCGGCTTGTGAGCCCTCGCTAGACAAGGATAATGAATAATAAAATTGATAGCACAAAAAGATATTTTACATCAACAAAACAAGCTACATTTATAAAACATCTGTAGAAACATAACAACCCCCGGGAAGAACATCAATGACAACCAAGAAAGCCAGCCAGACAGGGAAGCAATATGTTACCAACATCGCATCATAACTTCAATCAAAACAATTATGCGATCGGGGAGGCAGCAGAAACAGGGTTGTGGTCTCTCCTCTTTAATAGAACTGTCGAAATAATTACCTTGGAAGTATATAAATCATCAAAGATTAGAACAGCTCCTCGGAATTAAATTTATTCCACGCTTCCTGTTATAAATTATCAAGCTTTCAGGAAATAATGAAAGCAGAGTATTCTAGACTATTATACTAGAGTAATTCACATGTAATTAAGCATTTTTATGCAAAAGAAAAGGAGAAATAGGGGATTCTTTACTTTCTAAAATTTTTTCAGTTTCCAAATTTTGTGGAAAACTCGTGTAGTGAACAATTATGATAGAGAAAAGCTGATAAGCCAGCTAAGAAATATGTATTTTAAAAAACAATGACCCTGTTTTTGGCATTTTCAAAACTTCTGAAAATGCTATATATGTTTTCAAAAATTATAAAAGGAAATGGTGAGGAGAACATTGGATCTATAATCTCTGGTATTCATTAGTTTTTTTTTTTTTTTGAAGGATTGTATTCATTAGTTGAAGTGAAAATGAATACAAAATATATGGGAAGTAAATAAGGCACCCAGCTAAAAAGATCATGCAGTAGTTTGATAAATTATGCATGGTGGGGCTCAAACTAGATAAATCTACATCCTTTTTCAACCTTTGATTTGTTAATACAAGACATCATATACAGCTACGAAAAATTGACATTGTAACTCGTGGACTGACAGAAAGCTCGGTAAGATTCTAAGCTGAAAGAAAAAGATGAATGGAGATGAGGAAACATGTGAACCCTAACGAACAGTGTGAACACCCCAAAGTTTAAGAATCAAAGTGAAACCAAGACAAACTGATAATTTGCAAAGGCAGCACACATCACAGTAAATCCCACCCAGCAACTACTAATTTGGGGAAAAACTGTACAGTCAACGAAATAGTTATTCAAAATCATGCCTTGACATGTAGAGAACTTACCACAATACTATATAGAAACTGCATCGTATAATAATGGTAGCATAATCTAGATTCAGAAAAACATTGATTCCCCCTGACTACCCACCAAAAACAATTTATAAATTTCTTGATTATAAAGCCCATAAAAGATGGCGAGAAATACCTTGAGTAGGTCAAACACCTTCTCTGCAATATATTTTTGCTGAAGATTGGCACCCTTCTGCTGTACTTTATCAGGATGAATACACAATGTAGCTTTCCTATAAGCTTTTTTAACAGCAGCAGCTGTAATCAAATCAGTTAAACCGACTGGCTGCCAACCACATTCAGGCCACAGCACCTGATCATCATCCATGAAGGAAACAAGTTAACATAATTGACACATTCTTCAATAAAAAAAATAATAGTTCATACATATTATGTAAAAAAAACAATAACACCTAAAATACACAAAAAATAAGGCACTGTTTTGCCTCATTCAAAATTCAAATGCATGATTGTTGGGAGAGGTCAACCCCTTAAATGGATCTCAGTTACCTCGAGGGGATTAGTCTCCGCAGTTGCGCGCAGAGGAAACCTTTGGATTACGAAAAAAAAATCAAATGCATGAACTTTTTCGAGTGCATAAAGAAGAATGCCTGTGTGGACCATGAAGATTACGTTCCAACACTGGATCACTTGTAATATGTTTAGGATATATTGTTATTTTATTCAATGGTTAAGATCTCTATCTGGTTAGTTGGATGTTGAGAATTTATGTTAATTGTGTCATAGGTTCTTTTGTTTCCTCTGAAGACTTCATCCTAGGGTTTGCTCACCATTGAACAGAGAGTGCACCAAAAGAGAAATCTCCAGTGGTGGAGAACAAGGAACCAATCGAAACATGCGAATAGCTGCAGAACGGGAACCTTGACTTGTGGCAGATCGATCTCCTTGGGCTCTTCCATCTTCTCTACAAACCTCCATCAACTGAAACATGAAGGTCTCAACATGGATTCCAGGTACATCAACAAAGATTCAGGTGACTCCGATACCTCCAAATCCAACGTGAGAGTGTACACATGGGGTGTAGACCACCAAAACAATCCCCTCAATACTACCATCTTCAATTCTCTCTCCAATATTAAAAGTGACACCCTCTCTTGATAAAAATTCTCAATTCAGCAATCCAAACTAGTAATCATTCTTTTGCTTTTTTCTCTTCTGACCGGAAAATGACAAAAAAAGTGAGTCCAGGTTGATGGCACTTCCATCATTGTTTCCCTACTCTCACAGGTTAGAAATGGTGAGCAAAAAGGGGAAATGATAGATTCACCCTTCACACACCAATTCATTTTAGTTAATGCACCTCCTTGTCTATTTGCAATATTTAATTCTTAAATATCTCACCATGCAAATGCAAGTATCTTATATAAGAACTGAACTGAATTTTCTATATCGAGAAATCAATTGTAGGCAGTAAACTCGGCTGTCCATCAATGGACCATATGTTGTGTGTCCCACTATAGAATCCACAGTATATAAAATGGAAACGCGTTGCTTTGACACTCTCACCTTCCCTTGAATTGACTGTAATTGGATTATGAGTACACCATTACATTCTTTTTGAAATCAAACTTCTCATAAGGATGTGATTTTCTGTTAGCTAATATCTGATTAGAAATCGCAACTATGTATGATATCTTTGGCAGGAAATAGAAATATGAGTTTCACTTTTAGTGAGCAGAGCAACTCAAAGTCCCAAATCTATACAGCAAGTGGGACAGTTTCAAAGTGGGGACAGTCATTCACTTCTAGCACTAGAAGGTGAATTGCCAATCAGACAAGACACGTGAGAAGATATGTCCGACAGTAAAAGAATTCCCTCATAGCATATATTAAAAGTAGGACCCAAGAATTGGAAAAGGAAAAGAAAAAAGAGACGAATCATGCATGCACTATAAGGATCAGGAATAGAAAACCATTCAGATATTATCTGGTGCTCTTACTAAGTACATACATATTGTAAGGTGGAAAGCAAAGCTCGTAAGTTCCCTTCTTTTCCTGCGGACCACCGCTTAATTTCAAAATCTAGTGTTTCACCAAGCCTCTGAAATCAGTGCACAGATAAAATTAGATAACAAGCACAAAACCATATTACAACAAAAACTGCAAAAATTTATCGGCAGCTTCCACAAAACAGGATTGGCTAGAACAACGATGAAGTGATAGGCATTGTAAATGCATTGCAAGTATACAAACAGAAAACCCTTCACCCATAAATATAAAGAAAAGTAACACTACTTACACTTCTCTCAGCTTGCTCTCTTTGAGTTTGCAAGTCCCGCTGATTCTTCTCAGCCAATGCTTTTGCCTGGTACAAAATATCATGGTCAGAACATAAACAAGTTGGTTCAACTATGAAGGAACAATAAAGAAATAATATTAAGGAGACAAATGCAGGGATGCAATAACACATACCACACGCTCCTGAGACCTCTGGTGGCGTTCCAGTCTAGCTTTTCGCCTTTCTTCACTTTCCCCTTCAACTTCTTGAAACTCTCCAGATGAGGGAGCAGCTTCAAACCATAAAAGAGAGAGGCCAAGATGAGTCGGGTAAGTGAACGATAAGCACTGAATTGAACTTAGGAAACTGTAGTACTATGCAGTATTTATCAAAATAACCACTGATACAGTATAGATATATAAACTGTATAATGACAGGAAAAGGAAATGGGAGCCAAACTCCTGAAAATAGGGAAAATGGTGATAAGCGGAAAAGAAAAGGCCCCTGTACTGAGTATAAGACTCCTACTCTCCGTTTTTCCTCCCAAGCTAACCTTCTAATGAACCCTAGCATTTACCTCTCGCTGGATTTTCCTTTAACTCTATTGTAGCATTGCAGGTCTTAACAGAAACAAACCACTATTGCATCAATAAGTAACACATTGAAAATGTAAACCTACCTCCAAATATTGAGCTCAGATCATCATGAATATTAGTTGATGATGATGCTTTCTTCATATTTGAAGATACACTTGTAGATTTCCTTGTTGCATCTGACTGAAATTGGTTTTCAAATACCGACTCCTGAAAACATACAGATTCAGAAACTTAACAACCATGTTTTAAATAGATTATACGAGTAAACATGATTGTCAGCCTTTTTATTTAAATTTAAACAAAATAATTTTAAATTTTTAAATAACTACAAAATATTTACTTGTCATTTTATCAAAAAGAAGTTTTACTTTTATAATAGAAATAGAAGAGGTATAACTATAAGGGTCATGTTAACATGTGCATCAAGGGCACATGTTAAGATTCTAAATATAGAAAATTGCATTTAATGTTAGAAAAAAATTTAATATTTAAAAAGTTAAATGCACAAATTTCGATATATTAATTCTACTTTTGCTTCCTTAACATGTGCCTTTGGTACACATGTTAACATTTCCCTAACTATAATTTCTGGCTTTTCAGGAATATTTTGAAAGATGGGAAAACACTAAACACTAAAGCCAAATTGGGCAGTTATATGTCAGTATAGAAGTACACATTTAAAGAAGAAAAAGAATAGGAAAAATGAGATCCTCACTGTTGAGGTAGTCCTAGGAGGCCTTGGAGCACTGTTGGGTCTTGCACCCATGCCAAAGAAGGATTCGAGATCATTTTCATTCTTCTGTTGGTTCTTCCTTGCAGCAGCTGCAGCCCTCTCTCTGGCCTCAGCAGCAGCCCGATCTGCAGCACGTTCGGCTTTAACTCGTGCTTCAGCTTCAGCCCTCGCCGCTGTAGCTCGTGCTTCCCTCTCCTTTGCCTCTGCAGCAGCCTTCTCAGCTCTTTCCTTTGCATCTGCAGCTGCCCTTTCTCGGGCCTCAGCCTGTGCCCTTTGCACTGCAGCTCTTTCAGCACGCTCTCGAGCTTCAGCATTAGCTTTCCCAACTGCAGCCCTCTCAGCTCTCTGGCGTGCTTCAGCAGCTGCTCTTTCGCGAGCTTCTCTTGTAGCTCTTTCTACGGCCTGTCTAGCCTTATCTCTCTCCTCCCTTTCTTTCATTAATCTTCTTTGCTCTTTTTCCTCTCTCTCCTTTTGCTGCCGCTCACGATCTAACCTTTCTTGTTTCTCTCTCTCCTCTAGTATAGCTCTGTCATCTTTTTCCGATTGCACAGATTCTTTGCTTTTAGCAGCCTTTGTATACTCTCTCTCCCTTACTTCCTTTGCATGCCTAAATTTAGCCTCAGCTTTATCCATTGCTTCCTTCATGGCCGCAGCAGCTGTGTTCATCTCCAACTCATCTTTGGGACTCTCAACATCATTACTATGACTACTGCCCATGGCAAAATCATCAAGTTCGTCAAACTGAGATGTCGGGGATACCGCTGCTGCTGCTGCTGGAGCAGACTTAGGACCATGTGAGAATCGAGTGGAACCCGGGAAAGAAGAATACTCATTAGCCTTCTTTCCAGTATTTGTAGAAGCCGGTGAACCTGATCCTGACCTGTTAATATGCACTGGCCGTGGAGGAGGGGGTCTTGAAGGTGGTGGAGCAGCGGTTGGTTGTGTAAAAAGAGGAATCTCTGAGACAGTCAGCCATACATCTTCATATGATTCCAAGTTTTCTTCATATTTTGGAGACATATCTGCCTGAATATTGGCTTGTCCAAAACCAGTATTATTATTTGGAGGGGAAGTAGACCTTTGGCTAGCTGGATTATTAGAATCAGATGAAAATGTAGGCATGTAAAATGGGGGAATGTCTTTTTGTGAGTGACTCTCAGGACTCAACCCGGACAAATTATCAACCGGTTCTTTATCTCTAGTCCAACTTGTGCTTGTGTTCAACCCTGAAGAACTGTTACCCTTGTTGTTATTTCTCTCAGAAGAGAATGCTGGTACAGATTTTCCAAGCCCGTCAAAAGGGTCAATGTCTTCATATACTTTGCCATTTGAAGTTGATGAATTGTTATTTTTTGTGCTTCTAGAACTACTAAATTTACTAATTTCTTCCAAAGGGTCTGTGAAGTTGCCTGTGGATGAATCCATTGGGGATGAAGTTGATTCAAATACGTTGAAAGGGTCTTCTGCTGCAGTGGAGGTTGTTTTAGATGCATTGACAGTTGGTTCTGAGGAGAAACCAATATCAGGAGCATGCCTGTTATTAACAATATGTAAAAATGATTATGACACATGAAATAAACAATATCTATGAATCACTCACTCGTCAAAGATAACATGGAAAAATTTCAAGTTATTTATTCCAATTATCTATGCGAGAGTGCATGCTACAATCACCTTGATCTAGAAACAAAAATGTTAAACTTAATTTTCATAGGATGAGACATTCTCAAACCCTCAAACTAATATAGCCTCAAAATATGATTGCATTTCTTAAGCTTTCTAAATCAGAGTGTGCAAAAATATAAAAAATTGCTAGTAGTAGACAAGGGAATAAATAGGAAGCAATAAAAGATAGCAGGAGGAGGTGTTTTCTGAAATAATTTGGTTAGAGGGAGAATCAAATATCTGAGTTGCAAGACATATTTTAAATCAAGAAACACTATTTTCCTCTATACAGAACTAGCTGGTACCTACTGAACTCCTTGAACTTTGTTCAATCGTCAACACTACAGAAAAGCATAACCAAAGCCACTAAACCTTATCTTTCAACTATGCTATGGGCTATGGCCACTTAAATATCTATCACATTGATTACTTTAGAGGCCTATATCACATGAACAATAACCTATGATTGTAATTACAAAATGCACAGGACATCCAAATGTGTTTTAACTTCCAAAAAGACTTAATGCATTATCTACGGTAAAGAGCTCCTAGAAAAGAAAAACAAACTTGAATCTTTCTTCACTCCTAAACCAACAGTTGGCAATACATTAATGATTGAAATATATAGAACACATCATTGATCACCACCTCCAAATCAGTCCTATAGACATATTCCATAGTAGCTCCATCCAAGTCCAAAACAACTAAAATCAAATTTAGACATACATAATTAACTACTACCATATAGTATTAGGGTAAAAAGAGCTTTGAAAACATGCATATACTTGCTTGCACCATAAGCATAACAACGAACACCACTACTCGGTAATGGCAATTACTACAAAAGAATCTGAGTTACCAAAACAACACAATACCTGTCACTAGACGGTGATCTACTACTTCCAAATCCAGGTAGTAAATCATCAAAATCAGAACCACGTTTATCATCTTTCTCCGATCCTTTCTTAGAGGAACCCTTCGATTCCTTACCAAATCCACCCAAAAGATCATCAAACGCACCACTTTCCGTTTTGGGCGAAGCAAAAACATTTTCAAAATTAACCTTCCCCGTAGTCTTCAACCCAGGCACACCATCAAAAACATCGTCATCATAAACCGGTTTATCATAAATCGGAGGCGGCGAGGAATTCCCTCGTGGAAACATAGAGTCTAAATCGAACGGTGAATCAGCTCCACGAGGCTTGGATCCAGTAGTGAATAGATCGTCGAAACTTCCGGCGTCGCGATTGTGACGGACGGTGGAGGATCCGTATAGAGAATCCGATGTACGAGCGGATCGGGATCCGAAATCGAAGTTGAGAGAAGTGGAATTAGGATGATTGGAAGAAGATTTAGTTGGAGGAGCCATTGGAGCGGATTTACCTTGAGGTTTGAGGCCGAAATCGGAAGCCAAAAGGCCATCGAAATCGTTCATGGTGGTGGTTGAAGATTTTAGCGATGAAATCGGTGAATTGAGGGAAAATGGAAGAAGGTGTAGGAGGAGATTGGGATCAGGTGTGTGAGAGTGGAGAGAGCATGCTGTGAGGATGAGAATCTATATGTTCAGGTTTTTGGCCTTCGATTCGATTCCTCTTCTTCTTCCTTTTGTTTGTCTTCTTGGAGAATTTGCCAACGCGGATATATGATATCAATCAAACTTGTTCAAATTCTTTTTATTTTATATTTTTTTATTTCATATGTTAGTCGTTTGATTTTATTTTAAATTTATATTTATGGGTATGGCTTAAATTCTTTAATTTCTCAATATTCAATCATCAATCATGGAGGTATTCATGCAACATCATTAATTCATTTTTGGTAAACCATGGCAAACAAATTACCCTTTTTTTTCTTTGGCTTTTTCCTTTCTCTTTCCCTTTTGCTTTTTCTTCTAGTAGTATAGTAGATTGATACTTTGCTAATTGCTAATCATCATATTCTATAGTTGCATTATATATATTTTTTATAATTAGTTGCATCTTTTTAAGAGATAATTACTTATATATGGAGTTAAAATGACAATTATCATTGAAATTTATGTTCAGAATAATATGTTTTGTATTATAATTTAACTCTATATGTAGAAAAAATATATTTCGTATAATTTTTGTGTTGAGAATAATATATCTAAATATTTTTGAATATTTTAGATTTAAATATAGTTTAAATTTATATTTAAAATAAATAATATTAGAATTTATGGTTTATGTTTTGAGTTTAGAATTTTTAGAATTTGTCTATTATTTAAAGATATGATGTAGAAATTTATTTTATTGTAAAGTGGAGAAGTTCTGTAAACAAAAAAATAAAAAAATAAAAAAAAATTGGGAGTATTATCATATAGTAGTGGTATAGCTCATCATTTTGCAACACAAAACACAAAAAATCCCATCAATTCACACATACAACAAAGATTCTAGATGGGGATGAATATATTCGACCTAATAATATCGACATTTGTCAATTGAGTCAGGACCTTGAACATTTACATTTTATTTCTATCACTATTTAAAAAAAACAACATTTTTTATCACAACTTTCTTGAAGGAATTTATTAAATCATAGATACAAAATTAAAGCATATATTCTTATTCATAGATGATAATAATCAACTTACCTTTTGAAATTTGAGAGACGATCCATGACTCTGAGTGTGAGTGTGAGTGCGAGTGTGAGAGGATGATTAACTAATATAATTATTTTCTAGGGTTTTATCCACATTGTTAACGATAATAATTACATAGTTAAACAGTCGAGAGTATAGACATTTTATTTGATTTAAAATAATGAGATGAGTACATTGACAAAGACCATATACTCTCGAGTATAACAATTAAAAATAAAAATTTCAAACCACCCGAAGAAAAAAAAAATGGTATTAACTTTCTTTTTTCTCAAGAGAATGAACTCAATGAAGTTCAGCAATTCAGAGTTCGCCTATGAGATAAGTAAAGTTGACAAAAAATTGTTTATGCCAGGAATTAAAGTCGAATTTTTTCAAAAAAAATCATTTTTAAGGGAGTTCATTTACCACTTGAGTCCAATTTATTGTTTCACACGCATACAAAATTTTAAGAATGAATATTTCTCATCAACATCAAATTGTGGGAAGAGGTGCAAGTGAGGGGGGGTATGAGGTAAACTTTTCTATTGAAAGAAGCCACAAACTCAGATTATCAAGGCCCATCAAAACAAACACATAATTGTTCCAACCATTCTCATTCATGTTTTCAAAAGAGTGGACAATACTCCCTCATATTAAGCAATAAATTATGGAGTAATTATTATGTACAACTACTACTACTATATAGGAAATATTACTCCATAGCCATATTTTTCACACAACCACTAAAAAGCACTTATCACCAGCTCCTCCTTGTGTTTGTAAGTCTCCTACATCATTGTCTAGAACTGATTAATTAATGGGATACCATCAAATGAGACATCATTTTCAGGGACATTAGCATCAAACTTGTCACCCTTATCTGAAGTACTGGCTTGTGATCCCATGGCCTGCCATATCATTCCAAGTTATGTCATTGTATCAACTTATTTATATGTTTACAAGAGTTTGTTTTCCAAATACCGTTGAAAAGCTGTTTTGATGTAAAAATTAAGCAAAAATCAAATATGTGCCAAGCCAACAACCATATGTGTCAAATGACCTTGCTAACTTAACACACATTATCACAGCCTTTCATAAGTTACAACATTATGAATACACAAATTCTTATTCTTAGTTATCACAAAAATAAAAACTTGTTCTTAATCTTAACTATGAAGTCATCTCATCTTAGTTATTTTACATTTAAATATAAAGTCACTCATTATTTTTTAAAAAGTGGTTTATCATATACATTTTTAAAACTATTTCATGCATAGCTTCCGCTTTTTAAAACGAGAAACTTACAGTTTCATTTGGAACAACTGCGTATCTCTCTGAAAAGGAGGCAAGTGGTTTCCCTGTTCAAGGAAAAATGAAACATCGAAAATCATGCTTAGTTTTAAAAGCGGAAAATTTGATTCTAAAGTAAACCGCCAAAATGGTAATAAATCAGTAATAAGTACAGAAAATGAACAAACACATCACAAATGAGAGTATGAGACCAATTAGAGAACCTGCTGATGGATACTTTGAGGATTCTATGTGCTGCTCACTACATCCATCAACGCTGAAGGCATCAATAATCTTTGGAACATTTCTGTAAATCCCAAAGAGATCACATTAATATTCAAGCATTGTAATGATGTGTAACAATTATTATGTCAGACTATATTCAATATATGGTTTCTTGCGCATGAAGTTACCGGTCTAAGGTGTCACCATGCCCAAGTTGTCCGTTTGCACCTCTTCCCCAAGAATATACATTTGCGCGATCAGTAACAGCAACCGTGTGTCTCCATCCACATGAGATCTGAACCACTTTCTACAAAACCAAACAAAAGTTTGCAGAAACAGAAAATAATGGTCATGATTATTCATAGCAAATATTTTTATAGAAAAAGAAAAAAGGAAGAAGGTTCTTGAAATTTCAAGTACCTGAGCACGAGGAAAGTTCACTAGCATGGGAGAGGAGCAATCGAAATTGTGACCAATTCCAACCTGTCCAAACTAAAATTTAAAGAGAGAAACAGGTTATAATTTACCAAACACATACTAAAATTGTTTCGAGTGCATTATTTAAGAAACCATAAACTTCTATTCCTATGTATCGTATTCATGAGTGTTTCATTTTTTTATGATACGAAGTATCATAAAAATAGAAGAAATTGACGATTACCAACCTTATTCCAACCCCAGCCGAAAAGTTGTCCAGTAGACGTGAGTGCCATACTATGCCTCCATCCACCTGATACCTGAAAAGAAGAAAAAAAAATGTACATAAAGTTTGATTTCCATGTTTCCACGTTACTGGCTTGCGTCGAATTTGAAGCTCAGACTCTTAGTTTCTATCTCACTGTGCGTTGATATATTCACAGCGCAATACTAAACATACTATAAAGTATGAACAATTATAAGGACAAGACATCTAAATGAGACTAATTGTTAATTTGTTACCAAATCTGCATGAATTTAAAGGATCACCTGAGAAATGAATTTATCACTCAATGCTTCAACCTTACGAGGCACAAGACGATCCTCAAAATCTCCATGACCTAGCTGACCGTATTTACTCCATCCATGTGTGTATAATCCACCAGAAGATGAAACAGATATTGTATGCCTCCAGCCACAAGAAACCATGATTATCTTGTCACCCTGCAAAATGGACATTTATGATATCAGAAGTTAACAACTTGAAATGTAATCAAACAATAAATATTATCTTAAAATTTGTTTTTCTAAATTATAATAATATAAGTTTGAGGACATACTTCAACGTTCACTTTCTCAGGGATCAAGCGATCATTTGTGTCTCCCAACCCCAAGTTTCCATATCGTCCCCAACCCCATCCATACAAATCCCCATCTTCAGTAATTGCCACACTATGTTCAGCACCAGCGGCAACCATTTTAACATGTATTCCCTGTAACAGTTGAAAAAATTTGTTTGATGCATTTCATTTTATTTCATCCAATCGATATATATATATATAGACGCGCGTGCGCGCACACACACACACGAGTGAAGACATAAACACTTTCAATGATTCAGAGAAAAGTACCTCAAATGCTAGAACATTTTGTGGCACAAGAGAATCCTTTGTGGTACCAAGTCCAAGTTCACCATTTTGATTCCGCCCCCAACTTTAACCATGACAGCAAAAGAATACAATGATTTAAGCTAACAATGTGCAATGATATGTAAAACCTAAGCATTGAAAAATTCACTTTGATATAATAAAATACGCCATCCGAAAACATAAAGAGCTACATACCTCAACACCTTGCTTTCCGTAGTAACTGCCAAACAATGACAGTCCCCACAAGCAATTTGCTTTATCTTTAAACCCTGCAATGCTCTGATGGGATGAGGAATGAACAAGTCACTATGATCACCATGACCTAATCTTCCAAAATCACCCCTGAGAAATCATAATATGGTTACTAAGATATAATGAACAAACATTTTTAGATATCACTGATAAAGGCATAGTAGTACTAGTAGTATTAGTAGTATAATAACTCGTGGTAACTAAACTTAGCTATTACAAATGAGATTCTAATTATGAAAAAACACATTAGCCAAATATAGTTAAGGTATAGAGCAGACCATCCCCAACTATATACATCTCTGCCGGACGCAGAACGTGCCACTGTAAAATCAGCTCCACAAGTAACAGATACAACGTCTAGGCCATCGAACGCACTCAGTTTTGTTGGTAAGAGTTGGTCATCAGTATCACCATGGCCTAACTGACCATCTTCTCCTCTCCCCCAAGAGCAAACAACATTTCCAGCTGTTAAAGGATCAAAATTGAAACCAACAGAAAAATCACAGAAGTTATAAGAAGGTAAAGAAAAAAATTGAAGTACAAACTAGGTTTTTTTTGTCCTCACCCTCCGGTTTCTAAGGGAAAGGGATCTGATAATTTGGAGTTGGTGGGAAAGTAACTAAAGTCTGACCAAGGATTGTTCTAGTCAGGATTTGAATTCAAGTACTCTTGATTGATTCATCCTTAACTATACCTCATTAACCACTTGGGCTCAATCACTTGATTATAAACTAGGGGTTTTAAAATAATGTATGCAATAGTAATATGGGCAAAAAACTATGCAGTCTCCATGCCCGAAAAATGACCATCCAGTCATCGAGGCCACCTTTAACTGCAATTCTCCGCAATACAAAATAACTACAAAGAAAAAGCGACTGTGATTTAAAATGTTGATACTTTCTCCGGTTTCAAATATAAGCAAAAAACTGTTTTTCAGATTTCATTAATTATTCAATGAATCTTGAAAACAATTTTTTGCTCATATTTGAAACCAGAGGGAGTAAATAGTAAATTTTGCATTTATTAAAGGAAGTACTTCTTACAGACAGATTACAAGGACACTAAAAAACCAATTTTATGTGTGTCTGTCTGTCTGTGATGAAGGAGACCTAGATGCAAATCTCAAAATGCAGAGTCAGTGATTGGTTAATTTTCAGAAATTCAATTCAAAGACAATGACAATTGACAATATATCAAAATCTGGATCATAGAAATGCAGGTAGACACAAAGCATAACATAAATAAACCAAAAAAAAATAAGGGTCATTGTTAGGGACCACAGTGACACCACTAACAATTGGATGAAGAGTTGAAGTGTGGTGGGGGCCTTTAGCTTCGAGCAGAGAAACAAAGCATATAATAAATGAAATTTTTTTGAAATGTAAACTCCATCACTCTTTCAAGAACTCAAATGTAAGATTTCACACTAGTTAAAGTAATACTAGTATTGTGATTTCAGAACAAAAAAGTTCGACTGGTTTGAGCTAAAAGTTAAAAAGAACAAACGAGTTAAGGGATCGGAGTTCAAATACTGATGAACCAGTAAATCCTAACATAATAACTAATAGTCTATCATTTGAGTATTTGACTACAAAAGAAAAGAAAAAGAGATGAAATAAGTGCTTACTGAGAAGTGCCACAGTGTGGCTGGCACCAGCAGATATGAGAAGAACATGAGGAGGTGAAGCACTGATTTCAGTAATCATCACTTCATCATCCATGATCACTATCAATATTTTTTTTGGGAAAAGTTTGACAGATGAACGTGCTTCTTTTTATATTAAAGAGGAGGAAAGTGGAACATCAACAAGACAATAAAGAAATGAAACAAATTTTGATTTTTTTTAGTTCATAAAAGTCTTGAAAAGCAAATAAATGAGTAGACTAGTCTGAGTAGGTGGTGAAATTCAATTTGATCATTCAAGAAACTAATAAAAAATCCTGCCGTGTGATTTTGATATTAACTTTTATTCTAGGCCATGTTATCATTACAAGTATTTATGCATAAGTTAATTTTATAAGATTTGATTTTGATATTTGACTTTATTTAATTTTTTTGGAAACTACATGCCGTTGTTTTAACAAAATCACAGTGTCACTGCTCATCCAAACATAGTTTAAAGAGTTTGAGAATCAAGTTTAGGATTGGAAACTTGTTTACCTATAAAACAAATACATGGAATGCCTAATGTTGTAAAAAAAAAAACATAAGACGCATTCACGCGGTCAACGTGTTCTGAACCATCTGATATTGATCTATAGAGCTATAAAAAATTAAAAATACATATAAAAAACGGACGACTTTGAACATGACAACCGTGTGAGTGTGGGCTTTCTCCGACTACATTGGATAATAGAGAGTGATTATTGAATAGGTGTAAAAATTGGTTAGAGAGTGATGAACATAGTACATAGATATGGTACTAAAATAAAATGAATGTTTGAGGACAAAGTAACGCATGCAATGCATGTTGAAAGTGAAATGAAAGAGAAACATATTTGAAGAGCATTGATCAGAAATTGTTGCTGGTAGGTGAAGTACACTTATTTCACTATATATCGATCGAACTTTTTTTGTTTGTCTCCTAGCTCGTAACTTAAGTACTATAGAAAATGAAATAAATATTGTTGTAATGTTGGGGTCTAGGAAGGTTGATGATAAATGCACAGTGTCCATAGCATTTTGTATAATTTTCTGGATTGGGTATGTGCCGACAGATCGACCCAACATGCCATATCAAGCATGTGTATTCTTACTAGATCATTTCTCTCCTGATCCCCTCATTTCTTTTATACCCCAAAAATCCAATTTTGCCCCTTGTGGTTTGAAACATTTTTGCCAAAAAACTTCGGTTTATATTCACCGAAGCCAAATATTAGACCATTTCGGTAACTGCGAACTGAACATTAGCGTTTTCGGTACACAGAAAACGAACATCAGCTTGTTCGATACCTGCGAACCGAAATGTCATAGATTTCGGTACGTTGGTCGCTGAAATTAGGCCATTTTCGATAGCAGTTTACCGAAATAATTGTTTCGGTACCTGCGAACCAAAATGTCCCAGATTTCGGTAAGTGGTTACCGAAATTTATCAGCATGTCATATTATTTCGGTTTGTATAAACCGCAGTACTCCCAAGGACAAAAACGGAAATTCAGGGGGTAGAAAAGAATTGAGGGGGTTGGGAGAGAGACCATCTTCTTATTAGCTTAGGATGGTCCAGTTTGCAATAATTTATGGGCCCATAATTTATACCTTTAAATGTATTCTGACTACTATATGAAGGCGTTTCTTTTGAGAAGGAATTAATTGCCAGATAACCGATTATCCCAAAAGCTTAAGCTGTTAGGATAGAGCCGCATCAATGATTTTATATTATTATTTATAACGCTAATAATCTAATTTAAGGGAAATTATATTTATTCTAGTAGTATCCAAAATATAAATAATAAATAAATTATGTTGCTCTTTCAAATTTTAACAGAGACAAAAGTTTGTGTGGATCTTTGTCCTTTTTGTTGGCTCCTTCGCTTGATTGTGATTTGTGGCGGCCATTTTGTAAAAGATTGTCCACTAATATACTTAAATAATAATAATCTAAAGGAAGCATAAAAAACCAAGTCACATCACAAATATCTATAATCATAAATCATGAAATATTTCTAGCACATGTTATGTTACAAACACCAAGAATACAATGTCGATATTGTATTTCTTATTGAAGAGTTTAGACTTTGATGTTGTAATGAATCTCAATTATTAATTTTAAATTGGATGGTTTTGATTATAAGTTTGAAGGCGGTGGCCGGTGGTGGTAGTCTGTTGTGGCGGTGACTCAACAATGGCAAGTGGTGATTCTTTAGCGAGTTGGTGGCGGTGGTCCGACAGCTGACGGTTTGTATCCTAGAGTACTTTGATCATTTGGAAAGGGAGAAATGTTTGAATTTTTCATCTCAATAAATTGTTGATTATGTAGTAGATAGATAAACTAAAGTTCTTGTCTTATGGAGGTTAAAGGCAAAAATTGTTAATCTCTCATTTGATTTAAATTATTGGCGGAATAACCCTTATACTTGTATTGAGTATTTCATCGTGTGATTTTTGCTTTTATTATTCTCTTTTATGACAACTTTGTATTTTGACTTTTGTCTTTTTTTTTTTTTTACACATCTTGTGCTTTGAGGGAAGCTTTTTAATATTTCATTTTTGGCTTCTACAATAAATAAATAATTTTCCATTTATCAAAATGATAAAATATGAATAAACAACCAATTTAATTGAATATTGAGCTGGGCTGGCTGAAAGTCATTACTTTGTTGTTGGCTCATTCAAGCCGTCATTTTTCTTTTCCATTTTATTTTTTCAGTTTTAAATATTTAATTTTATGAATTAAGTTGGTTGTATTTATCCAATGGATTCCTATCATTATTTGAGTTGAATCATCGGAGTAAAAAATTAACTGTATGGATTGTGATCCATGCATATTACAAAATGGATGGATTCAATTCAATTCAATCCAATCAATGAATTAATTTTGTGTGGAGTGTATATATTAGATGGATTAATTAAAAGGTAAACTTTTTTGACAAAAAAGGTAAATTATTTTCAGACAAAAAAAAAAGGGTAAATTATTTGGATAGATTGTTGATTAATGAATGCAATTGCCACCCGCTCCTATTTAATTAGTAGCCTTGCTTAGGGGTATTTGTCTCGATGTCCTATTTTTGTTCAAAATGTTAGCTCATGTTCGTAGGGTTGGAGTGGAAGTTTGGCAGTGTTGTGGAAAGAGAATAGTAAGTGTAGGGTATAACTTAAAAGTGGAGGATATGGATAGAGGGGATTGTAGGTTGACTTGCTTCTATGGGTTCCTAGAATACAAAAGGCGGAGGACTGAGGGATGTGCGACACTCCCTTGGTGTATTATTAGTGGCTTCGATGATTTTCTTGACTTTGTTTAGGTTTCTATAGTGCTATTAATAATAGTGAACTCTAGTTTAGGTTTCTATAGTGCTATTAATAATAGTGAGCTCTAGAGGTGAGAATATGTTAAGCCGAACTAGGTTTTGTTAAGCTTGAGTTTGACTTGTCAAAAAATCGAAGACTTGAGTCTGACCTGTGGTCTATCATAGGCTTATTTTTTTAGGCTTGAGTCTGGCATTTTGAAAATCTGATGTGATCTGTTATCATGTTTAAAAATATATTTCAGATGAACATATTTAAATAAATAATTATATTTATTTTTAAATATACTCATGAACTAATAAATCAATGTTCCTTTTGATATTTAACATGATATTTTAGAGAATTTGACTATAGATGTGAAAAACTAATACGTAAAAGTTAATAGATTTATAATTTAATCAAATTACAAATTTTAATATATAAATAATAAGAGGAGAGTTATATGGACTCTAAGAGTAACTTTAAAGAGTTACTCCACATCTCCACCCTTGATTTTGTTTAGATCTAATGGACTAAATTTAATTCTCAATAATAATCATAGACTTCATCTTCCCTAATTCTCAATATGATACAATCTTAGACATTGATTAACAAATCCTGATTTTTGTAAATAAAATA
The DNA here is from genome assembly GCF_020283565.1 of Trifolium pratense. NCBI lineage: Eukaryota > Viridiplantae > Streptophyta > Magnoliopsida > Fabales > Fabaceae > Trifolium > Trifolium pratense. Next base: position 7,545,813 of record NC_060061.1, read on the forward strand.
CAATCTTTTCAAGTGAGCTAAACTCATTAGAGTTAGAAAGTTTATTAACTTAAATATGATATAGTTTGTGTAGGGTATTGAATTACGTTACTTGTACTATACTAGAATATGCCACTTTTGTGATAGTATTATCTATATGTATGTTGTCCTCCCTAATGAAACGTTAACGCGTTTTAAGTAAGTCAAATGAGAATGACCGGTCAAGCAAGAGGTATCTGAATATCATCTCATTCACACGCGGTATGTATTAGGAGTCCACTTTTGTTGGGTACACTTTCATAAATTGCATATTTAATACTAATCATTTTCCTTTTTTTGCTGAATACTTACTTGAGTTTCATCACAAATTATTGTTTTTTGTTTTACAAGTCTCCCGTTTACATTAGACCATCCAAACTACGATGGAACAAATCAACTCTTTTACATCAAGTTTTTAATTCTCAACATGATAACATTGATATATAAAAAAGAGTACATTTTTTGATGAAGTAATGACATACATCATACTATTTTCTAATGAAGTCACTGATGTTACTTGTATTAATGTGAGACTTATTTTCAAAAAACTCTTAAATAATTAGCTATACAATTGAAATGCTCCTCGGTGTTCTTATCTTCTTTGAATGAAAACTACTAATATTCTAGAAACAGCAACATAATTTGAATTAATAGGATCTGTCTTTTCAAAGACATAATTATAATACTTCCTCCGGTCCTTTTTATAAGGAACACTTAGGGCAAAAAAATTGGTCCTTTTTATAAGAAACTTTGACCAATTTTCAAATGTTTTAAATGTTCAATTTCACTTATGCCCTTATTTATTATGAGAGATGATTTAAAAATAAGTAAGTTAGTTGAATAAAGAGTAATTAAATAAGGGTATACATGGAATAAATTTAAATTTATAAGAGTATTAAATGAAAATAACTATGTTAAATGTGCTTCATTGGTCTGTGTGATTTTTTAAAAGTGTTCCTTATAAAAAGGACCGGAGGGAGTAGTATTTATCTAAATATTCATGCTTAAAATAATTTGTATTTAATTAACCTGAGTAAACTTTGAGCGTTTAAAGGGATGCAAATTGCAATGTATACAAACTTGTGCTCGAAAATAACACACGTCACCACACACCTCACTCTTGCAAGTAAGTTACTACTAACTTAATCTTAAAATATTTTATATTGTTTTGTGTGATTTATATATTTCTTTTATTAACCCTATAATTTTAAAAGAAAAGAATCCACTAATACAGAGTTGTAAGTTAAATATAATCCGATTAAAGAATTATTTTGATAGGATTCTCAAGTATTTTATATCCAGACTAATATTCTAAGTCGATCATATCTTATTGTGCGTTTGATTCGCAAAATAGTAATATTTGACAGAACAGTACAAGACAAAATAAGATAGTATATAATATGACAAAATTGTATCGGATAGAGATGTAAAGATAACATTTTTATATTCGAAAATTTTAAATGGATATTTTTGTAATTTTTTTGGTTGTATTGTGGACAAAAACCTGTTATATTTGTTTTTTACGCACAAAAAGTTGTTATATGAGAACAAAATTCTTGTTTTTGTCATGTGTCTTACTACCTTTTTAGGGTTCAAACCAGGGACGGATCCAGAAAATTACTATACGGGGGGCCGAAAATAAGAACAATTATTTTGACTCTTAAATATATATATTTTTTTAGTTATTTTGATTCTCAAACCCTCAAATTTATCTTTTGTTTGTTAGTTTGGTCCTCAAATATGCTTTGTATTAGCCAATTTGTCCAAAACATTATTAATAATAGACAGATTTAAAAATATTTTTATTATTTCAATACACTGTATTGACAACATCTCATATATTTAAAGAAAAAATCATTGTTTGCTCTCCCCATATATATACTAATTTTTTATGCATGTATTTTTATCATATTATAATATTATTTTATGCATGTATAATACTAAACTAAAGTATTGTAAATAAATAGTTGAGTTGAGACTTGATAATATATATTATTATATACATATATGAGGGGGAGGGGGGCCTTGACGACCGCCACTGCCCCCTTTGAATCCATCTCTGGTTCAAACGCACCTAACTAAGTATTTTTTATTTTTTTTAACACTAGTATCCAGCTTATTGGACCACCTAATTTGCTCCGAGAGTTAATTATAACATCAAGTTTTTTCAATCCCTTTCGATTACAGTTACGAAAGATCAAACTGTAATCCTCCTGCTAAGTCCGGTGCTAATCCCCGCCGGACCAACTCCCGATTGGTCTAAGTATTTCTTTTTTTAAGCAAAACATATCTGAAGTAGTAAGTATTAAAATGAGCGTGTTGTGAAACTTAGTTAAAAAACAAAAAGAACGCGTATATATTTGCACAATTCAAAGAAGATTCAATTCAAAGAAGTTCTTTTTTCTTTTCTTCTCTTCTCCACAAACACAAGACAAGACTCCAAATAAACAAACAAAACCATTTTTTCTATTCCATGGAAGCAAACGAAGCTTCACCGTAAGTACTCACTAATCCATTTCCACTCACTAACTATTCCATTTTCAAACAACACATCATATATAGAATATTCAAAACATCAATTTCCAACGAAATTTCTAACCAATTTCACAACTAACCTAAGTTTGTTGGAATTTATTATGTTTTCTCCTTTCAGGTTTGAGAGCAGCGAGATGCTCGCAACTTTCTTGATTTCTACGCCTCTGTTGCCGGAGTCGTGGAAGCTATGCAGTCAGGCTAACGCCGCCGCCGCCAACCTCCGAAGTTTTGTGGTGGAGCGTATTGGCACCGTCGTGTATGTCGCTTTCTCCGGTGTTGGAATGATTGGTGGGTCGGATCCAAGTTGGAGAAATTTGGTGCCGTTAGAAAGCATCGGTGGTGTACCGTTGTTTTCGCCGCGTCGGAATAAGGATGCGGAGGAGCCGGTGATGATTCACGAAGGGATGTTGAATCTCTTTTCGTCCATTTTCAACTCAATCCAAAACCAGGTTTGTTTACACTGTTCAATTTCAATTCATTCTTTTTTCTCTCTTTTCTTTTCTTTTCATTTTTTAATTCATTTATTTACACATATATTAATATCAAGTTTCTTAGGTATTGTGTGTCATTTTTTGTCATATTTTTTTGGTGTTAAATTAATGTAACTTTTTTTTTTGTCTTGCATTTGTTATGTACATATGTTGGCCTATTTTTTGTGTTAATCCTCCTATTTTCAAGGAAGGTGTTTGATGTAATTTAGAATTCGACTATAAATTTTAGGTGATTTTCATATGTAGTACTCGTGTTTTACTTATGACATGTGTGTATATAATCCATTCAAAATGAAGTACTTCATAGTAGAATCGAACTAAATTACATATTTTAAGAAAAACAATAAAAGTTTATGATTCATTGGGCTGAAACCATTTGATGTTAAAACTAACCGAATCAGATTAAACTATGGAGTGAAAGCAAAAAAAAAAAAAAGTGGTGGTTAATTGTATTTCTTGAATGATTAATAAGTTGCGGTTGTTTGTCACATTAATCAATCATACAATACAATCGACATAAATACATGAACTAGCCACTGTTAATAATTTAATTTGTTTGTTTCATCAAAAATAAATAAATTTGTTTATTTCAGTAAAAGAAAAAATAATTTAATTTGTTGTCTAAATTTGATGTTAAATTTGTTTGTGTAAATATTATTTTTTTGGTGTCATTTGTTTGTATAAATATACTCCTAATTCCTAAGAATAAGATCATCTAGATCCTAAATGTAAATCTCCTTAAACTTACTTGACTTAATTGAAGCTAAATTGAGGTTTGAGGAGGTGATAGAGGAAATAGTAATAAACAAATGAACACCATGGTTATTACTCCATTTGCATTTGTCTTTTTGTTTGGATAGTTTTTGGAATATTCTCTTATTAGTGGGGTGTGCTACTTTGGTAGTACTTCATTGATCAAAGAAAGCAAAAGAATAGACAATAGTACATCAAAATAAATTTATAATACTAGGTAAATTGAGAAAAAGAAAAAGGTTGAAAATGACAGTATAAAATAACCCCATCTCCTCCATTCAATGATAGCATGATCTATTCCCTTTCATTTTCAAACTTATTTATCAATGTTTGTGCACGAATCTGTCAAAATATTTTTGCAAAGCTTGGAATGTTGTCGGCAACTCCATCATGTCAAAACACATAGTAACTAGTAATAAGTCCATTGAATCAAACAATATTTAAATGTTCGATTAAGATTTGTTCGATTAAGATTAGACGACTTAAATAATTTAATTTTGACTGTGTTAGTGCGAGTTCATACAAACTACATGAAATCTGGATTATCTATAAGCACAGTGTAAGTAAACTTTCACTAGAGAAAAAATACTACTTTTTTAATTTCTTTAATAAGTACTTTTTGGTATGTTGTATTTTTTTTAAAGAAATTTTCTATTTAATATTTAAAACATATATTTTTAAATCATATTTTTACCTTTTTTTTCCCAATAATTTTACCTTTTTTTTTATATTAATACATATTTACATAAAAAATATATATTTGTTCGACATATGCAACTATAGTTTACCATTTTATTTTTTATAAATAAAAGTAGATAAACTCACCCTTTTTTATTTTTGGTTTCATAAACTCACCCTTTTTACTATGGCTTGTAAAGTTTCAAAGTGATTGGGACTGTGATCTCTTTTCTAGTATAAGGAGTATTTCATAGTAATAATATGATCATTAGTCTATGTGAGCTTAGCTCAGTTGGTAGGAACATCACACTATATGTGCAGAGTCCGAATTCAAATCTCGAACACTTCACTTATTTACCTATAAGATGAATTTTATAGTCATTGAACTACTTGACAAAAAAAAATCATCACTATGACATACAGAAAACAAATAATATATCGGTAGTGTGAACATGGACCCAATCAAACCCATTATTTTTCACAAAAGTGCTATAATAATCAACTAGCCACCTTGATTAGTGCATAAAACATGCCGTTAGACACACTCAAAGGGTCCTAGATTTCAATATCAAAATCATTAAATTAAACACTGTAGCCGTTGCTTCCTTCATCAAGTAAATATTACTAGATAATGCCAGAAACAAAGATGGGAGTGGAGATTAATATTTAGAATGAGAAATTAAATTTGAATTCCAAAATATATATATTATTATTATTATACTAGCGCATCACTGAGTGATGGCCATTGACCACCAGCACTAGTTGACTGGTGAAATAATATCATTTTAAATCTTGGATTGTGATTTTTATAAAGATTCTGTTTTTTGCCTCACACCTGATGAGATTTGAAATGACTATTTTTACTTTTTTGATAATAATAATATAAAGAAGAAATGACAATTTTTTGTGGTTGTGAAATGATAAATTAGATTTTTATAAAGACCTTATAAAAAACAATGAAACATGCTATAAATATCACATCACATAAAGATAGGTAACCTTGTTCACACTAGGTTAAAGACAAAGTTGGGGACAATAGTCTTTATTCAATGGTTTGGGAGGATGAATACAAAACTCAAGTCGTGATGATTGTAGAGGCCACACAATTATGCATCTTATCAAAATGAACACAAATCGAATTATTGTTATCACATTTTTGTCGCATTTACGTATTCAGGAGAAACATAATTATTAGATCGAGATTGACCATCCAGATTTAATTATTAATTTTGATTTTATTTTTTAAAATTACAAATTTAAAATTTAGATTGTCCAATCTCGATCCAATAATCATAACTTTCCTGAATATATAAATACGACAAAAATCAACTTCATACACGTCTTTTTAAGGCAGCCGTCTTACCACTTTATGAACTTTTTCTCCCCCATATACATCAACCATACACAGGGTTTGGTTTTATGTGACAAATAAATCATTTTGACTTGATTTGTTTATTAGAATGTTTATTATTCACTACATTTTTTAAAATGGTCAAAGTTATTAGTACTCGTTAATTTTAGTATTTCTTTCCCTTCATAAGAACTTGAATCCCGATTCTTTTATTCTTAGCTCAAACTAGTTTAGCTACTCGACCCCCTTTATTATTCACAACTAACTAATTAATCCAAATTAATGTTACCATTCAGGTGTTGGGAATATTGGAAACCACAGACACAAAATCAATTGTGATCACTGGCCATTCCATTGGAGGAGCAACAGCCTCTCTTTGCACTCTTTGGCTTATATCTTACCTCCAATCAATCTCTTCATCATTATCAGTAATGTGCATCACTTTTGGCTCACCATTACTTGGTAACAAATCATTTTCCGAAGCCATTTCCAAAGAAAAATGGCGTGGAAATTTCATTCAAGTAGTATCAAAACATGACATAATGCCAAGATTGTTATTTGCACCCATTACACCTCTCACTTCTCAGCTAAATTTCCTACTTCAGTTTTGGCACTTATCAATGACTTCACCAGAATTTGGAAAACTTGCAAAACAAGTTTCTGACAAAGATAAAGCAAAGTTGTTCACTGCTGTGATGGATTCTTTAGAAGCTTCAACACAAAACGGAGAAATTTCAAGCTCAATTTTATTTCATCCTTTTGGAAACTACTTTTTTGTTTCAGAAGAAGGAGCTTTATGTGTTGATAGTCCGGTTACGATTATTAAGATGATGCATTTGTTGCTCTCGACTAGTTCTCCATCTGGGAGTATCGAGGATCATCTTAAGTATGGAGAATATGTTAATAGATTGTCTTTGGAAATGTTGAATCAGAAAAATTCTTTGCTGAGGAACATTCCTAACTCGAGCTATGAGGCGGGGCTCGAATTGGCCATCCAATCTTCTGGTTTAGCAGACAAGGTAATTAATATCATATTAACATATTCTCCGAATACCAAAGTTTCATTATACATAAACACTTACATGATAAATGTTTATGCTATTCTCGCTTAACTAAGTGGTTTATCTAAAACAAATTTTCACTTAAACAAATTACCATGATGTAACCAACAGGAATCTGCTGTCATCATACCGGCCAAAGAATGTCTGAAGTTAGCAAGGCGAATGGGTCCATCGCCAGCTCTGAATGCTGCAAGCCTAGCATTAAAATTATCAAAGGTTAACCCTTACAGAGCCCAAATAGAATGGTACAAATCATGGTGTGACGAACAAGATGATGAAAAGGGATACTATGACTCGTTCAAAACCAGAGGCGCTTGCAAAAGAGAGATGAAAGTCAACATTAACCGTCAGAAACTAGCTAGATTTTGGAATAATGTGATTGACATGTTAGAAAAAAATGAACTTCCTCATGACTTTGACCAAAGAGCCAAATGGGTTTGTGCTTCACAATTCTACAAACTTTTGTCTGAGCCACTTGATATAGCTGAATATTATGGGAAAGGGATGCATAGAGTAAAGGGTCATTACCTGGAACATGGTAGAGAAAGAAGGTATGAGATATTTGATAGGTGGTGGGAGAATAGAATAGTAAGTACTGGTGAAGACAATAAAGAGAGAAGCACATTTGCAAGTTCAACACAAGATTCATGTTTTTGGGCTAAAGTTGAAGAAGCAAGGGATTGGTTGAATTGTATGAGAAGTGAAAGAGACACTAACAAGTTGGCTATGTATTGGGAAAAAATTGAAAACTTTGAGAAATATGCCATTGAATTGATTCAGAATAAGGAAGTTTCTTCTGATGTTTTAGCAAAGAATTCAAGTTATAGTACATGGGTGGAGGATTTAAAAGAAATGAAACAACTGAGAGCAAATGTGCCGAGGTATCCTCATCAGTTTACGCGTTTTCTGGATGGAGAAGTTGTTCCTTAGTACTTAATTTGGAATCAATAAGTTTAACTTATTGTGAGCATTGTATGTGTGTATAAAAATAATGCTCCTTCTGCTGAATAACTCGTTTTAGTTATGAGTTATATGATTTCATAAATGCAAATTTCCTTAGTATGCTATGGTTGCTGTTATTACAGATATTAAGCAATACTACGCGGTAGAAAAATTTCACAAATATATATTTAAGTTGCAAAGTAGAAGAGTGACACTTACAAAAGAGACACAGAAGAATAGTAAATATCTGTTATTCCTGAAAATTATAAAATTTAACAAATATCAATTAATTGGAATTGGTTGTCATCAATTCATAGATCATTTTAATTGCAACTTCAATGCAAAATGCTTGAAGTAATCATAAGAAAAAAACAGGTGCAAATATTGATAACTATTAAGCTATATAACAACATTTTTAGCTTGTAAACACATTTAAGCAGGACTTCATCAAATATGAAAAATTGTCAATGGGTGGCAAAGAAGGTATCCTTTTTCCTTTCTTCAAAAGTTCTTGCAAGTCAACTCTTTGCAGTGTCAAAACATCTCTTGATTCCTTCCAAACAAAGGCAAGATTACCATTTTGAAATACAAAGAGGGAGCCAGACTTTGATCCAGGGTATTTGAATCCATAACCACATGCAATACCTTCTCCTGTATATGTGTGTTCAACATTCATCGATAATGAGTCCCTATCAGTTTTCCAAGGAAATGGATCAGATGAAGGCTCATTGATATTCACTATAAACATTGCTGAGCCATTAGGATGCAAGGCGTAACAAGTGCCTTCCAATATTTTTGTTCCGATGAGAAGTTGTTGTCCGTTGGACTCCGAATAAGAGAGCGAAAGAAAGAAAAGAGGCTTTCTAGGCTTGTCTTGAGAATTTTTTTCATGAGGCCAACCAAAGGTTCCTCCCCATAAACCAGCATACACTTGGTCTACTGTAGGAACTTGCATAGGCATCTTGTAAAGTGCAAACCAACTTTTGTTCATATTCGGCCAACCTCGAAAAGATGATAATTTTACAGTTAAGGCGCTTAATGTTAGCCTTAATGTATCACTTGATCTTAGAAAGTCTCGAAGCCTATCATGCTTTATCTCATGGCTTGAATTAAGCATCGTTTGATTATCTCTTGTTACCGCAATCGTGTTGTGTTGTTGATCAACATTGACAACGCTGCCATCGATTGTACTGGATCTTCCATCGTCTCTTGTTCCTGCAACTGTGTTGTATTGCTGATCAACATCAATAACACTGCCATCGATTGTCCTAGTTCTTCGACCATCTCTTGTTCCTGTGTTTGTGTTGTTTTGTTGATCAATATCGACAACACAACCATCAATTGAACTAGATCTTCGATGGTCTCTTGTTCCTGCAATCGTGTTGTGTTGCTGATCAACATTAACAACAAAACCATCAATTGAACTAGATCTTCGATGGCCTCTTGTTCCAAGGATATGTTTGAAGCCACCCCAAAAATAACCACCAAGACTTTTTCTCTTCATGCATTGTGTGAGACCATTCTCATTGCTTGGAGGAAAAGAAAGAGCCTTTGAATAGTCAATACTCTTTCTTATCTCATCATCAACCTCTAAGTGCATTGAACCAACTTCTCCCCCTTGAGAATTTTCCTTATTTTCAATCTGAATACTACTAAGCTTATACATTTGAGTGATTTGACTGAGGAATGCTCTTCTTTCCTTCAACAGCACCAAATCTTTCTGAAAATTAACACAATCATCCCTTGATCTAGGAAACAATGGTTCATTTGCATGATTAGGAATCTCTAATCTAACTTGGCTAGTAGTGATCTCAAGCAATTTTTTTCTATCCCTACAACCAAACTTGCGAAAAGGAACTATTGCCTCATTATCTTGATTAACATGTTCAACCTCAAGCAACAATAAATTACAAAATCTATTAACACACTTGAGCAAACCATGATAAACACAATCTATTCCCTTTTCTCCCCTTCCATGAAGAAAAAACATATTCGAACCATCGAAATCGCAAACAATTTCAAACACAGATGACCAAAGAATAGGACCATCTTGAATCCCTAATGAAGAAACTTCCTGAGGAATTATTCGACACGCGATAACAGAAACAAAACCCGGCATTACATAAACAATATTACCAAGCTCAGGATTCTGTTGAACCCATATTCCCATCAAAGGTTTAACACTCAAAAGAAAACGACAAAGTGCTTTATAAGATGAAACACACTCTCTCCACTCAACAAGGTCTTTTTGTGACACTATACCTATAATGTCACATTGAGTAAACCAAACTTTTTCAGATGTTGCAAGAGCATAGAGACTCTTGCAACAAAGACTAAGATTGAAAATTTCTCTTGGAATAAGGAACTTTGAAACTGTGGCAAAAACATCATCTGGTAGATAAGGTAACAACATAATGGATCAAATCTAACCAACCCAACTAAAATTTAATGATAAAAAAAAAAGACAAACTTTTGAGACCAACCCAACTGAAATTTAACGATAAAAAAACAAACTTTTGAGGTTTGATGTCTTTGTTTACTCTAAAAACATAGACATACCAAGTAGAAGAGAATTGGGTCGTTTAATATATTGATTTTGGAAAATACTGTAACGCGTTTTGTTGCAGAAAATGAATCTGAGAAAGTGACGTGTAGTAGTGGAGGTGAGTCAAGTCAAGTGAAATCATTGTCTCAAACTTGAGATTTCCATAATTGAAGATAAAAAGATTGCAATTTGCTCAATCTGGATCTATCTGTCAATTTGACTCTGTCGGTATTGTTGATTGCCTATAGGACAACGTAAAAAATGGGACAAAGATGTTGTTGCGTGGAAATCTTGAGTTTCTGTTTTGAATTTTTCATGGTACTTTCTTTTTTCACTTTGTGTCGACAAGGTGACACGATTGAAATTATCTTTACCCCAAAACCATGACTCATCATAGGAGGAGTTTTCGATCTTATATAAGTCCTCACTCACACTAGATTTATTTATGCCCAATGTGCGGCTCTAAGTTGGATTCATGAATCTCTCCTTGCACACAAAAATCGATAATATATGTGTCCCTCGAACAATCGGCATTTCAACAATTTATTCTTTCTGTCAAGTCTCGGCGCCTAGTGGCAGAGTCGGGATTATTAGAGTTTGGCAAAATTTTACATGTGTCATATATATATATATATATATATATCGTCCAAAAAAAATATCAATTTGTCCTAAACTAACTCCTGAAAATACCAACAATTTTGGCACTGGGAACGAGCATAAGCCAATGATGCCCTTACTAACATATGGGCAGCATTGTTTTCTTGTCGGCCAACAAAACTTATCTTAAAGTTTGGAAAAGTAGAAAGTAAAGTTTTACAAGAATTTAAAATGGCTCCAAACTTAGAATTGGTACCAATGTTATTGGAGATGCCGTCAACAACTTGCTTACAACCAAGTTCGATAGACATTGCCATTAAACCTCGATCACCAAGCCAAATTATCGCCTGTCTTAGACCGCAAGCTTCCGACTCTTGTGGTTGTGGAAGGCCATAAAATCATGCCGTTTTTGCTGCTATAAACTCTCCGTTATCACCTCTTAGACATATACCAAATGCCATAGCATCCATGGTTTTCTTCACATGATCATGTTGTTACTTATGTCAGGGACGGATCCAGAGATTTATGAGACGGAGGTCGAAAAATATATTATTAAATGGTAAATAAAATATTAATAATAGATTTTTGGTAATCCTCTGATTTTCTAGAGAATAGGGATGGTCATATGAAATTCGACAACAAGATAAATCTGACAAAAAATTATTCCTTTAGAACCTGGTTTCTTTCAAATGATTTTTCATAACAAGTTGCAAAGTGATTAACAATTATTACATTTCATGGACCACTTTTTTCCTGTTTATTTATATATCTCTAGTAATTTCTAAGGTTTGATTGTAGGGAAAAGGAACAGATGCAATCCAGTGTATATTCCTAAACACAAAGGAAATAAAGAAAGTTCAACTACATGATGAAACATTCAAGAAAATGCATAATCTTAGAATGGTCAAGATCAAGTCCTATAATAGCAATGGGAATGACTCAAATGTGAGCTTTGATGCGTTTCGATTTCCTGATCATTTAAAATTTCTTTTTTGGGAGGCATTTCCTCAAAAATCTTTGCAGCAAAACTTTTTTTGTCGGGAAAATCTTGTTATACTTGAAATGATTCGTAGCAATCTTGAACAACTTTGGGAGGAGTGTTGGATATTGCCTTGAAAACATTGGAAACAGGAAAAGCTGAGAAGCTGTCAAAACTGGAAATTCTAGCAGGCCTGTGGCGCGGGGCGCCAGGAGCAGGCTAGAAATGCCTGTGGATTCTGCCCCTGTGGCGCCTGGGTGCCAGGAGAGGACTAGAAACGCCTGTTTGGCTCTGTTTGTCTGCGCGGGGCGCGGGCATCTGGCGCGGGGCGCAGGTGCGCGTCTATAAATGGGCTGTTTGCGTTTTCTGATGTTTTTATGAGGTTTTTTAGGGTTTGTGCAGCCAACAACAGTCTAGGGTTATAAGAAAACATTCTTGGGTATACTCTAGGGTTGGGATAACAATCTAAACACCTTGGTAGTCACTTTTCATAGAATCTCTTGGTCACGGGAAGAGATTTGGGAAAAGGGTAGAATTAGGGTTGAAGTCTAATTCTTGTAACCCAATTGAGAATCTCATTGTAATCAAGCTTTTCATTGATAGTGGAACGGAGAGTGGCTCTCTCCCCCAGAGTAGGTCGGTTTTGACTGAACTGGGTAAACAATTGCTTCGTGTTCTTTACAGTTTTTCGTTATCTTTTGTTCGTGATTATTATTGCTATTTCACTTAATTGATTGCTTATTCGATTTGCTCCACACATCAAGATTATTGGTGTGATTCAATCCGAATTCACAACAAGGAGGATCAGGTATTTCATTTCAAGCTTTATGTTGTGTACCTTTGTGTTTTGATGATATAATTAAAAAATTTAATCAAACATTTAGATCAATAAAATTGCATTCTGCAGAAATTTGTTATAGTATTTCATCATGTTAAAAAATGGGATCGTTACTCAAAATAAAGCAGTGCATAAATATGAAATTATTCTCTTTTTGTTCCAAGATTTACCAAAATGCAAGTATTCACACCTTTATACTCAAAGTTGATTAATATTTTGTTAATAATTTATTTTGCTACCTAGGTCTTACCAAGTTTGAAAAAGCTTAACCTTAGCAATTCTATGATGCTGCAAGGATTGCCAGACCTCTATAATTTGTGTCCAAATATCGAAGATGTAATTCTCAGTGGTTGCATAAGTTTGATACATGTTTACTCCTCTAGCTTCCTCAACAACCTTAACAGGTTATGTTTAGATGGTTGTAGTAAACTGGAGAGTGTAATGATTCGTAGCAATATTTTATCAAGATCATCTGGATTAGTTGCTCTCCATGGTTGTCACAATCTTAAAATTCTCTTGTACTGATGACAGAACAGAGAAATATTTTACTGGTTTCATATTTTACTGATGACTGTCATCTGATGTTTAAATTCAATCGCTTAACCTTTGGAACACTAAAATGGTGAGAAGTTGGATTAGTCATCACTACTTGTACCTATTAATTACGGTGAAAACATTGACTCTACAGATTTTCTGAAGAAGGCATCGTTTTAAAACTCGGACTGATAATTAACCCGGTCAAGGCGTTGGGTCACTGGTTCACTGATCTAGCCGCATAACTATCAACCCGGTCTATATAAATTTTATTATAGTTCTTTACTTTTTTAAAAAAAAAATTAATAATTTGAAAAAATACAAAAGCTTCTTCCCCACATTGTTTTTTTTTTATTAATATATTTTCTCATTACATACAATATTATAGTTTATTTTCCTTAAAAAAAATATTATAGTTTATTTAAAATGTTATTAAATGATGCATTTAACTCTAAAGCTTATAGTTAAAAACTCTAAAGCTTGTAGTTTTTTTTTTTTTTGTGTGGAAACAAAAATGTATATTGTTTTTAACTTAAACTGAATAAGTGACGGGGTGAATTACTGAATTTATTAATATGGTAGTGTTTCTTTTTTACAGTATTATTTTTTGACAAGAATACATGAAGTTTCATTCGACAAAAAAAAATGATGTTTCATTTCTTACAATACAAACACATAATAGTGAAAATATTGAGTAATTAGAAGTTTTCATTGTAAAAAAAAAATCACAATTACACATCTTGAGCGTCAAAAATAATGTGTAAAAAATGCTACTATGACACTGAATTAACTCAGTTGAGAATTATTTCATTAGTATACAAAACTTTCAATAAATAAAAGTTGGATTTAATGTACTAGTAGAGTAGTATTGATTCCCACCCATACTAACAAAATTCAATTCAACAACACTTGTTTTCTCGGTCCAGCGTAACATTTCCGTATGGACAATGCAGTAGGAAGTTTCATTTTACAAAACCTTCAACCAGTAAGTTGACATTTGACAACCATTTTCTACCACAACCGAGGAAATAGTTCTATTAACATTGTTTCCTATAAATAATAATAATAAAAAGGCTTAAATGCAGTTTTGCCCCCCCTGTTTTGATTAAATCGGAATTTTACCCCCCCTGTTTTAAAACGCGGACTTTTACCCCCCTGTTTTATAATTTTTTGGATTTTGCCCCCCCTAAAATTCTGCTTTCAAGTCACAACTTCAAAGCTTCGCACACAACTCAATTTGAATCAAAAATTCACCAAACAGATATCGAAATGACCGTAATCGAGTTATCTTTCCACAGAATCAAACCCCACTAAATTTGGAGTTACAAAGAGAGATTAATTACCGTTTTAGTGAAGGTATGTCCCCCAAATATTCTGCACAAAATCTGCTTTCGAGTCACAACTTCAAAACTTCGCACAGAATTCCATTTGGATCCATAATTCACCAAACGGATATCAAAATGACCGTAATCGAGTTATCTTTCCACAGAATCAAACTCCACTAAATTTGGAGTTACAAATAGAGATTAATTACCGTTTTAGTGAAGGTATGTCCCCCAAATATTCTGCACAAAATCTGCTTTCGAGTCACAACTTCAAAACTTCGCACAGAATTCCATTTGGATCCATAATTCACCAAACAGGTACCGAAATGACCGAAATCGAGTTTGTTTTCCACAGAATCAAACTCCACAAAATTTGGAGTTACAGAGAGAGATTAATTATCATTTTAGTGAAGGTCTGTCCAAATCAATTAATGTATGGAACTACTACTGATATTTTTGTCATGTCTCTCACCCTGTAGCTCATTTTTCAATAGTATTTACATTTCCGGAAAGCTAACGACATTACCCTTATTGTCATTTAAATTTCGTCAAATTTGGAGTTACGATGTGTTTGGTAGACGATGTTGAATTTAAAGGTCATAAGTAGATTTCTGCAAAATTAGCAATTGGACAGACCTTCACTAAAACTGTAATTTATCTCTCTTTGTAACTCCAAATTTAGTGGGGTTTAATCCTGTGGAAAGCTAACTCGATTATGGTCATTTCGGTATCCATTTGGTGAATTATTGATCCAAATTGAGTTGTGTGCGAAGCTTTGAAGTTGTGACTCGAAAGCAGATTTTGTGCAGAATTTTGGGGGACATACCTTCACTAAAACGGTAATTAATCTCTCATTGTAACTCCAAATTTAGTGGGGTTTGATTCTGTGGAAAGATAACTCGATTACGGTCATTTCGATATCCGTTTGGTGAATTATTGATCCAAATTGGGTTGTATGCGAAGCTTTGAAGTTGTGACTTGAAAGCTGAATTTTAGGGGGGGCAAAATCCAAAAAATTATAAAACAGAGGGGGTAAAAGTCCGCGTTTTAAAACATGGGGGGTAAAATTCCGATTTAATCAAAACAGGGGGGGCAAAACTGCATTTAAGCCTAATAAAAAGCTATACATTTAACACCTTTTCAAATTCATCGGTAATATCATCCAAATCAACTACGTTTGTTTGTTCCATCTTCAGTTTAGTAAGCTCTCGATTCAGCTCCACAATCCGATTTTTAAGTTTCTCTCCTTTATCAGGTAATTTAGAAATCATCACCTGCATAGATTTAAACGGAGATACTAAAATTAGTCCATTGCATTTTAATTACAGCATTAGCCTATAACGAAGGACTTAATCAGACAGAACAGTTATATAATTATATTTTCTATCGTTGGTTCTTGATATAAGTATATTTTGGCTAATAGCTAGAATTTCAGCTTTCGTTTCGTCATAATTTAATCCTTGTCTGCCAAAATATTTTCTAAAAGTCAAATTATTGTATCATGAACACCATAGCAATAATATCTAATCTAAAGGACAACATTCAGAAAGAAAAAAAACATACCGTATTTGAGAGCATTTGGGAGAGCCGATAAATTCTATCCTTGATTTCTAACTCAGTCAATTTACCAACACTACTTGGAGAAGAGTCTTTTTTGTGTAAATTAACATCCTTAGGATTAAAAGCAAATGCAGCACTGGTGTAAAACAAAATTGAAAAAAATCAAAACCAAATACATCCTTTAGCTTCTAAAAAATCTTTGTGTAATGATAGCATCATTACCCGTCAACAATTTGCTCGCGTGAATATGACGACGACGAAGAAGTTCCCATATAATGAGTATTATGAACCCTGCAACATTGTAGCAGTTCAGCAGCTTCAGCTTTAAGTTTGATTAAACAATTGCATAACAGAAAGACAGTAATTGCAAACATTCAGACAATGGTCAATGGGCATCATTTGAGATTGGAGACAGATAAAGAAAGATAATGAGGGGGGTGGGACGAGGCAATCATTTGAGTAATAATGAGGGTGGCCATTTCTTCATTTTCTATAGTCAAGTTTAGCATATTTTTCTTAATAAGCGCATATTCCAAAAAATAATAGGTACGGAGGAGCATTCTCATAATTTGAATGCAAAAGTTCAGGTTTCAATTAGTGACATCAGATGCTATATGAAAATGATGGCAATACATATGGTACAAACAAAAATGACACAAGGGAACTAAAAGAGTCACATTAACTACAACAAATTACCACTAGTCATTTGGTATTAACCATGATAATGAAGCATTACCTTGCTACTTCATGCTCAGGAGCTTCTTGAACTGGCTCTGTCTTGGAAAACAGTAAACTGTGGTGACTAACACCAGCTATGCCCTGACTTTTCAAGAACTCTATATGTGCATGGAAAGAGTCATCCCTACCAAAAAATAAAATTACTTTTAAGATAAGAAAAAATAGGACATCGAGCACAATGAGTTAGTTAAACATATTTTCAAAATTTCGAATTATAAATTTGAGATAGATATGAAGAGCAACATGTGAAAGCTGAATAAAAGACCAAAATAATGTGAAGGAACAATTGATACATATCATATACAAAAAACCACCAAAACAAGTGTCAAGTTTTCAATTAAAAGATAAAGTATATGACAAAACAGATATTGCAAAGTTATTGAATCATTACACTATATGTTGAGAATCATGTTTCTCAGCCAATTGCCGTTGGGTAACAGACACATCAAATCCTTCTTTTGGGAGGCTGAAAAGCTCCTTAAGATCCTGCAAGTGATGAATGGGAGATACAGATTTAGTATAACAAATCACAAGTTCAACAGCAGATATGACAAATGTACATCTCAACAAAAAAATAGTACTTCTCAACAAACTTGTACCTGCTGGCAAAAGTAGCGAGTTTGTTCTTTCTTTTCAGAAACTGTTTTGAATAGTCCTCCTTTATATACCTAAACATCATGAAATTTGAGTATCAAAAAAGTCAATTGATGTCCAAAACATTTGAGACAAATAAAATTACCTGCTTCCTGTAGATCTTTTCTTCAACAGTTCCACATGTCATCAGTCTATAGACAATAACATCTTTCTTTTGTCCAATACGATATGCTCGGTCAACACTTTGATTATCAGTACTGTTTTAAACAGCAAATAATGTCACTTTACATGCAACATGATCGAATTACTTTCTAAAGGAAGGGATGTTATTGGAGTTTGGAAATTAAGAGACAGAAACAAAATAGATGTCTGCACAATCAACAGTAAATAAATTCTAGAATGATGCACAGGACAATTCCAATCAGACCTGATCTGACAATATACCAAAATGATCAAAGTTAAGAATAATGAAATAAAATTGTAGGATACATAAGCCACTGAGGACAATTAATTTTTTTTTGCAAAAGAAACAAACAAAAAACCTAAAGAGAAGAACAAAGTCATATTGAGAATCCCAGCCAATTTCACAAATACTTTGAAGATGTACCTCGGGTTCCAAGCAGGATCAACAACAATAACACGATCTGCTCTTGTAAGTGTCAGTCCTAAACCACCAACCTGAGAAGTCAACAAAAATATTGGAGCTCCAACACCATCTTGGAAATCCTGAAATCAATGAAAAACAGTTAGACGAGGAAAAATAACACTTGGAGGATTTAAAAAGGTTATTGAATATGCAAAATACTTACATCAACAACTTTTATTCTGTCACAGGATTTTGTTGTGCCATCAATTCGTAAAAAGTCATAACCTTTAGATGTTATGCATTCCTATAATAAATCAACAAAAACATTTGAATCAACTCTCATACTGAAACACAAATCAATAAAATAGTGCAAGAAATCACAAGGGAAACATCCAGCATTGTCTTGCAAATGACCAAAAATGGTTAAAATTTTATGGAATAAACTACCCACACATATTGAAGTCCAACTACAATAATTCACCAGCATACATGAAACAGTTGAGCAAATGCTTGAATGGTCAACAGTGTGCAGTTGTAAAATATAAATTAAAGAAATTACTTCTGAACTAACCTGAATAAGATTAAGCATCTTGCGAGTCTGAGAAAAGATAAGCACCCTATGCCCTTCAGGGATCAAATTATCCTACAGCAGATGCCACCAACTATAATTTTATGCAAACAGGTAAACTAAAAGCATATATTGCATCCACAGGACATCAGCACTTACCAACAATGACATGATGAAAGTAATTTTGCATGATACATCATGCTCATCTTTAAACTTGTCTGTTTCTGCAACATCTGCTATATGCATCGCCAATTTCTCTGCAACATTAACCTCATCTGGCTTTAGCATGGAGTCCATCCCTTCCAATACATCCTCAGCTGCCCGCTTGGTCAACAGAAGTGGATGATCACATATTTTCTTCAAAATCTGACCCATTTAAAGATTTTCAAAATACAATTTAGAAAAGTGAGGCACAGCCTGAAAAAGATTGCATATGAATATAAAGTAAAAGAACACAGCCAAGAAAGAAAGAGAATAGTGCAAAACAATAATAAAAATTACTGTAAGGGCAGCCAGTGGTGAACCATCAAATGCTGAGAGAACAATCTCACTCTTCAGAAATGCTTCATAAAGATGCCGCTGCGACAAATAGAAATAAAAAGTCAACAAAACAATTGTCATCTCAAAAGATAAAATCTAAAACAACAAGGAATTGTGTATCTAACCTGGATATTGGTCAACCGAAGCCACACAATGATTTCTCGTTTCTGAGAAAGCTTTGCTGTTGTTTTTTCTGTATCTTGATTGAAAACCTCACTCTTTAAACGTCTCAAAAAGTAAGGCTGAATATGATCCCTTAGCTCCTGTTGAGAAAGGAGGAAAGATAACGCTCACGTCAAAGTAAAATTTCTTAATTATTGATGCTTGGAGTATTACAGAACACTAGAGATAATGGGATTCATCATAGTTGTTAGAAGATATGAAAATATCTTGTAATATCTTGATATTATGAGTATCTCATAAGATTAGTTTCTTATACTACAATATCTTAGTTTCTTAATCAAGATTTGGAGTCAATTGTCGGTGTAAATAAGGGTTTTGTATTATGAGATCGTCAATCATGTCAAACCCAAGAAATAAATATTTAGGCACATAAACATGAGAAGAAAAAATTAAAGAAAAAATGATTGAACGATGTGACAATATTAATTTTGTTTTAACTTTTTGTTAGAAATAGTATAAAACCATCGATATGGCTCTATCCTAACACCTTAAGGTTTTGGGATAATCGGTTATTTGACATGGTATCAGAGCCTCTATGACTAAGTGGTCTAGAGTTCGATCCCCGCTCCCCTCACTTTCTAATTAAAAAAGTGGAATTTAAGCATATGGTAGGTGGGCCTATGCATTATCCACACTTCAAGCCCAAGTGGGCTCTTGCGTGAGGGGGCGTGTTAGAAATAATATAAAACCATTGATATGGCTCTATCCTAACACCTTAAGGTTTTGGGATAATCGGTTATTTGACACTTTTCTTCATTTATGAGCGTGTGCCTAAATAATTTTTTCTTGGGTTTGTGCCCAACTAAGTATTTCCCCCAAAGTAATAGCATCATTTGCTTTCCAATAGGTGATATACCTTCCTCAAATGAGTTATTCAAATAAACTACTACAAAATTCAACCGCTCCCAACCTATTGCATCCAAAGCCATAGTCCAGGTAATATAAGTTAAATTTCAAAACATGAATGACTACCTTTGCTATAGCTGAACCAACACGCTTGTCTCTGTCAGAAGCATTTTTATCATTTCCACGAAGTATAGGTGTTTCATATTTATCTTTGAACCTGTGAAATTATAATCTCTATTAACTCATGAGAACCTTAGCTAAAAAAATATGGCATGAAAATGACTATTACCATTTTTTGTCACCAAGCAACTCAGGGCAGCAGAAATTGAACAATGCCCACAATTCCTGTTATAGCAAATAAAAAAGATTGCGTAATCTAAATTTCAAAACAAAGCATATACACAACCATGATATAAAATGCACAGGTTAGTGATTATAAAACAAGAAAATTTTCATAAATACCTTGAGATTATTTTGCAATGGCGTGCCACTAATGATAATGCGATGAGCACTGGGTATCTCGAGCAAACTTTTAGCTCTCTGAGTGCTTGGGTTCTTTATAAGGTGGCCCTAAAGTTAAGAACATTTTGAACCAAATTAAAAACTACCACTTTTCATAATATATTAAACATTAAAGTTAAGAACATTTTGAACCAAATAAAAAACTGCCACTTTTTATAATATATTAAACATTAAACATAAGCATTTCTATTCAATGTCATGCAATTTAAATTTCAGCAGTTATATGAGACGTGACGAAAATATTCTTGGGTTGTCCCACAACAACTTATAATGTGGGTTTCTACAAAGCCAGTCCATGTCAAAGTTCATGATTTGTGTCTTTGAATCCATTATCAATGACACAGTTATCTGTATGCCAAGTAATTATAAGCAACACAGCTTGTATTTTAAATGCAATAATTCTACATTCTGTAATTTTATTATAAGCATAGAAGTTGTAAGGAAATAAATAAAGGTAAAATGTGCAAGATAAAATTTCAGACCACCATGTTTCATTCAGCCGGGAAGATTCAGTCGGTCACACAATACTGACAAACTTTAAAGTACTTAAAGGGAAGGAAAATAATCCATCAATCCTTTTCAAAATAATTTTTTTCTCCTGAGTGGTATTCAACCAACTGTAAACACTTCCAACTTTTATAAAGTTATGTATTTCCTAAATGGTCTAAGAACAACAAGATACAAAAACTGAGGAAAAGGTGAACATACTGTATCAAGACAAACTAACATTAGATGAATTTTACATAAAACAACACCATTTTTACCTCATCAAGTATCATGTAGTCCCACGTGGGGCTATCTTCATCATCTTCTACATAACTATGCCCCTTTAAGGACTTGGTATTGTTGCGGACAATATCATAAGTGGTGAGAAGAACACCTTTGTCCTAAAGGAAGAGGGAGAGACAAGAGAAAATGAAGTTTAAGATTGATAAAAACAAAAGAAATCTGAAACACACATATACTCCCAGTTCTTCCGCAATCAATTAAATGTCCAACAGGGAACCAATTTTAAATAAATGTTCACTGAAATAAATGGACGCTGCTGCACAAACACAAACTATGTTGCCTTCCAAATCTCAAGCTTGATTTTAAGTCCACATACAAAATGTGGCATTTATGTATCTTGATTGCTAGAAGGCATGAGCATGAACTTAATTCCTAGATACATTCAATTCAATTAAAAGGGAAAAACAAGAAAGATCAAGCACCTGAAGTATGTACTGAAGTTCATATTCTCTGAGTTTTGCACAGGATCCAAAATATCTGCAGAATAGCATAAATTGGCAATAGTTTTTAAAGAAGAAAAGTTTTAATAAAACATTTTCTATTGTGATGAATAAAGTAAGGCAGTCGTACTCTCTTGTCTTCTCAGATAGACCAACAGCCGATAACTCTTTGATCCAATGTGGCAATAGTGTTTTTGGGGCCACAACCAATACCCTTCTAATTAAACGTGAATAAAACAGTCCAGCCAGAAAGCCACAAATCTGCAAGAAAAACTAGCATTGGTAAATTGCAAACTACAAGCTGTAAATATCTTTTCATTTAATATCATTTCATTACCTGCATTGTTTTTCCCAAACCCATGTCATCTCCCAAAATTCCACCTTTACCCCGAACATGCAATGACCAGAGCCACTTTAATCCTTCCCGCTGATGTGGATACAACATTTTTGCAATCTTAGGCTGCAACTTATATGTAGACCGTGGGTCACTCAATGTTATAGAGCCATCATTCTCAGGCTCAAAGTGATCCAACACTTGAACCGAATCATCTGATTCATACCCAATATCACCACTATCATTCTTAGTATCCTTTGATGAGGTGTCATGGCGCTCCTGTTTCTGAGAAAATGAAGATCCAGCACTCCCAAACTCCAAACCCTCATCTTCAAAAATTTCTTTCCCTCCTTCAAAACGCTCAACAGGCTTTGGCACCGGTTTGGGCTGCGGCTTCTTCTCAACCGATAACGCATCAAACCTGGAGGTTAGGTCATTCAAAATATCCCTAATTTGACTCTTACCCTTACTTTCCTCAATCTCAATCACATTTTTCCGCACCGGAATAGGCGAATCAAAGTCAGCAAGATCATCAAGCTTAGGTTCATCAACTGCAACCTTTTTGACAGCCTCTTTATCTGCAGCTTTGCAAAGGCGGCGGCGCCCCTGCACCTTAACCTTGGTATTCTTTTCTTCCTCTATAAATATTCGATAAATGATTAATGCAATGATCATGGAATCAATCAATTTAAGTGAAACAGAGAAGAAAACACTTACTAAGAGAATTATTATCCAAACCCTGTAGAACCTCCTTTGGAAGAAAAGCTTCTTTTACCTTAACTGGTTGGCGATTCTCTGCATAATTTTGACCTGATAATACATCAACTTATGTAACTAAGGGTTGAAATGATATGCATATTTTCGATAAATGATTCATGTGATGATCATGATTCATGAAATCAATTCAAGTGAAGTAGAGAAGAAAACACTTACTAAGAGGAGCTTCTACTGCCTTTACTGGTTGGCGATTCTCTGCATAATTTTGACCTGATAATATATAAACTTAAGTAACTAAAGGGTTGAAATGAAATGCATATTTTCGATAAATGATCCATGTGATGATCATGATTCATGAAACCAATCCAAGTGAAGCAAAGAAGAAAACACTTACTAAGAGGAGCTTCTACAGCCTTAACTGGTTTACAATTCTCCCGAGAATTTTGACCTAAAAATCAATAATAATGATGAGAATGAGAAGATATAAACAATAAACAATAATATTAGTGCTAAAATTCTAAAACAGAAAAGCAAACACTTACGATGAGAATATTCATCAAAAAACTTTGGAACCTTGTTAGAAAGAGGAGCTTCTTCTACCACCACACGTGATTGGCGATTCTCCATAGAAGAATGTTGACCTAATAATCAAATAACATAAAGTAAGTAACTCATGATTGAAATGAAATACTATGAAGATATAGTTGATTAATATAATATTCATGAAATCAATTGAAGCGACTCAGATCAGAAAACATTTACTAAGTGAACTATTATCGGAAAACTTGGGAACATCATTCCGAACAGGAGCTTCTTCTACCCTAACTGGTTCAATATTCTCCGGTGAATTTTGATCTAATAATCAATTAACGTATATAACTCAGAAATGAAACGAAATGAAATGCGATTAAGACCTAAAATAACAAAAATGAAAATCAAATCGAATCGAATAGAATAGAAATAGAGTACCGATTGGAGAATCGAAGTCGGTGATAGCAGAAAACTGAGGAATAGTATCGTCATCAACATCTTGGTAGAAGAGGCTTCGAGGTTGAATCGGTGTATCGGATTCGTCATCGAGTGGTTTGGATGAGGGTTTGGGAGGAGCGGAGAGATCTTGAAGGAAACGATAGTGACTATCGTTGAGACTCTGTGGTTTCTTCACGCTCTTGTTCGCCATTGAAAATGAAGAGCGTGAGAAAATGAAAAGGGTTTTTCAACGGTACAAAATACAGAACGAGAAAGGTGTTATTATATAGCTGCGATTTTTCAGTGAGTGTTTAAATTCCCGCTTTCTACGCTAAATTTGAATTTTGCAAGAGATAACGTTCTATTCTATCTCTGTTTCTAGGGTTGGGCTCGAAACCATTAAATTAAACGATTCAATTTCATTTCACTTGGATTTCTTTTTAAAATTTTATAATAAAAAATTAAGGTGAGAGAAATGTTTCATAATTCAAGGTATTGGTAAGAATATTACAATATATATTTTGGAGATTAAAATTTTAAATTCAAAATTTTCTAATTATTTATTTTATAAGGCGAAATTTTGATCACTAAACTGTACAAAAAGTAAATAATGTAGTGGAAAAAATATGAAGTTAACCGAGAAAATTAACTTATTTTTAGGATTCAAAAGAAGAAAATCAAATAAAATTAGATGAGTGTTTGGTTTGACAAAATATTTTTTCCATTTTTTTTATTTCCAAATTTAGTATGTCAACGGTAGACATATTTCAATGGTCGAAATAAGATACGAATAACATATTTTAAAATAGGATCACTTTAATAATTACTCAATAAAATTAAGTGATTGAACTCGATTGATTAACAAAATTCTCCAAAGAACGAGATGTTTAATGATATAACAATTCGCAAGGTTAACATCCAAGAATAAAACATAATTTTGCTTATTTTCTCTCTTTTAACCCAATTTTTGGTAAACGGTTGAGTTGTTCATACTTTTTTTTTTGTCCGTAAATGAAACAACGAACATCATCAAAATTACACACATACACAATTGCAAGTTCACAAATTTCAGCTTGGATGATAGTGTTAAAGGTTAACAAATATCGTTACAAGTTAATATAAGACTTATAGATCTAAGAGCATTGCTATTTACAGCGAATGCTGATATCACGAACGTTTCACAAATTGGTTCCACCAATTATAATACACACTTATTAATTATTATTATACAGCATTGCTAACTGAAAAGACACCGCTACACACCACTAAACCTAACACAACAAAACATCTCAAATTCTCAATGTTAACTGTTAAACACCTAAACAAATTAATTTATGTTGTCTCGACACAACTCTATATCAACTCTGGTTAGAGAATGTATGTGGTACTCTAGTTTATTCATCAGAAAATATTATCACGATTCACCATTGTTGCAATTTGTAGAATTTAACTAAAGAAAACATGAAGTCAACACAATTGAGTAAAAGAAATAGACCTCTCAATTGAATACATGAGTTTCATAGACAAATTATGGAATAGTGAGGGACAACAGCGCCCTAAAGTTGTTAAAAGAATTAAAGAAAATTGCAGAGAAATAAGACAAAGTATTGTTGTTTGTTAGAGGTGGAACTGTGGAAGATGAAAAAGGATAATAGAGGGGAGAGAAACTAAATTAATTAAATTAAATAAATGTAAATGTAAATGATGGAAAGTATAGTAATAATAGAACTAATGATATACTGCCAAGTGAGTTCGTGAACAGTTCGTGAAAATATTCTTCGCTGCAACCAGTATTTTCCTAGATCTAATGATGATAAATTTATGTAAAGGAATTAGTTACCAAAAATTGGGATTTGCACACAATTATATTGCAAAGTCACAAAGGGATTTACGAATTATAATACGAAAGATTCTCAAATTATGTTGGAGGTCTTAACAGGAATCCCTAAACATTTTTTTATGACATGATAGTACGCTCGGACCAAAGACAAACCAACATATTGAATCAACATAGTGTGACATAAATAATAGATATTTGAGTTTCTTAATCTTAGGTTGAATTCTCGGTTGATGCCTATGAAAAAATATTTGTTAAAATATGTCAACTTCTTAAATGAATATCAGTTACCTTGAGACTATTAGTTTGCATGCGGAACATACCTTTCATTTAAAAAACAAAAGTAAAGATTGTTAAAAAAAAAAAGTAAATCAACCTACTGATGATGTTGCAATAACTAAAGCAATTACAACAACTTTTTGACATATAAGATATTCAAAAATATCAATTGATTGTATTTTGCTTTCAAAAACAAGGGAAGAAATACAACCTCTGCAAACGAGCAAGAGAAAAAAGAGAAAGAGGAAACAAAAAATATACAGTACATGTGCTAAAAAAGTATACATAAATAATTACCAGAAAACATTTTAAAAGAAGGAGAAAACTACAAAAAAGCCAATGAGAGTTGAATAATCAAATTCCCATTTCTTTATACAATCTCATATGAAATGGTTCCTAAATTTCATAGAGAACATGCATGTATCCCTTAACAAGGCTTATATATTCATGAGGTGCAGATGCATGGCGAGGATTAAAGAATAGTTCAAGCATTTTGAGGCAGGTCCATCACCAATTAAGATGATCGATCAATATGTATCACATAGGGCACCCCGAAAAGATGAAAACATCAACAAGAAGGAGCCAATTAATTTCAATACAAAAAATGGCGTATCATGTCACGATCCCATAGATTTCGCCAACGCCATTTCACTTTCATGTGATGCAACAGAAGACATCCTATTCAACTCATTGCCACCTTTTGTTGATTGATTTGCAACTTCAACATCTGCATTCTTAGGTGCATTTGCACCACCCCAATTTCCTCCACCACCGCCTCCGCCATTAACTCCCAATCTAACTCTACATCCACAACACCTTGAGAAAATTCTATATAAACATGTGAAAAACCAAAAAGTCCATGGTAGACAAACCAATGCGACACCAGCTATAGGTATCCAAGATGAAGTTTCAGATTCAGGAAGGATCAAGTATGCAGCAAGGCACACACCTCCTGCTATTAACGAGATAAACAAAAGACATGTTATGATCCATATGAATACGCGCCCAGAGCTAGGATCAGACACAGGCATTTGTTTGTGTCACAACATATATAAGTTTTGTAGAAATTTAGAATAATGATTAAATATGTAAAACTTGGATCAAGATTATTTTGTCTTTATCATCATCCATATTTTAAGGTACATATATGAATTTGAGGGGTTAATGTAATGATATTGGTTTGGCATATGATGAAAAAGGTTCCAAATGGAGGTGGATTTTTGTTTTGTTTCTCCTAATGTTTTGATTTTTCTGGTGTTGTTGCAACAACAATGAAGCCTGAAAATGGGATATATTTTTTTTCTTTCAAATGATGGTGTTAGACATGTTCAAAAGTTTGTTAACATGAAAAGGGCTAATCTTAGGACAAACATACGCATAGAAAGAGAAAGGGAAACGTTTTCCATTTATGGTTATCTAAGTTGGGGTTTGAGTTGATTGATCTCATAATATGTGCTACTAATTCACATTGAATCGTTGTCAAAAAAAAAATTCACATTGAATCTTTTTATTAAATCAAAAAATAAAAATCACACGGTTTTTTATTGGGGTCGTCTTCCCACCAAAGATATTTAAAATGTCATTCTCCCATAAACAAAATATTTAAAGTTTGATGAGGTCTGAATAGAATATTTTTGTTGACACCTCAATAGAATTATTATTTTTTTACGGAAATATGCTTAGAGCATTTCATTATTAATAATGTTACGAATACAAGTGGGCACATCAATATTAATAATGTTACGAATACAAGTTTGTACATCAATAAAAAGATAGAAACTAGCTAGAGATATGGCCACCCTTGTGAAAGCATGAGCGACCTCATTGGTGATATTATAAGACCTGTTATTTGTGATATTATATAATTTTATCATGATCAAATGACATTAAAGTGTCAAACTTAATAATATGACACCTCTGATAATTCTTTACCGGATAATCATCTTACAAAATTTACCGTTTAAGTGAAATATATTATAACATAGATCATGTCTATAAAATACGACATAATTTCAACATCCGGAAACAATACATATAAAGAACATAATATACATCTGTTGCGCACGCTCGTGCACACACAAAAATCCTGATACATTGTACTAAATACTCATACAGAAAGCAATTTACATAACATATGGAAGAAGAAATGAGTTTCTATATGGATGTGATGTGAAGAAGAAGAGACTGCATTTTATTTTAAAATAAATGAGGAAAATAGAAAAACATAAGTTTTTTTTTTTTTAAGAAGGAAAAAAAAACATAAGTTATTAAGATCAGGGTACTCTAGAATATTTTATAGGACAGGTGTGGTATGTAATAAATTTAGTGTGGTGGAGGTAACACCAATAAAATACAAATATTAATGTTTTTAAATAATTATATACCTCAAATTTCACATTTCTTTAATTTTTATCAGTTAGATAAAATTGCAAATGAAGTTAAAAATTACTACAACTGTTCCTTTTCCTCTCAATTCTGTGTCAATCCATGCATCTATGATTTTGTAGCTTTTAGATCACTGAGATTCTTAGGCACAGATAAATATCAAAATCGATAGAATGGTCGCAAAAATTTATCCAGGTCTAGTTGTTTCAGTCAAACAAACTTTGGGCTCCTCGTCTTGGGTATTAGCTTGAATGGCATTCATCATTTTGTACATCCTCTGTCCTTGAGCTTTCCTCCTCTTCGCCTCGAGCTCAATGAGTAGAGCAGTGATATCGGCAGGGCTCACCCCACCTACTCTGCTCGCTTGACCAATGGTTTGAGGCCTAACCTAAAATCATTGAAAGAGCTTGTCAAGTCCTTGAAAATAAGTTGAAATATAGAGTTGCTTAAATACGCCTATTCGTTGTACACTTGTACATAACAAAGGAATTGAGGTTTTTCTATCATGTCTGGTTAGTTGGGTAGATGTTCATAATAACAATTTCATAATATAGATTAGGATAACCTTATAGAATGCGAGTATTCAATAGAAGCAGAAACTATCAATACTTTGACATTTCTTGTGGGAGGATTCAATATTGACTAGGGATTGAAGGTTTGTTTGACAACATTTTATTTTCATGAACTAAATTTCTACAGTGAACTTGTGGATCTAAAGGTTGCATTTCAATTTTTACTATCCCCACTTATAATGACCATAATGTCTAATTTGATAAAATATGTTAAAATACCTTGGAAAGTTTTTCACGAGCTTCAAGAGACAAATTTATCATTGCATAGTAATCCAAGTCTTCAGGAAGTGGTTTATGTTGTTGCGTAACCATCTATAGACAATCCAACACAACACAACAATGAGATTTGACATTAAACACACCTCTGAAATTCTACAGCGTGCAAAAATTATAACGATATAGGATAATGATATGGACAGAGCAATGAGCATGTGCTCCCATGACATGTATAATGGACATACCTGTTGAAGTTGGCTTTGCTGACGCACGATGAAACCTTCGTACTTAATATCAATTTCAACACATTCTCTTTCCATTCTTGATAAATTCTTGTCACCAAAACCATGCTTATCAAGAAGTCCATATTGTATGTGTGGTTTCTTAAGAAGACTTTCCAATGTTGAAGAGTTCTTCACAGGCTGACCAGACATACGGGTAACATCAGCAGCCAAATCCCCTCCTGAAGAGATAATTTAGGTGATTAGCAATAAATCATACTCCCTACGTCCCTTATTATAAGACTCCAATCCAACCAATTTCAGGGGTATTAAGAAAAGTAGTTATAGTAATAAATTTGTTCAAAATTTGTGTTACATTTACATAGTTACCCATGCAATTAATGATATCACACGAGAGACAGAAAAGACATGGATAATCCACTAGATAAAAAAGACATGTTGCCAAGAGAACGGATAACAATAATCACAAATAATTTAAATTCTACTTCACACTAGCATGGATGATCCACTAGGCTAAATAGTTTTCACTGTAATCTTTTAGTGCCACATTTCCAATGTGCATATAACAGTAATCTGTATTGGTGACATGTAGCTTATGCCTTAAGGTTGTATTTGTATAATGCTTCTCTAATCTCTATTCTGCAGTATGTTTTACTATTCTGTGTTCCTTTGTATTCAAAATTCAGTAGCCTTGCTTAACTTTTGTATTGAGTTGAGTACGGCCAAGCCAATTGTAGATAATCTAGAAGCTTCAAGTAGCTTACCAGTTAGTTAGATTCTGTTACTAACAGTCTCAATTTTTTTTCACAATTACAACTTAATCTAGTATAGGAGTGTACATACTTGTACTCTTGTTCTTCATTCTATCAGAATACAGAAAAATATTCACAACTTTTCCGCAGCTTTCAATTACTTGCACTCACATTCCCGCATTACAAAATTTCAATAATCTACTACTTACCACCACATTATTATATTACCTGTTAGGTATAGATTAAAGGGAAAACAGTGGGCCCAGGGGAGGGTGGAAGGGGTACTGTTGTGTCAATTTATTTAAAATATTTTATACAACTGATTTTAACAAAAGTTTTTTTGTTTTGCTGTAGTAATGAAAGTAATTTTTAAAACAACTGGATTTAACAAAAGCAAGGCCAACAACTGGATACTTCTTTTATTGCCTTGTATAGAAACAGCTCCCAAAATTAGTTGCCACACAAGCACGGTAGACAAACAAACCTGAAATCTTGACACTTTTCAATCGCTTCTTTTCCTCAGATATTCGAGCCTGCTTCTCCTGGTACAATTTCCAACGCCTATCATCTATCAACCCAATTTCACGGCCCAAAGGAGTGAGACGGCTATCAGCATTATCAGATCTCAAGAGTAACCGATGCTCTGAGCGGCTAAATATCAGGAACATATTTTATAAGTTGTTATTGTCAAGAAATGAGAAATGGAACGAAGAAGCATACATGCATCTATGAGAAGAATTGTTGCAATCAAAGTTATTTTACCTTGTTAACATCCGGTAAGGCTCTCGCAAGTCTTTGGTGACAAGATCATCAATTAATGTTCCTATGTAACTGCTCTCCCTCTCAAGAACAATGAGTGATTTACCATCTGCATGTCTAGCAGCATTGACACCAGAAACAATGCCCTAGAAAATGAAAAACAGTAGATTGTAATAAAAAGACTTACTGGATTAGCAAGAAGCCAACATAAATAATAAGAGCTTAATTAATTCCCCATTATACAACACACCATAAGAAAAAATGAATCGGGTTTTTAACTTGTATAGACACCGATGAAAGTTGACAGAATACCTGTGCTGCAGCTTCTTCATAGCCTGTAGTTCCATTTATCTGACCAGAGAAGAATAATCCTTGTATTTTCTTAGTCATAAGAGATCTAGAGCATTGATGAGCAGGTAAATAATCATACTCCACAGCATATGCAGGCCTCAACATTGAACAGTTCTCAAGTCCAGGCAAAGTTCTCAGCAAAGGCAACTGTAGTCTCTCAGGTAAACCGGTTGAGAACCCCTATACGATAGAAAGAGTAAGAAGTTAGAAGATATGACATCCTCTTCTTACCAAGATGAAAAGGAGGTGATATATTACTATAAGCCATGATCCCCCTCCCACCACCCAAATTACAAAGAGAAAGGCAACTTTCTTTTATAAACTTTGACCTTCACCTTTCATCGAGCTTCAAATATATTTTTTGGCTTAGCTTGTTACAATATCTTTCTTCCATCTTTTCTTCTCTCAAAAAGGATTTTGTTAAAAAGTGACTTTTATGCCAGCCCCCAAGGGAAAATGAAATAGCTATTTTGATTAGCTATTTCTCAAAACTATTATTTTGTTGATTTTCTTATGAACTTTCACCATAATATTATATTTGACTCATCCCAGCCCCCAAGGAAAAAATGAAAAATTATTAATAAGGGGGGAAAATATACAACTTACTTGCACGTAGAGTTCAGGCACGTCTCGACCCTCCGGTTCAAGAAATACTTGATGAGACTCTTTATCTTGGAATCTTACAATCTAAAAGTGAACAAAATATATCTCATCATAAATAATGCACAATTTCAATATAATTGATCACATGCTTCAGATCAAACCTTTTCTAAAAGGTTATGTTTGGACCGAGTATTCTTGGTTCTATGAGGGGCTTTTGAGTAAATAACTTAACTAAGTGTTTATCATATGATAGCTTAAGCTATATGCACTTAATTCAATAAGCTATTTGCATTTGGACAATGATTATACACAGAGAAAAGGCATGTATTTGCATTTTCAACTTTTGTTTTCACTGTAAAGACAGAATTTGAGATGGATGGAAATTGAAGAACGGATATAGGGCAAAACCTCACATAAGTTGTTTCAAAAAGCTATCTTGAAGAACTTGCTGAATAAGCTAATAAATACTTATGAACATATCATAAGCAATTTAAACTCTTGTGAACACTTAAACACGTGTTTATGTCATGAAATAATCCTAAATAAACTCTTCCAAATGCCCCCCAAATATTAAAGCAAGTTAACTTGTTAAAATATGACATGTAAATATTGTTGAAAAACACCTTATCTTCTATGGAAGGGCAGTATCTAGGTCCTTTGGCTTCAACCCATCCTCCATAAGTGGGTGTTTCATGCAAGTTATCTCTAATTATCTGGTGAGTAGTACTAGTAGTACGAGTTAGGTAGCAGCACATCTGTTCTCTTTCAATATGGACATCAGGATCAAAACTAAACCAGCTGACCTGCAATTATGAAGATATACTGAGGAAACACTATCTTTGAGTTACAGGGTAAAAGCTTTTACTAACAGACTTTGTGCAGAAAAACATCATCATTACAGACTGGAGCAAAAGCAGAAATATATTCTATTTGTCAAGTCATAATTTGTTTGGACTATCGGAAACATAACAATTGGATAGTATTATTAAACATGGCAATGAGAGAATCGGCTTAAGAAACATCTTGGAAGTTGCACAACTGATGGATGGTGGACATAATTCTCCAGTCCAGGTGGCAAGTTACTAAGGCCTTTTAGTAGTTGTATCAAAATTACTAAGAGACTGGCATAAATAGAAAAATGACAATGGCACATACAATAAGTGCAAACAAAACCATCCAAAACCAAAAATCATAAACTTGATTTGAATAGAATTAAATCTAATGAACCTACACATAAGATTAAATGGAAGAACCTCTTCATCTCCATGTTGAGGTTCTAATCCAGAGAAATCTACAGTACGGATGTCCACTCGGGCTGGAGTTCCAGTTTTCAGCCGATCAGTTTCAAAACCAAGTTGCTGTAAGTTCTCAGTTAATCCATGTGAAGCAGATTCGCCAGCTCTTCCTGCAGGCATAGAGGTTCTACCAACCCAAATTTTACCACTCATAAAAGTTCCTGTGGTGAGAATGACAGATGGAGCATAGAATTTCATTCCAAAAAATGTAGAAACACCTTCCACGTTATCATTCTTCCCCAGTATGATATCTGTAACCATAGCCTCTCGAATAGAAAGGTTTGGAGTACTGCAGAAAACAAAGTAAAAAAAAAAAACATCATGGGTACTATGTACAAGAAAAGATGCATAAATTATGTGAAAGAAGACTGCACAGAGCCAATGTATATTTGAAGAGATCAGGAACTTATAGTTCAAACTGCAAATCTCCCCACTAACCTTGATCTTTCTTAACAATTTTCAAAGTTATAAGGTGATATCTCTTATCATGTATGAGTTAAAGTTAAAGATATTAAGCCTATTACAGTATAAGTCTTATAATTGGTGAGCTTGGACTTGTACTACTACAGCATTATTAGCTGACCTAATTATTAGTATACATATGATATGAGTGTTAGTCTCCAGGGCATTGTAACACATTAAATCTATTAATCATGTTTTTATCTTACTACCATTAGCTTATCCCGGTCAAAATTTAGGTTCAACTTCCGCCACCGAGTGGCTATTATATAGATCACATGCAAAAGCTGAGAACAGCCAAAAAATAGATACCAGAGTCTGAAAGTAACAAAGGGAAAAAATTATGAAAATGAACTTGCCTTTCTACTACATTTCTCATTAGCATGGCATATTCCCTTTTATCAGTCTGAGCACGTAAAGCACGAACAGCAGGACCTTTTGAGGCATTGAGTACACGCTTTTGTAAGTAACATCTGAACACATATACATAAACACATAGATAAGCAAGAAAAACTGCAAAAGCCACTTTTCAAGCTATATTATATCACAAGTGTATTTTAAACACATGAATCAAGATTGTATCGGAATGGAAGATAGCAATTATACTACATGCAAAACTAGTAAGTCTTACTCGAATTAAAGACAATTTGATTAGTTTGGCTTGGACAGGAAATTACTGAAATATGTTGTATTGTTTTTCATCTTCAAACATAAATGGAAAATGATAAGTAAATCATATCTCATCCTCATAAAGCTTTGAATGTGAGATCTTTTGCAACTGCCCAGGAAACTCATCACGCCAGTTTCCTTACCTTTAAATCCTTTTTATAAAATATTAAAATTTTACCACAGCCTACAATGAATGAGGACAGAATCTTTAACAATAACTCACTTGGAAGCATGATTTTAAGCTATTGGGAAATTGGGCTCTTGTCCTAGATTCCATAATATTACAGTAATATTGTCGTGAAAGCTTTTTTGTTTTTCGCTAACATTATTAGTCTTAGTCTAAAACATGTTATGCTACTTCAACGGAAACCCCTAACAGAAAAGAAAAACAAATAATACTTCATGAAGCTCCCATCTCCCAGTGATAGAGACACGTATAACACATAAACATGTACATAACACAAAAAGGGAAAGGGAAAAAAAAAAGCTAATCTAGATAATGGTCATACTAAACTGCATAAAGATAATATAGATAATAGTCATGCCAAATTGCATGTAGAAATCTAGGGGAATCAAGATGCCAGAGAACAAGAAGTAAAGAGCACGAGTCTTCCATGTTACCTATCAGCAATTTTCCCTATTTCACCACCTAGTGCATCCACTTCATGAACGAGCTGGGACTTTGCAGGCGCACCAACTGCTGGATTGCAAGGCTGCACCAAAACTCAATCTCAGTCAAAAACTGCTCATGCTTTTCTATAAAACCACACACCATGCATCATATGCTTAACCAAATAGAATAAGAAAAGACAAAACAAATTACAAACAATGTTAGAATTCTAGAGAAAGATCTTTGAATTGATTCATTGCAATGATGAAATGATACAAATTTATTTGATACAGGGTGAAGGTTCTATTTATAGAACACTTCAACTCTAACCAACTCTATGCCACATCAGCATGAGTGTAAGTTGTGTAACTACCTCTATGCCACATCAGCATGAGTGTAAGTTGTGTAACTACCTCTATGCCACATCAGCATGAGTGTAACTAACTACACCTATGCATACACAAATAGTTTTCTTTCAAGAATCCAAAACCTTCAATTAAAATAAAATGAATAACACATTTAACTGCGCAACGCGACACATCATTTCAAATTAGAAAAGACAAATACATGCTGCAATATTGCTGAATGAAGCACATTGATGAAATCACAAAAAATAAAACAGTTATATAAACAAGATGCATAAATTTGCTAACAAGCAGTAAAAAAATTAGGTCAAACCTGCCACGCAATCCGGTCAATATTAAGGGTAAGAAGAAGAGTTTTTGCGCCCAAACGTGCAGAAGCAAGAGCAGCTTCACAACCAGCGTGTCCTCCTCCAACAACAATAACATCATATTTTTCATCTACTATTCCAAATTCATAACCTAAATCTGCAAAAAAGCACAAATAACTAAACAATTTCAATTTTGAGAAAGAATTTATTTACACACTAACTAACACCAAAGAAGCTTGTGAAAAACGAAATTCTCATACCGCGGGAGGAGGAACTTGTTTCAACGGTTGAGAAACGGCGGGAGAAAGTGGAACCGGAGAAGCAGATACTCCGGCGGCGAGGATTCAGAAGAGTGATAGAGGAAGTAGTAGGAAAGAGCGTGTTGCATAAATTTCGACCGAAACGACAGAGATGGAGAGTAAACGACACCGTTGCCATGCTGGCATTTGGTTCTTTCTGGAGAAGAAATTGAAATGCAAATTTATGATATTATAATTTTGAAGCTCTCACTTTTTTTGGAGGCAGTGGCAGAAGAACAGCGTAGTGTTTCATAGTCATCCAAAACTGCCTCATCCTACAGTGTTATTTCAACCCTCATATGTTAACTCACCTCCTAAAATTCCTAAATTGTCCTTCATATTAAACAAAAATTACATCGGTTTAATCGCACTTTTGGTCTCTACTTTATCAAACTCACCGAAATTTTCATTCTATTTTAAAATCCAACTTTTTTTTATCTCTATTTTTACATTTGTTGTAATTTTAGTCTTATCTCGTGTTTTTTCCTAAAAGGGAATTTTTATGTAAAAATAAATAAATTTTGGACTAAAATATGATATTTCATCTTTGGATCAATGTTTAAGACAATAAAATAAACCATTTTATAAAACGCCAAAAATCACCATTTTTAGAGGAAAACCTTGTTGGGATTAATTGCAACAAATATGAAAATAGAGGGACAAAAAAAAATCGATTTTAAAATATGAAAACAATTTTTGCGACTTTAATAAAATAGGAAGACCAAAATGCAATTAAGCTTATATCACTTTATAACTTCCGAATTAAGACTATACAAATTTGTTTTAGTAAACCAAAGGTGTAATCTTTACGCAACTATAGACTATTACATTTTATATAATTGAAGTACAGGTTCCAACAAATATTTTCACGTACGCACCGGCTAAAAATTAAATCAAGAAAAAAAAATAGTTAAAATTAAAGTAGAGGTGTTACGTGGGTTCGGGTGATTCGCTCCCATTCAACTAAACCCCAATTTTATTTGAGCTCGTTTCAGTTCATGTTCAACTCTAAATCTAAAGTGTTTGATTCGAGTACGGGTATTATAATTCTAAAACGGTGAACCTACGAACCTAACTCGTTCATAAAATTTGTTAACTTTTTTATTTTTAATAATATAGTTTATTGTTTTCATGTTTTAACCTTGAAGTGTTTCAAACTTTCAAGTAAATTCAATTGATAAAATGTAAATAGTAAAATTTATTCTAAATGTTAATTTTTATAAAATAAAATGTCATTTAATTATTTATTTAATTTTTTGGAAATTTTAAATATAGTTATGTCTATGACTTGTTGATCCAACTAAACTATAAATTCGTTCAACATCAATTGGGTTATTTTGAAATTGACATAAAAAAATGTAGGTATTTTATTCAACCCGGTTAACTTTGATTGGGTCTTGTAATAGGACCAATGTTATTGGTAGTCTGTTGATATTATACTATATATTTCTTAAATATAATATATTTCATTCTTCCCAAAATATAAACAAAAGTAGTAAAAAAAAACTTAATATGTACATGATTCACAATTTGAACAAAATACATTCACTTTTGTTGACCAATCAAATTGGTCGTATTTTGAAACGGAATGAGTATTTTTTTTTTTTTTGTTTAAAATGGAATTTGGAATCGAACCTACAACCTCTAGATTACTTTTTTTTTGAACAAGTCAAAATGAGATATATTAACACAATCAGCCACCCCAGCACAAGACGTACCAAGGTAGGCTACAAAAGTTTACAAAGAGTCAGAGAAATAAAATCATAAACAAATCACACAAGGCTCGAACAAATAAAAGGACTACACCACCAGCTATGGTAGTTTGAAGCTAACGTAGTGTTTGTCGACTTCAACCACCTAAAAGAGAACAACTTGATCTTGTCCAACAAAATATGGGTCATGTCTGCTGAGCCTGTGAACAATCGATGATTTCTCTCCGTCCATACTACCCAAACACAAACAAGTCAAATGAGCTGTAAAAAATGATCGGCGCGCTCGAGAACCACCCGCTGAAGATGTAAACTAAACAAAGTGATCCCGCTACTGTAATCACCCATGGTTCACAGTTTATTAGAGTCTTTGGATCTGGTCCATAGTTTCCAGCCGATTTCACGACAACTATCTCATTAGCGACCGCTTTGAAGGATTTCCGATAAGACCCATCATATGAATACTTCCTATCAGGATATTCATCACCCATCGAGACTGAGAGAACATCCACTTCGTCATTAATGGTGGCATCATAAGCATTCATTATGTCCTGATCATAGCTTGTGTGACCCCCTTTGTCATCTGGCCATAACACCTTGTAACTAGCGACCCGAGCTCTCGGCGCTCCACCGCTTGCTATTCCTTAGGCAAGACCGCAAGAACTTGCGCTCGGAACAAAATTACCACATGTTGTGGCTAACGTGTGCGTACCATGACCAGAATAGTCATGCGGACTAAAAAGCAAAGAAGGGTCTCCATCTAATTGATAATGGTCACAAAAATATCTTGCCTCAATCAGCTTCCTACATGCAAATCGTGAAAGTCAAAATTATGCATGAAACCATATTCACAGATTCAAATTTTGGCAGCAGGTAGATATTTACTAAATTCCGTACGTTTCGGATATAGCACGTCCCTAAAAGTAATTACATGAATAAAAAGGAATGCTTGTAGGCTTAAATATGAAAATGGTCCCTGCAATTACACATTGTTTTGATTTTAGCCCTACGTAAAATAAAAAGTTTGATTTTAGTCCCTGCAAAATCTCAAAACTTTTAAAAAGATCCATGATCTAAAAGTTTTGCGGACATGTCCAATTTATAATTATTTGGCAAATGATGATTGTACTTCTTTGCTGACGTGACTTAAATGGTTTAACCAATTCATTTTATATTCTGTTTAAACAATTCCATTGTTAATTGTTTAAACATATTGAAAACTGTTACTATTTTAAAATTCGTTTGAAACTATTTCTGTTTAAATCGTTTAAACATATCGAAGTTATTTCTGTTAAAATAAATCGTTTAAACATACTGGAAGTTTTGCATTTCATTTTTATTTAACTTTTCAATTTTAAAATACAATTTTCGTTTTTGTACAAAAAAAAAACTGATTTTTAATTAAAATAGAATGGGAAAAAAAGATGTAACAAAATACTTTTTATTTAGTTTTCTTTGTAAAAAAGTGACTTTATAATATAAATGTTTGTTCTAAATTTTGTTTGGCCCGATTTCTTCCTTTAAGAAAAAAAAGTTGTAAAAAAGCTGGGTTAAACAGTACCTTATTATATTTAACAATTAACGGCGGCTTCGTGTTTTCATTTGTAGAGCAACTAGGTATTTCTGTTGTTCAGGAGAATAGGACCTATGTCTTCTCCCCATGTGCAAGATGAGAAGAGGACCGGTGGTCTCCTTCCCATGCGTGAGATCTAGGTGTGATATGTAATGTTATGTATGGATTTTAGACTATCTATGTCGTAGCATGCACTTATATGGCTCCGTTTGGATTAACTTATTTTTTGAGCTTATACAAACAACTTATGCAATATAAATTAGGTTTTATGCTATTTTATAAATTCACACTAATGAAAATTATATTTTTATAAGTTATTTTATCATAAATGACCATGACAACCTTATAATAATACATAACAATTGTATAAACTATTTGCATAAGTTCAAAAATAAGTTAATCCAAACAAACCTACTATGCCAATAATAACATGGTATTATTTCACTCGGAATTATTCACTTACATAGGGTTCTTAATTATTAGTTGCAAAATTTTCAATGATTTATGGGTTAATCTTTTGTTTCGACTTTGTGTTTCTAGTTAGTTTGTCTTTTAATCTTCAATAAGAAAATTGGCAAACGTATCAATAAAACTAAGCTAAATGCATATTTTATAATCGAGTTAAATGTATTTTTAGTCGCTATAAATATTTCAACTATTTGATGATTTTTTTTAACTAGTTTAGTGGCTAAAAATTCCACCTTTTAAAGGTAAAAAAGTGGGAGCATCGGAGTTCGAATTTCGATCTCTACGATAATTTGCAATGTCCCTATCAATTGAATTATGTTCACCGGGATATGATGAAAATTTTTAAAGGGATTAAAAATGAAGGTTGACATATTTATATTTTATTTTACAGGGACTAATTAAGAACATATCTAATCACTCATTTGATGATATATTTGTAATTGTTTTCACTTTGTAATATAGAGGAGAAAGTTCAAATTGCTTTGGAGACAATTGTAAAATGATGACTAATGTCATTTATTTTATTTTTTTTACAAAAAGAGGGCAGAGCCCATGACTAATGTCACTTTATTATTTAACAATAATTTTTCTCGTCCCCTATTTTTAAAATTGTTTCTAATCAATGTTATTTTTATTAAATATATAAAAAAATTCAAGTAATAATTTATTTTCCAAAATTATTATTTGATTCATTGGATTACGTGTTGTTCACATCCATTGAACTTAAAAAAAAACTTAAGTTTTTTTATAAATAAAAATTACTCCGTATTGACTATTATGAAGTAATATCTTTTCCAAAATTATCATTTAACTCATTGAATTACTTGTGTTGTTCACATCCATTGAACTTACTTTGAATATCATTCACGGCTAGAAAAAGAAGGGAAAAAATCCATTGAACTTAAGTTTTTTATAAATAAAAATAATAAACTTTTATACAAAAAATTAATTTCCTTCAATATTTTCTAAAAAAAGCTTTAATAATTAATTCCTTCTTGACTTAATAATTCCTTTGCGAATGCTTAAAAAATATATATTTATATACCTTATTACTCTTGTAAGTTGTACTTGTACCCAAAATTATTACTTTGATTTACAAGCACATCCCAATTGATCCTAATGGAATCAATCAACACTCCTAGCCTTCCCTTTTGCCCTCCACCAAAGGGTGAAAATAACATCCAATATTTTGACTTCACCTCATTGCAAAAGGAAGGAAAAGTGCCAAAAGAGTTCATTTGGCCTTCTGATCAATGGGTCAAAAGTAGTGGAGAAAATATTGAACTACCTCTTATTGACATAAGAGCCATAAAAAATGATGAGGTTGCAATGGTCAATGCTGCAAAAATTGTGAGAAAGGCATGCATAAAACATGGTGCCTTTGAAGTCACTAATATTGGTGAGGGTGTGGACTTAGATTTCATCAATGTTGTTCTTCAAGAAACTAACAACATTTTCAAGCTTCCATTGAGCAAGAAAATTAGTGCTATAACCAAAGATTGTGGTTTCTCAATTGCACATGCAGAGAGGTATACAACTGTATTGCCATGGAAAGAGACATTTACTTTCATGTACAAACACAACAATAAGAATGTGACACAAGTTGTTGATGTCCTCAATTCTCTCTTAGGTCAAGACTTCCAACAAGTTGGGTAAGGACATCACTCCATGAGTTCTATTTACACAATTTGGTTTAAAAAATATATTTTACTTTCATGTTTACTTATAAAGATATCATATATCTTTTTCTTTTTAAAAATTACTTTTAGACATTTTCATCTTTTGGACATTTTTATTTTAAAATTATTTTAAATGAAATGAAAAGTTGTTTCGAATTGTTTTTTTATTAAAAATCATTTTTGACAAAATTTTTTTAGAAAAATATTATTTCATTATGATAAAAGAACATCAAATAGCTCGTGGTATTTGTCCTGTGTGGCCTATTTTGACGGACCTACCCGTTGGTCCACAACTCAGTCCATCAATGTCCGTTCATTCAGGGGCGGGTATCTCAGACCCGATCGAACCTCTCGCCCTATGATCATAGCGGGCACGTTAGATTTAAGAAACTCGCCCAATCCAAATATTATTTGTTTATATCAACTAAGCTTTAATTTACTATGTAGTTTATAGGCTGAGTATCTCATGAGATTTAACTTTCCTTGAAATGTTATTTGTTGAATAGGTTGGTGTATCAAAAGTATTGTGATGCAATGAATGAATTATCTAAGATAATTTTGGAGCTATTGGCCATTAGTTTGGGTGTTGATCGCAAGCATTATCAAAGATTTTTTGAAGATGCTGAGTCAATGATGAGATGCAACTTTTACCCACCTTGTAGTGCTAACCTTAATGGTGCTCTTGGCAATGGCCCTCATTGTGACCCAATCTCTATCACTATTCTCCTTC
Source organism: Trifolium pratense (assembly GCF_020283565.1). NCBI lineage: Eukaryota > Viridiplantae > Streptophyta > Magnoliopsida > Fabales > Fabaceae > Trifolium > Trifolium pratense. The sequence goes on from NC_060061.1 coordinate 7,588,006, forward strand.
AGGATCAAGTTGGAGGTCTAGAAATATTTGCAGACAACAAATGGCTTGCTATTCCCCCAAAGCCTAACACCTTTGTCATCAACATAGGTGACACTTTCATGGTATGTAAAAAATGGTCAATGATATTAAATTTCTCTTTATTTCAAAAAAAAAAAAAACTCTCATTTTCTTAAAAGATAAGAATTTTCTATTTAAAATAAGATTTGAAAATTCTTTTTAAAGAATGACATTACTCAACCAACAACTCAGTTTTGTAAAGATTGATTAGCCTTAATCTGAACTTAAGATGACATCAAAGCATATTTATTAGGTCATTCACCAAATTATCCATATTTATTGGTAATGAATTTCCACATTAAAATTATAAAAAGATATAAAAGGTAGAAAAAATTACAAAGAAATGATTATTTTTTTGTGGCAAAGATAAAGAAGAGATATTTCTTACCATACAAGTCAATTTATAATATAATAGTTGGTCATAATAAGAGAAATTCTTAAAGAATGCCTTAGAGGCACTTGTTAGTAAGGCCCTAATTTTAATCCTAAACTTAGTGGAGAGGGGTCCTGCCGTCGTAAATTTTCAATTATGACCAGAGAAATTCTTAGGTGAGTACTCAACTCACTCACCTAAGAATTTCTCTTATGTATTTCCATAAAAATTCCACTAAAAACTTATTATTTAAGGTCTTAAAGAATGTCCGGAGACACTCATTAGCATTTGCCTTAAAATTATAGATATATTTTATTCTATTTTCCCTTAAACTTTCATCAAAGATTCAAATTTTTTCCTCTAATATATATATGTATGTATGCATGCATGCATATGTCTATTTTATTTTTTGACAAATGTGTTTTGTTTGACTATGTCTTAGGCACTGACCAATGGATTGTACAAGAGTTGCCTACATAGGGTATTGGTTAGCAATGAGTTGGAGAGGAAGTCCTTGACTTTCTTCTTGAATCCAAGAGGTGATAAAACAGTGACTCCCCCAAATGAGCTTTTGGAGAAAGAAGAGTCAAGAAAATATCCTGATTACAAATGGAATGATCTATATAAGTTTACACAAAAAACTCGAAGGGTTGATGCTAACACACTTGATAGTTTCATTGCTTGGCAACAATCTTCCAAACCGTCGACCAACTTTTAGATGCTTTGAATATTTGATGCTAATGAATTATTACATCTAGAAGATAATAAGACTTTTTCTATCAACCAAGTAATTAATTAATTATGGATGTGTGCTAGTCAATTGATAAATGTTGTACCTTGGTTGTGTAAACACAATTCAACGTCTTATATTATTTTCTCAAGTACTCCAATTTTCATGCTAATGCTATTGTACGGATTTTGGTGTACACAAACAATATATCTTTGGATTTCTGTTATATTTAATTTAATAATATTACTAATTTTTAATATTATATGTATGTTTAAAAAATGGTGAATTATTCTGATTAGTTTACAAATATTATGTGAATATGTATTGATACATTTGTTGCGGTGGATGATTCTGATTAGTTTACAAATAATATTTATTGATTTTTTTATATTAAACATTATTTGTGAATCAATCACAATCATCCACTTAAGCTGTGTACCGGTACATACCACATAATATATGTATCAAGAGTGTTCAACTTAAAACATATAAACATACGTGGGAGGCCATGGCACCTAGGTAGTTTTTAATTTTTTATAGTAAGAGAATGGACGACACTATCATTAGTGAGATATTCATCAAGTATAAATAATCTGATAAGGTATATATGAATGAAGCTAGCACAAAAAAAAAGGTATATGAATGAGGATTTTTTTTTTTTACCCTTACAATTTAAAAAGAATTTTCAAATCTTAATAAAATAGAGTTATAAGAGATACACAAATAGGAAAAGAGAAAGATGGCTAAAGTTTCAATAAAATATTATTGCATTGCTTAAAAAATAGAGTCACGAGAGATTATATAGCAAAACCTAGAGGACTATAAACCTAATGAGCCCAATAACTTAAGCTCAATAACTTATTATCTAACGGAAGGTCTAATTATTGAGGGTCTTCAAAAGTAGGGTGTTAAAATGAGTCGTGATCGGACATACAAAGTCAAAGAAAATCAAATGAAAAGAAACAGGGGGTTAAAAGTAAACACTGTATTACCACGTCATTAGAATGAATGATCAAAATCATGGATCGATCACGGGAAAAGAAGTTCAATCCTCAATTGTAAAATGACTCAATGCTACTACTTTAATAATAATCTCTTCTTGTCCAATTTTTTAAAATCAATTTGCATGAGTAATAATAATATTAATTTACTATGCTATATTAAATATAACAATACTTTTTTGGGTACGAAATACTTAACTAATTGAGTATAACATTTTCTTTTGACGAAATGTATTGAGTATAATGTTTTCTTTGATCAAATTTTATATTGAGGATAACATTTTCTTTTGACCACATTTTTTTAGGATAACCAAGGACGGACCTGGAGGGGGCAAGCAGTGGTCAAGACCCCTCTCCTCCTCATTTACATACATATATATGCATAATATATCATATATCATTATAGTATGTTATAATTTGTAAATATATCTATTATTTATCATTTACATTATATAAATAAGAATTTAATTGGTATGTATTTACGGTGTAAAAATATTTATATTGTCGAATAATTATAAGTGTTGAATTATTAAAAATATAGTCTTTTAATAAACAAAAAATTAGTTGTTAATTTCGAGTGGTAAGAGTTTTGAGTTTCTTAAGTAAGTGGTCAAAAGTTCATATTTGGCTCTTGCGTATGAACAAAATTTGATTGAGGGAAGAACTTATTTTTTTGTGCCCCACATATTTCCCGGAGGCGATTAGTCATCAATCACCAATAAACAAGAACTTCATAAATATAACACAATAACATTAAAAAAATTAGATGGACAAGTGTAATAAAAAAATCTACATTAATTTATTTTTATTATTTTACTATTTTTCGGCCTTTAGTGTGATAACCTTCTGGATCTGTTACTGAGTATAACATATAATTTTTATTTTTGGTACAAAATTTGAGTATAACATATATGGACATTATACTTTATAAACATATATTACATTCCTTTTTTTGTTGTTGCTATTTTTATGATATATTATTAAAATTACTATATCATTTAAATTTCCTTAAAATTAGTATTCAAAGTTCCTATATGATGATTCATTGAATTACATATGTTTTTTATATTCATTGAACTGAAATACAATTTTATCAAAAACAAAATTCATTCAAATTCATTCCCTTCTATACCTAAAATAATATTTATATACCTTGCTCTTGTGTATTTCTTGTACTCATACCTTAAAATTTGTTTACAAACCAACTTCTCCTCATTCTAAAACCTAATGGCACCATCAATCACTTCTAATGTTTCTCCCTTGAAAAGTGAAAATGAGGATAAAAAAATTATTGACTTCAAATCACTTCACGAGGAAGCAATAGTTCCAAAAGAGTTTATTTGGCCATCTGAGGATTTGGTTGAGGGCAGCAAAGAAGAGTTGAATGTACCTATCATTGATTTAGAAGCCACATTTAATGGTGATGATGTTGCTTTAGCATCTACTGCAGAGATTGTGAGAGAAGCATGCATGAAACATGGCTTTTTCTTAGTCACAAATCATGGAGTTGATGAAAATTTGATAAATGATACTTATCAAGAATTTGTTTCTCTTTTTAAGCTTCCTTTAAGCAGAAAGCTAAGTGCAATGGGGAGTCCATGGGGTTACTCAGGTGCTCATGCATCAAGATTCTCAACAAGCTTGCCATGGAAAGAAATATTTACTTTCCAATATAAACACTATGATGAATCTGAAACACAAATTGTTGATTTCTTCACTTCAATTTTAGGTGATGACCACCAACACGCTGGGTAAGAACTCTTAAGATTTTTTTTTGTAATTGATTTGTTTTTTCTAGGTAGCATTGACCGTAGACAATTCACCGATTAAGCCTAGGTTTGGTATTACAATGGATTCGCCAGAATTGCGGTGATCTGCCGTGACTTTTCAAAAACCACACTCTGTCTGCATTCTGTGAAATTAGGGACGGCCCGAATGCATATACCACATGGGCCATGACATTGGACCTCTTAAAAATGAGGGCAAACATAACTGTATCTGATAAAATTTAAACTTCGTCCATTAATATTACATGGTCAATCTCTTACCATTTAACTAACAACTCATGTATTAACTTTTTTCAATAACTAAACTTGTAAGCTTATTATGAATTTTGATTTTATGTTCTTATTGTCCTTGTTCAAAAAATGTTCTTATTGTCGTTTATAGTTATAACATTAATCAACAATTTTCTTGACATTTTTTTCACTCTAATTGGAAAAGGTTGGTGTTGCAAAAGTATTGTGAAGCCATGAAGAAATTATCTGGGGTTATTTTGGAGCTATTGGCAATTAGTTTGGGTGTTGATCGAGAACATTACAAGAAGTTTTTCGAAGATGCAGAATCAATGATGAGGTGCAACTCTTACCCACCTTGCAGTGGTCTCAATGTTGGCACCCTTGGCACTGGTCCTCACTGTGACCCAACTTCAGTCACCCTTCTATTCCAAGACCAAGTTGGAGGTCTTGAAGCTTTTGTGGATAATAAATGGCTTGCAATTCGCCCTCAACCTAATACTTATGTCATTAACATAGGTGACACTTTCAAGGTATGTGTATATATGAATTATAAGACTCTTTTTCAAATATATCATTTTTCTAATATCATGTTAGACAGGGGCGGCCCTGAGGGGGTGTAGGGTGTCCTAGCGCGCCAGACCTCTAATTTTAAAGGTCTAAAAAAAATTATGGGGTAGTAGTATTAGTAAAATTGAGGATGTAAAACTTAATATATTACTGCAGCCCAATTGCTAGGCCAAAATGACAATAAAAAAACACTATTGTTTTCGAACCCAATTGAAATGTATTTTATTGTTATTGATAGAATATGAATCTTTTGTGTTAATTATAAGGATAATTATTTTCTATGTTATTTGTAATTTAAAATTGATGATCATTTTTTTAAAAAATTATATTTATATTTTATTATAAGAGACCACTTTTAAAAATTGCAAGTGACCTCTAAAAACTTGGGACCGGGCCTGATGTTAGATATATAACTATCATGATATTAGAAAAATGATATATATATATATATATATATATATATATATATATATATATATATATATATATATATATATATATATATATATATATATATATATATAATAGGGGTTGCTAATTTACTCCCACCTAAAAACATGTGGGAGTAAGTTAACAACCCTACTCCCACTATATATTTACTATAAACCCAATTCTATCTAGACAAACCAATTTAAGTTATAAGGATAGTTTTGTAAATTTGCTTTAAGTAATTAAAAACATGTGTTTTTTCTTATAAACATCAAAAACATGTTTTTTTGGTTGAAGTAAATATTTATCATAAGTTCATAACTAAATATTTTGATAAATAAACAAAATTAACCAAATTTTCAATTAAATTAATTGTTTATTTTTACTTGTTACTTGTACTTAATTGAGTATGGGTAGTAGGGTATTATGATATTATCTACTACAATATTGTGAAACATGTTTTTTTTTTTTGTCATAGGCGTTGACTAATGGAATATACAAGAGTTGTCTTCATAGGGTATTGGCTAACAAAGAGATGGACAGAAAGACTTTAGCTTTCTTTTTGTGTCCAAAAAAAGACAAAACTGTAAGAGCACCTGATAATATATTGGGAAGACAAGAGTCAAGGAATTATCCTGATTTCACATGGTCACAACTTTTTGAGTTTACACAAAAGAAGCATAGAGCTGACCCTAACACTCTTCCAGATTTTGTCTCGTGGCTTAATTCCAACCAATCAAACAACTAGTTACTTTGGAGTTTCATGTTGTATAAAATTGCAATTGGATAATAATCTGTACCTTTAATTTGTTTGTTACTATGTTTTCTATGAATACATGCATGTATTGCATGTACAATATAGATAAAGACTAATACAGGCTTTATTTATACTCTTTAAAATACTAATACTGATAAAGACTAAATGTCGCCAACCAATATCTTATTAGTCTTACTAATAATTAGAAGTATACTTAATATGTGCCCATTTTATCTTTGACATTTGAGGTGAGATCGTCGGTGTATTGAGAATTTGGTGGTAGTCATCACTAAATAAAAGTGAAACTTCATACATAAAGAAGTATCGTCTAGTACTCATTGGAGAGGTCAGATAATAGTTAATATTTAATAGTTTAAATTTTAAGTTCCACGTTCTTTAAAAAAAAATAATTAAGTTCCACGTAACTCAGCGAGTCTATATTTAGTTTTACGTTTATAGCATGATAATTAGTTTTAGAGCTAAAATTGATTTGAAATGTTTGATTTGCACTTGAGTAGAATTAATTTTGGTTCTATAAATCAAAGAATTAATTTTGGTTCTAACATGAAACTAGAATTTGTAACTTTTGAGTTTAAATGTGATTTTTACGCTGAAATTTATTATTTAAAACATAAATCATTTTATTTTACAATATCGATTCATTCAGTGAATTGTTCCCACCAACTAAACATGCACCTGGAAAAACATAGGAAACCAATTGTATAAGGGGCCCTTGCCGAAACAATGGTCATTGTTTTATCTAATATTACAATTTATATATAGGTCAGATAATAGTTAATTCAAAACTAAAATTCAATTGAAGAGGTAAACAGTCTAAGTTTTAACTTGAAATTATAATCAACCAAGAAGACAAAACCAATTTTAACTAAGAACATCCAACCACATCAAAGTTAATTTTACACCTCAAAAATAATTTTTTCTTCCTCAAAAAGTGTATTCAAACATATCAAGAATCATGAGTATCATATTGAGTGGTCCACTTGATTATTGACATATAATAAAATTGAGTTTGGATCCTCTCCTACCTTAATGTGTTCCTGCCATCTCTCTTATCTTAATCTAATGACCATAAAGAAAAATAAGGTGGTCTAGACTCTAGAGAGAGAAACGGCAGCAGAGATTCAATGGTTGTAATTAATGCAAGATGGACAGCAGGAGAGGATCATCAGGAGAAGATCTGAATCCGATAACATTTGGACCTACTGGATCAAACCAAAATAGGATCATTTGAAATTGTTTAAAAAAAATAAAAAATACATTGTGCTTTTTCACTTGTTGTTATGCAAAATATCATTTTCCTTGTCTAAATTACATGACAATTACAAACAAAAAAGAATAACTTCAAGATCATTTTATTTTAAAAAGTGACACAAAACGTTACATTAGTGTATGTGTATATTCTTATACGCATATATATATAACACTCTATATCTAATATTACAATTTATATATATAGGTTGTATAAAAAAAAAGAGAAAAAATAAATAAAAACCAAACATAAAATTAGCTTGGTCTTACTCATTCATACCAATGACCTATTGAATCAATCTGATCTTGCGGCCGTAATTGTTTTTGAATTGAATTTGATGAGAAAGGTAATGGATATTGTTGATCATTGGTCACATAAGGAGGTTGAGACATGAGATTTGTTGAAGTATATACACTAGTATTGAAATGTTGATTATTAAATTCATCTTGATTATGATGTTGATCTTGATGTAACCTTTGCTCAGATCTTTGTTGTTTTGGAACATTAACTTTCTCACCTTCAATATCTCTATATTTTTGAAGGTAAGATTTTAATGGTTCCACATAATCTTCAAAGCCTAAAGTTGTAATAGCCCAAATGATATCGTCGCCATTAATCGTCTTTCTTTTTTCTCTTTGACATTTATCCGATGCTTCTCCCGTGACAAAACTTATAAACTCCGACACACATTCTTGCACCGTCTCTTTCGCGTCCTTAGAGATTTTTCCATTTGCCGGAATAACTTTTTTCATTATTCTACCAACATTTGCTATAGGTAGAAAACGGTCTTGTTCTTTATTGCTATTATTATTATGATGATGATTAAGATTATTGTTGTTGGTGGTGGTGGTGTTGTTTGTTTTTAAACAATGATTTTCAGGAGTTTCTGTGCTAAATCCATTTGGCAAAGTAGTATGAGTCTCATCATCCATTGGAATTAAGTAATGAGCATTTAGGATAGGATATTACATGACCTTACATTACAATATTACATTTATGTTTTAGATTATTGTATAGATAGATAGGTAAACAGAAAGTGAGGCATAAAAATAGGCAAGTAAGAAGGGTAATTAGTTAGGAGAAGTAAAAGTTAAAAATAAAATAAAAATAGGCAAATCCCTAGGACTCGGTCTAGATGTGGAGTACTCATGTAACTGCTAAGACCCAATCTAATTCCAACTTAGATAACAATATTGTTGATTTTCTTGACTTATTGGCACACTTTTAATTAACTTTTTTTTTTGTCAATTTTTTTATTGATTTTTTTGGTCTATATTATTATTATTATTATTATTATTATTATTATTATTATTATTATAGTTTTATTTGGTAGTTTACTTAATTATATTGGCCTTGGTTTCTGTAGGAACAAATGTAGACTAGACCACCTTCTTTTAGATTCCATTAAGCATTTTTTTAATTTTTACATATTAATTTCTAGTCTTATTTTAACAAATATGTTTTTATTTACGGAACAAATATGTTATATTTATGTATTTTTAATTATTATATATTGGGAAAGGTTAACCCCTTAGATGAATCTTAATCACTTTGAAATTTAATTTTTACTGTTGCATGCGATATATATATATATATTTATGAATAAACTTTTTTATATTTTATATAATAAGTTTCTGAATCTTTAAAATTGTTAAGTCTATTAGCCTCCCATTGGATTGATTTATTTTAAGCTAACGTAGATTTATCTGTTAATATAATTGTCGTTGTATCGGTGTTTGGGTAAATTAATAAAAAGTGTTTATCACAATTTCATAAGTTACTTATGTCATATTTTAATAAGTTCTCATATTATACTTATCATTGGCTTTAACATGAAGCTTATGAAAAGTATTCCACTTCAAATCTCACCTCCTCCATTCTACACAACTAGGGGTAACCCCGTGCGTTGCACGGGTTTGATTAAAATATATAATTAAAATATTTTTATAAATAAAAAATAATAATTGTGATAATTATAATCACATATATTTAAATAATAGATATTATTTTAAAATATGATTATATTTAATATTAGTATATGGGTAAAAAAAAAAGTTGTTTAGAAATATTAGATTTTTTATTAATTTATATCGTAGTTTCTTCATATTTTAATGTAATAGATCTCTTATAATATTTTATAAGTTTGAAAGGATGTATCATTTTTTATTTTATTAGTGTAATCATATAAGATTTTAGTTTTCTTTATATGAGTTGCAATTTTATAGTCAAATGTCACTTTGTTTTTTTATTTTTGATGTATCTCTTATTTTATTATTTTCAATAAGAGTTGGAGGCATACCTAATTATACTTGTAGACAATATTGCTCATGAGAAATGTTAAAATAAGTTTTGATTATAGAATATGATTCATATATGGTGGCTTTGACTATTTGTTCTACGTGATCTCATTTTTTGAAAATTATGTCTCAAACAGTGTATTTGCTTACTACGTTCTATGCAATTTAAGGTTTCAAATAGCTTATCTACTTACTCATCTCTCGTTCTCTTGGAGTTTATTCTCACTTATTCACTTGTTGAAATTTTATTCCAACTTTATTAGTCCCAATTTTTTAGTCTATTGTTTGGTTCACTTTTTTTTTTGCTTGGTCTTTTGTTTTTGGTTTGTTTTTTTTTTCTTGGTGAGGTTTGTGTCTCTTCAAAATTATTGTTAGTTTTTGTCCCTCTTATTTAATATTTTCTTGAAAATTTATTTTATTTTTCTTATTATATTATATAAACTTGAATATTTGTTGTTGTCAATATATAACTTTGGACGAAGATTTTATATATTTGAATTTAGGTTTAGTTATTTGGTTAAGGTAAAGAAAGTCTTATAGATGAATTTAAGATTTAACATGTGTCATTTTCTTATTTGCTTGAAAAAAATGTCATCTTATTCTTATAAATATTCCACTATTTTATTTTCAGCCGTAACGTAAACATTCTTTTAGAATATGTAATTAATTTATCCAAAATGTTATATTATTACGTAAATTAAATTAATAATTTTTGAATTATTGGTGAATTTTAGTTGTGTGTAAATATGTTTAAATATATGTGTGATTATATTTTCTAAATATATGTAAATATATTTTAACATCTACGATTTTAATAATTTCTAAAATTTATTTTGACAAATGAGCATCAACAATTTTTATTTAATAATTTTTGTCTTTTTTTAATTTAATTTAGAAAGTTTTTAGTACAATTCTAAGTGGGAGGAAAAAGTATTTAGCACAATTTCTAAACTAACATGTTTTTAGCACAATTCTTTTCATCGATTCATTTTATGGTTGTAAGAATAAGATGTCATGCGTAGATTAAAATAGGACCATCTATTAAAATTCATATATATTCATATTGAACCATCCAGATTTAGGCAAGTGTTATACGATAAATGCATGAAGATTATATATTTGGACAACCTCTAAGTCAAGTTGAATCAATATACTTCTTGCATGTATTACAATTATAAGAACCACATGACTTGAGTATCAACTACAAAAAAAAAAACTTATTTTAATTTCTACTTTGTTATTGTTTCTATATTTCTCTTGATTGAGATCAAGTAGATTACCTACACATTGTAGACAATATAGTATTTAAAAATGAGACACATATTTATATTTCTAAATTATTTGGATTGTCTTCTTTTAATTGAATGCCTCCAACATCAATATACCCTCGATCTATATAAATTTTAAGGGACTTCAAAATCAATAAATAGAAGTCTCTTTTATCCTCTTCAACTTATTCACATGAAAAAAATTAATTATATTCCCATTAATCAACAATTTTTTATACAAATCTTTTACCTTATATAAAATAATAAATGAAAAAGAAAATAAGAAACAAATAAGCTAAAACATTAGACTAATAAAATAATAAATGAAAAAAGAAAGTTGTCTAATTACAAACATTATATCAATTAAAAAAAATGATAGTTTACAAACTGCCATCAGAGTTAAATACACATCCTCACATGAGGTGCCATTTCATAGGTTTACAAACATTTATAGGATGCAACGTAAGCAAAAATAGAAGTATGTTTTATCATGTTCTCCTCCTTCACATGAAAAAATAGTCATATTCATATTAATCGATTCAACTCAAAGTTTAATTAATCATCGAACAAAACACCGGTTGATATTTAAAAAAATATCCAACCTAAAAAAGAAATATAAAAAATGATTAGAGATGTTCTAAACTCAGAGTAATAGAAAAATTCCAATTTACAAACATATTAATAGGCAACTATCACATATATGTATATCAATTTCTTAATCAATCAAATGTAGACATACCTGATACTCTAAGAGGTTAGACACCATCACCTACCAAGGACAAAACCAATATACTTATGATGTAACTATATATATGCACACAATAGCTTTTAAATCAATTCAAGACACTATAATGTGTAACTTTAACATATGGAAGGTGAATAAGCATAACTTTTTCTCATGGAGATGTTAGACAAAGAAACCATAGAGTTTTTGCTATGAGATAGATAAATTAAAATTTTGTTAAAACATAGAAGGTAGACTTCCTGATATGGTGGTGGTGATAATTAGCTTTTGGGTTAACTTTATATAGAGCTTGTGTTTGATAATTAGCTAAATTAACATATTCAATATTAGTGTCTCCAAGAATTCTTTGTTTTCAATTGCATTAATAGGGAATTGTAACATACAATATATATTTTAATAATATATTGCTGCAATGCAATTAAAACAATAACATGATGCACCATTCCACCTTTCATTGCTTGTAATTCATTTTTGTCTCAATTCAACAACAATAAATGTTGAAAGAGAAACCAACTATGTTCATCTTCATTGTCACTAAGAAATGTTATAATAATGTAGAAAAGTGTAACATCTTGTGACATCAATTTTTGGATAATTGGAGAGGTATAATTCAATAATAATGTAGAAAATTGTAACATCTTGTGACATCAATTTTTGGATAATTGGAGAAACATAATTCTTTATTATTTATTATGAGATTGATATAATATAAAAAAAAAATAGAGATGAGAATGATATAATATAAGGAAGTGATGTGGAAACAAAAAAAAATAGAGATGAAAATGATATAATATAAGAAAGTGATGTGGCATTATTGTGTGATTTAATTGGATGTAAGTGGGTGATGTGGATTAGGGTTAAGATGGATAGTAGGAGAACTATCTAGGAATTATATATAATATAAGGAAGTGATGTGGCATTATTGTGTGATTTAATTGGATGTAAGTGGGTGATGTGGATTAGGGTTAAGATGGATAGTAGGAGAACTATCTAGGAATTATATATATAGATAAATTGTGTTAGTTTTTTTTTAATATATTATTATTATTTATTATTTATTATTAGAGTAACTCTATTATATGAAAAAATATGAAAAGGTTTTAATAGAGATTGTAAACTTTTCTTATAGAGTGTCAGATCATCACAATGTTTGCTTGTGAACAACTCAATCTTCCTTTTAAAGGATTGTTTGATAAATTTATTTGTCATAGTTAAAGAATAAGAGTTAAGGAATACGAAAGAATGGTAGTTTAAAAGTTGGTGTGACAAAGTTAATTTTTTTTTAAAAAATAGCACAATAGTAATTAATTAATAAACAATATAACTAAAGTATTTTTTTCATAAAATTTATTTATTTATTTTGTCATGCATGAAATTTTTTTGAGGAGTAATTTTTTTATTTGGTTTATTTATTTAAAGTAAAATTTTACAAATTGCAAATCATATTTACGCATGCATGATTTATATTTTATGTTTGGTAGTGTAAAATATGAAAGAACATATATCTATTCATTGTTCTTTTGTAATTTGATCTTTTTTTTCTTTTCTTTCTTTCATTATTATTGGGAGTTATTATTATTGTAACATATAGATAATTATTTTGGAGGATGAATGGACACACAAAATAAATTGTGGGACAAATTTTAAATAGATATGAGAAGCTCTCTAAAGCATGCCACATCATCACAATGCTTGCTTTTGAGCAACTCAACCTTCCTTTTACTAGTAAAAGATATTAACATATTTTTAAAATTTATTTTTTGAGTCGACAATCTTAACCTTATCTTATGTTTTTATACGGTTATCTTTTTCTTCATCACACTTATATATTTTTAAAAGTATCTCACTTATCTTTTTTAATTTTTAATTTTTTTTATCTTTTCGAGTCAATCCGAAAGAAAGTCAATCTTCATTTTATAATTGTTTATGTAATAACACGTTCAAACACTTTTATTTATACTTTTTAACGTTTATCTCCAAACGTAAATAACTTATTGAGCATAAAAATTTATGATGTAAACTCTCGTATTATAACCTCTAATACTATAAGCATGCGAAATTGCGTATAAGTTATTTATCGAAACGGACTCCAAATCAAATCAAACCAATTTAAATTACTAAGAAAATTGAACTAATTTAAATTACTTATTTTTCAAAAATCAAACCAAACAGACAACGTCTTACAGTACCCCTTTCAAAACCGTCGCTAATTGGCAAATTTCTTGTAGTGAGTGTCAGTGGCAAGTAATTAATTTACAGTAAACTTTGGAATGAGTATATATATTAAATTATTGAACTATAACTATATGTCACCACCCTCAAAAGTGGTTGTAAACTAATAAGTAAAATCTATTGATGTCCGTCATGGTCTGGTATAATTTCATGCGATTTGCTACACTGGAATGATAAGCATTCTGTTATTTAGGGATACTGGTTACTTAATGTGGGTTTGATTCGTAAAACACTGACAGAATAATATAATATAAGACAAGACAAAACTGTACCAGAAAGATATAAAGTGATAATATTTTTATATTCGAAAATAAAATGAGTGTTTTTGTATTTTTTATAGTTGTACTGTGGACAAAAAGTTGTCATGTGATTCAGGGACAAAAAATCTTGTTTTTGTTCTGTCGCTTGCTACCTAATTTGTCTAGTCTCATAACCAATTTCAAATTAAACAGGATACAACAAATTTTGTCCAATCCAGTCTCTTTTTTTTAGCAGATCAACCACACGCTAAATACTGGACAGAAGGATTTTGACAAATTTATAAGACACGATAGAAAAGTGAAAAGGAATAGGATGGCAAAAAAAAATATCGGGAATCAATCAACCTAGAACAAAATTTAACTCACAATTTTCTATAATTTATAATTTATTTAAACCAATTCCTCGCATTGTCCAAGAAACGAACATAAACACACTTATAGGTTGGTTTTAGAACTTACTCTTGCTCCAACCAAAACAACCGACATATTTTCATACAAAAAATTAGTATCACTTTTTATTTTGAATATATTTCAATTGCATTTTTCCAATAATAGTTCTTCCTGAGTTATTATTTTTCATTTGAACTTATGATAATAAAAATACATCAACATTAACAAGAATAATTTAGTAAAATCGTCACATTTTTTTGGTAGATGTAAAAGTAATTGCCGTACAGGAGTATGATTTAATGTTGTAGTTAATGATCCATGAACCGATCACAGATCATGCCAGATAAAACCTTCGAATAATAATTAATACATAAATAGTACTACCAGTAATTAATACATAAATAAAGTGTGTTTTCTAGGATGCTAAAGAAAAGAGATGGCTAGGGGCCGGAAGTCAAGCAGGAAAGACATCGGTGACGGCCTATTCTCTACCCGACAAGAGCTATGTTGATGCCCCTACCACATGTAGGGGTAACTTCCCGGTTCATAAGCCCGGTAGACACTGTTGAAGATGCTGCAACAAATGAGTATATTTTACTGGTAGACAAAAAAATAATATATTGTTCTTATCTAAATGTTCAATTACAAAATTAATACCAAATTTTGGTGGACAACTCACTATAGCTTTCCAGAATCTCAACTATCCATTATCCAAAGCCTCTACAATTGCAAGAATGTGATAAGAATTCCTTAACTATGGCACCATTTTACAGCAAAGCAAACAAGCCTCCAAACAGTGGAGATCAAAATAAATTACCCAAGGGAAATAATAAAGAAGAAAAAAATAAATGCCTAATTTATCGATACATGAATAATGGTGGAAACACGCTTACACAAGAATTTTGAGCAACCAAAACCCAAAAATCATCTAACTCTTGTTGGCATCTCATCCATGCTTAAGCAATAGCATACTCTACTGTCTCCAATTCTGTAGGCCGCCACATAGACTTCTGGACACATAAAAAGCCCTCTGAATCTTTAGAATAAGTCATGCGAACTTCCCACTTCATAGACTTCACCAAGCTCTCAAGCTCGTTAATGATCTCGGCAGTGTCTCGGACGATAAGTTTTCCCTCGGGCCTGAGAATCCTATCAACTTCAGCCACTACAGCTTCAAACTTGCACCTGTTTGGCCGATAAACATTTCAAAATGAGATAAACAAACAGATTGTTTCTTTTATGAAAACCAAGGTTTTGCTGGTAATGAACGACAAACGAGATAAGACATTAGCACCTTTTCTTAAGCTTTGAAAACAGATGATCTGCATGAAGTAGATCATAGGACCTGGGATATGTGCTAAATGATTCACACCAATCGTGGTATATGCCAAACAGACCTCGCTCAAAAATAATAGGAAGTGTGTCTGGTGAGTCTACAGGAACCACATTCATTACCCAAATATTCAAATCCCTCAAAGCTGCTGCAAACCTGGAATCCAAAAAACAGAGGGAGGTGTTAGATACAGGTGACAATAATGGCATGTCAACATAATTCAGAGAAACATCTGAAAATTTTACTCACCCTCCATAAACTGATCTCATGTCCATGACATTGCGCACATTGGACCACTGAATGCCCAACCCATTTAGATAAGACTTGGACACTACACGTTTCCAGTGTTCATAATCAGCTGTAAAATCTTCAGGAGCAGGCTTTCCATAAACTCCAACTTCAGAATTTGATAACCAGTAAGGTGATTTGCCCAGTCTTGCTGACCACTGCTCTGGCCATTGTGACCCACGTTCTGTGGAACTCACTGGCGCTTTGTGCATGCAAGATTGCAACGGAACGTTCCTGCGACGAAAGAGGCCAGCAGCCATATATTACCAACAAAGATGGATATCAACAATTAACTCAATCAAAAACTCCTATTTTCTGTTTTTTTTTTTTTAATTTAAAATATTCTAATGGCTCAGTTAAGGAAAAATACCACGCAGCATTAGAATCATCAGAGTCTTGACATAAAGGAGGCTCATTCTTGGAACGTTGCTCATAACACTCATTAGAAGTTGGCTTCTGGTATACAGCTATACCAACTCCATTAAGTTTATCCTTGCTGATATTCACCACTTTCCAGCACATTGCTTTTGTTAGTGCCTTCATTTCTGTAAATGAACTCATGAAATGTCAAACTTAATATATCAAAGTTGAAATGCTTAAAAGAAGCAGACAATAGTGTACTGTCATTTACCATTCCATATTTCTACATCTTCAGCAAGCTTCTGATAAATAGGAGTAGCCGACCATACAAAGAAACCACCAGGTCGCAATACTCTATTCAGCTCCAAGAGAAGTTTGCCACCTACACGTGCACAAATAACGAGCTTCTAAAATAAAAAACAGCTTATATACAATCTAAATGCTGAAATGATGCAGGTGAAACGCTAAAATGCTGCATAAAAATTTCAAGCATGTATGAGTGAAAATTCATCTAATCAGCGCAGTAAAAGTTAATTCATTGACGCATTGAAATACCTTCTATATGCCATGGAACTCTACAGCGTGCGCAATGGACTGCATCAAATACTCTAGCAGGGAAGGGAAGCCTCTTTGTGCCCATCACAGCAGATATAGCAGGAATTCCCCTTTCAAGTGCAAATTGTACCTGTGCTTCATGTTCATCTTTTGGTGCAAATGACATTGCAAGTACATCTCTTTCAAAGAGAAAGCCACCAAAGCTAGCAACACCACATCCAACATCTAATATCACACGTGTTTGTTTGCCCCAAGCAATATCAGGTACAGACTGCATCATTAAAGTTCGTTATATTTAAGTAAAATGCTCATCAACATCAAGAAAATATATCAAGTATCCACAATTCTAGGATGAAAAACATAAAAAATTACAATTGCTATGTCTTCCAACAACCTAATTGAAATTTATTCATAGAAGTTCAAATGAAGATGATATCCATGCATTTGTTAAATTTTGGTTATCTCCTAGTGCACCAAAAGTGTATAGTTCCTGACTACCCTATTTTCCCTATATAAGCATAAGAAAAATGTCATTTTATCCAATTCTAGTCTATCTCTTTCTCCTATTGGGAAAGAGGTTTAACGTAGACCGCCAAGTGCCATATATAGCAGAAGTCCTGCCACTTTGCCATTTTTTTAACTTGTTAATCTCTTAGTGTTGTCTTGTGTGCAGTTCCTAAACATTTATATGACAAAAATTGCAATTACCTCTTCAAAATTCAAGATTGCATCAGAGTTTTCTTTGGATATCATATTTTAAAAAAATGTTAGCTAACTCTGTCTAATACTAGTCACCCAAGAAAAGCAAATGTGAGATCAACAACATTTGCGCCCTCTACAACATGGAACTGCCATCCGCTTTTTGTCCCTAATGAGTGCCCTTAAACATACAGGCTACGGCTGGCCTCATCAAGTGGAAATAAGTTTTCGTTCATTTGGCTTCTAGTAAATTGCTAATGTGTGCCCTTAGAAAACATGCTAAGAAATTCAAATAAAATATATAAATAAAAAGTAGAAACCTTTAATACTTGAAATCTAGAAATACATTCTTCTTTAAGCGAATATGATAAAAAAAAATTGACACAAATGGAGGAGTGAATATGATAATTAAAAAAAAATTAAAGATTCTTAATTGTGCCTTAATAATAAGGGAAATTTAAAGAGGCTGTAATTTTCACAAGATTTTTCCCTTAAATTATATATAACTAGCAGGATATTTTTTCACACCAATAAAAATAAAAGATAGAATATTTTTTTACTAATCATTGGTTATAAAAATCTTTATACAAGTCATCATGTCATTGAATTTGAATTAGAAGTAGGTGGACTGATAAAAAAATATACAAAGAAATGTCTAATTAGATTATTAGATGAAGAATTTGCTTCCATTCAAAAAAAATATGAGAAATTTGCTCTAGTAGAGATCTAAAAAGCAGTACTTGTTATCAAAACCAAGAGTACATGTAATATGGATTTGTTTATGGAACAATAGAACAACATACAACAAAAGGTTATCTAGATCAATATATATCAACTCAACACTATAAATAACTAATCACAAACAGTCAACCATGACAGTATAATAAAATTTATTTACCTCTTGAATAGTGTCAATGTAATGAAGCGCGCCGTGTTTGAATTGGGTTCCACCACCAGGAAAAGTAAGGTACTCGCCTGTAACTTTCACCCAATTCTGGTGTCCCTTATATTCAGCAAGCCTAGTGTGTGGTACGTTGGAATACCATATCTGAAAGAAAACAATATTTTAATTAATAAAATGTTAACCCACTTAGCAGTATAAGGCTTGTTGTTGTTGTTGTAAAATGTTAAACCAAAAATGGTAATTGACAAGCATTCTAGTTTATTTTTACCTTCTCTCTGCTTTTGGGCCATTCAATTGGACGTTTGTATCCTTCAGGAAGAGGGACAAGGCAAGTAGGAGGATCTTGAGGACATTGCCTTTCTCTGTGTTCATAGTGTTTAGTACTTTTAAGGTTCTGAATGGCCTTCAAGTTGTCAAGGCATGGAATGTAGTCAGGGCCAGCAGTGACATTGCAGAGTTTCCAACTGAACCTGGAAGATTGTTTGGAGGATTTTTGAGACTCAGTTTCAGTCTTTGACTCTGCTGCCTGAGTTGAAAAAGAACCATTTTGAGTTGTATTTTCATTCAGAAGCTCTGTCTGGGCCCCAGAAGGGAATACCTCATTAGAGCCCTGGTTGTTGGTATTTTCATCAGTTTTCTTCTCATTAGAGCTTTCATCAGACCCTTGGTTACCACTTTGATCTACCTTTTCTTCAGTCTTATTATCAGTTGTTTCACTCGAGTCATCGGTTTTATTTTTACTTTCATCTGAAGCAGATCCATTATCATTTGAATCAGATTGTTCATTATTATTATTTGATTCAGATTGTTTTTCGCTCTCATTGGAATCCGTTTTCTTCTCGCTCTCATCAGAATCAGACTTCTTCTCGCTCTCAACGGAATCAGACTTCTTCTCGCTCTCATCAGAATCAGATTTCTTGTTGTCCTCATCAGAACCAGATTGGTTATTGCTCTCATCCGAATCAGATTTCCTCTCGTTCTGATTTGAATCAGTAGTATACTGCATCTTGGTATCTTCAGGAGACTTAAATTCAGGCTTTTGATCCAATTTCTCTTCCTGTTTATCTGGTGTGACAGAAGTGACACTGCTATCCTCCTTTTTTGCATCCTCAGGCAAATCTCCTTGCTTATCTTCAAACTGCTGCGCATTGCTATCAGTGGTGTCACTGTTAGTTGTGTCGCTGCTAGTGGTGTCAGTTGGCTGTTCCTTCACCTGGCTCTGCTCACTCTGTTCTTTCACCTCATTCTTAGTCTCCTGAGACTCATCTACATTTTGCACGGGAACTACAGACGATGTCATCATCCATAGCCCAACCAAACATAGAGCAACAAAAACAACAATAGTCACCGTTGAACAGTAACTCGTTGAAGACCGTTTACTGTCTATTCTAGTATATTTCGCTTGAGCCATGTTGTCACTTATCAGATGGTGGAATTTTTCACAGATAGATTAGACCTAGTCATGACACAAAAAATGAAACAATTAATCATCATCATGCACATTGTTGAACTTATATCAGCAGCAGCAATATTCAACTGCCAATATATACACAATTATTTGACAAAATACATCAAGTTATGCCGCGCCGCTAACACTTTCTGGATGACAAAATCAATCCTCTTAATGCAGAACCAACTAATCTTAGATGATCTATAATAACATCCAATCATATAACATTTGAAGGATTCGCCATACAATATAAGGTTTTTGAATTGTTTTTCTTAATTCATGACATTGCCAAATTATGAGATTATTAAAAAGCACAATATATAGACACTTATTAACACGTAATTCTCTCTCTTAACATGAAATTATCACATTATTAAAGAAAACTACCAGATCTAATAGATTCATTCATCAAATACTTGTAAACTAGTAAATCAAAACAACACCATAAAAAAACAAATAAGAAAAGATTCAACGAGAAATCAACAACGACTCTGACATATTGCCGCCAAATTTAGAACCGCCACAAATTCGAAGAGATTCAACGAGAAATCAACAAACGCTGACGTATACGGTAGATCCACAAAATAAGCAATAGCATGAAGAAAAATAAAAGTTAAATGAATTCGATGAATGTATGAGTGAGTAATGAGAATGGAAAGAAATTGATTAGAAGTTACCTAATGAGAAAGAAATAGATCTGAGAGAGAATTGCTATCTCGGCATTGTGTTGCAGCAGAGCATGAAGGAGGAATAAAGAAAGGAAGAAAAAGATGAGAAGTGAAATTGTGAAGGGATGAAGAGTTATATATAATAATAATCAAAGATTGATGGTGTGTGATTTGGCGGGGGGTGGGGTAGAGTTTTGATAAGGAATAATAAAATATTGGATATGGTGGATGTGATGGGATGGGTTAAGGGAAATGGAAAAAAGAAAGAAAGAGAGACCAAAGGATGGGAAACGAAAAAACAGAGACTGTGAGAGAGTGACGGCTGCATGAAATCCGTGAAGCCGGTGTCATTCATGCGGGGGAGTCGCTGATTGACCATTAATTTCGCTTGCCTTTTTCTTCACACAAACAAAATATCTCTCAACTAAATTAACACACAAGGGTTTTTCTCTTCTTTTTTTCTATTTTATTTTTTCTTCAAAATAACCTATTTTGTTAAAGAAAATAATGATTTTTTTATTGTCAAAAAAAAAAAGAAAAAAGGTGGAGAGTAAAATAACGTTACACAAACGACTAATAATATTTCATCTCTCTTTCACATCACTAGATTCATATATAGTTATTTTGAAACTACTTGTATGACATGGAAAAGTAGTGATTTCTCATTAGATGTCTGTGTAAATTTTCACTACACTGACTGCTTACCATCTTTAAATTTTTTTTTCCTAAAATGATTGATGAAATTAAATGATGATTTTATTTTTAAATTAAAATACAGTTATGAAACTTTTAAAAAATCAATTTATTACAAAATTGTTCCAACATAGTAATATCATGCTCTTGCCTCTTATGACAAAGATATATCATATGCTCTTCCCTAAAAAAATAATACACATACACGCGACGAATGTATTTTTTTCTTTTTACATTAAAATGAGAAAAAAAAATGCACTTTTACACTGTCAATCAATATCAATTATGTTTTTTGTCACATCACTTTACTAAACCCCACTTTCTTAATATGATGTGGAAAAATGTTTCATTCTTATTGATTGTCGGTATAAAATTAATTTACACTGACGGTGCGTAGTCTTTAAACTCCATTAAAATAAGCTTCATTCAAATGTTAAGATAAAAACATATAAGGACACACGTAAAATTAGCTTAAACGTATCTTTTGGCATTCTAATATACTCGGAAAAAATATTAATCTCTCTATTTTAAAATTTAAGTTAGTATTTAAGTCTCACAATTTCATTAAGGTTCTTTTTAAATTGATAACATATAATGAAATGAAGCATAGCGGAATAAAGTGGAATAAGATAGAGAAACAAAATTGAAGGTAAGTCATAAGTTGTGTGGTATGAAATTAAATTCATTTCATTTTATTGTTATTTTTCAAATACAAACAATGAAATATTATTCTACTCCATCATTTCCATTTCATCTCATCTTATTCCATCAATCTAAACATAACTTAAAGTGTTGCAAATTTTATTTTACTGATATTTATGATTTGTGGCCTTAAAAAGAGGGATTAAGATCAAAAAGTTGCATTAATGTGTGCTCTACTTGGGAATAAAAAATCCGATTCTCAAAAAATAGACTAAAATCTTGTTTACCGTAAATCAAGATATTGAGCTCAAGTGGTTAATGAGCTTCACCAAAAATGATGAATTTCGGGAGAACCCGGATTCGATTCATGTGTAGAACAATTTCTTAGCCACACTTTACTTACCTCACGGCCTAACTCTGAAATATTAGGATCCCTTTTCTCTAGAAATCAGAGGGTTATAAAAAAAAAATAAGGGATAAAGAGAATGGATCTTATAGATTCACCAAGGTTAGAAAAGTCATATAGTTGAAAGAGCGCTTAATACTTACAAATTGATCATCAAGTATACCTCACATATCGACACCATAATTCAAACTCAATTGATTGATTATTAAATTTGACCTTAATCAAAAATTTGATCTATTATTTCCACTCGTTCACAAGATTGTTCTCCTGTTTTAAAATTCCACAATTTTTGTCATTCCTTCAAAATTTTGGATTCCAAATTGGTGAGCATTTTGAACTTTGAACTCTCTCTAATTTTAATGAACTTCTGTGAACTACCTAAAGTTTATTCTCATAAAATTAAATAAAAAAAGTTGGTTTGAAAAATTGGTAAACAACCTGATCGTGTCTGATCAGAAGTGTGCGACCGCGCCGGCGTTAATGACGGTGAAGCCCCTGTTGAAGCGGAGGGGGGTTGTGTACCTGCAGGCACTCCGACGCTCAAGTCAGTTTGTGTATGTGAAGGTTTTCTTGATAAGAATATACGTACCTTGGAAGTGAAATGTGTTCACGTATATATAGCCTCTCAGCGCAGGGCCAAGGGCCTTGATGGCATTTATGGCCATCAAGTGGCTGCCGGAAAATGGCAATGCAGACATGGTAGTGCAAATTTTCTTTTACATAATAGTAGATTTTTTATTATTTATTTTACCAAAGAATAGAAATTTGTAATCTATTTTTTATAAATATTCCCTTGTACGTGTAGGTTGTACATATGATCTCAAACGTGGCACCCACCACCACATTTATGGGGATGTTTGTGATCTAAATATTCCTGCTTATTCTTTTATATATTGTTATTTTTTAAAAAATGAAACAAGAACAAAGGAATTATTTATTATTTATTTTTAAATGAAACAAGAACAAAGGAATATAATAAATCAAGGGGAATGCATGCATGATGTCGCACATCGCGGATCGGTGGAAGGAAAAGGACGCGTAGTAGGGAACGTGAAAGTTTGATGCTGCTGGCTTGGCTTCAAGACCAACTGGCATAGCCGCGCTCTAGGACAGTCACAAGCTGTTTTTCTTTCTGTATACTGTATTAAGGGGATGACAAATAAGTTACTTTGTTTGGTAACTGTATTTTTGTTAGCCTAAATTGCAGTTTTGGTCCCCATGTTTTCTAAATGTGCGATTTTAGTCTCTTTAGTTTCAAACGAGCGATTTTAGTCCCCACGTTTGTCCCATTTTGCATTTCTTGGTCCCTTTGACTATTTTGACCAAAAAATTGTGACATAGAATTTTGGTGACACTTGTCTTAATTTTATTGGACAACCTACAAAAAATATTTTAAAAATAAAAAAATAAAAAAATCCAAGGAAGGTCACGTGATATTTTTTTTGTTAAAATATTAATCTAAAATAAAAAACAATAATATTTTTTTGTTATCTCATTTAAGTCATTTTCTATCAAAATGTGTACAAGTTAGTCATTTTAATCATATTTTTATAAAAAAATACAGAAATAATATACTTTTATTAAAAAAAATTTAAAATTTTTTTTAATTAAAAATAAAGAAATTGATGAACATTCATCCATATGTTCATCATCTTCATCTTCATTATTTTACTCTTCAAATGAAAAAGAAAAATATTCACCCAAAATGATTTTCATCTGCATCCTCATCTATCATTTTCTTCTAAAATCAAAATTTAAATTCTCCAAATTTCAATGAACCCTAAATTTTATCAAACTTATAAAATTCCCCAAAATCCAATTAAAAATAAAGGGTTAAATTCCCCACATTCATTCTCTTCTCCTTCATGGCTTCATAAATACACACTACTGCATCAACATCACTTGCGTCTATTATAATAATTCCCCAAAATTTAGAACTATTTATTTTATTAGAAATTAATTTATTTTAATTATTTGGTTAGTATTTATGTTTTGGTATGTCTAATCATTAAAAATAATTGAAGGGTAATAATTTTAGTAAGATTAAAGAAAGAATAAAAATAGAGAAAAATGACATCAACATGCATTCTCTATTTTCAGTGTGCGCCGTGCCACAATCAGTCGCACGCACGATACATGGGGGCGCGTGCCACGTATGGATAATTTCAATTATTTTTATTTTTTTATAGAAGAATAGTATTTAAAATTCTGAGAATTTTGGTACCACTCTAGAAATTCTTGGACAATTAAAAATTTGAATTTATTTCATAATATTTAACAATTAAAATTCTTAAAACTAGACTTATTTTATATTCTCTTGATATTTGTACATGCAGATCGCAAAAAATGGTTTTTATTTGGATTTTGGATCCTCACTCACCACGGCAATTCACAATAATACCCTCGATTATTTCGTCACATGACCAACATATCCCTTGTCGGTGAAACGTGCTGTCCTCTAATTGGATGCTTGGTAGTGCAGTGAAAAGCAAGCAACACAACCAAAAGTCCAAAACAAAACAAACAAACCATCGTCATCAACTCCGCTCACACTCCATCTCCTTCAAAGTTCAGGGCTAACTCCGTCTTTTCACACGCATTGGATCTGCAATTGCGAATAAACGGACACTACCAGATTAAGCTACACAAAGCAACGAATTACCACAAAGGGCTTCAAATCAAGGTTCTTAATTATTCCATTATCGTATTAATTATTATTGCTTTTTTAAAAATTTTATGGATTATTGATGTTTGAAATTTTGAATTTCGATTATGCATATTTATGTGCTTATCGTGGAGTTGTGATTATTGACATATGGAAAAAGTTAATATGGCTACATAAATGTTGTGGAATTTTGATATGCATATGTATAAATTGGATTATTGGATATTTATTTGGCATGGTAGAATTTTTGAACTTGTTAACAAATGTATTGCGCTTGATTATTCTATGTAATGTTTGTTATGTTGTTGTAATACAACTCTCAGTGGTTAGTCTCACATCGACGATGAATGAGTTAAACCAACGATATATAAGAGATCTGAGACTCCCTATCATCAAGTAATGTATCCACAATCTGATTTTGTAAATGGAATAAATGCGAGTGGAATGTAGGCTTGTACGATATGCAAAAACAGAAGCTTTTAGTTTGCTGCTTAAGTTGAATTTGTATCACAGAGGTGTGTGTCTGGGATTATGATTATGATTTTTATGGTGGATGTGTGTGTGTAAAGATTAAATGCGATTTTTAAGCTTTAAAAGAAGTTATTATGTACAAGGGGTTTTAGCAATCATTGGCGTCTGGGTCTTGGGTCTTGGGTCAGTATATCATTGTACTAACATGGTTGTCCATATAAATATTGGAGTGTAAACACAAAATGAATGACTGGCGCGTATAGAATTCTTTTCTCGGATACTCGATAAGTTTCAGTCTGTTATTTTTGTTTTGCGTATCTTTATTTGTGTCTTTGATTCATTCATTCTTACACCTGCGCAGATAAAGCCTCAACTATAAGAAGAATTACCAGTGATATTATGTGATGGACTTGTCCTGAATGTACATGACAAGTCAAAGATATGTATTTGCTGTTATGTGTAAGCACAGATGAAAGGAGGAAATATTTGTAACTTCAGAGGGACGCATGTTTCTGTAGCAGTAGCCCTAGTTGCTCTTATTATTTTTAGCACATTAGTGTGGACATCAGAACGAAACCCATTTGCCACGACTTTAAGATCAGCTCAAGAATGGTACCACTTACCTACAGGTTTGTATTCCAGTCAGAAATATATTAATCACATTAATTATTTACCACCATTCCCTCTCTGTTACACCTTGTAGGTTTGAAAACATTTTATGCACTATTTTAATAATTGTTCAAAAAGCTAAATTTAAAGTTGCTGATTTGAATACTAGATAAAAGATTTTGATGGAGAATGAAGATCTTACTTGGAATAGGAGAACATATTTACATGGACGAGTAATCTTCAATATAAGAATTAAAAAAGAATAACCTTGCTTCAACCCCTAAATAGGAGTCATTAGGGATTTTGATATTTTGATAATTTGATTTGCAGACTTTGGGGACATATCTAGATGTTGATATTATTAATACCTTAAAGTGTTTTGGAATTTGATATGGTCATCTTGTCATATGTGCTTTTTGAACTTGGACTAATGCCACAGGCATCTAGATATCCATGTAACGAAACTTAACTTTTGAAAATAATAAATACTTTTGGCCTTGTATCACTCAAAGATGCATATAGATTTTTTGCTGTAAAAAATACACACTGACTGAATATGTATGTCAGTATGTCTGTAAATGCCCCTACTGCAACCTTTTGTGTAGGATCTGACTCTTACAGTTCAATTGGCTCATATAGTTGATTGATTCTTACTTTTAGTTGGTTTTGAACCCATTTTATGCTGTGTTTTCTGATTACTTTTTCATTAACCTGACATTTCTTCGTCATCAACTATGCTGAGGATTTTTTTTTTTTCTTTCTGTGAACGCTTCTGCTCAGAATTTTCTATGGAGGTCCCGGTTGATTCAGTGGGAACTACAAAGCCAGAAAAAGGTGTGGAAATATCCTTAGCCCCCTTCATCGAAAATGGAACGAAACCACAACTTGGTATCAAGGGTGCAGCAGCTATAGATTCTATACGTCCAGAATCACCGGATATTCTATACAATCAAGATTTGAATTTTTCCAAAAATGAAGGTACATTTTTATTTTGGTTCTTAATTTCATCCCAACCAATTTTTTTGCTACTCTATAAATGCATCTCTATCAACATTGTTTTTCTGCAACATAGTTCATAAAAGCATGCTGATTGATTCCCGTTCGCATTTTGTCAAACTATTTTTGGGTGAATAGCTTTTTTTTTTTTTTAGCCATTTCACTATTATTACTTGTTTACAGAACATAAGAAGAAGAAAAAAATTAAAGAATATAAGAATCTGTATCATTATGCGATTGAATGGAACAAGGTGGTATAACATCTTACAAGGGTTGCTCCATACAACTTTTTTTTTCTCATTCATGCTCACACAGATATAACCATCCATGCCCTTAAACGGACCCTTAAATTAACTCCCTAACCTCCCAACACCCATAAGAAACCAATAACCAACCTCCAGCTCTCTACTTTTTTCTCCTAGTATAACCCTCCAAACCGGGTTCACTGGCTGTGTCTCGACTCTCTTGGCTAAAAATTAAAACACAAGATATTTTCTCTTTGATCGTTCTGACGTCTTGACTATGTATTCTCTTTTAGTTGTCTGTTTTAAATCACAAGTTTACTTACTGGAGCAATTTGTTTCTCTTCTTTCCCTTTGTCAAACTATGTAGGAACTAAGAGGTACTATTTCCACTATCATGTGCACTCTTTACAACTACATAGTTGATCTCCATGAATTCATGCAACCTTAGCCTAGAAGTAGAAGTTTGCTTTCAAATGTTCAACTTTCTAATAGAAATTTACACAGTTTAAGTGTTTGGAGGTGTTAAAATACAATCAGAAGTTCCTCTTTGAGAGTCTCCACTCACTAGCAGTATGTCCATCAGTGCAATCTAGAGTCTACACTATTTAACAAGTGACCCTACCCTGTGCAGGGGAACTGGCCACAGTGCTCCAACTACCGCTGTACCAGAAAATTAGCAAATACTCTGCTTGTTATATGTTTTTTCCCTGCTTCGTCAAAAAAAAAAAATTAATGTTTTTTCCCTGCTTGCATTTGCTTAAACCTTGTTTCTTCATTCTTTAATGAAGTTTGCAGGGAAGATTTAATGTTGATTGGATTTATGCTTTGCAGCTTGTGATTATGCCAAGGGTAAGTGGGTTGCAGATAGAAGGCGACCGCTCTATTCTGGTTTCAGTTGTAAGCAGTGGTTATCATCAATGTGGTCATGTAGAATGACACAACGACCAGATTTCTCATTTGAGGGATACCGCTGGCAGCCAAAAAGTTGTGATATGCAAGAGTTTGACCGGTCTAAGTTCTTGACAAAGTAGGTATAATTCTTTCTTTTTTATTTGATCTGGTTTTCAGTAACACATCTCAACAGGATTATTTCCTGGTTGCTATATTTATTCGACTTTTGTCTGATACCATATTATGAACCTGCTTTGGATTCTTTTCTTGCTATATTTATTTGATCTGGTTTGATGTCGTTGATTATTGGAAAAAAATAACACCGTTACAACCTGCTTTGGATCCTTTTCTTGTAAATAGGAAGAGTGTATTTATTTCTCAGTGTATATAATCCAATCATGCTAGTCCTTTCCTTTCCTGACTCAAATCATCCAAAAATTTCTCTTCTACAATTCATAATTGTTGCTGACACAAATAATGTTGCATCGTTTTAAATTTTAAACATTTTTTTACATATATATTATTCTAATTAATAAACCTGGAATTTGATAATCGGTACATTTGTATTTTGTTAAATCAGTACTTCTAATCTTTTCTTCTTCGCTTTCTTCTGCTACATGTGTATTTATTTAAATGTTAATTTCTGAGCAGTGTTTAATGCTAATGTGGAATGTAGGATGAAGGACAAAACAATTGCATTCATAGGTGATTCATTGGGCCGGCAACAATTTCAATCTCTGATGTGTATGGCCACTGGTGGAGAAGAGAGTCCAGAAGTTGGAAATGTGGGATGGGAGTATGGTCTTGTAAAACACCGTGGAGCTATACGTCCTGACGGCTGGGCTTACAGATTTCCCAAGACGAATACCACCATCTTATATTATTGGTCAGCTAGCTTGTGTGATCTTGTGCCTCTCAACATCACAGACAAACTTAGCAACGTTGCCATGCATTTAGACCGCCCACCCGCTTTCATGAGACAGTTTCTCCATCGCTTTGATGTTTTGGTTCTCAATACAGGACACCACTGGAACCGTGGGAAGCTCACTGCAAACAGGTGGATAATGCATGTTAATGGAAAGCCAAATGAAGACAAAAAGACTGCAGAAATTGCAAATGCCAAAAACTTAGCAATCTACAGTGTAGTCAAATGGCTTGATTTGCAACTTGTCTCGCATCCCCGACTCAAAGTTTTCTTCCGGACTTTATCACCTCGGCATTTTTTCAATGGGGATTGGAACACTGGTGGGAGCTGTGATAACACTATCCCATTATCAAATGGTAGTGAGGTCTCACAGGAAGGATCTAGTGATCCAGTTATTGAGGGTGCGCTAAATGGTACAAAGATTAAGATACTCGATATAACCCCTCTTTCGCAATTGAGGGATGAGGCTCACATGTCTCGCTACACTCTTAGAGGAACTCTCAACTCTAGTGATTGCTTGCATTGGTGCCTGCCTGGAATTCCAGATACATGGAACGAACTGCTAGTTGCTCAGATATAGTGTCTTTCACGGTATAATCAACCCCTTGCTTCTTTCAAACAGTGTTTTTTGGGATCAGAATCTGTCTATTCTTTGTGGTCTGGGAAGACCTGACCAAGTATTCTTGTGTCAAATGTATTTCACAATTTACTCTCTCACTGAATAGTGAATAGGATTATAGGGAGATCATATTATTTTACCCATTTTCACTTTTCAGTCTGAACATTTTAGGTGAACTTTGATATGTTTTGAACCAAGAGACTAGTAAGGAGTCAAAGGACATTAATCGGCGAGGCATGAGCTAATACCATCCACATTGCCCGAGATATGACATGCTCTTAATCATCAATTTGAAATAATTAGGTATCAATGTATATGTATGATACATATACATTGATACCTAATTATTAAAACCATAATGTATGATAATTGGTTTCATTAAGTAAATATATTGTTGGTCTACACATTTTCTGTGTGATCTGGTTTGAGTATCAAAATTCTCTCCACACAGGAGCTTATACATTGCACATGTTAATAATATGGTTTCGTTAGGATTATCCATAATCAGCATCAAATTTACTTCAAAACACCTGCTTATTACTTGATTTTAATCTGAATTTCAAGGCCAATGATGCCCACCTAACAACCTGAAATTGAAAATAGTTGATAACCGTCATCAACTATTATGCCATGCATTTGTTTAAAGATTCACAAATCATTAGAATGATGCACCCGTTAAAAGGTTCACAAATCATTAGAATGACATAATCTTTGAACAATTTGGTGTGAGAATATGCATGAGGCATCACTCCTATCTATTTCACGCCTTCAATAAAGAAATTTAAAATCTGTTTAAAACAATAAAGAAACTTAAAATGATAAAGAGGAAGACTTGGGAATACATTACCTGAATAAAATTCTCACTCTAACTATGAATAACGTACTCCGATGATTTTCAATGTTTTTGTAAATATTTGGGCATTTCAATGTCATATATCACGCGGTTTAAAACATATTATATTGTTCATTTATAGCTAAAAAAAATATGATAAGGGAACAAAACTGCCACATTTTAGAAGTGAGACCAAATTTTACAAAATATTTAAAATAGGGAGACCAAAAACTACAATTAAGCCTATAATATATTATAATAGATTAATAATCTATGTCTATGTGAATGTGAGCATAGCTCAGTTGGCAGTAGGGACATTATATTTTAGATGCAGAGGTTGGAGTTTGTACCCCGAACACCCCATTTATCCACTTAAAGGGTGCAATTTCTAGCAACTAGACTACCTAGAATTATCCATAATCAGCATCAAATTTACTTCAAAACTTGAAATTGAAAACAGTTGAAAACCGTCGTGAACTATTACTCCATAAACTATTATTCCATGCACCGGTTAAAAGGTTCACATATTGTTAGAATGACAAGAATCTTAAACAATTTGGTGTGAGAGAATATTCATGAGAAAATAGGAAGAATACAAATTGGAGAGGATTTTAAATCAGATACCACTTCTGTCTATTTAACATATTCAATAAAGAAATTTAAAATGATAAAGACGTCAATTTGTGAATACTTGAACAAAATTTCCAGTGATTTATATATTTTTTTGACATTGTATACTTATTTGGGCATTTCAAAAACATTTTTAGGAGGAAAATAATGGACAAGAGCTCCTCAAAAGAACTAATTATTTGAGAGATTCCGAATTCAGTTTTTAAATGAAATACTTTTTATCAGACTTCACTTATCTTTCGATAAATTCCGTATCAAAATTCCTTCTCTAAAGAACCAGAGATTTAACCAAAAAAAATCATCAAAATAACAAAGAGAGAGATTTAACACACAAAAGAAAAACATAAATGATATTATTTGTGAAACATAAAATTAAAACTAAAAATAAATAAATGAGCAAATTGTCAAATATCATCTGAAATTTTAAAATTCATCAAATACCTGACTGAAATTTGGAAATAGGTAAATACCCCATAACACTATCGGTCAGAGTTCATGGCGGGATAATTTGATTGACGTTTTATTTATAATTTCAAAGAATATTTGTTTATTTTCAAATTTTGAGGGATATTTGACGAATTTTATAATTTGAGAGGATAATCGGCAGTTTAGTACTGTAAATGATAAATCCCGTAAGGATTAGGAGACAGTAATTTAGGGGTTTATTAGAGAATATATCAATCACTCACTTCTCTCCGCCGCCTCTATTTCTCCCATTTCCTTCCCTTCTAATCAACCTAGGGTTCTCTATTCGTCTCTTTACTCGACCAATCTTTAGCAATGAGTTTAGGAGCTTGCACTGACCTATCGCATTCTCTTGCCGCAGTAGCATCAGTTAAACCTAATTCTCGCAACTGTAATTGCACACCCGGAATCACCTACAGTTTGCGCAATGCAACAGGAGGTCACAACGGTGTATTATCAATGCCGATGTCGAAAAAGAACGAGAACAGAGTCGTTGCTGTTAAAGCTGAAGGTCAAGGTCTTACATATAAGGACGCTGGTGTTGACATTGATGCCGGTTCTGAACTTGTTCGAAGAATAGCTAAGATGGCTCCTGGAATTGGAGGTTTCGGTGGTTTGTTCCCCCTTGGTAAGCGATTTTTCTTAATTTATTCACTTATTTTCATTTGATTTTTGGAGATAAAACTGATTATGTTTGAATTGATTTTGCCACTAAAATTGATTTTGACTTAGTTTGGATTGACTTATTAAATAAGTTTTTAAGTTAATTAATAAGTTCTCACTAACAATATTGTATTTTTATAAGCTATTTATTCATAAACTACCTTGACAAACTTATGGATAATACATAAAAGTTTATTTATTTGCATAAGCTGTTTTGCATAAGCTCAAAAATAAGCCAATCTAAACGGGCCCTTATTTGAATTTACTTATTTGAGCTTTTTTATTCGCATAATCACTTGCGAAAGTGTTCTTCTTAAAGCTTATTTTCGTAATTTCACCGAATAAGCCAATCTACACGGGCCCTTTTTTGAATTGACTTATTTGAGCTTTTTTTATTTGCATAATCACTTGCGAAAGTGTTCTTTTTAAAGCTTATTTTCGTAATTTCACCGAGATAGCTCATTAAAACGCTTGTAGCTTATATGAAAAATTTGACTTTTATTTTGTCTTGTATTATAGAAATAGCTTATAGATCAGCATTTATATGATTAGTGTTTATGTTATAAGTCCTTAATTAAGATATTTGTTCAATTAGGTTCACAAGCTGTGATTTAGAGCTTTTGAGTCTAGAGTCTAGAATTGAATTTTAGTAAATTTTTAAACTCACTTTTATGTGAATTAATCATTTTACATTAGTTTACTTATAACCAAAATTCATTTAATTTTTGCTGCCGCCAAAGCAACCAAACTCTCAATCACTTTTGTTTGTTTAGTTCATTTATATGGGATTTTGATTTGGCTTGTTTTGATTAGGTGATTCATATCTTGTTGCTGGTACTGATGGTGTGGGGACGAAGTTGATGCTTGCTTTTGAAACTGGCATTCATGATACTATTGGGATTGATCTGGTAAACTTTTTGGATTACTGATGTTTTATCATGAAACTGTGTTTCTGTTGCTTTGGGCATGGGTTTTAATTGTTGTTTTCTGTTTAGGTTGCCATGAGCGTCAATGACATTGTTACTTCCGGGGCAAAGCCTTTGTTTTTCCTTGATTACTTTGCTACCGGCCACCTTGATGTGGATGTTGCTGAACAGGTAATGGATGTGCTCTTGCCTGGTTTGTTTTGGTTTTTTTTTTTTAAGATTCACCGTGTCACAAAAATGCTTATTCCTTATTTAATTCCCACCTTTGCAGGTCATAAAAGGAATTGTTGATGGTTGCAAGCAATCTGATTGCGCCCTTCTAGGTGGAGAGGTATTGAAATACTTGTGTTTGTTTATTTTATTTTTTAAAATCAGTATTTAATTGGATGCTCTGTTGTCTAGTTTTCCAAGCCATAGTCTAAGACTTTTACCATTCAAGGTTCTTATGTCTTGTAAGCAATCTAATTGGATGCTTCTTGTTTTATTGAACATTACTTATGAGGATAAGACCTGTTCCATTGCTTCTTCTTGTTGTTTTATTTGATGTTTCAAACTTGTTCTGACTTATTTTTTAGCATCACTATTCATCTTTTGCATGTTTAAATGGTGCATGGATTCTTGAATCTAAATTTATTCTAATTGACATTTTATTCAATACACATTAGATTATTGCAATCTTACGTTGTCATCAAAATAGACTATGCACATGAACATATTAGATATTACTGTCAGTTTCTCTACTAAAATACACAATCTCATTTTTCACACATGCTCACCTGCCTGTTAGTATAAATATGGATTAAGATAGAATATAATTTTTACTTATCTCCTCTCTTCTTTAATCAATTCTGTACACTTCCCAGACTGCAGAGATGCCTGGTCTATATAAAGAAGGCGAGTATGATCTTAGCGGCTGTGCTGTTGGCATTGTAAAGAAGGAGGATGTAATTAATGGGAAGAACATTACCGTTGGTGACATTATTATTGGTCTGCCATCCAGTGGAGTTCATTCTAACGGCTTCTCACTTGTACGAAGGTTGGTTTTCTCGTATGGGATCTTTCTGTTTTATAAAATTATTAGATTTTGAAATGTACTCAAATTAATATCTTGGCAGAGTGCTTGCTCAAAGTGGGCTTCAATTGAAAGATAAACTTCCCGGTGGTGATATTACAATTGCTGAAGCTTTGATGGCTCCAACTACTATTTATGTTAAACAGGTCATTTATCATTCTCTTGACATTCTTCACCGCCTTCTTTTAAAACTCCCTCCCTTTTTGACACGGATTACGGCTTTTATTCTTGAAACAGGTGCTTGACATAGTCAGCAAGGGAGGGGTAAAAGGAATTGCCCACATCACTGGTGGTGGTTTCACAGATAACATACCCCGAGTTTTTCCAGAAGGCCTTGGTGCTCTTATATATGAAAACTCATGGGATATACCTACAGTGTTCAAATGGCTTCAGGAGGTAATTCACAATTCTGACTTTACCTGAAAATAACAAGTTAGCAGCAAAGGATTTGTTTTTAATATTTTTATCAACAGTAATATATTTTAAATTGATCTTCAAATATTTTGGAGACAAAAGTGCACTTTACTGATAAGGTCTCATATTAGGCTGGGAAGATTGAAGATGCTGAGATGATGCGAACTTTTAATATGGGCATCGGGATGGTCCTTGTAGTTAGTCCAGAGGCAGCGAATGGAGTCCTTGCAAACCTAGTTGAGACTGGGAAAGCCTACCGTATCGGTGAAGTTATAAGTGGAAATGGTGTGACCTACAGTTAGTTCAGTTTAAGTTTAATAATGTTGTACTATTTAATACTTTCATGAAAAGTTTCACGCTGAGATATGAAAAAATTTCTAATTCATGCTATCTGGTCCTTGATAGCTTTCCGTACATAAATGTTAGTCATGGAACTAGCAACAATTTTGTGGATTCCCAGGTAGTTGAGTTGTTGGTGGAACATTTTGGTTTTTGCTTGTAGTGAAATACATTTGAGTTTAATGATCATAATGTGACTGCTAACTGGTTCACGGGGACATTAAATTTTATGTAAACCTAAGTTGGAGCTCTTTTTTAGTCGATGTACTCTTATTAATACTTACAAAAATGGCTACAACGTTTTCACATTGTTTTCTGTTTTTATGAATCTAGTACCTTGGCTCCTTTTTCACTAATTATGATATCTGTCCTGATGATAATAACCTCTCATTTTATATTGTTGTACATATATCTACTTAATTGGAAGTTGTAAACAGGGTATCTCCTACAATGGTGGCCATATTTCTGGTTGGACTAGAATAGAATTGTTCAAAGGACTATCTCAAGCTTCTTGCTTGACCCATTCATGCTAGTCCATAACGTCGAACCCGTAAAAATCAAGATATGAAACTGTATATTATTTGAATGGTAAACATGAGGTCAAGAGCTCTACAATGGTGAAAAAATATAAACCAGAGCTGAATACTCCTACCAGAGTACAATGCTCATAACTGGAGAAATTTCTCTCCTTACCAACTCTATCAATATTTTTGAATGAGTTAGGCGTTATCCTTCCCTCTTTTATAACACAAAGGTTCTCTAAAAGCAGTGAATTTTCCAACCGACTCTTATTCAGTTGTTTTCTCTAAACCGATGCCCTATCAGAAACACATCACTAAGATGACTCATTTTGAAAGGAACTAGTAGTGCCCTATCAGTAAACCATTTAGTCATTCAATTAAAGTAAATCTTTTGTAAATATCCATCAAAACTAAACAACTGTATCAATTTGAATAATCCCTTGATGCATCAAAATAAATTAAAATAGTAAATAGTGTTTCATCAAAACCAAGGAACTTTATTTATCGATTTGAATAACCTCTTGTATTACTCTGCAAAATTTAAAATTATATATATATATATATATGTAATTTTTTTTATCTCACTCCACTTATATATTTCATGTACTAACAAATTTTTATTTCATTTGGGTAAATATTTGATGTATGTAATAATAGTAATACTTTTTTTTTTGAGTTTAATAATAATAGTAATACTTAATTAATAAAATGGTTCCTTAAAGACATTTTTGGTTTCATATTGGTCCCTTAAAGAAAAAAATGTCTAAATAGGTCCCTTAAAGAAAAAAAGGTCTGAATAGGTCCCTTAAAGACATATCCGTTAATCAGTTTGGTCCTATTTAGACATCTTTTTAGGGACCAAACTGATTAACGGAGATGTCTTTAAGGGACCTATTCGGACTTTTTTTTCTTTAAGGGACCTATTTGGACCTTTTTTTCTTTAAGGGACCAATCTGAAACCAAAAATGTCTTTAAGGGACCATTTTATTAATTAAGCCATAATAGTAATACTTAATTGACCGTAAGTTTTAGCCCTAGTTCAATTGTCAATGTCAATATTACTAGTTTGACGTATTCGAACTCATCGTCACAATATGGATAAGAATTTTTTTCAATATAAAAAAATAATAATGTTTACCACTTTGTTTACTTTCACTATCAGTTTAATCTGATTCGAGGATCTGTTTTAACAAGTAGTTCTTGCCCCTTCAATCGCAATTGTAGGCAATGGAACTACCACTTTGTTTACATGCAACATAATAACTTTGAATTGAAATTAAAAATTGACTTCTAAATACTCCCTCCGGTCCTTTTTATAAGAAACACTTTGGAATTTTTATTTGGTCCTTTTTATAAGAAACACTTTGACACAATTCCATTTGTACCCTTATTAAATACAATCAAATAATTCATTATAATGCTAGTGCATTAATTAGAGAGACCTATTTCTCATGTTAGTCAAAAGTTAGTTTTGGAATATAACATAAAATGTTAGAATCATTAATGAGAAAATTTACCTTCCTTGGTCTGTGTGATTTTGTCAAAGTGTTTCTTATAATAAGGACCGGAGGGAGTAAGAAATATCATTTTTTTACAAAAAAAAAAAAAAAATTGTAATAATTTTTACAGTGATGTTTCAAATGACTTGGTACTCGTCTTCCGTCTTCTTTCCCTCCTCCTCGTTTGCTACATACTACTAAACTGAAAGAACGCTCTTTTGGGTTTAAAGCTACTACCTTTCTTTCTACAACACACCTTAATTGCCATATACCCGGTTAATTTTTTAGTATAAATTATTATTATTATTATTATTATTATTATTATTATTATTATTATTATTATTATTATTATTATTATTATTATTATCTTTTATATTATAAGCTTGTATACACAAGCAAACTCTAAACCCTAATTTGTTTTTCCTGTTTTCCCTCCATTTTATCTTGCAATTTTTATTAAAAAATAATACAATTTTGTCTTGACTAGGATTCGAACCCGCAACCCTTCAATGCAAGATAATATTTCCAACCAATATGGCAAGTATACCAATTGTGATTAAAATTATGTGCAATAATTAATAAGCACCATCAATTTTAAAAGTATATCATATCAAAATTATTGTTGACTATATTATTCATCACGAAATATTTTTATGTCTTTCCTGATCAATGATTTTTTTTTCTACCGGATCATAAATTTAGAGAATAATTATCATGTGAGATTTGGAAAGTTATTATCACGTGTAATTTGGAAAGTTATTATCAAACTCAATTCTACTAAATCAATTTTTTTTTGCAATACAACCAAACACAACCATAGTCATGTCACTAATCACATTCATTATTTTGTTTTTAATATTGCATATTTAATATTAACCGATGATCAATTGATATAATATGCACTAGCAGACCAATTGTGATTTAAATTATGTCCACAAAGTGTTAAGCTCCATCAACTTTCATAGGACAATTAAGCACCATCAATTTTCATTGCACAATTTAAACAATTAAAAATCGATAATCTCTTATATTATAAGCTTGCTAACATAAGCTAACCCTAAACCAAATTTTTTTCCCCTCATTTTCTCTTTCTTTTTATTGCAGCTTTATATTAAAAATATACAGATTTGTCATCGAACCTGCATCTCTTACTTACAATAAAACCTTTCAACCGCTAAAACATGTGCTTCAATTATGAAAGAATTTAGGAATCCTAATATGTTAACCCTGTTTTCAATAAATTTGAACGGCGGAATTAATCACAATTTTTATTTATTTATGGATGTCTACTTAAGTTTATGTTCTTGATTACGTCTTTAATTTATTTTTTTTAACCTTTAATTATCATCAATTTTTTAACCTTTAGTTATCAGCAATTTTTTTTAATAAGTAAACAAAACGATGGAGTTCAAAAATTATTTAAAAAATATATAAAATATAAAATAAGCACATAAACAAATATAAAATAATTAGTCTATGAAATTCCATATACTACTCTTATTGAAAATGCTCTTAGAATTTTTGTATTTTATTTTTTATTGTTACATATTACACCTAATTAGACCCATGCACCGCATGGGTGAAAGTTCTAGTTATTATTATTATTATGAGGGGTTTAAAAAAACCCTAGTTTTTTCTTTCTATTCATATGTGATTGTTGATCAATTTTCTTGTTTTCTTGTTACAGCTATTTGGTAGCTGATGAATAACTGCATCAATTTAATTGGCAATGGCTTTTCAAGACTTTGAACCAATCTTTGCTGAACCTAAACTGGAGTGGAAATCTCATACTTCTTCTTTGCGTCCTTTTTTGTTCCATGCTTATGCTCCTTATTCTTCTCATCTTCTCATTCATGTCACTGATTTTCACTCTGATACTTGGGAAGCTAATCTTTCAGTTTCATTGCTTGAGGACATTGTGAGTATCCTCAATCATGTGCTGTGACAAAAGTTGATTTTGAATTAATTCAATTGATATTAGTTTAAACTGAATTGAATGTGAAGTGATTTATGTTTGGATAAGGATAAAGTTTTGTTACAATTGCCAAAAATGTTTCACTCTTATGATATTATTAGATTAAGTGGTAAAAGTTAAGCTAAAAAGTTACTTTTTGTTGCCAGTTTTTCGATTTGGTGCTTAATTGCAAAAACATATATGTCATGCATGAATCACTAAGTTTATGATCCTGAATTTGAATTATTATTTTTTATGCTTGTCGTGAAGTTGTACTATTATGTGAAAGATCATGATTTTTATTTATAGTGATTGCCATCATTTAAACTTCTGTGCAGAGGGATATTATTGGAATAGGGGGCTCTTGGTCAGAGTTTGTTGATTATTTTGTAAATTCTCTCAAGTCAGAAGATCTGAAGCTTGTTCTAGAGGCGAATTCAAATTCTGATGGTAAACGATGCTTACCACGTCTACTTTTTGCTTCTTTCTGATGAAAATTTTATAGTCAAAATTCTCTGCTTTATAAGTAAGGATGAATGAACTAAATTACTTCTGTGATGTTTGAATAGGAAACATGAATAGAATGAGTTGAAATTTGAATTATTTAAAATTGTGTATAACCCTTGTTGACTTGCTTATGACAGTTGCATCTTTGTAACTCTTGTGGAGATGGTTTTAATGACATTAATTTGGTAAATTCTTACTGAATTTATAGTCTTGTGCAAGAGATATTATGATTTCCTCTTTATAATCTTCGTATAAATATCTTATGTGGACCTCTTTGATATATTGCAATTAAGAAATTCTCTGATGCATCATGCATGTGATAAAGAATGCTATGCTGTTTGTTTTGAGGAAGTATACTCGTTGTTCACTCCCATATGTTTTGTATTACGTATTTCAGGTGTTAGTTCTGCTAAATTAATTGCTCAAAAATCAAAAGGAATGCCTCTAATCACCATTCCTCTGACCAAACTTGTGGATTCTGGTGCTAGCGAAGCTGTGTCAAATTTATCCTTGAGCCTCTTTAAGGCATTCAAAAGTATCAAATATTCTCTTGTAGATGGTTAGTTCATCTTCCTTATGTTGTATCTTCGTTTGAATCTTAATAAAAGGACTTGATTTCCGCTTGGTTGTTTCTAATTATGTGCATAAATGATAATTATATTAATTTGAATTATTCGGCTCTATCTTTAGACGTGCCTTCCAAAAAAAATTGTGCAACTAATATATAACTTCAATTGGATCTATATGGTTTGTGCCGGAATTAACTGTTACATGTTTTTATTGTGCCATCAGGGCAAGAACGCTCTCTCCAGTTGACAAACGTGATGACAGCTGAGAAGGTACAATATCTAAATTGAGTTGAACTATTATGGCTTGCAGTATTTATTTATATCTTTTTTGGTTGATTGTTTAGATCATAACTTTTTGGTAGGGATTCCTAGGAATTGATTTGGAATTTACAGCAGTAACAAAATCAATAATTGCAGAAATTTATAGGGTCCTCAATTTTTTAGTGTGTGATTTGTTGACATATTCTGAAAGCCTTACAAATTATGCAGTATGCAATTGTTCCTCTCTTCTTTTTATAGGCTAATCATGTGTTTTTATCTGTCCAAAATGCAATTTTACTTCTTTTAAGTGACTCAAATTTGATTATTCTTCCCCACACGCACTGTTCTTATCTTATTATGCCTAACAGGAAAGAAATGAAACCATACAACTGGATCGATGGCAAAAGTTCCAAAAAATTAGTGACTCAGAGAAAGCAGGCGGTTCTAACAATGGAGTGCAAAATTCTCCAGGTGTGTTATGTATTCTGTCATTCTGAAGGTTTGGTCTTTAGCAGAGTTTAAGGTTTCACTGACTTCTGTGTGGCATATGTGGTGAATTCCAGATTATGAAAAAGTTTCTCAAAACAAAGTAAACAATTTAATTATCAAATTTGTCCACAATTTTCTAGATTTGCAACTATATATCTGTCTAGGAAAATGGTAACTGCATTAGGTCTATTTTTCATGTGAGAAGAAAACAATAACCTGAAAAGAAAAGAGAAGAAATGCTACTTCTAGCACCATTTTGAATATACTGGAATATGAAGAATAATGTCGGAGCTTCTGCTTACATTTTAGTGTTGTTCCTTGTTCATGATGCTAAAGAATTTGCTTCATCACTATGGCTTATATTTTCAAGGGTTAATTATTTTTTATTTTTCCACATTCCTGTTAATTTACAGACAAGCAAACAGCTCGGGATAAAGGTACTACAAAAGTTAAGAATCGTGCAGTGCCAGCATATCGCAGGCAAGTGTTCTTACTATCTTACAAATCTTAACTATGGTAGTGCAGATTCAGATTCTTGTAGGTAAGTGTTCTCGTGCTATTATGACTCACTCACCTTTTTTCTTGGCAGGACCAAAGTAAGAGGGGCCCTCTTGCGAGATAGCGATCCTGAGTCTTAGCCCTTAATTCGAACCAGTTGTTCTATATAAAGTTAAAAGATTGTCCCAACTCTATGTGTACTTCCTTTTCACTCTATTACCTCATTTATTGTATATCAATCAATATAGCATGGAAAACATATATTACTTGTTAGGCCATTCACATAAAATTTCAATGATTCGTTCACTTGTCAACTCAGCAAATGAAAATTGCTCATTTGATGCATGTTCCTCTCTATGCTTGTTTCGTTTCCGGGTAATCCCACATGTCTCCTACTCTCGAAGACAATTTTTTTTTGAAGTCGTTGGACACTAAATATAAAAACCTCGTTCACCGAGATTCAAATCATAGTTCGCCAGTTTTAGAAGAATTGGTCCTTTCAACTAGACTCAAGCCTTGTTGGTAAATGTAAACTGATCTTACATTATTATGATGAGCTTGTTAATGCTGAAGTTATTGATACATAGAGGGGTGCTAGGGTCACACCTTTTATCACACTTCTTTAAACACACTCTCATTTATTGGTCCACATCACTTATGTTTTTAATTTTATTCCTGGTCACCGGTTACTAACTTGGGGAGAGATCTTAATTTATTTATTTTCAATCTATATTTGAACAGTAACCATTCATCTTCCACTCTCCACTTTCCATTTCCTCGGCCTATCTCTTCCACACTCTTCCGTCGCAGAAGCACTGACAAACTGGCGGCAAAACAACCATTGACTATATATTCCAATGAAATCTAAAAGAAATATCACAAAATAATTGAGAAGGAATTAAATTGTACGGTAATAATAAATTGATGATGTGGCCCAATAGATAGTAGTGTGTTGAAAGGAGTGTGTTAGTCGGTGTGACCATAACATTACTCTTGATGCATAATATTTTCAATTAAACATCAACACTTTCTTCATTTTGAGTATATGATAAATCTTGTTTCTTATAATATCGGAGAAGGCAGAAATCTGTGATAAGTAGTCCACCTAAACTTTTAAAAAATCAGAATTAAAAATAAAATATTTATGATTAATTTGAGAAAAAAGCACTTATTCTAATCATAAGTAACACAACAAAAATAATTTCTACTTTATATAAAATCTTAAAAAATTAGTTAAAAAAATCTTAAAAAATAAATTGCATTTTTAGAACAAAGCTGATGAATTGCCTGAAATGAAAAAGAAAATTTGGAGGGATGAGATGAAGGAATCTTGATTGAGAAGAGAAAGACAATGCTGTGACTTAAAATAATCATATAAAAACAAAAAATCCAACATAATATCATGTTAGTACAATTTGTTGACACTGCCTGAATCTATAATTCTTTACACTTTTTTTTGGTTGATATTATCTTCTTTGGTTGCTATCACAAGTAAAATCCAAGACATGTGAACCTCAAGAGAAAGAGAGAGAGAGTAACAATAATTCACAAACTCACCATAGACTTTATCAAATGACAGAATTACCACTGTTAACACCTCTCTGTGAACATTTGTATCTTAGAATAACATAAGAAATGAATCTGTAAAACATGATGAAGCAAACAGTGACACCAACATTCTTCCATCTACTTCTTTCTCCTCCAAACCCTGCTTCTTTAAGCACATCCTCTCCCTTCATCACACATGCACCAAACATGTACTCCAAACACTTTTTTGAGTTGGAGAACTCATTGATCAGAAACCCTTCAAAGGGATACTTAAAAAGTGATATATAATGCATGAAAATCCAGTAACTAGGAATCTCATGGTTTGATATGAAGTAACCAGAGAACAAGAAGAAAGAACCTATAACACCATTAATCATTGAATTCCCAACAATGAAATTAGGCGCAAGAGCACTGAAACACACCACAATTGAATTGGCTGTGTAAAGAACAAGCCATATCAGTAACAGAAAGTGCAAAAAAGCAGTGAAGTTTCTGTTGAGTCCAACTAGCCAGTATAATGGAACTGTGAACAAAATGGCTAGGATTAGAAGAAATGGCAAGTAAACTAAGCCATTTGCAATAGTATAAGACGATACACGGTAGCTCCCACAAGATGTTTCCTTCATTAGAATCTCTCTTTCTTGTAGAAAAATTGGTAGAGCTTCTATGCTGCTTGATAACAGAAAAGTTAATATGAAAGCAAATAGACCAATCCTTTCTTGTGTTCCTCTTATATCATCTTTGAGGTTACAAAAGATTGATCCTAAAACTAGTCCTGAAATCAGCATCTGAATTGTCCTACATGCAAATAACTCTTTTGTACGAAATATGTTTTTGGAGAATCTATGAGTTAGAATCATAGTTTCACTCAATCTAGAATTTGCAAAATCATAAGAGAAATCCATTCCAGTACTATTGATGATATCTTCATCAATTACTTTAGATTGTTGAAATAGCTGTTGCAAAGTGAACTTACCACTTTTACTCTCACCTGATTGTTGTTGTTCATCATCACCACCTTTCTTCTGTTGCATTGTTCCTAACAATCGTCTTGGTGGTTCGGTTTCCACCTGACATTGTTGCTGCTGTTGTTGTTGAATGATATCAATGGAATCAATAGCAAATTCAACTAAATTAACATGCAGTGG
The DNA here is from genome assembly GCF_020283565.1 of Trifolium pratense. NCBI lineage: Eukaryota > Viridiplantae > Streptophyta > Magnoliopsida > Fabales > Fabaceae > Trifolium > Trifolium pratense. The sequence goes on from NC_060061.1 coordinate 7,632,154, forward strand.
AAGCTCTAGACCCATCAATCTCAAATTCAAACTCAGTAATTCAGCAGTTCCATGATGTAACACAGAACCATTAGCCAACAACAACAATGAATTGAACAGCTTCACTATTCTGAAACCAGGTTGATGAATACTTAGTATTATAGTTCTTCCCCTAGTTTCAGCCATAACCTTAAGCATATCAATTATTTGCAAAGCTGAAGTACTATCAAGCCCTGAAGTTGGTTCATCAAGAATCAAAACTTTTGGATCATGTATGACTTCAACACCAATAGAAACTCTGCGCCTTTCACCACCTGATATACCTCGGACTCGATCGTCACCAATTCGAGTCCTCGCAACATGATCAAGTCCAAGCTCTTGAATCAATGACTTGACCCTTGAACATAGTTGTTGTTGAGGAAGCTTTAGCCTTAGTTTTGCACTGAACATCATGGTTTCTTCAACTGTAAGTAAGGGAAACAAAGTGTCCTTTTGAGTAACATAACCTGATAGCTTTCTGAACTGAGATTTGTCAACAGGCTTTTGGTTCAACAACACTGACCCTCTTTGTGGACTGTGTTTACCTGCTAAGATCTCAAGTAGTGATGACTTTCCAGCTCCACTTGGTCCAACAATTGCTAGGATTTCCCATGGTCTTGCCTGAAAACTCACATTCTTGAGCACATGCCTAACTCCACTGCAACTTTTTTCAACTCTAGCTTCTTCCTCTTCTATTTCTTGACCATTGGCATTATCTAGTTGTGGAGATTTGCTGAAGATTTTAAAGGGGTGTTCTGTTTTGTTTGTGTGGATTTTGTAGTTTATGCCAATGGCTTCAACTTCACAGCCTTGCATTTTCATTTGTTGCATAGGTTGTTTTTTTGTTTTAGCCTTATTTTTTTCTCTCTTTGATTCTTCTACTCTCTTCTAGTTGTTAAACTCATTATTTGGTTTTCTTCTTCTCCTCTCTCTGTTGTTTGCTAAGTTTTAAATGAAAGATTTTGGACTCAACTACTGACAGAGAAACAATGGGTGGTTTGCAATGACACTAAGGTCCTCGAAGTTTGTATATACAAAGGTTCACGTGCACTTCTTGCTGTTTCTCTACCAATTTTATATATTTGGACACAACACAATACTAGTGAAAATCTAATATCATTTATTAATAACTAATATAAATCACAAATGTTATTCTATACTATATATGTGTGTGTTAATAGTAAGGATTAATATTCTTTTAATACCGGCCGACATAGGTTGGTCTAGTTTGTTTGGATTCAACTCAAATCTCACAAAAATATGAGTTCGAATTCTGTTGCCGGCCGATGTGAGGATTTCGTTGGTAGATAATATGAATGTATCTATGTCAACGTAAAAATCATCGATCTATAGTAAAAACCGGTTCAAGATTTTACTGGTTGAACCATGATTCTGTTTGGTTCTTGAAACATTGATTTAGACATTAATCTATATGTGATTGAAAGATAGAACATAGAATAATACAAGTGGATGTTTTGTTGCCTTGTTGGGTTTTTGTTGTTTAATGGACAGCTATACATTAAGCACATCTTCACTGTGGTCACCAATTGTGTCTATAAAACAGTTTGAGTTATGAGAAAACAGTAACAGTAGAAACTGATATGAAGTTAGGACTTACTCATCCAAGTGTTTGATACTGTACTGTTTTACCTTAGTCTTGGTGATTTTGTATCATTGTTTTTTTTAATCAATTTTAATCTCATTGTTTTTTTAATCAATTTTAATCTCATGTCGGCATGTTCACACTGAGTCACTGACACCCACCCAAAAAATTAATGGTAAATCTAATTTTGTTCTTGCACTAAAAATCTGTTAACAATGATATACTACATAGTGGTGGCTTCTAACATGAGGGAGCTATCAAATCCCTCACCGGTGAGGCACTTAAAAAATACCGTTAGATTAAATGGATGGTTAAGATCTTTTTTTAAAAAAAGGAAAACACCTATAGATATCTACATTCAATTTTACCCTCAATATTATTCTTAATTTCGTATAACATGTTTCGTATAAGTTTCTTTTTCATCCATGTGCAATCCACAACAAAAACAAGTCTTCATCAAATCACAAAAGCATCTGCAATCATAGCCATCTTCCTTAACAAAACCCTAATTTCAAAACTCTGGCTCTCTTCTTCATCTTCCACCCATTCCAAAATTGACTCGTCTTGTCTCCATAGATCATTAGGCACCGCCAATTCCAAAATATGAAATTATTATATTCTCTTTTCTGTGTTAATTCAAAAATAAACAAAAGTGCTTTGTTTATTTCTTACTTGCACTATTTAGCAGGTTTCTGAGAAAGACAGACAGAACGAAACAAAAACCTAAAAAATAGGTTTTTGAATCTTTTGACTTCATCTATGGCTGGGTATGTAACCTTCGTTTACTTACAATATCTTTGATTTGATTATCATGCTCAGTTTTCAGTTGATTTTCCATTTCAAACATCGTAGTACAAGATGAAACTGTTTTGTTACAATATTGAGGTTACCTAGTATCTTGTGAAAATTGATAGCTTTTTTGTGATCATGTTAGATTTCTAAGTTGGATTAGTTTGTCTTTGCGATGTTTCATGTTATATGTTTGAATGTTTGTGTTTTTGTGCAAGTTGTTAGTTTAGGTGTTTTATCAGCAGCAGCCTGCTCTTGTGTATATGCAGGCCATCATGGTTGGTTGACAATAGTAATGTATGTGTATTTTCTAAAAGGAAAATTGCTACTTTTCCTGATAATATTTTAGATACATTGTTATGCGATGGAAGTTGCGTCTTATATTAGGTTAATTCATATTGTACATTATATTCACTTTCAACATTCCTTGTCTCTAGTTTTGTACTTGATAGTTAATGGGTTATTTAGGGAGTTTGTCAACAGAAATAAGGCACATTGTCTTTAGACAGGAATGGGGTTAAGCTATCTAGTCAAAATCGTGCTATAGTCCCGCGAAGTGCCATTGAGGGTTGAGGCAATAGCGGCTGAAAAGTGGCGCAATCCCGGTATCACAGCGGTTTGATGGCTGCTATTGCAATTTTGGGGGAAAACTCTCAAAAAATCTAATTGTCTAAATTATTTTTTATTTGTTGTGGGTATATTGGTACTTTCAATGTTTCACACCTGTTGAGTAACCGATATAATAATGTTACTAAACTTCTGGTGAAGAGGAACCCATGAATTAATTACATATGCAATCTCTTTCATACTTTGTCATTCTCATATTGTGCCTGATGGTATTTGTAGACCAAATTAGATACTTGTAACATGAACTCGTGGGTTATAGTTACTAACTACAATATCTGCACAATTTGTTGGACCTGTCATGGTACATTGCTGGGGTTTTAAAAGCAACAATGTCGTCTGTTACAAATATTGAAACTTCATTCTTTTTTATCTATATATCCTATGTATGCATAGCAGTTAATTGTTATAAAAAAATTTGACATTTAATTTTGTTTTTATGTTGTAAGCTTGCAAAAGAGTGGCCGGGCTTACCAAAAGGTGTTAAATTTGATCCATCTGATAAGGAGATAATTTGGCACTTGCTTGCAAAAGTTGGTGTAGGAAATTTACAACCTCATCCTTTCGTAGAAGAGTTTATTATTACTCTTGAAGTGGATGATGGAATTTGTTACACTCATCCTCAAAACTTACCTGGTTGGTGGTTTGTTTGTGCTTTACTCAGATTTGAATTGATGATGAATTTTCAATCAATCTGATAAGCTTCGATGAAATTTTAGGTGTAAAGCAAGATGGAAATGCAACCCACTTTTTCCACAGAGCAATTAAGGCTTACAATACTGGCACACGAAAGCGCCGAAAAATACATGATCAGGATTTTGGTGATGTCCGCTGGCATAAAACTGGAAGAACTAAACCAGTAATCTTGAATGGGGCTCAAAAAGGCTGTAAAAAGATTATGGTTCTGTATATGAGCAGTGCGGGGGGAGGAAAAGCTGAGAAAACGAATTGGGTTATGCATCAATATCATTTAGGAACAGAAGAGGATGAAAAAGACGGGGAATTTGTTATCTCTGAAGTGTTTTACCAGCAGCAGCATGTCAAATTGGGTGATATAGATGAACAGGATATAACTGAAGCCACCGAAGAAACAATCATAAAAGTGGATCCGGTTACTCCCAAATCGGTGACTCCTGAGCCTCCTCACAATGAAAGGCAGTATTCAGATGTTGATCTAGGATAATTGCACCGTTGTTACCTCAGGCCGCTGCCTATTTGAGAAGTACCTGACCCATGGTTGGTATCAGTATCGTAAGGACATGAGATTGCAACCTGGTGATCTCCTTAAGTTTACCCTTCCTAAGAATCCAGGTTTTATGTTGGTTGGTTGAACTAATTCGTCGTCGTGATCGTGCTTGAACAAGTCTCAGTTGAAGAAGGGTTTAGAGTTATTTAGTAACTTCTGTTTCAAGATGTCCATGGTTTGCTTTTGTTTTATGTAATATATAATCAAATTAGTGTCCGTGCTATGTTTTTATCTAGGAAAAAAGACTCTGATCTTTAACTGATGTTTATATGTTATGCTTTGTGTTGGATTGCTCCCAGTGTACTAATGAACTATTTCTTGAAGTTTATAATGAATTAATCCTGGGATTGCTACTAATTGGCTTTTTATTATCTTTATTGTATATTTGAATGTTTGTTTAGTATCCTTTGATCATGCCTGTTTGTGTGCAAAGTATATACAATAAATTAGGGAGTAAATTATAATAAATTCCCACACATCACATTGCAATGTATAAATTATGTTCGATGGGCCTAACAATCTATATTTGTTTCATTTATAATCACTCAGTGCGTCTGCACAGGTAAAAAAAACTAGTAAACAAGAGTACAATGATACATGCAAGAGACCAAGACTGTTAAACATCAAATAACACCTCATCCTCGGAAACAATAATATTATTAAAAATTTCACTAAAGAAACTCAAAGTTTAAACCATGTTGAAGAAAAAAGAGTGTTGTGTGAAACAACAATAAGAAAAACTAATCAAAGTAATCGGAAAAAAAACTAGGCATTATTATCCTTCGTTGATTCTTTTGTCTCGTCTATTTCATCATCGTCCGATGATATGAAGATGACATTGTTAACATTGTATTTTGACGTTGAGTGTTCCATAATGTCTATGTTGTCATCATCATCAAATGATATGATGGTGATAGTTTCCGACAAAATTTTGGATCGACGAAATCGAGACTTAGCCAATTTGCGTTTCATGGTTTTTGGTGGCTTCTGTAGCCTGGCCTCTGTTATGACCAGTTTGTTGTGGACCAAGTTTTTCAATTCATCTATGTCGGATGAATCAACCTGCCATGATTTCTTGTCATTAATTACATAACTTATAAGGAAAATTAGAAAAGTAAAATCTCAAATTGATAAGGGATCAAAATAGTAGCTTACATCTTTTACAGCAGTTCCTTCATGTTTAATGGGCAAAGAACCCTTACCATCCCCATTAATAGTCATTCTGCCACAAATATATGAATATAAAGAGAAGAGAAGCTGTGTTATCTTTTTGAAGGAGAAACAATTTCAATATATACTGCTGCTTGGTTGCAACTATTCCGTAAAAAAATCAATAGAATGACAGAATTTGTGCAAAGCATGTTTTAAGTGTGTTTTATTCAAACTGAAAAGTGAGGATTTTAGGGAAAGTGGAAACAGCATACACTAGAATTTTGCTGGTTTTTTTTTTTAATCATGAATTATGCTAGTTTCTTAAAAATAAAAACAATGACACATGGCAATATAAAAGGAAGGCAAGCCTGAGATAATGGAAGCTCAAGTCAATGGGTGGAATGAATTTAACGATTAATGAACCAAAACTATTTTTCCGGGCCCATGACTCTTTTTTCCCCTGAAAATTCAATTTTGCCCTTAAAAAAAATCGAAACGCATAAACCGAATTTTTTTAAAAGTTTTTCTAGTCCAAATTCAGGAAAAATTTGGAGAACAGAAACCGAGGTTTTTTTTCAACACAAACAAAATTTAGTAAACAAAAATCGAAGATTTTACGGAAGGGCAAAAACGGAAATTCAGGAGAAAAAAGAAACATGGGCGGGAAGAGTATTCTTCTTAACCCCCAGTAAGTGTACAATGAAACTGCAACCACAACAACAACAATCCTTCATCAAAACTGCAACCACAACAACATCAACATCTTCATCAAATCGAACTTGCAACCACAACCATCTCCGTGAACGAAAACCTAATTTCAATTCTTACATCTTCTTCCTATTCCGCCAATTCCAAAATCGACTCATCTTTCCAAGCGCAACACCAACTTAGGCCACTCAAATTCGTGAATCTTTCTCTCACAATCTGTCTTCCTCACACCGCGCCACGTTTTTGCACCGGTAATTTTTTCTTTATATGGTGGATATGATAATTTCTAATTGATGATTTTAAATTGCTTCATTACAAATCTTGGTCTTCTGATTGCATAATTATATTTAGATATAAGTAATGGATGATTAACCTCTAAAGAAGGGAATAGATTCTTATTATCAATCAAACTCATGCATGAAAAAAGTATTATGTAAAGAAACTGATGATTATGAAATAAGTATTATGTAAGTTTTTCCTTACTGATAATTATGTTTCCTCTCTCTGTTTCATGCATTCCTACTCCCCCCTTCAGTGTGCGACACACACTGCTAGACGTCGATCCTAGAACGTGTTTGAGATGGAAAATAATGTTGAAGAGCATGTGCAGATGGATGAATCTGTTGCCTCTATGGAGGTAAAAAGAGAAATTTGTTAAATACTAGTATTAGTGTATTGTTTTGGTACATATGTTGAAACTATGTCATTTGTTGTGTTAGGGACTAGAAGACTCGTCAGTTGGAGTAAGTCGTGATGAAGCACCATGTGACACCACTGACGATGATGCCATTAGTGTTGAGGCTAGTGAAGGCACCGGAATTTTTTTAAATATTGATAGTATGGAGGATATTCTTAGCTTGAACCTGAAGGGGTTAAGTCCCCATGAGACAAGGAAATTTCAGTTTTCAAGCTTGGAAATGGCTTATGAGTTCTACAACCGGTATGCTAGAATGAATGGGTTTGCAGTCCGCAAGAGCAAGATCCTCTATAGCAAGAAAGGGGAAATATTACAACGAACGTTTGTATGCCATAGAGAAGGGTTTAGGGAGGATAGAGGTTTAACAATAGAAAATCGTAAGCGCGAGCGTAAACCCGAGACTCGGTCTGGATGTGACGCGAAATTTAGAGTTCATATAGATACTTTATCACAACGTTGGCAGATAACTGTTTTTACAAATCAACATAACCATGAACTTTTGGATGAAAAGTACTGTGTAATGCTTCCTGCACATCGAAGAATGAAAGAGTCAGATACAGTGCAGATGAACGATATGTTGAAGGGTGGTATAGGTCCGTCTCAATTCTATGCTTCTATGGCGAACCAAGCAGGAGGTTATGAAAACATAGGGTTTCGTAGGAAGGATTTATATAATCAGATAGGAAAGCAACGCCGTTTGAAACATTGTGATGGTAAAAATGCTTTACATTATCTTCGTGGGCTGGCATCCGATGACCCGATGATGTTTTATCGCCACACCGTCGATGGCGAAGGTAGGCTTGAACACCTGTTTTGGTGTGATGGTATTAGCCAAATGGATTACCAAGTTTATGGGGATGTGTTGGCATTTGATGCAACCTATGGAAGGAATAAATATCACTGCCCCTTAGTGGTGTTTTGTGGTGTTAATAACCACAATAACAATGTTATATTTGCCGGTGCTATTGTTGCAAATGAAAAAGAAGAAACTTATGTGTGGGTTCTTGAACAATTTTTGAAAGCAATGTCAGGCAAGTCGCCTGTATCTGTCATTACTGATGGCGATCTTGCAATGAAGAATGCTATTAAAAGGGTATTTCCGAATGCATATCATAGATTGTGTGCTTGGCACCTAATTCGTAATGCAACGTCTAACATTGGAGTTCCTGAATTTGTCGGTCAATTCAGGAAATGCATGTTGAGGGACTATGACCTGGGTGAGTTTCGACGCAAGTGGACTGAAATGGTTGACACATTTGGGTTGCATGAAAACAAGTGGGTTACAGATCTTTATGCAAAGAGAAAGATGTGGGCTACAGCTCATATACGTGGAAATTTTTTTGCTGGGTTTAGAACTACCTCCCGGTGTGAGGGGTTACATTCAGAAATTGGCAAGTTTCTTCACTCACGATATAATTTGAGTGATTTTTTACTACATTTTCATCGATGCCTTAATTACATGCGTTATAAGGAGGTTGAAGCCGACTTTGCTTCTAATTACGGTGATACTGTTCTACAAACAAGATTTCGAAGCATGGAGAGCTGTGCCGAGAAGTTATTTACTAGGGAAATATTCTTTATATTTCGTGAATTTCTTGCACGGTCTGCAGAGATGGTTGTGACAGCAAGCAATCAAACTTACACGTGCTTCATATACACGGTTTGTAAGTACCAGGCATCTAAACGGGAGTGGAACGTATCATTTTATCCGGATGATAATGTGTTTAAATGTTCTTGCAAAAAGATGGAATCATTTGGCCTCCCATGTGAGCATATTATTGCAGTATTGGTTTTCTTAGATGTTGCAGAATTGCCAAATACTTTGGTAGCAGCTAGGTGGACAAAGAATGCAAAGGAAGCAATATGTAGCACAAATAAGAATCTTCCGAAATATTGGGATTCACATAAGTCGTCTAGATATAGTGCTCTTATGTTTCGATATATGCGTTTGAGCAAATTAGTAAGTGAGAGTGGTGATGATTTCAATTATCATATGGAACAGGCTGCTGCTGATATTCATAAGATGGAAACAAAGAGGGGCTTACATGATGATGGTGGAGCCACAAATTCAGGTCAAACTGACCATGAGATATTGAGGGATCCTGCTCCAGTTAGAAGTAAAGGATGTGCCGGTGTATCTTCATCATCTACTCGGAAGAAAAGGAAGCCGGGTCAGTGTACTGTTTGTAAAGAGTATGGGCATAATAAGCAAACATGTGAAATACGTCGACATCGTGCTAACAAGACACACTCGGCAGATGCAGATCGTCACAACAATGACTTCAGTGATGACTCTGTAAGTAACCTTTTTAATTTTCTAATGTAATGGTATTGTGATATCCCACTGTTATAATTATTCATGGTACTTGCAGTTGCATAATGATCTTGACTGAATTGTAAAAGTGCATCAGCGAAAGAAGTATGGAAAGGGATGCAACTTGTAAGGTAAACATGTAGTTAGTAATTAGTTGGATGTATAATGAGTATAAATTAGATGTCTAAACATTGATATGTGGGGTCTGTATAGCTGAAGAGTATATTTTCTTTGAATTTGGTATTTTATATATACACGATTACTTTTTTCTTTATAATTTGTGCATTGATCTATGTTATGTTAGTAAACTAGTCATGCTTCAGCATGTCAGTACTTGGTCATAGTTAGTAACATAAATAGTAGTAGTTCCCAAAATTTCAGCCCTGTTATCAAAATAGATCAAGCATTTAGTATAGATTTTGTTCATAACCTCATGTTATTCAGTTAGGAAATGATTTTCAAAGTACACTATGTACTATGTAGACCACAAACTTCTGATTCATTATATTTATCAAATTATTCGCTTAATGAGTTTTCTATTTTCAAATGAACATAAATTTTAGATAATTAAAACTGATAATTTAAAGTAAACTGAACCTAAGATTTCAAATTATTTGATTTGGCGTACTTATCTTTTGTATGTGTCGTACTATTTCAACTGACACTAAAACACATGAACTAATCATTGCAGGTTAACACAATTTCCAGAGGAAGGATTATGATTTAGATTGGTTTGTAAATACTCTGATTTCTAAGTACTTTAACTTTGGTTAAACATCGAAGTTCCAAGGGAAGATTTTATGTACTTTCTGTTACTGATGTAGAACGAGTTTCAACAGTTTTTTTGTCTTCTTGATCCAATAAGGTTCATTGTTTCATTTCATTGTTCTATTCATGAGAATATGTTATCCGCTTCTTAGATATACTATCCTTTCATAAAAAATTAAATGTAAGGTGAATCCTTGAAAGAAATCTTCGCAGCTACTGTTTTAGGTGAGAATTTTAACTGTTTGTATGTGCAGATTGGGTGTATTCTTTTGACAGCCCAACACTGTTGTTTGACATTCTGCTGAAAGAGTAACAGCATCATGATCATCTACTTTCATTTTGAGAAAAAACGGTAGTGGAAAGCCAACTAATTCAATGTCAATTGTAGCAAATATATCCTACAAAACGGCTGTTAACTTATCAATTGTGTCATCCCTTCTTTTCTGTGTGTGTAGAAGTTCCCTAATTATATAAGATTCTACAGTAGTTTAGTTATTAGTTTTAAAGCACATTTCTTGAGCTAAGAAAAATTGGTTTCACATAACAAGGTATATAAGAAACTTCACAAGAGTCAATATTGATTATGTCAAATGTTTCAAATTAGTATGTATTCCAAAAATACACAGTTTTCGTAATAAATACATTTGTGAAAGAACTAGCAATTATGGGGAACAAACTTACATCACAAGCCTCTTCCAAAAGAGAGCTGCTATATACAACGAAAAGGTTTTCGCGAATGTATCACGAATCCACTTTCAATTCGATTAATTAGTGTATCATTATGTCAATTTTAAGAAGATTTTTTTTTCCAATTAATTATTTACTCAAAAAAAAATATTATGACTGAAAATGAACCAAGCAATTTCAAACTCGACTCAATAAATTGAACATGAAAAAATTAAGACTTGAACTTGATTCCTCATTGATTAAGTAACCTCACAATTCTAGCAAGAACAAGTTATTAGTAATGCGTGTCTACTTACGATTTTTTGTTAAAATATGAAATAAAAAAAATAATAAAGAAAAGAAAAAGGGTGCTGCTACTAGGTGTAGAACACACAACCTTGCAATTCCACATTAGTGTCTTAACCACTTAACAAATGGTATGGTGTGATTTAATTTGAAATTTATAAATACATATCCGTTTGGAACGTTTGAAACTCAGAATTATTTTCCTTTACTAAATGGCATGAGTACATATAGAAATACCTAGAAGCAAAAATAGATAAGATTTAGCTTTTGTAAAAGTACATGGTCTCGGAATATAAGTATATTATATTGAAGATAGATAAACAAGTTCTGAAGTCATTCAGAATATTTGTCAGTTCATGATTTCTGAATATTAATATATTATATTGAAGATAGATAAACTAGTTCTGAAATCATTCAGAAGCTATGTCAGTTCAGAAACTATAAGACCTTTAGAAGCAATATTCCATAAGACTTCAGAAACAAGTCAATTATATACGAAGAATGCTTATTTTTCGGAAATACTTATAAAACATCATTCAAATGATTGGAGAATAATCTTCTGCTATATTGTCAGTACATATGATTGGAGAATAATCATAGTACAATGTTCTTATCGTTTAAGGAAAGAACGTATAGTATTATTGTACTATTTTACTCTAAATGGTAGAGTACTATTATTCAAGGACAATGTAGTGGAATTATATTACTACATAAGGCAATTAATTCAAATTCCACTACAACAATAGTACATCATTAGCTGGAAATCTTATCTTCACTAACGGTCATTCACAAAATGTCTCTACATTTGCTTATAAAATGAAGACACATTTGTTGAGGAATGACTACTGCACTACTGCAAACTTTTGATATACATGCACGAAGCTTTCAAGTTCTGAACCTCTGAAACATTCATTTGCTAGAACACTTAGAAATTTTGTTTCAACTCTTTGTATTTTAGAATTAAGTGTTCAAGTCTTAAGTGGTTTGTATTATCATCTATTCTATCTTAAATTCATATATAATCTTTTTTATTATTTTTGTCGTTTTATTGTTATTATTTGTGTCTTGTTCCTATCTATAATCTGTTTTATTCCTATTTTTAAGCATATCATCTTTTTATTGTATTTATCTTATATTCTTTCTATATTTTTTAAATTTTTTTTTGTGTAATTACAATGAAGGATATAAAACTTGGAATATGGTTATTTTAAGCATATCATCTTTTTATTGTATTTATTTTATATTCTTTTTATTCTTTTTTTTTTTGTGAAATTACAATGAAAGATATAAAACTTGGAATTTTTTTTTCACCACCAATTTAATCTGGTTCGGAGGTCAGTTCTGGCATCAAGTGGTTCCAGCCTCCTCCCGATCGCAGTTGCGGTGGATCGAACTGTGGTCCTTCCTACTAAGGATAAATTAGTAACTTTGGTAGTAATTAATTTTATTATATTAAAAGTAGATATAAAATACTGAGATACGAGGTGGAAATCTATACCTATATATAAAGAGGATAAAAAAAATTGGTGTTAACTTTTCATAATAGCAACAATATTTTATTAACAAACTCTCCATGATATAAGACATTTTTTAACTGTAAAAATCTTTTATTAACAAACTCACTATAACATAAGACAAAATAGAAAACGCGGATCACACAAAAACCTTATTGGATTAGAATGAGAATATTTGTTAGAGTTTTGTTTGTTTGTTTGATGAGGATATAGGAAGATATTGTTGTTTGAGAGATTATGTGAGAAAATATATGGATACGAATTACCTTCTTGGAGATTAAGGGGGGTGTATTGGATTGAGAATTTGAGATTTCAAAAGACTATTTTGACAAAAAAATTTTTGAGGATTTTAAAAGACTTTGTGAGATTGTATTGATTTTGTGAGACTTTTTTGAAAGACTTTTACAATCAAGATTCCTAACACAAGAATTCGTGAGATTTTATAACACAGACTTTTGAGATTTTGAGGTACTATATAGACTTTTAAGATTTTAATGACTCAATAAATTCGATACAAATTTCTTCTAAATAATGAATCAATCAATAATTAATAATCAATGAAAATGAATTATTCCTTAAAAAAAATCAATGAATCAAATAAAACAAAAAAGGAAAAAAAAAAACTATGAATCATAAAAAAAAAGCAACTATGATGAAATTGGTTGTATCGAATTATCAGAAATTGCAATATACCAAAATCAACGAATCAATATACAATGAAAAAAAATAACGAAGACTTTTCTTTTTTATGACAAATTCGTATCAAATTATCCTTTTGGTTGCAAAAAGTTGCAAATAATGTTACAGAAATTTTTCACAGGCATAGATTGAAATGAACCATATATAGTTTGGTTGTTTATTCTTGCTTATGGATGTATACGATGAAGGATTTTAAACTGGAATGATATATAATAGCCATTCAACAAGACGATTGAAAAGTATAGGAGGTTGTAAAAGAAAGAAGGTGAACTCCAATTTTGTCGGCAGAAAAAAGTCTATAGAAGAAAAGAAAAGTCTTGAGGGTTTGAGTGAGATTGTTGAATGACAAAAGTATTTATATTCTCAACAAAAAAGTCTCTCAAAATCCATTTCACAAAAAAATCCATCAAAATCGGTAGACTTTTGAATACCTAGAGACTTTTTAAAAGTCATAAGAAATCTCAATTGAATACCCACTGATTTCGTTGCCCTGAAAAAAAAATCTTAATTTTCTTAATTGAATACCACAAGATTTATTTATATTTTATAAAAGTCTTGATTGAATACCACAAGATTCTTTTTCCACAAAAAAGTCTTTTAAAATCCTTTGAAATCTCAATCCAATACACCCTCATAAGTTGAGTAATATAACATAAATTTGAAACATTTTTTTTTTTCTTTTCATAAACGACAAGTACCATAATAAACTATAAGCTAGCTTATTTGTATTACCAATACACCATTTGTATCATTCCAACTCGACCTATGTAACAAAAAACAAAATCCAATTCAACCTAAGTGATTTTTTTTTACGGTAATTCAAGCTAAGTGATATTTTTTTTACGGTAATCCAAACCTAACACTGTGTTTGTTTAGGTTGATTTACAAAAGAGAGAAATAAGAAAGAGAGAGATAGCAAAGAAATAGGCTATTTCTATAGTTTGGATGAGGAGATAAATCAGGAAAGAGAGAAATGTAATAGTTAGTAACTGCCAAAAACAAATCTCTCCATATTAGGAGAGATTTGTGTGTCAAGAAGTGAAATAAATAATTTTACAACAATACCCTCATTTAACTAGTTTATTTTCTTGTAAAAAGGGTAAATTTGTTATTTTCTCATTTTTATTAATTTCTCTCTTCTCACTTTTCTATTCATCCAAACCATATACAATTTCTATCCAATTTCTCTTCTATCTCTCCTCTCTTTTATTTCTCTCTTCACTATTTCCCTCTTCACTATCTCTTTGGGCATCCAAACATAGTGTAAGTGATAACTAAAAGAAGAGGGAAAAAAAAGACCAAGTCAAAACAGAGAAAACTGAAATCGTGCACTTTTTAAGTATATCACAAATCATAGAGATAGTGGGGAAGTGGTGCGATTATTTCTCTAAAGCAGGGTGATGATCGTTTGTTTTGTAAACCGCAAAATAGTTGTATATATTCAAGTTGCTTCTCGTTGAAAAAACAAAACTCTTCTGCTCTTCTCCTCCTCTGTGTTCACAAATATATCTGGTGGTAGAATGACTATCAAAGACAATGGTAAGGGTAACTTGCCCATCAAACATCAAAGAGCTGCTGCAAGAGAAGAGGTAAGCTTCTATATTATTTTGATCCCATTCTTACTTATCAATTTGAGATTTTGTCCTTATTTTCATTGTTTTGGTTCCTTTGTCCGGCACTGAACTGATTTGTTCATGTTTATCCATATTCAACCACAGTCTTATGATGTACCTGATACAATGAAAGATTTAAAATCAACTGTCGATGATGCATTGGCTATTCTGCAGGTTTACCCAAATCTTTGTATTTTTTCACTTATCTCCAAGTTATTTATCTTTCAAAAAAACAAGTTCTTTAAAGTGGCCATCCTTATATGTTATGTTACTGATTACAACAAATCATGACAGGTTCATTCATCTCAAATGAATGAGATGAAAAACATGGTCAGCATCATGTTAGGCAAAATGGTCCTAATAGAAACCATGTTGCAAAAGGCACCAAAAACCAGCGTACCCAATTTGAGTCAAGTCCCTACAGTAGCCAAAAGAAACAAAGCTTCGGTCCCAGAACAAAAAAGTGTGGCTAAGTCTCCATACAACCAATCCAAATCTTCATCAAATTACATCTTGCTAGATTCAGACAATGATGATGACTATAAAGTCCAGATGAAAAAATCTAGCATTCAGTCCAGCTGCTCACAGGGAAGCAAGGTACAAAATCAGTTTGTAATGATTCTATGTTGAACTGATTATTTTTGTAGTAACTGAACATTACTAACTTGTCATAGACGAAGAAAAAGATATCTCCAACGAGGAACGATACAACAATGTCAAAGAGATTGTCTTTCTCAACTTCACCAATAGGGAGACATTTAAAGGTTCCTAAATTAGAGATTAATGAGAATAAGATAATGTCTAAGGTGAACATATATCAGTCAACTATATTATCTATATTTTGTTTTCTCACACTGCTTATGTAATCGATTACTTGTTAACAGCTTGTTCAGACCAACTTCGTAACCACAAAAGAAATGAAACTTCAACTAGTGGAAGAATATGTTTCATGTTATGTTTTCCATGATAAGAATGATCCCAGGTGTTGATTATTAAGCAGTAATTGTTTTCAAATTTCATGGTGACAAATAATGACAACGTATGTATCTTTAAAATTGATTTTTCATGCATTCAGTGAGGAATTGTTCAAGGTTGAAACCCTCAAAGGCTCGCGAAGGGAATTTCAGACTTTGTGTCCTGGAAGAGTAATTGATAGAGAGGTAATTTCACTTACTAAGTCACAAGTTAAATAATTATTTACAGCCATGTAATAATTATGTTAAATGATTGTAGATAATTCACATGATGTCCTTTAAGATGAACTGGATGGAGAGGAATGCTGCATCACAGACTATTTGGTCACTCCCCCCTTCATTTGCCGTATGTATTTGTTAATTATGATAACAATTATACTACTGTATGATTATCAATATAAAATATTTTCTAATTATGTAGGCTGTATACTTTTCTATTAAAAAAAAAAAAAGACAAATTAGTTTTTTACATAATTCTTTTATATTCATAGGTAGATGTATATGGTGGTGTGACCATTGAAGAGCTCATAGAAAAGTATGGGAAGAACTGGATGCCCCATTTCGAGAATCTTAAACATGTATGGCTTGTGATTTCACTGCGTGTTAAATTTACGATAAACATATTATGAATCCATTTGATTTGTCTAACGTGGCATACTATAATGTTGTTAGATTTATATTCCAATTGACGATTGTGTTGGAAATTGGTTTTTGATGGTTGCTGCTGTTGACGACCAAGTATTGTATCATCTTGACCCGGGGTTTGAAACAAGAACTACTATAACTAGACAGGGGGTCATTAAGAAAGTGGTAAAGTACTTGTGAAAGTTTGTATTTGAACTTTTTGTTAATCTATTAATTACCTTATTTGATTTTACCACTTGAATTTTGTAGTGGCAAGTTATCACCGAAATGGTACAAACTATGGCGCAAGCAAATTACTATCCACCAGAGTTTCTACGTGAAGTGGACAAAGACAATTGGGATATGGCTGACCCTGTAGGACTTGTTTCTGAAGGATTTTGGTAACAAAATATTTAATTTATTTTAATAGATGTATATTCGATTTCCACACACACATATATATATATATATATATATTCACCTTCCAAACACATGTGAATGTGATATTTGTACATTTTGAATAAACAGTCAGCACTCTGCGGTGTGGGTCTTACAGTGGTTAGCAATGGGTTCGTCCTTTACACCAAACATTCATGTCATGGTGGGTATCTTTAACTTAAAATGGTAAATTATTTATGTAATATTAAGTCTTTCTATCAACACTAATATTATCAATTAATTGTAACAGCTGAAAGAAGATGTTGTTAGAATGAAGGCGGCAATGGATTTGTTGTTGGGTGATCATAATGAACACAAAGACATCCTGGTGGAAAAGGCTAGAAAGGCTTGGCATAATAATATCAATAATGCCTAGAAATCCAAAAGTTTCAATTAGTTTTTGCTAGGACATTGTAGGCATGTCTACAATGGGTTAATCTGTTTTCCATTTTTCCTATGTTTTTTTGTTTTTCGATTACTTTGGTTAGTTTTGCTTATTGTTGTTTTACACCGCACTCTTTTCTTTTTTCAACATGGTTTAAACTTTGAGTTTATTTAGTGAAGTTTTTAACAATGTCATTGTTTCATGCAAAGGTGTTGTTTGATGTTTAGCAATCTTGGATGTATCATTTTACTTTTGCTTATTAGCACTTATGGTGCATAAAATCGTTGATCATACTTGCTTTATGATTAAAGAGTTGAGTTACATACAAGTTTTTAATATCAACAATTCTCTGTATATCCGCGATTTTATGAAATCAGCAGTGAATCCAAGCTCACACTTAGATGCCTCTTACAGTTGTGAACATGAATCTGTATATTGTTATACTCCCTTGTTTTGGCATTATTTTTTCACAGCATTCGCTCTTGTACTCATCTCTTCCCCCATAGTTTTTGTTTCTTATACCTTGGTGTAAAAAATGTGGAGAACACATTATTCATTTATCTATTTTTGCTGGAAATGTAAACAAGAAAATGACAAGTATTATATATATGTATATGAACAAACTAAGTAGTACACTAGGTTTTCTATTAACTTCTAACTCAGGCGGCAGCTTCGCTCCACCTTTGCTTATTCCTTTAGTATATAGAGTACAGTAAAAACAATAGTAGCTTGCTTCTTTATCAACAAATATTCTATTTTACAATCTATACTTCACTAATTGCATTTGGCAATACTAAATTTGTGCTATTCTGGTTCTTGTTAAATCTGCTCTTTATTTTTTCTTTTAAGGATAGCTTCACAGACACTTCACTAATGCTTTAATGGAGGACAGTGACTTGAAGTTATTCCAGTGAATGCATCCCTGACAAAATTGCAATTCTGAAGGCTAAGTAAGAGTGGAGCATAATGTTCCAATGCATAGCTTTCCTTAGCTGCGGCTGCGAATTGCGCGTAAATTTCTGGGGTCACCCTACCAACTGTAGTGCAAATACCCGATTCAGATACCTCACATACATAATTCTTCCAGACCTGAAAATTTTAAACAAACAGATTTAATGTGATCCTCTGTATATCATTTGCAGACAGAGAGACTGAAACATGATACAAAAATTTAGAACAATCCAAGAGCAAAACTTAGAGGTTATTCTTCAATCCAATTTCCCTATGTCGATGTTTCTTTATTCAGCTAACTGATTGGCAAATCATCAAAATAGTTAGAAAGTTTCTATTATGTTTTTAGCTATACCTTAAGAATTTGACAGAAATGTCTCATAATTAAATCCAATAGAAGAAACCAAAACTAACAACTTGTTGAATTTCTATAAAATTCTCTAAATTTTTTCAAAAACCAACTTGGTCATTGTTTATAAATCATCTTTCAACCCTGCATGTACACTTATTGATGAGTAAACCATAGAGTTATTAGGATTATTGTGCACATCATCAACAACCATCTTGCAATCCATTTCAAACAACACCTTAGTGTAGCCAAGTGTTGATATCCATTGAAGACTTTGCTGCAAACACCATGCTTCTGCTTCCGCTGCCGAAAACTTTGCGTTGATGCTTGCTGTCATAGCTGCTACAAACTGTCCTTTATCGACCCTTATGCACGCTCCCAGTCCAGCCTTGTTTTCTGTCGAGGAGAGTGCTGCATCTAAGTTGCACTTGACGAAAGTGGTAAAGACATGATATTTAAACAAAGCCATAATATATATTATGTATTAATTGAAGTATTTAAAGATACTCAAGAACACTACTAGCATGCTCAAAACTAGCCTGCATAACTTACCAAAAACCACCATATAACAGCAACAAAGGGATCAACAAGAAAATCCAATTCAAAGCAACATTCTTCACTAAAACATACATCAATAAATAATGTCACTAAAATACATTTACCTATGATAAAATGCAAGTGTCTCATTTAAACTTGTTTCTCTTCCTCATCTGAATCAAAGCTTTGTTGAAGTAGCCTTTGCACATCTCATAGTTCTGTTAGCATCTTCTAAAAATCACTTGAATCTATTCTTGAACCAGGAAGAGCTGAAAGTATTAGTATGGCATCTCTAACATTTTATCTCCACTTTTCTCTTTTCACCCATATAACTTTTCAGTTATTTAAAATCATATCAAACAGAGACAAATTATACATCTACTCTAGATTATCTTAACAAGTAACTCAATATATCTCTTTCTAACTTTAGATATCAAAGATTCATGACAGATCCAAGTATAAGAATAATACATCATATCAAACAGAGACAAATCATTGATCATATTCTAACAATTTTCAACAGTTCGTATAGATAGATGAAAACTAAGGATGCACAAATATAAATTTCAACATTCATGACAGATCCAAGTATCAGAATAATTTTTGTAGACAGAAAATACAAAAAATATGATATCCTTATGTTGATACCTGAAAGTGAAGCTTTTAATTTGGGTTCCAGTTATTGCAATTTGAAAAAAGAACGAAATAATCAGAAACAACATAAAAGAGGAGAGAAAGAAAGAAACAACAGAAAAATATGACCTTAATAACTTCACCGGTAAACTTTCACCACTAAGGTTCTTCTCCGAGACCCATTTGCTACCGTGACCACCAGACGCCGTCGCATTTAAAGCATCGCAATCGATTTGTGATTTCATTCGGATACGTAGGAAGAGGATGATAAGAGAATTCCAGATCTGATATTAATGTCTCATTTTGATGTTTACGGTGGCAAAACAAAAACCAAATTTGAGACTGGTTCAAATCAAAATCAGTTCAAAACCAATTCACTATAAGAAATCCAGTTTTTGTATCAAACAAGCTGGTTCAGATTTGAAATACAAACCAAACAAATATTATAAAAAGGAAATGAAGCCAAAAACTACCTCTGAAACAGTGTTAGAAGTACTGAATTATGCTCCCAAATCTCCTACTAAATTAACTTCATCATCATTACATTTAATGATTTATAACAAAACAAAAAATAGTCACTTGGATAGTTGGATTTAGGATGATTTTTTTTTTTTTGGAAAAGCAAAAATAGATTAATAAGTGAACTAAGCACAAAAAGTGCTGGTTCAGAAAACAACAGTATGATACAATACACTCCTCCCTTTCAACAATGGAACAAAAATACTGGTACAGCCCCTGTACTAAATCAATACAACCATAATGCAACCACCTACTCTAACAAAATATAAATCATGAAGCTGGACCTCTATAACACAAAACAGAACCAGCATAGCAGAAGCACAACAATACACAGACAGCTTCACTAATGAATTCAACAATCGACACCCAGCTAGCTCCTATTGAAACAAAGCAGCACTAATCCAACACCAACTAGGACATTTGCTTCTGCCAGCAGAGATGCAATTTCAGTCTCAGTTTGATAGTAATCACTAATCAGCACCCATCATCATGGTATCCTAGATAGCAAAATCCATAAGAAGGCGTATACCAAATAGAAGATGAAAAAGATTCAATACCTTGCATTTTTCTACTTTGGTGGGTGGTAAGAATCTCGGGGAATACCTTGCATTTTTCTACTCTGGTGGGTGGTAAGAATCTCGGGGAAGTGAAGAAAGGTGTCTTTGAATCATAGAATTGAAATTTTGGAGGCTGCAAGTAATGACACAAATAATTAGTAAATTTGCTACACTTATCTTTATGAGCAAGAACTTGCTCCAAAGTAAAATTATGTATTCACTTTTTCTCGGTTGAATCCGGCTGAATACCATTATAGTCAGTGAGCATGACCTTAAGAAATACTGTATGAACCTATATAAAAATAAAGGATTACCTTGATCATTCCAGAAAAATGAAGGATCATACAAACCACTCATATACTCAATCTGGTTCTGTCTTTCAACTTTTCTTCATCCCTTTCTGACTTCCATTCCCAATATTACTTATAGCTCTTTGCATCTGCTCTTGAAGCTAATTCTAAACTTTGAAAAGTACAATTGCTACTTGCATCTTGACTACTCAGAAGAACTTGAGAGTCTAGATAAACCATAAAACATAGTATAAACTTCATATAGCTACACCCATATTAATGCCTAACCAACCAACACATCATCATCTCATAGCTACACCGCCCATATTCTATGCCTCATCATCAACAAATTTCATATCTATGCCCTTACTAACAAACCCATAAGAAGGCGTATACCATCACTGAAAATATTCACACAATCCATTATTATAAACTGACAAGGAATTTAAATCATCATATTCATACATGAAGTAACAAAAATCGATTTTAATATATTAGTAATAGATAATGTAAAATGAAATAATAATACTGATATGGTAACAGTAGCTTTCATGTTTACAAATCCGTTTTTGATTTATATTGGCTACTTTATATATTTTGAACCTTCCCTTCCCTTCCCACTCCCACGCTGATAGATTAATTTGAACATAAGCAAGCAAGCATTATCATTACTGAGGGTCAGTCAGTCACAGATCGTGAAAGCGCCTTTTTACTCTCTTTCTTCTTCTTCCCTTCCTTCCTTGGGATTGGGATTTCTGCTCTTTTTACAGACAGATCTTTCTCGTTCGGTGACTGACTGCTGTTGGTTGAATTGGTACTGCCTGCTCTTCTTCTTCTTGTAACAGAGGTGGAAATTCAAGGTTCGCTGGCATTCATTACTTACACTACGCTTCACTCCACACTTCGCTTGTGTGTGTACGGCACGAAATCAAGTATTCGAAATATAATCTCAACTCTGAAGCAACAATCTATTGCTGGCTTTACCGTAAATAAAACTATTATTACTGCCGAATTGGTGGAAGATGAAGAAGAGGGTCAGAGTGTTGAAATTAGGGTTTTCTTAAGGGAGATGGCTATGATTGCATATGCTTTATGTGATTTGATGAAGAATTGTTTTTGTTGTGATGAAAGAAAACTTATACGAAACATGTTATACGAAATCAGGAATAATATTAAGGGTAAAATTGAATGTAAATATGTATAGGTGTTCTCTTCTTTTTTTTAAAAGATCATAACCATCCATTTGATCTAAAGGTATTTTTTAAGTGCCTCACCGGTGAGGGATTTGATAGCTCCCTCGTGTTAGAAGCCACCCTACATAGTACATACAATATTTATTCTCCATTTTTCACGTTTCCAAGGTACATAAAATTTATATTTTACAAGTACAAAATTGTGTTTACTACATGAAGATTGATTACGGTGTAGAGATTATTAGGAAAATCTGAAAAGCTAATGATGTAATAATAATACTTACTATTATTTTATTTTATTTTTGACTAAAATACTTACTATTATTTAGACAGGCAATAATAGTTAAAAAAAAATTGGTGCAAATTGTATATCATTTGTGCGTAACTACAGAGACTAATCTCTTAAGTCTTGTGAGACCCAAATGAATGACAAACTTCCCCTAAAAGTTTTAGCACTGTTGTATGCTCAAGACAGAGATCGAACCTAGGACTTTGGTTAAGCTAGAAGAGACCCGCGACATCTAATCTAAGTGTTCTTGAGTAGCAATAGTAGTTAATTTATTATGGACGAATCATAACTATAGACATAGTTTAGAATTTGATTGAGTCATACGGAAAAAAACTTCTTATATGTTTAGTTCAATAGAATTCGAGTTTAAACTCCGACTCAAATAATATTTGTCAAATTTTACTTACGAGTGAAAGAGATTGTTACATGTATCAAATTTTCAGCCTCTTTCTTAATATTCCTCCGGTGTCTCAATTCATATCACTGAATTACAATTTTTGACACGGATGATGTAATTATTGGAAAGTATAGTAAGTACAAACTAATAGCATTTTGTGTCACAAGTATGGAGAGTAGGGTTTGGGAACTTGCAAAGTGGTGGTCCCTTGGGTTCTCAAGTTTGTGGCTGAGATTTCATGATGTTCCAAAGTGAATCAAAATCTTGCTAAAACTGTAGAATTTGACAAGCTCATCAATTATTCAATTATCATCTTTGTCTTCAAGTTCAAGCATCAACTACTTGCAACTATGTCTATTGCCAGACGCAGGTTTCTCCGAATCTATTTTGGACTGCTTGATAAAATCATTCTCACAATGTGCAATATGAGCGCGCGCATACATCTATCTATCTGTTGTGAATTCGTATTGAATAATCACACCAATAATACTTTTGATGTGTGGAGCAAATCGAATAAGCAATCAAAACGTGGAAATAGCAATAATAATCACGAACAAAAGATAAGTAATAAAACTGTAAAGAACACGAAGCAATTGTTTACCTAGTTCAGTCAAAACCGACCTACTCTAGGGGAGAGAGCCACTCTCCGTTCCACTATCAATGAAAAGCTTGATTACAATGAGATTCTCAAAATAGAGTTGCAAGAATTAGACTTCAACCCTAATTCTACCCTTTTCCCGAATCTCTCCCCGTGACCAAGAGATTCAATCAATAAGTGTTTACAAGGTGATGAATCAATCCCCAACCCTAGAGTATGCCCAAGAGAAGTTCTCTAATAAACCCTAGTCTTTTGTTGGCTTTAGAAACCCTAAAATCACCTTAAAAATCAGAAAAAACGCATTGCCTATAAATAGGCTCGCGCAGGCTGCGCCTCGCGCAAACCTCACTGCGCCTCGCGCAGGAGGCAGTGGCTAAAGCTCCACCTGCATATCACAGCTGCGCCTCGCGCAGAATATCCTGCGCCTCGCGCAGGAGGCAGCAGCTTAACTTGTTTTTTTCTGATCATAATTTCAAGGCAATTACAACAATTCTCCACCTTGCCTTTAAATTGATGGTGATGCCAACTTCCCACCAACCATCATGTTGCTCTCTCCACTTGTTTACACCACATCCTCTTCGGCCCCCGGAGTCTACCTCTCCGTGCTCCCGAAAAATGCTTGCCTCCAATTGCCCTTGGATTTTTAGGACAATACACAAGCTAAACCATACCCTCTTCAAACCCCGGATTGTAGCTTTCCGTACTCTTGAAGATATGCTTGCCTCCAACCAACCTTGGAATTTTTAGGTGGTTTCACAAGCTGCAACCTCAAACTCTCCTTGTGTCCAACTACCTCCAGCAGTCTAACAAGTTACCAAGCTTGATCACCGTTGCTTCCACACAAGGTCTCCATAGCCATACCACTTTGGTATACCTCCACCTCAAACCGAGATTCCTCCACCAAAGCCTTAAACCGGTATATCCACTATGTCTTCCACCTTGTAACTGAGTATTCTTACCACCGCCTCTCCAGGCTGTTGTTGAGTATTATTACCACCGCCTCTCCAGGCTGATCAACAAACTATGGGTGTCAACTGGTGATTATGAGTGCTCCCGCACTCTCATAGCCTTCCTCCTCATCAACGGCAACATGAACTGACGAACTACCACTGCCCCTTCTCTGAGGACAGTCCTTCTTGAAGTGACCCGGATCTTGACAATGGAAGCATTTGAACTTGCCACCACTATCACCCTTTGGCCTAGACTTGGACCCATATTTCTTCCCCTTTCCTCTACCTTTGATCTCACTTTTATCCCTCATCACATTCAGCCCTTCCGCACTATCATCAACCCTCAAGTCTCTCAACTTTGTCAACTCCTTGGTCCTCAAAGCTGATTGAACTTCATCCAATGTGATAGTACCTTCTTTGCCATAAAGCAACGCATCCTTGAGATTTTCAAGTGATTTGGGTAAAGCACACAACAAATGAAAGGCCTTGTCCTCGTCTTCCAAATTCACGTCAATGTTCGCCAAGTCGTCAATGATCTTGTTGAACTCTGAAAGTTGCTCCACCACAGGCTTGTTCTCCACCATTCGAAAGAAAAACAACCGTTCTTTCAAACACTGCTTATGTGCCAAAGACTTCGTCATATACAACGCATCCAGCTTGGTCCACATAGCCGCCGCAGTTTTTTCTTTAGCTACTTCCCTCAACACATTATCCGCGAGGCACAAGATAATGACACTCAAAGCCTTATCATTCATCTCGCTCTTTTCTGCGTTCGAGAGAGTATTTGGCATATTCGATATGCCCAACAATGCTTCAACACACTTTTGTTGTGTTAATATTGCCCGTATCTTCACCTTCCACAAACCGAAGTCATTTTTACCGGTGAACTTCTCAATCTCCCACTTAGAACCCATGATACTTAATTCGTTTGATCCCTTGCCCCACGGTGGGCGCCAATTGTTGTGAATTCGTATTGAATAATCACACCAATAATACTTTTGATGTGTGGAGCAAATCGAATAAGCAATCAAAACGTGGAAATAGCAATAATAATCACGAACAAAAGATAAGTAATAAAACTGTAAAGAACACGAAGCAATTGTTTACCTAGTTCAGTCAAAACCGACCTACTCTAGGGGAGAGAGCCACTCTCCGTTCCACTATCAATGAAAAGCTTGATTACAATGAGATTCTCAAAATAGAGTTGCAAGAATTAGACTTCAACCCTAATTCTACCCTTTTCCCGAATCTCTCCCCGTGACCAAGAGATTCAATCAATAAGTGTTTACAAGGTGATGAATCAATCCCCAACCCTAGAGTATGCCCAAGAGAAGTTCTCTAATAAACCCTAGTCTTTTGTTGGCTTTAGAAACCCTAAAATCACCTTAAAAATCAGAAAAAACGCATTGCCTATAAATAGGCTCGCGCAGGCTGCGCCTCGCGCAAACCTCACTGCGCCTCGCGCAGGAGGCAGTGGCTAAAGCTCCACCTGCATATCACAGCTGCGCCTCGCGCAGAATATCCTGCGCCTCGCGCAGGAGGCAGCAGCTTAACTTGTTTTTTTCTGATCATAATTTCAAGGCAATTACAACACTATCGCATCTCATCACCGAGGAACACACGAGTACTAACCAGGAAGTTCATAGTTCAAACTCTAAAAACTAATATAATTTGCTAACATTTGTCTATACAAAAATCTCGTACAGATGTATATATGGTGCCATTTGAGCATAAGAACTATGTTCATGTGAGCATGGCTCAATTGGTTGGGGCGCGTTGCATGTAAAACGTAGGCAATAGGGTTTCAAACTCCGGTATTATAAAAAAATGAAATTTTAACCACTAAACTATTTGATAAAAAAATCTATAAATATAATTAAAAACAAATCAATTCCAACTTAGAATTAAGAACTTATGTGTGATTGTGTGAAATTTGAGGGTGTCATACAATCGCATGAAATGTGTCAAACGAATTCGTTAAACATTTGGTGAGTTTATCTTCTTCTATTTTTTCTAAGAAAAGTAAGTCCGTGACATATCCTTGGAATTGGGTGAAAGCCTCTTTTAGGATATACTATCAATTATCAATTATCATAGTACACTAATCATAAGCAAACCACATAATTATTTCCCAACAAAATATAGTATAGTTAGTAGTAGTAAATCTAATTAGTCCACATATGTTTGTTTCTTTTCTTGTTTTTTTCAAATAAAAAAGTCTAGGTAAATAAAAAAGTTCACAGTTTGGACATGTAATAGTGTTACAACTCTTAGGAAAAGTTGCCGCACATTTGAGTCCTACAAAATTCGAAGGATTAATATGTACAGTTATGCGCAGAAGATTAATATATTTGTAATAGAATTTTCACATTTCTAGTAAAAACTCGAATCTGTGTAGAATAGGAGTTTAATATTTACCAACACATTAGCTGTTGGAACATCTTAAGAAAACGGAATTAATAAGTAAAATGACTATCGTAACGATGAAAATCCATACAAAAAGTTGAAATAAATTATGAGTAGTAATAAGATTTTTTGTAGGCCATGATTAGACAACAATTCTATTTCTTGTAGGCATTTGTCTAATTGTTAATTTATTAGGACAATGAGGATTTGTTAGTAGAAGAGATCCATACATAATATTCTTTGGGGTTGTTCCAACTCATAATCATTTGATTGTTACTTTATATTCAAGCTACTTTGTCTGGATTCCAAATTTTGATTCATGGAAGCAAGAACCCGTGAACTATTTCTGTGGTCAATTTTATAGACCCCAAAGTTCTCACTTTCCATTTGCCCCACCTATACAACAAATTATAATCTATCACTTTTTTTTTCTATTGGACAGTTTTATCATTTATCACATATTTCCTCGTCTCAAAATATAAACAAAATTGTTAGTTGATCTAATGATGATTGATGTTGAACTTAGTTTGAAGGACCAGTGGACCATGGTTCGGTCTCTCACAACTGCGATTGGAACGAGCTGAAACTATTTGATGTCAGAACTGATCCCGAATAAGATTAGATAGTCTAGTGGACCGAATACTGATGGCGAGGGAAAAAAAGTTAAATATATGTAATGTAAAATTTAAACTAAATATATTAACTTTTATTTTGTTGATTCATTTTTATTTATATTTTGAGCCGAGAGTAAAATATAGCTTGATAAACAAAAGTAATTGAAGAAAGATAAAAAAAAAACAAAAAAAAACACACTAACTTAACCCGTGAACCCTCCTCTTTGACAATTCAATTATTCGACACCCTACCCCCATAAAAGTCTCATCCTTAACAAGTGACTTTAGAATATTTTGGATTTAAATGATTTGGTTTTTTATTCGTTAAGGAAATTTGTCTAGTAATCCATTAATAGTCCAAATGACTCTTTATGTCTTTATTCATATTTTTATAGTTTCTTCTATTTAGTATTTACCTTCACCTTCTATTGATGTGGATAATTTTTGGCCTTTTCTCTTGTCTTTACTTAGAAATGTGTCATGCTTTTACTAATGTACGAATATGATTAATCCACTATGATTTTCTCTTCTACACTGGATCCGATCTAAATCAAGAGAGCAACTAGCAAATGTTTCTAGATTAATGCATAATGT
This sequence comes from Trifolium pratense, assembly GCF_020283565.1. NCBI lineage: Eukaryota > Viridiplantae > Streptophyta > Magnoliopsida > Fabales > Fabaceae > Trifolium > Trifolium pratense. Next base: position 7,660,169 of record NC_060061.1, read on the forward strand.
ATTTGTTGCTTATTGAAAACATTTGATTATAAAGCAAATGTTTCTAGGTTGATGCCTAAAATGTCATTTGTATTTCAAGATTAAACCATAATATATTTTTTGTTGCAATTTGCGAGTTAATTAATGGTAAAGTGTGACATTAAATGAGTTCAAATCCTTTTATACACCCTAAAATATTTAAAAATATTAATAATAGAGAAAATGAAAAGAATAAGAAATAGAGAGGATCTCAGCTTACAATAAATTTAAAAACATTAATAATAGAGAAAATGGAAAAAAAAATAAGAAATAAAGAGGATCTGAACTTGGAATTGGTATGACTTTAATATTTTCATTCGAGAGCATATTTGTAGCAAGATGGTGAAGACCATACCGGTAGACAATTGTGTCTGCTTGCAAATGGCATTGTTCCCAAACTTTTGGGAATTCGAAAGCGAAAACAACAAATAGTTCAAGATGGATCGAACTTTGCTCTAGATATCATGTTAAAGTTTAGAGAGAAACACAAAGTGACGACTAGGATTTTAATAATATCATAATAACATTGCTTGATATAATAAGGGTTACAATACTAATGGACTACTATACTACTAACATATAAAGGTTAATATTTAAAGGTCTAATAATATTATTATCTAACAAGGACGACTAACACGAAAAATTTACAAAATGAGATTTACCTTTTCATTGAAGGCATTAACAAAACGTAACCATTTTTTGAAACGAACAAGGGATGAACAAAAGAAGGATAATTCGGGATAAACTTCTCATGAGGGATGATCATGAGTTTAGTCCACGAGTCGACAATTATGTATTCTTTCATCAATCACGCAACCCAATGAGTTTTGTTAACTTGATCATATCCAAAGCCTTTCGAAAAAGCTTCCGGAGATTTTTTGGATATCCGCTTGATGGAAGGGTTGCACAATCGAACACAATGTTGAGAGCTATCATATAGACACAACAACCCATCGCATGAACCACATGTAATATCATAGCATTGTTTCACTTTCATCATGCTGCTAAAGCCAACGAATTCATCAGGGGTTGATGAATTTTCGAATGATGAATTCAAAGGGTAAGATAAAATTTCCTTGGGTTCTGATAAAATGTTGAAGAGCAATTGTTGGTTTGTCATGCTTGCATCCGCAGTTGAAATTCGAAGATGGCTCTTTGCGAATTGGTGCTCGGAGATTAGGGTTTTCCATGATTTGCATCCGCGGTTGAAAAATATATAATTTTTGCATTCAATTTATCAATAATATACATTCTCTTTTCAAAATTACTCTTCAATTATTAAGAGAAATAATGATCATTTACTTGTCTTTCATTTTTTTTGTCATGTAGTCTAGTAGTTAAGGTGGATAAATGGAATGATGACCGGGGTTCGAATTCCGGCCTCATGCATATATAATCATCGTTTACTTCTTTTCATTTAATTAGGAATATTTGGTGTAAAAAGTTAAGTAATACACCTTCAATTTGGAGTATTTGTGTCGCTGCATCTTTCAACCAAGAGGTCTTAACATTAACGCCGATCAGCTCGCTTTTGTATATAAGTTCAAAAAGCTGGAGGATTGCTTTCATTCATTGTGAAAAAATTAAGCCAACTCTTTTTGCCTACAATTATTGTGTCATCCGCAAATTATAGATAAGATATAATAAGCTCTTCATCCCTCCCAATACCATACCATACCCCTTGAACTCTCTGTTTGGTACCACTTTGTACATCAGGACATTAAAGCCTTCAACTACCATAAGAAATAAAAAAGGGAGACATCGGGTCTCCTTTTCAAAATTAAATTAGTAGTAGTAATCAATCAATATGAGATTTTTTTGGGGACCAATAATAACAATTGATTTGAATTTAAACATATGCGAGTACATTTTTTGGCTGGTAATTTGTGAGGAGTTTTGTTGACTACAAATTTTTATGAAATGAGAAATGCTAAACAATGTATTTGGTGAAGCATATTAATAAAAAATAATCATATTAAAATTTGTGAGGGATTTTTTTTCCGGATAATTTTTATTTTTTTTGGATACAAAAGGGGCCAAAGCCCATTTTTCCGGATAATTTAGTAGTTAGAATTTTTTACACATTGCATGAATAAATAAAGTGTTCAGAGTTCGAATTCAGACTCATATATATAAAATGCGGATATTTGAGGGATTTAGTTCTCTAACTTAACTCTTTACATTTTTATTTTATTTTATTTTATTTTCCTATTGTTATAAAAAAGTTCAATATCACTGATGCACATGTAAAATAAATTATCGTCGGTGCAACTTATGATCTGTTAAAAAATAAGAGACTGGACAAAAAAACTTCTGATGTACTGTGTTTGATTTTAAAATTGTTTCTGGTACTGGACAAACTGGGGGCCAAATGACAGGACAAAAACTGAAATTCTTGTCTAAAATACTAAAATAACCTTTTGTCCACCAAACATCGTACAACACAAAGTTTGTTCAATACCTTAAACGTTTGTCCTGTGCTGTTTTATCTTGTACTGTCATGTACGGTATTCATATTTTACAGATCAAACGGATAAAAAAAAAAACTTCCTACTTTCCCCCCCCTTTTTCATATTCACTTAAATGAGATATTTTACCATTAATAGTTATTATTATTCATATAATAATAAAAGCAATTTTACAATCCATCCAATATTGACATAAAAAGTTTGTAATTTTTTCAAAATATATAAAAGTTAGCAATTGATGATCAAATTAGAGTACTCATGCTGGATCAATTTATAAAGAAAAAAAATTAATTCAGTAAATTAAACTAGTCATGTTTTTTTTTTCATTAAATAAATTTCACATAAAAACATAGAAATAGAAACAATTTTTGTTGATTATTAGTTATGTAGAAAATGAGAGAGCAAGTAAAAATAATTATTGAAAAAGATAATATTTTGAAACAACATAATAAATGTGTTGATAATTTCATATAATAATTTAGGGAGAAAAAAATAGTTTCTTTTTAGTACTTCTCCATCAAATAAAAATTGAACATGAATATAAAAAAAAATTGAACATTGTGTGGGGGTATTATTTTTCTTAATTATTTGCTGCATTTGGATAATCCACAAATTTTGTGCGCGCCTTAAAATAAAGAAAGAAGATATTTTGGCGGTGCGTTGAACTCTCACTGATCTCCAATGATGATGCTGCACCTCCACAACCCTCTTCCTCACTCTCCTCCTTCTTCCTCCTCCTCCTCCTCCGGTACTCTCTCTCCTTCACTCTCTCTGAACTTGAAATTTATCACTACAATTCTATTCTGGACGATGGTTATCATAACGGCGATTTCCAATTTCGTGTACGATTTCAATTCAAAATCTAAAATGTTTCTCAGTCCTAATTAAATTGTGCATGTCATGTGATTTACCAGGAAACTCATTATTTCTCCTTGGTAATCATCATTACCATGTAAACAACTGGAAGAGTAGTTGTCAATTGGAAGAAACTGTCAGATTCTTACATAACAATCATAAGAGACACAAGAAATGTTCTCCGATCCGTTCTTCTCTACCTTCTATTGATCAATTGATTAATGCTCGTGTTATATATTCCGTTGCTCCTTCCATGGGCCACAACCAGGTTTATTGCAACTGTTAGTTAATTGTTTTGAATTGGAAATCATACTTCAGATTGATGGTGTATATATATTAGTGTCAGTGTTGTGTTTGGTGTTATGTCTGTGTCAGTGCTTTATAGTTCATAAGTTTGTTTACCCGAATCGTTTACCTGTATTCCAATATATAATATTTGCTAGTGCTACTGTTGCATTTGAAACTACGAACTGCCATGAAAAAATTTAAAAGGAAAGAAAGTTGAAGGGTTGATCGTGATTTCATTACTTATACTGTGTTTTTAAATTCGTTGGAGAGACCTTTTTGAAGTATGTCTATTGGATTTCAAATAAAGCTATTAATCTCTCTGCATATCTGGCCATGATAGCTCACTTAGAAAGACCGTTCAAATAAAGCTACATAGAAGCCAAGAGTTTATTTAAACCTTTTCTCAATTGTCTTTGCTGATGATGCACAAGACCACATTTTCCATTCAATTGTAAATTGTGTGGAATTCCTTAACTCTGATACCTAATTTTGTCCACTGACGCACAACCAATGCACACATTTCAAGGATTCATTTGGTGCCTTTTACTTTTATCAATCACGGTTCTCTAGTCCCATGTAGGTTGGTTAGCCAAGGGATGCCAAAGAAGTTTTAAGAAAGAGGTCCAAGGATCAAACCCTAGAAGCTAATATAACCACTAACTTACTAATATAACCTAATATAACTTACTAACATGGTGTTACTTGCCACTACTAATATCTCTGAAATCACATTATTGTGATTGTAATCTAGATATTTCACTATAATGTCTGAAATAAAACCTCTCACTCACATTAACAGGAGGCTCATCCAGAATCACATTTTAGAGTTCCTGCAATTGTCAATGCTTTGGAAGAAATGAAACTCACTTCAAAGGTACTAAAAGCAACGGACATGTATGTCTTGGTGATATGTTCTTATGAGTCTGACATATTTTTTTGAAGTTCTTTCTTCAATTGTAGTATTATATATAGGCACTGCCATTTGATAACTTATTTATGTCTAAAATTCACAGAAAGAACTGTTGCATTCAAATCTTGATTTCGAATTTGAATTTGGATACCCTTAAAGAAAGAATTCACTAAATAGACTACATATTTTCCTAGTTCAAACATAAGCTATTTTACTATCCAGAATATATTTCCTATTTGTTTGAAAGACAAATCAACCGCCATGAACAATCTGTTGCTATAGATTATGTACAAGTACATGATTCAATTAGAAAAGTTTGTCAGTTTTAGAAAAAGACCAACTTAACTTGACAATATGTGCAACTGTATTATGATTAGCCATACTTTAGTGACATTAAACAGTAGTTATAAAGTATTTTCTCTTCCAAAACTTTTGTTTATGCATATGATTCAGTTTCGTGGCTCTGAGGTCATTGAACTTCAACATTTTGAGCCTGCCTCGACCGATGACATTGCAAGTGTGCATGCAAGATCCTATGTTTCTGGGCTTGAAAAGGTAACATTTTTTTGTTAAAAAAACCTCCTTGCATTTCATAATTTGTATGTAATCTCATTTTACCACGACACATAATTTTTTTTTGAAGTTTGACTTTTTTTCCTCTCCTGAATCTTCACAGGTTATGGATCAAGCTTTGGAGAAGGGTCTTATTGTCATTGATGGTTCTGGACCAACATATGCTACTTCTACTGTAAGTACAATGCTCAAGCTTTTTCTTGCTTTCCCAAGTTCAGAGTGTCTGCAGCAAGTCATTCTATTCTAGAAACTTCGTATTCTAGTCCATTGTGGTAGAAGATGCATTTATTCAGTAGAAAATCATATTGATTTCCATATTTGTGCATGCTTATTGTGGTATTTATGGTGCAGACCTTCCAGGAGTCAATAGTAGCAGCTGGTGCTGGATTAGCCTTAGTTGACTCAGTGGTGATCTCTCAACCTGGCATGTCCATCTCTTCGTGTTAATCTGTGTATTTGTTTTGGGTTGGGGTAAGTTAGATATGTACAACATATCTGCTTCTAGTAACGATGTGTATAATGGAAACTATTTAGCTCTTTTGTTGGAAATTTGGTTCTTTGGTTTCTCAGAACCAGATATTGACTGAAAATGCATATAGCTACCTTTCTCTATATCTTTCGATGGTTGGTGGCAGTGGGATGTCATGTCACAAATGTAACAAATTTTTGAATTAAAATGTGTTCCTATTTGGCTTTTTGAATGTCCAATGCATGGTATTAAAATAGTTATTGAGTCTCCACTTTCGAGCTTAAGTTTTAGAAACATGGTAGTACTAGTATCAATGCCTCTATAACCAAGTGGTCAAGAGTTTGCTCATTGCTACCTTTATTCTTCCTCTTCGCAATTGTTTTATAGCACAAGTTGAAGGTTGTGTATATGTCTACACTTTCGTAATTAAATTGTATTTTAGAGATTGTACTCGTTATATAAATTTCTCTTATTGAATTTCACATTCAGGTTGCAGCTTCAAAGATAAACAAAGATTCACCTACTGGTTTTGCTTTGATAAGACCACCAGGACATCACGCTATTCCACAAGGCCCTATGGGCTTCTGCATTTTTGGAAATGTGGCAATTGCGGCTCGTCATGCTCAGCGTGTTCATGGACTGAAGCGTGTGTTTATAATTGACTTTGATGTTCACCATGGAAATGGAACAAATGATGCATTTTATAATGATCCAGATGTATTTTTCCTTTCCTTCCACCAAGTAAGATACAAGTTCGGTCCAAAGTTTTGATTATATTTTCGTGGTTTTCTTCATTGGTATTCTTAAAAGCCATTCATAAATAGTAATATCCTCCCTACAACGATTATGCAGTTGGACAAAATAAACTAGCATAAACTTCATAAATGACATTGCTAGGAGAATACTTGTTTTTTAATGGCATTGCTAGGAGAAGACTTGTTATATTTAATAACTTCAATTTAATCGCTTAGGACGGAAGCTATCCAGGTACAGGAAAATTTGACGAGGTAGGTGCTGGGGATGGTTTAGGAACCACACTAAATCTGCCTCTTCCTGGAGGTTCTGGCGATACTACAATTAGAACTGTGTTCGATGAAGTTATTGTACCTTGTGCTCAAAGATTTAAACCAGACATCATTCTTGTTTCTGCTGGGTGAGTTTTTCTTTGAATCATTATCATCAAAACATAGATGGAATTAACAATTTACTATCAATTTCAGCAAGTTACATTCCACCACACCTCTTGATTTTTAATTCTACAACTACATGAAATTTTTATTAGATTTTTCATTCAGGAAAAGACTCCTTCACATAAATTCTTGAAAATCTTGTTTTTACCTTTGGAATTTCTTGCTATTTCATTTGTTAGGTATGACGGCCACGTGTTAGATCCACTAGCTAATCTTCAATTAACAACGGGAACATATTACATGCTTGCGTCCAATATTAAACAACTGGCAAAAGACTTATGCAGGGGTCGATGCGTATTTTTCTTGGAAGGAGGATATAATCTCAAGTCTCTTTCGTATTCAGTGGCAGACACATTTCGTGCTCTTCTTGGGGACAAAAGCTTGGCATCTGAGTTTGATAACCCAAACATTTTGTATGAAGAGCCATCAAAAAAGGTTAAGCAAGCAATTCAGAGGATAAAATGCATTCATTCCTTGTGATGTTAAAAACCAAAACCTGCCTTGAGTGGTCATCGTCCCACTTGTCACATAGAAGAAGCAAATCCATCGTGCAAGATTGCTGTGGTCTTTCAATGAAAACTCCACTCTTGTCTTAGCACTTATCGGTGTAAATAGTAATTAATTTTGTCAAATGATTATGGCAAATTATTCATGTGTAAACTAATTTTCTTATATTCCGTTGCCATTAAGTCAAAGGGTATTCTCATTCCAAAAACACTTGAGAATTTTACATATGTATCGTACATCCAAAGTTACTTCTGCTCGTTTCAAGTATTGGAATATTATTCCCAGAAAATCTACATTGTAGCATTATCGTCTCAACTTTCAAGTTACAGGCAAAAAATACGTAGGTATCGACCTGACTTTATTTCCCAACGAACTTATGCGATTTTTATATATTATTATAAGTTTGTCAAGGTAGTTTATGATAAAATAGTTTATAAAATTATAATTCTTACTAGTATAAACTTATAAAATAACATAAAACTTAATTTATATTGCATAAGTTATTTGCATAAGTTCAAAAAAAAACGGACCCAAGGGTAAAAAATCTACATTTTGAACTAACACTCTCCAATGCTGCACCTACGCAACCTTCTTCCTCACTCCGGTACTCTCTCTCTCTCTCTCTGGTTTTGGTAACTTTGATTTCCAATTTAGTGTACGATTTGAAATCAAACTCTAAAATTGTGCATGTGATGTGATTTAACAGGGAAGGCACTATTTCTCCTTGGTCATCATCATGTTAACAACTGGAAGAGTAGTTTTCAATTGGAAAAAACTATCAGATTCTTCAACAACAATCATAAGAGACACAAGAAGATCCAATCTTCTCTACCTTCTATTGATCAATTGACTAATGCTCGTCTTATATATTCCGTTGCTCCTTCCATGGGCCACAACCAGGTTTCATTTCAATTTTCTCAATATTATTATTACTAGTGTTACTTACTAGTGTTCAAGGTTCAAACCCTAGAAACTAATATAACCACTAACTTACTAATATAGCCTAACAAATCACATTATTTGGGATTGTAATATAGATATTCCACTATTAACAGGAGGATCATCCAGAATCACATTTTCGCATTCCTTCAATTGTGAATGCTTTGGGAGAAATGAAACTCACTCCGAAGGTACTAAAAGTAACGCCCATTTGTGTCTTCGCATTTGATAACTTAATTTGAAGTATTGCATATTTGTTTGAAAGATAAATCAATTTCCATACACAATCGGTTGCTATAGATTTCTGTACATGTTTCGGTTTTAGAAAAAGACCAACTTAACTTGACACTATGTGCAACTGTATTATGATTAGCCATACTTTAGTGACATTAAATACTAGTTAAATACTAGTAATTTATAAAGTATTTTCATTTCCACAACTTTTGTTTATGCATGATTCAGTTTCGTGGCTCTGAGGTCGTGAAACTTCAACATTTTGAACCTGCTTCAACCGATCACATTGCAAGTGTGCATGCAAGAGACTATGTTTCTGAGCTTGAAAAGGTAAGGTTTTTTGTTTGCTTCAACTATTTCATATGTGAGATGTTGTGTTTTCTAGATTATGGAATTTTTCAATTTTATATTATACTTATAAATTCCGCTTGACGTTTGCTAATATATTTTAGGCAAAATTCCATTTGAGTTCGCTTAATCAGTTAATCTTATGCTTCCTTTTGTGACCTGTATTTCTTTTCAATTCTTGCTGTTGTACTTCCAGCCATAGATTTTACGTCATACAAATTAGTAGTTGAATAAAGGAGAGAGAAATAGCTGTTCAAGAGAGAAAGAGCTGCATGCAATAAGTAAGGGGGTCTTCTGTGGCAGCAGGGGATTCATCCCCTTCTCTTCTTTTTGGTTTTTGATATTGGTTACAGATGCCATTAATCATTTTTCCCATTGTGTACACCTTACAATGCAGTGTATCGCAACATTCACCTAATAACTGACTCCAATTTTGATGGGATGGTTTTTCTGGGAGAAATATGGATGCACCCTAGCGGTTAAGTAGTTCTGACTTCTGACCTTGTTACTTTGTCTTTGTTATTTTATAAAATCTATTAATTAGAGTTGCATATGTTTCTTTAGGAGAAATAAGGACGACCCCAAATAATAAAGTGGGGTAAGCCTTATACTTAGTTTTGATTAGGGTATAAAATTACATAATTACAGAAAATAATGTAACGAGTAGGGGGAATCTCGTTTATTATGTTAAAGGAGAAGCCAGGCTCTGAAATACCTGGTGATTCCTTGTTTTTCCTATGCTATAAAACCAAAGTTTCCTCTGTTCTTTCTATAAATTCTAGGGTCTGAACAATTGTCTATCAACTCTGTCTTTCCTATAATGTTTGTTTCTGAACCAGTTTCACTTAATCATTACTTTAATTATGATTTAGTGCACAGTGATTATAAAACGTCATGGCGAGGAAGCGGATTTCTGCTGCACACTGAATTGTTCAGTGTATTTTAGCTTAAACACTACTAATGTATTCCAAGTTCTGACTAATTAGTTTTAAGTATCCTTGTTTTTAGTTCAAAATTTATGATCACTAGCTATTGGCTTAGTTTGTGATACTTAGGCATTTCATAATTTGTAGATAATCTCATTTTACCACGACACAGAATTTTTGTTTTGAAGTTGACATTTTATCCTCTCCTGAATCTTCACAGGTTATCGATCAAGCTTTGGAAAAGGGCCGCCATTCAAAAAAAAATAAAGATTTGGAAAAGGGCCTAGTTTTCATTGAAGGTTCTGGACCAACATATGCTACGTCTACTGTAAGTACTAAGCTCAAGCTTTTTCTTGCTTTCCCAAGTTCAGAGTGTCTGCGGCAAGTCATTCTATTCTAGAAACTTCGTATTCTAGTTCATTGTGGTAGAAGATACATTTATTCAGTAGAAAATCTTATTGATTTCCATGTTTTTGCATGCTTATTGTGGTATTTATAATGCAGACTTTCCAGGAGTCAATAGTAGCAGCTGGTGCTGGATTAGCCTTAGTTGACACAGTGGTAATCTCTCAACCTGGCATGTCCATCTCGTCGCGTTAATCTTTGTAATTGTTTTGGGTTGGGTTAAGTTAGTGGAGATAGATATGTACAACATATCTTCTAGATGTGTATATTGGAAACTATTTTGCTCTTTGTTGGAAATTTGGGTCTTTGGTTTCTCAGAACCAGATATTGACTGAAGTGCATATATCTACCTTTCTCTATATCTTTCAATGGTTGGTGGCAGTGGGAAGTCACAAATGTAACAATTTTTTGATTTAAAATTGTTGTTCCTATTTGACTTTTTTAATGTCCAATGCATTCTAAGTTTTTAGAGATATTCAAATAGTTTTTTTTTTTTTTTTTTTTGAACCAATATTCAAATAGTTATTGAGTCTCCACTTCCGAGCTTAAGTTTTAGAAACATGGTATCAATGCATCTATAACCAAGTGGTCAAGAGTTTGCTCCTTGCTACCTTTATTCTTCCTCTTCGTAATTAAATTTGTGTTTTAGCACAAGGTGAAGGTTGTGTATATGTCTACACTTTCGTAATTAAATTGTATTTTAGAGTTTGTACTCATTATATAAATTTCTCTTATTGAATTTTTCACATTCAGGTTGCAGCTTCAAAGATAAACAAAGATTCACCTACTGGTTTTGCTTTGATAAGACCACCAGGACATCACGCTATTCCACAAGGAGCTATGGGCTTTTGCATTTTTGCAAATGTGGCCATTGCGGCTCGTCATGCTCAGCATGTTCATGGACTGAAGCGTGTGTTTATAATTGACTTTGATGTTCACCATGGAAATGGAACAAATGATGCTTTCTACGATGATCCGGATGTATTTTTCCTTTCCTTCCACCAAGTAAGCTACAAGTTTGGTCCATACTCCATAGTTTTGATTATATTTTCTTGGTTTTCTTCATTGGTATTCTTAAAATCCATTCATAAATAGTAATCCTCCCTACAAGGATTATGCAGTTGGACAAAATAAAATAGCATAAACTTCATATATGACATTGATAGGAGAAGAGTTGTTATATTTATTAACTTCTATTTAACGGCTCAGGATGGAAGCTATCCAGGTACAGGAAAATTTGATGAGGTAGGTACTGGGGATGGTGAAGGAACCACACTAAATCTGCCTCTTCCTGAAGGTTCTGGTGATACTACTATTAGAACTGTGTTTGATGAAGTTATTGTACCTTGTGCTCAAAGATTTAAGCCAGACATCATTCTTGTTTCTGCTGGGTGAGTTTTTCTTCGAATCATTATCATCAAAACAAAGATGGAATTAACAATTTACTACCAATTTCAGCAAGTTACATTCCACCACGCCTCTTGGTTTTTTAGGTTCCCAAGCATAGTTACAAACTTAATTCTACAACTGCATGAAATTTTTGTTAGATTTTTCATTCAGGAAAAGTCTCCTTCACATAAATTCTTGCCAATCTTATTTTTACATTTGGAATTTCATGCTATTTCGTTTGTTAGGTATGACGGCCACGTGTTGGATGATATAGCTAGTCTTCAATTAACAACGGGAACATATTACATGCTTGCATCCGGTATTAAACAACTAGCAAAAGACTTATGCGGGGGTCGATGCGTATTTTTCTTGGAAGGAGGATATAATCTCAAGTCTCTTTCATATTCAGTGGCAGACACATTTCGTGCTCTTCTTGGAGACAAAAGTTTGGCATCTGAGTTTGATAACCCAAACATTTTGAATGAAGAGCCCACAAAAAAAGTTAAGCAAGCAATTCAGAGGATAAAATGCATTCATTCCTTGTGGTCGTCCCACTTGTCACATAGAAGAAGAAAATCCATCGTGCAAGATTGCTGTGGTCCTTGAATGAGAACTTCACTCTTGTCATAACACTTAGCAATGTAAATTAATTAATTTTGTCTAATGATTATGGCAAATTATTTATCTGTATACTAAGTTTCTTATGTTGCCATTAAGTCAAAGGTTATTCTCATTCCAAAAACACTTTGGAATGTACACACTTGGTTTCCTATATTCCTTAATCCTTGTTTATTTTAATTTCTCTTTATGAAAACTACGTTATTAAGTTTTGCATCTGAGCATGAGGACATGACCCTACCATTTTGCATGAAGAGCCAACAACAAAGGGTGGATAAGCAATGCATATAAAACACGTTCGTTCCTTGTGAAATGTTGAAAATCAAAACCTGTCATGCCAATCAACTTTGTCTACCATTAAAATTTCCATTTTGAGTAGGTCCCCTGATCCACAGCATTGCACAGGAGTTTTTTTGTGGTCCTTGAGGTGCGTGAGGTGGTAACAAAAATCTCTTCATAATAAAGAGTTTCAATACTCCAAACTATCTTGATGCAATGATTTCAAAATGTCACAGATTTATTTAACCGACATACACTTAACTATCATATCATGTGATTTTCTTTTCTTTTTTTCTTCTCAAAGCAACAAAGAAGAGATAAATACGTAAAAAAAGTTAAGTACTCTAACCTATTACTACAAGACATGTCACTATTGAACACATGTAACCATATGCAATCGTTAATTGCAAAAGGACGGCTAGATATATCAAACGATGAAAAATATCAAAAGCCATGAAATTGTATAATTTTATTTGACTTTTATATGTATATATATCTATTTAAAGTGAAATATTTTTAGTACGGTTGTTATTGATTAATAATATAAATACATATCAATAACTAAATGCTAATAAGAATGTCAAATATGGCCATAGTGTGGTATAAGTGGTAGATATCTCCTTCAACAAAAAAAAAGTGGTAGATATACAAATTCTTTAACCATTTGATCTGAGTTTGATCTTCGACCGGTGCATACAAAGAATCATTAATTTATTGAAAAATGTCAAACTCTAAAATGAATCTTAATTACTTCAAGAAGATTAATCTCTACAGTTGCGCATGCGCATGTAGAATACTTTACCCAAAAGAATGTCATGAGGCTAAGTTTTCTCATGGAACTGCCTTAAGAAAAACTACAAAATTCTCATGTAACATAAGGAAATTTTAAAGTAATCAAAAGCCAAAATTAACGTCAAAAATGGAAATGGTGGTAACAGGTTAAAGTGTAGCTATAGCTAATTATTCATTTTTTTTAACTTTTCACATTGAAATGTTGCCCCCAACGGTCACTGTTCCATGATTATACGTGGCTTTGATTTCCTGTCTATGTGATCCATGGATGTTAAGTTTCAATGATGAAGCTAAAACACTTGTCTGTGTTCTATAAAAAAAATATAAAACACTTGTCTATGCATCAATAATACATAGTGCTGCTGGGGCTGGCTAAACTAAGGTGTGCGTGACCCACTATCAACTGCATGAGCATGACTAGCGTGAGAATATGTTAGGTAAGTAGAGCTGTGGGTCGCCCCGCATAAATTCGTCTGTTGAATGATCGAGTTTGCAAATGAAAACGAATTATGATATGTTGGTCCGAGTTTGATTCACATTAATCCATAATTAAATAGGGTTTATTGGCACCAATCGGTTAGAATCTTGGTCTCTTAAGCATGTGGTCAAATGTTTGATTTCTAACTGGAGAAAATTTGATTCTTCATTAAGGTTCACAACAATGAGACACGTTATGAGACACAACAACTATTAACCAATTGTTATTTGTGTTTCTTCTATTTATCCGATTAAGTACTGAAATAGTTAAGGATAACGTTTTGGTTGTAGTATCCATACTTGGGATGAAAAAGAAGTTTGAAGAAGGAAGTGATAATTAGTACAAAGGAAGTGATATATTTATTCAACCTAGAAATTTATTTTGGGTAAATAAGCCAGGGATTTCGGATTCGAATGTTGATCTTGTATATAAAATACAATATTCATACCAATTAAATTATGTAGTTATCTACGGTGTCAAAAAAAAAAATTATGTAGTTATCTAGTCTTTATCATAAGAAGAAAAAAAAAATACTTTTTAGGTTACGGACTAAGGGCTCGTTTGGCCCAGCTTTTTTTAGAGCTTATGCAAACAACTTATGCAATAAAAATTAGGTTTTATGTTATTTTATAAGTTCACACTAGTCAAAATTGTAATTTTATAAGTTATTTTATCATAAGCTACATTGACAAACTTATAAAAATATATAAAAATTGCATAAGCTCTAAAAAAAGTTGGGTCAAACGAGCCCTAATACATCAAACATTATATAAACCTAAAATCTAATTTTTTTTTTCTTCTTATAATTAACATCAAATAGCACTATGTGAAGATTAGACCTAATTCGTTATTTATATCATAATTTCAACTCAACTGTAGAACTTAGAATCTTTTTTCAAATACATATAATTTCTATTTTTTGGTACAAGGGTAGGGAAATAATTGACCGTTAAAGAAAAATGTGAGTCATGCATTGATTTTGCAGATAAGCTCATCTTTGTTTAACTTAAATATAGTTGTGACAAAAATTAATTTGAGGTTAACTAAGACATTAATTCTTAAGCTCAAGTGGTTAATAAATTTTCTATATGATAAATTGTTTGGGACCCGAGTTCAAATTTGATGGTAAGAATAATTCTTAGTCAAATTATACTTACCTCTCGTGATCAAACCCTGAATTATCGGTGCTCATTTCCCGGTAACTAGAGGGATAAACCAAAAAGAAAAATTGATGTTAACTTAAAATATGAATGAGTGTAACTTGAAATTTAGGTTCCTTTGGACAGACAGCTGCCTTGTTAATCGGCGGCCCCACTTTCTTATAGTGGTAATCCACGCAAACGCCTAATCTCAATTCTTTTTCTGAATCACAATCAACAACCAAAGTCTCTATCTCTTTTCTAATATTAATTGCTATATATATATAATAAGTTGTTGTGATGAGAGTTACCAAAGAATCATATTCATATGATATATAGTATAACTCAACATAAATAATATATATAGTGCCAAAATCCGTTATATGATGGGAAGTGAAAGTAGTGTAAATCTTCCTCCTGGGTTTTACTTTTCTCCAACAGATGAAGAATTAATCCTTCACTTTCTATATTCCAAGGCTTCTTTACCATATCATCCTAACATCATACCTCAACTTCACTTGTCTCAACATCATCCTTGGGAACTATACGGTACATATATCTATGTCAAATTAATTACTAAAATATTAATATTGAAAAGTGACATACTAGTTAATTAGCCATATTATATATGCATGCACATATGAAACTTCATTCATATTCATATACTACTAGAAAAATTTGGACTAGCTATTAAAATTACATTGAAAAAATTAAATTTGTTATTGTTTTTTCTTAACCCTCACGATTTCTATTTGAGCCAACCAGTTAACGTTGTTTCACGATGTGTAGCAACTTTGATCACGATGTCTGTGAGTTACCATAATTTTCAAAAGATATATCTCTGATTATTCTAAAATCTATTTGAAAATTCTTACTAATTTTTATAGTTGTCGATGTGTGTATATATAAAACCCCAAAAAACGTAGAATATTTTTATTCAAAAAACATAAAGAAATTAATAAGCACGCACACGTCTCTCCACAGGTTCAGTCATCATTGACGGTGTTAGAAACGTTATACCAATATCATGGTAACAAAAAAAACATACATGTCTTATATCTAAGTATGATTTTATATTTACAGGTAAATCGTTGTCGAGTGGAAATCAGCACTACTTTTTCACCGAAGTGAAGGAAAATAGAAGCACTGAAAATGGATATTGGAAGGAAATTGGGGTCACAAAACCTATAAATAATTTGGGAATGAAGAAGTACCTTGTGTTCATCCTTGGAGAAGGAACTGAAACCAATTGGGTAATGGAAGAGTATCATATTTCCTCATATGAATCTAGGAGAAGTCAAAATCAGGTAAATAATTGTGTTTTGTTTTGTTAATTACTTAACCTATTGGTAATTTCATAACTACTAGTCCAAATAGAAATCCAATTTTTAACTAACACTGAATTGATTTAAGTGGTAATGATCGTGGGCACGTAAAAAATGTAGTCACTAGTCAGATGTTTGATCTCTAATTCTATATGAAAACAAAAAGTAGTTGGAATGAGAGAATTCGTCTTGTATATCCCACACATTTTTGATGAAGAATAATGAATCTTGTGTATCCTTCTGATCCTTGTGTGTTTTGTTTTTATCGTGGTTTGTTTTATTTAGGTGGTGTACAATTTATTTTTCTGGCACCCATTTGTATATAATTTTTTTTATGTATAATATTATATTTGTCATTTTAAAAAAATGGCGGTGAATACTTCATACCTATAACATAGTAAAAATAACAATTTGTATTAATTTTATGATTGTGCAAATAAGCAGGATGAGAGTTGGAGCAAATGGGTTTTATGCAAAGTTTATGAAAAGAATGTGTCACAAGAAGGTGCAAGTTATAGTGATGAGGATATTGATGATAATGGAACAGAGGTATCATGGCTAGATGAAGTTTTTATGTCCTTGGATGATGATGATCTTGATCAAACAAGCCTACCTAATTATTAGTAATTAAATATTAATTTGCTTCAATATATTGTGCATATACTTGGTGTCAATTAGGATGTTTGTACTTAAGGAGTTAAGAGGTTTGAATTTCTAGAAATTTAGTAATATGCTTTTGGAAGAAAAATCAGATCTTGAGTAATAATATATGTATTTATTTTTTTTTTGTACCAATAATAATAATATATGTATAAATTTATAGAAATCAATCCTCCAAGTGTCCAACATTTGTCTGCTATAATTTTTTTTATTACAAAATTTATCTGCTATAATTAAAATGAAAAAACAAAAACAAAACGGAATAGCACTAGTAATTACTAGATGCTATGCACACATTTGGACATTATTATTTTGTTACATTCTTTCTAAAATTTTCAATGATTTATTTTCAATGAAAAAATAGATGCTATGCACACATTTTATTAATTTCTAAAATGTAAATTTCCTAATACATTTTTCCTAAAAGAATATAGGCTTAATTAGTAAAATGGTCCCCTTAAAGATATTTTTGGTTTCACATTGGTCCCTTCAAGAAAAAAAGGTCCGAATAGATCCCTTAAAGACATATCCGTTAATCAGTTTGATCTTATTCTTATCTTTTTTTAGGGACCATTTTACTAATTTTGTATTGCATTGTTACATTATTATTATTTTGTTACATTCTTTCTAAAATTTTCAATGATTTATTTTGATTTATTTTCAATTAAAAAATAGATGCTATGCACACATTTTATTATTACTTACGCACGTTTTATTATTATTTAAAATGTAAATTTCCTAATACATTTTTTTTCTAAAAAAATATATAATGATACACACAAATGGAATGCATCCCAATATTCCCACATGTAGGAATTAGTGAATTAGCAATTAGGATACACTTCAACCCTTTGTGCCTCCACTAATTAACTAGCATTATTCATTTAATTGTTCCTAAAATATAGATCCATATACACCACATAAGCCATAGAAATCAACTAGTGTTCCCATTGGAGTGGATAACCACCAAAACAAAATCAACGTTCTCACATTCCAAATCTTCCTCCTCCCCCAAACACAAGATTTTCATCTCATTCTTGCATCTTCTCAATTTCTAGCTTTCAATTTATCAATGTCAACCAAATTACATATTCTATTTTGTTTCCTTTTTGGCATGCAAAACTCATTAGCAATGTTGTATGCATACTTCTTTGTGCCTTGGTAATAATAAGGCAATGCATATTTTGAATCATGTAATAAAAAGTCTCTAATCTATGCATTGGGATTAAATATAAGAGCAAGTGAAAGTGGTGTCAAAATACAGATCTTATATAGATACATAAAGAAAAATGGCTGTTTTGAAAAACACAACATTAGATGAAATGGTGTGTTATTCACCAACTATGATAACAACAAATGGGATATGGCAAGGAGATAACCCTTTGGACTATGCTCTTCCTCTCTTCATCCTACAAGTTATTTTAGTTGTTATTGCCACACGTATCTTCGTTTTCATACTCAAGCCCATTCGTCAACCACGCGTCATAGCTGAAATCTTGGTTAGTTTTTTCTAAATATATCATATATGTAGTATTATTTTATATAGGTAAAGTTATTTTGTTAAACATATATGTTATGATGTGTGTGTAGGGAGGGATAGTATTGGGTCCTTCTGTTCTCGGACGAAACAAAGCATTTGCAGAAGCAGTTTTTCCATTAAGAAGTGTGATGGTGATTGAAACAATGGCAAATGTTGGTCTTTTGTATTTTCTATTCTTGGTTGGAGTAGGGATGGATGCATCTTCATTACGACGCATTGGTAAAAAATCATTTACTATAGCAATTGCAGGAATGATATTACCATTTGGAACTGGAGCACTATTTTCCATTTTTTGGTTGAGAAATGATGGGGATGAAAATACTACAGCTTTTATCCTATTGCTTGGTGTTATTCTTTCGGTCACTGCGTTTCCTGTTCTTGCTAGGATCCTCGCCGAACTAAAACTAATCAACTCAGAGTTGGGAAGAGTTGCTCTTTCATCTGCACTTATTAATGATGTTCTATCATGGGTACTTTTGGCTATTGCAATTGCTTTGGCAGAGAATGAAAGAGTGACATTTGCATCTTTAATGGTTGTATTGTCAAGTGCAGCATTTGTTGCTTTTAATGCTTTTGTTGTAAGACCGATAATTATGTGGATAATAAGAAAAACACCAGAAGGTGAATCATTCAGTGACTTCTATATATGTTTGATACTAGCAGGTGTGATGATCTCAGGTTTTATCACTGATGCTATTGGAACTCATTCTGTTTTTGGAGCTTTTGTGTTTGGTTTGATCATCCCAAGTGGTCCACTTGGTTATGCTCTTATTGAAAAGCTTGAGGATTTTGTTTCTGGCCTTCTACTTCCTCTATTTTTTGCAATCAGTGGATTAAAGACTAATGTTGGACTCATCAATGGTTTTTCTACATGGGCAATTTTAATCATTCTTGTTGTATTGGCTTGTGTTGGTAAAGTGGCTGGAACTTTAATTATTGCTCTTAGTTATCAAATGTCATTAACCGAAGGTGCTGCACTTGGCATGCTTATGAACACGAAAGGCCTTGTGGAAATTCTTGTTCTTAACATTGGTAGGGATCAAAAGGTATTTATTACAATATTCGTTTTGATGCATGTTGTTACGAATTGATTATTCATAACTAACTAATTTCTTGTAGGTTTTGGATGAAGGGTCATTTGCAACTATGGTAGTTATAACTATAATGATGACTAGCGTGATTGTACCTGGAATATCAATTATATATAGACCATCGAGGGGAATGATATCCTACAAAAGAAGAACAGTTCAAATGTCCAAAAAAGATACTGAGTTTAGAGTATTAGTGTGTATTCATACCCCTAGAAATGTTCCAACAATGATCAACCTTCTTGAAGCCTCTAATCCATCAAAAAAGTCACCAATATGTGTATATGTGCTCCATTTGGTTGAACTTACCGGTCGAACATCTGCATTACTCATTGTTCATACCTCTAGAAAATCAGACAACCCTACTCTCAACAGAACTGAAGCTCAATCTGATCACATAATCAACGCCTTTGAAAACTACGAACAACACACCGAACATGTATCAGTCCAACCTTTAACAGCAATCTCCCCATACTCCACAATGCATGAAGATATATGCAATTTAGCTGAGGAAAAGCGTGTTGCATTTATAATCATCCCTTTTCATAAACAGCAAACAGTTGACGGAGGGATGGAAGCAACGAACATGGCATTTCGAACTGTTAACCAAAATGTATTAGCGAATTCGCCTTGTTCTGTTGGAATTCTAGTAGATAGAGGATTAAATAGTTCAAACCGTTTAGTTGCTGATCAAATGTCTCATCATGTAGCAGTTTTGTTTTTTGGTGGAGCAGATGATAGGGAAGCGTTAAGTTACGGTTGGAGAATGTCAGAACATTCTGGAATAAGTCTAACAGTTATGCGTTTCGTTCCCGGAGAAGACATAATGATGATGAAAGATAATGCCAACAATCAAGAGAAACAAAGAGTGTTAGATGTTGAAACAGATGAAAATAATAATGAGAAACAACTTGATGAGAAGTTTTTGCATTGGTTTATGATGTGTCATGTGAATGATGATTCAATTGCATATATTGAGAAAGTAGTTAATAATGGAGAGGAAACAGTTGGTGCTATAAGGTCAATGGGTGATGTTTTTGGGCTTTTTATTGTAGGAAGAGGACAAGGAAATATATCACCACTTACAGCAGGACTCACTGATTGGAGTGAGTGTCCTGAATTAGGAGCTATTGGTGATTTGTTAGCATCTTCTGATTTTGCAACAATTGCTTCAGTTTTGGTAGTTCAACAATATGTTGGTGTTGGTTCGGAAGATGGATTAGGAACACCAGTGTTAACAAACGAAGATTATGTTAATCATCATTCATCAGTTACCCCACCAAGGGGTCATCAAACTGTATTTAATACATAACGATTGTCAATTCAGGTTGTAGCATAATACCAAACTCAATATTTAGATAGGCTCAATGGACAGCTATAGAGGATTTAGAATTTAAAATGGTTCTTCAATGTGTAAGAATTACATACTTTTACAACACTTGTACAAAATGTACATACATATATATAATTCTATTATTTAATATAAGTACATTTTTGAAAGTGACAACATAGATGAAATAGTCGATTAGAATAATTTTATAATTTTGACCGGCATGAATAAGAATTAAGAACAATAGTGTAAAGAATCAAACAAAACTAAACTACTAGATGTATAACCGTAAGTGTTCATTTTTTCAATTCGTGTTATTAATATTATTTGAACATTTATATAGTTTCGTGGCAATTGTATAAAATAAATGGCTTAAATACAATTTTGATCTCCATATTCTTAATTTTAAAATCCAACTTTTTGATCCTCTATTTCAATTATTTTTTGACTTTTGACTTTTGATCTCCACTTCAATTTGGAGTCAATTTTGATGATGTGGTCAAATAAATTATCATGTGGCAAACGACATGTAGATAAATCAAAATACATATGTCATCCTTATTTAATTTAATTTTTTTAAAAAAATTATTAAATATTTACATATGTTATTTACCTTAATAAACCTATTATATAATACAAAACTAACGGAAATGACTAACTTGAAACCTAAAATAAACGTAAGGGACCAAATTGATACTTTTTAAACGTAAGGGACCAAATTAAAACCTAAAATAAACGTAAAGGACCAAATATGTAGTTAAGCCATATTATTATTATTATTAAAATTGAATTAAATAATAATGATATGTTTAATTGTTTAATCCACATGTTATTTGTCGCATTTTGCCACATCATTAAAATCGACTCCCAATTGAAATGAGGAACTTAAATTTAAAAAAAAAAATTGAAATAGAGACCAAAAAGTTAATTTTTAAAATAGAGGATTAAAACTTCAAATAATTAAAAATAGGAGATTAAAACTGCAAATAAAATAGAAGGGACAATTGAGACTTTTCATCGAAAATGTTAGGGTTTATGGTTTCCCTCTTATAAATTGTATTTTATGCACTTTTCGCACCACCGATATCAGTAGACCTAGAGATTTCGGCGGCGTCTCAACAGAGGTGACTCTCTCAATCTCCGTCGCATCCATTCATTGCTATTTTGCATAACGAAAATCTCATTGTTTTGTTAATTTTTGTTTTCTGCAGGAAGAAACAACTTTGTTTATTAAATCAAACAAGCAAATATGTCTGGGTATGTCAATTTTTACTTTACCTTACCTGTTTGATTCTACTTTTTAATTTTGTGTATTCAGAATTTATGGTAATTTTAGAGCAATGTTAGAAGATTTTATTTGAGTCCATTTTTTATTTATTTATTTATTAAGAGTTGGTATTGAAATAGTTGGATCTGATAGATGAAATTTAGAACACAGCTAATAGTATAGTATTGATTGCATTTTTCATAATGATAATCTAGGGTTTAATTTTTGGGTGTATTGTGATCCTTGATTATGTGGAGAATTATGGTCAAATGTGACTAATAGTAATACAGCCTCAATTGCAGATGAAAATTTTATTATAAGCTGCTGGTTAATATTGTCAACATTTGTTCAGTTTTTCGCGATTTGATTCATGTTTCTCTTTACTAGCTTATAAGATTTTTATGATAAGTTGCTGAATATTAAGAAACGTATAAGTTGTGTATTGATTATTCAATGTGTGGCTACTGAATAGGTTTTAAGAGATTCGTTGATAATTTGCTGACTGTTGAGTTTTTTTTTTTTTTGTTTTACAGTGAAGAAGGTGTTGTTGCAGCTGAGCCAGTTGTTGCTGCAGCCGGAATTCCAGGAGAGCCAATGGACATCATGACTGCTGTACAGCTTGTATTGAGAAAGTCACGGGCATATGGTGGTCTTGCACGAGGTCTTCATGAGAGTGCTAAAGTGATTGAGAAGCATGCTGCTCAGCTCTGCGTTCTAGCTGAAGATTGTGACCAACCTGATTACGTCAAGTTGGTGAAAGCTCTTTGTGCCGAGCACAGTGTTAGCTTGTTGACTGTTCCAAATGCAAAGACCCTTGGAGAATGGGCTGGTGTAAGTGCCCTTGCTTTACTGTAAACCTAGTTTAATAAAATTCTGTGGCATTCGGTTTTACAATTGTTGAATTTAGATGGCGAACAATGTTGTTTACTTATTCTTTTGGTTTCGTTTATGCTTTCACATTCTTGATGTATCATTTCCTCGTGTAATTCATTTCTCGTCTTCTTGCAGTTGTGCAAGATTGATTCAGAAGGAAAGGCTAGGAAGGTAACTGGATGCTCTTGTGTGGTTGTCAAGGTATGAATTTCATTCAAAATTGAAATGTTTGTAGTGTTTTTTCATCCTATATATGTATGTATGCTTAACCATTTGCATTTTGCAGGATTTCGGTGAGGAACATGAAGCATATAATGTGGTTCTTCAGCATGTGAAAGCTAACTAAGCTGCAATATGCCTAGATTTGTGGGTTTCAATTTGAAAGTTTTTGTATAAGTCTATGATTTTTGCCTTTTTGGATTATCTACTTAGGGATTTTGATGGTTTAATACTGTACCCATTCTCATTGCTACCTGTTACTTAAATTTGTTGAGACTGATAACTTGTTTGTTACCCATATTCTCTATTTATACTTCTCGAGGTTGGAAAACTTACTATCAGCTTAATGCAAATCCACTTAAACTGGCAGAAATAGAAATTTGATGATTTTCTTTGTTTAATAGTCATTTATGCCAACCAGTTTGTTGTTTGAGAAGACAAACCAAATGTGAATTGACACTAAGTTGAACTATCTGTAATTGGCCTGGTTACACATCTGTTTGCGATCCGATCAGCATGGTGGTTTCTTGCACCGTTGTTTCCATTGATATAATGATGATGGCTTGTATTAGATGTATAAAATAGCTTTTGCTTTCTCAGCTTAAAGTTAACTGAGCTTTAATAGCACGAAGTAAAATGATATACTTCAGTATCGGAAAGTTAAGTTACTTGCTTGGTTGTGTGAGGGATCAATATTCAAATGCATTTTGCAATTTATTTTAAATCATGGTTGGTTAGTAAATGAATGCTTGTTCAGTGTGTAGTAGTGAACAAATGTAGCGTGTTCAATGCCTTGTCATATGTTTGGGTGTGTTTTGTTCAGCACAACCTCGCCTTTTGTTGCATTTCACATTATTTCTCCAAGCTACAAGGATGTTCACTTTTTGCCCATTGACAATGTACACATGTTTATGCCTATTGCCAAACAGACACATACATACTGATCTTAGTCAGGCTAGGTTTTTTTTAAATGCACATGTTGTACTTAAACTTTGTGTCAGGTTCCATTCCATTGCATATCTAAATTCTAACAAGATCTGCTTCTTTGGATAATCTTTCCATGGACGAATCTCAATGACATTCCCGACGGCGACTTGTTCGGATCCCTATTAGTGACTTATCCTGTAACTTTATTCATAGCACAAGCCAAACCTACGACAGGTTCAACGTACAAACATGGCTGGCTGCAGGTTACTGTAAGAATGGAGTGTGGTTGATTACTTGAAATTGGTTGATAGCCATATATGTCTTTTGTGTTTTGATCCATCCATTTGAATGGCCTCTCAATATTGCTATACGAGAAAGAAAATAAAACGAATGGAGTTATAAGGTGGATGAGTTCGTTTGAGGTGAAGGACGCAAGAGTTGAAATGATAAGTAGATGATGAACTCAATTCTACCACTAATTACCAATATCTGCAGTTGACAAATGAAGAGTCACATCCTCATGATCTGAGTACCAGAGGGTCATCATGCATCTTTTGATCATATATTATAAGAGAAAATTGTCCTTGTTTTTAATGAAGTCATTGTTTTTTGTTTAATATTAGAGTTGAAGAAATACTAGCTTTTGAATTAGAAGCTATATATCATAAATTATCAGAAATACCTTCCGTTGCAACATCAAAGACAACAGCAAAAAAACTTATATCACAGTTGATTTACATTTCAGAATCACAAAAGTTAAAGTAGAAAAGGAAAAAAATGTAAAATAAACAGTGGTATATATTTGAAGTGGTAATCAAGGTCCAAAACCTGAGAGAAAGTTTTTATATAGCTGGCACTGCTAAGTATTGGTTAAACAATACGTATGAATATCATGTGTGGTCTTAAGATAGTGTAATGAAATGCTGAAGAGAACTAATCAAACTTGGAGGCCAGTGCTTTGTGTCTCTAACATATGAAAGATCTGTAAAATGAGGATCAAGAAGTGTTGCAATTGTAAACTGGTTTTCAGCAAGCAATGCGGCATGCTTATCTGCATATAAGGCTGCTGCAAGAGCTGCATGTACTTCTGCTTTGAGAAAAAAATAGCGTAAGAGAAAAGCGATGATTTTTCTTCTAGTGTGATTCTTAACGAAAAGGCTATGAAATTGAACTTACCGGGATACCCTTTTAGTGATATTGAAACATCTTCCATTTCTGCAATTGCTTCTTCTCTGTCACCAACTTCATATAGGGCTAGTGCTCTCCCTACCCTTGCATACTCTGAGAATGCTAAGTCTTTGTAGCTTTCAATCACCTGAAAAAACAGGTAGCATGTATATTCTAGTACAAATCAGTCAGATGATTAAACCATAGAATTAGCATAAACTTATTGACATTTGACGCTTAGAGTTTGACATGTGGTGCTTTCGAAATATTGAAGCCTCTAAATTCAGCTAAATTATATATCTCTGTTATCTCCGGTGATTCCAGAAAACAATCAACCCTTACATCAGCATAACAATATTACATTTGTTTGAAACTGAGCTTTAGTAAGTCCCAGATTCTTAGCATGAACTTTGAATAAATATGGTCCTCTACATAATTTTTGGCAGGTAACATTGCCGTTTCGAAATTCCAAAAGCTACTGCATACTATTCCCTGCAGTGGCAGATTGAGTGTCTGCGTATATCTATCCATACATGTATGCACAATATACATATGCATAAAGCCATAAACATGCATATAGATTGTATAATTCGCAAACACAAATTCATGTGTATGTATCTATGCATGGAAGCATATAAGGTTAGATGTAAGAGTATGAAAAGAATTAATCTTGTCAATAAAACCATACATGGATTGCTTTGCTTAAATTAAATGTTAATCCTCTATGTATGATTATTTGATCAGATTAATTCATCATCTTGCTCGACATGGCCTCATATCTCTCATCTACCATTTTATATTTTACTAGACTTATACACTCCTTATCTCTTACAATTTATAAATATAAACTAGTCATCAGAGGAATATAGAAAGCGCGTGATTTGCATTTCATATGAACAATGTTGCAACGGAATTCCATGAAATCATGCAATGAACAATGTCACCAACAACCAAACAACATCTTACATAGAAAAACAATCAACAGAGTTAAAGAATAAGAGGGTAGTTTTTTCTCTCTCTTCAAACAGTAATCTTAGTAGCAGGCATTACTGTATTAGTACTACTAGTAAAACTTAACTAGGTCTAGGATAGCAAATATTAATTTCTTTTTGGGTTATTCTATTAAAGAATAGATGGATCTCATCTTTTATTGATTTAAGAAGCAACTGAAAGAGCTTATTTTAGCTCACACAAACACTTGTGTAAGTGTTTGGAATAGCTTATAATATGTTCATATAAGCTCCCCTAATAGACCTATAATAATAGGGTGTTTAAGGTTTAACCTCATTCTCTCTCTGATTATAGAAATAACTTATATGATATGCGACTAAGATGGACATCAAAACATCCCTTAATTGATTTCTCAATAAAGGTGAACAGAAGAATGAGAATCTAAATTGATATGGTGACATTTACAAAGCCTACAAGGCTACTTTCTACAACTCAATCTTTTAGTTTGGCTAAGCAACTTAATTAAGCACTTATGCTATATACATAATTGCTTATGTATACTATAACAAAAGATAAAATAAAGTCAAATTGTTTTCAAGTAAACCATAAAATGTTTCCGTAGCTATCTGGAAAGCTTATGAAAATAAGTTGTAGACGGGTTATGGACATGTCTAGTTATGTCATAAGTTATTTCCAAAAGCAATCCAATAATCCATTACCAAATTGAAGATATAACATGTAAGAACCTAATGAAAGAATATTGGGTTGTTAAGTAAGCAAAAATGACCTGAGAAAAGTATTGAAGAGCACCATTGAAGTCACCCTGAGCCTGCAAATCCCTCCCTTTCTCTAACAACTCAATTCCAAGAGAAATTCTCTGTGATATTAAAGCACTTGCATCTCTTTCAGAACGAGTTACTGGGTCATACTCAGTGGAAATAACACTGTCACCTTCAGAAAATGCAGGAAGAGGAAGGAAAAGGAAGGTAGAAAGAGGAAGAGAGAAAAGGAACAAACGTCTATTTGGAAGTTGAGATATGGAGATGTGTGGTGGTGATGATGCTTTGCTCTGTTGAGAACAATTCTGAATTCTGAAAGTTTTGAGGTTTCTCAATGGAAGATGAGAAATGGGTGGTGCTGGTGATGCTCTGCATGCACCTACCATACTTCTCACTTGTCACCAAAATATTCAAGGGATCATTTTTATTTCAATAGATAGATTTTTCATACCAGATATTTTGTTTTGTTTTCTACCTCCTTATTAAATATTCAATGCTTCAAAATTACATGGTCAGTGGTATTTTTTAAATAGAAAATGTTAAACAGTGCCCCGGACCTATTTTAAATTTATTTCATTTTTCAGTTTCGAATCTTTTGATTGGATTACTTTTTGATTTTGATGTACGTTTTAAAAAAATTATTTATAAAAATTGTAGAAAATAATAAGTGAATACTGTTGTGTGTTATTCCTCAGCTCAAGGCTGGTTTAAATAGGAAGAGTACAAACATAAAAGGAAATAATAGATAAGCTTAGAATCTCCTAGAAATAACAAACTAGGAAACTAAATATTTTCCAACACCCCCCTCAAGTTGGTGCATAGATATCTGTCATGCCCAACTTGCCGATCAAATGCTCAAAGGTGGGTCTTGCCAAACTTTTGGTTAAGATATCTGCAGTTTGTTTACTCGAAGTTACAAAAGGTAGACATATGATTCCGGCATCTAACTTCTCTTTTATGAAATGTCGATCGATCTCAATATGCTTGGTTCTGTCATGTTGAACTAGGTTATGAGCTATGCTAATAGCGGCTTTACTGTCAGAGTATAATTTCAATGGAAACTCAATTTTCATCTTAAGCTCTTCTAGGACTCTGTGAATCCATAATCCTTCACATATACCTTGAGCCATAGCTCTAAACTCAGCTTCTGCACTACTTCTTGCTACAACTCCTTGTTTCTTGCTCCTCCATGTCACAAGATTACCCCAAACATAGGCACAATATCCAGAGGTTGATCTTCTATCAGTAATCGAACCTGCCCAATCAGCATCGGTAAAGATAGACACATTCCTTTCACTAGTCTTCTTAAAAAATAATCCCTTTCCAGGATTTGCTTTCAAATATCGCAGTATCCTATAGACTGCCTCAAGATGTTCTTCAAAAGGAGAATGCATAAACTGACTTACTACACTAACCGAGAAAGCAATGTCAGGTCTAGTGTGTGACAAATAAATCAGTTTCCCAACCAATCTCTGGTACCTTCCAGTATCAACAGGAACACTACCTTCTTCCCAAAGTTTTGCATTAGGATCCATGGGAGTATCTGCTGGTCGACATCCACTCATTCATGTTTCTTTCAATAAATCTAGAATGTATTTTTGTTGGGAAACTACAATACCATCTTTTGATCGAGCAACCTCCATACCAAGAAAATATCTCATGGATCCCAGGTCCTTGATTTCAAAGTCTAATGCTAATTTCTCTTTTACTCTTGCCATTTCAACTATATCATCTCCAGTAAGGACGATATCATCAACATAAACAATTAGGACAGCAATTTTTCCATCTTGTGAGAACTTTGTGAACAAGGTGTGGTCAGCTTGTCCTTGAATGTACCCTTGTTTCTTCATGGAATAAGTGAATTTTTCAAACCAAGCTCTAGGAGACTGCTTTAATCCATACAAAGACTTATTTAGTTTGCATACATTTGATCCAAACTTGTCTTCAAAGCCAGGAGGAATGTCCATATATACTTCTTCTTCTAAATCACCATTGAGAAAAGCATTCTTAACATCCAACTGATGTAGGGGCCAATCTAAGTTAGCAGCAAGAGACAAGAGAATTCTGACAGTGTTCAATTTTGCAACAGGAGCAAAAGTCTCCGAGTAGTCTATACCATAGGTTTGAGTAAAACCCTTAGCCACCAATCGAGCCTTGTACCTTTCGATTGACCCATCTGAATTATACTTCACAGTAAACACCCATTTGCATCCAACCGTCTTCTTGCCATCCGGTAGTGTCATAACACTCCAGGTTTTGTTCTTTTCAAGAGCTTTCATCTCCTCAAGTACAGCTTCCCTCCACTTTGGAACTTCTAGAGCAACCTGTACATTTTTTGGAATCTCTACACTAGACAATTTTGAGGTGAAGGCAGAAAAAGACGAAGACAAATTTGAATATGATATAAAATTGGACAATGGGTATTTAGTGCAAGATCTAACAGGTTTTCTAACAGCCACAGGATCATCGATATCAGGATACAAAATACGACTCTCAGAAACAGAGATAGACTTACCTTTTCTTTTTTTAGGAAGTTGATTATCCCCCGGTTCAGATTCATGACAGTGTTGAGATGTGGACTCATCACTTTCTTTGTGATTCTTTCTCACAAAAACCTTTCCTTTCCAAGTCTTGTTTCCTGCTTCAAACCTATTATCTTTATATGACTCATTATTTTGTGGCATTTCAATTAGATCACCATTATCATCGTTTTCAAGATTCTCATTGTTTTCTTCATGAGAAAATTTAGGCTCGGATTCACCAAGTTCACTACTCATAACAGGAGTAGGATTAGATAAAGAATCATAACCATTTTTTGTTGGTGCAGAAGTATAAGTCTTAGAACTTTGTGATACCGGCAAAGATAAATTATTAAAAAAACTCATGTCCTCAGTTTGAAACGAATCTTCATTTAAATTCCCCCCCTGAAGATGCGTGTCAAAAAAAGGTTTGTTTTCAAAGAATGTAACATCCATGGTGACAAACATTTTCTGGTTTTTTGGATCAAAACATTTATATCCCTTCTGGGTTGGAGAATACCCAACAAAAACACATTTTATAGCACGCGGTTCGAGTTTGCTAATATTCTTATGTTCATGAACAAATGCAGTGCAACCAAAGATTTTTAAGGGCAAATTGTTTGAAACACGATCATTAGGAAAACATTCTTTGAAAATATGAATTGGAGTTTGAAAATTAAGAACTTTGGAGGGCACTCTGTTAATTAAGTATGCAGCAGTTAAAACTGCTTCACCCCACAAATAATTTGGTACTTTACTTGCGAAAAGTAAAGCTCTAGCCACCTCCAACAAGTGCCTATTTTTCCTTTCTGCAACTCCATTTTGTTGGGGAGTGTTAGGACATGAACTTTGATGCACAATTCCATTTTCACGAAAAAAATCACTCAACATTGTGTTAAAATATTCTTTGCCGTTATCACTTCTAAATACTTGAATATTTGTTTGAAATTGATTTTGCACCATTTTAACAAAATCTTTTACGGCCTGACAAACGTCAGATTTCCCCTTTAACAAGTACACCCAACAAACTCTTGAGTGGTCATCTATAAATGTGATAAACCATTTTTTATGAGAAAGTGTACTCGTTCGGTTAGGGCCCCAAACATCACTGTGAATAACAGAAAAAGGTTTTGATGGTTTGTAGGGCTGTAATGGAAAATGAGAACGATGATGTTTTGCAAATTCACATGCTTCACATTTAAACAAAGACAAATCCTTATTACGAAATAACTCAGGAAATAAGTGTTTTAAATAAGGAAAACTAGGATGACCTAATCGTGAATGCCATAACATAACATCATCATTATTATTATTCAGAACTAAAAAAGATTCAAAGCATGAACTTATTGGTTTGGAAGGTAGTTGTGATTCAGGTTCAATGTCGAAGTAGTAGAGTCCTCCACTCTCCTTAGCACTACCAATCATCTTCCCCGAGTTCAAATCCTGAAAAACACAATGAGTACGGAAAAAATTAGTTTGACAATTTCTATCTTGGGCTAATTTACTGACAGACATGAGACTACAAGATAGATTTGGGACATGAAGAACATCTTTAAGGGTTAGACTTGGAGACAACACAACCGAACCTTTACCCGCAATGGCTGAAAATGATCCATCCGCAATTTTTATTTTATGGTTACCTGCACATGGACTATAAGAAGAAAACAGAGTAGAATCACCTGTCATGTGATCACTTGCACCAGAATCTACTATCCAAGCACGACTGGGACTGACACTAAAAAGGGCAGAAGTACCTTTTGGGGTAACAGAGCCAGAAAGAGTGTTAGATTCAAGAATTTTGTACAGTCTGTCTAGTTGTTCCATCGTGAATGAAAGCTGAATTGAAGAAGATTGTTGCTCTTGATCAGAATTACTGGCTTGGAATGTATGACCCTCACCTCCACCTTTGTTCTTCCGATTTGAAGGTCGCGGAAGACCATGTAATTTCCAACATTGAAAAATAGTATGTCCCAAACGATGACAATATTTGCATTCACGACGGTATTTGAAAGTGGATGATCGTCGTCGAGAATAAAAAAGCGTCATAATTAATAATCTTAGCCAAGTAGTACCGGAAGCAGCAAAGGAAAAAAGTAACGCCGGTGAACAGTACGCGCGAACAGTAATTCCGTGAACAGTGCGCGCCGGTGAACAGTACCACCGGATGAACAGTGTCGTATGAACAGTACCACGGGTAAACAGTGCCGCACAAAATTAGTTGTCGTGGTCGGATTGTAAACACGACGGCGGCTAGGGTTTTGCGGAAGCGAGACCCCTAAAATCGGGAGCTCTCGATACCATGTAGAAAATAATAAGTGAATACTGTTGTGTGTTATTCCTCAGCTCAAGGCTGGTTTAAATAGGAAGAGTACAAACATAAAAGGAAATAATAGATAAGCTTAGAATCTCCTAGAAATAACAAACTAGGAAACTAAATATTTTCCAACAAAAATAAATAAAGGTCGTAATAATATTCAGGTGTCAACTAGACAACAATATGTCGGAAATTAGATTCGGCAAAATAAATAAGAAGAAAAATGAGATGTGAGGTTTAGAACATGGATCATGAAAAAAGCTCTGCACCAGAAAATATTTATAAGCTTCATCCATCCCTCACAAGTGCTTAGGTAAGTGAATATATACATCAAATCTGAAAATTAGTTAATACCTATCTCAAAAAAAAAAGATTTAATACAAACAGGCCTTATATGATTTTATCCTTTCGTACACATTAAGATAGCAAAATGATCATCTGTTCAGATTTTAGAAACAAAAAGTTGAATGTCTTTATATGAAATTAATGTGTTACTAAAAGAAAAACAAGTCTCAAGAAATTGCAGATAACCGTCATGATCAATCTATATTACATCTACATATTCAAGACAAAATAGGAACCTAACATATAGAAAGGGTCTACTTATGCTAAAATAACTGCAAATTATGTTAGAAATCCATGAAAATGGATGCAATGCCCTTCTATTGGAGACTGTGATTCTTAAAATGCAGCTTCTGGTGAAGTAGCTTAAAATCAGCAACAACCGCCTGTGGATGCATCTGACTGGGCTGGCTTGTCCTTAAAAAGGTTCTTTTTTACCCCCTTAGAGCCCTCAGCTAAGAGGCTAGGTGTATCAAGAATCTGCACACAACCAAAGAAAAAAAATCCCTAGTCACCAACGTTATTGTTCATCACAAATTAAAAAAGGGCATTCAACTCATGTCTCAATCCATT
Source organism: Trifolium pratense (assembly GCF_020283565.1). Classification (NCBI taxonomy): domain Eukaryota; kingdom Viridiplantae; phylum Streptophyta; class Magnoliopsida; order Fabales; family Fabaceae; genus Trifolium; species Trifolium pratense. The sequence goes on from NC_060061.1 coordinate 7,692,868, forward strand.
TTATTGTCAGCCATATAAATTGTGAAAAATACTCCTTTCCCCGAGGTTTCACAAGGTCATTTTCTCACTTGGACATTTATTTTCCTTCTAATATGTGCATGACTGCAACTTATGCAGCACACTAAATATTGACCTGTTAGGAACCCAAGTCCTCATGAATCCTAACATGGCCGAAATTAGGTTAAGAAATGGGTATATACCTTCAAAACAAGCTCTTCAAAACATTGCTGCACGTTCACTCGAGTTTTAGCACTGCATTCGATAAAAAGGCAACCATATTCCCGAGCAAAGTCTATTCCCTCTTTCTTTGTCACAGCTCTATCACCCTCCTGAAAATACACACACATATATATAACTAACACATGCCAATGCCAAGTCCTCTAATGAAATAGCAGCAATAAGCTCTGATACGATGCAGAAGTCAGAACTAGAAACAAATGTGATATGCAGCTGACTTTCAAGAGTAGAAGCTAGAATTGAAAACCTAGAGGACAAAATGGAGTCCATGTCCATGCAAATCATGATTTGTATATTCTTAAATACCACATAAAAGCACGCAAACAAACTTCCGTCCTTGTCTTCTTTTAGTTAGTTTTAACATGCTTATAGGGTTATTTTTTTCTTCATAAATTTATCATTTCCAGGAGGATAAGCAATCATGCTAGAAGAACCATATGCAAAAACACAAAACTAAAAAGAAAGAAAAGATATGTAGTAGAAATTCCTACAAAGACGTTCAGATACCCAAATGGAAAATAGAAAAATAACTTTATTCCATAGCAGATGGATAGGATGAAAACTTCTAATAAAAATGTGAGTGTCATGCTTCATCCAAAAACGCCATAAAAAGACAGTAGTCTCAAAAATTGTCTCACCCTCCTTTTGCGGAGCTTTCTAAAATGAAAAGACGTAAATTGGTTGAACAGACAACTATTTTTTGCGATCTGCAATTAACTTAAAATACTAAGGCCTCTAGAAGGAAAAAAAAACTAAAAAGTGCTGGAATGACATTGATTTTGAACAATTCAGGCATGTACATCCTACATAAATATATGAAAAACAGAGATCATTTAGACCAGCCAAAAAATAAATGCATAAATGTTGTACTCAAAACATATTCATTGACATGCTTCAAAAACAAGGGAAGGTTAATAGAAATAAATATTAAGAGACAACTCTTGTGCGGATGCTATGGCTAATCTGAGGCGCCACCAAGGTTCTAAGGTGATTTATTATGAGCAAGCTCCTGATAAACTTAGTCTTTTATTATTAACTGATCATGCTGGTTTGTTGTTTTTGGGCTTCAGCCCTCTTATATATTAAGAGAACATGTGACAGTAAATTTCTTAAAAGAATACCTTATCTACTTTGTTTCCAACAAGCATCTTCATGCAGTCTTGATTTGTTGAATAGAGGTCTATTTCCTTTGCCCATATTTCAGATAGATTTGTAAATGTTTCTCGCCGGGTTACGTCATAAACTGCATCAGTTTTGGGGGCAAAATATTGAGATAATCAGCTAATCCAAAACTTAATTTTAAAACGCATCAACTTGAAGAAGAGGACATCTCCCAACTCCAAAGATCCATTCAACAGATTGCAGATTGCAGCTAATACAGATATTGCAGTCATTTTGGCAGTGAATCTCATAACTAACAAAGAAAGTCTACTTTGGCCATTGAATACCAATTCACTAACAAACCAGGTGATTCCAGGATCTACACTCTGATATACATATTAGTGTTCAACTTATCTTACCAAGCAATATGAATGATATCAACTCTTACAAGGATCCAAATAAATAGAATCTGAATTTGATAAGAATAGATATAGAAATTGCATTCTAATAATCAAGATCATTGAGTAGATACTGACATGCTTTGATTTTGTGAGCCAACAAAAAAACTTTTAGGATGGATTAATTAGGCATACAATACAAATCTATAGGCATGGAGAAGTTTTAGCCTTAACTCTACTCAACTCTACTTGGAAAACAAGTAACTCTAAACTCATCACAGAATAAATATATCATAAGCAGTGCCAGCTTAACAAGATAATATCAACCCAGAAAATAGTCTTCTATTCTATCCACCAAATATATCCTAGTCTAGGTTATCATCAAAATTCGAGCAGTAAATAAATACAACAATTGGGAAAATGCAGAATCAAATAAGTGAGAATAGAAACTTGCCCATGATGATTCCTTGCGCCCCTCGATAGTAAGAACTTGTGAGTGTTCTAAATCTCTCCTGACCAGCTGCATTATTTAGTGAAAAAAAAAAACAACTAAAAAGGTATATCCCTATATATACAATCAGACTCTAATCTAATATAACCAACATTACATTGGTCCAGCCATTGTCTCTTTCGAGTCATATGGATGTAAAAATGTGGTTGCGAGGGAAGACTCCCTAAAGGTGGCTAGCCAGATTCACCGACAGAGATTAATCGCTGGTAAAAGTCGATAGTAATTTGCACCAATAACAAATAAAAATGGAAAGTGAATAGCATAGTATACATACCAGTATCCCAAACGGCAAGCTTAAGGTTTTTACCATCCATCGTCAAATATTTGACCTTAAAATCAACACCTGTAATAGTAAATAGTAATAGTAATAAGGAGACACAAAACAAATGAATGGAACAAGGAATGCGAAAAAGAAAAGAAGAAAAAACGGACGGACCAATGGTTGGGGAGAGATCTTGAAAATCATCGGAGGTAAACCTGAGAAGAAGACAACTTTTACCAACACCAGAATCACCAATCATTAACAATTTGAAAGAATAATCGAATTCTTGCTGCCCCGAACTCGAATCCATTGATACCAAACAAACTTAATCTCTGATTCTGTTACTCACAACACACATTAATTAATGAATGAATGAATGAATGAATCTCAGAAGAAACCAATATTAATTATTAGCGGTTCGGAGATCCAGTATGTTTGTATCTTTCACTAATAATGTTTCAATAAGGAAAAAGAAACTAGTTGGTACTAACGTGCATTTACTTAACCAACAAGCATCTCTTAATAATTAAATTCATTATTTTTTATCATAAAATAAAAAAGCAAACTTCCATAATTAACCATCCACCAATTCAACTTTTTTGCTTTTCAATAATTAAATTCATTTGTCAAAAAAAAAAAATTAAATTCATTATTTATTTGTGTAAAAAAAAATCACATTATTTTCTGTCAAAAAAAAAATCACATTATTGCAAAGGACTTAACATTTTTTTTTACAAAACTCAAAAGACTTAAGTTGGTTTATGTTAAAAAACAGGGGATTCTACTGAACTTTTTTGTTGTATCCGATACGGTTTTATCATGTCACATACTATCTTGTTTTTGTTTTGTACTCAGTTGTGTTGCAAATCAAACGTTGGTTTATCATATAAAAATAAGATATGTAAATCAAAATATTTAGATTTTTTCATTAAAAAAAAATTAGATTTTCAAATTGTAAAGTTTTTTATAAATGGTTTTTCTTTGAAAAAAAAACATAAATGACATCAAAGTTTTTTTATAATTTACCCTAATCTCTAAACTATTTTAAGGCGGTTGTATATTTCCCATAGGTACTTAGGTGTGTACACTGTACATTGGTCACATTTGGTCCAAACTACTTCCTCTGTCCTTAATTATAAGCACTCTTTCAAACATAAAATTTGTCTCTAAATATAAGCTCATTTTCAATTCCCTAGACACATTTATTATTAATTTTTCAAACATAACTCTACTTTGCATTGGAATCCGTAAAGTCAACTACAAATAATCTTTTTACCAAGGACAATTTAGTAATTGTAACATCTAAAAAGTACACATTAATTACACTACAAACTTTTCTTAATATGCGTGAAAAACACAAAGAGGTGCTTGTAATAAGGGACGGAGGGAGTATTTGACAAAAATGAGAGATATCTATGTGAAGTGGAAAAAAAAAATAGAGTTGTTTACATCAATTGGAATAATATTTGTTATTTCATGCTCCTTGATAATTTATTTACTTTTTAAAATGTCTTGTTTGTACACTTCTGACTTATTACATTTTTGTAAAAGAGCCTTCCCTCACGTATAATTTCCTGTAGACTGTAGAGGGAAGTGATGAAGAATTTGAGAGTATTCAAGTTGGCCTTATTGGAAAAGTAGGTGTGGACTGTGGAGACTAAAGATGGAAAAAGAGTGTTGGGCCAGCTGGTAGGGGATAGAGACTACGGAAGTGAAGGAGTGTCATTGCTGAGAGTGCTAGGGGGAAACCAAACGTGTTCTTCTGCTGGCATCCAAACGTGTTTCCCAATGTTGAATTGCCTGCAACCTGGCAAAGTGGTAGGAGAACTCCCTAAGGACAGAAGATGATCCGTTTGGGGACTTGTTTTTGGATGAAAAGGACAATGTATGTTTTAGACAACAACAAGAAAATTTAACATTTGTTTGTTCTGTCGGCCGAAAGGTACAGTGGGATTTCTTTATGGACTTTATGAATGAAAAGTCTCTGCTAGCATTTGGACCACACAAACTGCTACGTATATAACACTACAATTAAATATAAAATATACTGCTTCGCATAAAACCACAAAATGATCAAATATTTTGGACACTGGCTCTATCAAAAGTCAATTTTGTTCACACTCCTGTGACTGTGACTGTGACTATGATGTTGTCTTGAAAAAAGTGGGTGTGAAATTCTTTTCTTCTTCTCTGTCATTAACTAGCAATATACAACATACAGGTTACTACAAACACAGTACATTTCCTTTAAAAATAATCAAGAAATTGATACAAACAACAAGGTATCCCCAATCAAATGCACTGAGAGCTTAGGGCCCCTCATTTCTAATGTATAAAGAATAGACACGAGTTTGTGCTTCAGAGTCCAATTTGAAGTGCACCCACATAACAAAAACAGCGCATGCTGGGAAAACCTGTATGTATTTACAATCAACTCAAATGAATCTCATTCTTGGGGACCCACCAGGTGGTGTGGGGGCTTTGTATCTGGATGTTTCATGCCATGGATCAAGAGTAAATGTTGCATTTGATCTCACTGGATAAGAGGGTGTGTCATTCAAAGTGTAACTATTTTGTCCCATTATTGTGTAAGATGGATGAGGAGGAGAATAGAAACAGCTCCTTTGATCCGTTCCATACTGTCGCAATGGACTTGAAGAGGGAGATACCGGTAAAGATGTGATCATTCTTGTGTGATCTCTAAACAAGGGAATTACAAAATATGTTAATCTAAATACTACAAAAATGAAATATATATGGAGATGCAAAAATGAAAAATATGGTAAAGATGTGATCATTCTTGTGTCAGGAGGATATTTTACCTTGGACTCCTTACTGCACGTGGAGCTGCAATAGCTGACTTTGTTGCATAGTCTCCATCAAGTGAAGTTATACTTCTTCGATTTGAATGGGGCTCTAAAACAGGCTGCAAACAGACACAGATAGTGAGAAAGTGCAATCCAGCTCAGCATTAGCAACAGAAACCGAACTTTTGCAACCATGAAATGACATCACAGACATACACATACATATATATATATATATATATATATAGAATCATGACTATATAGTAGCATTGGAAATGTGTAGTTGGAATTATTCCCAGAACCAAGCTGTCCCTGGGGTATTATCTACCTGTTTCTATTTGTATATCCTCATTATGTATGTAATAAAGTATCCATAACATCTTCAGTTAACCAAACCTTAAGACAGCTAAAAAAAGGACAACCTAGTGCTATAAAGCTGTCATCCTGACAGGTTCTAGTCATGATTTATAATGAATATTTATAACTAACCATGATTTGAATGCAAGAGTAATGTAAATTTTCAAAGAAAATAAATAACGCCAAACACTTTACCGGTGTTCTTGTTCCATCAAACATGTAAGAGGAAACATCTCTGGTTGCAGCTTTTGTTGCTGATTGATCTCTAATGAATGGGTGCTCTAGTAATTTCTGGGCTGTTGGGCGAGCTGATGGGTCCCGCTGTAAACATAACATAATGAAATTCTTCGCATCATTTGAAAGATGTTCAGGAATTTCAGGCATATCTTTGCTGTTCCCAATTTTAAATATGGCAGCTACCTGTCAACACAACATAAAAACAATTTAAGTCATACTCATCAAACTGGATCATACACGTCAGGATTAGCTCTGATATATCCAATATCTTACCCCTTCATACTGACTCCACGGAGGTTTCGATGCTGCCATTTCAATAAGTGTGCATCCCAAGCTCCATATATCAACTGCAAGGCTATAGCCATTTGCGTTCATTACAACCTAAGAAATACAACATTGGAATACAATAATCATGGTGAGATAGAAGAAGAGGAAAAAAATGCTTACTTTGAAAGAAATTTCATGATTCAATAAGAAGGGGTGGGTGGGGAAACCTTACCTCAGGTGCCATCCAGTACGGACTTCCTTTGAATGAAAGCATTGAAGCAGCATTAGTTATCTGTTCCAGAAAAATAAAATCTCAGAAAATTCACCATAACTTAGGAATCAATCTAAACATAAATTATTTTCTTGAGCGCTCTAGATTGCATTTTCTTCATACCATTAAAATTATATTCTAAAATATAAAACACTGAAGAGAGTGAGGGATTTTGTGTAATTGCAATGGATCCATCATATGTGAGAGTCGTAAGTGTGCTCGCTCTCATGTCAGCCATGTGCATCCAAGAGAGAGAATGAGATATCTTCTACTAAGAATTAGTAGAATTGCAACTTTTTAACCTTGAGCAAGAGAGTATGTTGTTCAACAACTCTCAACTAATTCTACATCATGGGTGTAGTTAAACTATTTTTCTGTGCCAGAAACAATAAATGCCAGTTACTATTGAAGTGAGCTAGAAGCAATTTGTTGTTTACAGAATCAGATGAACTTACATGTTTAGCCATTCCAAAGTCTGCTAGTTTGATTTCACCATTAGGATCAACTAGTATGTTAGCCCCTTTGATATCCCTGCCAAAATGAAAAGACAATAAAAAATTGAATGAGAATAAAGTAGCTTGAATGGCACATTATAAATTGAGTAGGAATAACCAAACTACCTGTGTACTGTATTCCTTGCATGTAAATAAGCAAGTCCAGAGACAATCTGCCTGGTGTAATTTTGAATAACAGGCTCCTTGAACGGGCCATATTCCTGAAGTAGTTTATGGATAGAACCACCAGAGACAAATTCCAAATAAACAGAAAGTGACTCCTCTCCCTGAAAACATGGCATGTATATTAGATAAACACATGACTATGTTCATTATTCAATTTCTCTTTTGGGTGTGCACAAAGCAACAATAGGTATATGCATGGCTGGGATTTTCTATCATACCAGTTCACTTCCATAGTATTGAACAATGTTTGGATGACAAAGCTGATTAAGCAAATTTATCTCCTGCAATCAAATGGAGAATATGTCATTACCTTAGGGACAAGAAATTAAATTCGAACTTATCAGACTTCAATGCAACTGTACAAAGATAAACAGCAAAAATATTATATATTTGTTCAGGTTGAGGGATCATGTTTAAATCTTCATAAAATTACTAAAATTACCTGGTTAAGTTGTTTGAGGCACTCATTTGAATTTTGATCATCACAGCCAACCCTGACCTCTTTTATTGCACACATTTGCCCATTTTCACTATGATGCATAAAAGTAGAATAAAAATGTTTAGTAATTTGAACACAATAGTGACGTTTGGGGAGAGACTAAAACAAGGTTATGAAGTAGTTATGATGGCCATACTTCAACATCAGATTATTTTATTGGAAATAACAGCTAAAAAGTGGCATTTTAATATTTAGTTCTTAACATAAACATATCACATCCTCATACATTATAAGGACAAGAGCAGAAACCACAATTCTGCCTTAAGATATTCATACATACATGATAAAAAGCTTCTTAACCGCTTGAGGTTACCCCAAAACCATAAGAGTGTCAATAATAAATTCCCATCATAAGGAGAGTGACTGGAAATAATAACAATATAATTACCTATTAAATCCCAGATAAACATGACCAAATGTTCCCCGGCCAAGAAGCTTTCCTTTCTTCCACTTGGACAGGTTAGGGACAGGATTTTCAAACGGTCCATTTGGCCGTGTGTTTGAAAGAGCAGAAGAAGGACTAGTAGGAGATCCCGGTGGAAGAGGCAATGGATGACATTGACTCCTTCCTTCGTCTTGCTTTCCCGTAGGTGAGTCAAGACTCAGAGCCTGCTGCAACCTTGGATGAAGAGGTGATGTAGGACTAGTGGGTCCTCTTGATGCAGGACCAGGACTTTTTGGCCTTACATTGAACTTCACCTCATCTTGTCCTCTGCACAAACAAATTTCACAGATTATTAGTTAAGAAGTAAATTGAGTGAAGTAGCATACTGAACATTTCATATATATTCTTTCAGTTCTGTAACAAGGCATGTATTTACACTGGAATTGGTTGCAATTATTCACTAAACACGGTGAAATTGATGTAACTCGCATAAGTCACGAGGAATTAATCTAAATTTAATCGATGCTTGGAGAATTAATCTAAAATTAACAAATTTGTTGATCAAAACTAATATCTTGAATTCCCCCAAACAAATCTGATAGGGCTAATTGAAGCTTTTAACATCAAATTAACTAACAGAAGGTACTAAAAAGTGAAAAACCCCAAATTTTTCAATTAACCTAATACTAGATCAATCGATCAATCAATAATAATTGAAACAATCAACAAACAATTAGGTTTTAAACCGAATAAGGAATACAAAATTGAATTGAAGAAAATAACCTATTGTTGGAAGTGAATTGAGGAGAGATTGGATGATCACCAAAAGAGGTAGAAGAACTAACGCTAGAACCAGAACCGGAAAGAGATCCTTGATCGGTGTTAACAGGTAAAGGTAACGGAAGTCCTTTGTTTTGAGTGGCGGCGCCGCCATCAAATTCTCTACTAGTCCTCGGTGAATTCCGATTGAAAACTTCATCAAAACTCTTCGGCTTTGAGTTTTTCTTCTTATCCTTCTTCTTAATACTATCACCGTTGTTGTTGTTGTTGTTGTTGTTTCTTATTGCGTTGATTGGTGATTTCATGAAATTGAATTGAAGAACACCAGCAGTACCAGAACCAGAACGTGATTGTTCTTCTTCATCTTCTTCATCATTATGAATATCACGCTCTTGTTTGTTCTTTGATGACTTTCTACTCCACCACGCCGGCATTCTAATATGGATAGATACAGTTACAGCGTAACAGTAGAGAGAGAGAGAGAGAGAGAGAGAGAGAGAGAGAGAGAGGTTATATTATTATGATGATGAAGATTAAGATGAATGAATGGAATTTGGTTATGGGTGTGATTTTTTTGTAATAAGGTAAAGAAAACGACAAAAGAAGGAGGGACCATACAGCTAAGGAAGAATAAGGAGAGGTTAGATGGAAATGGATTAGAGATGGATTAATGCTACTTGTTGTTATAATTATTAATTAATTGAATAATTAATTAGTGATTATGATGAGTGAGATGAAATGAAAAAAATGAAGAGAAGTGAGTGATGATATTAACAACCAACCGTGTGTGTCTCGTGCTTTATTTATTGTTGTCCTTTATTAAAAACAAAATGGGTTTGGTTTGGTTTTATTTGGTGGTGCTGTTGGGTTTGGCTTGGCTTCTTTAGTTGTGTTGTGTGAGAAGAGAATAATCGAGCTTATTACCGTTTCCACGCGGTGGACCCAGAATAGAATAGCCACCAAGAACAAGCCTCACCCACTTGACCAAAACACTTCCCATACACATGCTATCATATAATAATCATTTTTAATTTAAAAGGTTTGCTCCTGGTTATTGACTTGATCCAGTACTACTAACTCTGTTATCCTTTAAGAAATTTTTTTATTCCTTTTTATTTCAAATTTTCAACCATTATTATTTTCTTATAATTCCTCCGTCTCTAAATATAAGACATAGTTGATCATTGCAAGTACGTTAATGCACAATTTTGATCATTAATATCTTTAATTGTCTATTTGTAAAATATGTTAAGTGAGTATATCTTTAATCCATCGCATGAATATGTTAAGTGATTAGTTAATGATATCTAATTCCAACACGAGAAGGATCTCTCAATTTTTTCTCCTCAATTTTCCTCAATTTTTACATCTTAAAATATTATCACATGTTTTTTATTCAATGGTCTAAATACAAATATTATTTTCTCAATTTTATTTCTAAGGGAGAGAATTCATTCTCTTCCAACACAACTTTTTAATCTAACGTTTTCAACAACTTCATTTTGTTATATGCAAACAACAAACAATTTTTACAATCAAGTTTAAAAACACCTAGAACAACTTAAATGGACGTACTAATTCCAATGAGGGTTATCAATACTTCAGAATTGGTTGAAACGTAATACGACTAAACAATTGAGCATTATGTTAATTTTCATGTTAGAAATGTCATTAACCTTTATGAAAGTCTAGTCACTATGCTACTTGACAACAAAATTACCATTAACCAAGTATGACGAAGATTGCGGAAGCAACAATGCGAGAAAGTTATGTATAAGGTTGACATATCATGTTAGAAAATAGAGAATGTCAAGCCGAACACGGACGACACCACAATTATACAAGAATAGGGAACTCACACACTACCTTGCTCAAATTGTCAAGCAATGTGAATATTTGTAGGCTACCACGTTCTTGCCAATAGGGTTAGATTTTTCCTTGTAAATATTGAGTTTGTATTAATTTTCAAAGAGACTCGATCAATCCAAACAAATTATTTACACATTTTATTTTTTTGTTTTACTTTATTTTTTATGCATTTTTTAAATCACTAGTGTGAAATCCCCACACATCATCGTATTTAACGTTTTTTGGAGTAGTTAAATACTCTCTCCATTTCTAATTATAAGCATCATATAAAATAGTATAATATTTTCATCAATCGAACTAAACTAAAGTAACATTTTATTTGTCCAGTGCTATAATATTAGTATTTGGCTAGATACGCCAGATATTTAAACAGTGTTTAGAGAGGGGGTTTTGTATTTTTTAATTGATAAAGTTGCAATCAATCGGGTGCTCGTCGGCGTAGATGTGATGTACATGTACGTCAGTTATCTCGTCGCTAATATCCTTCACCCACCTCAACGTGACGTACATCTTTCTCCCACAGAATACTCTACTCTTATCTGTCACTTTTAGTACAACTATTTCTTTTCTAATTAATCTCTATTTATTGTTATTATTATTAATCATTTTTCTCTATTTTAGATCACTCTTGCTTGCGTCTTTTTCATCTTTTTAATGTGACGTTAATATTATTGTTACTACTAGTACCAATGTTTTAAAACCCGGACCGGTGATCGACCCGGCCAAGACACTGGGTCACTGGTTCACTGGTCGGACCAGTGGGTCACTGGTCAGACCGCATGACCATTGACCCAGCTTATAATAAAAATTTAAATATATTTACTTCAATTTCATAAAATAATATTTAATAAAAAACATTTCCTTTGAAACTTGTTTTCAATAAAATTTTATGTATTTAAAAGAAAAAACACGATTATGCTATAATAATATTTTAAATAAATTAAAATATTTTATTGACTAAATAAAAATATTATTATATCATAATTTTGTTAGAACAACATAACAATATATTAGGTTAAAATAAAACGATGAATATATATGTATGAAAATCAAATTTAAAATAACAAGAAAAAAAATGATCAATGCATTTATTAATACATGTCATGGTGTTTCTTAAATAATATTAAATATAATTCAATGATATAAATTATCATATAAATTCATGTGGCCAAGTGGTTCTAGTCATGCTTTCCTTTGTAAAAGGCTTGGGTTCGATTCTCCTGTGCAACATATTTGAAATTTTTTTGAAATTAATGTTTATTCTCTCCCCAAAACCGGTTCGGTTCGCGGGCGGGTTTCAACGGTTCCCGGTTCAACCGATGAACCGGCCGGTTCAAGACGGGTTACCGCGGGTCATTTGCAGCAGTGTTTTAAAAACCGGACCGGTCATTGAACCGGTGAGGGTGCTGGGTCACTGGTTCATTGGTCGAACCACTGGGTCACTGGTCGAACCGCATGACTAAACCGAATAAAACCGGATAACTCGGTTGAATAAACCGGTCTCTATAACCAAACTATATAGGTATTAAACCGGATGACTCAATCTCTAAAAAATCATAACACCTAAAAAATATGAAAATTTTAAAATATCATAATTTCACAAGTTTATTCTTTAAATTCAAATTCTAAATATAATCATCACACATATAACAAAATAGTACAAAATACAAATTCAAATTTTTTTTTTTTTGGTTGATATTCAAATAAATTTTTAATAAAGTCTATTTATATTTTCTAATATAATTTAATAAAAATATAGATGGTGTAAGAAAGGTAAACAAGTTTTAATTTTTTTTTCCTATTATATTCCCCCCACTTTTTATTTTGTAATATATATATATATATTGTAATTATACTATATAAAAGTATATAGTGATAAAAAAATAAAAAATAAAGTACCCATCTCTTAATATGTTTTCCTTTAATTTTTGAATAAAAGTATTCATCTCTTAACATATTATTGTATATGGGCTTTGTTTCAAAAATAATATATGGGCCTAAAAAAACCCAATGCCTATCTTTTTTAAAATAAGACAACCCTAATCTTCTTGTTTTCTTCTAGCCGCCAGCCACTTCTTCTTCCTCCATCAGATTTCACTTCTCCCTTCTTTGTTTCTACTTCTTCTATTTTCATGACATACATCATTAATACTTATGAGAAGTACTAAGATCATCATGAAACAAAGAGAATTTTGACTATAAAGTTGCAAGATTAAATCTATGTTACACTTCCTTTGTTTCTATTTAATTTCTAATAAATCTGTTCAGTTTCATATATTGTTCTTTTTTTAGAAAACTGAAAAATTCTTCTAAATCTTCACTTCCTTTGTTCATTTTCTATTTAATTTCTTCTCCATGTTTTGACCGTAAAAATGTTTGGGTTATACTTTTTTTTTTTTTTTTAATATGCATTTAAACCGCCCGGGTTTGAAAACCGCCGAGTCACCGGTTTTGTCCGGTTTTTCCGGTTTTGTCCGGTTCACACCGGTTTGATTACATGTCCGGTCCAGTTAACGAACCAACTCGGTGACCCCTCCGGTTCACGGTCCGACCGGTTCGACCGGCCGGTCCGGTCCGGTTTTTAAAACACTGATTTGCAGAACCGGTTATGCAGCTTATCCGGACCGCTCATGCTACCGGTTCCCGGTCGGACCGGTCAGACCGGCCGGTCCGGTCCGGTTTTTAAAACTATGACTAGTACTATTCAATTTTGTTGTTTATATGTTTGGGAATAGGTCTGACGGCCTACAGGAACCTTCGGTCTGGCATGTATAAGCATGACTTGGCTTGACCTGATCATTAAAAATATCAGGCTTAGGCTTTGAAAATGGTTTGTTTACGTGAATAGAACAGACTTAGGCTTCTAAAAAGGCCTACGAAGTCCGATAGGTCGGCCTGTTTATAATAATTATTATTTATATCTTATAAAAAAATATTATTTATATAAATACAAAATAGGCTTAAATGCAGTTTTGCCCCTCCCCTATTTTGATTAAATCGGAATTTTATGCCCTCTGTTTTAAAACGCGGACTTTTACCCCCTGTTTTATAATTTTTTGGATTTTGCCCCCCCTAAAATTCTACTTTCAAGTCACAACTTCAAAGTTTCGCACACAACCCAATTTGGATCAATAATTCACCAAACGGATATCGAAATGACCGTAATCGAGTTATCTTTCCACAGAATCAAACCCCACTAAATTTGGAGTTACAATGAGAGATTAATTACCGTTTTAGTGAAGGTATGTCCCCAAAATTCTGCACAAAATCTGCTTTCGAGTCACAACTTCAAAGTTTCGCACACAACTCAATTTGGATCAATAATTCACCAAATGGATACCGAAATGACCATAATCGAGTTAGATTTCCACATGATTAAACCCCACTAAATTTGGAGTTACAAAGAGAGATTAATTACAATTTTAGTGAAGGTTTGTCCAATTACTAATTTTGCAGAAATCTACTTATGACCTTTAAATTCAACATCGTCTACCAAACACATCGTAACTCCAAATTTGACGAAATTTAAATGACAACAAGGGTAATTTCGTTAGATTTCCGGAAATGAAAATACTATTGAAAAATGAGCTACAGGGTGAGAGACATGACAAAAATATCAGTAGTAGTTCCATACATTAATTGATTTGGACAGACCTTCACTAAAATGATAATTAATCTCTCTATGTAACTCCAAATTTTGTGGAATTTGATTCTGTGGAAAACTAACTCGATTTCGGTCATTTTGGTACCAGTTTGGTGAATTATGGATCCAAATGGAATTCTGTGCGAAGTTTTGAAGTTGTGACTCGAAAGCAGATTTTGTGCAGAATATTTGGGGGACATACCTTCACTAAAACGGTAATTAATCTCTCTTTGTAACTTCAAATTTAGTGGGGTTTGATTCTGTGAAAGATAACTCGATTACGGTCATTTCAATATCTGTTTGGTGAATTATTGATTCAAATTGAGTTGTGTGCGAAGCTTTGAAGTTGTGACTTGAAAGCAGAATTTTAGGGGGGGCAAAATCCAAAAAATTATAAAACAGGGGGGTAAAAGTCCGCGTTTTAAAACAGGGGGGGTAAAATTCCGATTTAATCAAAATAGGGGGGAAAAACTGCATTTAAGCCTACAAAATATCATAGAATTTTTTTTTTTAACAAAACAGAGAAAATATATTTGTTTTTATATTTCACGCATATAAATCAAAAATAGAAACCCTACCTCCATTTCATCTCCCATTCTCTCGAGCAAGTAGAAACTCATCCTATATTTTGGTTGTTGGCTTGTTGTTGACTACACTTAGCAAACAATTTGTATAAGGCGACTTTGTCGTAATCGTATTTGTTATTTTATTAATTTTTAATTATTGTGCAAATCATATTATTAGCTTTTTCTTAATGTTGTAGAAATTATAAAAATTTAAATGTGAACTTTTTAAGGCTTGTTTAGTCTATTTAAAAAAACTATATATAGAAGCTTTAATGTAACACAAGCTTTTAAATAGGCTACAAGGCCAGACTTTTAAAATATTCAGGCCAGGCCAAAAAAAATAACATTTAATAGGCCGCAGGCCAGACTCAGACCTGAAGAAAAATCGTAGGCCAGGCTCAGGCCCGGCCTGTTCCCAACTCTATTTATCAGCGTGTCTATATTAAGGATAAAAAAAATCTAATTCGAATAAATAAAGTAATAATTTTTTTGAAGAAGCCAAAATGAAATATATTAACACAAACAGCCTCCTCAGCACAAGACGTGCCAAGGTAGACTAAAAAAGTTTACAATAGAGTCATAGAGATGCAATCACAATCAAATCATACAAGGCCCAAACACAATAATGGACTAGACCACCAGCTAGGGTAGTTCAAAGCTAACGTAAAACTCGTCGACTTCAACCACCTAAATGAAAAAAGCTTGATCTTATCCAACAAAAAATGAGGTGTGCTTGTTGAGCCTTTGAACAAACGATGATTTCTCTCTGTCCATATCACCCAAACACAAACTAGCCAGAGGAGCTGTAGAAAAGACCGTCGCGCTCGAGATACCCCTGCCGAGCTGTAAACTGGACAAAATGATCACGCAAAGTAGTGAAATCCATCGGAGAAATGCCAACCCACGCATAGACTAAGTCCCAAAGAGAGCCAGCAATGCTACAAGATAAAAATAAGTGATGGGCCGACTCATAAAGTAATAATTTAGTTTGATTTTGGATGACTCCTAAAACTAATTAAAGTAATGCTAAGTTTTTTTTTTTCCTTTTCAAGTTGTTTAATGGTTAGACTCTCACACATTTAAATGTGGAGAAATGTGAAATCTGGGTTCGAATTCCGGCCACTCTAATAATATTTTTGGTAGCTACCATTTGAGTTACACTTATAGGACAAGTAATGCTAAGTGTTATGGAAGCACTCTTTAAACATCTTATGTGATAAGTTTTTAATTTTTTTTTATAAAAATGTGTGAAGTCAACGTATTGAAAATTGAAATGTTTCGCCTTTTAAATATATATATTTTTTAAATGGAAAGCTTAAAAAATGACGCGAATCACTTTATCCTTGTCATTAATCAAACACATTTATATCGAGAAAATTCGGTTGGGAGAGAACAATCCACATTGCTAACAGTATTAGAAACTTTATACCAATATCATGGTAAGTACCCAAAAAAATCGCTTATATCATCATATGTATGATATATGTTATGTCACTATTTTTATTGTCAAAAATATTTTAGGGAGGGAATTATTTCAAATATGGATTTAAGATGAAGCCAAACTATTTGTGTAAAAGAAAAATTGCTACCGCTTTTACAAAATCTTGGTTGGCATTGCATGAAGAACAAGTGCAGTGAGGGTACATTTATAGAACTTCAAAGTGAGACATTGTTTAGCATAATGTTACTAGTAATTATGATCAATTTAGTCAATTACTCCGTACTGAGCTAGTACTTCGTACCAATTTGTATAAGTATGGCACTTAACCTTACCGTACACACAAATATGTCAACTTATAATTTATGGAGTTTTCAGAATTTGGAGTATCCTATTTTCACGCAATTCACATTGCATATTTCATTGTGCGTTTTGAACTTACAGAAGATGTCTTATGTCAACTTATATCTATCGCCAAAAGTCCATATTATTACCACTCTACTCAGGTCAACCCATATCCATCCACTGGAGATATTTTTTATGTGCCTAAATAATCATGCTCTTCAATGTACTCCTACAACTTATGCCAAACTAGTTGCGTGGCTAATTTATCAACTAGCTAGTATATCATAATTGTTTTTACTTTAATAAAATAAAATCCATACTTGTATAGTGGGGGGAGCAGATCCTCTCCATTAAAATGTTTTCCGGTGAAATTTGAACTATTCATTTTTTTATGTGCTGAATTAAGAGAAAAAGATAAGATATGCTGTATTGGTTTTAGGAGATATATATTATTCTTTGAAAAATTATGGATAAGTTTGATTTTTTTTTTTTATGTGAAACCTTTTGACAAATCTATTTTTTTTTATAATAAAATTTGACAAAATACTTATGTGCTTTTAATACAAATATTAGTATTTGTCAACCGTATAGAATAAACACAACAAAACTAGTAGATATTTTATCCTATAAAACTAGTAGATATTTTGTGAAAAAAAAAAAAAAAAACTAGTAGATATTTTATCCTATAATAAATAGCAGCCCAACTTGAACCACTTTCTTTGTGTTGAATAGCAGATGAAAGTAACACAATAGGATGGAAATATTTCCTACTTGTTGAGACTTGAGAGTGATAACTGAGTAAGAAAATACTCCTTCCGTCCCAAAATATAAACAAAAATTGGTCAATAAAAATGAATGTATTTGGTTTAAATTTTTGACCAAATACATCAAGTTTCTTTGACTCATATTTGCTTATATTTTGAGACGAAATACTAGTTTAGTTTCTAAAGTACTCTGGTTTCTATTATGAGATTCCTCCTAACATGTTTTCAAATTATTTATTTATTTTGAAAAAGCAAAACAAATTTTAATATATAGTTAAAAAAATGAAGAGTACTTAAGAGAGAGTATAATTCATCTCTCATTATTTAATTAGAGAAATGTCTTTTTTATCTTCTTCTACTTAGTAAAAACTATTCTACTTTTTTTTCTCGAACTAAACTCGGTTGGTAGGGACATAACATTTTATATGTTAAAGTTGAAATTCAAAATCTGAACACTTCACTTATTTTATTTTAAGGATGAAATTTCAACCACTAAATTACTTAATCCAAAAATAAATTATTCAACTCTAACATTGTAGTTTTCACTTATGTGCGGAGATTTTTTTTTACATAAATATTATGTCTTAAATTGATCTTTTCTCGTATTTTATTTTAGTTCGTGAAATTGTTCTATTGTTAATTCTCGTATTTGTAGGGATGTTTTTAAAAACAATCTAAAAAATGTGGTATTTTGAAATGATTTTATTGAATATATATATATATATATATATATATGTAATTTTATTTACACCATTCCTATGTACAATTGAAATCCTTTATTATTCATCATTATAACAATAAAAATTACTATGTTACTTAGTCAAAAAACACAGTTATATTTGACGATTGTTCTTCACTCTCCTTTAATTGCTCAGAGCTCTTCCAGATTTCCGAAATTATATAGAATCCGGTAGATTTTTATACAAAAGACAAATTTACAGGATTCTATCTCCGAGTAAATGTAGCCAACTAGCCAAGTACCGGGAAGGGGTACATTTCGGTCTGCCGAATTATATCTCCCGATAAGTGCCATCGAATTTTATCTTTCAGTTTCAATATATAATTTAGGGGCAATTTTGAAATTTTTAGGAGTACTCTGAGCAACTTGGAGGGGACAAAGAGCAATTCTCTCTAGATTTCTAATACCAAACTCAATTTAAAGAGGCCCATCAGTTATTCACAAAAGCCCATTTAACCAGAAAAATGCAGCAGCCGCTGTCTGCTACCACCAGTTTACCCTTGTTTCATCAGACAACAGTAGAGTTGTAGTTGCACTGAACGCAACTTCCCGTAAAAGCAAAAAGCTGGCCGGAAAACGAGAATCTCGCCGGAAAATTCATGCTAAGTCGTTCGTCGGAAGCCAGAAACATCTAGAAACTCGTCCAGGTTTTCCTTTTATATTTACTTTCGATTTTTCCTTCCCATTTCCTATAGCATGCGCGAAAACGCGATTCCAGCGCGATTTGCAAAACGCAACGCACCTCGATTCCACGCTATAGCGACGCAATTGTTAACATATAGTTGTAGTATCAATTTTAACGGAATCAATTTTACCTAGGAAGGATTGGTTGATATAACATAACTATACTAATTTATATATATGTAGTTCAAGAGAATTTAATTTGATTTTTGAAGTGTTTCATAAATGCAATTGATCTGATTTATCGAGTTTTGATGCAGAGATAGAGTAGCTTAAATTTCGAATGGGTTATATTCAGTATGGTAGACACATTGGTAAGATATTGAGATTTACAAGTGTAAGCAATGTGGTTAGAAACTCCGCGAGATCGCAGTTGGGGTGTGAAAGTACTGCATTACCCTCCTGTTCTCGTTTTCATGGCAAGAGTCTCTATTCCACTACTTCTGGTCCCAGAACTACTTCTGATGCCAGAACAGTGCAGGACCTTCTTGCTCAGGTGGAGAGGGATAGGCAGAGAGAGAAGAATGAGAGAATAAGGGCTGGTTTAGACACTGCTGACATTGATGCCGAGACTGAGGAGGATTACATGGGTATAAGTTCTCTAATTGAAAAGCTTGAAAAGGAGAAGCTTAAGGAAACCACTGAGTTGAACCGATATGAAGAACCAACTGATTCTGATAGTGATGAAGAAGATGCTGATGCTTATCAGAAAAGGGTTGATGATTTTGATAAGAAGTGCAAGAGGCATGAAGAGATGCTTCAGAATTTTACTGATGCTGACACGCTCGATGATGCTTTTAAATGGATGCAAAAAATTGATAAGTTCGAGGATAGGCATTTTAAGCTGCGTATTGAATATAGGGTTATTGGGGAACTCATGAATCGCCTCAAAGTAGCTACAGAGCAAAAGGATAGGTTCATTTTGCAGAACAAGCTTAACAGGGCTTTGAGATTGGTGCAACGAAAGGAAGCTTATGATCCTGATAACCCTGCCAATTACGGTATCATTCAACATGAACAGGTGGGGCCTAATGTTGATACTTTGCAACAATCTGGCTTTGAAAAGGAGAATAAACCTGCACAAGGAGATGAAGATGCTGCCGCTGCTGACAATGACGACGATGAAGAAGAGTTTGATGACATGAAAGAAAAAGACAACATAATATTGGCCAAACTTGATGTTATTGACAAGAAACTTGAAGAGAAGCTAGCCGAACTTGAGTATACATTTGGAAGGAAGGGTAAAGCTCTAGAGGAAGAAATCAGAGATCTTGCAGAGGAGAGAAACGAGTTAACTGAGAAGAAAAGAAGACCTCTTTTCCGAAAGGTAGTTTCACACTTGCTTAATTATCGTATCGTGTGTTGATATTTTGGACCATATCACTGTTTACCTTATTATGTATCATACTTTTACTCGGCATATATTTATATCACGCAAGCCTCTTTTAAAATAAACTTCTCTCTGCAAAGTAGGGATGTATTAATCCTTGAGTTTTAGTAGGTTAAATCACAATTCATTTTAAATGAATTGAAGGGTGGACACACCCTTACTTTCTCACTTAAGAGACAAACTTAATAAGATTTCCCCCCTTTTTTATACCCAATCTACAACATTGGGGTAAAACTTTTGTCGGTGCCTTTTGCTCTGCTTATCACCCTAGCTAGATACAGTTTTTTATTGTACTCCTCATAGAAAAAACACTTATTTTTGTTGTATGCACGGAGTAAACCTGGTAGATCTCCCAGTCCCACCATAGTGGAATCTAGGGAAGGGTCAGGTCGCAATCGCATGACCACATCCATTGTGGTTGTGGAGGATCTATTGCAAGCACAAGCAGAATGTTACTTACATTTGCAAGTGGCTCATTTCATGACCCGAATATGTGAGCTCCAGTCATATGACAGCAACTGTAGTCGTTGATTGGTTTACATTCGGTGTATAGCAGGGGCTGGCCACTGCTTTTGTGAATTTTCTTGTTTGTTTTTTGTTCCCATATCACATTGATTTTTATTTAAGTTTATATAAATTTGAATACCTTGTCCTTCTTTGACTATTCTTTGGGAAATTTGTTCTTTTTCTTTTATCAAACATGAAACAATATTTTGCATTTTTAATGATATTGCATTTTTGTAGGCTAATGTTTGTTATAGTTTCCATATGTGGTGTACTTTTATTGTGCTTGTGTCTTTAAATGTTTGTTAATTCTCACATTCTTATTTTCGCTATAATTAAAGCTCACTTACCATTTTTTTTTATATAATTGTGTTAATTCTTGTATATGGTTCCAGGGTTTTGATGTAAAATTGATAGATGTGAACCGAACATGTAAAGTCACAAAGGTAACCTATACAATTCCGTTCTTCTATGTTTTCCTCGGTTGCTCTCATATTCTCATGCTGTTTCAAATCTCATGATCTAGGGTGGACAAGTTGTTAAGTACACTGCTATGTTAGCATGTGGCAACTATAATGGTGTTGTTGGTTTTGCGAAAGCCAAAGGCCCTGCAGTGCCAGTTGCCCTCCAAAAGGTACTGAAAATATCTTATTAGGTCTTTCAAGTCATCCTTAAGTTGGTTTGCATGGTATTCTTTTTTTTTCCCCAATCATTTTGTGTTTAACATAGAAAGTTTTGCAATTTCACTACCCACCATAAGAGATATGGATCTATTTTTTGCTTCGTTTCCTAGTAGTTGCAAGCTCATTAAATTATTGATTCATGTTTTTTCTGAGATTTTTATTGGCTGTTATACTGGGCACTGTTCTTTGGCCAATGCTGTGATGTTAGATTGATATAGGTTATGGTTAGTCCTTGAGATATTTGGTTCATAATTGGTGGGAGGGTCTGGATTGCTGACTGCAATACCTGTTCTGTCACCAGAAATGTTCAATAGAAAACATCTGCATTATGCTGTGTACACAAAGTTCTTCAAACTTTCTTCTGTTTTAACAAGTTTGAAACTAAATCAATTAATATATCTGGTCGACTATTATATATTGTATCCGAAAAATTTCCACTTTTCATCTTCTATTATACACAGCTCTTGCCTCTTGAGTTGCAAAAGGTTATTAACTGGTTTTGTGTCTATTTTAAATAACATGTTTCATTTAGATTTTCAACCATGTAATTTAATATTTTTTTATCAAATTGTGTTGATTGGATTGTTGAATCACCGAGTGCTTTTACTTTGCTTTAATTTGAAATCTGATTTTGAGTAATGTTTTAAATTTTGTTTTGATATTGTGTATTCTGATATCGTCGTTTAAAATCATAAAACATAAAGTATCCCCAAAAACTTTTACATTTTTATCTTAAAATAAACCCATGTGCACGATGTATAATGCAGTTTTGATGTTTTAGGGTTTTAATAGTATTTTGAACTAATGTTTCATTTGACTATAATCAGGCATATGAGAAATGCTTTCAAAATTTGCATTATGTAGAGCGACATGAGGAACACACAATTGCGCATGCAGTACAAACATCTTATAAAAAGACCAAGGTAGTCAATTCCTTATCCTTCCTTCACTCCCATCTATATCATAAAGTTTCCATCTGTTATGAAAAAAACTAAATCAAGTATTTTGTTTTACTTGTGTTAAATGAGTAAGTAATGAACTAGGTTATGTTGCCTGTATTTATCCTGTATGTCTTATACTTATCATTTGCAATCTGTATTACTCAATAGGTTTATCTCTGGCCTGCTTCCACGGCAACTGGCATGAAAGCCGGCAGAATAGTCCAAACCATATTGCATTTAGCTGGTTTTAAGAATGTCAAGTCGAAGGTAACTAACTGACCAAAAACAGCTGAATATGGTCCTGCAATTTTGGTGCTTGCTCTAATTTTTATTGTTTTCATAGGTTGTTGGTTCCAGAAATCCTCATAATACAGTTAAGGCTGTTTTCAAAGCACTTAATGCGGTTAGTAACTCATCTCTTCTGCTGTTGCAAAGCAAGCATTTTAATGAACTTTTACCCGTCATTTTATTTGATATTGCATTGGTTTTCCAGATTGAAACTCCAAGGGATGTCCAAGAGAAGATTGGCGCAACTGTAGTTCAGACGTATTTGCTGTGATGGACATGATGATGTGCCGAGTTTAGTGCTTCTGGTTGTTTTCCATTGAATATATTTTTGTCTTTTTCATGTCTACTTGCCAAAAAGAGTTGGTAGCAGTTTCTTAAATGCATTTACTTGTGAAACATTAGGTATGGAATTTTGCCTGAACTGTACTTTTCATTCACTAACGCAGAAAGAAGAAATAATTTAGGAACGTTCTCTTTGCTTTATGTTTGATCAAATAAAGGTCAGTTTGTTTCAACTGAGGGGAGGGATTTTAAATATTGTGTTTGGTTTGATGAAGGGAGTTCATGTTCTCTCCATTTATTATCCCTCCATTTATTCTCCATTTGGAGAGAGATAGACACATTAAGAATTAGTGGGACCCATTAAAAGTGGGCCCCACTAATTTGTGGACCCCACTAATTTTTTCTTCTGTCTATCTCTCTCTAAATGGATGATAAATGGAGAGATAATAAATGGAAGGAACCCGAACTCTGATGAAGGGAGGGGAGAGGAGAGGAAAACATGTAATGGAGGAAAATTGCAAAATTTTATTCTTTTGTACGATAATTTTTTTTTTTTTGTCTAGAAACATATTTTCGAAGTGACTTTGAGGTGTAAAAATTGCTTGGAATTGATCAAACCATATTTTGTTTAGCCACATATTTTACTGTGATTTAATCCAATTTAAAACACTATGGTTTAGGCCGGGTTGGAAATGTGTGACTTTAGAAAGGGAAAATCAGCATGACTTTTTCTCTATCTCTCCTATATATATTATTCTCTTTCATCTTAACTATCAACTCTCTTTTACTATTTATATCTATCCAAAAATACACTAAAGTCATGGTGGCTTTCCCACCATAAAGTCACCTAATCGGACTTAGTGTATGTTTGGTTTGGCGGCGAAGAGAATTGAGTTTGATAGAATTGAGTTTGAGAGAATTGAGTTTGGTTAAAAGTGAGTTGAACAGAATTGATTTATATTTGGATACATTCAGCAAAAGTAATTTTCACCAATTTATATTGTTTGCTTAACTTAGATCAAAATTGCTTTTAGGGTGACTAATTACCAAAATGGGTTTTATTTTATATAAGTGTATCTATAAATTTCATGTTTGTCTGTATATGTATTTTCTTTTTTGCTTTCTGCTAATTTATTTATAAGTGGTACAAAATTATATAAAAAAATGGTACTTTTTAATGCAACTTTTCTTCTTTAATATATAATTATTTTTAGAATTTTTTTTTTAATAGTTCCTATGAGTTTAATTCAGTTGTTAGAGACATCACATATATTATATGGAAGTCGGGATTTGAAGTCTGAACACTCAATTTATTCACCTTTAAGATGAAATTTATAGTCACTAGGTTACTAAAAAAAACTTTTTTAATAAATTGGCAAAATACTTATTAAAAATACTTTCTTTTTATTTGTCGTTTGGGAATTGTGCGCACTATTTATATAATCTACTTTGGTCGTAATTTTCTACTAATATATAAAAATAAATATTATCGTATAAGATGTTCAATTTGTCTTGACGAGTATTTTCAAAATATAAAATTTTAATAATTTTTTATAAAAGATAAATAAATATATTAGTTTCAAACAACTACTATAGTACTATGTGGTATTTTGGTAAAAATATAATAAACACTGTAGCATAAAGAAGATAATTGATTTTGGTCCAACGTAGAAGCTAGGACTTGAAGCTTCACGGAAACGCACGTTTAAGGATAAAAGCAATTCATATATATTAAAGCCAAACATCTCAATTTACTACTAATTCACGTTCCAAGAACTCAGACGTGCGTATAGGTGATATAGAAGCTGTTCCAAACACATATTTAGGTCACACCAAGAAGCCACTTTCGTGCTACTAGCTTACTAAGCTTCGTTTCCTCTATCTCTACGAAAAATATGACTTACGAAGCTGTGTAAAATGTGAACTCATCTTGATTTGATGTACTAAAAGGTTGAACTAAAATGATCAAGTGTTTGAGACATGTAATTATGAATTTAAACCTATCACTTATGTCTGTCAAGTTGGGCCAAAACAGATAAATCTACTCGTGTGTTGAAAATTCACATGAGAGTGGAGAGAGTTTGCCATATATACCTAACAAAATTTTCAATAAAAGTGGTTACCATTGAATATCAACTGGATATGTTACTATTATAAAAATATATTTATTTATATTTAAAATCATGCAAAAATCAAAGAAGAGGGTGAGACAACTTTCCAACATACATGTCTCTAATCATCCAACATAGGAAACTTGATATTTAAACCAAATGAATTTTTTTTTGACAAAAATAAATTAATTGAACTTAATAAGTGGTATAAATATTAATTTCAAAGATGATACTTTGATCCATAGCGGGGGAACTCATGCCTAATAGTTGAGCAATGAAATACAATAATCAAGTTTTATCTCACTAAAAAGTGGCTATATAGATCAAACAACACTACTATAATATTTTAGTATATATTCAATTTGTTAATCTCTAAATCTTTCTTATGTAAAAAAAATCTTATGTAAAAATGAATCATATATTTTATCAAGAAAAAAATAAAAATATATATTTTGTTAAAAAATAACAGATAACTGATAAGCTAACTTTTAGCTAATAGGGAATAATTTAGCTATTTTTTTTGGATGAATATAAGTTAGCTGATTAAATTTGTAATGTTTGTAAAATTAACGGTTGAATTAGCTTATAAATATGAAATGATATGTTTAATTAATATTTAATATTTAACTAAGATGACAGAGGTAAAATTGAAAGAAAAAATATAAGTTATAAGCTGATAAGCTACTTGAAATAGACCCCGTTTGGATTAGCTTATTTTTGAGCTTATGCAAACAGCTTATGCAATATAAATTATGTTTTATGCTATTTTATAATGAAAAATGTATTTTTATAAACTATTTTATCATAAACTACCTTGACAAACTTATAATAATACATAAAAATTGCATAAGCTCAAAAATAAGTTAATTCAAATAGTGTTGTGTTGGAAAAATAACTTATAAGTCTTGTAAAATGTTTACCAAACATGTTTTTTTTATCCTATGAAATTATAAGCTATAAGTTCAAAAATGGTTTTAGCAAACAGAGTCTTTAGTAGCAAATCCGTTAGAATTTTTTCACACAAAAAAATTAAAAAAATCGTTAGAACTATTTTAAATTTAAATTTAAATAAAAATACAATAAATAAGTAACTACAGCACAGTAGCAGTAGTGTGTGGTGCACTGCAATGCATTGCATAGCAATAAGCAAACGCTTCAAAAACGCTTAAACTGAACTCGCTTCTTCCTCAAACCTTTTCCTATTTTTGCCTTCTCCTCCCTCTTCTCTGCGTGGAGAAGAGAAGAGAGAGAGAAAAAAAAATCACATTATTTCATTTTACCAATATTAGCCAAAAAAAAAAAAAAAGTAAATCATCTTCTTCTTTCTCTGTTAGGGTTTTCTCTTCCGCCATTACAGACCTCACCAAAACCACCCGCACATCTTCTCCCTCTACAGGCATTGCTCTCAGATCATCTCCATTCTCCAATTCGAATCCAATTCTCTCAATTCTTTATACTTTTTCACCGTTCTCGTCGCTTTCTCGCTGAATCCCTTTCTTTCGAAGTGCGAGGTAACATTCTTCTATTTCGCGAATGAATTTTTACTGTATGCACATTCTTCCTTGTTTGGTAAATATCGCGTTTCACATTCAGCATTTGCTTCGATCGTTGTTACTCATTGTATCGATTTTGTGTATTGTTCGTAGTTGTAGATATACTGGAAGTTGGAGAATGGAGGTTATGGCAAGGCTTCTAACCGCCGGAAGTTTCTCTCAAACTGCAGCAGGTAGTACAACGAAACTCTGCTTCTTAGGTTTTCAGTATTTTGTGAAATCATATTATTATTGATTATTACATATGTTTAGTATACTTTTAAGGTGATTTTCAATTTCTGATTCACATAATTTGTTTATGTATGGCCTTGGAAGACGACTCTGCCAGACAGAAGTCGGCTGCTGAGTATATTTATAGGCAACTGCGCGAGGCAGATGAAGCAAATTTGCTCAGTGAAGAAGGTTGTCTTGCTCTCTTTATCTATGTATCTGTCTTTCACTTTAATGTGAATCAGACTTTTTTAATTCAATGTGTGGATACTGGATAGTCACCATTAGATATTAATTTAATGTTTTTTTTGTATATTTTATTTAATTCAGAGTTTTACTTGAGCTGACAGCAGAATGAATTTGATGAGTGTCACATATTGAAAATAAATAGATGTTTTTATTTTATTTTTTTGTTACGGGGGTGGTTTAGGACTAGGACTACCAATAGTGAAAAGCTTAATATATTAAACCAAAATCATCTATATCTTCACATTAAAAGTCTTCTTATACCCAGGAAAGCCAAATGTTCTAACAAACTACTATTCCAAGCTGGAACAATATGATCTAAAACAGAATAAACACCTTAAATAACAAAAAAGTATCTCTAATAAAAAACCTCAGTTACAAAAGGACCCTAAATAATTAACTAAGAGCTTTACCAGTGTGAAACGGCTTATGGTTGCACCAGCATGTGCAGTTTTCACAATTTGGCTATTCTGCTCTATATTTCTAATTTCTATCATTGCCTTTGCTACTACTTCATGCATATAATTCTTGATTTCCTTTTTTATTTCAGGCTTCATTTTTTTGTAGGTAGTCTTTATTATATGTTTCGGGGATATTTAAACTGCTGCTTTACATTTTTTATATTACAGATATGCATGTCTATGGTGAGAGACCCATGACCGATCCCTTAAAGCTGGTAAGGTTTGCCTTTTAAATTTTTATACCTCTGTTTTTGTGCATACTGTTTTTGTGCGTTAGTGGACTAGGATTAGTGTGCTTCCCAAGGGTCTGTGTTTACAGAAATTCAACGGATCCATCCTTTTGATACTGGGTATAGTAGATATATTTTATTCCCAACAATTTCATCCTCATGTTCAGGAATTAGGATACCTTAAGTTGCACATTTCAGTTTAGTCTTTTAATGACCCTCTGCAATTTATATGATATTTGCAGTCAGTAATATGATTATATAACTGGTGTTGATTGCTTGTGCAGTGTATGAGTTGAAGCCGAGTACATACCTTGTCCTTTAAGGGTTTTAGAGTACAGTTTGAAACTTCGAGTTATTACCTTACCATGGCTTTTCATATAAATGAACTCTTCAAAATCTATTGCATGAACTTATACAATTATTGTATTTGTAATCTTTGGTTTTTTAATTTCTTTCTCTAGCTTAAGATGCCTAGTGGGCATTAAGTGCTGTAGCCTGTTCAACCTTTTGCTTGATTTTATTTTAAAAAGTTTCTCTAATATGCTACTGCTACCTGTAGAGCTGAGTGTTGCTTTTGTGCATGTATTTTTTTTTTGACAACACAAAGGATCTTGTATTTTAACCTTCTCACATTTAAAGAATGGCGCATTCATCACTCACAAGGCACGAGTAGCTCATCCAATAGTTTATTTGAAACTGTTTATGATTTTATAACTACTTTCTAAAGTTGATTTATTTTATTACAAATTTATTCATAGGCAGACATTATCTGATTGAATTATAATCTGGAATCAATTCATTTAACTGATTGTTTGGTATCCTTTTTGAGGTATGCTGCAACAATTGCAAGAAACCAGTCAAGGACAGCCAATTTGCTGCTCATACAGGTCTGGTGGCCTATTTTCCATTTGTTTTATAACTTTTTGGTCCTTATTTATGTGATATTTGAGGTTTACAATTACAACCATTTTCAGCATGATTTTGTCTCAATCTTATATCCTTTCAATTTTCTCTTGCTTTGGAAGGCACTAACAGTAAAACTTCCTTATGTTTACCTCCCTACTTTTCTCTATTTTGTCAGAGCTTTGTAGATCATTAAAGCTCAC
Source organism: Trifolium pratense (assembly GCF_020283565.1). Taxonomy (NCBI): domain Eukaryota; kingdom Viridiplantae; phylum Streptophyta; class Magnoliopsida; order Fabales; family Fabaceae; genus Trifolium; species Trifolium pratense. The sequence continues at coordinate 7,721,710 of NC_060061.1, forward strand.
AGAACAAACTTGCTTGGAGCTTGATGGCAACACAGGGCATCAAAAACCTCCAAGGAAACAAAGGAAAAAGTTATCAAATTCTTGTGCAAGTATCCTTAAGATGAGAATTAATTAGTCAGCTGCAAACTTTTGAAGATACTAGTATTAAATTATTATATAATAATCACAGTTTTTGAAATTTGTATTTAGAATTTCTTGAATGTGATTTCCTCTTTAAAGGAACTCCTTTATTTTTCTCAATACATTTTGTGCCTCATAACCCCTCACAAACAAGCTACTTCAGTGGCGGAGAGGAGAAGTTCTGAGTTTGTGGGTAATGTTGACACTGCTATGTCGCAATCCCACTTGAACGGTCAAATCAGGGGGACTCCCTGTTCTACTAAGGTTAAAGGTAAAAGCCCTTTTTTTAGTTCTCATTTTCTCATATTGTGCAATAAGTCATCGTTTATATTATATCCTCACTCACTTCTTTTAACCAGATTTTTAATGTTAAAACAATGTCAATTTATTGTTGGAAAAATAATACGATATCTCGGTGTTAGTAAGATTTCTTAGTTCATTGGTGCGAATTCTTTAACTTGTTATGTGTGCCCCTGGAAAATTATGTCATGCCCTCGTAAAGCTTAGCTCGAGTTAATTAATAGTGTAATACGAGTTTACTACACTAGGTATTATCAAGATTGATAAGTTAAGTTTATTTGGTGTATGTTATACACTAGGTATAATACGAATTTGACCTATTTTCTCTGTAATACGGTCCCATTTTCTGTGTAAAATGGTTGGGTGTATCTCACAAAATTGATTTCTGTAGTAGGATTTTACTTTCCGGGTGCCAGTTTCTGTTATGTATAATATTGATGTTCTAATCAATTTGAAGACTCAACTTTTGTAGATGCAGCATCTAAATTGGATGATACTGGAATTAATTGTGGAAACAGAGTTCTCCAAGCTTCAGTAATGCATCCTCCAACAAAGCGTCATAAATTGTATGCTTTCTTAGTCCATCACACATATCTTGTAGTTTGAATTAAATGAATTTAAAATCTTTCGTTGTGTTGAATACCTCCACTTCTCTCCTTCCACCTTGAAATTAAAATATACATATAGAAAACTGTTTGCAGAGCTAGCAAGAAGTTTCTCAATAAGAGAAGTGCTAACAACACTCTCTCTAACACTCACTCTCTAATTGGGTGAAACTCATGTGGGTTTCACCACTTTATGTGGGACCTATTTTCAAAGTGAAGGACCCACATTGATTTCAACCAATTAGAGAATGAGTTTTAGAGAGTGTTGAAAAGAGTGTTCATAGCACTTCTCTTCTCAATAATCAAATATTTGGGCTTGTAGTGATTGTTTGTCATTTGATCCCCGGATAAACTATAACTAATATGAATTGCCTTATTTGCCATATTAATCTTGATTGCTATGTGAAGTTATGTTTGGAATTCAATGTTTCTTCCCATTTCTTCTTTCAAGTAAATTTGTTCTGAATATACATGTCTAATGCAGGACAGCAAGCACACATCTTGATGTACTAGAAGGGCACAGAACAGAGTCTGGAGTGACAAAAACTGTGAGTTTAACAGATGGAATTACTGGTAAGTGTCCAAATTCATGTGCCAATGCTGTTTGTTCTTGCAGGAATCACCATGGTGAACTTTTTCTAGTAGATATTGGCTGATGAAACATTTGATTAATTTGAAGAAATAAATGTTGTAATGTTGTATTTGCTGTACAAACAATTAACGTTTTTCCCATCATATCTCATTGTTTTAGACATGCTAGAACATGGGCATGTGTTTTGAAAACACGTTAGCGTGCGGGTGTAGACACTGTTGATACTTGAAAATCCTTGAATATTAATAATTTCGAGGTGGCATGAATATTATGATTTACTTTTCGCTGAAATACAGTTGTATAAATAGGGTTAACCAAATCAAGTTTATAACGTATTCATAAATTTAAGATTTGGATATAAGCATGCCCCTCTCCATGTGTGCCCAAAGTTGCAAATCTCCAATAAATGTACATCTAATTTTTCTATTGGGAAACTACTTGAGCAAGCAAACTTCTTACTGTACTAGAAAGCCAAAGAAGAGGGAACAACCCATGAGTGTCCAATTTTATGTGCGGAAGTTATTTGTTCTTACTGAACTCGCCTTGATGAATTTTTCTTGGCTAATGCATTAACAATTTAAAAATAAATGGTGTAGATTTAGAAACAATTTTTAACTTTTTTCATCATATCTCCTTGTTTTAGACATGCTAGAACACAGGCATGTATATTTTTATATCAATGACTGCTCTACTATTTCTTACCGTATGTTTTGTCTTTTGGGGTTTGGATCCTTTCCAGGGATAGAATAACCCAGTTATTTTTCCTGATTTCATTTAGGGAAGGATTTGGTTGAAAAGACTGTTTCAGAACATGGAGACCCTGTCCATCAAAATGTTGGGCAGGTCCATATGCAACAGCAGCACGTGATGACAAATGGTATGAAAGTATAGATATTTTTTTAGTCTACCAAGTCCTTAACCTTTCTTAAACTCTTGTGGGGAATCCCATTTCTCAAATGCTTATTTCCTTCAATTCTTCAGTTTTGAGTAGTTCGTATATGACTTCTCATTCTCTCTCCCTTTTTGGTGTTGGTTCAACACCTGCATGTTTTTGTTAGTTTAGATTTTCCTGCACCTCTTGCTACAAAGATATATTATTCACAAAGGACCAATCGATTGCGTGCTGCTATTCGTCACATGTACTTTGAGAACTTGAGTGAGGAATTATGTACTGATGGTGCGGGTCAAAAGACATCATCACATGGAGAGATGGTTGCATTGCAAGATTCATCTCAGGAGGATCCTTCATTTGAACAAATGAACAATGTCCCCAACAAGGAGGTATGTCAATCTTCTTAATTAAGGGTGATTTGTATTATAATGTTTTATGTCTGTGGCATAAGTTATGTGGCTTGTATGTAATTCACTATTGGATATTTAAATCAGACGAACATAATTTATTGTTTTGTATGTTGTTGGCTATAGGTGTATTTTTTTTTTAATCTTTTGTTGATATTAAAAACAGAGAACGAAGAAAGTTATGACAGATTAAGACCTATCACGTGCTGGCAGGCTACAACTTTCTGTCTGAATACTAAAAGACTGAATCACCTGCCATCCCTTCACCCCAGAAAATAAGCCAAGTTTCATGCAAATGGCCAAAAATTGACTTGTTATTTATTTTGAAAAACAGAGCCACTCGGCAATGACGTACTCCACCCAAAAATCTGATCATATTCTTGCAAAAAGCTCTGAAGTTTGCTTGCTTAAAGCAGGAGGTGCGCCTAGTGGTGGCTTATCGAATCAGTTTATTCTTGACAATGTTCCAAGGTCTGCAGCTACTAATGTTGGTTTAACTAAAGGCAATTTTCTTCCAAAGGCTTATTCTTTTGCAAGCAACACAGGTGATCTGTTATTTATGTTGTCTTTTTAGTTTAATTAGTATTATACTACTAAGCCACATGTGTCAAGGATAACATATGAGCATATGACATGCTAAATTAAAAAAAAAATAAATCAGAAATCATCAAAAGAATGTCGCCAACCATGTGATTGCTAGTGTCTTTCACAGCATTTTGATGCTCCCTGATATGATACGACTAGTGTTGAAGTGCAAGCTTTGACTAATGAGCAACCATAAATGTTAGAATGATTGCATTTAGATAAACCAGAGCACGTGTTTCTTGTCATACCCTCAATTCTTTTCTCTCTCTTTTTTTTTTTTTTTTGAACTACTGGAATAAATTTCCATAAGGGTTATGTATTTGTTTTGCAGGAAATCCCCTGGGAACCATGCAACAAACAAATGGCAGTGTTCCTGTTGTTTAGTGCCCTTGGTAGGAAGTTTTGGGTTAGGTGAAAGTACAGGTATCCAGTACATTGAGGTTAGGATTTAGCCCATTTTTTGAAGTCTATAAAGTAAATTACTCAAGTTGTTTTTTCCTGACATATGCTTTGTAAATGAAAACTTCGGTTATATAGTGGATGAAAATGAAGAAAATTTTAACCTCATGTCCGAATTTCATGCTTTTATTGCTATCTCCGGTTATTAAGGCTGCTTCCTCTTTTCTGTTAGATATACCTAGATATCCTCAAGTCTAATACAGTATAACAATTTTTAATAGAATAGTTAAGAGAAGCTTGCGCTATAAATGCAGTAACAAGGTTTCTGTATATAATAATATTTATAAGGGAGTATGAATACTTATATATAAGTTGTAGGTGCCTAAAATATTGGTGGCATTTAGGATGGGGAAGTTAAGTCTTTTCCCACCATGGACAAGTTGGCTTTTTACCTTTCGATCAAATAAGGAACATAATTTTATGGTAGACTCTCAACACTAGATCAAACCATCCATCTCCTCTTTGCCTCCACCACCTCATCAGACCACCACCATACTCAAGATCCACTTCATCACCCATCGGTCCTTCACTCTCCATTAAAGTCTTATTCACAAATTAAAAACCACTTCAAGTTCAAACCTTTCTTCAAAAACAATAAAAACCCATTTCACCCATTAAACTATACTTCACTAATCAGTACTCAACTTCCCTTCCAAATGCTAAGCTCAATAAACTCGTCCACAAACCCATTGAGTCAACTCGCTCATAATTGAAAAATATGTGTTTCCTTACTTTCTTCAACTTCCATGAGACTACAATTGCTAAGCAAGGAATTGAACAATACCAAATTGAATTTAATGAAATTATTTAAAGATTTTCTTCCTTTTGTTTTCAATTATAACAGATGAAATTATTACAAGTTTTTTGAATAAAAATGTTAAGGGCTCGTTTGGTGCGCAGGATAAGATAGTGATAAGATATGATATAAAACAGGATAAGGATAGGATATGATATCACAAAATAACAGTTATCCTTAGTTATCCTATCTTGTGTTTGGTGCACACAGGATAACAAACATGATAACTATTATATCATGTTTTTAATACATACTTGTCCATAATAATATGATAAGATATATAAAATATTTAAATGACAAAATTACCCTTGTAAATCAATTGTTATTTTTAAAAAATTATTTTGTAATACTTTGAATTTTTTAAATAAAAAATATAAATAAGTAATCAAATAACTTTATATAGTTTTAAATAAAAAACATGAGAAAATAATAAAGTTTAATTTTTTTATATGAATCATGATCAAATAAATAACCCAATGGTATATACATGTTAGATAAGCTAAATAAATATATGATATATCTCATACGAAAATAATAAAAATACCATTGTAAAATAATTATATTTAATTTCTTATAAAATTTAAATTAATATCCATATTTTACGATTTTTTAATAATTAGTTTACTTTAAAATATTGTAATTTTAGTATAATTTTGATTTTTTTAGATTATGTAAATTACAAAATTATCCCCGTGAGAAAATCACTTGTATATTTAAAAATTAATTATTTTATTATTAATTTACTATCAAATTATTTTATTATTTATATTTTATTAATTTTCATTTTTTTTATTTTAAAATATATTTTATAGAATAAATCAGTAATTTTTTTTTATTCTATCCTGCTGGTAACTCAGCTCAAGTTCAGGATAAAAATTTTAACTATAGAGACAAAATAAGATAAGCTACCTGATTAACTTATCATATTCTGTTGTGTCACCAAACACTGGACTGAAACAGAATATGATACAGTTATCATATCCTGTCTCTTATCCTGTGCACCAAACGGCCTTAAATATATTTTTAAATATGGACACTCATTAATTTAGTCTTTGGAACTTTGATTTGTGTTTGTGGGTTGTTGGTGGTGGCCGCTCAAATGGGGGTGGGGAGCATGGTGGTGGCAAAGGGGAGAAAAAAGAGAAATGATATAGTGTGGGTGATGTATGATAAAATTGTTAGAACCGCAAAATCTAGCCAATAATTAAAAGTGTACCATCATGGACAAATTTTATACTGGTCCATACTAAATGCCACCTAAAATATTAGGTGTGTCCTACTAAATAATTTAAGGCAAAATTATATCGTAGGTCATTTATCTTATTTATTTGTAACACTTTAGTCATTTATCTTTTATTTGTGACATATATGTCCTTTATCTTTTAAAACATGAACAAATTCATCCTTTTTCCATTTTTTGTTAAAAAGTTTCTTACATGTTGATAATTTGGCAGTAATATCACAATTTTTTTTCATTTTTTCTCCACATAATTAGTTAAATGAAACTCGGAATTTTTAAAATTAAAAAATTAAAAACATAACAATCTTCATATTCTTCATTTTCATCTTCAACCCAAAATACTCATAGCTATAAATCTTGAATCTCCGATAAAGAGAAGACAACACTCCTAAGGCTGAAGCTATTGCACACAAAACAAAACACCACCTAATCCGTCTTATTTTTTGTGAAGAACTAGTAATAGACCCGTGCATTCGCACGGGTCGTAATATTACGCCGTTAATTTGTTAAGTCACACTTTGCTATAGCAGATTACGAGACAAAATTTAGGATTTACACACTAATTATAAATTAAGCAGAAATTATTCAAGTATCCATTCAGTACAAAATATTTTATCGACAACTTATTTTTAATTGCAGAAAGACATAAATAGTGATCGTATCCGAACCAATCCAAAAGTAAAACCGCAAATCGAACCAAACCAAACCGAAAACCGCAAAAACCGCATTTGGTTTGGATGTATTTGGATGGGCTTTCTTACTGAACCGCAAACCGCAAAACCGCAAACCGCAAAAACCGCGGATAACCGCAAAAACCGCATTAAGTTACTATTATATATTTATATTCCAATATCGTAAAAGAAAATATATTTATATTCCAATATACATGCCCAATTACCAAGTCAGTCGACCAAATTAATCGAACTTCAAGTTGTTTTTATTTTTTGTACTGAAATTTTATTTTGGTGTTGTAATGTTATTTTAAATAAACAAATTTTATCGGTACCGTGATGTTATTTTGAAAATTCAATTTTTTTATATATTTAAAATTGTAAGTTACTATAATGTTATTTTGGATAAATAATTTTTGTTGGTACTACAATGTTATTTTGGAACTTCAATTTTTTATTTTTTTTTTATGCTTAAAATTGTTCGATACAATCGTTATGTTTTAAACCGCACCAACCGAACCGATCCAAACCGCATTGGTTTGGTTTGGTTTGGTTTGGATGACTTTTTAAAAATCAACCGAACCAAACCGAACCGCATGCATTTTTATCTCGCGGTTAGGATGACTTTTATGCTCAAAACCGAACCAAACCGCACCGCGATCACCCCTAATAGATAGTACAACAATCATTTGTAAATAGCATGTCAATAATATTTTATCAATGAAGCAATTGATGATGTAACATATCAATGCCATTTGAGTATAATTTTATTGATCGAACCATTGTAGTACTAATGTTATATTCTAACACACCATGTGATAATAATGTTTATATAGTAGCATAACAGATTCATACCAAACATGATTTACATGGAGATATTAGTACAATGAAGTTAATGCTTATATAAGTATAAAATTGGAAATCAAGCATGGAACATCTTACATAAACCATGATAGTTAAGGTTATATAACAATGTTAATACATCATAAAAGTCATAGAAATAGATAGCACATCAAACTTCAACACCAATGAAGTTTGAATTTGTTCATCTGCCCTACAATACAAATTACTAAATAGAGCACATACAAGTTACTAAAATTCATTGTTAATGTCAGCACATATAACTTCACATTACATAGATCATGTCATAAATTCCATAGAACTTCAGATACAACTTCAAATTACATACAACATGTCATAAATTGTCATAATTGGTTTACCTCGTTGCACACAAAACAAAACACCACCTAATCTGCCTTATTTTTTGTGAAGAATGAATTGAGAAAGAATGAGGTTGTTGTTTGGAAAACTCTTAAAATTCAAGATCTAATTGAGAGGAAAGAATGAGATTGTTGTTGTTTGAAAACTCTTCAAATTTAGAAGAAAAAAAATCAAGATCTAACTGAGAGAGAAGATGAAGAGTTGAAGTTTGAAAACTCTCTTAAAATAATTTGGTTTACCTCTACTAGATCTACCATGATAGAGAGAAGGAAGATTTGAGAGTTGTTACTGTTAAAGAAGTCCCATATCGCATGTGAGATGATCTGACTAAGTGTTTATAAACTAGAGGCAATTCTCACTTTACAAGCCGATTTTGTAAGGTTGAGTTAGGCCCAATACTTAATTCTAAGATGGTATCAGAGCCTATCAACGATTCGCAGGGCCACTTCGTCGGGCCGCCTGCAATCAGGTTTCTGATCGGGCCCTCCACCATTTATATCCGCGCAACAAGCCCAACAGTGCTGAGCGCGAGGGGGTGTGTTAAAGAAATCTCACATCACATGCGAGATGGCCTGACTAAGTGTTTATAAACTAGAGACAATCCTCACTTTACAAGCCGGTTTTGTAAGGTTGAGTTAGGTCCAATACTCAATTCTAAGAGTTACTACAGCAACAAAAACTCAAAACAACACACATAACCTGCTATAGCTAAGCAGTTAACTACAATTACAAGACTCACAACAACATACCCACACAAAAACTTAAAACAATAATCCTAGACTCAAACAACAACAACCTAAACCTAATAAACATTGTCATGTTATTTTTCACAAATGAATGGTTTAAATTACTGAGTTGGAGAAGATGGGTGGGAGTTGAATCATAAAGGCAGATGTAATTTCTGGGTTTGAAAACAAGAATTTTAAAGGAAATGAAGATACCCAATTTTATTAATTTGGGATTTTATTATTTTAACAAAAAATCATTTTAAAATGGATTATTATTTATAATCCTACTTGGCATTGTCATTTTAGCATTTTTATTAAACATCTGCGTTTTTTTTGACAAAAAATGAAGATAAGGACAAACCTGTGCACATTTTAAAAGATAAAGGACCTATATGTTACAAATAAAAGATAAAGGTCCTGGTTACAACTCATAAGCTTAATGTTGTTGCATTCACATGATTCAAACTCACACATCTGATTAGTGATTATTGTTAGAACATTGTCTATGATCAACACAGAATTTGTGCAGCAGTGTGACAATTGTGGCTTAACGAGAAAATGTTGCTAAGCGAGACAAGCAAGAAGATGAATTTTATTAAACTTGATACTAACTGAAAGTAAAACTCAAATTCAGAAGAGAGAATAAAGATGATTTTGTTAATATGAATTTCATTGAGATATTGAAAATCACATCACAAGGTTTTATTTATAGGGGTGACACAATTGCTTGCAAGACAAGTCATCCACAAAGCAACTAACTAACAATTTGTAACCAACTTCTCTAACAAACTAACAGCTATGAATTACACATATTTTACAATTATGATAGAAAAAACTCTTATCATCTCATTCAATCACTCTTGAATTCTCAATGATTTTTCTGTTGTTGAACATACCATGATGGTATACAACTTGATTGTGCTAAGGTTATGATATTGGGCGAACAAGGAGAACCTCCTTCGTAAAAAGTTCAGAATCTGATATGTTTAGACAGACAACTGTTGAGGGTGTCGGGGAGAGGGGGGTGGGGAGTTAATTTGGCAAAATAGTAAGCAACTTTACACTGACAATCTATTTTTTATTTTTATTTTTAAATCCATATAGTTATCGATGATTGTTAAATAAATAAAGTTAACAATGTCTTTGTGAATAGGGGCAATGCAATATGCACGCACGCAACAAAGTTCAAATTCAGATTCACCACTTATTCTCTTTAAGGGACAAAATTTTGCCCCACCAAACTATTTGACAATAACAAATCCTCTAGCCTATGTTCGATATTCATTGAGTACAAAAAATAGTTAATACATTCCATCTAAATCATCAATAAAAAAAAAATCCTCATTATGGTTAGACCTTAATTATGAATGAAAACCAAAATATAAGTGACGATATAGTATTGTATTACACACCCTAAAAAATATTTATCTATGTTATTTTTTTTTAAAAAAAATATTTAATTGATTTTTCAGAAGGATTTTACTTGTTTTATATGCCATAGAATAAAAAAATTGAACCAACATAATGGTGACAACGACTGTAAAAATCCAGTTTGGTATTCAGAGGTAGCCAAATTTTAAGGACCTAAGCCATGAAGATACTTTGAAATGCCTACCACAGATAAAAAAATTTCAATTACTGTATTTTAGAAAGAAGTTTTTTTTTTTTTTTTTGACTTAAGAAAGAAGAAAAATTTGCTGTAATCTTTTTTAATCATTTCAATTTGTTTGTCCACTAATCAACTCCATCTATCAGTTTAATCTAGTTCGGAGATTAGTTTTTACGTCAAGTGATAAATTAATTGAAGTGAGTTTAGTAAATTAATTTTATAGTGATAAGGAATAAAAATAATTATTAATTGAAGTGAATAAAGGAAAAGTGATGAGTTAGTTAGTTAATAAAAGTCACACTTTCTTCAATTGCATTGCATTGCACCCGCGCTCTCACACTACACTCTCTCATCACTCTCACTTCTTCCCCTTTCTTTCTCCGATCAATCTTCTTCATTTCTTCTTCTTCTTCTTCTTCTTCTTCTTCTTCTTCTTCTTCTTCTTCTTCTTCTTCTTCTTCTTCTTCTTCATCACTTTTCTTCAATTTTCCCTCCACATTCATTCATCTCATCAATCATCCACGAACCATAATCGCGTACACTCCTCCATCGTCATCCAAATTCCACTTCCGCATTTTCATTCTTTCATTTTCCGCGCCAAAAAACAGGTACATTAATCGATTCTAAGTTCTTCTTCATTTCTTGCAGATTAATTAATCGATCTATACTTTTTAAATTAGTAATTAGAATTCAAACCGTTCGTTCAGTTCTTAACCGTTCGCTAATCGCTTTGTTGTTTGATGTTTGAACAAATGCAGTTATGCCGACTCAAAATGTAGATTCTCCGAAAGCGCAGATGAGGAGAGCACCGTCGAGAAGCGCGGCGGTGACGACGGTCTCTATGGAAGTATTCGACAACGAAGTCGTTCCTGCCTCACTCGCTTCCATCTCACCTATTCTCAGAGTCGCTAACGAGATTGAATCAGAGCGTCCTAGAGTTGCATACCTATGTATGTATAATCATAATTAGTTTATAATAATCCTTGTAATTAAGTTTTAAGTTGTAACTGCTTTGTTAATTTGTTAAAATTGAAATTATGCAGGTAGGTTTTACGCATTCCAGAAAGCACACAGGTTGGATCAGAGTTCCACCGGTCGTGGTGTTAGGCAGTTTAAGACGTTGTTACTGCAACGATTGGAGAGGGTAACTACCTTTTATTCTTTCAAATTGATCTACGTTGTTCATGCAAAATGATAAGTTACTTTAACTAACAAACCGTGCTTAAATTATTCAATAAGTTCTTACAGCATAATCAAATTATTCAATAAGTTCATGCAAAATGATAAGTTACTATAACTAACAAACTGTACTTAAAGTATTCAATAAATTCTAACAAACTGTGCTTAAAGTATAATACATGCATGAGTCTTAATTGTCACTCACTTAAGTCAATTTGAAAATATCAAAGGAAAACAAGAGTTTTTTTGTTTAATAAAAAATGTTTGGGGTCCATCCTCTTTTTCCTACACCTGTAATATATGATTAATTAAATGTAAAATTATACGGTAATTAATTCAGTTAAGTAAATTATTAATCTATATCACATTCAAATTTCTGATTAAACATTAACTATGTGTTGACCACTTTTTTAAACATAATTAACTAAAATACAGTATCATTGATGTAAAAGAAAAAAAATGTCTTCATATCATGTAACTTTTTGTACATATGCGCTTCTAATAAGTAACGTAATTAGTAATGTGTGTGATATTCTTATTTGGCCACACAAATAATAAATTATGCATAGTGACTGTCTTAGTGTCAACTGATGTGTGTGTTGACATAAGCTATTGATGTTAAAATTGGATGGTCTAATGAAAAATGAACCTAATCATCTCAAGACTCAATTTGAACTTGAAGGATAAAAAAACAATTTAGTACTAGTAGTATTCATACACAAAATAAACATATTATTTACATGAATAACCTAAGCAGATTAAGAAATCATTTGCTCCCTTCCTATTAACTGATAGTCGAGGAAAATATATAAGCTAAAATGTAAATTGCGCGGAAATATTACCTTTTTGTTAAACGTGCATAATTTTTCGAACACCAGGACAATGCAACAAGTCTTGCCACTCGGATTAAGAAAACAGATGCAAGGGAAATCCAGGCTTATTATGAACAATACTATCAACAATATGTCAGAGCTCTTGACCAAGCGGATCAGGCAGACAGGTAAACACTAAATACTAATTTCACTTGTGTTGTATATAGACTTGTAGCAGATTCTGTAAGTTACATTGAAATCCCTTTACAGGACTCAGCTCAGTAAAGCTTACCAGACTGCTGGGGTGCTCTTTGAAGTGCTTTGTGCCGTTAATAAGACCGAGAAGGTTGAAGAAGTAGCTCCCGAGGTTAGTCTCCATTCATATTCGTTCACTTTTTGTTTAGTTTAGTTTTTTTTAATAAGAAAAAAAAGTAAATTTAATTTTTAACCTTTCAAATATTCAAATCTGGAGGCATTGTTTGTGTTTGCAGATTATCGCCGCTGCTAGAGATGTCCAGGAAAAGACGGAGATTTATACGCCGTATAATATTCTTCCTCTAGACTCTGCTGGTGCTTCTCTGCCCATTATGCAGTTTGAAGAGGTGTTCTTGATTGACTAATGATGAATCTTTGTGTTCTGTTAACTTGACATAGTGCTGAGTTTGAACTGCTTTCTTTTGCTATTAGATTAAGGCTGCTGTTTCTGCGCTGTGGAACACTCGTGGCTTGAACTGGCCTGTCTCATTTGAGCAACAGATCCATAGATCTGGAGATTTAGACATTCTTGATTGGCTTAGAGCAATGTTTGGTTTCCAGGCATGTATTTTGTACACATAATACTATGGGAGAAAAAAGATTTATTATTGACCAAATTTTTGTATGGCCTCCTTCAATTGTTAATGTATTCGGTTTATTTGAGCACAGAAGGACAGCGTGAGGAATCAAAGGGAGCATTTGATTCTGCTTCTTGCTAACTCTCATATAAGGCTAAACCCTAAACCCGAGCCTTTTAACAAGGCATGTATTTGTTTCCCACTTTCCCTGTTTCAGGAAAAAACAAAGCTGAAATTGTAATCAAAAGAACTCTAGTAATTGAATTCACTTGTTTTTTCTCTCTGCTTTCTTTTTGATTTTATCATTCCAGCTCGATGATCGTGCTGTTGATTCTCTGATGAAAGATCTCTTTAAGAATTACAAAACATGGTGCAAATTTTTGGGACGAAAGCACAGTTTACGGTGAGATATAACAATCTCAGAATCAATGAACATTTGCATTTTTATCTTTTGCCTTAATAATTTCAAGAATAAAATCTGAATTTTTTTATGGTAAAAAGTGCTTATAGTGTTCTTTTACTCAGACTGCCTCAAAGTCAACCGGACATACAGCAGAGGAAGTTGCTTTATATGAGTCTGTATCTTCTCATTTGGGGTGAAGCGTCCAATGTTCGCTTCATGCCAGAGTGTCTATGCTACATATTTCACAATGTGAGTACACACACATATATACCGTATGTTTCACAATATCTTGTGCCATAGTGTCTTTGCAAATGTAATATAATGTCTTCCCTGTAATCTTTATAAATTTGCTAGTGATTTGAGCATATTTGCTAACAATGGCCAAGTTTGACCTCAGATGGCATATGAACTGCATGGTTTATTGGCTGGAAACGTCAGCATTGTCACTGGTGAAAATATCAAGCCTTCTTATGGTGGAGATGACGAGGCATTCCTACGAAAGGTTATCACACCCCTATATCAAGTAATTGAAAAGGTGTGATGTTGTCTCTCATGGACATTGTAGTAACTTCTCAGGTGCCTATGTTCCCTGTCACGGCTTGCAAAATTGTAATAACCATGTTGATCAATCCAGGAAGCTAAGAAGAGCAGAAATGGAAAGGCTGCACACTCAGCATGGTGCAACTATGATGATCTAAATGAGTATTTCTGGTCTGTGTTCTTTCAGGATTTTATTGCTGAAATTGACTTGGTTTGTTTCAACATTCATTACTTGACTGTTTTTTTGTTGTTGCTGCAGGTCACTTGATTGCTTCTCTCTTGGATGGCCCATGCGTGATGATGGCGATTTTTTTAAATCCACAAGTGATTTGACACAGGTTATATTTTAAGAAGTTACTGGAATGATTTTAAAATACTTTATTTTTAGTTCTTAATATAAATTCCATATCAGGGAAGAAAGGGTGCGCCAAGAAAATCCGGAAAAATTGGAAAATCAAATTTTGTTGAAACACGGACGTTTTGGCACATCTTCCGCAGTTTTGATCGTCTCTGGACCTTTTTTTTACTGGGTTTGCAGGTATTCGTGTAATAAGAGGACATGCTTAAGTTGATATTTCCCCTTATTGTGGTTATGACAAGTCTTGAGAATTCTTATTACAGGTGATGTTCATTATTGCATGGGATGGGATTTCACTGATGGAAATCTTTCAGAAGGATGTTTTATATAAACTGTCTAGTATATTCATCACAGCATCCATTCTGCGCTTGCTTCAAAGTATGAAACATTCACTAAAGTGCTCATGTTAAAACTTATCAGGGTCACTCGGAACAATATTTTTTATATTTATGGTCTGATAATGCTATTTGTGTTAGAAGGTTGATGTTTAATTTGTAGAATTTCATAAGTCATCATGCGGGAACTACAAAACTCACGTGTCTGATACGAGAAGCAGAATTAGCACTAAATTATATTTTAGTGTTTGACAAGTTCCAATGGAATTTGAGTGTTTAATTAAATGATATGTTGTTATCAGAGTTCTTTCTCTCCTCTATTCACTGTTGAGGTTTTATGTACGTTATGTGCTTATGATTTGTTCCTAACATATCATTTCTATTGATTTTCAAATATTTTTATTCAGAAAATAAATTTTGTAAGGACAATTTATATAAAATCAATCAGATTTTTACCTTTAGGATTTACCTGCCATGTATTATTTGGTGATCAATCAATTAATGCCTAAAAGTTTTGTTATGAAAATTTCTAGCAAGATCATGTATAGAGAATGTTTTCTTCAATGTCGGTTCTCATTTGTATTATTTTTTTACTCTAGTTGATTCGTTTTCTAAATTGGAATCTTGCTAAAACTTATAATGTTTCTAGCTGGAAAGTAAGGATAAGTTATTATTTCTATAACATTTTACATTTTCTTTTTGATGTGTTATTGAAGTATGTATATAATATATTATTGTCTGGTTTTTTTCTTTCTTGCCTGTTCCTTTTTATTTGCTTTAATTTCTGTTCCTCTTTGTATTGATTTAGGCATCTTGGATCTGGTCCTGAACTTCCCAGGCTATCATCGATGGAAATTCTTCGATGTGCTAAGAAATATTCTTAAAGTCATTGTCAGCTTTATATGGGTTATCATTCTTCCACTCTTCTATGTACATTCTTTCAAGGGTGCACCTCAGGGTCTCAAGGAGTTGCTTTCTTTTTTCAAACAAATAAATGACATTCCAGCACTGTACATGCTGGCAGTTGCATTGTACATGTTACCAAACTTATTAGCAGCTGCACTCTTTCTTTTCCCAATGCTAAGGCGCTGGATTGAAAATTCAGACTGGCACATAGTTAGATTCTTCTTATGGTGGTCTCAGGTAGTCATGTTTTCTGTTCTCTTAAACATTTAAGTGTTTTCTTCATGGTTTAAATTGAAACTATTTTGTTGGTGATAAGTGTTTTTCAACGTAATTGTTTGTTATTTTGTAAGTAGTGCAAATTGCCACTTGTGCCTAGAAATCTGCGGGGAACAGTTTTTTTTTTTTTTTTAAATGGAAGGTAAATACATGATATCTATCATGTTAAGAGCATAAAGCTAATATTAATGAGGACTTTGTAGAGAGAACGATCGTTGAAGACTGCATACATATACATATATTTAATAACAATTAATTTATATATATGTAAGATAATTACACTTGAATGAAAGACAAACATGCAACAAAATTCTTATTTACACACACACACACAAAATTCTTATTTAGTTGATTTTAATTTGTGTCCTCACTCCATAAGATATCTTCTGACTCTACTATGTATAACTTTCTATACACTACAGTTTTATTAGTCCTATAGTTTAATTATAACTATCCATTGTGTTCTAAGTTACAGTTTTCCCATAAAATTGATTATTCATTAATAATAATAATAATGATTTTGTATAGTATTTATGATGACAACATTTATGGTGCTCCATAAATTTTGCTTCAAGCCATTTTTCTCCATATTTTTTTGAATGGGTGATAAATGTCTGCTGATAAATGTCTACTTTTCTCGCTCATTGATTTGGGTTCTTTGAGTATCATCCGTCCATTAACTAACTGATAATTTCTTCCCATGCAGCCAAGAATATATGTTGGAAGAGGAATGCATGAAAGTCAATTTGCTCTCCTAAAGTAGGATTCACGCAAAATACTGTTCCTGAATTAATTTGTGTTAGTTTGCCCTTGTTTATTGTATGAAACGTGTTCCATCATGTATATTCTTTTATGAATTTCAGGTATACTATTTTCTGGGTGTTGCTATTGGCTTCAAAATTTTTATTCAGCTTTTATGTCCAGGTAAACTATTATATATGCAATCATTGTTAGTTACATAACAAGCCAACCTTGTGAAGTTGGGCCTCTTTTTTTAAGTGTTCCATTTGTTATCAGATAAAACCTCTAGTTAAGCCAACCAAGGACATAATGAGCATTCAACATGTTGAGTATGCTTGGCATGAGTTTTTCCCCAATGGTAATTTCTTCTTCCTTTTATCGAAGACTTTGCAACTTGTGCTTGTTGATCTAATACTTTCCACACTATGCAGCTCAAAACAACTATTGTGCAGTTGGTGCACTGTGGGCTCCTGTACTTATGGTTTGTATGTTAATATCCTGTTTATGTTTACATATATTAATTTTTCACTTATTCAGATATCTCAGTGTATCATGTCATTTTCAATACAGGTTTATTTCATGGACACTCAAATTTGGTATGCGATCTTCTCAACTATGTATGGCGGCATTGTTGGAGCCTTTGATCGCCTAGGAGAGGTCCTCATCAGTTTCATCTTATTTTAAATTAATTTGAGATTGATTATTTTCTTGTGTTTTTCTTTTAATTTTTTTGTAAAATACACACAAACAGAAAGTCAAACATATGCAGTTGAGTTAAGAAATTTATAGGACCCGTTTGGATACAAAGTACTGGATCATCATTTTCTTATATTTTTATGAAATTCTGAAATCCTCAATTGTTAAAGAACCTTGGGCTTTTCTTTTCATTTTTCAATGGAACTTCAGACTGGATTGCATTTATGGATTAAAAAAAGCAAAATACTTCAGTTTACAAATTTTAACAGTCAGCTATCTATTTGCTTGCACAGATACGCACTCTGGGCATGCTAAGATCACGGTTTCAGTCAATGCCTGGTGTATTCAACACATGCTTGGTTCCTTCTAATAAGAAAAAAGGAAGATTCTCCTTCTCAAAGCAATTCTCTGAGGTTCTTGCTACCACATTTTCATTGCTAAGTACATTAAGATAAATATTTATTCATCTTCATTTTAGTTCCCGTGCTTGTGTAGAGTTCTGCAAGCAGAAGGAGTGAAGCTGCCAAATTTGCCCAATTATGGAATGAAATTATTTGCAGTTTTCGTGAGGAAGATCTCATAAGTGATAGGAAAGACCTCAAAGACAAACTCTTCAGTTTTATCCCTTTGTTCTCAATCATAGCTTCAAGTCTTCCTCCTCTATGTTTTGTTCCTCTGTCCAAAACCTGTTTAGGATTAAACTATGTTTGCATGACTTCAGGGAGATGGATCTTTTGCTGGTTCCTTACACATTGGGTCCTGATCTCAAAATAATTCAGTGGCCACCATTTTTGCTTGCAAGCAAGGTCAGGGAGATTCAATTTTGATATTATGTTTATGAGTGGATCATACGATGACAGTGTCAACCTTTACAGATTCCTGTAGCATTGGATATGGCAACTCAATTTCGAGGGAGGGACTCTGATCTGTGGAGGCGCATCTGTGCAGATGAATATATGAAATGTGCTGTGATTGAATGCTATGAATCTTTTAAACAAATTCTACATGATTTAGTGATTGGAGAAACTGAAAAAAGGTATATCATTTTGGTGCATGCCAATTTTAGTTTACACTTCATGCTAAAAGCATTAAGATTAGAAATAGTAGAACCATTTTTTGTGTGGGGAAAATTAGGCTCTGTTCCAATAATACTATCCTGCTTAGATATGTTTTTGTAAAAAGACAACTCTTGCAGTCTATCAGTTTTCATAAATAGCAATTTCACTAATATGCTTTTATTTCTCCTTTTTTATTCTGTCTATACTTTAAATCTCTTTCTGGGTTAGTATTTGACAACATGAAGTAAATAACTGAAAAGGACAAAATGGTTAACTTGTATAATCAGTATTAGTTTGACTCACATTAATTCAAAATTTTACACAGCATTGCAAAGATCATTTAATATTTCTTATTAGCTGTATGCTGTTTTCCTTAAATGGAGCTTATAATTGAATCTATAAATTTAATTAAAATTGAATCATTATCAGTACTTCTGAATTCATTATGATGGACCAGGATAATTTCCATCATTGTTAAAGAAGTCGAGAGGAACATGTCAAAGAATATACTTACTATAAATTTCCGGATGGGCTTCTTACCCTCCCTTTGCAAGAAGTTTGTGGAGCTTGTAGAACTTTTAGTGAGTCTTCAGAAGAAAACTAACTATATCTGTAGTTTGTATTCTTTTTTTTGAAGAAGCTATATCTGTAGTTTGTATTCTTGACTGGTTCTTGCCTATAACCATTCTAGTTGGAAACTTGTGCATTCCTTTTTGTCTCAGAAAGATGCAGATCCATCGAAGAGGGGTACAGTGGTGGTCTTGCTGCAAGACATGTTAGAAGTTGTTATTGATATGATGGTGAATGAAATCAGGTTAGTTTAAAATAACGACACTGAACTTGAAATATATTATATATTAATATGATAGTGTGAATGGATCTTTCTTTGAAAATAATAATGCTTGCATTTTCTTTTTCTTGTCATGTTCATCAGTGAATTGGCAGAACTTAATCAAATTAGTAAGGATACTGGAGAGCAAGTTTTTGCTGGTACTGAGGCAATGCCTGCTATAGCATTTCCTCCTGTGGTTACAGCACAATGGGAGGAACAGGTCTTAGTATTGCAATTTTAATTTTAGTTCTTATTTTTTTAGGTTATATTATTATTCAACAATCCATAAGTGCCTATAACCAATGAATAATTTTGGTTGTTCCAGTTAAGACGTCTTTACCTACTCTTGACGGTGAAGGAATCAGCTATTGAGGTTCCAACAAATAGTGAAGTACGCAGAAGGATTGCATTCTTTACAAATTCATTGTTCATGGATATGCCACGTGCTCCCCGTGTCCGTAAAATGCTCTCATTCAGGTTACAGTTCCTTGATTCACAGCCATGCCATAATATGGGACCAGGATGCAGTGCATTCATAAATGGGTGCAGTTACTGCAGTCAAAGCCCCACCAACCATTGGATTTATTTTCTATCCATTATCCACCCTTAGATTGTTTTGTCCAAAAAAATTTAAAAAAAACACTTGTAGAGAGAGATAGAGAGAGGTGACTGCAGCTAATCTGCATCCCATTTATGCCCATGTTATCCTTTCTAGAGAATATAAACTGCAGAACTGTAATTATTTTTTTGTGGACACCAAATGGTGCAAATTAAAAATAAAGCTAATAGAAGCTATATCCATCAGTGTTGTTTTATTTTTATTTTTCTTTTCCAAATCATTAAAAGTCATGTATAGGTCTTTTGGTTCCTCCAATATCTCTCCATCAGCACTCTTTTTAGCACTTATATGGATTCCATGATCGGTTTGTCCTGCATGAAATCAAATTGATTTTCTGTTATAGTGGTTGTCTTATCTTAAATTGATTATTATCCTATTTTTATATATAGGTTTAAAAATGATTTTGGTCCCTGCAAATATACAACTCTTTGCTTTTAGTCTTTGTAAAAAATCATTTTTGTTTTTAGTCCTTGCAAATATTAAAAAAATTGTTTTTGGTCCTTGCAATTTCTTTTACTCCCTGTAAAGTTTGTTTACTTTAATTTTCGTCCCTCAAATATTGAGTACATTATGACCAAGTTTGATATTAGGCACATTTTACAATATATATTTTATTTATTTAATATTTCAAAATGTGATGCAGCAAGAAGCTGTCCTGTATCTTATATATAACCTTTTGCTTCTTTTCAGTGTCTTAACTCCATACTACAGTGAAGAGACTGTGTATTCTAAGAATGACATTGAGGTTGAAAATGAGGACGGTGTGTCAATCATATATTATTTGCAAAAGATTTTCCCTGGTTTGTAATAACTCATACAACATAGCTTTATTGACTGTATAATGATAATATAGAATGGACCAGCTGAAATTTAGTAATTTTGCCAGATGAATGGAATAACTTCATGGAGCGACTTGATTGTAAGAAAGATAGCGAAATATGGGAAAAAGATGAGAATATATTACAACTACGTCACTGGGCCTCATTAAGAGGACAAACACTTTGCAGGACAGGTATACAATGATTCCCTTTTCCCTCCCCTCTGGCTGGATTTGGTCGATTGATATTTTTCCTCTTACTTATAAACTAATGTAGTTAGGGGAATGATGTACTACCGGAGGGCGTTAAAGCTCCAGGCATTTCTTGACATGGCTAGTGAAAAAGGTAAGGCAAAGTTGGTTTTATTCTATGTGATATTTAGCAAAATGTATAGGTACCATGGAAGGCATCTGATTTATTGTTTTTTGCAAACCCTGGGACCTTAGTCTTTTCTTATTTGTACACATCTTCAACAAACATTTCCTTGCTTATCTCATATCCAGTAAATAGAACTGTCCTATTCATTATTAAGGCTCAAAAGGGTAGCTATCTGCCAAGATGATTGCCCTTTCTATTTTCTATTTTTATTTTTTATTTTTTTCATTTTTGGCTTTGTGCAGATATCCTCAATGGATACAAAGCTATTACACTTCCATCCGAGAAAGATAAAGAGAGTCAGAGCCTATATGCAAATTTAGAGGCTATGGCTGACATGAAATTCACGTATGTTGCTACCTGTCAAAACTATGGGAATCAGAAGCGTAGCGGAGACCGGCGTGCAACAGATATCTTGAATTTGATGGTTAAGTATGTTCGCCTGTTGTTAGACTAATCTGTGTACTTCAAGTCAATATAGATTTGACTTTTAGTTTTTCAAGTTCACTTGATTGAAGAATCTAATTTTTGTTTCTTTATTTATAGCAATCCCTCACTCCGTGTTGCATATATTGACGAAGTTGAAGAAAGAGAAAGTGGAAATGTGCAGAAAGTTTATTATTCTGTATTGATCAAAGCGGTGGACAATCGTGACCAAGTAAATGCATATTGATATCAGATAAGTAGTTAATTCCTAATGGCTGTCTCAGAAATAATTGATTTTGTATCTTCTCTGAAGGAAATATTTCGAATAAAACTTCCGGGTCCAGCAAAGTTAGGAGAAGGGAAGCCTGAAAACCAGAATCATGCCCTTATTTTTACTAGAGGGGAAGCCCTTCAGACAATCGACATGAACCAGGTAAAATATATAATTGAAGCCTTATCAAGTTGACAGTGGATGTCAGTGCAAATTTGAAGATGGTGTATTTGAAAATTTCTTCTAGGACAATTACTTGGAAGAAGCTTTAAAAATGCGTAACCTTCTGGAAGAATTTAATGAGGATCATGGAATGCGCCCGCCTACCATATTAGGTGTTCGTGAGCATATCTTTACTGGCGGGTAATGATATTTTTATACATAGAGCTAACACCATCAAGTTTAGATTCTATATTACTTAATTTTATCACTTGTTACAGTGTCTCTTCCTTGGCTTGGTTTATGTCAAATCAAGAAACTAGCTTTGTCACAATTGGTCAAAGAGTTCTTGCAAGACCATTAAAGTAAGCTTTTGTTTCTTTTCTGTGTTTTTATTACACGGTTAACCATGCAGTATATGTTTATCTTGTATGATAAAGTAAGGCAGTGTTTTCAATTTAAAACCTGATAAACGCTTGGCTAATATAAAACCTCTGCCCAAATTAAGGCAGTGTTCTCAATTTAAGAGTGTGGCATGTGCTGGATGTTTAAAATTCAAAACTAGTTTCAAAGGCTAACATATTCGCTTTCAAATCGTAGCTGTTCTAGTTTCTCTTACTGATGATTATTTTTATTTATTTTTTGTTACTTTCTTCCCCTCTTATTTGATTTTCTTCTTTGAGTGTCATCTCCCCTGCTATTTAATGTTTTTGGTGACAATAATCAGTTAACTAGTAGACTTTTGTTTTTGCTATCCTCAGCCATTTTTGTGAGAAAAAAAAACTGAAATATATATAAAAATACATATTTTCCGCCTTATGAACTATGATAGATTTTTTCAATTGTAGGGTTCGATTCCACTATGGTCATCCGGATGTATTTGATAGAATTTTCCATTTAACCCGCGGAGGAATCAGCAAGGCTTCTTGTGGCATCAATCTGAGCGAGGATATATTTGCTGGTAATATTCTTGATACATATTTTTTGCAGTGATATTGGATAGTTATTTCTCTGCATCACATGCCTTTTCTTATTCAGGATTCAACTCAACACTAAGACGTGGGAATATTACTCATCATGAATATATCCAAGTTGGAAAGGGTAGGGATGTCGGGCTCAATCAAATCTCTCTTTTTGAAGCAAAAGTGGCCTGTGGTAATGGAGAGCAAACACTAAGCAGGGATATCTACCGGTTGGGGCATCGATTTGACTTTTTCCGCATGCTATCGTTTTATTTTACAACCGTTGGATTTTATATCAGCTCAATGGTAATGATAAAGCAAAAAATATAGTGATTATATTTTTTTTTATATAAAAGCAATAATTGTTTTTTAGGAAATTTTGTTGCTAAATTTTATACCTGATTGTGTGTTTAAATTAAAAATAAGAGTAATGGGTATGGAAATTATTTTTTGATGCGTTAAACACTAAGATGACCCTCTAATTTGTGAGTTTTCCAATGCTTGTTCATTGAAGTAGCTAGGAGTTTTGTTCTCTTTGAGTATATCTTGAGATTCAAGTATTGTGAATAAAAAAAAGGTCTTGGGAGAGCTTTATCTCCTTCAAGTGATTGCATCTAACTTGACTTAGATTAGTCAGGATCTAAAAATAACGGGTCCCAGGTAAAAGAGAAATCAACACTAAGACTTTGTTTGCGAGTTTAGAGGGGAGGGCTTTGGAGGGAGAAAGGTAGGGGGAAAGATAGAGAAATCTTTCACATTTTTTGAGAGAGTATTTTTATAGAGAATGATAAATAAATGTTTATGATTAATATATTTTTAATTTTAAGAATATTATAACAACATAAGTTAAATTTGAAGAATTCATATAAACCCTCCAATACAATTTTTGAGTTCCACCAAACTAAGTTTTTTGTGTTATGAAGAAAAATATACCCTCCAAACTCCTCCCCTCCCCTCATCTATTCCTTCCACTTGTTTCTTCCTTTTTCCCAAAACTCTCCCCTCCCCTCCCCTCCAAACTCGCCAACAAAGCCCAAGAGTTGACAGTTTATTGATCGAATCTATACAATCGTCTTGGTTACATTTCTTTCGGATTTTATCTTTTTGTTCTTAACTAGCTGTGTGCACTAAAACTTTCTTCTGCTGTTCACAGGCAGTGGTCATCACGGTCTATGCTTTCTTATATGGCAAACTTTACCTGTCATTGAGTGGAGTTGAGGCTGCTATAGTTAAATTTGCTAGAAGGAAAGGAGATGACCCTTTGAAGGCAGCAATGGCTTCTCAAGCCCTTGTGCAAATAGGTCTTCTAATGACTCTGCCGATGATAATGGAAATTGGACTCGAGAGAGGGTTCAGAACTGCTGTAGGTGATCTCATAATAATGCAACTGCAGCTTGCACCCGTTTTCTTCACTTTCTCACTAGGGACGAAGATGCACTATTTTGGGCGCACTCTTCTACATGGAGGGGCAAAGTATAGAGCAACTGGGCGTGGTTTTGTAGTTCGTCATGAGAAGTTTGCAGATAATTACAGGATGTATTCCAGGAGTCACTTTGTAAAGGGGATAGAGTTAGCTTTACTGCTTATATCTTATATGCTTTATGGATCAGCAACTCCTGATACAACAGCATATGCACTTCTCTCAAGCTCAATGTGGTTTTTGGTGTGTTCTTGGTTGTTTAGTCCTTTCCTGTTTAATCCATCAGGATTTGAGTGGCAGAAGATATATGAGGATTGGGAAGATTGGTCAAAATGGATAAGTAGTCGAGGTGGTATTGGTGTTCCTTCAACCAAGAGCTGGGAATCATGGTGGAATGAAGAACAGGAACATCTACAGCACACTGGAATGTGGGGGCTTATTTGGGAGATAGTACTTGATCTTCGTTTCTTCGTATACCAGTATGGGATTGTGTATCATCTTCATGTAGCCAGAGGTGACAAGAGCATCATGGTAATTTCACTTCACAGTTTCATGTCAAACTCTAGAGTCTGCACCTCAGGCTTTCACTGCTGTCACATCTATATCTATACTACATTGTAGCATTTTAAGACAAGAAGTTCCCTGGCTAAAGGAGAACTTTAAAAAAAAATTGGGGGAGGCTGAATATTATTATTTATTTAGGGGGAGGCTGATTATTATTATTTATTTAGGGGGGGGGGGGGGACACTAGGCCACATATTCCCCATTCGGGAATCAAAGTCATCCCCTTTAATTTACAAAGCTAGACAGCAACTACTGTGGTAGCACTTACGGATGACAAATGATTGCAATGAGACAATATTTAGTCCTTATTAAGTAACACCTACCCCCAGTAAACTAAAATGAAAATAAAAAAGAAATAACAGACATGGAGTATATATAGATAAGAGCTTTCTGACATTCGTACTCTCCAGGTTTATGGTCTGTCCTGGCTAGTCATAGTAGCTGTGATGATCATCTTGAAGGTCGGTTTTCAATGATCAAATTTTTCATTATGAAATAAAGCTTTTTCTATTATAATTTTTCAACTGATAATTGGTGGCATACTTGCGTATGAAACTGCAGGTAGTGTCCATGGGTAGAAAGACTTTCAGTGCTGATTTTCAACTTATGTTTCGTCTCCTCAAATTGTCTCTGTTTATTGGAGCAGTTATCATTCTAGTCTTGATGTTTACTCTATTTAGTTTTACATTTGGAGACATCTTTGCGAGTCTTCTAGCATTTTTTCCAACAGGGTGGGCACTTATACAGGTACGTATCTAACAGCCCGCTCTTTGTTTTGATGGATATTTTGTTAGTATGTTTAGGCCCTCTATGTTTTGTAGTCACAATCCCCAGGTTTTATTATTTATTTTTGTTTGTCTCGTGTTGAATATAACAAATAAGTTTCATTTATCAAAGCAATGACTACTTAACTGAATTATATTTCTCTACATAAATCTCAAATTACTTTTTGGGTTGCCAGAAGGAACATTTGTTGCTGCTCACAAAAAATAATGTGAAATTTGTATCCATCATTTTCCACTATATAGCTAGGCACTAAGTTCTTTCTTTTTCTCAATTCATGCTATTATTAGAGAAGTTTCACTAATGAACTTTTGCTGTAAATGTAAAATTGACTGTCTGATCATCTGGTATATGACCAGATAGCACAAGCATGTAGGCCGTTTGTAAAGGCAATTGGAATGTGGGGGTCTGTCAAAGCTTTATCAAGAGGGTATGAATACATTATGGGGGTGATTGTCTTTACACCAGTGGCCATATTAGCTTGGTTCCCATTTGTTTCGGAATTCCAAACTAGACTGCTATACAACCAAGCATTCAGCAGAGGGCTTCAAATCCAAAGAATTCTTGCTGGTGGCAAGAAGAATAAATAAGACAACTGAATCATTTGCAGCAATACTGTTACAGACAGAAGATGAGCCTCATGCGTGCACAGAAGTTTATAAGCAATTGTGATTCGTTGCAGACCGCATATTGAGAATGCAGACGAATTTTTCAATCTCACGTTGGATAAATTCTTGAATATGGGGGAGACGGTGAACTAGATATTATCCAGGAAACAGCACATTTATCTAGGGTTCTTTTAGGATTAACAAATAGTAGTTTACGATAGGAATTACATGATTATAGGTTTGAGAGACAGTGGTATATTTTGATCAAGAGGGGAAAGGGGCAGTGGCATGTTTGGTCCTAGAACTTAAAGGATTAGTGGTTCCCATGTAGAAGAATTGTGTCTGAAATTATGTAAATCTGTATCTAGTGGTTTTCGTCATTCATATTCTCTACTTTTACTTCATAGTTCAGATTTAGAAACACACAAATGTTAAAAAGTAGATGAAAAAAAAATGAATATTACGCTTGTCAACATATATGTATATCAGTATTGTTCATCTTCAAATACATTAGATTTTTAATGAATCCAAAAAGTAAACTTTCTCTTATATATAAGACCGGAGGGAGTATTTAGTATGAACGTAGTGATTACTAATATTGCAATTATCAGTTGGTTCAGTGGTAGTTAACATTGAACTTCGTAAGGATGACCGCGGTTTGATCCCCGCAACTGCGATTGGTAGGGAACTGAAATCATTTGATGTCAGAACTAACTTCAAACCAGATTAAACTCGTGATGAAAGAAAAAAAAAAGGTTATTACTAATCTATTTGTTTTTAATTTAATGAAAAACACATTCAAAAATGGTAAAAGTTAAAGGAAAACTCTTGGGTAGGTTTCGCCTTTCTGATATTTAATACTTTTTTATTTGTCTCCTCTCCCACGACATCAATGTGCAAGCAATTTTCATTTTTGCCATTTCCCTTAAAAAAATGTTTGCCTTATAACTTTGCGTCACATGCAGAAGTCGGGATAAGGATCAAACATATACAAATTCATATACTAGTATATCTCATGATAAAAACAATATAGGAGTCGACTCTGATATTTAGAACAAGGTTTGCCTTATATTTGCTTCACATGGCATGGCAGGCACATGCACTATAATGATGTCTCAGCATTGTCAATTTTTTCTAATGAGTCACCAGGACCTAAGTTCACCTACATTTCTTTTATAAAAAAAAATTGGAGATAATTGATTTTCATAATTACTAGTCCATTTTTGTTATATCATAAATAATAAATAATATTAAAAAGTTCTGCATCAATATGAAATGGTATCTGTATGAATTTATAAAGCAAGGATAATTTTTACTCTCCAAGTTGATTTTGTAGAATTGAATTAAATAGTATTTCATCACTCACCACCATAATTAGACCACCACTATAGGCAGTGATGCCTCTGAAAAGTTATTCAAAGTAACTAGAGAAATTACGTATATTAGGGAAACTAGGTCAAAATTAAAAAATAAACAGTCAAAGACATATAAATGACATATCTCTTTAGTATGTTACTATTATATATTGTCCAAAATGTGAACATATATCTAGTTATCCACGGAGTGCTCACTAGAATTATGCATATAATTAAAATAGCTTTAGAAAAGAATTGGATTTTTTTAGTAGAATTTCAATTGGTTACTCTCACTTTCAAGAATCACATGGCCTTATTCTTTGAAGATTAATCAAGACCCTCTTTGACAATAAGAAAATCACAATCTTGGGTAAATATTAAAAAAGTAGATAGATTATTTAATGATATAATGTTACTTAATGAGTTAAAGATATAATTTCCTTTATGAATAGACAAGTGAAACTGTCCGTGGAGGTGCAACACGTCCCGCGCGAGCACAACAAACGGGCAGATATCCTGTCCAAACTGGCGAGCACAAAAAAGAAGGGCGGAAACAAATCCGTCATTCAGGAAGTACTCCCCCGACCAAGCATCGAGAAGGCGAGCAACGTCCTCGACATAAATGTCATTGGCGACCAAAACTGCTGGATGACCCCCGTATACAATTTCCTCGCGAATGGAACCCTCCCTGACGATCAGAAAGAGGCGGCAATAATTAGACGTCGAGCATGCGCTTATGTCGTCCTCGACGGAAAGTTATATAGAAGAGGATTCTCAATCCCACTCCTTAAATGTGTCGACGAGGAAACGGTCGACTATATCTTGCGCGAGGTACACGAGGGAATCAACGCCCAGCATCTGGGAGGAAGATCGCTGGCCAGGAAAGCTCTTCGAGTAGGATACTACTGGCCCACCATGCAGCAAGACGCAAAGGACCATGTGAAGAAATGCGACAAATGTCAACGACATGGGGACATGCACCTAGCTCCTCCCCACGAACTCAAATCTTTGTCGTCACCATGGCCCTTCGCTTGGTGGGGCATGGACATACTTGGCCCCTTCACAAAGGGACTCCACCAAAATAAATTTCTGATAGTCGCCGTGGACTATTTCACCAAGTGGGTAGAGGCTGAACCCCTCTCCGACATAACGTCGTTCAGGATACTCCGTTTCTTTAAACGCGACGTACTCTGCCGATTTGGGATACCACAGGCCGTCGTCACGGACAACGGGACACAATTCACGGACAAAGGTTTCCAAGACTTCCTCGCTGCCCTGGGGACTAAGCAACATTTCACTTCCGTGGAACATCCCCAAACTAACGGGCAAGCCGAGGCCGCCAACAGAGTAATCCTGCGCGGCCTACGTCGAAGATTGGACCAGAACAAAAAGAAATGGGTCGAGGAGCTCGAAAGCGTCCTTTGGGCCTATCGCACAACACCACACTCCACAACCGGGGAGACTCCATTTAGAATGGTATATGGAACAGAAGCAGTCATCCCCGTGGAGGTGGGCGAGCCGTCTCGCCGAACCGAGCAACCGCTCGAAGAAGAAATGAACGACGAAGCTCTCCGTGAAGAGCTTGATCTCGTCGAAGAAATCCGCACGGGGGCATCCCTTCGGGAAGCCACCCTTAAACAAAAAATAGCTGCCCGACATGACGTCAAAGTCATCAAAAGAGAATTCGAAGTGGGCAGCCTCGTCTTAAGACGAAATGCTAAGGACTCCCAGGATGGTAAATTGGCGGCCAACTGGGAAGGACCATATCGCGTCATTGACAAAACAGAAAATGGCGCGTATTATCTCGAGGATCTTCGAGGAAAGAAACTTCCTCGACCTTGGAACGCCCAAAAATTAAAACAATATTATAGCTAAGTTATTGCCAAACTAAAAAACACTTCTAAAAGGCTGCTCGGATCCTCTAGCAAAGAGCCCGACACCTC
Source organism: Trifolium pratense (assembly GCF_020283565.1). Lineage (NCBI taxonomy): Eukaryota > Viridiplantae > Streptophyta > Magnoliopsida > Fabales > Fabaceae > Trifolium > Trifolium pratense. Next base: position 7,751,207 of record NC_060061.1, read on the forward strand.
GACAACGGAGAGCACGCGGGCACACGTGCTCGATCCAAACAATTGAAAAGGAGATACTCTGGCTCAGGAAGGGCAGAGCGTCTCCCCGACGAGGATGACCTTTGAGACAAGCTCCTCGTCTTCGTGCCAAGGCTTAACGCCCAGCTCGCGATGGGAAGTTCAAGCCGCGGGGGCGGGCACAACAACGTGTCGGCGTCCGTATTAGCCTCAGAAAACAACTCTAGGCGCTTAGTTAGTTCCCTAAACTTTCTAAGTTAAATCCGAGGACGACCTCCTCGACGAAACGCGCTCGCAACTAAAAACTTACAAATATAAAAACGGTTTTGTCGAGCAGGCATACAACAATGTCGAGCAAGCATACGAATATCAAAACCAAAAAGTTGTTAAATTAAAAACGAGCAAGCATAAAGACATGCACATTCCACGCAGGCATAACTTAGCAAAACAAAAGCAAAAATAATTTAAACATACAAACGAGGAGATAAAATAGACGAGCAGGATGAATAAAACGATCATTGTTATAAATACCGGGCATAAAAACCCATTTGTCCGAATGTTACAAAAACCGGGCACGCAGGCCACCAAAAGTAAATTGTCATGAAACGAAAAAGACGAATAAAGTACAAGTCATTGGTGCGCAGGCCCAAATAAAAAACCGGGGAGGATCAGGAGCTTTCATCATGACCCTCTGGGTTGTCCTCCGGTGCCCTCTCCTCCCCGACAACTTCCTCTTCGACTTCCTCATCCTCCTCGTCCTCATCATCAACCGCCTCCTCATCCAACTTCTCCTCCTCGAGCTCCATTTCCCTGTACTCTTCCGGAATGATGATCTGCCCGTTCTCAACCCATTTGAGTTTGTGAATACCTTCAGTGATCAAGTCACGCTCGGCATTCACAACCCTAAGTTGGGCGATCGCATTCTTCCATCCATGGACCATGCTCGCCAACATCAGACCACGCTGCCTCTTGATCTCCTTGACTAGGTCAGCCCGACTTACCATCTTGGAAATCTCAGCACCCTCATCGGCAGCAGGAGCCAGCTTGGACTGTAGGTCAGCTATCACCCCTTCCAACTGTCTTTTCTCCTCGGCACTCCGAGCCTCCACTCCCTCAAGATTTTTCTTCACAAGTTCCAGTTCATCCCGGCTCTCCCTGACATCTTTCAGCAGCTGGCCGTAATTCTCCTGCTTCCCCCTCAGATCGATCAGCTCACCCTCCATCAGCACAATTTTTCCCTCCAGCTTGGCATTCCGAGCAGCCAACTTCTCCACCTCATGAGTTGGTCCCCCTTCATTCAGCACCAAGGCTGTCTCCGCCAGACGGATGACAGCAGCAACATCCTCGTTGAGCTGCTTCTGTCGGGCAGATGCAGAAGCGCCCAGTATATAATTCTTCTCCGATGCAGGCACCTGGAGGGGATTTTTGTCAAAAAAGCTCCGGTTGCTCAAACACGCGGGGAGGACAAAGCCACCGTCCCCTTCCGACAGGTCGACGATAGGCGTCATATGTTCCTCCCGATGCCTCTTCGTTCGACCACCCGGAGTCCCAGCTGAACTGCCTACCGGGGAAGATTGTGAGACGCTCCCCGAAGCACCCTGATCACCCATCAAGATGGTTGGCTTGGCCCTCCTCGCCTTTTTCCTAGCCTTCTCTCCCTTTTGCTCAGAAGCTATCCTCATCAGCTCAGAAGCAAGATCTGCCATCCTACCTGCAAAGTTAAAAACATGGTCAGAATCACGGGGAGAGAATCAAACATAAAAATAATGAAATTTATTTTAAGTAAAAGACGGGCATGCAGAAAACGGATACCCAGCAGAGTGTCCTCGGCTGAAACAGTCTTGCACGACAACAATAGCTTGGTATTAACAAAACGAGGCTCGATCCTCGGTTTACCATGCTTGTCCAAAGCAACCTCCCCTAGGCTGGTCATGACCTTGCAAGGCTTAAAGCCATCCACGTATGTTTTGAGCTTTTGAAAGCCCGCCATTTCGGCCGGGGTAAGATCCTCAGCAGCAGTTAGATACTCGTCGGTCCGCAAATCAAAATGCTCCGACGACCACGATAAGGGAAACCGGAGAACCCACTCCGTTACCTGTCCCCCCTCCTCGTCCAACTGAGGAGTCCCGTCCTCGTTGAATACAGGCTTCTCCATGTGAAGGGAATCTTCGGCAAACTCCGTCAATGCCCTCACCACATAATATCTCTCCTTGAAGCCCCGAGCAGACTCAACGAACATCCTAAAAATCTTGCTCGACTGATGCTTTAAGGAAATCCAACCTTGCCGATCCCCGACTCTCTGGCGTTGGATTTGGAAGATATAAAAGAACAGGGCAACAGTAGCCTCCACCTCCAGATATCGACAAAGGATCTGGTAGGCCCGGATAAACGCTAGTGAATTTGGATGAAGCTGTGAAGGAGCCACTCTTAGCCGACCAAAAATTCCGGCTTCGAGATCGTTGAAGGGCAGCCGAAATCCCAACTCCTTGAACGCCATCTCGTACATGGTGAAGCTGCATCCCGTGTACGACGAGCAAACCCGCTCCCCTTCGGCAGGTGCATGAACCTCCCAGTTCTCCGAACCAGCTTCCTCGACGATGGTAAAAAGCCGCGGATCCTGCGCGGTAATCGTCGAAGCAATCCCCCGGGGCTCGGGCGCAACCCAAGCCAGCTCTGGGTCAGTAATAGTGTCGACCAACTTGTGTTTCGACGTAGCTTGGCTCCCCGTTACTTCCTCCACGTCGGACATTTTGAGTACCTGAAAAGCAGCGAAAATAAAGTGAATTCGACAGTAATCAAATCCACCCTTTCACCGCAAATCAAGTGAAAAGGCGTAAATTAGGACGAGGACGCTGTCCCCGACCAAAAGCCCTTATCAAAATGGCAAACAAAACAGAGAAACCGGGGAAAACCACCTAACAAAGCCTAAAAACGGGGAGAAGGTCCCCGACACAAGACATGGCTCGACACTTGAAACCAAACTCTAATTTGGATAAAATCCCAAGTTAAAAACGGGGAGAAGCTCCCCGACATAGAGTTTTTACAAACTCATTTATCCACAAATTTCCCAGCGAAATAACGGGGAGAAGGTCCCCGACAGTTAAAACATTCGCGAAAGCGAAAACGGGGAGAAGGTCCCCGACATAGAGTTTTTACAAACTCATTTTTCTAAAACAAAAATGACGGGGAGACGGTCCCCAACATAAAGTTCAACTAATTTTCGCTACAATAAACGGGGAGAAGAAACAGCATTTTCCTCCCCGACACAAAACGCATGGAATCCCAGAAACCTGAACATTGTTCTTCGCGTTCATCAGGTTTTTCCAGAAACTTATGAATGTTCATCAACATTCAAGGGGATTTCCCAGAAATTCATCACTATCCACCCCCGTTTTCCAGAAAAGTTCAAACGAAATACAAGGAGCATTCATAATGTTCTTCTCTGAACCCAGAAAGTCAAGCCAAAACGCTAACACATATACGAAAGGCGATGGTAAGGGGCAAATCAAAGCCCAAAACAAGCCATTTCAAACGAAAAACAGACAAAGGATTTAAAACCACCAAACACGGCGGGAGTTGGGTCATTAAAAACTCAAAACACAGTCTCTAAAACATTTGAAAATAGAGAAAACATGGGGATCTAATGAAATACACAGCTAGAAGATTCGAAAGAAAAGCTTATGAAAAGCACTAACCTTTGTTAAAGAGGAAGCAAAAACTCAAACTTTAGAGCAAGAAAAATCTAAACTCGGAAGCCAAAAGAAGAAAAGCCTGGGAGTGCAGTAACAATAGCAGCAACAGCAGCGAAGGAAAAAGGGAAGTGAAAAGTTCAAAATGAACCTTTCCCCCTCTATTTATAGACTCCCCATCACTGCACCTCTATCACGAACCAGTGCGTCTCACCACATCATAACCGTTGATCCAAATCCAACGATCCTAATCAAAAGCCATCAAATGGCTCTGATTCATTATGCAGAAAACGAAAGGGCGCGATCAATCCAACGATCATCACGCATCCTCGTAAAACGAAGCAGCAGTCACCTATTCCCAAGGCCATCATTACGCCTCTTCATAGCCCACACACGTGGCAACATCAGACGAAACGTCTGTCTCTTCAAGTCCCATCAAACAGACCACGCGTCTACGAAGGCATCTTCATCGTTATCACCAACGCAATTATCTCCTCGACTTCGCGGATAAGCGCGAGTTACGGGCAAGCAGAACAAAAATAGATAAACGTGCCCGCTAAAACGCGCAGCGTCAACAAACATTGAATTAACACAATATGTCCTCGACAATTTGTCGAGGAACGAAAAAGCCAATAATTTCAAAGGGTAAAACCTTCTCCCCGTAATTTCCTCCACGAACATCGTGGCACGCGTTACGAGCAAAGAGAAATTTCCCCTTTGTAAAACCCTCCTCGTCATGCCACTGAGGAATTTACGAGCAACATATAAACTCTGCTCGCGCAAACGAGCAACAACCATAATCCATGAATTATGGAATCCTCCTAGGATTGGCGAGGAAAACAACTCCTCGACACACGGGCATGGACCTTAAGTCATTACTCCTATAGCTAGGAGCAACGACTTGGGGGGCTCCTGTTCTGGACTGGGCCAAGAGCTGGCCCAATCACTTATGCCCGACATTTGGGGCATGGTCCAATAAGGGGATACTTCCCCGACACGTCAGCCAATGACGTGCCCTGCTCGACATAACAGATTAGCTCCACGCTAATCACGTGCTCGGCTATCCGTGCACGACGACTCATTCAGCCTTAGCTTAACAGCTAAGCAGCATGTTTAACACGTGCTCCATTGACCAACCATATCCGTCACGGAGTCATCCATTACCCGCCAATAGCGGAACGACTCCAAACCAGGATAGAGGCAAATAACTGCCTTCCCCTACGATACAGGGGCTATCCTGGCAGTTGGACCTATTGGGCCGGTTATCCAGGCCCAATAGACCAACCTTTGGCCCAGCGCTGGGGGCACTATATAAGCTCTCCTATACAGGAGAGCCAGGTATTCAAAACCATTCTACACTTTCTTTCTCTCTCTTCTTTTGTATCTCTCTGTTCACTTTGCTGACTTAGGCATCGGAGCACCTGCAGGTACAAACCCCCCCTTCGGTGTGGACGCTCGCTCAACAGACCGGCCATCAATCTATTCTGATCACCAGGTACGATCAGAAACCTTTCACAAAACATGTAAGAAATAAGAAATATAAAATTTGATCCAACACCTCTTAAGCAATATCATATAGGAAAAAAATATGTAAAAAGGCATCCAAGAAATTAAGATGAAAATGAATTATCAAATGGAAATTGGAATTGTATGAAACCAAAATTTCATCCTGTATTGTATATATCTATTATATATGTACAAGCTTAACTAAATATATTAGTATTGAAGATCGATCATTAGGAACACTGATTGAGTTGTAGTACATATATATTTCAATTTGAGTATAGCTATAGCTAAAAAGGTGCAGATGCTATATCCCTGAATGCTTCAAGTGATGCTTCTTGGGCTACTAATTCCACTTCTTCACCCAAATCCATGTTACTAGATCCCATGCTACAAGCAGCACTAACCACTGGCTGCAATCCCTGCCATTTCAAAATTAGTAGGTGTCATGTTAATTAATTTCTCCTATAATTAAATATTTGTAGCCGCAATTACATTATTATTATATATATATATATATATGAGTCAGGATCCGTTGACACCAACTAGTTTGACACCAAATGTTACACCTCTCAATAACGTTTTAACCGATATAAATTTTATAAAATCCACCGTTGGATTGAAAGTTTACATCATATAGATCATTTGTGTAAAATTTCAAATAAATCCAAAATCATTTGATATGTTATTGAGATACATCAAAATTAACGGTTATTGAGATAAATTTTGACACCTGGTGTCAACGGATCACGACTCTATATATATATATATATTGGTTAGTGTATGTACATAGTACCACTTCTGGTATCTGATTCAAAAAATCTATAAATTTATCCCAACACACAAATATAAAAGTTAACTCTTCCAATATCATATGAAATTAACTAAACTTTTTCTTTAGAATTTTAAGACAAGACACAAATTAATACTCGATAAATAGTGATTATTTCATTACAAGGCACCCAAAAACGATTTGCATGAGCGATAAGACCTATGTAATATGCATGTCTTCGATCAAATCATACAACGTACGCAAAGTGAATTACGGAAACTAATCATTTTTTATTATTAATTGTTTTTTTGGTAGTGAAACTAATCATTTAATTATCGTAGAACTCCAAATTTTGTATAACATAATAATATTCCAAAAATCATATCGATAGCCAAAATTGTAGCAAATTAACTTTAGTAAATAAAATAGAAATATTTTTCAAAAACAAAACAAAAGAAATAACTACCTCGGTGAAAATTCTTGAAGCTTCTTCAAAGGTCTTTGTGTTCAATATATATATTGCTAAGTTCTGTAAATCCATCAACATATACCACTATTATTAATTGGTCATCAAGATTATATATAATTCATGAACCAACAAAAATAATATTAATAGAAGACCAAAAATAAAAAGAGAAATATCTAGAAGAATTTTTACATACTCACGTACCCTTGCAGATTGAATTTGGTCGATACCAAGAGTTCTAGGCTCCCTTTCAATTGATGAAGTCCTTTGAATAGGTGGTAACCTTGCCATAGGTGCCTCCATTTTTTGTAAAAAAGTTTTTTTATATAACGAAAAATGCAAACCTTAATATAAAAAAGTATGATACTAGCTAACTTTGTATGAATTTCGTGGAGTAGTTGATGAAATATTGAAGGAATAATAATGTGAATTGAAATATTTCACTTATTTATATAGTTTGGAATATTTGGTGAAGCCTAATATGACCCATAGGGTATGATGGACCACGCAAACAACAACGTGGCGAAACATAAAAGGTGGGTTACACGTGGCACAATGATTTATGTACAGATGGTGACATAGTAGAAAGAAAGAGAATAATGTGGAGAAAATTATATAAGAAAACATGCAAACGTGTTTTGTATGGTGTTTGTAAAAGGAAATAAAAAGAGGTTAGTGGATTTTGAACGTATTTACGTGTTAGGAAGATGTTGGTAGTACGGAGAGGAGGAGGGAGAGTGACGGTGGAATGGTGTACACCGCCATTGGAATAGTCGACGTCGATTTAGTTAAGGTTGTAAACGTGTACGTATCAGATTTATACCCTATCATATGGTTGATGTTGATGTGTAATAACGATCATGATTTTAATGTAGGTATTAATCCTTTGATAGGAAAAGGGAATTTGATACGTGTGAGATAAATAAAGTCTGACTACCAAAAATATTTGTATTCTCTTTATATATAGTATAGATATAGATATAGTATTAAGAGCTCATAAATCACTTAAGTACTTTAATATCTTGGTTAAACTATGATCTTCATTTGAACATTCGGTTCATGTATATTACATTTAATGTTCCTACTAATTAAACTATCTTCACGAGAATATATTTCATTTGATTTAATAATAAAAAGTAACTTTTGCATGATGCAAAACTTATAATGTGTGTATCATAGAGTTTATCCAATAATTTATAATATATTAGGGTGGATATTCCACGCGTAAAAGGAATAAGAGGAACCAGAATTTTTACGTAGAAATTACTTTCAAAATAAAAGTTTTATCATATCAATCAGACACTCGACAGAAAAAGTCTCTTGCAAAAAAAAAGACGTCATTTCGAGTTTTTCAAATAGTCCACACAATAATTTGTCAAATTAACAATTACCATAATTTATCTTTTCTACTCATGTCTACGCCCAAGAATGTCGCAACAATTGCGTGTTGAGTCTAACTCAACTATATAAAATCAATTTGTAAAGTAAAGATTGTTCTTACTTATAAACACACATTTACACACATTCAGACCATCTCGAAATCGATAGAGACTTCTTTTAACAATTTTTATAATTAGTAGTCTTTTAAGTGTAGGTTTTGTTGAATTTGCACTTGATTAGGTGGGATTTACTTGAACGTTGATCACAATAATAGAATTTGGGTCTATTATGAGATTCTATTGGATATTTCATGTCACATCAGTGCTTATATGCGTACGTCTCTAAAACTTTATTTTCATTATTATTATCATCTTCATTTTATTTTCTTTCAATTACAGTAATTTCTAGACCTCTAACTAGACATGAGGAGGCATTGATGTTTGATTGGGGGAAGCTGCTACCTGCACCCCCATGTTTGATTGGGGGAAGTTGCTATATGCACCCCCCCTCGAATTGGAGTAAGAGGAGTGTTTTGCAGCACACTTAACTGTTTTCGTTAGAAATAGAAAGTAGAATGATGTTTTCTGTTGATGGCTGCGTCACTTTATCACTTTGGCTAAATAAAATAAAATGCACTCTTTATTTATATAATATAATATGATACTTGTCCCGTGTGTCTCTCTTTCTCTTCTCATCTTTCTAACCATTGTTGCTTCACCAAATCAAGTAGCAAACCCCAAAAGTTTAATCATATGATTCATAGTGTCATTTTTTTTAAGTAATCCTTTGATTCTCAAAGAAAAAGGAGTTTCGGCGATCTAAAATTCACCCGCGAGGTAGGTAAAGTCTAACAAAAAATTATTTCGATAATCCAAAGTTCGCCATGTAAGGTAAGTAAAGTTTGGCCAAAAGTTATTTTCATCAAAGATCAAACTCAAACTCTCCTAAACAATTGATCATAAGAAATTCACTTCAGGAACTGTGTAAAGCATGTAGAAACACAAATTTTCAAAAAACCTCTTTAAAAAGTATGATGTTTCGTAAAAGTATGATGTTTCGAATCATTTCTATTGCATGTAATTGAAAATATTAGTCATTTTTCAATAGTGCATTTGATTTAATTTAAGTAGTAAATAAACTTCAAATAGATTGTTTGAGATAATCCTTTATATATTAAAATAGAATACAGTGCTAACAACAATTAGCGCCTAAACATTTTCAACATATCCCGCCCAAATTCCCTTCACACATCCTTGATATTCTCAATTTTCACTAATTAATAGTATAATAATAATAATAATAACTACTCTGTCAAAATAATAACTACTATTCAGTTTTCATTCACCTTCATCGTAAAAAAACTTTCTCTCTTCCCAAGATACTACATTATTATTACTTTGTAATTATATTTCATCATAAATGGTGACGTTTCTTCTTCTTGAGAACCCTTTTTTTCCCTCTCCTCCATTTTGCAAACAAACAACTCTGCTTTTTTCCTCCATTTTTGTTCTACATCATCATACATGGGATTTTTTTGGACATTTTTTACATTATCATATACATGTGTAGCAAGTTGAAATTTTATTCGCTATTAGAATCCACTATTTATTTTTGAAAGAATTCTTTATGGATGGGTTGAATTTTTTGGGGGTCTTTCTTTTTTGACAGCGCTATGTCTCTCCATTTTCTATTTTTATCTCTTCCACATGAATTTCTTCTCTCTATTTTTATTCTTCAAATTTCTTTTTCTTTCATTCATGTTGCCTGGTATAACAAGTCTATACGCATAACCAATGTGACTGTATTTTGAGATGGAAATGGTGCAAGCAATTTATAATGGTAATTGGTATGTTGATGCTTAGATAATGGTAATTGGTATGTTGATGCATCATTTATGCACTATGATAAATATTTAATTGTATTATACATTTTTGTTTTGAGTGTGGTTCTTTTTTGTACATCTATTTTATTGTATTGAAGATAAAGTTCATGTGTACCGACGGTGTAAAATAATTAATTAAACTCACATTATTAGATGCATGTGTAAAATAATTAATTAAACTCGCATTATTGGATGCATGTGTAAAATAACTTTACATCGATGGTGCACAATAATTAAACTCGCATTATTGGATGATGCATGTGTAAAATAACTTTACACCGACGGTGTAAAATAATTAATTAAACTCACATTATTGGATGATGCATGTGTAAAATAACTTTACACCGACGGTGTAAAATAAAATGCATGTGTAAAATAACTTTACACCGACGGTGTAAACTCACATTATTGGATGGTGCATGTGTAAAATAACTTTACACCGACGGTGTAAAATAATTAATGCATGTGTAAAATAACTTTACACTGACGGTGTAAAATAATTAATGCATGTGTAAAATAACTTTACACCGACGGTGTAAAATAATTAATTAAACTCACATTATTGGATGATGCATGTGTAAAATAACTTTACACCGACGGTGTAAAATAATTAATGCATGTGTAAATAACTTTACACCGACGGTGTAAAATAATTAATGCATGTGTAAAATAACTTTACACCGACGGTGTAAAATAATTAATTAAACTCACATTATTGGATGATGATGCATGTGTAAAATAACTTTACACCGACGGTGTAAAATAATTAATGCATGTGTAAAATAACTTTACACTGACGGTGTAAAATAATTAATGCATGTGTAAAATAACTTTACACCGACGGTGTAAAATAATTAATTAAACTCAAATTATTGGATGATGCATGTGTAAAAACTTTACACCGACGGTGTAAAATAATTAATGCATGTGTAAATAACTTTACACCGACGGTGTAAAATAATTAATGCATGTGTAAAATAACTTTACACCGACGGTGTAAAATAATTAATTAAACTCACATTATTGGATGATGCATGTGTAAAATAACTTTACACCGACGGTATAAAATAATTAATTAAACTCACATTATTGGGATGAGAAATTTAATGGGATGAGAAACAATGTATGTATTCGTAGATTAGCTTTATACTTTGTGGTCTGATTTGTATTTGTAGAATGATGCAGGAAAATTGGCTGTTAAAATATTACATGGATTATGGAATCTTGCATTTTTTTTTGTTATTTGATTGATGTGCGGTTTCAATGGTATATGAATTAAAATTGAAGTGGTTTGGTAGCTGCTTATATATATATATATGTAGTATATACTGTATATAGATTATTTTTCATATTAGTACTCTTCATGAATATTGAATTAGATCGATAATAACTAAAATCTAATTTCTATGAAAATAAAAAATTGTTTATTGCTTACTTTTGATAGTTGCACGGACCAAATTTGATCGATAATAACCAAAACTTACGGTAGTATTTGAGTTTTAGTTGGTATCATGTCTTTGAAATTCTAAAGGAATATTCATGATGTTCTTGCAGCGACGTGTATTCTTCTTTTTCTTTTTTAGACAATTTTTTGATAATTTTATCTCTTATACTTACATTATATTCTTATTTTCTCTCTTTCTTTATATCTCTCTATTATTTTTATCCAATTAATAAAAAAAGTTATCTCAAAATTATATAAAAAAGTTGTTCAAATAACAAATGTGTAGTTTGATGGTGTCTAATCTATTGTCTTTCTACTAAGTATCCCAAAAATTCTACTAGAGTTTATTGACATTAAATTACTAATGTATGAAGTTATGGAAGTGTGTTTAGATTACTATTCATGTTCTAGAATTTCACTTACTTTTTTCTCCTAATAAAGCTATCATATTTCTAGGCATGTTTTAATCAATTTATTGAGTTCTTCAATGTTCGGAGTACTCCTTTTCTTATTTTTTTTCCCACTTATTGTATAAGTTTAACAATAGAATGCGAGACAGTTGAGGGAACACGGAAGGCAAGAGTCTATTTCACAAGACAAAAAAATCAGCTTATAGCTTATGTCTTAAAGTTAAAAACATGTTTGGTAATAATCTTTTTAAAAAGAGCCATCAACCATAAGCTATAAGCTATTAGCTAGCTTATCAGTCATCCGTTAATTTTGCCAAACAGAGCCTAAGAGAGAATGGTGATGAAATTTTCCGGCTATGTTTTGAGTTTGCTTTTAGAACATCTTCAATAGTAATACCACTTTGAGTTTCATACATTACTAACAAATGGTCTCTATAATGCTTATGCAACTCACAATGGTACAAAAATAAGCAACTCATACTTCTATTTTTTTATAAAAGTTATTTAAATTGACCCATCATATTAAATAAGGCAACATGTACCCAAAAAAAAAGTCAAATTTTAGGAAAAAACTAACAAAAAAATAAAATGACAAAAGATTAGAGACATATTAAATATGTTTAGGAGAAAACTTAGGTAAAATACCATCCATTCTTTTTGTCTGTTTTCCACTTAAAATTGACACATAAACAATTTTTTCATGTCAGTTTTTAATAAATTAACACTAAAAATGGAAACATAGGATGCGTGGTAAAAAAATTGTTGATGTGTCAAATTTTAAGTCTTATACAATATATATTTAAATATTTACATAATTATTTTTTTTTATTTTTTTTGACACTTACATAATTATTTACTTAAAAAATATTTTATTCTTCTTCGTAGTCATTTTTTTAAGAAAATTATTGTAATATATAACTCCTCCAAAATTCGTCCGTGCATCGCACGGGTAGAAGAACTAGTTTAAATTCAAGTCGGCAAACATTCGATACACGTTATTTGAACAAATTCCAAAAACCTTTCAAATGATAAATATGTATATATGCTTGAACTAGAGATCAAACATCTTATCTCATATTTAGGTGACCTGAATTATTTATCATTTAAATCACAGTGCTTAGTAAAAGGATATTATTTTTTAATCAGCATTAAAATTTTAAATATTTTATCACTTCTTTTTAAATCTTTATAAATCAGTAAATCAGTAGTAAACAATTTTCATGCAAATAATAAAATGTTTGTTTCCGATCAAACAATACTATACTGAATGTTCCATGAGCTCCAATGAAACACTTCATAGGGTTTTGTTTAATAGGGCATCAATGTGTGAATCGGAGCTCAGGGATCAAAAACCATACTATACCCGAGTATAAACAACGAAAAAACCAATCTTTTATATTATAAGCTTGTATACACAAGCAAACTTTAAACCCTAATTTGTTTTCCCTGTTTTCCCTCCATTTTATCTTGCAATTTTTATTAAAAAATAATACAATTTTATCTTGACTAGGATTCGAACACGCAACCCTTCAATGCAAGGCAATATTTCCAACCATTATGGCAAGTATACCAATTGTGATTAAAATTATATGCAATAATTGATAAGCACCATCAATTTTAAAAGTATATCATATCAAAATTATTGTTGACTATATTATTCATCACGAAATATTTTTATGTCTTTCCTGGTCAATGATTTTTTTTCTACCGGATCATAAATTTAGAGAATAATTATCATGTGAGATTTGAAAAGTTATTATCACGTGTAATTTGGAAAGTTATTATCAAACTCAATTCTACTAAATCAATTTTTTTTTGCAATACAACCAAACACAATCATAGTCATGTCACTAATCACATTCATTATTTTGATTTTAACATTGCAAATTTAATATTAACCGATGATCAATTGATATAATATGCACTAGCAGACCAATTGTGATTTAAATTATGTCCACAAAGTGTTAATCTCCATCAACTTTCATAGGAAATATTTCATACGACAATTAAGCACCATCAATTTTCATTGCACAATTTAAACAATTAAAAACCGATAATCTCTTATATTATAAGCTTGCTAACATAAACTAACCCTAAACCAAATTTTTTTCCCCTCATTTTCTCTTTCTTTTTATTGCAGCTTTATATTAAAAATATACAGATTTGTCATCAAACCTGAATCTCTTACTTACAATAAAATCTTTCAACCGCTAAAACATGTGCTTCAATTATGAAAGAATTTAGAAATCATAATATGTTAACACTGTTTTCAATAAATTTCAACGGCGGAATTAATCACAATTTTTATTTATTTATGGATGTCTACTTAAGTTTATGTTCTTGATTACATCTTTAATTTTTTTTTTAACCTTTAATTATCATCAATTTTTTAACCTTTAGTTATCATCAATTTTTTTTTAATAAGTAAACAAAACGATGGGATTCAAAAATTATTTAAAAAATATATAAAATATAAAATAAGCACATAAACAAATATAGAATAATTAGTCCATGAAATTCCCTATACTACTCTTATTGAAAATGCTCTTAGAATTTTTGTATTTTATTTTTTATTGTTACATATTACACTTAATTAGACCCATGCACCGCATGGGTCAAAGTTTTAGTTAATTTATCAACAAAATATTTATTTTGGTGTTTTCCTGAACCTATAGACATCATTTCAAGATACTAAATGAATAAAGAAATAGACAACTTGATTTTTAAAGTGTATATAATGCATTAACAAAAACCCAAATAGTAACATTAGTTTCAAGTTCAACAATTTGAAGATACATCCTTGATCTTCATCTTGTCTTGATAATGGAAAGCAAAACAGGCCACAATTCACAATAACACTTAAAATAATAATACAAGTACTTCTTCGGTTATTGTATTTTATTTGATACTGAAAAATATATAAAATCCACGGAATTCGAGTCTTTAACCATAAGAGCCAATGATCAAATCACCTTATAGCCAGTTGCAATAGTGGCCAAATATTAGTCTCACACTATGTCCTGTGAATAATTGATGCCAATAGGCCCAATAAACTTATTTATTTTGATTCCAGCTTCCAGGTGTAGTACTCTGCCAGAACAACTCAGAGTCGAGATCGGTCAACTGAACGAAATCCAAGTCGTCACCCCCAACATCACCCATAGTAGCCACTCCATTTGTGCTAAACTCAGCATTCTGCCCAAAGGATCCCAACGCAGAACAGTCCAGGTCTCCCAAACCCTCAAAAAAGTCACCTAAAAGTGCACCTTCAGCAATATTTTCCTGTTCAATATAAGTGTCAACATTCTGTTAACCTTCAAGAAATCAGGACTCACTATATAAATCACAATCATTGAGTAAAATTGCATTAACATTATGATCAGACAATGCAAACTGCAGGGGATAGGTAAAACACCAAGACTACAAAAGTAGAGAACACTAAAACTAACATAAAAAAGAAGCATCAAATTGTTTTTAAAATAAAATACCCAAGCAGAAAGAAGAAAAAACAGATAAGCATACCTCAGGAAATATGTCGTTGTCTTCGAAAATATCAAGCATTGATAAGATATCATCATTATTAACAGCTTGATTGTCTGGATATGAGTGATTTGCAGGGTCAGAATAAGGCATCGACCCTGTTTGACATGAATTGGCAGGGTCTGAATAAGGCATCGACCCTGTTTGACATGAATTGGCAGGGTCATGAGAAGGCATGGATCCTGTTTGACATGAATTTTCAGGTTCTGTTTGACATGAATACGCAGGGTCGGGAGAAGGCATCAATCCTGTTTGACATGAATTTGCAGGGTAGAGAGAAGGCATTGATCCTATTTGACATGAATTCGCAGGGTCGGGAAAAGGCATCAATCCTGTTTGACATGAATTTGCAGGGTAGAGAGAAGGCATTGATCCTATTTGACATGAATTCGCAGGGTCGGGAAAAGGCAGCATCGATCCCATTTGACATGAACTCGCAGGGTCGGGAGAAGGTATCAATCCTATTTGACACGAATTCGCAGGATCGGGAGATGGCAGCAATCCTGTTTCACATGATCTCACAGTATCAGAAGACATCAATCCTGTTTGACATGAATAGACAACGCCGGGAGAAAGCGGTAATCCTGTTTGACAGGAATTTGTTGGGTAGGGAGAAGGCGTCAATCTTAATTGACATGGCATGGATGTTGAACCATATTCACTAGCATGAAGATTTTGGTCATTTAGGACAGAACTATTAGTTGTCAAAGCAGAACTGGGAACTAGCGCAGCCGATTCAGCTACTAAAGGTAATCCAACTTCATCATCACTCCAGTCTTCTTCATTAAATGGCCTCCCATATTGTGCACCATTCCTGGGACCGGGACCTTCCTTTTGAAATACCTTACAGATTACATAGGAATCCTGTAATAAAACAAACCAAAAGAACTTGTTAAAAATATATTCACATGGAGAATAGGATGGAAAAATTATCAAGTGATTAAAAGAAAAGAGGCAGTGATACTTAGTCATGTAAATTACAGCATATCTCATTTTATCAAGTGATTAAAAGAAAAGAGGCAGTGATACTAAGTCATGTAAATTACAGCATATCTCATCTTAGTTGCCGGGCAAAACATGAAATAACATAGTTCTATTTGAAGGATTCAACTACTCTAAAGTAAAAGTGCACTTTAGAATGTAAGGAAAACCAATGAAATAACATAATTTAATTTCAAAGGTCATATGCATGCAAAATTATCATGAACTAGACGGTAATCAATTATTAGAACCCCACATTTCACTCTTTGAAGTGCAACAGTGTCCTAAAATGCCATTTCCTAGTAGATTCTGACATCATTTTTTAGCATATAAAACAGATTCATGTATCTTTGGTTACAGAGATAAAAAACAGATTCAAGACTTAGAGTACAAGACATCGTTATATGCATCAACATACAAAGCCACATACAACAGTTACATACTAAGTTATACATACATATATCTTGACAATAAAGCTCGTAATATTTTTAGCAATACAAAACAATCAAGAAAGAAATGGCTACCTGAACAATTCCTTTATCGGCCAGGTCCTTATCTTCAAGCCTATACTCATGCATAACCCAGTCGGTTCGATCACCACGAGGCGCTTTTCCAGTGTGAAATATCAGTGTTTTTATCATCCCAACAGTTTGATTCTTATATTGCACAGCTCTGTCCTTACCGGTAGCTTTCCAAAAACCAATTTCCGTAGCTCGATTCATCCTCGCACCACTTCCATACTTCTTCTCAATCGGGCAGAAAAAGTACCATTCCAAATCCCCATTTTGTAAGTAAGATTTATCTGAAACACAAACAAACAAACAATGAAACTTTATTAGAATAGATAATCAACAAACAAAAATTTACACTCTTGATAAACACTACTAAATTTGTGAGAGACAACTACCTGGGAGATCCCAAGGTGAATATTTATATATATCAAGTTCGGCGATCACATTGTTATGAAACTTCTTTCCCATGACTTTTCTTTTCAGAAAATACTTCATCAATTCAACTCCAGTCGGATGGAATCGAAACCCCGGAATCATATTCGCCATAGCCATCGAAGAAATCAATACAAGATTCTTGCTTCAAACTCCCTGAGCAACCCCGCCGAGGTTGTTTGTTGTTAAAGCCAACAACAAACAACCTCAACCCTAATAATTTCAATCAAAAACTCGTTTGGAGAACGAGTATTATAGCTTCAGAAAGTAACGGAGCGCGTTACAGTAAATCGAAAGAGAACAATCGAAACCCTTATTATTATCAATTCGGAAAGGAATCAAGTAAGAGAAAATTGACTAAGAAAATATAAGAGAGAGAGAGAGAGAGAGAGAGATTTAAGAGAGGAAATGAAACCCTAAAATCGGAAGAGTGAGAAGGGAATTGTCAAGTCCAATGACGAAAGAAGATTTTGAAAGAACACCAAAGCCTGCCGAGGTTCATAAAGCAGGAACGATGGCGAACAGATGAAAACGATGATCCAATTTTGAAAAGGTAAAGAGTCATCGGCGCGATGAAACCCTAAAACGGAGATGAAACCCTATATCGGAAATTGGATTCAGGAAATGAAATGAAAATACGGGAGAGAGAGAAAAGGCTGTGTGAGAAGATTTATAAAGTGAAGGAAGTAGTGACTGCTGAGTGGCTTTTCATTTATATATAGGGTTTTATTACGGAAAATTAATTATACTCCTATTTTATTTTATTTTAGCGTAAAGAATAAGCTTTGTATTCTTTTTTGTTTAAAATAAATTTGACAAAAAAAAATTGGAAAAATATAAGGACTACTGAGTCAATTCACATTCTTGCCAATTTTAAAGCAACAATCACAATTACTTTATAAAATCATATTAAATAAATAATATACATTAAATCGATAGAATATATCGATGTAATATAAATTAAAAATTTTAAAAATAAAAAATAATAAATTTGCGAACAAACTCACAACATACATATTAGTGGCATAAAACGGCAAATTACATAGTCTGCATATTTGACTCATTGAAAAATATTGGTTCTGCATAAATTTTAAATTTAAATAAATAGATTAATTTATTTGAGCTTATTGTCGTATAAATATTTGTAAGATTATTTTTTAAAATTTATAGTAACGACAAATATATAATATAGGTTGTTTCTCGCTTATCTTTATAAAACTTTTGTGATAATTTATGAAAATAGTTTTATTTTATTTTTATTAATTAAAATAATATATGATTAGCGGTAATGTTATTTTAATATTATTTTGAATAATCATGATTATGTTATTAATACTTAATTAAACTGTTCATTAAAATATATTATACATAAGTACATACTATGTTAAAATGGTTCACCGTAGCATTAGCAAAAATAGTATGAAGACGAACAGATATTAGTTTGGCTACCGCATTATTCATATTTCACACATTATATTGTACATAATATACGATGAATATCATGCATCTCTTTTTTTTTTTTGGTTACAATTCATCTTTTTGGTTACAATTCATCTTTTTAATGTTTGTTTTAGATTTTTTAGAAAATCATTTTGTTAAAAAAAAATTATTTTTAGCCTTGAAAATGATAAGCTAATCCTAATAACTTTTCTAAAATCTATTTTTTTAAAGAACAAACAACTTAGGTGTAAGAGCATCATATTTATAAAACAAAATCCCTAAAAAATAGTCTAAAATTTAAAGCTTATACAAACACACCTTTTATCTCAATAAGATAAGATGTTCATAATAATGTATACTCATCCAAGGAAAAGTGTTACAATGGAGATTTAGTGAACGAATATACTCCATCCGTCCCAAATTATAAGGGAAAATAAAAAAATCACACTTATTAAGAAAAAGTAAAACATGAGAATTTGAAGTATGTTTTTGTGGGTTTTACTTGGAATAAGTTGCATAGGAAAATGTAAAAACAATTTTTATTGGTTGTTGTTTATTGAGAAAATGAGAGAGAGAAGAAATTAAATGCAATTTGCATTTAATTTTATAAAAATAAGGAAAAAAACATTTTTGAAAATGATTTTTCTCTTATAATTTGGGACAAAAAAAATGAATTTTTTTTCCTTATAATTTGGGACGGAGGGAGTATATTGCAAGTGTTTATAGCTATATATATTTTTGACTCTGTTTAGAATTTTTTTTATGCAAGTCTCAGTTTAGAAATTTTTTTTTTATGCAAGACTCAGTTTAGACTATAAATCATATATTTATACTTTGGTTTTTATTTTTGAGAAACTGCGTTCTTATAGATTTATTCTCCCCCAATGCAAAGATTTGACTTGGTTCTTTGCGCAAAATTCTCAATTGAACGGGAAAAATAAATTGTGATAAAGTAAAAATGCCATCAAACCTTAAATATTTTACATGACAGGTGAAACAAATTTCACCATGAAAATGTCAATTACAGTATTACACAGATTACAATGAAACATCATTGAAGAATTTTGGTCACAATTCTCCAGGGTATTGAAGAATCAACTCTGGGAAAAATAGACGCCAACAGCTGAGATCAAGAATAAATTACAAAGAGAGCAGTTGGCCAACACCGATGGTCTGCCCATGATTCACTCCATATGGTCGTTCAAATTGTACAATGTCAGTATCTGTTCAACACTTTCAGCACACCCCAAGACTCTAGACGAATCCGTCAGTTTACCCCGGTGTCCATCTCGACACCCAATTTAACTCTGATCTGTCACACTAAAAATCACTGTACACTGCATCATTACCAGCATTTAGGAGGCTAATGTAGCTTCTCCAAGCTGCAGAGCTCTATTAACATGGAACGAGGGGGAAATAAAAAGACCAGGCTTCAGTAAATTTAACATGGTCTATGTTGAAGTTTTTTGGCAAGTTAGAATCTTCTTTGCACCGGAAGAAAATGAGGCAGCATGCCACCACCTATTAACTCTTCCCTCCCTCAAAAACATAAGCCATTCCATAGTGAACCAACCACTCCCACTAGTGACCTCTAAATGTAATGCTAATTGACAAGCACTCACGTACAAGCTTTGGCCAAAATGGAACAACCAAGTTATCACCAGTAATAAATTATCTCACAATATTCCATTCAAAACCCTCTGATAATAATCATACTGCCGTGTCCTCCAAGCATCAAGGCTACTGCTAATAAGAGAAAGCACCAAGGAGACACATTGCTGACAAAAAAATACAAAACCATCACAATCATATCCAAAACATTTTGCGGTTAAGAAGACACAACAGTAATATTGAAACCTCTTCTGTCAAATTGAGATGGAATCGCTTTCGCAAGTTCTGTATTGTCCGTACACCGCCTTTAAAGCACGGGAAACCCGAATCCTGATGCCGACATAGCCATAAAAGGAAAAGGTTCAGAGATAATCTAATATATATGTACAGGCAACAATCAATACTTTCAAAAGATAAAAAAAAAAGTGAAACACAGGGTAACTTTGCCAGCATGAGGGAGTGATTGAAGTGATGTACATTGGGTAGTTATTGTCATACAATATCATATATATCATATAAATATAATAACAGGGTAAAATTAATGTTTGTATTCAATGTGTACGTGATTCAGTGTGCGTGTGTGTACACTGTATAAGTGGATTCCATTATTTAAGACATGGATTCACTCATATATATGAGCATCCAATAGTCCGAAATTATCATACATCACAATGCATGAAGGACAGCATGATCAATGTAAAAATAATGGAATATTTCCAGTCAGGAGACAGTTTGCAAGGTTGCTTGATAGAAGATTAGGGAGTAATTAGTTAAATAATTATAACTAGTAAATAATTTAGATATTAGCATTATATAGTATTTATATTATTAGTTGGATATTGTCAAATAACCGATTATCCCAAAAGCTTAAGCTGTTAGGATAGAGCCATATCAATGGTTTTATATTATTTCTAACAGATATTTATGTAATTGGGTTGTTTGAGTAGGCTTTATCCTCTAGGCCCATTAAGAGTCTTATATATGTAGTGTTCTTATCCATTTTAACTCAATGAATGAAATGAATTGAATTTATCTTTTATTTTTAAATGTCTTTCTTTATTGCTTTTCTTAGGTTTAACTTAGTTGTAGCTTGGTAGGGATAAACTCTCTACCATTGCTTGAAAGAAGTATAATATCGGCAACATCATATCATACTGTTCTGAGAATCTGCAAGTACAGTTCATGACAAGACAAAGAACACAGGCAGACTGCATTTTAGATGACCATAAAACACAGGCAGCTAACATTCATATTACCTGCAACATCTCAACAAGAAGAATAATACGCTCAGCATGCTTGCGGCAAGTGAGGAAGCCTTGAATGCATAAAACCTGGATTACAGAACAAATCAACAAGACAAAGTTAGAGCAGATAATAGCATTGTCATCTGCAATCTCTTAAGGAAAGTTCAGAAAGTTTCTATCAGCACCTTAAAATAATCAAAGAACTCGCTTGGCAGACCCTCGGCATCAGAATCCATAACCTAGCATAATCACATTATTGTGATCATTATATGACACTTGAAACAGGATGTGTAATCAATAGTAAAAATATCTGTTTACCTCAAGAAGTTCGCGTGTTAATTTAAAAGGTGCACTTTCAAAATTAACCCCACCAGGTGAGTTGGAAAGCATGAAGCCAAAGTCAATATGTATGATATGACCTTCTTCGTCCAAAAGGAGGTTCCCATTATGCCTATCCTTCACCTTGATAACAAGAAAGGAAAAAGAGTTGGAGGAATATAAAGCATTCAACAATAATAAACAGCACAACATTATCATTTAAGTGCAACTTAAGTAAAGCACCAGTTAATAAAGTTCCTCACCTGCAGAAAGTAGCACACCAGGGAATATCCTGCCATACTCTCAACAAAGTTCCTCTGAAACAAAGTGGAAGCATATTAGCTGCCCAGTTAACAAGGCGTGAAATTAGAGTATCCAAATGGGAAAGGGGGAGGGACATAATTAGAAAAACATATAATATACTAGCAGAATGAATATGCCCAATCAAGAAAAACAAGAGCAATTGTATGATATCTGTCTACAAATTGATCAATTGTATCTGCCTCTCTAAATTACCTGGGCAAGTTTAAAACTTGGAGAATTTTCTTCATATTTAGCATTGAAGAATTCACGTAAACTTGAGATGTTGGGATATCTACTTTTGATTGAATGTAGAGAAGCCTAGAAAGCATTAATGTTTTAATTAACATACGCAAAATCCTTGACATTTCAATAAAATTTGAAATATGTGATCACAAAATTACCGTATCTGGAATTGTTTCAATGAGAGCTGTATAAGAAGAAGTACACAGAACTTCATAAGGGCGCAGCCAAAGGGGTAGACCAGCTTCTTGGAAAATATCTAGCATAATAAAAAAAGATTCAAAACCCAATGATTTTAAGCAATGTGTATTGAAGTACAGAGACTTCTACATCCTGGTTTATATGTGCATGGGAACATAATAAAATGAGATCCAAACCGAATCAATTAATATCATCAATTCCTAGATACATTCAATCAAACTTGTTTACTAGACAATTACATTCGTATTTTGGTACATGTTTCCACTTTAATCTGCCACTATTGCATTGAAAACTGCAACAAAGTAGATTTACAAATCCACAATGAAACTTAAACCGAGATAATACACATGTACTTTTATAGAGTGGTGACATAATAAAAATGATTCAATCTTTCCTTTATCATTGTGGAGTACCCATTGAACAAATTCACAAAATAAGAAACAACTGGAGCCGCCCACAAGTAGAGTAGACCTGGTACCATTGGCTATTGGGAAAACTCATTTATCTTGCCCGCATCAGGTTGGACATTGATCATGTAGTTAGTGTGGTAAGTCAATTTAATTTATGCATGATTGACGGGAGTGGCATTTACAAACAGTAACTAGAATTCTTCAGTATTGAAGGCAAGTCCAGGAAGAGGACTGTTATTCAAGAAGAAAGGAAAATTGCCCATGGAAGTATATTCAGAACAAACTATGCATGATCCACCTCAGGGTATTACATGTTTTGGAAGGAATAAAATCAAATGTAAGGGAAATCAACCTTGGAAACTTTATAATTGGGAGAAACATTTTTTTAACATACGCAACATAAATGGAAGTAACATGGTTCTTTTCTGCACATGGAGAAAGAAAGCAAAAGATTTGAAAGACCACCTACCATAGAAATGAGAAATAAGTTGAACAGCAAGATGCTCTTGCCTGCAATCATCTCCACTCTTTACAATAATCTGTGACGAAGGGAAAATTGCACAAACATGCTCAAAAGAATTGTCATGTAAAGCACATATTTTGAAACAGAAACAACAAATAGCTAATATAGAGAACAAAAGCCCAACCCTTCTTAATAGTCATATTAATATTAATAATCATAAAAAAAGACATGATAGTGGTAGCTTTTGACACAAGATATTGTTGTCTGATAAATACTACTTAAATCCAATATGTAAATTCTTCGTTGACATTTGCAATTTGAATATACCTACATAAAATTGCACTGCATACAAAGAGTAAAAGAGCTACAGTAATTCATTAATAGCTGTTTACAGACTACATTCATTAATATCCAATACCTAAGAGCCTTTAATTATCAAGCCTGTGATGCAATTTACATAAGAAAATGAGAAAAAATAAAGTCAGGTTGTTGTTTCGTTCATGTTGATATTTTCAAGTTTTACTGTTGAAAAAAAAAACCATTTTTAAAATCCTTTGACTGCAAGATTCTTCATCCTCAAGTAAGAATGAGTTTGAATTTTAAAATTCTCAAACTCAACCAGAAAATCACGTTTATAAAGTCAATCTTGACTCTGAAGTCTGAATCAAATTTTCAACTAGAAATTTAGAGAGGAAACAAACAGATTTATATTGCAACAAGTAGCAGGATTTTCTATTAGATAGTAAAATGTCAATAGATCAAGATATCCTTGGAAACATTTTTTTTTCCTGTTATGCATAAATAATACCATTTTATGTGTACATATCGAGTTCGTATCTTACTGGATTTCCAAAACAAGTAACTAACTAACAAACTACATGTAAAGCCAATTATTGTGCTTAAAATACAAGCTTACCGATCGCAAGTCCCAACCAGGTAACTTTCCGTATATGGAAGCCTTGCATACCCTATCTTTCTTTGCCTCCCAAAGTTCACCAGACAAGGCATCACTGGCTTTGGGAGTAATTCCATTAGCCTGTTAGAAGGAATCGTGTCATACAACAACTCTGCAATCATAAAGCTAAGTAAACCAAACTTAAATAATTAAGTCTTACCCTCGGCTGTGCATCTGATGAGTCTTGGCCAGCACCTTTCAAAGGGAGTCCAAGAGGCGCTTCTCCTTTTGCTGCTGCAGCCTACCAAAGGTTCAAGAGAATAAAAATAAAATGTTATTCAAGTAAATAAACAACAACAACAGCAGCAGCAGCAACAATCAAGCTTTATCCCACTAAGTAGAGTCGACTACTTTGATCAAACAACACCAGAATGTTCTACCATATATCATATCTCTATCAAACTCATTAATTTTTAAGTCTTTCTTAATAGTTCCTCTTATAATTTCTAGATCCTTCCTTGCCTCTAGCGATTTGACTACCCTCCATCTGATCTACTTTCGTTAATCCTTACTACATAATCTACATGTCCTCCCTCCACATGCCCAAACCACCTAAGCCAACTCCCTCTCCCTCTCTCCCTCTCTCTCTCTAATGTTATCATCCATAATCATATCTTGTCTAGTCTTACCACACATCCAACGCACAACAGAGGTAGGATTTTGGAAGAGATGGATATATGAAAAATAATTTGTTGAGAACATGGAGATGACCTTTTTTACCAATTCTAGCAATAAATTAAGACTCAAAAAACAGTCGGTTGAAGCTTTACATTGAAGTAATGTGAATAGCACATCAATTTATTTTGTTAAAAAAACATTCAAAGGCTCACCTTCACTTCTTCCATTGCCACTGTACTTGGAACACGGCGATGTTCCTTTTTCCGAGGTGGTGCTTGATCCTCGATATCTTCCAATCTAACCCCAGGATCAGCTGTCAATACTACTCGTACCCATTCCAAATCACTGTCATGTTCTGCTCCTTCCTGACCGTTGTATCGTGTTTCAACTGAAAGATTCAGGCTAACAAGTTTGATTTTTGGTTCAGATACATGAGTCATTGCCTGGTCAATTGCCTGAGCAGTCGATCTGGACATCCTATCATTGCTATTACGGTAAACCTCTTGTGCTGACCATAATGGATATGCCCAAGGGGGTGGTTTTTGCAAGAAAGCATCTCCATTTGCCAAAGGAATTCCACCTTGAGAAAGCTTCTGAGAACTGGATGCCTCCTTGAAATTACTATAACCAAAAATATGCAGACGAAAATATCAAAATGTATTTTACACATCACAAACTACTATTCTTCACAATACCAAGGAATATTATGCAACTAATACCTTGGCATTTCACATCTCAAAACTTCTATGCAGATCATATAAGGTGCCTTCTCCCTAGAATTCAACAGAATAGCTTCATCTACTGGCATATGAAGCACGCGGTACATGCCTTTTCCCAGTGGAAAACAGACTCCTAGAAATATGACAACCAAGATTCATATAGAAGCAAGAGGCTTATCTTACTAATTATAATCACAGTAAAGAACTATCTTTACAGTAAAGAACTAAATAAACACAGCCAAGTGCCAACAATTGCAATCACATAATAGAAAAACTTCTCTGCATATCCTTATAGAAATGGACTGCCGGTAAGAACCAAAAAAGTAGTTTCAAACATAATTCTAGAGAAGTGAAAGACTACATCAATGATAGATATCTTGGAAATTTCATCAGTTTTTCTGCATAACAAGTTCTGCTGCTTGAAAAACAAGCAATACTTTGGCATACCTCCGGAGGAATAGGAACATACACATGTACCGTAATTGGTTTCATCATTTTTTCAGGGGGAAAACTGCTTCTTAACAACTGGTTGATTTATTGTGTTATACATTGAAATGAACAGGAGACTATACATAGAAAGCCTCTGATTCTAAACCAAGAAATGTGGCATACTGCTACTAAAATATTCCAGACCACACTTAAAAGAAAGAAAGAAAAAACGCCTGCTCATTTGGAAATATACAGAAAAGTAGAGAAATGCATTGCCAAAGTTGAACATCATTCAGATAATATGGATAGAAGTCAAGACGTACCACCGGTGTTCTGAACCTCTTTTACATGTATATTGATCTCTCTAAGCGACTAGAAATATAAGAATAAAAAAGGTGTCAGAAACACAAATATGGAATAGAATAGTTTTTTTTTGTAAATCAAATAGATGAAGAAAGCATCAAAAAAGAAAAATTCAAGAAAATAACCTCTTGAAGAGCACTTTTGCGATCTTCAATTGGAAATACATCCACTAACCCATATGATGTGTCGCATAATGACTGCACAAACTCCAATGAGTCATGGTAAGCCCCTTTCCGGAACTGAGTTGGATTGATTGGTAACGGGGGCTTTGTGCTCGATTTTTCACTGTGCTGCTTTGGGGTCCCAGGATGCTTCTGCAAAAAGTAATTAGATTCCCCCCAAATGAGGCAGAATAACATGATACACTGGAAATTGCACTTAATTTAATATTAAAAATTAGAAAGACAGCCAGAGATGACTTCCATGTTACAAAGTTAACCATGGGAAAAAAGTTGGTTTTGATGTTAGCTATGAATAGAAAGGGACGAGCACTTTGGCTATGTTGAAACCAACTGATTTTCCCCAATAATATTAATACCATGTTGCAATGAAACCAAATTAAGTAATAACACAAGACCACCTTCACAGAATGTCTAGGAATGCAAAAGCATTCTAATGTTCATTGTGGAATTCAACGAAAGGCTATGACTTAAACTCTTCGATTTTGGGCCCATTTAATCCTACAAAACTGATGTGCAAGATGAGGACTGACTGTCCAAGCCTTATAAGCACTACATAAGGCATATCTCTAGTTGATGCAAGGCTCTCAACACACTCCTCCACACCAAGGACTGGACTTCAGGAATGTGGACAACGGGGATCTCAACACACCCCACCACGCAGAGGATCAGACATCTGAAGTATGGCCACATACAGGTGGAATAATATAAATCTTGGCCCAATAACAGATCTAGGTTAGAAGGATATGCTTTAATACCATCTAGTTTTAGGTCTAACCCAAATCCACAAAATGGGCATGTAAGGTGAGGACTGCCCAAACCATATAAGCACTACCTAGGCCATATCTGCAGTCGACTTAGGACTCAGCATAAACAACGAAGGGCCAAAATATAAAAAACTTTACAGGTCTTGGCAAAAAATTGAAATATTTTACGGGGACCCAAATTCTAAATTACAAGAGTAAATTAAAAAATGAAGCAATTTGGATTTTTCATGAGGGAGGGGGATGAGTGTGTGCATGTAACCAATCCAGTAGCTTTTACAAGAACAAAAGCAATGTCAATGGATACTGTAAAAATACTTTAAATCCGAAAAGACACGGAGGGGCATTAGGCAACTTTTACAATTAAGAAAGATATATTGGTCCCATTCATACTTTGCAGTTTACAAAACAAATTCTACCAAAGAAGTAACCACATCATTAACATATATTCAGCATACCTCTTTCTGTCGCTTTGACCCCAATAGCTCTGAATCTTCAATTGAACGGTCACGGTCTTTGAACAATTTACGGAAAAAATTCTCTGTACCTGGACTACTTTGAAATAAACCACCATTATTGCTATTTTCATTGGCTGGACTACTTTGGTCGTCTTCAGGGTGTACGCGGAATAGTCTTTTGAACAAGGAAACCTCAGAAGGCTCTTCTTCCTCACCATTGGCAGTACCCTCTTCAATTTTATCCTTTGTGTCTTTCTTGTCCTCAAATTTATCCTTGAAGAATTTCCGGAAAAACCCATCTTTTTCATCCTCTTCATCGGGTTTTGAACAATTCTCTTCAGAATTAGCAACATTTCTATTGTCATTTCTATCACGCCCATCCTTCCTATCTTCAAATTTCTCCCGGAAAAACTTTCGGAAAAGTCCGTTCTTCTCTTCATCTTCCACTGTTTTTGTACTTATTCTGTCTTCCGGATCATTCTTACTATCCCGAAACAACTTCTTAAAAAACCCTTCTGAACTTGAGGTCACATCTTCGTCTTCGCTTCTACTGTCCCTTAAGATCCTTTGAAAGAAACCGTCCTTTTCAGAGTCATCATCATCACCTCTAGTACTGTCCTTACTGTCTCTTAAGAACCTTTTAAAGAAGTTTTCTTTCTCAGAGTCTAAGGCATCTTTCTCGGATGACTTCCGAAAATGAAACGCATCACGAATTTTTTGGCCAAGTTCATCATCACCTTTGCTATCTCTTAAAAGCCTCTTAAAAAACCCATCCTTTTCAGAATCGCCGTCATCTTTGTCCGCTGACTTTCTAAAAAGCAAAGCATCTCTAACCTTTGGACTTGGCATAAACTTCTTAAATATCCTGTTCTCATCAGGAGACAGGGGATTGCCATCGTCTTGCAAATTATTTCCCGGCGAAGAAGAAAATGACAAAGACTTCGGCGGTGAGGTTGTTAATGACAACAGACGATTTTTAGATGAAAGTAACCTATTCAAAACTTGGCTCTTGCCTCCAGGACTCGGAGGTTCAGTATGAGGCCGTATCAAAGGCGGCCACTCACCCATCAAGGTGGCTGCCATCTGACACTTCTCTTGAATCCTACTAATCCCATCATTATCATCAGAGTCCTCCAGCTCTGCCATTAAGAACCAATGCACCTTCAAAGCAATCTTAAGCGACTTCGAGCACATATCAATGACAAACTTATCCAACGATGGACTAGGCTTATGTATCGTCATGTAACATATTTGAAACAAATAACTCTCAAGCCCTTGCAAGGGTAGAGTATACATTCTATTACAAAGATAATCACGCACCCCAGCATGATCATGCTTGTACAAGTAACTCACAGCAATCCATTCACAGAAAAACGAAGAATCAAAGAACCTAATAAGCCAACCATTTTCACTAGAGTCACTAGTCAGGTTTGACTTTGACTCAATTTCACGGGGTTCTTCTGCATAACCAACAGCGAACCCTAAAAGCCTCACCATCCTCAATCTACTATCATGAAAACAATACCCTAATTTCAGTTGGATCAAATTCAAAAAAACTAAACCATGCTAATCCTATAAACCTCATAAAACCCTCACCGAAACCATAAATCTCACACAAATCGATATTACCGTTATCTTCAATTGCCTAATTCAGATGATTTCAAGCTACAGAAAAAACTAAAACACCGAGATGCAAGCAGAAACCCTTGCAACAGCGAATACAATAACAGAGCAACAATTGACTCTGTTAATTCCCGTGGGAGTGGAAAGTGAAGCAACAGATGAAACGAGTGGAGAATTTGTACCGAAATTGGAATTCAATTTTGAAAACTGAGGAAACGAAGTTACCAAAATTGAACGAACGCGATGAAGATGTGAACGTGATTCTTCAAAGCGTAGGAGAGAGTTGAATCGATGATTTCCGCGGTGGATCTTTGAAGCTTTGTTAAAACGACGGCGTATTTAGGGAGGTGATTGCGGCGGTAACGGTGGTTGTTGTTGCTTTTTTCAGAGTGAGGAAGACGACAGAGGTGAGGTTCGAGTTCAATAAATTCTTTTTATTTTTTTGAATATATTGGACCGAACAATATAAAATGAATTCTTCTAACATGCGCATAACTGTAACTTGCGCACACCGAGGCTCGTGGGAGTTGAAAATTGGAATACGAAGGAACGGAACGGGTTGCTCTACGGTCAATAAATCAAGAGTTAGGACTTATAGGACATCCATTGCTGTTAGATTGAAATCCAACGATTTAAATTTAAGTTTGATGTTTTAAATTATAAAATATAAACATAAAGCTTAATTGCATTTTTATCGCGTGTTGTTTTATTAAACTCACCAAAATAATCCACCTATAGAATAGAACTTTTTGTTCATCTATTTTCATGTTGCAATTTTGGTCATAACTTATGTTTTTTCCTCTAAAATTTGAGAATTTTAATGTCAAAAAAAGGTGATTTTTGTGTCAAATATGATATTTCATTTTTAGATTTAGTGTTGAAGCCAATAAATCATTGGTTTATAATTTTCACTGATTTACATGATTGGTCTAACCGTCTAAGAGCCAAATAGACCAAACAATAATTATTTGTCACAAAAAAATTTGTCCGAAAAAACCCCAAAATTTAATTTAGTCATAAATTCAATTTCGCTAGTCAGAATTGAAGATCTTTCTAGAGCAGAGATCTAGCAAGGCATTCATTATAGCCCCAAATCATTGGTATTGGATGCATCGTTAGGTTGTGCCGAGTCAAATCTGCTCCGTTTTTTTTTCGTTGCATAAAGAATATCCCTTCCCCCGCTTTAAAAAATGATGATGATGATGATGAAGCCTGTGGAGCTGTAGGTGCTATGGATCCTCTAACTCCCAATCGGGTTGCATTCCCAGGTCTCGCCAGTCTTGCTTGTAGGTCGTGATGTGCCTCAAGATGGTCGTCTAGGCACCTTTTGAAGGCAGGGAGTGTGATAGCGTATACGCTTCCCTTTACACCATAGGCCTTCTCATCAGTTGCAGGGTTTGGTGGCCTGAAATTGACTTGGCTTCGCCAAAAGGCCTCGTCTCTAGA
The DNA here is from genome assembly GCF_020283565.1 of Trifolium pratense. Taxonomy (NCBI): domain Eukaryota; kingdom Viridiplantae; phylum Streptophyta; class Magnoliopsida; order Fabales; family Fabaceae; genus Trifolium; species Trifolium pratense. Next base: position 7,781,999 of record NC_060061.1, read on the forward strand.
AGCCCGGCTCGCGAGGCGTCCCTCTCGCAGCAGGGTTCCAAACCAATTTTTTTTAAAACCAAATGTATCATATATGTACAACTGGAGAGACTAATCCTCTCGAGGTGACTAAAATATATTTAAATGATTGACCTCTCCTAACAAATATTTCTCCATACGCACCGATTAAAAATCAAACCCAGGATTAAATAGTTAAGGGACCCAAGTATCTACCACATATTTCTTTGACCAATATTTAATACTGAACTCTGTGTATCTATTTGTTGCATCAAGTTAATTTTGTGTTTAGAAATTTACAAATATTTAAACTTTTAGACTAGTTAAAAAAAAATAGAACTAACTTTCGATTTTTATCCACAGTTTTTTTTTTGACAAATTAGGCCCATAAAAATTTCAAATTAAACCAAAAATTAGTTAGAAATTAGAAAGAATCTCTCATCTTTCATGAATCTATTCAGTTTTCATAAAAAAACAAAATGCAGTCTCAATGTTGCTAGAGTAAGCCTAAATAGTTGTCACATCATCAAGTTTATGAAACCTTAAACTCCAAATTTAAATCCTCAGGTCTAAAATTAACAAAAGGTGTCAAAAAAATGTAGATTTCATTCATACTACAAACAAAATAGACAATAACACAAAATCATATGTATCAAGTATGTTCATAAATAATGTTTAGTATATTGAAAACACAATCAAAATTCAAACTCTAAAATAGAGAATTTTTGGATCCATGCCTTCCTGCAATATACCCTCAGGAGGGAACTTAGGGAGACTACTAGCAATATATTTGGCCACATCAATGTTTACTTCTTCTAGATTTCTTCCCACTAAATTATTAGGAATCTTGCAATTGTCTTCATTGTTTAATGCCTCAAATTTATCTGTCTTCATTCTCCAACTTCCATTCCTTAAATTGAAGCTGTATAGAGGAAAGAACCTTTGGCCATATACAGCTACAAACTCTATTGCACTTAGAATGTACTCAAAATCCTCTTCACTCATGTAATAAGGAAAACTAACTCGCGTCCATCCAGGTTTCACTCCAATATACCCCTGTACCAAAACGTCCAAAACAATTTTAGTTTTTTTTTTTTTGAATACTTTGAAAAATTAATTTTAAATATATTTTTAGTCTCTAAGAAATTCACAATTTTTAAAATTACTCTGTACAAAAATTTTATAAGATCTATTACCTCTTGAACTGATGATCTAATAGCAAGTGATTGAGATTTATTGATGTTGAGTAAGTCATGTCCATAAGGTCCAGCACAAGCACATCCACCTCTAGCTTGAATGCCAAAAAGGTCATTGAGCAATGCTGCAACAAAAGGGCCATGAAGTGGTTTACCTCTTTGGTTCCCCATTTCTTGCCACAGATTAAGTTCTCCTTCATTTTCTTGGCTACTAACATTTCCTCGTTCAGTCGACGAACAAGAATTGGTGGTAGAATATACGAGAAATGACAATATAGCTTGTCGCTTGGCATTCAAGTTTCCCAAAATCTTAATGTTGGGATTGGAGACAAGTCTTTTAAGTGCTTTGTTGATGTATAGTTGTTCTCTTTTTTCAATCTCTTTGTAGCCAATGTATTCTTTTACCCAAAATGCTAATGCTGCTCTCACTATTTGGATTATTGGAGGTGTGCCCCCATTTTCCCTATCTTCTATGTTCTCCATGTATAATGTGTCCTACATTGATCACACATATGATATGATTAATAAAGTTTCATTTAATACAAGGTGAAGATAAAATTTGTGTTAAACATAAGGCGACTAAAACTTTTGCTTTAGGCCGACTAATAAAAAAAATTACAAGATGAGATTCACCTTTTCATTGAAGGCATTAACATAAGTGACAGTTCCGCCTCCACAAGTAGATGGAGGCGAAGATCCCAACCGATATAAGGCCTTGTTCATCAAAAGCACTCCTGGAGAGTCAGGACCACCGAGAAACTTATGTGGACTAAGGAACACAGCATCATATCCATCGATATCCCCTGATCTGATATCAATCTCCACATACGGACCACTAAACAAAAACCATTACTATGTCATCAAATATTCTAATAAACAAAATGTTCCATTTAACGAATCTTATTAACTATGTACCTTGCTGCAAAATCAAAACATGCATAGCCTTTATATCGGTGAAAAAGCTTAGCAATATCACGCGTATCTGAATAGATACCCGTGACATTACTACAAGCTGAGAAAGATCCCAACAAGGGTCGATTCGTATCTTTATAGGCTTCAAGTCGTAGCTTTAGAGCTTCCATGTCGAGCAGCCCTTTATCATCTAGACCAATCTCTACAACCTCAGCCAAACTCTGCCTCCAAGAAAGGAGATTTGAATGATGCTCATGTGGTCCTACAAAAACCACCCATCTTTCTTCTTTGCTAAGAAACCTCAACATTCTTTCCCTTAAAATAGAAGGCACTGCAATTCCCATTACTTCTTGAAGCCTCTTGATGGCTGCAGTTGTGCCTGAGCCACAAAAGATGATTGCATCATCTTCGCCACCGCCTAAGCATTTCTTAATGTACTCAGTCGCTTCGTGTAGCATTTTTGTTGTCCTACTTCCCACATAACTATCGCAAGTATGAGTATTACCTGTCCAAAATAACTGTCATTTTAGCATATTAATTATAATCGTCTCCAATTTTTCAAGTCATTTTATTTCACTATACATTAACAACTACTAACATTCTTTAATTGCGACACATATATTATTAAGGCACGATGCGAATGAAGTGACATACCATAGAAAGGAAGAAGATGATTGATGATGAAATTTTCATTGTAACGAAGACTTCGGCCAGAAGCAGTGTGATCAGCATAAACAAGTTTTCGTCTTCCAAACGAAGAATCAAACTCCGCATCATTACCTACGATTTGAGACCGCAACCAAGAAAGTTTTTCCTCCACAGATTCATTACAAGGCAAATCCATTTCCACAAGTTTCTTAAAGGACTCAGGATGGTAGCAAAAGTCATGAGATGTTTCTAAAATGCTGTTTGTTTTAGATAAAGGTACAGAAACCTCAATTTTGGCCTTAATGTTCTGACTTTGAGCTAACATATGTATGATATCTACTAACAATGGTTGCTCTAGTTCCATAATAAAAAATTGAATATAATGATGTATGATATTGTTAATGTAATGAAACATATATGAATAAAAAGGATGAAGAAGGCTTTAATATATATAACAGAATGTAGAATATTTGAGTTATTTTATGTTTTATAGTTTGATAAGAGTTAATGGTTAATGAATTTCAGTGGGATGTTTATCATGGGCTGGAAGAAACCTGTTGGTACTATTTTATTGTGGATATCATATATCTAATTCAGGTAGCTCTCCCTCTAGATATAGTTGCAATTAAAATATGGAAAATTCTAGCATGAAGTCACCAAAATGGCTTCTTCGATGAAGTTGCCCATGTGGCCAATAAAAACACAACGTTGATCCACCTATGATTTTTTGACAAATATTCCAGTACAGCAGTCCAACATATAACCTATCATGAATCATCATGATTTATATCCATTAGATCAATCAAAACATAATAATAATAATAATAATAATAATAATAATAATAATAATAATAATAATAATAATAATAATAATAATAATAATAATAATAATAATTCTGGAGAACACCATTTTCAATCTCTATGCACATCCACACCATTTTCTTCCCTTGTGTGAGTGTGTCCATAGTTCTTCTCTCTTCTCCCTCAACCACATCTCACTGTTGCTCTCCTCATCTTGCCTCACCGCAATCAACTTCGTCCGCCGCCCGTCCTCCAATCTCAAACCCTCATCGCCGCCAATTTCACACACAGGAATGGAATGAAACATTTACATAATATGAAGTTCTTGATGAAATCAAACACAAAATCAAAAGCTGCTTCCAAATAAAACTCCAATCATATAAATAGTCCAACGAAACTACTTAATAGATTTTGAGATATGTTTTTAGATCTGAGTTTTAAGGTATTTATAATTGAAAATGAGTTTGAAAATCATATAGAAATTGATTTCGGATGATTTATGAGATTTTAAACATTGATTTCAGCGAAAAAGATGTCCAGAATAGATCGGGTTTTATTTAAGGTCGCCGGGTCGTATTCTGACCCGGCTGGAGGTTGAAGACAACCGAATTTTATTAAAAAATAATATTTCTTAAATATAACTATTTATATATTAATTGAAACAACATTGCAAGTATGAAGCTTTAGTGTAGCGGATGTATTATGTTCGCTTAAGTGAAGGATTGTTGTTCGAATCCCACTTGTGCCACTTTTTGCTAAAGTTTTATTGCACTTTTGGGAAAGTAAAAGAAGTAATAATAAAAAGAAAGATAACCATCAGCCGGTATCGAACTGTAGCCCCAGTACATATAGGCCAAAAATTGCACAAATTGAGATTTTTTTTCCCAGTACCCCTATTTTTTTCCGTTTTTTCATTGAGCTAACAACAACTTATAATATCAAATAACGTCCGATACTATTATAGTAACTAAATTGGAATGAGATTTTAAAAGACTTTTTTATGATAAAAAAATCTTGAAGTATTTAATTAAGAGTTTTATAAAAGTTAAATAAATCTTGTGGTATTCAATTAAGACAAACAAGATTTTTTTTTCAGGGCAACAAAATCCGTTGGTATTCAATTGAGATTTGGTACTAATTTTAAAATGTCTATTGGTATTCAAAAGTCTACCGATTTTTATGGATTCTTCTTTGGAATGGATTTTGAGAGACTTTTTAGTTGAAAATAGACTTGATAGACTTTTTCAACAATCTCACCAAAAGTCTTAGAGACTTTTTTGAACTCTCCAAGACTTTTTATTTTCATCATCACTGTATCAAAATTTTTTCTTCAGTGCACTGTATCAAATTTCTTCTTCTTCTTTATTACTCTCTAAGATTTTTTACTTTCATCATCATTATACCAGTTCTTCTTCTTCTTTACCTATCAAATATGTTTTTTTGCAAAATAATATTTTAACAAATTCTACATCTTTTTTATAAACTTTTGATTCATTACAACTTTTTACAGCAATTTTTTTTTTCGTTACATTCATCTGCTTCTTTTCCCATCAATGGTGGTAGTGGTTTTTATTTGTGATTAGAAACATATATGTAAAAAAATGTAAGGTTTTTTTTTAAAAAAAAAAAATTGGATTCCCAAAAAAATATAATTTTTTTTATTAAAATTTATTGATTCTTTTAAAATTTTCCTAATATACAAAAGTTTTCTAATATATAAAGTATCATGAAATCTTGATTGTAAAAATTCTTTTGAAAAAAATCTCTCAAAATCCATTCAAATCATGTGTTAAAAATCTTGATTGTAAAAAAGTCTCTAAAATCTTACAAAATCAATATAGTCCAACAAAATCTCATAAAATCACCAAAACTTTTTTTTGCAAAAATTGTCTCATAAAATCTAAATCTAATACACTCCCCTAAAATAAATTTTAGGATTTAATGGACGTTTAATTATTTTATTTTTTAAGCATAATGGACACTTAATTTTCATATGTAGTCATAGGAAAATGCTAATATGTGTCTAAAATCTACTCCCTCCATCTGTGATAATATATAGGGTATCGTTACTTTCAGCGTACTCTTTAAGCATTTCATTTAAAAAAAACTTTTTATTTAAAAAGTTAAACACTGTAATTTTCAATGTGTTAACTGTATGCATTCCAATAAAAAGTCTATGAAAAATTACTATTTAAAATCTTAAAGAATGTCCCCAGGGCACTCGTTAGTATTTGCCTAAAATATAAGCAAAAGTTACATTTTATTACTTTTTAAATTCAATGAATCTACCCAAAAAAAAATTCAATGAATCTTTTGTCAAAAAAAAAAATCAATAAATCCAAAATGTAACTTTTGCTTATATTTTGTTACGGATAGAGTATATTTTAAGAAGTCATGTGTAATAACAATCTCTTAGAACTTATACATTTAATTTTTTGGAAAATGTTAAATAGTGTTCTTAGGCAGTATTTTTTTTTTTAACTAAATAAAATGTATTCATTCATTCAAATTGATAATAGTACATCGATGCAATACAAATTCAAAATCGCTAAAAACAAAAATGATGAATCGACAAACAAACTCACAACATCCGTGTTAATAGCATAAAACGGCATATTACATAAGCCTACATATTTGACTATATTGAAATTTCCGGAATATTCATGCCTTCGGATTTGTAGTGTTGATGGCACAAAAGTCATTGATTAGATTTGCACCGAATCAACCTTAATCCTTCAACCCAAAACAAATGAACACCGTACCAAGACGGGATAACAATACTCCACACTAAGACGGGATAACAATACTCCGCACTAAGACGGACAAATCAAAACAAAGGATGGTGAAATCACAAAACAAACAAAGAAGAAGAGAAAAAATGGTGACAGCTAGGGTTAAAGGAGGAGGAGGAGAAAGAGAAAAATGTGAAAGTATTACTTTGAAAGTGGTTAAGGAAATAAAAATAGTAGTATAACTTTGAAAGTATTACATTTAATGCCTTTAAATTTTGAAAAAGAATCTTAATTTTTTTTTTAAAAAAAAATAGCATAATTTAACTTAAGATTATACTTATGTCGAACTGAAGCACCGTTAACCCTGGCCTGTGACTGAAGATTATACTTCGGTTTAACTGAAGCACTATTAACCCTAATATTTGACTAAGAGTTACACTCCAATTGAAGTTAATGTCTTCAAAATTATAAAAATAAATAAAATTTTAAAAACAAAGTATAAAATTATTCTCACCGTGAGTTTTGTGAACTTTTATTTTTGAGACCAATTTTTATGTTCCGATATGATAAAATTGATAAGATAAAATTTTAACAACTCATGCGTGTTTTTAAAATACAATTATTAATTTAGTATACAAGAGATTGTTAAGTCGGACACAATGACTGGAGTTTAAACCATAGAGTGATCACCTCAATCTCTAAAATCTAATGACAAATTCTCTTTTTTATTTTCTTTCTTGCGTAACTCAAGATCTACAGTGGAAATTAACAATTTCAACAATATGCTATATATATATATATATATACTTTAAGCAAAAGGATAAATATATTAAATAAAAATAAAAAGATACAGAGACCGGGGGACATTAAATCAGACTCAACTACAACCCAAACGAAAATACATCGTCAGCAAACAAAACTAGGTCAAAAAACCTTAATCAATCATAACAATGCAAGCACTCATATAAGAATTGACACCAAATATAAGAATTTTAATTACCACAAGATTTCCATAATTACCCTCACTAAATCTTATTAACTCACAAAAATAGTGTACTAACATGTCATTATATATTTAGTATTTACTCTTATCTACTTCTTCCGTCCCAAAATATAAGAGCTACTTTGACTAAATGACAATATTTATTTATCTTGCTTTGACCATAATTTTTTAATAATACATAGATATAAAATATTAGCATATAAGATCTTGTTTGATTTGTTTTGATGACTATTTTCAAAATATCAAGTTTTTATATTTGTTACTAATAGAAAATCAAATATATTAATGATCAAAATTGTGTGTTGAAATACGTGCATTAGTCAAACTAACTTTTATAATTTGGGACAGAGGGAGTATTAGTTTATTTATTTATTTAAGATTAAAAAATAAAAATCGTTTCATTAGTGAGCACACTTCTCCCAACACTACCAAAACTGTTCATTACCCAAGTTAACAAGTTAAAGTCACATGCTAATGAAACGGTAGGAAGTAGGAACTGATGACAAGACAAGTGATTGTAAAATTCCAAAATTTTAAATACGTACAGTTTAATTAAATTTTAATATTTATTTAATATTTAAGTTTGTCATTATATATATTATGGTAGAAAATTTACTTAGAATAAAATATTTAAAAATTTGTTATATAATATTGTTAAAATATAAGTGAAACTATTGTGCTATTTTTGTAAAATTTATTAAATGAATAAATTTGATTATACTTATCAATGATAAATTATCCAAATTTTTATTTATCCGTCACAAATAATAGTCCTGTGTATATTTTTTAATAAAAAATTAGAAATTTGATTAGGAATATTTAGGATAATTTAGTAAATTTGATAGCAATTAACTTTATTGTATTATTATTATTATTATTAGTTAATAGTATATTGTTTTTTTTTATGAAAAATATTGTTTATGTTTCTATTTCTATATTACTAATTTTTAAAATATTCATCTTATTTTTTCTATAAATCTTGTTATTGACTATTTTATTCTCTTTTTTCTTTTAATAGATTATTGAGTTGATCGTATTAATATGTTTTGTTGCTACTTTTATGAGTATAGACTATAGACTATTCTGATTTGTTCCAATCTATAATTTGTTTTGTTTCTATTTTTAAGCATATATTAGTTAAAGTATTTATATATATATATATATATATATATATATATATATATATATATATATATATATATATATATATAATTTTTTAGTGAAATTATGATGAAGGATATAAAGTAGTAGACTAATATGTTAAAATCGATTACCAGTTACTAATTTATCCTTATTACTTTTATCCACGTTGCAAGTTTTATATCATTCATTGTAATAGTACTTCAACGAAATTGGAGTATAATCTTTAGCCAAATCAATTTTTTATTTTTTTTTACTTTATGTATAAAATTTTTAAATCGTTAACTTCAAGCGGAGTATATATATATATATATATATATATATATATATATATATATATATATATATATATATATATATATATATATATATAACCCTCTGTCAAAAGATTAAGGTTAAAAAGTACTCCAGTTGAACTAGAATATATTCTTCAGTCAAATACTAGGGTTAATAACGCATCAGTTGAAGCGGAGTATAATCTTAAGTCAAATAATACTTTATTTTTTATTTTTAAATCATTAACTTCGACCGGAGTATTATCATAAGTCAAAGACTAGGGTTAATACTGCCTCATTGAAATTGGAGTATAATCTCAAGTCAAATTACAATTTATTTTCTTGTTAAAAAAATACAATTTATTTTAAAATTTTACTTTATTTTTATTACTTTTAAGTCATTAATAGTGTTTCCGTTGAACCGTAGTATAATCTTCTCTCAAATACATGATTAATAGTGTTTAAGTTGAATTGAAATATAATCATAAGTCAAAATATACTTTGTTTTTAAATTTTACTTTATTTATATAATTTTTAAGTCATTAACTTTAAGCGGAGTATAACCCTTAATCAAAGACTATGGTTAAGAGTGTTTCAGTTGAACCAGAGTATAATCTTCACTCAAAGTCTAGGGCCTATAATGCTTCAATTGAATCGAAGTATAATAATTTTAAGTCAAAATATACTTTATTTTTAATTTTGACTTTATTTATATAATTTTTAAGTCATTATCTTTAACCAGAGCATAACCTTTAGTCTAAAACTATGGTTAATTGTTACAGCACAATTAAATAGAAATATGTATGTATGGAGTGCATAACCTTAACAAGGAAAATTTATAGTCAAAATGTTAAGTGTTGCTGTGTATTGTATATTGGTTCTGTGTTTGAATCCTACTTGTGCAAAGTTTGTATTTTTTTCGTTGTATTAATCAAGGCTGTTTGGAAATTTTTAAAAAAATAGTTAATTTACAAAACGCTGCAAAGAAGAATCGAACCCGCAGCGTGTTGGCAATGGGAAAACGGAGCAACCACTGCGACATATGAAGAAGCTCTATTTAAAATCGCGTTAGATAATATTTATAAAAGTAGACAAAATAAATTAAATCCATCATCCTCAACCTTCAGCCGGGTCATTTCAACCCGGTTCCAAACCCGCGATACCAGCATGAAACCCGACGGCTTCAGGCCATTTAAACGTCGAAAATAATAATCAATTGCCCAGAAACATAGCAAAAACCATTTACAATACATTTATGATTTTAATTTTGATTAAAATGGTCTAAAAAAGAAAACCTAAAATTAAAATTTTCAAAAACTTGAAAATGGTTCAGCTAAGGAACATATGTGGTCACACTCACATTCATACGCTGTCACTGTGAAGTATCAGATCCAGATCCAAAACTAACAAGTACAAACCGTGTTGTTATGGATTGATGTAATTCAAGCAGTGGTGGTGGTGGACTGGTGGTTATGACGAAATCTATATGCACAGCGATGGCAAAAACGCCGTGTGCAGTGGCGAAGAAAACTATGTGCATAAAGATAACGAAAAATCTGTGCGTAGTGATGGCAAAAACTTTGTGTGCGGTGGCAACGAAAACGCCGCCGTGTGTACCGCCGGTGAAAAACCACACAGGTTTTTGTTCTTTGAATTTTCTGTGAAATAAAATTACAAAATGAAATATCTTTTAAGAAAGGTATTTTCTTCTAATAAAGGAAGAAAAGGAAAATAATATAATCCATATGTTGGTGAGATTGTTTGATCTAATGGTTATAAATAATGATCTACGATAGACCATATGTTAGGCTGATTCATTGAAAAACTTTACCTATAATCTTAGGTGGCATTGACTAATTAAACATGCCTCTTGATTGGACAGTTGACCAAACTTCATCAAAGAAGTGAGTTTTGTGACTTCACCCTAGAAGCTCCCTTAAAATATATTGTATTTGAACTTTAATAGTAGTACACGGTAATGTTACTAAAAGTCTAAAACTAATGTATGCACTAGCATTTAGCAGCATATAATATTATTTATATTCCTTGGTGAATTTTGAATTAATTTATTTGACCTTTTTATGTGAATTTATTATGTAAACAATTTTTTTTAGGCAAGGTGAACTTATGTAAACAACTTGTTATGTTCATAAAATTGTTTCAATTTATTTTCATAAGCTCTTTAAGATGATTTCGTTTGGATTGACTTATTTTTTAGTTTATGTGAACAATTTATGCAAATAAATAAAATTTTATGTATTATTATAAGTTTTTCAAGGTAGTTCATGAGAAAATAACTTAGATACAATTTTTGTTAGTGAAAACTTATGAATTAACATAAAAATTTATTTATTTGCATAAGTTATTTTCATAAGCTAAAAAATAAGTCAAATTCAAATGGCCTCAAAGACAATTTATAACTTATACATAAGTGGTTATTAAAATACACACTAATCAAAATAGACGCTTATGCTATGTACTATAAATTTAACTATTTAACCAAGTAGGGGCCAAATGACTCGTTTGTTATCCTGTAAGTTTCTTAATTCTCTTAAAATTCCCAATTGCGTTTTGGCAACTCACCGAAATAAGTGAACGTTGATATATTCGATAATGCTAATGTGCTGCTGATGAGAAAGCAAGAAAAAGTTGGGCAAGTCTAATATTAATTTAAATTGATTCTTGAAAACCAATTGAAAAATATAAAGTTAAATTGATTCTTGAAAACCAATTGAAAAACTTGCTCGGAGATGTTGTTAGTCGAGATAGAGGTTTTATTGAGGAGGTGGTCATGAAGAGGGCTGTCAGAGCTGTTGAGTTAATGCAACTTCTTCCTAAGTTAAGAGATCCACAGAGTGAGCTTCTTCTACTTCGATCATGCATGGGTATCGTCAAACTATTTTTCGGCCTCAGGACATGCCAACTCATTTACATGGAGGAGGCAGTTGTTTTGTTTGATAAAGAGTTAAGAGTGGTGGTTGAGAACATCGTGGTTGGGGGAGGTCCGTTCTTTGGAGACCTTCAATGGAGGATTGCTTCTTTACCCATTAAAGGCTTAGGTTTGTGTTCAGCAGTAGAGGCCACCTCATATGCCTTTGTAGCCTCTAGGACCCAATCTTGGATTTTGCAAGATCATATATTGAGAGACAGCGGAGTTTGTGGCATGGACTTGGATTTTGACAAAGCTTTGGACGGTCTGCGGGATTTGATTCCGACTTTTGACTTTGGCAATTTTGCTAGCAAGGACACTTTCCCCCCTAAAGCCCAACATGTTTTGGTGAGTGTTCTTTTTGGTAAAATTGTTCAAGACATGAAAGTTGGTTTTAACATGACCACAAGAGAAAAAGCAGTTTTTGGATGTTTGAAAGCGGCACATGCTCAATACTTTCTCCTCGCTATTCCCATTGATGGGTTAGGCCAACACATGTCCATGATTGACTATCGTACCATCCTTAGATACCGCCTCATGATTCCATTATTTCCTAAGGATGGAGTTTGTCCGGTTTGTCGTAAAGTGTGCCTCGACACTTTTGGGGACCATGCAACGCATTATAGGGAGCTCACTGGCTTCAAATACAGGCATAACTTAATCAGAGATGTGCTTTTTGATATCTTTAGGCGTGCGGGGATCTCTGTGAAGAAAGAGGTACCAATGAACTTTTTGACTGACCCACAAGAAGGGAGATCGACACTTCACCCAGCGGATGTTCTGGTGTTTGAATGGGTAGGCGGGAAACATGCTTGTGTGGATTTGACTGGAGTTTTCCCACTTGTAGGACTAGGGGTTGGAGATTTTACTGTAGGACAAACAACCCTCAAAGTTGCTTCAAGCAAAATGACCAAACATGAGAAAGCATGTTCTGATAATCAACACGTATTTATACCATTTGCATTTGACACTTTTGGCTTTCTAGCACCGGAGGCTGTAAACCTTTTAAATAGAGTTCAAAAGGCCATGCATAGTAATGTTGTGTCGCCTAGGTCGATGAATGTAGTTTTTCAAAGATTGGGTTTTGCTGTCCAAAAATGTTTAGCTGCGCAGCTTGTTGTCCGTCTACCTTTTGTATTGAATCCAGGACCTATAGTGTGCTACCAAAATCCCTCACCACTGGACCAAACTCAGTGACTTAGATTATCTCTGCTTTATAAATATATATTCAAGTTATATAACAAGCCGGTTTTGTAAGGATGAGTTAGACCCCACTTTTAACTTATAGTTTAAGTCTATTCAACTAAATTGAAAAATACTAATGTAGAAGTTCAAATATATGGGAACTTATATGATATGAATAATGTGCTTCAAGAAATAATGCAACAGTTAATATTAATAATAGTCTCTTGCAAATTTTATTCTAAAAAAAAGTCTCATTAAAAAAATATCTTAATCATGCCCCAAAAATGATCTACACGGTCTTGTATTCAGATATGTTGACTAACTGTGTAAACTAAGCACAATACCTGTAATAAAATATAATTTCGCTGTTATAAAAAAAAACAAAGGTTTTACCTTTGATATTTTTCTTTAGTGAAACATGACTGTCTAGATATATTTAAAAGAAAAAATAGATAGTTTACATAAACTTAATTCAATATGTAGGATATTGTATTTTATATACAGGATTATAGTTTAAATCTCAAATAATTCATGTCTTCATTAAAATTTGAATTATTAAACTACTTGACAAAAAATAGAGATATATTTGTTATTTCACGTGTTGTTTAATTAAGTGTAGGGATACATTAACAAAATATAGGTTTTACCATTGATATTTTTGTTTACCAATACATGGCTAGCTAGATGTATTTAAAAGAAGAAATAAAGAATTTCTGTAAACTTAATTCAATTTATAAAATATTGCATTTTATATGCAGAATTGAATTCAAATCTCAAACGCTTCACGTATTTAGGGATGTTATCATTATTTGACGTGTTGTTTAAATGTAGGGATACAATTAGAGCTGTCAAAAATGGGCCGGCTCATTAGCCTAGTCTTGGACGGGCTGGGCCTAAAAACATAGCCCAAAATGTAATCGGACTTTTTCGGTCCAAGTCCATTTAACTCATATGGACATTGGGCTAGGCTAGCCCACCAGGCTTTGAGGTAACCAATTAGCCCATCATTTAATTGATAAAAACACATTTTTGTGATTTTTGTAACAAAATAATATCAATGAAAAATTATCATTTAATTGATAAATTATTATAAAAAAAATATTTAAATGTGTAAGCTTAATAAAACGGGATATATTTACCTAAAATTAGAGTTTAATTAATATTTTGTGTTGATGTAAAAATTATTTACACTTACATCAAATAATATCTCAATAAAATTGATAATTATGAAAAATTAATACATCAAAATAATATAAAAAATTTTGAATAAAAAGAAGAAAAAAAAAAGTAAAATGAAATGGGTCGGGCTGTCCCATTAGCTCAGTTGGCCCACAAGGGCCGGGCCAAGCTTTATAAATGTTAGCCCAATAATAATCAGGCTGGGTCAGCCCAACCCATTTATTTTGACTGGCCCACCGAACTGGACTAAGTTGAGTCGGACCAGCCCATATAACAACTCTAGATACAATAACAAATGTAAGGGGGTGTTTTTAAGAATTTTCATGAATAAAAGTGTACATTAAACAACGCGCTTATCCTTTACCCAAATCCCACCCACAAGTTTAATTTGATAATACAACAATTGGACCCACAGAACTTGAGTTAAACATTGGTTATTAAAGTATTGAAAATGAGTGTAATGCATGTGGGAGCAGTCTTGTGTTTGTTGGTTTTAAATCGTAAATGCCCTTTGATTCACAACAATTAAGTTGATCAAATTGGTGCTTCACTGCTTTGTAGAATAATTTTGTATGTATTGCTATGTAGAACTTTTATATTTGTAGACATGTTTATAAATTCAGGTAACAAATAAGATTACGGTATACATATTTTTTTTTATAAAGGAAGCTTTACATTAAAGAAAGTTGGGAGTCAGGGGCGGCCTAGGCCCATGTGCGACATGGGCCGTGGCACAAGGTCTCTTAAAAATGAGGGCCACAAAAAAAAAATTATAAGGTAGTAGTACTAGTAAGTTAGGGGGTGTAAAAATTAATTATTTATGTTAAAAAATGTTGTAAAAGCAGTAAGGCCCAGCCCAACCTGTTTTTCTAAGAAAGAAAAAAAAAAAAAGCAGACAAGAGAAGCCTATCTCTTCTTGCTTTTGCGCTCAGTTTTGTGTTATACTATTCTTTCTCAAAAACTCCATTAATTCACCACCACCAAGCGTGAGGCGGCGACCTGCCACCATCACCGGCGGCATTAACGTCGGTTAACCTCCTTCCTTCTATTCTCAAAAACTCCATTAAAGTTGAAACAAAGGTAAAAACTAAATTTTACAAGTTAGGGTTTCTAAAATTTGCAATGTAAAATCACAATTTTTCTATTTTAATTGTGTTTCTCAATTCCCAATTCTCATCATTCTTTTTCTCCCAAAGTTAATTACCGATAGAGATGTTCTTTTGTTTTTATAAAGTGGAGAGGAGATTCCTAGTTTCAACATGATAATGTTTTTTTTTTTAACTGCAATAAATTTATTGATAAAATCTCCACCTAAACACAAGTAGTGTTTGGTGAGAAAAAGTCAGAGTACAAAAAGTGGCATATAGGATTCGCAAGGCTAGCAACAGAAACAACAAGAAGCTCAACAAGAGAGCAAAAACGCAACAAAATCACAGCCACAATACAGAGAAAAGAAAAACACCTAAAATATAGCAATAGTACCAAAACACTAATTTAATTTGATTCACCATCTCTTCCAAAACATGATAATGTTAATGTTTTATCGTTTATTGTCCTATTTGGTTTGATAATGTGTTGTCTTATTTGGATTGTTTTAACTGCTAATTACGTTCTTTTTTTCTTTTTTCAATGTTTTTTTTATAAGCAAAGTAGCTATAATGTATTTTGTTGTTATTGTTAGACTATGAATTTTTTTTATGTTAATTACAAGAATGATTAAAATTTTATGTTATTTGCAATTTAAATCGATGATGATTTTTTTATAAAAAAAAAGTTACATTTTTTTTTTATTAAAGGCCCATTTTCATATTTCGCACAGAGCCTCCAAAAACTCAGGGACGCCACTGTTGGGAGTAGGCATGGCAATGGGGCGGAGCGAGTACGGGTTTTGCCCTCCCCAAACCCAAGCTCATAAAGTTCGAGTTTCCCCAAACTCATCCTAAATTTGAGCGGGGATAAAAATGATAACCCCAAACCCATATCCAACGGGGATCGGGTATCCCCATTACGCCTCTATCACATTTTTGTTGAAATGATGATTTTGAGCTAAAAAAATTATGAATCTGCTCAGTTTGATTAATCCACTAGTAGAAAAAAGCTATTTTACATCTGGCGAAAACCACTTTTTACATCTGAACAATTTCAGATGTAGGCGCACGAGACTTAGTAAGTATACACATTTTACATCTGGCGTAGTCAGATGTAAAAAAACACTTTTTACCTCTGACCAAGGCGAAAATCAAATATTATTTTTTTAAAATTAAATTGGACTTTTTACATCTGACCAAGTCCACCAGATGTGAAATCTTAACTTTATTTATTTATTTTTTTTTGAAAAACCTGCGCTTTTTTATATATATTTTAAATCCTTTTTTTTTTTTATCTAAAAAATCTAACCCACAATGCCAACAATATAACATAACTTGCATCAAGAACATAATACTAAAATTCAACATTCGACATCCATAGCCACATTCAACATTCAACATATAGTAATAATGTCATTAAAGTACAACCAGTGAAATCCAAAATACAAAACATCATAATAATTACTACTAATCCATTCAAAATACAAATTAAAACATCATCATAACTAGTCCATTGTAACTTCACACAAACCTAGCTAGCTCCTAATCTTTCTCGTCGGCATCATCATAATCTACCTCAGGATTATATAGGTCAAGAAAACAAGTTGCTCAACGGTCTCGCAAATCGTACTCCTCCTCTGTTAATGCCGTGGGATCATTGAACACCTACAATATGTAAATAACTACAATATGTTAATTAATGTATGGTAAATGAATCATTTATCCAAACAGCAGCTAAGTCATAACAATTTTTGAACCGAGTCTGTGTCATTATCTAAGTCCTCCTTAATGTTTGCTGGTGCAACAGAGCAAGTAGCTTTCATACTAACTTTCATACATTCATAAACTATGCTACCTTATTCGTAGCTTCCACTGCCTAACTAGCACCTTTCATACCAACAACAGAAGACTGAGCACACAATGCCTGCATGAAATAGACATAGGTCAGAGCAAAAATCATGCATCCAATGATAACCAAGTACCAAAAATGAACTTACATTACTGGTATCTATGTTGTAGTTTCTTAATCACCTACCAATAGTTACTTCTATATAGCATTGCCATACACACTCACAATTCACAATCATATTCCAGTTAATGTCAGTGTCAACATGATATGCTATTACTATGAATTAGTATATCCCTTCTCAATTAAAGAAATTCTACGAGACTAGGTTCATAACCTATAACATCAAATAATAATTGATAGATGGTCCAATTAAAAGAAAACAGAAAAACCAATTAGTAAAAAAATACCAAGTATAAAATACAGATTAGAGAAACGTGTAATCATTCGTTCACCCAGTCACCAAGTCTAAATCATTAAGCTATCTCTAAATATGTACTTAATAATATTGAATAAGGACATAGACATCACCAGCTATCTCTACATATGTACATATACATAATGATATTGAATAAGGACATAGACATCACCTTCAAATCATCTTCTAGAATGCGAGTAAAGTAACTCTGCAATTCAGATCCTCGAAAATAGGTCAAAATTTCCTGCCAATCAGGGGGGTTCTGCAAACGAAAAGCAAAGTTAAAATGAATGCAATAAACCAAGAACATGTGTCCACAAAAGAAAAAAAAACAGGGGGCTAATTTTGGTTCTTACGGTGAAACGTCCCAAGTTTGGCTTCAGCTTTCCAGCCAAAACTTTAAGGGCAGTGGACTTTCCAATTCCAATTGTCCCAACCAAACCAAGCACTTGTCCCAGCCTTGGAACCGGCAACCTACGTTAAAACTCTATTAATAAAAAGCCAAAGAAAAACATATTAACAGACTTTTAAGGAAAACACGGCTAAATGACACACCTGTGTAGCTTACAAGTATTAGGACCATATCTGTAAGTGGTATATTTGTCCAAATCTTTTGGCAAGTTGATAATCTGGATAGCTTCAAAAGGACATTTCTACACCAATGCATAACAAACTCATCATGTAAACCCCACATCCATCAACTAGAAGTTTAGAAAATATTCGGCCAAAACTGGATCTTACCGGTTCGGACAACAGGGCAACTCTTCTTACGCTCCTGGCGACACTTTTTCAGCTTGCATCTATCGTTGCTAACAATATAGCAATACTTGTCAATCGGTCCAACATGTTGCCTCAAACCACCTATATTCAACTGAAATATAATTGATAATTACTATGGTGAAAATTGTGTCATAAAAAATAAAATATATAAAAATTGAACAAAAATTCACATGCATACACCCTATTTTGCACATATTTCACCCTATTTTACCCATAGTCATACATACCACTACCAATAGTAAAAATTCCATATAATCTAATAGTCAATTCCAATGTGTTGTATGTATTAGCCCAAGTTCCATAAAATTCCACTGAAGGGTTTCGCCAGCGTTTATAATACCACCAAAGTAAAGCTTGGCCAATTATATTCAAATAGGTTCGTTCAAATGTCCAACATAGAAGCTCACCAATTTAGTTCCTATACTAGCAAATGGAATTACCAAATTCTAAACCAAACATATAACAATTTCAAGCCAAAGGTTAATGTAAGCCAAACAGAAGCAACGCAACCGAGGGGTTTTTTGCTGTTGCTAAACCAATGAGGCTAAGTCCAGGACCAACAAAACCAATGGACTGCAGTGAAAGCTCAGAATTAGCATTATCCATTAAAACTAATGCACACAAGTGTATTGACATACCTGCATAATTTTACGAGTCAAAGTCACACTTGTACCACTTTGTATCATCATATCTGACCAAAAGCCAGCAAGGTAATTCATGATAGCCATCACAACCCATGGAACGACACTAAACCATGCCGCCTGCCTGATATCCACACCATATACCTATAATGGAATTCATTTACATTTACATGGAAACAAACAACCTATCATGTCTATAAGCTCTTTTCAGCGTACTTCAATAAACTCTTCAAGATATAGCTTATAAAAACAGCTAAGCACTAATATGAAAACAACTTATGGCTTATCATATAAAAATTTATTCAATAAGCACTTAATTAAGTTGTTTGCCCAAAACCAACTACAACTCTAAGACTTGTTATTCATTTACATTTACATGGAAACACATTCAGAGTCACATAACTAGAAATATTGCAATAACAACATCAAAAAAATTGCAATGATTCTAATTAAAATTAGAAATGCTAGAATGTTAGTGGGTGAGATCAGAATCATTTGAAAAATATTTACATGGTAACAAACACTTAAAACTCATCATTAGATCACACTTACATAAAATACATACTAGGGTTCAGTGAGCCTTTATTCTGCAATTAGGGATCAGTGAGCCTTGATTATGCAATTAGGGATTTGAATTTGTGATTCAGTGAAAGGGATTGGAGTCTAGGGTTCGCGATTCATCATTGAGAGAGATGACGAGTTCGAGAGATATAGTGAGAGAGATCGACCACGAAGTGTGAGAGAGAGATCCGATAGTGTGAGAGAGAGATCGACCACGAAGTGTGAGAGAGAGATCCGATAGCGTGAGAGAGAGATTTCGATTCAGTGAAAGGGATTCTGAAAGGGATTGGAGGCGACCGATTGGAGCCTTGATTCTGCTAGGGTTCAGTGAAACGAGATTCAGTTCGCGATCGATTTTGAGAGAGAGAGGGAGATATCACAATCATGTAAAGTAGCGTGAGATGGTTTTTTTTTATTAGGTGAGATAGTTTTTTTTTACAACATTCAGACTTTTTACATCCGGGGATATTTTGGTCAGATGGAAAATTATATTAGACAATTTTTACTATAATTACAGAATTGCCACCGCGTTCAGGTTTGCTTCAGGGGATATTATGACCAGATGTAAAAAGTTGTGTGCGTGTATTTTTCACTTCTGTGGATGTTGAAGCCAGATGTAAACACAACTCCATATTCCTTTTCACATCTGACATTTGTTCCACAGATGTAAACTCCTTAAATAATATGTCATATTTCTACTAGTGATCATTTTGTACCATAAGTCTCGATCAAGATTTATCTGATGAGAGAAAATTAAAGAGTTACGATATATACGGTATAAATTTATTGTGGATGAAGTATGATTGTACTAGTAATTTTGAAAAGAAAAAAAAAATCGTACAAGATTGGAAAGATAAAATGAAATAAAAGTTTGAAATTTCACCATGTGTCATCGAATAAGACTTGCCTTATAAAAGTTTGGTACTACCATAATGATTTTTTTTTTTTGAATTGCCTACACCTGATTTATTAATGAAGGAGGTATAAGTTATGCCAAATGTATTTTCGTATCTTTTATAAGCTATGGTTAATTAACTAATTGAATTTTGATTTTTTATAAGCCAAGTTGGGTCAAACAAAGTGACTAATATGAGAGAGTGTTTTTGATGATTAACAGGTACGTATTTATACATTTTGTTTTTGACACTTTTGAATTCCTTAGTATCAGATGCTATATATATCTTGAAAAGAGTTTGAAGGATATAACATTATGGTGTCTCATAGATATCTACAGTAGCGGAGCTAGGGGTGGCCAGGCAGGGCCATGGCCCACCCCAAAATCACTGGAAATTACTAAAATACCCATGATGTTTTAATAAAATTAGACAAAGATACTATATATTATTATTACGCGCAATACATTAACAATTCCTACAAACAGCTTAGCGGCTAGTGTGTGGCCAAGGGACAATGAGGACGCTGGTTCAACACCTCCAGCCAGCTTTTTTACTCCTTTTCCTGTTTATTTTTTTAAAAAATTGCTTTTTTTCTGTTTTAATTTTTAACAAAATCAATTTTAACAAGTAGCATAAGTATTTGAATCAGGTAACCTTGAGCAGCATAATAATAATAATGATACATGCCTTTAAAAACATTTGCTTTTCATATATATACACTTGATCTTTAAGATATTTAATTAAATTTTTGATAATTAGTTTTATGCTTATTATAACTTAAATTTTTATATACAAAATAAGTTTTGTATTTGGTGGTTTCCTCTAAAAAAATAAAATAAAATTAGTGGCCCATCCGAGCTTCTTTTCCTGGCTCCGCCACTGGATATCTAGATATAATATTTAAAGTAAAATGCTTAACATTACGAAAAAAATGAAGGCAAGAATGGCAAGAATGAATCATGGCAAGCTTTGATTGGTTATTCCACCCATGATTTCCGCTCCACACATACTGAATAGTTTTAAGGCATTATGGAAGAAAACTGACACGTTGCTATTCTTGCATTTCTTAGGCAAAATTCATCGTACCATTTAGCATAGCTCATATTTAAAAGAATTGATTTTGCAATCCAAAAATATTTAACTGCGAAATTTATTGTCTGTTTAACTTCCATTAAAATGTAATTATCTTACATATATTTTTTTTTAGTAAAGAATTATCATACATATATAATAGATAAAAAAAAATATTTATACTAACTTAACTATGCTCACAGAAATATAATAGATAAGAGAAATTTATTATCGGATTGAACATAATCCATTTATTTAATTACATAATAAGTGGCAGTAATTGTGTCATAAAAAAAATAAGTGGCATAATTTATGACCAATTATAATGCCACTTACAAAAATTTATTGGATACAAGATGTGGACATTCCATAAAAAATGTCATTATAACTATGACAAATTTTATGGTGTACAACTGAAATAAGGTGAATTCTTCGGTACACGTATTATGTGGACGTGTACCGATACATTGCTGAGGTGGTTAACAAATGGCGAGCATTTAATGCAGATTTTGTTTCTTTATTAAGTTTTCTATTTTAAATGTTATTTTTTAATATTTGCAAATGTATCCTTATATAATCATCAATTATGGTATACAATAAATTAAAAAATGTATCAAATCTTTAACCTATATTTTCACTTTTTTTAACGAGATTTAAATATTTTAATTCATAAGTTTCTTTTTTTTTTTACTTATAAGTTATTAAAATGTGTGTCTTCAATTTTTTATCATTTGATTAAAATGTGTATCAATATGTATCCTTCGAATATTTCAATGCATAAATTAAATGTGTATCCTTATGTATCCTTCAATTTTTTATTAATATTATTAGTTTATAAAGTTTAATGTTGATTTATTTTTTAACCATTAATACATATAATTTTTAAAATACATTTATTTTTTTTGAAAAAAAAAAACTGATAGTAATTTTCAATATGTGTATATATTTTTATTGTAATACTGTTAATTTTTAATGATTCACAATATTTTTTAGGGTTAAATAAGTTTTTTGTGCAAAATTACTAAATTTAATTTTTTATCTTCATAAAATAATGTTATGTTTTCATCCCTACTAAATTTTTATGTATGCAATTTTAGTTATGTTATTAAGTTGATGTATATTTATGATTATTTTGCAAATATGTATAAAGCATTATTAAAAGTTTGTCCAAACATAAGGAGCTTAAAATTTAATTTTTTGGTTAAAATATTTGTTACTTTTATCCTAATATATTTTGATTTAGAAAATTCATATTTAATTCATCTCATTTTAAAAAATACAAAAGTTTTGTAAATGAACTTTTTTATATTGTTCTATTCTAGACATACTTGATTGTCGAAATCTAGCTAGTTGAGGTTTGATTGTCGAAATTTGAATTCTTAAGTGTTTCTCATTCCAATTTGGTCAAATTAAAGTCAAATTGAATAGTCAGATTGACAATATTTGATATCCTTAGTCCCTTTTAGTCTAGTTTGATGTAACTTAACAATCATTTCGTAATAACTAGGTTTTTTGAGTAATAATTAGTCCAACAATATATGAGATTGAATTGTTAGATTGTTGAAATTCAACTTCTTAAGTGTTTATTATTCTAATTATGTCAAGTTGAACAAATTGACTGAAATGAATTGATTCCCTTCGTCACAATTGAGAAAATTATTTGAGACTTAACAGTCATTTCATATGAACTAGGTTTCTTGAGTCATAGTTAATATAACTAGTTAATGTAGAACTATAATATTGTCCACATTTAAATTCTTAAGTTTTCTATTCCGGTTTGGTCAATTTATTTCCTTGGTTCTTATCAATAGAATTGGTAGATGCTTAATAGTTTGTTCTTGGTAATTAGGTTTTTTGAAATAATTTGATTAAACTAGTTGATATTGAGCTGTTATACTGCCAAAAGTTTGAATCATGTGTGTGTCATTCCAATTAGGTGGTGTTGAATTGTTTGAGAGAAAATTTGATTTTCTTAGTCACTTCGTTCGGTAAATTATTTTCTTAGTTGATATTGGTGGTGAATTTTTTTTTTGACAAATCACGGCCGGTAAAATTAGTTGAGAATAACTATTTATTTTTTTGACGTAGAGAATAACTATTTATGAAAAAACAATTTATGAAAATATAAAATTCGCTAGGTAAAACTTATAAATTAATATAAAATTTAATTTATTTGTATAAAATATTTTAATTTTTTTTATAAGAGTTATTTTAAATATTTTTTTATAAGCTAAAAAATCAAAGCAAAATATGATTTGGTCCATAGGGATTCTTAAGTAACAAGTTTTTTTTTTTTTTTTGAGGTATAAGTAACAAGTTAAATCAAATAAAAAAGAAAAGAAAAAGGATAGATTATTCAAAAAAAAAAAAAAAAAGTAAAATAAGAATTGGTCCATGAGGGGTTTGAACCCACGCACGACCATGGATTGACAGAGAGAATACATCATATCACAAAGCTTAAACCCTGAAACAACATCCCTGACCCCTTCCACCGCACAGTGAACAAAATTCAGCAAGATCCTTCAACTTTAATTTTCTTAATTTTCTAATAAAAACTCAACAATATCTTTCATTGATCTTTTACAAAAATAATCTCCTTCTATATATAATCATGGTATCACTCTCACACATTCACACAACAAAATATAGAAAACAGAGAAGATGATCAATTTCCCCAAAGGTTGAAAAATCCTCAAAATAGAATATTAAAGAACAGAGAGACAAGAAAACCCTAAAAGCATTATTTCGGCGGTTGTTCTTCCGTGGAGAGAGGCGCCGCGCCGGAGTGAGACCAAAATTGAAGAACAGAGAAAGAGACACAAAAGAGAGAAATAAATTGTTTCACAGAGAATAGAGCTTTTGAAAAAATTACTGAAACATGTTTTAAGATTTTAAAATTACAATAATCTCTGTGGGTGTTATTTTGAAAATTTTATAAATTAAAAGAGTAATTTAGAAAACATATATTTAAATAAGTGTTGAAATTACATGTTAAATTATCATTACATGTGGACCAATTAAAAGTATACACCTTAACGGTGTACCGGTACACGTCCACATAATATGTGTACCGGAGTGTTCACCAACTATGCATCAGATACAAATTTATTTCTAACATTATATCAATTGAGATATAATGAGAGAAAAAAAAAATTATACATGATGCACAAAATATACAATTCTTATGACTAAACTATAAAATGGAGGACACTAGGATCTACATCTGGATGGATCCTTTCAGAAAGGAATTTAGGGAGGCGATTAGCAATACATTTAGCTTCTAAGAATGATTTTCTTCTCAACATTCCAACTTGTTTGATTCCAACATTACAATCACTTCTTGCTTTGAAATAATCATTGTTTGCTTTCTCTCTAGTTTCTCTCATGTAAAATTTATTTTCATTGAGTAGAATCTCAAGTTTTTGTTTCTTAATTTTCCAGCTGCCATTTTTCAAATCAAATTTGTATAGTGAAATGAATCGTTGGCCATAGGTTGCTACAAACTCTATGGCAGCTAAAATGAACTCGAAGTCCTCTTCGCCCATGTAATAAGGAAAACTAACTCTCGTCCATCCGGGTTTCACACCAATGTAACCCTATTTAAAACAATTAAAATGTTTGTTAGTTCTAAAATATATATTAAAAAAAAGTGAGAACCTAAAAACTATCGCAATGTTATCAGAGATATTTAACATGTTTGTATGCATATATTTGAATCCGCAATTCTTCATCTCTAAAAGAACTTGAGATGTTGAAAAAGTGTTTACCTCTTGAATTGCCGATCTAACTGCTAGAGATTGAGATTCATTGATATTAAGCAAATCATGGCCATAAGGTCCAGCACAAGCACACCCACCTCTAGCTTGAATGCCAAAGAGATCATTTAACAATGTTGCAACAAAAGAGCCACTAAGTATCTTAGTTATATTGGTGGTAGAATAGATCACAAATGATAAAATAGCTTGTCTTTTGGTGCTTATGTTCCCTAAAATCTCAATGTTTGGATTAGGCATGAGTCTCTTAAGTGCTTTGTTAATGTAGAGTTGTTCCCTTTTTTCAATCTCTTCATAGTTGATGTACTCTTTCACCCAAAATGCCAATGCTGCTCTCATTGTTTGGATTATCGGAGGTGTGCCCCCATTTTCTCTTTCCTCTATGTCCTCCATGTATAATGTATCCTGACATTGAAGACACACGTTCGATAAAGTTTAGTATAGTAATATTTGACAAATATCACTTTTTGAATGAAGATTTATTTTGGTCTTTCAAAAAATTTTGATGGGATAATTCGGTCTTTAACAAAAATAAAATTTAGATTAGTTTATGACATTTTCATACGAGGATCAAATTAGTCTATATATTATAACGAATCAAAAACTTATGTATTATGTTGGACATGATTTTCAGGATATAGTCCGATACAGAATGGAAACAAGAAAAAACAATGGTTGACATTTTATTTTATATTTTGATACTAATAAGGTTGACAATTTTTTATGGACTTTTAACGTATGATAGTAACCCAAATACACACGAAATGGATATATCGGCGCCTGTTTCAAGTTTCAACTTAATATTTTAGACTGAATTATGTTTTATTTTTTGGTACAGGCTAAATTATGTTTTTATATATTTCATTTTGGTACGCTATACGACTTAATGCATTTTAAGTTTTGCCGGTGCAAAAAAACAAAAAAAATAGTAGAATTTTATTCTGGCAAACACCAATCTTGTTTGAAAAATATAAATAAAATTCATAAAAAATGGAAATATCTGATTATCTGCCATTTGCTGAATCAGTCATGGAATATATATATTTCAAAACAATTACTATATAATTCTTTTAGTCAAAACAATTACTATTTTCTAGTAATATATATATTTTCAAAAAATAAGGAAAAAGAAAATACTAGTCAAGAAACAAAATGAATAATTAATTCTTTACAAAAATGAAATATATAATCTCAATTTATTATCATTTGAACAATATAAAAATAATTTTTTTAAAAAAAAATTAGTGGTAAAGTTATTTTTCTTGAGCTTGGTAAGTTATTATTTTTTGTCCTTCTTGATTTAATTTAAGATTGAATCTCCCTGGCTAGACCAATAATATTTCAGTACTCTTACTATCTCAATATCACGTAAGGAACTAAATTGATGTAACAACTAAAACATGGGATATTAAAATATAAAACATAACTTGTTAAAATATTAAAAAATGAATAAAACATAAAAAAAATTGTGGCATAATAATATTAAGCCTATTTTATTAGTCGTTCTTTGTTGTTGTAACTTGTAGTCATAAGTCATTAAAATCTTAGACGAACTCTGAGGCCATCGATGACACAATAGGTTAGCAAAGTCATTCAAACTCAGTAGCTTATTTATTTGACTTATCTTAGCATATTTATGATTACTATAATTTTCTTGCCATATTAGGCATTCTTCACCTAATTAATTATGAATTCCCTTTCAAATGTGTAACAAGATTTATGAGATTTGTTCTGTAAGTATAATTCAATTAGTAGTTATGATATTATTGAGAAATCTGTGTTGAAATTCCAGAGCTCTTGCTTTTGACATACACTTATAATGTGTGAGTCTGAACAAGAAAATGTAAAAAATGAAGGAAATTTATATACCTTTTCGTCGAAGCCATTGACATAATTAACAGTTCCACCTCCACAAGTAGATGGAGGTGAAGATCCCAACCTATACAAGGCTTTGTTCATTAATAGCACTCCTGGAGAGCTAGGTCCACCAAGAAACTTATGTGGGCTGATGAACACAGCATCATACCCATCAATCTGCCCTGATCTCATATCAATCTCCACATATGGACCACTAAAACAAACAAATAGATAAAATCATTATTATGCTATTAAATAGATCAATTTTGATACACACTCGTATTTAATGAAAGGGGCAAACACATTTATCTAGAAAAATCTAGATAAATCTAAGTTATGCATATCTTAAATATAATATGCGACGTGAGTTTATAAAGAGTGATATATCTTGTAAAAACGAGTTAAATTCAATATAAAATATTAGAGTCTATTGATGGAGTCACTCACCATTTACATTTAAACATCAATTTCAATAGAGCTCAAGTGTATTGGAAAAACTCAAACCTCGTATGTCTTAAATATAAGATTTGGCATGAATTTATGAAGAGTAACAACCCTCACATAAAATTAGATGTAAATATCCTAACAAATAAAATAGATATAAATATCATATTTTATCAGTTTAAATTTAAGAAAATATTTTATAGACATGCCCCAATTGACAACCGACATAGTGAGAGTCGATAATAACACGAATCTCCTCTAAAACAAGAATCAAAGTTTGTAGCTAGTCAACTAAAAACTTAGTCTCCGTAACATGTGTAAGTTGCGCGGATATCTTGAGAGGAAAATGTTAATTCAACACATATTTTCAAACAAAAATACGAAAAACATACATATTTGTGCATTTTTTATTTTAATAATATTTTTTGCACTCCTCGAAAATTGTACATAGAGTGAAACTAAATATATTTTTGTTATTGGAAATGTGTTTGAATAACACACCTCATCTTGAGATGACTCGTAGAGTCAAAGACGTTAATTACTATGCTTAAAAAAATCTGTTGACAATTCGAATTAACTATGTACCTTGCTGCAAAATCAAAGCATGCAAATCCATTGTATTGATGAAGAAGCTTAGCAATTGCTCGTGTATCTGTGTAAATTCCAGTGACATTACTACAAGCTGAGAAAGATCCCAACAAGGGTTGATTGGTATCTTTATAGGCCTCAAGTTGTAGCTTTAAATCTTCCATGTCGAGGAACCCTTTATCATCTAGGCCAATTTCTACCACCTCAGCCAAACTCTGCCTCCAAGAAAGTAAATTTGAATGATGCTCATAAGGTCCGACAAAAACCACCCATTTTTCTTCTTCGTCAAGACACTTCAACATTCTTTCCCTCAAAATAGAAGGCACGGCGATTCCCATAACTTCTTGAAGTCTCTTGATGGCTGAGGTTGCGCCCGAGCCACATAACATGAGTGCGTCATCTTCCCTGCCACCTAAACATTTCTTAATGTATTCGGTTGCTTCATGTACCATTTTTGTTGTCTTATTTCCAACATAACTCTCACAAGTATGGGTATTGCCTATATATAGCAACATAGTTAAACATTAAACAAATACAACTAAATACAAATATAAGAAGTTGAATGACTTCAAAATATATATATGAAATTTATCTCTATGATTCTCTAAAGTTTAAGTCTTATTTTATTTCTTTAAAATCTATAAGAAACGTATGAAAATTCATAAAAGTGATTATATTTTTTTGATAAACTAAGACATTTTTTGCGCGTAATTGCAGAGATTGAATGGTTAAAATCTGTGAAAAACATATGAAATTTCATAAAAGTCATTATATTTTTTCTTACGCATTGATGTGAATCGATCCTTTAAACTAAATGGTTAAGAGACTCAAATATTTACCAGACTCAAATATTTACCACTTATATCAGGTATTGTTGGTAAAATTCATAAAAGTGATTATTTTTGTTTATAAAAAAAAAATATATATGTGAATACCGTAGAAAGGAAGAAGATGTTTGGCGATGAAGTTTTCAATGAAATGAAGACTGCGACCAGAAGCTGTGTGATCAGCATAGACAAGTTTTCGTTTACCAAATGGAGAGTTGAATTCTACATCGTTGCCTATGATTTCTGACCGAATCCAACATAGTTTTTCTTCCACAGATTCATTACATGGAAGTGTTGTCTCCAATAACACTTTAAAGGACTTCAAAGACTCTGAGAAATTGCAAAGATCAAGATATGTTTCATCGGATGAAACATTATTGACCTTCTTGTTGGCCTTGATTTTGTTTGGAGCTATACATAGCTCTGCAAATATATTTGATAACATGAAGATATATAGCTGAAATATATTTTTAGATGTATATGACGTGTGTATGTAATGTAATGCAATATGAAAGAGGAGTTGCAAGTAGTATGAATAGGAATCAAAATATATTATGTTCACTTCGTGTTTTGGTGTGTCTATATATACACACATATATACAAGGACAGGCAATATGTGATTGTCACCACATATACACATTTGATTAAAAATAAGTTCTTTAGTTTATAAATACTGATATCTTATAAGTCGGTTTTATAGAGTTGAATTATGTTAAAATATAAAAATTTTAAGATGGTATTAAAGTCTCTATTATTTCAAACCACGCATCATTTAGCAGTCCCGTTTCTATGATTGTTGTGGCCTATGGACGAACTTATAATTTGGGACTAACCACTAAATAGTATAAAAAAATTGAATTCCTAAAAAATATTGAATTTTTTATTTAATATTAAAATACTCATACAAAATGATTCCTACAAGCATTTTTATATGTTTCCAATCATTCACTCCATCATTTGCTAAAAAAAAAACTACGACGGTTATGAGAAGTGAACAATTTACAACAAAAACAATATTCTTTTATCCACGTATTTAAAATAAACCAACCATTTTTTTTCAAAAGTCTCCATTACTCAACGTTCTAGAAAAATAAGAATATGAAAAATCCCTAGAAATATTGTCTTTAGGAATGTGAGACTCAATTCCTTAATAGGCCCATTTTCTATTAAAATATCCCTAAATTTAGTATTGAAAATTGCCTAATTTGTAGGATCATAGATACCTATAGGAGGGATAAAGTGGTCATCGATGCCTACATCAACATTTGACGCATCAAGAACATTATAATATACCCCTAAAAAAATATTTTTGGCCCCTAATTTTTGGGAATCTCGGACGGTCGCCCTCTTCGTCATACCTTAGATATGGTTGTCATTTATATTCACGCATCAAACTCAATAGTACTAAGTGTGACGGGGTGTGTTGGAAAAACTAAGTCTCACTAAATCTATTAGTATAAATAGTTATCTTAGCCAGACCTAGTGTGTGAACATAAATGACAGAATAATTCGATAGTAGAGACTTGATAGCGTGTGATTATCTAATAGATTTTAGATAGATTTTTTACCATCCTAAATTTTTTAGTTATGTCTGACTCAACCTTACAAAACGAAATTACTCCCACTTATAAATATATTTTCAAGTTATTTTTCATCTGATATAATTCTCTTAATAATTTATACCAAAAAAAAATCTCTTAATAATATGTTAAATTTTATAGAAATTGGCAGCTGTCCATTTCAAAAAATATCGGGTTGCTTACTTGCTTATATACAAAAACAATATATTTAACTACTTTCGTCCATATTAACAAGTTTAGGCCGGAGCATCGGTCGGTTTCGGTTGGGTTCGGGCCGAAAATCACTAAATCGATAAAAATCGCAACCATTTAATTTGGACTCAATTCCGACCATCTATATCTTCGGTTTGTTCGGGTTCGGGTCATACGGGTGGCGGGTTGAACGAGTCGGTTATTACGGGTTATATCGAAACTTTGTTTACATCTAAAACTCATCAATTCTCAAAAAATTCCTAATTTTCGAATAGTTTAATACCTCGTCACAATGCAACAAAAGATAGACGAAGTAAATTAAAAAACAAAGAGGGTTAGATGCAGTTACTTTCTTTCAATATGTAGATCTAAACACAATAAAATATCAAGTAGAAGAGACGTAGAAATTAAAATAGATCTAGAATATATATATTAGAATATTTTTCCCACCTTCTTCATCACCATATTATTAATTATAAGCTTTGTAAAATATAACATTTTTATCTTATATCAAAGATGGATAAAAATAAAAAAGAGAAGAGTATATGATATTAAGAGGGAGAGAAGGAAAAAAATTAATTTGCATCTAATGGTTGTTCGGTCGGTTTCGGTTATGGAGAGATTGAATTTTAGAGACCCGCACCCGCCCGTATGCAACCGGTCATGCCCGGTTTTTCGCAATTTGTTGACCCGAGACCCGCACCCGCACCCGACCGAATGCTTCAATATGTTGTCGGTTATATCGGTTTCGAGTCGGGTCTTGAGTTCATGCTCACCCCTAAATAAGTTCACACTTCACACATCACACAATCAGAAAATTGGTTAATTTGATATGTGGTATTGAATTTGTTAAAGATATACTCCGTATACAGGTCCATTTCTTTGTACCAAGACGAATAAATACTAGTCCTTTTCTGGAGAGTGGTTGTGTCCTATTCTACGTAATAATTCACAGGCTGCTTCTAATATGCACAACACAAGTAGCCCAAATTGTCCACCATGCACAAGTTGCTCACAGACTACTTCTAATATGCACAACACAAGTAGCCCAAATTGTCCACCATGCAAAAGTTGCGAATATTATTATAAAAAATTTATAAAATTCATCGTTAGATTGAAAGTTAATATCATATAGATAATCCATAATTTTTTTTAAAAAAATCAAAAATCATTTGATATGTTATTGTAACCCATCAAAATTAACGGTTTATGGATTTTAATTGAATACCGTTAATCTTCATGAGTTTCAGTAACATGTCAAATGATTTTTAATGTTTTTTAAAAAATTATGAATAATCTATATGATATAAACTTTTAATCTAACGGTGAATTTTATAAAATTCGTATTCGTTATAATAATATTCGAAACTTGTTCACCATGAAAGACTTAGTGAAGTCTTCTATATTAGCGAAAGCCTAATTCACATAACTAATTCATATTGTAATAAGTCGGTGTCCGTGTCCATGTCCATGTTAGCCAAAATACTTATGAGTAGGTCCGTTTTAGCCAAATTTAAATTTCCAATCTAAAACTTATGAGTTATGGTGAGTATAAAACCTGCATTTATTAAGTCAAATTTAAACCACACACAATTTTGGTGAGCGTGTTAGTTTGAGCTAGGTGATTGAGTTATTACTTACTATTACTTCCATCCTTCATTAATTATAAGATCATGTTTGACCACTGCACGTACGTCAATATACAATTTTGATCACTAATATCTTTAATTGTCTATTAGTAAAAATTATAAAAACTTAATATTTTGAAACTACTCATCAAAACAAATTGAACAAGATCTTATATGCTAATATTTACATTTATATATTATTAATAGATACGGTCAAAACAAGGTAAATGAATAGTACATTTTTGTCAAACATGGTCTTATAATTAGATACGGAGGTAGTATATATATATATAGGGGAATGCTACAATACTCCCACTAGCTTTTATGAAGGTGTATTTTAGCATACAACACCTTTTGTTTTGGACCAAAAATACCCATTTTGTTTTCTTTTTAACAAGTTAGTATGAAGGGCAGTTATGTAATTGTCTTGCCACTAACATATTTTTGGAACTCTTTCAGAAAAATATTGGAATTAGCTTTTCGTTTCCTTTCCTTCCCAATGTTCTCTGTTATATGCAAGTTAACCAAAACTCATTCAATAAGCTTGTAATCTTCTTGGTGTTTTATTGTTCTCCTTCATAAATTTATTTAGGTATTGATTAATAGTTTATTATCAGACAAGCCCAAATTGATTTTTTAAATTTCAATTGGGGAATCTCCATATAATTTCTGCAAACCAGTAAAAGAAGAGGAGATACCAAAAAATTGTATTAAGAATTCAAGCTACTAGTTTATATAGAATCTGAAAAACACGAAAATAAAACCCAATTCATGAAATCAATCGAACACCAGAGCAGTACGGATTGAAATCATAAGGTTTAAATACATAAACATTTAAATCCAAACTACTACTTTGTAACTGTTCTAGAAGGGATAGAAATCACAAAAATGCATCAAAGGTGCGGGAATTTCGTTGAATCAAGGATAGCAATAATTATTGGTAGAAGATGAAGGGAAGAAGAAGAAGAAGAAGAAGAAGAAAAGAAGGTAAAACGTGAAAGAGAGAAGTAGCAGTCACGTGAAACGAAAAGCCAATTCCATTTTTTTTCTTTGAAAGAGTTCCAAAAATATGTTAGTGACAACACAATTACATAACTGCCCTTCATACTAACTTGTTAAAAAGAAAACAAAATGGGTATTTTTGGTCCAAAACAAAAGGTGTTGTATGCTAAAATACACCTTCATAAAAGCTAGTGGGAGTATTGTAGCATTCCCCATATATATATATATATATATATATATATATATATATATATATATATATATATATATATATATATAAGTTTTTAAAATAAAAAAGAATAGAAAAAATATAGTTAAATGATATTATATTTCATGAAAATTTTAGCATATAGATTAAATTTTAGTATCAAAATTTAAGATTTTAACACATTAAAATTTTAAACTATATTATAAAAAATAATAAAAGTGTAACAATTTGTTTTCAATATAATGAGTTTGCGCCTTCGCGGGTTCATGAATTTAGAATAAAAAACTCATTACCTGAACCAAACAACTTTGGATTTAAACCAGTTGGTTCAAGTTAATTGGATCCGAACTTGAACAAATTTGGATAAAATACGGGCTACCATCCTTGTGGCAAGAGCAAGCCCTATAGATCACTTAAAAGCTGACAATTGACCATATCATTTCATATAACGAAGGCTTTCCGTCCATGAAAAAAAATGACTGTGGACTTCTTAAGTGGCGCTGATGACAATTTTAGCAAGTGAACTAAATTCGTCGCTAAGTAATAAAATTTATAAGATTCGTGTCCAGAGGGATTGTTCTTATTTTCAACTGGACAATTAAATTAAATTAGGATTAATAAATAAATTGCAAAGGGGGTTTTCAGATTGATTTGTAGTAACAATGACAATAATTAAAATTGCAAGAAAGTTGAAACGTAAACTTTTATGAGAGAAAGACGATTAGGAATTATCTTGAATCCTCTCTTTGTCCCTATCTGGTACTCTAGGTTCTAGCCCTCAACAATAAAATTCTTATAATTACGATAATTTAACAAAATAGACCGAGTCCAATTCCTTGGCTCATCGATCCCGTTTATCTAATATAGCACCCTAATTCCTTAGGTGAGACTAATATCATCAAAAGCATGAATGAACGTTAAATTCTTAATCATACCAACTAATTCTTTATTCCTAAAGCAATTACGATTGGCAAACAATTAATCTAGTTCTGGTATAAACCCTAGGGTCAATAGTGATTTATAACTTAAAATCAATTCGAAAGTGATCAATTAACGAAAAGCAATAAACACAAGATTAACTGAATAATTATAAGTTTTCATTGAATAAGCTAGAACACGTAGTTACATGGCTCAGATAGTTTCAAAGAGAATCATCTATAATTCCTAATCTGATGAGATTAGTTACTCATAATAATAATTGACATAACAAAAGAGTTAAGAAAATTATACATGAATAACCGATGAAGACCGCGACGGCGAAACCCTTTTCTTCTCTTGACTGCAGCACGTATTTTCTCTCTCCAAGAAGTAATAATTCCCTTTCTAATTTGTAGTCATATATATAGGCTGTAGCATAAAAGATCGTCCACTAATAAACAAAAATCGCGTCCCTATAATTGAATGGCACGTCATGCTCCATTAAGGTGTGTTCCATGTGCTGATGTAAGGCTGACGTCATGTGATATTAGAAAGCAAAATCGCAGCACTACGGACCATGCATCGCGTCGCGGAAAATACAGAAAGTGGATGCTAATTTTGAGCTTCAAAACTTAGAATATTTTTCTAAGTCTTTTTCTTCTTTGGTCTTTTGTCTTCAAACTCTTTTATGTGTCAATTTCTTCATAAATTCTTCTCTTTGACCATGCAATACTTTTAAAAACTAACTAAAATACTATAGAATAATAATTAAAATTAACAAATGATTGGCTGTAATCAGGCGCTTCCCTCTTCTGAACCATTTTGACCATTTTTCGGTTTGGATCACCAAATTGAACAAGTCACCTAGACTGTGAACACTCCTAAAATACTATTATTTATTTCGGTAATTATGAGCATTTTTTGCATATATATTACATCATTCTTATAATTATAAACAAAAATCTACTTTTTAAATTTATTGAGTAACTAACGTAGATGATCTATATATAAACCACATACATCAGTTAAGTAGATTTGTGCTTATAGTTAAAGCTGGAGGTATATATTATCTCCCCGTCTTATAAAAAATTTCTTTTTTTTACAGTCTCAAAATAATTGTCAATTTATAATATTAATTTAAATTGGTTTGGATCACCGGATTAAACAGGTCACTCGGATCTCGTGAACACCCCTAAAATACTATCATTTACCCAACAACAGCCACCTCCACTTGCTTAATTTTTTATTTGTTGCTATTAAATACTCCATGCGTCCCAAATCTTTGGTCCTTTTAGCTTTTTAGTTTTGTCCCAAAACTTTGGTCCTTTTAAGAAACCAAGACACAATTAATGATATTTTATCATTTATATCCTTACAAAAGTTAAAGCATTCATTAAATGAAATTTCTCTTTCTTAATAAAGTAAGGATAAAAATGATTTAACTTATCAATCTTTGTTATTTCTTAATCCACGTGCAAGACTCTAAAAGGACCAAAGTTTTGGGACGGATGGAGTATACCTTTATCAAAATTAAAAATTAGGTGTATATGTCGTTGAGATCTATCAAATGTGAGTTAAGTCTCGTATTGATTGAAAAAATTGAGGTTGAACACTTTATATATGCGAGATGACCCATAAAATTAATGTCTTGCGGTTTTGGTTAAAACTGTGGTACAAAGTCACTTATAATGTTGTTCAACCTAGTGAGACTCCCCTCATAGCCCAACATATATTGCCCCCACCGTTGATCTCTGAAAATATTATTAGTTATTAGAAACAAAAAAAAAATATTATCCACAAATTCTAACTCAATTGACATAATCATGTTAACGATTTTTTATTAGTTATTTCTCATTTCATTTATATTAAAAAAATATGAAAAACTTATTTTGAGTCTTCTATTGTTTACTTACTTTCGAAGTTGACTTTGATTTTGTCTGACTTCTTCTTCAGCCGTTGAAAATAATTTATATACAATAATATTTTTGAAACTTCAAATATATCCAACAATATGTGAGATTTTCTCAAAAAAAAAAAAGAAAACAATATGAGAGATAAATAGTTGAGTAATCATACACATAGATGAATAGTTGAGATCTGAGGTTTTGCTAAAGATATTTTTATTGGACAAGTGTGGATGAAATTAGTTTTTCGGTGTTTCTAGTTCGTCTAGTTCATCAATTGTGTTGTTTGCTTGAAATACTTAATGGTAATGATGTAATTTTTGCCGGTAATTAGGGTGTGCAAAAAATTTGGCTATTCTTAACCAAATTACTAACCAATTCATATCAAATCTTAGTTTGCAAAATCCATATAAAAAAAAACCACACCACTCCAATAAAGAAACACCAATTATAAACCATAACCACATTTGTAATTTGGTTTGGAATTGGGAATTTTTTTTTCCTACCCCTACATTTATCTCTCTACCCCAACATATTTTAAAATATTTCCATTTTACCCTTGTCTTACTCTAAGTATATTTTACCATTTTTAATTTGTCCTTTTATAATTTTTTCGGTAAACTGCTTCTACCCCCTCAAATATTGTTTCGGTATGTTAATTTGACTGATGTAGTACTCCCTCCGTCCCAAAAAGAATGACCCATTTTGAATATATGCACTATTCATATATATTGTTTTGACCATATTTTTCTACTAATAAATAAAAATAAATATTAACATATAAGATGTTGTTAGATTCGTCTCGATGAGTATTTTCAAAATATCAATTTTTTATAATTTTTACTATTATACAATTAAAGATATTAGTCGCCAAAGTTATGCATTGGCATGCGTGTTTCGGTCAACTGGGTCATTCTTTTTGGGACGGAGGGAGTATAATTTTACCGGTACACTTTAATATAAGTGTGCTGGTACTTTAATACTTATCACTTTAATACATACCGGTATACTTACTTATACTAAAGTGTGCCGGTACTTTTAAAAAGTGTATGACGTCTTCAACCATATAGTGTTTTGTGTTACACAAATTTAATGTTCTTGTATTTTAGAGATTGAGTAGAAATAGAGAATTACGACACCACCACACTCATCTTTGTTAAATTGTAGTATTTTGGCAAATTGAAATTGGCCTTGAACTCTTGGCTCTTATCTTTTCCAAAAGGATTCTGAATTGGTAAATTCTTTTCAGTTGTCAGTTTGTTCTCTATACTCTTGATATTTCCCCAAAGGATTAAATCCCTAAACAACAAAATTCATGAATAGGGAATACCAATTTTTGAAGAGATTCATGTAGTGAGGAGTTGCTAAT
Organism: Trifolium pratense; assembly: GCF_020283565.1. Taxonomy (NCBI): domain Eukaryota; kingdom Viridiplantae; phylum Streptophyta; class Magnoliopsida; order Fabales; family Fabaceae; genus Trifolium; species Trifolium pratense. The sequence continues at coordinate 7,819,587 of NC_060061.1, forward strand.
AAAGAAAGAGTCAACTTGTACTACCAAATCCGAAATATAATTGATCACCAAATGAGTCAACTTATGGAAGGTGGGAAAATACCAGGACTATACATCTAGAAAATTGAAATTAGGCAAAAAGAAAGAGTACACATCAGAAATCAGAGATCAGAACAAAAGATCACTAGAATAGAAAAAATCATATAATATCATGTTAATAATAATAAAAGAATAGCGGTAGTTGTATTCTTAGAAACTCCAAATTAAAGTGTTTTGATGGGAAAATGAAAGCAACAGTTAGTAATATCTGCTCTAATCAAATTGCTTAAGTTTAAAGCTTGCGGACACTTGATCGTGCTCATCCGTCTTCTTCTCCAAGAAGAATACATTGGCTACCTTTAAATTCTCGAGAACTGGACATCCAGCCAGAAATAGGGTAAATAGTGAATGAGTTTTGAAGTTAATGTCTTCCAAATGAAGGGATTTGAGTTCGGGAAAATCAACTTTATTTTTACTGAAAACCAGCAAAGCTTGAGAACTATTAGGATTTTGCAACACAAAACGCTAGTGGGCAGTACCGGTACACTTTTTTTTTCAAGTGTGCTGGTTTGAAAATTTGTAGCAGTACAGTTGTGCTACCGGAACACTCATATGCAAGTGTGTTGGTATGAATATTGATACCGGCATACTTTTTTTTTACTGTACCGGTATAATTTTCAAACCAGCACACTTGAAAAAAGTGTACCGATATGTTAGATTCAGACTTATTCTCTCTTTGTCTCCTTACTCATACCGGCACACTTTGTTTGATTTGTAAAGTAAATGATTTTTTTTTTTTTACATTTTTAACTTATATATATGAGGGCATATTCGTCCATTCAATTTTAGTTGTTGGGGTAGAGAGATAAATGTAGGGGTAGAAAAAAAAATCCTGGAATTGGTTTGCAAATTTAGGCCCAATCTTTAATTTTTTAAAATTCTTTAAATTGTTTATTATATAATAAAATAATTAATTAAAAGAGGTGGTGGAGGACCAGTGGTCAACATGGCGGTCAACGCCGGACCACAGGAGTCCGGCACGGCGGAGGGTGGCAATTTTCCGGCGGACCTACGCCGGCTTTCACGCCGGTGGTGGTGCTCCGACGGCCGGCCACCACCAACCACCCGTACTATTTTATTTTTATTTTATTTTAAAAATCAAACTTTTAATAATTAAAATTAAAAATAAGTTTTTAATGTTTTTAGTTTTTCAAAAAAGTATTTGAGTCGGGGCCTAATTTGTTTTAAGTTTTTCTTAGAGGTTCTACGAGTTACTAGTTAGGGACGTCAACGTGGCATATATTGAGCATAGAATACTTTACCACTTTCTCCCCCACCATCTAAAATGGTCTTCATCTCCATCTTCATTCTCTGCTTTAGGAAGAACTCTTCATTCGTCCTCATCTCTGCAGATCCCCACCGCAAGGATCCATCAATATAAAAAAAGTATTAAATTTCTATTATTTTTAATCAAATTAAATTAATTGTAAGAGAAAAATAAAGTTTATTAAGAAAACAAATAAAAAATTGAAGACATTAATGTAAGTCTTGTGACAATAAATATCTCATGTAAACAAATTTGAATAAAATCCCAAATACCCCTAAAATTTCAAAATTCTTCAAATCCAATTAAAACAAATTTCAACGTAATTACAACATTGTTACCGTGTCTACTTTTCACTACTGATTTAAGAAAACCAGTAGTGAAATCCCTTGTCTATGAATTTTTCACTACTGGTATTCAAATATCCGTAGTGGAATCATTTGGTCAATTGTGTTTCACTACTGGTATTCACATATCAGTAGTGAAATCTCTTATCCAAAAGTCTTTTTTCTAGTAGTGTATAATGTTCTTAATTTTAAGATCCCGCACCAAAATAATTCTAGTGCGCAACACCTACATTTTTGCAAAGAGAGAACTACTGAAACTAACCTTTGTGAATAAACCTTTTATGAAATGACCATTGTGATCACGAATAAGGTCACCACAAGCTGAAACTCCATTTGCACAAGAATGAGCACCATCTTAATATTCATTTTGAATTCACCAATCATAGAACTTTTTCAGACAATTGCAGCTAGTGTTCACATTTTTGTTGAAATGATGATTTTGGGCTAAAAAATTATGAATCTACTCAATTTGATTAATCATTTTGTACCATAAGTCTCGATCAAGATTTATCTGATGAGAGAAAATTAAAGAGTTACCATCAATACGGTATAAATTTATTGTGGATGGAGTAGGATTGTACTAGTAAATAATAATTTTGAAAAAAAAAAAAAAACTCGTCCAAGATTGGAAAGATAAAATGAAATAAAAGTTTGAAATTTCACCATGTGTCATCGAATAAGACTTGTCTTATAAAAGTTTGGTACTATCATAATGATTTATTTTTTTTTTGGAATAGCCCACAACTGATTTATTAATGAAGGTTTTATAAGTTATGCCAATGTATTTTCGTATCTTTTATAAGCTATGGTTAATTAACTAATTGAATTTTGATTTTTTATAAGCCAAGTTGGGTCAAACAAAGTCACTAAATATGAGAGTGTTTTTTATGATTAACATGAATTTTGTTTTTGACATTTTTGAATTTCCTAACACCAGATGCTATAAATATCTTGAAAAGAGTTTAAAGGGTATGACAATATGGTGTCTCATAAATATCTAGATATAATGTTTAAAAGAATTGATTTTGCCATTCAAAAATATTTAACTACAAAATTTATTGTCTGTTTACTTTCCATTGAAATGTAATTATCTTACATGTATAATAGATAAAAAAAAAAAATATTTATACTAACTTAACAATGCTCACAGCAATATAATAGATAAGAGAAATTTATTATTGGATTGAACATAATCCATTTATTTAATTACATAATAAGCGGCAGTAATTGTGTCATAAAAAAAATAAGTGGCATAATTTATGACCAATTATAATGCCACTTACAAAAATTTATTGGATACAAGATGTGGACATTCCATAAAAAAATGTCATTATAATTATGACAAATTTTATGGTGTACAACTGAAATAAACTATGCATCAGATACAAATTTATTTCTAACATTATATCAATTGAGATATAATGAGAGTAAAAAAAAAATATACATGATGCACAAAATATACAATTCTTATGACTAAACTATAAAATGGAGGACACTAGGATCTACATCTGGATGGATCCTTTCAGAAAGGAATTTAGGGAGGCGATTAGCAATACATTTAGCTTCTAATAATGATTTTCTTCTCAATATCCCAACTTGTTTGGTTCCAACATTACAATCACTTCTTGCTTTGAAATAATTATTGTTTGCTTTCTCTCTAGTTTCTCTCATGTAAAATTTATTTTCATTGAGTAGAATCTCAAGTTTTTGTTTCTTAATTTTCCAGCTTCCATTTTTCAAATCAAATTTGTATAGTGAAAGGAATCGTTGGCCATAGGTTGCTACAAACTCTATGGCAGCTAAAATGAACTCGAAGTCCTCTTCACCCATGTAATAAGGAAAACTAACTCTCGTCCATCCGGGTTTCACACCAATGTAACCCTATTTAAAACAATTAAAATGTTTGTTAGTTCTAAAATATATATTAAAAAAAAGTGATAACCTAAAAATTATCGCAATGTTATCATATTTGACAATTAAAGATGAAATAAGATATTCTACCAAAAAAAAAAAGATGAAATAAGATAGTTTTGTTGTCAGTACAACTTAAATGGTAAAAATGTCAGAGATATTTAACATGTTTGTATGCATATATTTGAATCCGCAATTCTTCATCTCTAAAAGAACTTGAGATGTTGAAAAAGTGTTTACCTTTTGAATTGCCGATCTAACGGCTAGAGATTGAGATTCATTGATATTAAGCAAATCATGGCCATAAGGTCCAGCACAAGCACATCCACCTCTAGCTTGAATGCCAAATAGATCATTTAACAATGTTGCAACAAAAGAGCCACTAAGTATCTTAGTTATATTGGTGGTAGAATAGATCACAAATGATAAAATAGCTTGTCTTTTGGTGCTTATGTTCCCTAAAATCTCAATGTTTGGATTAGGCATGAGTCTCTTAAGTGCTTTGTTAATGTAGAGTTGTTCCCTTTTTTCAATCTCTTCATAGTTGATGTATTCTTTCACCCAAAATGCCAATGCTGCTCTCATTGTTTGGATTATTGGAGGTGTGCCCCCATTTTCTCTTTCCTCTATGTCCTCCATGTATAATGTATCCTGACATTGAAAACACACGTTCGATAAAGTTTAGTATAGTAATATTTGACAAAAATCACTTTTCGAATGAAGATTTATTTTGGTCTCTCAAAATTTTTTGACCGGATAATTCGGTCTTTAACAAAAATAAAATTTAGATTAGTTTATGACATTTTCATACGAGGATCAAATTAGTCTATATGTTATAACGAATCAAAAACTTATGTATTATGTTGGACATGATTTTCAGGATATAGTCCGAAACAGAATGGAAACAAGAAAAAACAATGGTTGACATTTTATTTTATATTTTGATACTAATAAGGTTGACAATTTTGTATGGACTTTTAACGTGTTTTTTTTTTTTTAGAATGGCATGGACTTTTAACGTGTGATAGTAACCCAAATACACACGAAATGGATATATCGGCGCCTGTTTCAAGTTTCAACTTAATATTTTAGACTGAATTATGTTTTATTTTTTGGTACAGACTAAATTATGTTTTTATATATTTCATTTTGGTACGCTATACGACTTAATGCATTTTAAGTTTTGCCGGTGCAAAAAAACAAAAAAAATAGTAGAATTTTATTCTGGCAAACACCAATCTTGTTTGAAAAATATAAATAAAATTCATAAAAAATGGAAATATCTGATTATCTGGCATTTGCTGAATCAGTCATGGAATATATATATTTCAAAACAATTACTATATAATTCTTTTAGTCAAAACAATTACTATTTTCTAGTAATATATATATTTTCAAAAAATAAGGAAAAAGAAAATACTAGTCAAGAAACAAAATGAATAATTAATTCTTTACAAAAATGAAATATATAATCTCAATTTATTATCATTTGAACAATATAAAAATAATTTTTTTTAAAAAAAATTAGTGGGAAAGTTATTTTTCTTGAGCTTGGTAAGTTATTATTTTTTGTCCTTCTTGATTTAATTTAAGATTGAATCTCCCTGGCTAGACCAATAATATGGAACTAAATTGATGTAACAACTAAAACATGGGATATTAAAATATAAAACATAACTTGTTAAAATATTAAAAAATGAATAAAACATAAAAAAAATTGTGGCATAATAATATTAAGCCTATTTTATTAGTCGTTCTTTGTTGTTGTAACTTGTAGTCATAAGTCATTAAAATCTTAGACGAACTCTGAGGCCATCGATGACACAATAGGTTAGCAAAGTCATTCAAACTCAGTAGCTTATTTATTTGACTTATCTTAGCATATTTATGATTACTATAATTTTCTTGCCATATTAGGCATTCTTCACCTAATTAATTATGAATTCCCTTTCAAATGTGTAACAAGATTTATGAGATTTGTTCGGTAATAATTCAATTAGTAGTTACGATATTATTGAGAAATTCGTGTTGAAATTCCGGAGCTCTTGCTTCTGACATACACTTATAATGTGTGAGTCTGAACAACAAAATGTAAAAAATGAAGGAAATTTATATACCTTTTCGTCGAAGCCATTGACATAATTAACAGTTCCACCTCCACAAGTAGATGGAGGTGAAGATCCCAACCTATACAAGGCTTTGTTCATTAATAGCACTCCTGGAGAGCTAGGTCCACCAAGAAACTTATGTGGGCTGATGAACACAGCATCATACCCATCAATCTGCCCTGACCTCATATCAATCTCCACATATGGACCACTAAAACAAACAAATCGACAAAATCATTATTATGCTATTAAATAGATCAATTTTGATACACATTCGTATTGAATGAAAGGGGCCAACACATTTATCTAGATAAATCTAGACAAATCTAAGTTGTGCATATTTTAAATATAATATGCGACCTGAGTTTATAAAGAGTGATATATCTTGTAAAAACGAATTAAATCCAATATAAAATATTAGAGTTTATTGATGGAGTCACTCACTATTTACATTTAAACATCAATTCAATAGAGCTCAAGTGTATTGGAAAAACTCACCTCGTGTATCTTAAATATAAGATTTGGCATGAATTTATGAAGAGCGACAACCATCACATAAAATTAGATATAAATATCCTAATAAAAAAAGAATTTAATTTATATATACTGTCAGTCAGTGTAAAGTTATTTTACATATGCGTCCAATAATATACTAACACATCATGTATGGTTTTTAAAAACACATGATGTGTCACGTTCATTAAATGATGTGGCAACACATCATTGAATACCTGTGTAAAAAATCTTTACACCGACGATGCACAACAATTAACTCATAAAAAAACATCATATTTTATCAGTTTAAATTTAAGAAAATATTTTATAGACACACCCCAATTGACAACCGACATAGTGTGAGTTGATAATAACGCGAATCTCCTACAAAACAAGAACTAAAGTTTGATTTACATGGAATCATCCATTTGTTAAAAAAAGATTATTTGTAGCTAGTCGACTCAAAAATTAGTCTTGTAACATGTGTAAGTTGCGTGAATATCTTGCGATGTCTACTAGAATCAAAGACCCTAATTATGACGATGCTTAAAAAAAAATCGGTTGACAATTCGAATTAACTATGTTACCTTGCTGCAAAATCAAAGCATGCAAATCCATTGTATTGATGAAGAAGCTTAGCAATTGCTCGTGTATCTGTGTAAATTCCAGTGACATTACTACAAGCTGAGAAAGATCCCAACAAGGGTCGATTCGTATCTTTATAGGCTTCAAGCCGTAGCTTTAGAGCTTCCATGTCGAGCAGCCCTTTATCATCTAGACCAATCTCTACAACCTCAGCCAAACTCTGCCTCCAAGAAAGTAAATTTGAATGATGCTCATAAGGTCCGACAAAAACCACCCATCTTTCTTCTTCGTCAAGACACTTCAACATTCTTTCCCTCAAAATAGAAGGCACGACGATTCCCATAACTTCTTGAAGTCTCTTGATGGCTGAGGTTGCGCCCGAGCCACATAACATAAGGGCGTCATCTTCCCCGCCACCTAAACATTTCTTAATATATTCGGTTGCTTCATGTACCATTTTTGTTGTCTTGTTTCCAACATAACTCTCACAAGTATGGGTATTTCCTATATATAGCAACATAGTTAAACATTAAACAAATACAACTAAATACAAATATAAGAAGTTGAATGACATAAAAATATATATGAAATTTATCTCTATGATTCTCTAAAGTTTAAGTCTTATTTTATTTCTTTAAAATCAATAAGAAACGTATGGAAATTCATAAAAGTGATTTTATTTCTGCGCGTAATTGCAGAGATTGAAAGGTTAAAATATGTGAAAAACATATGAAATTTCATAAAAGTCATTATATTTTTTCTTACGCATTGATGTGAATCGATCCCTTAAACTAAATGGTTAAGAGACTCAAATAATATTTACCACTTATATCACGTATTGTTGGTAAAATTCATAAAAGTGATTATTTTTGTTTATAAAAAAAAATGTGAATACCGTAGAAAGGAAGAAGATGTTTGGCGATGAAGTTTTCAATGAAATGAAGACTGCGACCAGAAGCTGTGTGATCAGCATAGACAAGTTTTCGTTTACCAAATGGAGAGTTGAATTCTACATCGTTGCCTATGATTTCTGACCGAATCCAACATAGTTTTTCTTCCACAGATTCATTACATGGAAGTGTTGTCTCGAATAACACTTTAAAGGACTTCAAAGACTCTGAGAAATTGCAAAGATCAAGATATGTTTCATCAGATGAAACATTATTGACCTTCTTATTGGCCTTGATTTTGTTTGGAGCTATACATAGCTCTGCAAATATATTTGATAACATGAAGATATATAGCTGAAATATATTTTTAGATGTATATGACGTGTGTATGTAATGCAATATGAAAGAGGAGTTGCAAGTAGTATGAATAGGAATCAAAATATATTATGTTCACTTCGTGTTTTGGTGTGTCTATATATAGACACATATATACAAGGACAGGCAATATGTGATTGTCACCACTTAATATAAATATATCTTCGGTCGGAAAAACCAAGTCACAATTGATTAGAAACAAGGTCTTACTATTAGAGGATCTCCTCCACGATCAAGTAAACGCTTGCTATCAAGTTTCTAATGAGGTCATCCATCATTTATATTTGCGCCCTAATCCCAAAAGTGTTTAGTACGAGGGAGTGTGTTAAGAAGTTTCACATCAATTACGAGATGGTCTGAATATGTATTTATAAAGTAGAGGCAATTTTCACCTTACAAGTCGGTTTTGTAAGGTTTAGTTAGACTCAATTCTAATATTTACTATAGTTTATAAAGAGCGACATCTTAAAGTCGGTTTTGTAGAGTTGAGTTATGTCCAATATAAAATTTTAAGATGGTATTAAAGTCTTTATCATTTCAGATCACCCACCATTCATATTCACGCACTAAACTCAATAGTACTAAGTGTGACGGGTGTATTGAAAAAACTAAGTCTCACTAAATCTATTAGTATAAATAGTTGTCTTAGTCAGACCTAGTGTGTGAACATAAATAACAGATAATTCGATAACGAAAACTTGATAGTATGTGTTCCAATGAATTTTAGAGCGATTTTTATACCGCCTTAAATTTTTTAGTTAAGTCTACTTTTACAAAAGGAAAGTTACTCCCACTTATAAATATATTTTTAGGTTATTTTTCTTTCAATATAATTCTCTTAATAATATGATAAATTTTGTATAAATGGACAGCTGTCCATTTCAAAAAATATCGGGTTGCTTTTATACAAAAACAATGTTTAACTACATACTAACAACTTCACACTACACACACAATCAGAAATTAAATTTGTTAATTTGATTTGTGGTATTGAATTTGTTTAAGATACCAAGACGAATAATACTGTCCATTTCTAAATGGAGAGTCGTTGTGTCCTGTTCTACATAATAATTCACATAACTAATTCATATTAATTGTAAGATGTGAGAGGATCGGGGTAGGTTTGCCAAATTTCCAATCTAACTTATGAGTTATGGTGAGTATAAAACCTGCATTTATTATGTCAAATTTAAATCACACAATTTTGGTGGTGAATGTGTTTGTGTGAGCTAGGTGAATGAGTTAGAAAAATACAGTACAGTACAATAGAAGATTTTAAATCAAAAATAAGATTTTTTTTTAAAAAAAAAAAAATTAATTAGAAAAATATATAGTTAAATGATATTTTTTTCCATGAAAATTTTAGTATATAGATTAAATTTTACTATTTAAAATTTAAACACTTGAATGTACATGAAACACTTCAAGTGTAGTATCAAAATTTAAGATTTTAAACATAAAAATTTTCAACTATACTATAAAAAATAATGAAAGTGTAACAATTTGTTTTCAATATAATGAGTTTATGCATTCGCGGGTTCATGGATTTGAATAAAAAACTCATTACCTGAACCAAACAACTTTGGATTTGAACCAGTTGGTTTAGATCGGATCCGAACTTGAACAATTTTGAGTTGAGGTCACCCGGATCTCATGAACACCCCTAAAATACTACTATCATTTACCCAACAGCAGCCACCCCCCACTTGGTTAATATTTTATTTGTTGCTATTAAATATAACTTTATCAAATTAAAAATTAGGTGTATATATTATTGAGATCTATCAGGTGTGAGTTAAATCTCACATTAGTTGAAAGAATTAAGGTTGAACACTTTATAAGTGGGAGGACTCATAAATTTAATGTCTTAAGATTTTGGTTAAAAGTGTGGTGTCAAAATCATTTGTAATATTGTTCAATGTCTAATGAACCAATCCAACTTGGAAACTTCCCTCGCAGCCCAACATATATTGCCCCCGCTAAATTATTGATCTTCTGAAAATATTACTATAGTTATTAGAAACAAAAAAATATATTATCCACAAATTCTAACTCGGTTGACAAAATTATCTGTGTGAATTTTTATTAATTATTTGTCATTTCGTTTATATTAAAAAAAAATATGAAAAAAAATATTTTGAGTCTTCTATTGTTTACTTATTTTCAAAGTTGACTTTGATTTCGTCTGACTTCTCAGTCGTTGAAAATAATTTATCTATATTAATTTTTGAAACTTCAAATATATCCAACAATATGCATGAGAAATAAATAGTTGAAACTTGAATGTTGGGATGAAGGGAGTAATTAATTTTACTTAGAAAGATAATGAAGTATTGTTTCTCTATTAGATGGTGTTAATAGTGGTATTAAATTGCACGGATAATATAAATAATTAACAACTATGTTTTTCGTCTTATATTCACATTTCGTCCCACTTTTTTTATATGACATGATAAATTGAAAGTTTTTTATTGGACGGTCGTGAAAAACTATTTTATATTATCACTACATCTCCATTAAACTCTTAAAGTATTATGATTATTGTATCCACAAATACTTGTAGAATATTTCAACCATTCAATCATCCAACTGTGTTTCTAAGTAGGATTTTGGAATGAGGTAGTGACAATAGCATAAACGAATTAAAATTGGGTAAATCACAAGTAAACAACGGTGTTGGGATTAGACATTTCTCTAAGTCTATAAGAATTTTAGTTTAGTATACTAGGGGTAAGTCTATAAGAATTGGTTTACCAGTAAAAAGAATGTTGAATTGCTCCTAGGCCTTCATTGTGATGATGTGGCACTCTAAGAAAATGTTTTCATTCTTTGTTAAAATCTTAATATTATCTCTTTTAATTTATTAAATTAAATCTAAAAAAACTAAAACATTATATTAAAAGGTAATAAATATCACTAATGACATCAACTTAATGAAAAAGAATACGGAAAATCAATCTACCCACACTTTATGAAATGAATACATAAGGTCAATAAACATAATTAGGGAGTTTATTATGCTATGTGACTCAAATAATTCCAATAATAAACATATACGTTCATAAAATTAAGAAACCATAGACATAGTAAGTATATATAGATAGTAGCTAGCATGGAGATTTTATCATATATATATTGAGACTTTTGCAAGAAGAGTCATACATGTTTGGGTATTCAACTATTCATATTGTAGGTTTTATTTGGTGTGTTTTCAAGTTTAAAGTTTATTCTATTTTTAATATCCATGTCCATTTTTCTTACTTTGTTAAGGTTCAAATTGTTCAAAGATAACAATGGAACAGATCTTGGGGATGTGAATTGTGATGATTTAGCAACACATCAGTTTATACGTAAGTAATTTAGCTATACTTAAACTAAGGGTTTTCTATATGTAATGTTAAAAAAATATAACATATATTTTTGATTTAGCAACACGTCAATTTGTATATTGATGGCAAGAAACTCATTCGTGTAATTTTTGCAGGGATATCATACTTTTGACTGTAAGTGTCACTACTGTCGTAAGTTACTACTTTGTGTTCATATATCTTCCCTTAAGCATAATGCATTATTATTTTGAACCCTATATAAATTTTTTAAAAACAATGGCTCTTAACTTTGTTTCTTTTTCTACTAAACATACTGATTATTCTTTGGCATTTCAAGTTGATAAGAATGTGAATGGAAATCTCTAAAGCATGACTGTGCTTGTGCATCTTAGATATCATCGTTAGAGAAAAATTTTCGGAGGTAATATATAGAAAAGATAATGTATTGTTTCTCTTCATTTTTTTATATTAATTATGTTTGACTCTTAATGTGTTGAAAATATAATTTACTTAAAATTTTAATTTGCAATATAATATTCTTATATGTTATGATATCATTCTATTGTTTCTTTTGAAGGTATTGACTATGTATCTATTGTCAACATGAAACACCGTCGTTAAGAACTTTAATACGTAGAAAAAACCTTACAACAAAAAAGAGACTTAAAATAAACTAAATATTCAAGCAAATATTATTTTCCACCAAGTGAATATGTGAGAAGAGACTTAAAAAAAAAAGAGAAGTAAGTAGAAAAGCTATATGCAGTGACTTAAATTGCATGGAAGGGAGTAAACGTTTATGCTATTTTATACGTAATTTTCAAAAAACGAGATTATATGATAAAAAAAAAAGCATGTATGTATGCATTCCTCTAACTCTTATTGAAAAAATAAAATAAAGGATACATCAAGAATAAAACGCAAAGTGATATGTGACTATACAATTGCAACTCATATAAAGAAAGCTAAAATCTCATACGACTACACCATTAAAATAGAATATGATGCATCCCTTCAAACTTATAAGATCTTATCAAAGATCTATTACATTAAAATAATATAAACAAAACTACGATATAAATCAATAAAACAATCTAATATTTTTAAAAAATTTATACATATACTAATATTAAATATAATCATATTTTAAATTATTATATATTTAACTATGTATTTTTTTTTACAATATACTTAACTATGTATGGTTATACTTAATTATTATCACAACTATTATTTTTCATTTATAAAAATATTTTAATTATATATTTTAATCGAACTCGTGCAACGCACGAGTTTACCCCTAGTATATATCTAACAAGCAGTATTACAATATTTATCATATCTATGCAACTTATATACATTTTATTCTAATGATACAAAGTTACGCACTCATACTTTTATACAAACTTATTTAATTAAATCGACTTAAATAAGTCAATATTTAATAATGATACAATAACTTAAATAAGGTACTTGAACTATTTCCTTACTACGCACGGGTCACACCCTACCACGTTATAATTTCTTCAATAAAAAAATAAAATAAGAAACATATCTTTATTCTATAAAATTCAAATAGATACTCTAATTGAAGATATTCTTATCATAAAGTTTCTAAATTGCATACCCTAAAATATTGGTTACAACCTTAGACCCAAATCCACACAGTAACACATCTCTGTCCCCGAATTCATATACTCTCACGTCACGCGGTTAGCAACTCAAGAAAACAAAAAAAATAATTGAGAGTTACTAAGAAATATCTAGCTTAGAGAAAAAATATGACTTATATATACGAGTCATGCTAAACAGTGTTCCCGAGACACTTGTTAAATATACAAAAAATAAAAATAAAATATAAAATTAATGTTTGTAAAGTAAATTTTATACTTTTAAGATATTAAATACACAAGTTTCAAGACAAAATTTTCTTATTAATAAGGCTAAAGACACTGTTTAACATTTCCCCCTATATATTAAGATTTTTTGAAAGACTTTAGATTATTTTCCTAATACTTTTAATAGCCTAGTTTATCTTTTTCTATTGTACCATTAATTATTTATTATCACATTTCATATATTTCGTTCTTTGTAATAAAAAAAACTGAGTATTATTGACAAAATAACTAATGTTACGTTATTGCACTGAATTTTGGAAACGACGATTAAGGTCCACAAGGATGGGTGTGAATAGAGAAGCCACATGAATATTGAACTTATTTATTGTCTCGTAGTATAGTATAGACGTATAGTATATTGTTGATGTTTGATTAACGAAGGCAAAGTATGGCAGTGATTTATTAATACGTGCCTTTCAGTGACGGGAATAAACTTCATTTTTGGTTCTACGTATGAACATTCTTGGTAGCTAGAATACGTAGTAAGTTTATCAACATCATTTTTTATTCAATTTTGGATATATATGCAAAATGTTTTATATTTATGACGACTAATAATACCGGCGGCGAGCAGCCATTTTTTAGAAAAAATCTTTTGTTTTTCTTTTGGAAGAATAAAATAAAATTAGGAGTTTATTTAGAAAAAATTTAAAAATAAACTTATATTTAAAAATAATTTTTTTTGTTTACAATATAGCAAAATATCGAACTCAAAATCTCATGCATGTTATTCAAACTCTTCACTGCTAGATCAAACTCAATGACTTTGTCTTTAAAAATAATTCTTTTGTCAACTTATATTTAAGAACAGAGAGTATAATAAATTAATGCAAAAAAAATATAAATTCTTAGCATAAGATGTGCAAAGAATAACTCTTAAAAAGATTTAAAATACAAGCTAAGAAAATCCAACAACACGTAAACTTCAAGTGGCTAGAATCTCAAGACAACTATAAGAGCCAACAAAAATTTAAGTCAAAGGATTTTTTAGACGTAAACCATCACCAAATAAAAAAATTTATCTAACAACCAAATAAAACAAACTACATAAAAAAATTTCCATGCAGTATTCCCAACTAACATGTAATAAACTTTTATTTCACATTGACATGCATATATATTGCATATATGATTTGTTCTCATTAGTTATTAGATAAATACTCTTGAATTATCAAAGTTTAGAAAAACCCCAAAAATGAATTACAATAAAAAGATAAATAACAATCATTTTCTTTTTATTTTTTTATTAAGTAGTCTATTGACTAGAAAACCCGCCTTAAAGATAAATAAGTGAAGTGTTCGAACTTCGACTCCTGCACATATAGTGCGATGTCTATGTCAACTGAGCTAAGCTCGTGCGGGAGAAGTAAGGTTGTAACTTTTTCTTCTTTTATGTACCCTCATAAACATAACTAGAATCGGTGTTAATAATACTGCAACGAATCAAATTGTTCTTAATTAATAATTTGTTTTGAGATAAATGCTAACCAAATAAAGACATATCTACAACAGAACATATTTTTCCAAACAACGTTAATAGAAACTAAAGAATCCATTCTACCAAAAAAAAAAAAAAAGAAACTAAAGAATCTTCAACCTTTAAAAAAATCATTAAAAATGCTAAATTTAAATATGTATATATATGTTAAATTTTCGAAACTTGCATTAAATATATTTTCATTTTCAGGTCAATGAGATTTTTTTATAACCGAGTACAATACATGCCGGTTGCTACTTGACTTGAATTTTACACAATTATTTATTTATTCATATTTCATACACACGAAAACATTTGATAGTCCAAACACAAAACTGGTAGATTGGTCAATGATAAATGTAGAGCACACCGCATTACTACTAGTCTTATCTCCACAAATTCACATTTATCCTTCTCATTTTTTGTTCTTCCTCTCCCACCACACTAATACGAAAAACATAGACAACATACTTTTACTAATTAAAAAATGACCAACGTCTAGTAATACTTTTCTAATGAAATTAACACTTGTTAAAGCGGTTGAGTATAGGTTTGAAAAGTACATTCTAAATAGTAAGTGTTGAAGGGTGTTTTTGGACTCTTGAGTGTATCAATATTTTTAGACTCTTTGAATCTTTGAGCTAACTTTTAAGGATGAGATCAAAATCCATTTAATATGATATTAGTTAAAGATTACAACGTGGGAATTAGACGCAGGCTCATGCTAGACGTGAGAGTGAGTGTTGAAAGTCATTTGGAGTCTCGCATTGTTCAGGTTCATGAGCTGTTGAGTTAATAAATGTGTTTGAACTTCTATACCTTTTAAATTGTTTTTGAAGATGAGAAGAACCAAACTCATTTAATGGTAAGTACATCATAATAAACAATATCAATTTCTACCAAAAATAAATAAATATGCATACCAATTAACTCCTATATATAAATTTCGTAAGAAAATTTCCTACATAGATGTATAAAAGTCAAAATGAGGATAAAATGGCCAACTTCCTTTGGACTCTCGCACATTATTTTTTAGATGAATTACAAACAAGTAATTGCTGACGTGCTCAGCATTAAATAAAATTATATGTTTGGGTCTACAACAACTATTGAGTCTAGCCGTTCCTTCATATTTTAAAGTGTGTGAATTTAGTTACTAAACTAATTAATAAAAAAAAACAATTATCAAGTTGTTTTCCTAGACGATCAAATAATGGTAATGTTCACTCGTAGATAGACCTAAAACATCTATCCCTTACGTTTCTTGCAGTGTTTTGCTAATTACATTTTTTATTATACTTTCTCCAATATCTTTAATAAAATAGTTTGAACTCATTTGTGTAAAAAATGACTACAATTGAAAAAACAAAACCTAAATTATAGAGGGCATAAATAAAAAGGAGGTGGGAAAAATAATTCCATCCCAATTAGACAACTCCATCTACCCAGCCCAAACAAAAGCCCAAAATAACAATAACATGTTTTTTTCCCGCCAATGAAATTCCAAGGGGCGCGTAATTCCCTTTCTTCTTCAATTCATTCACTCTGAAAACCTAAATCTCCAAATTGGATCGAAAATCGACGAAGCAAACAAAGAGAAATGAAAGGTGGAACGGTTCAGATTAACTGGCACGAAAGTAAACCCGTTTTAACCCTAGATTTCCATCCTCTCTCCGCCACACTCGCCACCGCCGGCGCCGATTTCGACATCAAGGTACTATTATTTCCGTTACTCAAATCATTCAATTAATTAATCAATTAATCTTCAAATTAAGGTCAAAATTGAACTGATTTGTGTTCTAATGTTCACAGTTATGGTCAATTAAACCCTCAGGAGCACAGAAGAAGCTTCCAGAAGTTACTTATGTCAATAGTCTCTCTTATCATAGTTCCGCTGTTAATGTTATTCGCTTCTCTTCTTCTGGTAATAAAATGGGTCACAATGAAATTTCGTTTTTTTTTGTTTTGTGTTAATTTTGTTTTTTTAGTAAATAGTAAATTTTAATTTTTTTATGCTTCAGGTGAACTTTTAGCTTCTGGGTCTGATGGTACTATCTTGATCCCTATTGTTGAATTTTTTGAAGTTTTTTTAGCTTGAGTTAATGTAATGTAAGTAATGTTTCTTAATCAGATTTTTTCATTTTTTTATTTATTTTCAGGAGGTGAATTGTTAATATGGAAGCTACATTCTACGGATACTGGCCAAACATGGAAGGTTCTTAAGATGTTACGGTAACTCATTTGCTTTGATTCCTCAAATAGCCGTTACTTTCATAATTTATTACTCCTTTTGTCCTTTTTAGTCGTCGTTTTTTAGACAAAATTACTAGTTTTTATTCGTCAACTTTAAAGTTCAATGCAATATCAACCATTTGTCGATAATATCGTTAGCTATTTAAGACAAAGAGAGAAATAGGCGCAATGCAATGATAAACAGACAAGCGTGTCGTAGGAGGAAAACGACAATCAAATTACTCGTTTTTATTCGTCAACTTTAAAGTTTAATGCAATATCAACCATTTGTCGATAATATCGTTAGCTATTTAAGACAAAGAGAGAAATAGGCGCAATGCAATGATAAACAGACAAGTGTGTCGTAGGAGGAAAACGACAATCAAATTACTCATTTTTATTCGTCAACTTTAAAGTTCAATGCAATATCAACCATTTGTCGATAATATCGTTAGCTATTTAAGACAAAGAGAGAAATAGGCGCAATGCAATGATAAACAGACAAGCGTGTCGTAGGAGGAAAACGACAATCAAATGACTCGTTTTTATTCGTCAACTTAGTTCAATGCAATATCAACCATTTGTCGATAATATCGTTAGCTATTTAAGACAAAGAGAGAAATAGGGCAATGATAAACAGACAAGCGTATCGTAGGAAAACGACTATCAATTTCATCGAAAACAACAAAAATATTGATTTCATTGGTTTGTGTAAAACTACCTTGATTAACGCTTAAAAAAGAACGGAGGCAGTACATTTTAAAAGAAAACTTCCTAAAAATAAAAAAAGAACGGAGGTAGTACATTTTGTCAAAAAAGAAGCAAACTTCCTAAAAATAAAAACTGGAAGTGTGGCAAGTTATTGTGAATTTGGTCTGTTAATATGCATTCTGTTGTATAGCATATTTCACACAAGTTGTAAGGTTTTTATGGTTTCTTCTAGATGGAAATGCAGAGTTCATGATTACCGGTTTTAATTTAAAATAATTATAACAATTTTGTTTCCTGGTTATAATATATATTTTTGTGTGAAATTAGATCTCATATCAAGGACATTATGGACCTAGAGTGGTCTACTGATGCTGCATATATCATATCCGGATCTGTTGATAATTCTTGCATTATATGGGATGTTAACAAAGGTATGAAGCCCAATACCTAACAGTTCTGAACATGCTTTAACGGTGGTACATGGAAGTTGATATATGATGTAAATGTAATGGCAATAGGCATGCTTGGTTTGTTTTCTTATATCACTCGTTCCATGTGTCAGGAACTAACCTTCAGACATTGGATACCCATGCACACTATGTTCAGGGGGTAGCATGGGACCCTTTAGGGAAGTACATTGCTTCTCTTAGTTCTGATCGGACTTGCCGAATTTACATCAGTAAGCCCCATAAATCAAAGGGCGTTGAGAAAATCAATTACGTTTGCAAGCATGTTATTTCCAAGGCAGAACAGCCATTATTAAAGAATTCTAAGGTTAGATTTAGATATCTATTTTTGTATTTGATTTCTCTATAGATGGATTGTCACATACATGGACATCAGGTGTAATTGTTGTAATGCAGTCCACAAAATATCATCTTTTCCATGATGAAACATTGCCCTCTTTCTTTAGAAGATTAGCTTGGTCTCCAGATGGTTCATTTCTACTTGTGCCTGCAGGTATTCACTTAAGCAGAAGCTAATCTTGATCCAATTAATCTTGCTTTTTTTTGCACTAGTTTTGTGGATGAGCTATTGTAATTTCATAGACTATTTTATAATCTGGCCAGTTCGTGAAACTCTCATAGTCTATCATGTTTCATTTAGAGGAAAGTGGATGAAGTGGTCAAATCAAAGCTATTTTGAAATTTATGTATTGTTAGCTGCATACTGATGTCCAGACAGCTTTTAATTTCCCCCTCCGTTGTTTAGTCATTTTCTGTATAGTTCAGATGCAACTGATAGGCTGAATGATATATATTGTTTTCTTCCTTTAAGGATTAATTCCTACTTAGCTTTTCCTACATTGTCTGCTTCTAATTGGAAAGTCCATGTGTTCATCCATTTCAGGTTCTTATAAAATTGGTACTGCATCTGAATCTGTAAATGCAGCTTACATATTTTCCAGAAAAGATCTTTCTCGGTATGTCTTTCAGCTTAGATGTTATACAAACCCAAAGCATGCATTTAATCGTTTAGTATATAGAATGAGTCATTATGTTCAATTATTCATGTTAAGCTAATGAATCAAGTTACCAAAACATGTTAGTGATGTGTGCTGCTTTATTATTTGACCTTGATATGCAGGCCTGCTATACAGCTTCCTTGTGCAAGCAAAGCTATTGTAGCTGTCCGGTTTTGTCCTATATTTTTTAACCTTAAGGGAACAAATTCAGGTACTTGTGCACTTAGTATACTCCTAAATATGTATAAATAGTTCTGTGTACTGTTACGATTGAATTGCCTGAGTGGATGTGGTCCAACTTAAATCTGAGACCTTTTGCCCAATGTTATAAAAACCAACCTGGACCAGTTTGACTGGGAGCTGGACACATAGCTGGTCCTGTCAATTTATCATAACGGGCATTCTGATGAACTCATGAACTTGTGCATATGTCACAGAGCCAGCATAGAATGATTAGACCTCTTATTAGTAAAGATTATGAGGCAGCCTAGAGGTTCAAAGTGAATGGTCTGAGCCAATTAGACAGTTTTATGTTATCAGACTACAGTTGTGTATTAGGCAGCGATTATGTTATTACAGTTATTGAATAAATAGGGAAATTAAAGGAAAAGTCAGTAGGCAATGGCATTTAGTTTTGCAACTGAGTTTTGATTGGGAGAGACCAAACTCTCAAATTCATGAAAGGGAGAGACCAAGACTCAAATTTCTTGGATAGGAATTGCCTGGCAGAGTTGCAGTAGTAGACTATCTCTTTCCTTAATTTATGTGTTATTTTCTAGTTTGTTATGTTGTAAAAGAACCCATTCCCTATTCTGAGATAACAGTCCAGCGATTGTTCTAAATAATCTATTGTTTCTAGTTTTTGCTAATTTATCACTATAGATATCAGTTTCCATCATATTATTGATAGAAAGGTGCCAACATGGCAAAAACACTCACTCCAACACTCTTTTCTACACTCTCTTTTATCAGATGGAAATTATGTAGGTCTCGCCATTTTATGTGAGACCCATTCCTAAAATAGTGGGACTTGTATGAATTTCACCCAATAAAAGAGTGTTAGAGGTAGTATTCTTAGGACTTCTTTTACTAATATTATTTCATGTAATTTAACCATTGATATACTGGTTTGACCATTAACACACTAACCCTGTACCCCAAATCGAGTCGATTACCATTGCTTTTGCCTACCAATCAGCACTTTAAATTTCTGCCTGTGTCAGAGTTTATTGCGTAACCGATGCCTGATGCTGTTTTTGTTTCTTGCAGATGGGTTATTTAAGCTCCCATATCGCATTGTATTTGCTGTGGCCACATTGAATTCATTGTACATCTATGACACTGAGAGCACTTCTCCAATAGCTGTATTTGCTGGTCTTCACTATGCGCCAGTAACAGATATTACCTGGTAAATGTTATAATGGCTAGCAAATCATTTTCTAGTTTGAGAGTTAAGATGTTTTTTCTTGATTAAGGTTTAATTGTAGTTTGTATTTGTTCAAAAGGTCACCTGATGCCCGTTATTTGGCATTCTCCTCGCAAGATGGTTTCTGCTCTTTGGTGGAATTTGAAGATGGCGAACTTGGATCACCTTACTATTTATCAAGTAAGCAGTCTTCCCTTTCATTTCATGCTATCATTCTCACTTCTACCAGGTTTTGATTTACTATTCCACATTGTTTTAGAAGGAAATGTCTCAGACAATGATAGTAAAAGCACCCTGCAGACAGCCAACAACACTGTACTACCAACTGCGAGTGTTGGTGCAGTTGTAGCAGAAAGCAGGAAAACGGAAGCCGAAAAAAATGTTGATGACATGGACATAGAAACATCTAGGGATATTGGTGCAGTCACATCAGAAAGCAGGAAAACTGTAACTCAAGATAAGGCTGAGGACATGATCATTAAGTCAACTGGGAATGTTAGTGCAGTTATAGCAGATAGTAGGAAAAATGAAGCACAGCAGAAAGCTGATGACATGGTCATTGAAGGAGGTACGGCAGATAGTATGAAAAGTGACGAAGAAGAGAAGACTGATGACATGATCATTGAGACAAATGAGACTGCGAATATTGGAGCAGCTCTATTAGATAATAGAAAAACTGAAGATGCTACAGCAAAACAGGTTAGTAGTTCAGGTAGTGTTAATTTTGGAGCTGAAGAAAAGGCTTTGAAACAACCAGTTAATCCAGACAGTAAACAAAATGAAGCAGAAAAGAAGGCAGATAAACCACAATCAACTTTAGATGGCGTAAAATCAAGGCCAGAAGATAAAATAGGGAATCAATTGTCTAGTTCAAAGAACACACCCGTATCAAATAAGTCAGCCAGGAAGCGCATTACTCCTATAGCAATTGATCCATGATTTTTCGATGCCTAGGAAATTTCATTAACGTCTGCCTGTGTACATTTTTTTTTGTGCGGCTACCGTTTCCTAACCACCTCCCTCTTGTTTTTTCATGTTTTGGTTTACATATTATGTAATATAAATTACATTGTAATATTTATCTTTGGAGGAAGCAAAATCTTCATTTTTGAGATTTCTTTGTGAACTTGTTTTAGTCCTAGTGTCCTATTGCATGTTTGAATATAAGATAAAAGGAAACAAAATATCATTTATTCATATAATTAATATTCATGTGTTGTGACTTTTGTCATTTTGAGGTTATAAGATAACACTTGCTTAATTTAACAAGGTTCGGTACATTTTAATATACACATTACATATTAAAATGTGCATACATAGAAAGTAAAAAACATTAAATCTTAATTTTCCTGGACTGTGTTTATAAGGCATGTTAATTGCCATACACTTTACTAAGTTGAATAGTATTTGGCAATAATCCAAGTATGCTGAATAAATAGGAATCATGCTAAGATCACTTGAATGATCGTTTTGATTGAATAAGGATTATACAATAGTGTTTCATGTTTTCTCTTTAGGCCCCATGGTTCTTTTTCCCCTTCTGGATTTTACTTTTTTGCCCTTCAATAAAAACTTTGGTTTCTACGAACCGAATTTCTTTTGCCTTGAAAAAAAAATTTGGTTTCTGTTAACCGAATTTTTCCTGAATTTGAACTAGAAAAAACTTCGGTTTCTGCGAACCAAAGTTTTTATCAAGGGCAAAATTGGAATATTTGGGGATATAAAAGATACATGAGGGGCCAAAGGAGAAAACATCAATGTTTTTTAACTTTGGCCTTATCTCACTACACAAACATGGTTGATTGTTTTTCATTAAAGAAACAAAGTCAAAATGTCAATTTTATCAAATAATATTGACTCAGAAACTTATTTTGTCAACTTCTAGAATCTGCAATGTGCACATCCTCTTCTATACTGGAATTCTACATCTTATGGATTTTCTATGCTGGAATTCTACATCAATGTGCACACCACTTGCTCATTTTGTCAACTCAGATTTTATTTGTTCACATAATCCTTCTGATGTTTGAGGTAACTGAGGTCTCTTTATCAGGTCTTTTTAATGGAAACATGCAAAATAACTACCTGTTGAACTTGCATGATTTCGACGAGTACATAATGACATTTAACCACAAGTTCATTCAAACAAAGAAATACAATATAACC
Source organism: Trifolium pratense (assembly GCF_020283565.1). Classification (NCBI taxonomy): domain Eukaryota; kingdom Viridiplantae; phylum Streptophyta; class Magnoliopsida; order Fabales; family Fabaceae; genus Trifolium; species Trifolium pratense. Next base: position 7,842,344 of record NC_060061.1, read on the forward strand.
AAGTCAGGCTCAAGAATATAAATTGAATTATTGCTATTTCTAACTATTCACCTCTTTCTTTGTTATGGAGAACAATATAGCATTGCCATGACCAAAACAAAAAATCATGACATGCTGACAAAATTGTTACATCCCAGACAATACCTTTTTCAGGATACAAAGAATGGGAAAATTAATTAAAAAATTACTTTCTGTTGCAGACAATTAGGTACAATTTCAATTTATATCCAGGGCTTACATTCACAAAATTTGGTGCAATCTTGAGTGTTGCAGAAAACCACTGTAGATGGCAGAGGTCAACAATTGCAGTATGAGATGGCTCCATATTTATAGTGTTAGCACCAGTATGAAATCTGATCCATACTTCTTCGGATTAATCTGAATTTTTTGAGGTAGCCTCGTAATTACCAAGAATGTTAGTCATCTAATCTGCATCCAGAAATAAATAATGTGTTAAAAGTAGCTATTTTGAAAAGTACTCTTTTGTAAGAGTTGGAAATTTTTTGAAAGTAACTGAGCTTACTGTGTGGTTCCATTTGCCGAAAAAGGGATTTCATATTCGGTAAAAAGTTGGGACAATATAATTTCATTCCACATATCAGGCACTCCAGGTAGACACCAATGGCTGCAATCCTGACTAGATGGATTATCATTCCAGTTACCAACATGTGCATCACTGCGAGGAGCCGACATAGATGTAACATGGAGAACATTTATAGGAAAATTAACATCCTTTACAACTTCCAAAACTGTGTCTGAAAATGAGTTTTGGTCCGTTGCATTAGTTTCGAATGTGGGGAACTGTGTTACATTGCAAGTCCTACGGGTATCATCACTGCAAAAAACATAAAAGCTAGATGAATAATTGTTGAACAATGAAGTGAGCAAATATCACAAGAAATATTTAGTTATTAAGAATCCAACCAAGTGGTTGAACCGAAGTGGTTAATGAGCTTCAGGTAAGGTTGAATCGTTCGGGATAACCCGAGTTCAAATCCTGGTTGGAACTATCAACAATCCCTGGCCAGACTTGCCTTCAGTTCGAACTTCGGATCCCCTTAGGATATAGTCCCCTAAATCAAGCAACGCTTGCTATATGTAGGGATAATTTGAATTTTGAAGCATCATTTTCAGAAATCATATAAAGAAAGCTAAACATATGTAAATAAACATACTGTTATCCATAATGTGGGAATACCTCCAGTGAGATGGTTCAAAAGTCCTAAAAAAGACGCGTGTTCTTTTTTTATCAATCTTTTTCTCAACCCATGAAGTCCAAGTTTGGAGTGCTATTTTATAGGCAGAAGGAATTGACATCCCGAGCTTCAGAGAGTTTCCAACCTGGAAATAAGTACCCCTGTCGAATGCAAGAAGAGGATCATTTTACACGGCAACCCAACAACAAAAATTCAAAATATGAGAACACAGATCAGAGCCAAGACAATGTTGATACTTCTCAGAACATTAGTTAAGTTAATTTTACATTTGCTCAAAACTGTGGTGGAGCTGGTATCTCAAGTTAGAATCAGAATGAAAAACAATACATCACTATATCAGAAGAAAATTTAAGTGTCTATCATCTTGATTTTCAAGCATTGGCAAGGTAAGAATCATGGCCAGCAACAATATCTAGAAATCTACTTCTTTTAACATTAAAAAGATAGCCTTTTGGTCGTGTGTTTTGGAAGCTCGTGCATCACCTGTTATATGCTCCTAAACTCTAAAACCATCTTTATATTCTTCCTCTTAAGTAATAAAAATAATCAGAAACTGCAAAATCACGACGATGAACCTAATAAGAGAACAATGGCAATGCTGCTACGGTGAACTATTCAAGGTAATGAATAGCATCAAAATCAACTGCAGCAGATATACTCATACATAACCAAAACTAAGGTTTTAAAATCAACTCGCATTGCAATCATCAATATTGTGGATGGCGGATGCAATCCAAACACAGTTGCATTGTGATCGCATAGACATCAAAGTCCATGTCCTTATGACCGAGGCTAAAACCACGGTCACAAACATAACACTACATGCTTACTATTAAAATATTGAAAAGAATGGAACCTTACATGTGGAAAAGCTTAGATGGCACCCACCAATGACCAGTATTGAATATAAGAATATCTGAATTAACCCATTGATGACTTATATCATCTAACTTGTCCAATAAAAGCGTTGATTTAACCCTCTTTGGTGCATGTTCAGGAGCCTGACCCTGCTGTACCAAGAAAACCGATCGAAAAAATTCAATGGTAAAATTGAAAGCACTAAACCTAACTCCTAAAAACCTAATCCTCTTTGTTATCTGATTCTGATTAACTTCATAAACACTCATCTTATCCTCAACACCAGTCATCAACATACAAATCAAAGACTCCCATTGAGTTCTACTCATTGAATCACCAACAAAAACAACCCTTTTACTCCTTAACATTTCCAAAACAGCACCAACATCAAACATAGGAATATCACAACTCTTAGGTTTCCATCTCCATGTAAGAAAATCCAAATCACTCCTTCCATTACCTAAACAATCAAATCCTTGTTCAACAAAAGGACACTCAGTTGCATTATACAAAGGGTAATCAGATACTTGAACCCATTTTCCATCAAAAACATCACATTTTGTCAACAACGATCTACTATTGTTATGATCAGAAAAAAAACCTTGTCCGTTAAAAAAAGCATGTGTAATACTAGGAAGAACATAGATGTAACCACCACCAATTGCTATAAAGAAGGAAATAACAGAAGCAATGATAACAAGAACTTGAAACCTGAGACCGAGAGAAACACATCCAAAACGGTTTGAGGAATTGGGTTTGGGACTTGCAATAGGTTGTTGAGAATGAGTGTGAGATCTTCTGTTGATGGAAATGTTTCTATTCAAATGCGAACCAGTCATATTTATGAAAAAAATTCAAAGCCATCACCATAGGAACATGAACTAGTAGTAACAAAAATAACCCATTTTGAAGAAAAAAGACATAACATTGAGACAAGAAAAGAGAAATTGAATGAACCCAGATGAGAAAGATTCGATTTTGGAGGAAACCCAGAAAGAAAGATCAATTTTTTTGGAGATCGGTGGTGGTTTGAAGATTTGATTTGATAAAAAAAACATGAAACTGAAACCGAAGAAAGCAGAACGCGGAGAATAGATTTGTTGTTCTAATTAATGAATGAATGACCAAACAAAGAATCTCAGCTACGTTTGTTTACTTTCGAACAAAATTGTTTTTTTTTTCTTTCTTTTTCTTTTAATGGAAAAAACTAAAATAAAATTGCTTTTTATTTCTTGGAAAGAGAAAAAATAGTAATTTTAATATTTAATAATTAATTTTCAGAGATTTTATAAAAAAAAATAATTTATTGTGTTTGTTTATTATAATAAAAATAATTTTTAATATGTTAGATGCATCATGTATAAGTGTTTTTTGTTTTTTGTCAAGTAGGCTAGAAAATTCACATTTTTTATATAAGTGATTTTTTAATTACAAAATAATTTTATCTTTTGTCAATGATTTTCTCTCTCCTCTAATTTTATCTTTTAACCGCTTCATATTTTAAGCTATTTTTCACTAGATACAATATTTTTAAAAGTGATTGTTTTTATAAAAAAAAAATGATAAAAAAAAGGAGTAACAAGCAGCCTCCTAATATTTACAAGAATTAGTATTATTAGTCTCGTATGTCGGATATCGAGTTTCTACTAAAAATTAATGATATGAATTATTTTTATGTTTTTCTTAAAAAAATTATGTTTTTATTATTAAAGTATTAAGTACTATAATTTTATTATATACAAAATTGAGGTAAGCCCTTTGGTTTTTTGTGTACATGCAATGCAATCACTTATAGAATTCTATATGATTTGTGAGTTTAATTTTTGTTGTTAAACTAGTCTAAGCTATATAGAAAAACTATACTTATACTTGACAACAACAAAAAAAACTAGAAATAATTTGTGTTAGATATTATATTATTTTTTATTTAAGTGCCATATGTAAAAAAAAAAAAAAGGAAAAACAAAACAGAACTATGGTTGACATGTTAATATAGGAGTGTATTCTTTTTGACGTAATATTTTTTTTTTTAATAAAGTCATTAGATTTAGTTTAGTGATAAGAAATTTGGATAGTACGTTATAGATCCTGGATTCGATCCAACTTATTATAAAAAAAAAAAAAATCTTTTTTTAACAATACATGTTAAATATATATTGTGAAAAAGACAAACTTGCCGTAGACGGATTGCTATCTTAGTTGTTTTTTCTTACCAAACCAGTTTTGATTTGTTCTTCCTTAATTAACAATCATTTTTGTATTGCCATTTTTATCGGTTTAGCTGTCGTGTTACACTCTTCTTGTCTTCTCCAAGGTGCCAGCCAGGTAGGATTTTAGATCACACAGTTTTTATTTATTTTTAATATATATATTTGTGTTTTTGGTATTTATTTTTTTTTAACTCTGACATTCTATATAGTCAAATTGATCGTGGAAGAGTGTGACTGAAATCCACTCTCTCCAGTCTTAAATACAAAAAAAAAATACTTTTAGATTTATTAAAAATTGTATGTATTTAGTTCAAAATATAATTCAGATACATTTCAATTTTTTAATGAGTATACATAACTAAATTGACTAAAAATACTAAATAGTATTCCCGAAACATTAGCTAAGCTATTAATGATACCTTTGGCAGTCTCACCGATGTTATAGTCAGTTTTGTATGGTATGGTGGAGTATGCCATATACGGAAGGAGAAGAAACATTAGAATTAAGAGAAGTTATATATACTTTGGTTTTGTGAGACGAAAATATCAAGAGTGTCTATTGGACTAAATTGCAAGTTAGTGGTAACCGATTACATTGAATTTTTTGATAATATTATTGAGTGTTTGTAGGTCTCGTTTAAAACATTTTTTAAATTTTAAGATAAATTTTATTAGGAGATAAATAAATGAAGTTGCCCACGGTATAGTTAGAGTGTCAAAATTGTAGGTTGGTCATCATATTTTTTATTCAATCTCATCTGATATTTTTCAAATTATGATAAATGAAATGATTTTTTTTCACACAACGATGAATAAAATGACACATCATTTTCTTTTTGTCACACTGTTGGATTTGGGCTCCCTTCCTATATGGAGAAAAGTCCAAGTTTGTTGGTTCATTGTGTCTCACTTATATAAATGGAGAGTGGTTATACTAGGGTAATTATGTGCAGGTAAATTTTGTGAGAGAACAACCTTCAAAAAGAGAGAAAAGAATAGAGAAAGAAAATCTCGTATTCCACACAGCAGTCCAGCTAAAACTATGATTCCCGATTCGTTAACCATTGGATTTCTCTCAAACTTGGAGGGCAGGTTCGCAGCTCCATATGCTATCTTTTGAACATTTGGATCGTCGAAATAAGTTCTAAGGAGGGAGAAATCGCGTCTACAGTGCATTAGGTTTTACTAGGGATTTTATTCAACTTCTTGTACTTGTTTTGTAAGCTTTAGTGTTTTGTTGTTTGGTTGGTTGTTAGCATTAGTTTGTGCATCACTTGGAGACTACTCTTTGGTCAATGGTTGCTTTTATTTGTTGTTGATCCTCATAGATTCTTACAAGTTTGAGTAATTTTATTTCCGCTACATATTGCTCTGTTATTGTTATTGTTAATTCCCCGTCATACACGCCAAAAAGAAACTAGCATACTATATAAATACATAGAAAACATTAAAATAATATATATTTAAATATAAACATGAAATAACGTTCGCCAAAAAAAACATTAAATAACGTGTAACATAAAAGATGTTATATTTAAATATAGAGATTAAAAAATATGCATAGACGTTGTAATTTCATATACCCAAACCCCCCTATCTTCATATTTGTCTCAATTCTCATTTGCATCTTTCATTCACTAAATAATTTCATATACCCAAACCCCCCTGATTTCCTGTTCCTCTCCAAACCCTCACTATTTCAACCCTCCCCCTAATTTCTGTGAACACTCAACAAATACCCTTGTATGATTGTATTTGGTAACAGAAAAAAATTGTTCAATTTCCACTTTACATATGCCGAATGAAAGAAAGGTAGATGATGATACTGCCATATTGATGTTGGTGCATTACTGTGAGTCTATCTCGCATATCTGTGTTTCTTGTTGATGGGAGAGAACGCGGGAGGGAGAGATATGCAAGTTTTAAATATTATTTCAATTTAATTAATATATAATTTAATTGGATTTAATTGATATGCACCGACAGTGTAATTAAAATAATATTACACTGTCAATCAATACTAATCATGTTTTCCGCCAAATCATCCCACTTCACCTCACTTTCTTTACATGACATGGCAAAACGATGGTTATTTATTGTACTATCGTGTAAAACTATTTTACACCGTCGGTGCATATCAATTAAATCCAATTAAATTATATAATAATTAATTTGAAATAATATTTAAAACTATCGTGTAAAAAAGTGACATATTTTAATCCTACAATTTTTATAAATATGCAATATTAATTTTGGTACATGGTACAAGGATATTTCACAAAAAACACTCGTACGTGGATAGCAAAATAGAGATTCTCTATTAAGGAAACTCATCGAGAGTTTTGAATCTCACTGATAAAGGAACTCTTGGACAAAATTGATGTGTTAATAACTCTCACAAATATGTGAATGTCTTGAATTGAAGGTTTCATCCCAAAATCTCATAAAAATGGAGTTCACAAAATTGGCTTGATGGTTGTGATAGGAAAGTAAAATTAATTGTGACAACATATTGATGATATAATATATGAATGATCATATTTATTCCCATTTAGCAATTAGTATTTTTTTTTTAACCGAAAACAAAACAATTTATCAGAAACATCTTGTTAGTCATTAGAAACATATTTTTTTAAAATAAAACAGAAGCAAATAATTACTATTCCCATCTAGCGATTTGAAACTCGTCCCGATGTACTATTTAGCAACTGTATTAAGTTATCTTAATTGTGTGGCCAATGGTTCATAGGTGGTTTGGTTTGAGTACGCAGGATCCGATACTTAAGGATACCATACACGAGTGGGAACTAGAGCAATTTTTTCTCGATCTTTAATTCGAATTAGCACAAACGATGGATTCAATAAGTTCTTGCCAATAACCACGTCCGCTGAATAGAAACATTAAACTAAAAGCCCATACAAAATGGGCACCTAAGAAAAAAAGACCATATGCAGATAATGAGGAACCGTGGAGGGCTTTCACACAATCCATAGGAAAAAAAGGTCTCAAAGGAATGTCGATGGTTTGACATGCTACCATTTGGGTGCTTTCCGGTGGAGATCTTTGGGGGGGGGGGGGGGGGGTTCAGAGTAATTTGAATAATAACAAACATAAAATTAAATAGCGAGAAAGTATCGAATAATGTTTTTTAATGCATGTTTAAAATACTATAAAAAATTTATTTAGAAAACTTTTGAATTTTTTAATATGAAAAGAATTAATTGTGAATTTTTGAAATTTCAAAAATAAAGACAAAAATAACTAAAATCTCATATTAGAAATCAAATTTCTAGTTCCTTTTTATTTAAGGAACTTTCTATAAAATGCCACTGTTTTAAACATGTTGCGAAATAATCATTTAAAAATACGCATTGGTTTAACAACATGAACTAAAACTACGTGCATAATAATTTTATAGACCAAAATATGCCATTTTTTTTAGTCAAGATATATCACTTTTGTATATGTCCAAAAAAAATTGATAATTTTACAGGGATAAAAAACATATTTAACCCCAATTTTAAAAAACCGCTCAAAGTAACTAAAGCTCTGTTGGGTAAAAATAAGCTATAAACATAGCTAAAAAGCTAGCAGAATGAAATTAAAGTGTTTGACAAATTTAGCTTTTGTAAATAAAAAATTACATAAAAGTACATAATTAGTTGATAATTATTAATTATATTTTTTTAAAACTAAATAAATAAATAATAAATAAAAATAGCAAGGGAAAAATGGAACAAAACGTAAAAAGTTATAAGTTCATACACTACTTAAAATAACATCTCGAAAAACGCTATAATCTAATTGAATAAGTTTGTAACAAAATACGTCAATTTTTATCAAACAAGCTTATAAGCTAATCTAAGCTAGTATAAGTTAGCTTATTGGACTTATCAAACACACCCTAAATTAATATAAAAAATCAATTCAGCTGCCATAAGGAAACATAAGCACGAGTTATTTCCTTTATATAAAACAAACACACAAAATAGTTTATGTGCATCTCTTTAAATGTTTTTTATATGATTTTTAAATTGAAAAAAATACAATTTTTGCAGCTAGCTATAACAGACTTTAAAAATCATGAGTAGTTTGTTTTCTCATAAAAACAAAAGGGTATAAATAAATGATGAGTAGTTAATTAAGAATCATACAAAAAACACCTAAATAAATTTACCTAAGTTTTAATCTATCCAAAACAAAAATAATTTCATTTTCTTCACACAGAAGCATGTAATAATAACAAATGTTATAAAATTTACATAGGTTATGTGCGTGACAATAAAATACTAGTAATTCTAAGGATCTTCAGCTTTAAGTAACCACAAGTTTTGTCTTTGAATTATCATGTTCAACATATATCAAAGGAAAATGCTAAACAGTGTCTCTGGGCAGTGCCCCGAGGCACTGTTTAAGAACCAAATATAGTAATATCACATTGAAGTTTGTGCAGTCAAAGTCTCGAAAGTGTAAACAGTGTTATTTTTAATTTTAAAATTTCCTTTTTTGGTTTCCTTAACCAGTGCTCCAGGAGCACCCGTTAGCATGACCCTATATCAAAACCTATACCTATATATAGTTTGTTAAACTCTTTGTCTTGTTGAGTACAAATCACTCTTTGAAGTCTCTGTGTGTGTGTGTTTGTTTACATATACGGCACACATGCCAATAAGCATGCATATATGTAATTATGTTTATATACAGAGATAGAAAAGAGGCACAGAAAGACACAGAAAAAATCTAGATATAGAGATATTATATAACTATAAATAAATTCATCAATAAATATAATATATAGTTTCTCACGTCACAGTTGAATTTATTCCCAGAAAGTAAGTTGGCCAAACAAACTTTCCGGCCAACATTCAAACTGCATACACATTATTCTATTCTTATAGTTATATTCATACACACATTACACATATATCTATACTCTATACGTAACCAAGGCCAAACGTTATGATTATTCTTCACAACCTTTAGTCAACAATATCCTAACAAACCTTTTCTCTCACACATGATCAATCTCCCCTATTAAACTTTACTCTATAGTATATACCTAGCTATATACATATCCCTCTAATTCACTCTTTTTTTTGTTTTTCTCAAACATCATCAACTTATATGGATGTTTCGGACCATTGATATCAGATCGGACAAATAAGATTCAAACTGTGTCTTTCGTATTAAAATAATCTCAGCTGTTGATTTTAAATCAGATGGTTGAGATTGATTACAGCGTCCGTAAATCTGTTTCCCAACTTATATAGTTGCATATATACTAATATAAAGAAAAAATAGTTCTCCAATATATAATATTCCATATACATACATAAATTTGATCATGGCCGTCAAACCTTAGCACAACAGTAAGTTTGTTGTCTTGTGACTTACAAAGATCACGAGTTCAAATTTTGAAAATAATATTTTTTCTCTTGCGATGACTAATTAAAATTACGTACAGAAACCCTTATCGAACTTTACTTACCGTCTTTTTATACAAACATAATTAAAAATATTTAAGTATAGCATAATTTAACCTAACTAATTAATTACTCACTAATTACCTCATGATGGTTAAAGCTTGATGAGCCATCACAAGCATGTGAATGTGAATGTCCTCCGGCATCAAATTGAACTCCGGCGGGCAAGTCGGCCGTTGCGGTTGTCGCAGAAGTGAGTAGTAAATTTGGTGCAAAAGGCCAAGCGTCACAACCGGAAGAAGGGGACAATAACAAAGCACTTGGAGGAGTAGAGTTAATGCATTGTGATGAAAATGGTAATTGATTTTGTTGATGATGATGATTTTGAGGAGTGGATTGAAGCAACCTAATTTGTCTCTTTAAGAACTTAACATAACGAATGGCTTCATCAAGCATAGAAGCTGTATCCATTTTAGTTCCACCAGGAACAAGTCTTTGAAGGATACGAATCTTCTCACTAATTCTTTCTCTTCTATGTCTAGCTGCAACACTTTGTGGATCGTCGCTGATTCGAACGTTTCTTCGCTTTGGTTTTCGAATAGTTGCAGGATCGATATCCACCGGTTGCATAGCTGCAATCTTGTACATCATTTCCTTCATAGCTCCTAACTCTTCTTCTTGTTCTTCAACATCTTGATCAATTTGGTGGATCCCTAATATGTCACTTAGAGAACCCGATGAAGATGGCGGAGGCAACGGTGGTGGTGGTGGTGGTATCATCATGTTGTTGTAGTTATTTTGTGGCCAAATCAAAGAAGAACTCATAGGAATTTGATGATGATCTTGTTGGAGAATAATACGGTTTTGTTCATTTGTTTCCATTTTCTCAAGATTCCAAGTGCTTGTGAATGCACTAGTACTACTACTATTATTATTTTGGTTATTTTCCATGACCAAAAACAATTTTATATATAAAAAATATGAAGGTGCTAGATTCTAATTTTGATGGATCTAGCTAGATAGATGATGATGTGTGTCTTTATTGATTTGATACTTTAATTAGTATATATAAGAGATGAGGAAGAAGATATAATAATAATCAATAAAAAAAGGGTTTTTGGAGATTTGATAAAATAAAAATAATTCAACAATAAGCGAACAAATATTTAAAATAAAACGAGTACAAGAGGTACTTAGACTCAATCAGCAAATATGAAAACATGAGAAAAACAGAAGATGATCATTTGAAACGAAGGGAATTAGAGAGAATTATTGTGTTCAAGTAGAAATTAAGGAGAGGTAAAATATTTTAATTTTTTATTAGTGTTGTATATGAATGATGAAGAATGTGTTTGATAGTTGAAAAGGTATAGCTATGAGGGTTATAGAGGGGGCCCAAAGGAAAAAGAAAGGGGAAAGTTATTTATGTAATTAGGAAGAGGTTTTTACTGAAAGGGGTGTCACTGCAAAAAGCATGTAGATCGAATGAATGAAAGGAAAAGGTAGCTATAGTGCATGGTGTAGTGCAGCAAATTAAAGAGATTGAATTCAATGTCGTTCTACAAAGTCATGAAATTTGATCCATATACCTAGCTAGACTCAATATACTATACTCTAGTTCAGCTCTCAATATAGTTGTATTTTCCATCCATTATTACATATATATTTAAGTTTTATTGAAATATTTTATTTCTATAAGAATTTGTTGCCTAATATTTTTAGAACTAAGTATAAAAATAAATAAATAAGCCTTTTGTTGGCTAATAATAATTCAAGAATAGTCCACTGTGAGCATAACTGGGTTGGTAGGAATTTTGCATGTAAAATATAGGGGAGGGGTTGGAACCCTAGTACTCCCACTAATTTACCATAAAAAAAATTCAAGAGTAAGAATTTTGTGACCTATTCAATAAATTTAGACAAAATTGAACTTTAATAAAAATAAGGTCATTTTACATAAAAGATTTTAAAATTATGTTAAGATGGTATCTGCACATGTGTTAATTAGATGAGCTTCAGGAAAATATTTTCTGATATATTTGTAAGTTTTTTTCATAAAACTTCTTCAACTAGGTTGTTGCATTGTCATGATCATTAGCTGTTTTGAGTTTATGCAAACTTACCGATCAATTCATCTTTGAATTTGATTATAATTAATAATTAAAACAACTTATGCATAATAAGGTGCATTGTTTTATGATAAATGTTTAATTGAAAGAACGCTTATTTATCAACCATAAAAAGAAAAGAAAAGAAAGAACGCTTATTTTTTTTTTTTTTTTTTGATAAGCAAAATTGTATTATAAGTGAGTACAAGGGGTACTCAAACCCTTACAATACAAAGCAATACATTAATAATTGCTTAAACAGAAAGAACGCTTATTTAAGATGTATAGGAGTATTAAAATTTCCCTCAAGTCTTAAAGAAAAAAATGGCAAGAAAATAAACTCAAACCTCAATCAGGTAAAATTTGAAAATAACTGGATTTTATCAGTTACATTATGGAGACTCCTCCTAATGAGATTTTAAGTCTCGATTTTGTTGACATTTTCGACTATAATCTTATAGTTTTTTTTGTTGACTTAGACCCACTTTCTTTTTCAAAATAAAGCTGTAATTTATCAAACATGTCAAGTTTGTGCCATGGAAATAATTTTTAGGGCAGTCAAAACTTCCTTAATTTTTAATTTATCTTCGTTTACGAATGGTGTGTGGATTCATGTAATGCATCAATTAAAATTAATTGAGTGTGACCAAGTTGATTGGGCTCGGTGGTTAATAAATTCTACTTAATAACAAATTATTTGAGAAAATTCGAATTTAAATTTTCGATAGAACAAATTTTGGTTATTTAAATTTCGCCCAAGAAACTAGAGGTTAAAAAAGGTAGTTGTATGATTGTTTTGTGTGTGAATTTGATCTATTTTAATGTTGAGAGTTTGTAATTTGGATCGGATACTCCATATGCCGTAATATATTTTGTTTTCTATTTTAATATGTGCATCTAATTTGAAGTTAAAAAAGTGGTTCACATCCATTTTAATATATATATTTTCCCTTTCTATTAATAATTTAATATTTTAACATTTATTTTTTTTTATTAAAAATGACAATGATCCACCGTTATACACTTTTTAGTGTCTGTATTAATTAGACATATATCAAATAATTTTAGATTTTTAAATTTTTTTTTATGGATGATCTATATAACATAAATTTTCAATCTAACAATAGATTTTGTAAAATTCGTATTAGTTATAATAAAATCGGTCTTATACACCATGCACCATATATCAAAGGATAATAGAAAATATTTGAGCTCGAGTTTTAAGATATAAACCTAAAATTTAAACCTTCTAATCAACATTTCACAGTACATGCAGTTAAACTCAAGCTGTTCAAAATCCAAATCCTCACTAAGGTAGCTAGGGGCGAGTCCTTTGCTGTCTCTCTCCAAATTGATTTTAGGTGCACTGAAATCCTAGGGTTGCTTCTCATTTATTGCCATTTTTATATGCCTCTTTTGCTTCTTCGTGTATTTTTGCTCCCAGTCTCCTTCACTCAATTTTGGGGATAATATTGAATGGCCAATTTAAATGCCAACTATTCGTTAAATGAAATCCTTGATCCATAAGCAGCTAAATAAGAACACATCTTTGTGAGTTTATATATATAGACTAATTATGATAATTAGATAAGTTTTTAAAAATTACGAAAAAGAGAGTATTTTCAATTAAATAAAATATATATATATTTTGTCACGTGAGCATAGCTCAATTGGTAGTGACATTGTATATAATATGTAAGGACTGAAGTTCGAATTGTGATACTCACCTTAAAATAAATTCTAGCCATTAGACTCTTTGAAATAGAGAAAAAATCACATTCTTTCTCTCGATAGAAAAGGATGGTTGGTAGTACTACTACTATCCAACAAAAGAATTGATTTCGTGCATAGCTTTTTTGGATCCCTATAATTGCTAGAATAAATTACATGTAATTTACTAATTAATGACATATCTCTTGTTATTCAGTCCAGTTCAAAAAACTATATGCAATAAATGTATCATCATTGAACAAAGAACACAGTTACCCTTTAATTTGATCCAACCCCTTTCTCTTTGGCTCAACAATTAGGGTAATTTATTTATGTATAAGAAGACAATTCCAAAGTCACAATTAATTTTTGACATCACCCGCATGTGTCATATGCATTCTTCTATTAATGCCATTAAATGTATACTAATTGATTTCATTAAAGAAATTAGTGCTTCAAATTCTGTTTGATGTGAAAAATATGACATAATATGACAAACTTTTGGCCTATTTGAACAAATTTTTGTGTTATAAAATTTTGGTGGATAAAAAATTACTCCATATTTAGTATTTTAGATGGTCTGTATTTAAGATAAAATGTTGTCATGTGATTTAGTGAAAGACTCGAAAATTTTATTTTTCTATTTTTTAGTTTTCATCACCAGTATATGGCCAACTGAACGGCCTAATCTGGTTTGACAGTCAGTTCTCTGACATCAAATGGTTTCAGTCTCCTTCTGATCGGATTTGCAGCGATGGAACCGTGATCTTCTCTACCAAGTCCAACGTCAATCACCATTGAACCAACAAACGATGATTTTTTAATTTTTATTTAAGGAGAATGTTAACTTGTGCCCTTAAGGGCACATGATAAGGATATAAATGTGGAAAAAATTTATTGAACTTGTAGTGTATTCAATTCTCTAAACATTAAATTTTTTCTATTATTAAATGCTATATTTCTATTTTTATGTAGCTTAACATGTGCCCTTAGGGCACAAGTTAACATAACCCTTTATTTAATTGCAGTAACAATTTTAAAATTAAATATAGTATATGTTATGGACTAGGCCTAAAGCCCAATAGCTGAGGAAAATCTCTTCCCAGACCGTCGAGCAAGGCCCAAATCGAAAGCAACCCAAGAAGACCATCTCTGGTCAACGGACACAATATCTTCGCATAGTGTAACAGCCGACCACCGGAATGATGAACATTAATTGTTCATCGGGGCTCTTCAGCCATTTTTTGACAGCCATTTGATGACATTAATGGCTATCAAGGGTCTTGGCCAAGTGCTGGGAGCTGTATATACTTTACTCTCGCAGTGGAGTCAGGTACATATTCTAACCCACTGAAAACTTTTGCTTCACCCAAATAACTGATTTGAGCATCGAAGCATCTGCAGGTACACAACACTCTCCACTTTACCGGGCAGAAGCGGAGCAACGTCAGATACGGTCACATTCTGATCAGGTACTATCAATATAACAGTTACGCACCATGATGATCATTATATTCAATGAATATTTAGCTCGCCACCAAATAATTATTTTGTATATATCGTGTTCTTGAAGCCAACTAGTATACTAGTAATAATAATAATCTTTGTGAAACGAAGGTGATGTTATATTTTCCAGAAATAGAAGGATTTCTCAATCAAAGAACATTATCCAACGTATGAAAAAAATTGAAAAACCATACACATGTCTCATTTAATATTTGAGCATTGACGCACCTTGAATGTTGATGTCATTTTGTTAAATACAAAAACCTTTCTGCCGAACAAATTCAAGCAAGATATAAGAAATTTGTATACCGACTTAATTAATAACCCATTGGAAGGGAAATTTTTAATTTGACAAAAGCCAAAAGGATTCAAAAAGTCCTCTTGGGTGATACCAGAAACCTTAATTGGTCATCGTATTTAAAGACAAAATAATGATTGAAGACATAATCTACGTTGAAATATGTATTATTTAATCCAAATATAGTTGTTGAAGCAATAATCTATTTAATTAAGGTTAAGATGATGGTGTCATGAAATTCAAGGTTTTGGAGCGGTTTTTTTTTTAGAGTACTTTGGAGGGATATTTAGTGTATAAAAATATTCTTGTATCAAAATATTGATATTTTTTTTAAGAGACACTTCATATTTTCAAATGCATTGAATTATTGCATTTGATTAAAAAAAATAGTCTCTTATAAAAATGACTAAATAATTGTAACAAATTATACATTAAAAAAAAAATTAAATAAATAAACTATAAACTAAAATCTTGAGAAAAAAAACTAAAACTAAATGGGTAAGACTAATCCATATATTTAGTTGGGGTCGTCGGGTCAAAGCAGATAGCCGATGCATTTGACAATTCAAGTCACATCAGTGGTTGTTAGATTGAGATATTAAACATTTTAAATTTGAAGTTCATGCATTGTTTTTAATTTATAAAAATAACCAAAATCTAAATTGAATATAGATGGCCGACAACAGTAGTAATCATGCCCGGCATAGACACGTATGCAACATGTGTTGTGGACTTGTGGTAGTGGACCTCTAATAAATGAGGGTCTCAAAACAAAATTACATAGTAATAGTATCAGTAAATTAGGGAGTATAAAATTTAATATATTACAATAAAAAGTAAATGCCCAATTTCACTCGATCTCTCTAAAGAAAAAAAAAATTAAAAAACATCAAATTAGCAGGTGCAAAACTTAATATGTAATGGTGTTGGTGTATGGTGCAGCGAATCTTGTTTGGCTTTGGGGATGTCATTTCGGTTGTGGTTGATGCGACAAAGTTTATGTTGAGGGGGATGGGTGGGGGCGTTGGTATGCGGTTATTTTGATTTGGTTGTACTTTTGGAGTAGTTTGTTCAGGAATTTTTAAGGGCATGTAATGGGTATTGGCGGATTAGAGTTTTACGCTAGTTTAATTTTTTTCCTTTGTGATGTACTTATATGTGTATCGTGCTCGTCTTGGGCTCGATTGCGTTATTAATAAAATTTAGCCGTTCAAAAAAATGCAAAATTATTTTCATTGATACAATTCACAAACTTGTGATGATGGATAAGTTGGAAAGAGTAGAGATGACACAAACTTGAAAATACAAAGAAGCTAGGAAGGATAGTGGAAAGGAAGTTGCGAGTCAGGCAGAAGCAGAGAGTACAATATATGTATATTTATGTATGCATGGCATTGGCATGGTATTTACAAGTGATGTGTACTTACTAGAAACATAGAGTCAGAAGAAGTCATAAAACCAACAAACAAAATTACATCAGCCACCATTGGTATGATGATGATCAGACGACTTCCGTATGATCATTTCTTCTCTTGTTCATTTTTTTTTTCAGTTATCAAGTACAAAACACAAACACACTTGCACATGACTTTGCATCTATCTATGTCTATGTTGTTCTTGCTCTACCCTTGCGCATGCACAAATGCAATCATTTTGTGATGGTTAGGTTTTGGGATTTCTTCTTCTCTTATTTGGCTTTGGATCGTACGTACCAAAATTAATGTTTCACATTGTGTGACGACTTGTGAGTTAAATTGTGAAATTTGACACCAAGAAGTTCATGTCAAGATCCACCAATGCTTTGACGTGTTTCAATTTTTTTTGTGATTTTGTCCCAACAACAGTTTAAAATGGGTAATTAAACTCAACACATACAAATGTTCATGATTTGATGTCATATTAGGGTTGGTTGGTGGCGACGGAAACATGGCGGAGTTTGTGTTGGCAGTGACAAAATTTGAAAATTAAGGTAATAATAATTTTGCATATAAAATAAATTAATGCACAACAATATCATATTTGAATCCATTTGACATAAGAAATGTAATTTTGGTTACAGAATGTAAATATTTTAAGTGATCACATTATAGGGACAATTTATTAGATTCATAGTAACTTTTTCAAAGGTCAAATATATAACTTTATGGTCAAATATTTTACTTTTTCAAATTCATAACTTTTTCCAAGGTCAAATATTCAAAGTTTCAAACGGTTACTTTTCACTTCACAGTTTTACCTTTTTTTTTTTTACTTTCCAATTTTTATTTTATTTGTTTAGAGCATCCATAATGGAGTTTCCCAAATTTGAGTATTTAACTGGATCCTACGTGTATACATTACTCATTTATTATTTTTTAATAATAGTACATAATAAGTACTCAATCTTTCCAACACAGCACCTCTTAAAAAGTTCTAAATCGGTCACACTAATAATTCTATATCTCATCAATAATATTACATTTTTATAAGTAGGTTCCACAAAAATATATTATAATGAGGAGAGAGAGAGAGAGTACTTATTTAAGAAGCAGTACCTATCAGATACTCAATGAATTTTACTCCAATAGTAGTATATAATTGTTAGAATCAGAGATACATAAATAGGAAAAGAGAAAGACGGCTAGGGTTTCAATAGAATACCAATAGCTTAACATTACAAAAGGTTATTGGAGAGAATATATAATAAAACCTAATGGACTCTAAACTAATAGGCCCAATAACATAGACTATTATTTTATTATCTAACACCTACTCTCAAACTCATGATGCATTAACAAGAAGCATTATGAGTTTGTCAAAACAAAATACGAAAATAAAATAAACTACCAAATAAAATAAACTTCTAACATCACCCCTCAAGCTAAAGCTTACTAAGCTTTAAGCTTGTTACAAATTAGCCCTGACAACAAATCAACCAAATTAAGATCACGATCAACGCAGCAATTTACCATCAAAGAGGGGAGAACCAAATCAAATTAATCCAACATCCAATCCAATGCAGTCCAAGATAACCAAAAAACAAATCAATCGAACAAATTCAAACTAAACCAATCATAAGAATCAATAGGGAGAAGTGCAATCAATCAGAAGAAGTGCAATAGGGAGAAGTGCAATCAATCAGAAGAAGTGCAATAGGGAGAAGTGCAATGCAATCAGAAGAGAAGTGCAATAGGGGGAGAAGTGCAATGCAATCAGAAGAAGTGCAATAGGGGGAGAAGTGCAATAGGGGGAGAAATGCAATACAATCAGAAAAGAAGTGCAATAGGGAGAAGTGCAATGCAATCAGAAGAGAAGTGCAATAGGGAGAAGTGCAATGCAATCAGAAGAGAAGTGCAATAGAGAGAGAAGTGCAATGCAATCAGAAGAAGTGCAATAGAGGGAGAAGTGCAATGCAATCAGAAAAGAAGAATCAAACCAGAAAAACAGAACTCTTCAGCTCAACGAAAAACATAAAGTCCTCATGTCTACGGTATGTCCCAATCAGCCTCCTGAATTGTGGATACCGAGGAATTTGGGAGCGTCAAACCTTTTACAGAGGAGGTTGACATAGCATGAGGTTGAGTAGAGAGAAACTTTTGAAATTGCTCAACAAGATCAGATGCTTGTGAAGTAGTCTCAGGTGAGTATATGTGACCAATGCTAGAACCCACCATAGTAGAAGCAATATCAGCAACATTGGATGAAGGAGACCTAAAATTCGTTCTACTTGCCTTTAACAATTTTGGACATTGTGATTTCCAATGACCTTTTCCCCTACAAAATGAACATTCATCAAAACCAATAACAGCCCTCCCTTGAGGTTTTCCTTTATGAAAAGGAGCAGCAAAAACAGATGAAGGATTCGAGATAATTCCTCTTGCTTGATGTGGGTTAGACTGAGACTTAAGCCTAGTTTCTTCTGCCAACAATTCACTAACCACTGAATCAACCTTAGGAAGAGGAATACGATGCAAAATAGCTCCACGAAGTCCCTCAAAATCATCACGAAGAGCCATCAAAAGTTGAACCAAACGTTGTTCTTCTCTATGGTCATTATATGCTTTAACAACTTTCAATTCAGGTGATTCCATAAGAGCCAACTGATCCCATAAATTAGTCATGGCCGAATAAAATTCATGAATTGTCATATTATTCTGCTTAAGCTCCCTGATATCACTCTCCAACTTATACCGTTTTGCAAAATTGGACTGCTCATACAAACGTTTCAAATGCTCCCAAACCTCCTGAGCAGTATCAAATTTTGCCAACTGCATGCCTATCGACTGAGAGACTGAATTATTTATCCAAGTAATAACCTTTGAATTATTTTTATTCCATGTTTTCAAAGCTTCTGCATACTTATCAACATCTTTTCTATCCATTGGCTTAACAGAAGTTCCATCAATATAACTCCACATATCTTTTCCTATCAGAAAATTTTTCATTACATAACTCCAATAAGGATAATTTTCTCCTTTGAGTTGGACACTAATAGACTGAAGGGAATCATCTTTATCATGGCTCATTGTGATCAACAAGGGATAATAAGCTTCAAACTTTTCTTGTTGATAAACAAACAGAAACAAGAGACAAGGCACGTGGAAAGCAAATCACTTGTAATTCAATTGGCAAGGCAAATAACAATACTAAAACCAAATGCAAGGTAACCGAACAAACTAAACAATTAATTACCAACGTGAAGCAGAAGCAATTCAAAGACACCTACGTACCGAGCAGAGTCCAGACCGATCAACTTCAGCAGATCAAGTGGTACCGTTCAACCAAAGACTTCCAATTGAAACCGCACAGAAAAAATTCTTCTGTAGATTTCTAAATCAAACCAAGCTCTTTGATACCATGTTAGAATCAGAGATACATAAATAGGAAAAGAGAAAGACGGCTAGGGTTTCAATAGAATACCAATAGCTTAACATTACAAAAGGTTATTGGAGAGAATATATAATAAAACCTAATGGACTCTAAACTAATAGGCCCAATAACATAGACTATTATTTTATTATCTAACAATAATAAGTACCAATATAAGTACCTAATAGGTACTACCATTGGAGATGATGTTATGGGTTGCCCTAGAAGCTTCAGCAGCTTCCATTTCCTTTCTCGTGTTCTCCCTTCTCATGCGATACATTTTTTTGTTTTTTCATTTCATTTGAGTATATATGTTTATGTGTTGCTTTAGAACCTTCACTCGTTCAACATTATATCATGCTTTTACCATTTTTTCCGTTACAGAAATGAATCCTCTTAAGATTAATGCAGCATGGAGACAATGAATCCCCAATAATTTGCCTTTTCTTTTTTGTCAAGCAAGAGCAGTTTAGTGATTAGTAATTTCACCTTTAAAATAATAAGTGAGATGATCAGAATTCGAACAACGACCCTCTACATATATAATGTAATGTCCTGCCAATTGAACTAAGTTTACTGGACTCATGAATTTGTCTTTTACTGAGTTTTTAGCTAGCTAGTACTCCCCCTGACCTCTTTTGTAAGTTAAAATTTCATTTTACACACTTATTAAGGAGTAACTTTTTTGTCTTAATTTCATGTTATATTTCTATTGAAATTCCTAAAATGACCTTATAATTTGCATTGGAACTCTACAATGTTAAAAAAGTTGAACAATTAATGAGGATAATTTTGAAAGAATAGCATTAAATAAAGTTGATTTTGGCAACTTTTGTTTATATTTAAGGCCGAAGGAGTATATCCTAAAAACTTCTTCAATGCTAACATTAAAAATTTCAAATTTCCCCATCATGCATATACATATTATCTCACTCCATTTTTTTTTTTCAACACATTTGTCTATAAGTTTTTAATATGGAAAATGGTATAAATATGTTGTTAGAACTTAAGAAGTTTAATTTTTAAGAAATGAAGGACAGAGAATTGGAGTTTGCTATAGAAAGTTAACCTATTTTACTTTATTTAGTAAAATAGAGGATAAGCAAATATCATTATCATAATCATGATAATGTATATCCATACTCTTCATTGAAAGATAAGTTTATACGAATCGGAATCGAAATGTGATCTTTCTTATCAAGTCCAACATCAATTACTACCGTACCAATTAACAATCGATATATTAATGATATTTTAATTACAACAATATGCTCATATATGATATATATATATATATATATATATATATATATATATATATATATATACACACACACACCATTGAAAAACATAAATGTATTAATTCAACCATTTTCTTTTTTAATAATCACGATCAAAAGCTTTGATTGCGTACGGTATGTTTCTGGCTGACAGCTTGTTGTCGAAACCATCTAACTAACAAGTAATCAATGTTTCCCCTAAATACTACTCCCTCCGGTCCTTATTATAAGGAACACTTTGGAAAAAACACACATACCAAGAAACCTTATCTTTCTTAATAAAAATTCTAAAATTTTACAATCTATTCCAAAACTAACCTTGGTGTATTAATTTATCCTTAGGGAATATATCACTCTAATTAATGCATAACTTTGGAATGAATACAATTTAATAAGGGTAAAAATGGAATTGTAAGAATAAATTTAATGATTGTTTCTTATAAAAAGGACCAAATTTTTTTTCCAAATTGTTCCTTATAAAAAGGACCGGAGGGAGTACTAGTATACATATAAACACATGTCTATTCACAATAGTTTTATTAATTATTGTTAGCTTTATTGAATAATGTTTTATTAATTGTAGCATTATTGAATAATTAATATATTTAATATAAATTTATATAATTATAATATGAATTATTTAATAAATTTAAAAAGTGACTTTTGTTGATAATATATAATAGAGAGAATATTATTTTCTTGGATTTATTTAAAAATGAAACACAATATAATACGGTCGTAATTATATATATTGAAGAAACAAGAAATGGAACTTAGTTCAATTCTAAAACGGATCAACTAGTGAGAAAGCATATAGTAAAGATTTAATTTAAGAATTGTTAGTACTATATATGGAAGAACATCTTTACGAGGAGGATTGGATGAGATTCTGACACTACCCACCCCCATGCATTTTTTTTTCTCACTTTCCCACCACCATACTAAAAGAGACTTAAAGGTTGTCATAGAATTCAACTCCTCATAGTCTGGACTATAGTGACTTGCTTAGTGTGATGAATTTCATATTTCCATTTTTGGTAAAAGAAACGAAAAAGTTATTCTATTCTTGTTTGGTTTAAGAATAGCCTTTGGAAAGCTCTTCATTAGAGATCAAGTTGTAACCTAACCAGTTTTTTCTATAATCGAGTTTTGTGAAATGTATTGAGTTTGAGCCAATGGTTTTGAATATTTTTGTTTTCCTAATCCACCTTAGTTAATTTTATTTTTTTTGGGATTACCTTAGTTAATTTTTTTTACCCCGATGAAATATGGTATTTTCTTTTATTCTTAGAGTTGTACTACTACCTCTCAAATAGACACCTCTAGAAAGTTGATTTGTCCGTAAATAAAATGATAATGAATACTGAAACTCGCATATAAAATCACAAGTTTAAATTCGAGTGAAAGTGTTTGGTCTATCAATATCAATATTGTCAAATGAATTAGACTTTATAGACAAGTCAATAGATTTGATTCATTTGAGTTCTATTCTATGGTTTAGTTTTCGTGGAAAAAAAGAAAAGAAAAAGCATATGGAACATCTCATATTGAATGTTGATTAATTAACAAGGCACTACTGATGGTGATTTGTGTATCCTTATCGTATCTGACAACATATGATATGTTGTACTATTCGTTATTTCTTGTGTGACTATGATTCGAACCCCGACCCTGTATATATAATGTAGTGTGTCTATCAACTGAGTTAAGTTCACGGGAATCACAATTTTTTTTAATATATGTGAAAATGATAACTCGGCAAATACTTATAATAAAAAGATAATTAGTTGCATATCCATTAGACATCTATATAGGGGTGACCAAGTAATGTGTAGGGATTTAATTTTGAACATTCTTTTCACAAGACAAAAGAGAGGGATGTAAAGTCAATGTGACCACCATGGTCTAGCTAGCACAATTGGTAGGTGTGTAGTGTAGTGTTGTAAGTGTAAACTAAGATTTGAGTTCTATTCCTGCGTATAAAAATAATAATTTCAAAATGGATTGAAAGACTAGTATTTCTTAGATCACAAGTCCAAATAATGTCTTGGATTTATACCATGTGCCGTGCGTGCCCCCAGCTTTTGAGGAATTAAATCATTCTAAACAAATAGTTTTTTTTAATGAACATAAAAAAAATTGGTTACATTATTTAAATGACACTATGAAAATTAGTCAATTACTTACAAAAAAACAAAATCATTTAAACAGAATTGTTTAATTAAAGCAGGTTACTCTTCTAGCTTTGTTAAGCAGCCTATGCTTCATACACTTATATATGTGCATTTTTGGATATTTTGCTACAAAGATGAATAAAAGGAACTATATTAGATTTCACTAAGTTTATTTTTAGCTCTGATGACTTGCCAAATTGTAACTTTTTTGATCAATAAATATAATTCCTCATTTTCTATCTATAAAAATAATAATAATAATAATAATAATAATAATAATAATAATAATAATAATAATAATAATAAAAATCAGTAAAAATTTCTGGCTATTTAATACACCTCCATTCCACAATATTTTTTTCCACTAATCCATTCCACGATATAGTTTACTTCCTTAAAAGGTGAATGTTCACACCTCATCTATGTGAAACAATCATCATTGATTCATTATGCTTTATGATCTTTGAGGACTAGGATTTAATCCACTCGAGAAATGATATACAGTTACTAAAGTAAAAAAAATTGAAATCATTCACTAATAAAGATCATTTAGCTCAAATTATGACCTTAAGTACAAAATTCTTAAAAACAAATTGGTTCTAGAGGTAGCACAGGATCTGAGTTGAATGAAACACTGCATTACTTGAGTTAAGTTAACACTAAGATTTCCACAGCAGAATACAGAAACCCAAAAATAACTGTTTGTTTCCCATTATTTCTAAGAGAAAATGGCGTCTCTTCCCACGATTGCATCAAACAGGTAACATAAAAATAACAATTGCCTGATGTTGGGGCTGTAAACTAACGTTAGCACAACATTACACTTAAAATACTCGAGTTTATATTTATACAACAGCTGCTTGATTTATTCAATTATAGTACATCAACTGATGATCTAGGGCAGAAAACTACTTGCAACAGACAGACAAAAATGAAAACAGTAATAAGCAAAATATAGTAAATAGTGAACAATATTACACAGCCAACTTTCTATACTTGCACTAAGCCTTCTGAACCTTTTCCACATATGCCTGCACAAAAAGAGAATAATTATAAGACAAGACTTTATTTTGAAAGAGACGTTCTAATTTTCTGGGGGAAAAAGAGTAGGTTATTAGTTAAATCAACAAAATAATTAAGTTAGGAAATAAAAAGCTACTTAAGAAAAGGACCCAAGAACGAATTTAATGTTCATTTTTTTGACAATATATTTAAGGAGTAGTTATACTGGCTTTTATTGAAGTTCACATTATTTACAAGGATACTCTTCTTGTTTGAAAAATTACACCAGCCTCCATAGCTTTGTTACATTTAAGGGTCTGTTTGTTTGGTTGAGAGGAAGGACCATTTTAAATTTAGTTTTTTTGTTGAATTATTTCAGAGGAGAGTGTAGGCAGAAACAAAATCCTCAGACAACTTTAGCTCCACTTCAATATCAGAAGGGTTTGGAAAGGAGAGGTGTTTATAAACTCTTAAAAGTATTGACCAAAACAACCTTACATTAAATATTACAAGAGTTTAAAATGTGAATAAGCATTTTTTTCTGCATTAAAATCTCTCCCATTCCTATAACCAAACAAAATTATCTCATTAAATTTCTCGCCTCCCGTTCCAAACAAGATATCTCATTAATCTTTCCTCTCCTTCCCTCCACTAAAATCACTTCCCTTGTTCGAACCAAACAGATCCTATAGAAAATTAATTTATAATCCGTCCATTTAAATAGGAGAAATAATGTGTATTTTCATTTAATAAAAAAATGTTCGTGCAAGAACACTACTGAGAATAAGGTAGGTGTAATTTTTCAAAAAAATCAAGGGTATAGTTACATATATAAAATCTATAGCACAAATGATGAAGTATAGTTACATATATAAAATCTATAGCACAAATGAACACCTAGGTACAAAATTTAATCTCTTTTTTTGAAAACTATCCTACAAGTCTTTCCACATCCAAATTAAGCCTTCTAGAAAATTCAATGGTTTCTGAAGCTGCATGCATACTCACATTCATCTATAAAACCAAGTTAAATTGGAGACTAGATTTTGAATCCTTCATACATATGAAATCTGTAAGAGAACCACCACTGACCTGTACAAGTTTGTTAAGCTTTGGTTTTGATACTGATAAGTAGCGTTCAATTTTCTCTTGTGTCTGAGGAATATGTACCCGCGGTACTGTACCGGTTACTTTCTCAGTAACTTTCTTCACAATTGCTTTATAATCTTCTTTGGTGATTTTACCATCTTTCCATGTTGGTTTCAGAATCTCCTTAGTGAGCTCTACCAATGAAAATTTAAATGCACGAATCCCCTTTACATCCTTTGTTTTCTTGGCCTCATCAGGTCCATCATCTTGGTCCATGTTTTCCAAAGGACTATTTTCTTCTGTAATTTTATTTTCAGCTTGAGAGCTTGCCTTTAGTTCAGCTACCATTTTGTTAGTCTCCTTTTTACAAGAATCGTCAAAAAAAATTCCCGGGTTAGATAACAGTGGTGGAATTACCACTGCATTTTTTGCAATCTTCATACTGGGAGAAAAGGTTGGAGAGACCCCACTTGCATTGATATTATTGGGCTCCATACTATCATGGATTGGATCATACTGCTTCAATCCAATAGCAGAATCTGGTTTGATGAATGTCATGGAAACAGGATTACCAGACCCTTCAATTTTGTTTACGACGAGAGTGTCCTTTGCGTCACAAAAATTTAAAGTAGAATGAAGTTGTGAAAGCTGATGATTAGTTCCAAGGATATGTGCGAGAGAGGCCGAGAGGCAGCTAAGTTGAGCAAGTTGTTCTTTGCTGACTACGTTCTGAGTTGGAGTATTTACTGAACTGGTGTGTGATAGGCTTGCATTCGTGATATTTGGTTCTACAATGTAGTTTTTCTCAGTGAAGAGTTCCTGGTTCTGTATACCTTCAATAATTCTTGCTCTCGGAGGAACAATGGAAACTGTTGCTTGACTCTGTCCAACCACGTGGGAAGCAGTTATGTTCTGAGCATTCTGATTTAGTCCTTGACCTGTCAAAAGAGTAGAAAACTAAGGTTTGTGTATGAATCGACATAATCTTTTAATGTAACAGCAACACCACGTCCTTTGTTTTTCCATTTGCAGATTAAAAGGTTTTAAAAATACACATTGTTTTTCAATAAACAAACAATTACCTCGAGCAACTTGATGCTTATTATGCCCATCCTCGTCTTTAATATGGCTGGATGATCTCGAACCATAATTCCAATCAGGAGACATTTTTTCATCACCAGGCCAAATGCCTCCAGCTCCACCTAGTGACTGAGAAAGGAGAATGTTGTCAACTGCATTTTCTTCAGTCCGACAGTTGGCTTCTTTCTTATCAATTGAAACAATTGAAAACGGTGATTCATTATGCACTCTGTTCTGGTTTAAGCTATAATCCAATCCATCATTCATTGGCCAAGTCATTAATCCAGGTTCGGGAGCGCTTATAATTTTTTTGTCTTCAACCAGCTTTGCAGTATCAGAGACAGCGACTAAATCATTTTGCTTTGGACCATCCCAAACTTTATCTACACCAGCCATACTGCCATCTGAAACCCATCTATCATCCCTTGGCCTTTCATTAGGAGTAACTGAATCGCTCATTTTTTGTCTATCCAACACTTGATCTTCACCTTGATTACTCCTTGATCTATCATCCCTTAATCTAGGGCTAGTAAATGAGTGTCTATCATGAGAAAACCTACAATCTTTACCGTAAAGACAATTTCCAAGAGCAAAATATTTGCAAGGAATATTACTCTTGTGGTTTGGATAGTGTTGGCCCTCCTGCTTGAATGAACTATCCATGTGTCTTCTATCAACTTCCCTTTCCCTAGATGATTCATATGTGGAAACTTTATCAAACCCATTGGATTTGCCATGATGGACAAACCTGCATGATTCTCCCGTTCTACACCTTCCCTTTTCAAAATTAATACAAGCTTCATTAGATCTTCGATCTGCAATAGAATAATCCCCACTCTCACGGGGATTAGAATATCTGGGTCCATCTTGCCTGTGTCTACTTTCCCTGCTATCCTCACAACTTTGGTTATCATGGTGAAGGAAATGGCAATGGCTGCCTCTTCTACAGTTCCCAACAGCAAAATCTCTACAAGGTTTTGTCGATCTGCCAGCCCTAATTCTGTTCCGATCATCGACATCTGAATACCTAAAACCACGTGAAGGACTCCGGCTCTGGCTCCTACTTCTCCTAGACATGGCAATATCCAAAGAAAAACAGATAATTAATAAACCAATTGCATGTGGAAATGTACACACACAGACATGTCATATCTCAGAGCAATAAAATTTCTGAGGGGTCATAATTTGAACTTAATGACTACCTTCCAGTTGAAGATATAGAATATAAAGCGGTCAAACAGTACTAAGATTGCACTGTAATTAAAGAAAATAGTTATCCATAAAGAAATGAGTTGTCGTGGACAAACGCAGACACAATGCATGGGACACACAACTGAAACGTCACATAAAATATTTTTATCTAGGGCTATAGGAGGTTGCATTAATGGTTCAGATTAGAAACCACTGAAAAGTCACATAAAAATTACATGATCATCAAAAAAACTAAAAATCACAGATGACTTGCATGTTTCAAATGTGTTTGAACAAGTAAAGAAACAAACTTGACTGACCTGCCGTAATCATTTTTTGAATATTGACTATGCTTCCTAATTTTCCATTCCTCAAACCCTGGAGACGTTTTCATATTGTAACTTCCATCAGTATCTTGTGCATTTGTAGCATCCAAAACTTTGTAGTCTTCGCTCCCAACATCATCCTTATTTGAACCTCTGCCTCCAGAAAAAGGTTCCATGCGTGAAAATCCCATTCTGGAGTTTAGCATATCATTTCTTTCCAAAAACCTTGAACTATTGCTATTAGTAACACCTGTAAAGGATCACCCAAAATGCAATTGCTTAGGGCACATTTGGGCATTCTTTTCGAAAAAGTACTTTTCAAGTTTTTTTAAAAATACTCTATCTAACATATGAAAGAAGCACTAGAACTATATTTTATGGAGGTTGCTAAAAAAAAAAACTATATTTTATAGATTGTGAGAATATTCTGGAAAAAATGATGTCATCTTAAAAGTTTTTAGACATGCTGTACTTGCATTTTTTCTATTACAGAAACACCAACAAACAGGTCTTACTCTCGGATGCAAACTCAGGTTCATCTCTTGAATCCCAGTTTGATGATAGCTTTCTGCCACTTCCGCTCATCTAACTCCCTAGAGCCTTAAGCTTCACTTTGGTTAATGGCAGAGTGGTCTGAATTAAAAGCAATTACAAAATAAATAAATAAAATCAGAAACCCAAAATATGCCATCATTCTTCTAATATTCTTCTTCACTAAAGGGATGCAGCAAGCTAGAAATGGAAAAGTTATCAAATTAATTACAGAAATATATTATGAACAAAAAGTATCAATCCAAAGTTCTCCACAAAAACTCCGAAGATTCAAGCAGTGTTTGCATAAACCAGTCACAAATATAACTGATCATCATTAAAACAAAAATGAATTTAGCAGGAGAAACATAGACAAGGAAGGAGGATCAGGAATCCTCCTAATAGCAAAAACAACACAAAATATAAAATTTTAAAAATAAAAGAGTTCTCTTATTGTCCTGCATATCTGACAAATAAAACCTCTTAAAAGAAACAATGCAAATAGAAAAGCAAAGAAAATCATCCTATCCGAAAACAGATTTTCAGGTGAAAATTTGGCTGAAATGTTTAGCAGTTGTGCGTATCAAGTTGACAGCGATGAATCAAACAGTTTTCAAATGCATTAATTCACTTGATATTACTACGAATAGAAAACCTTCCCTAGGTTGCATATATGGCTACTTTCGATCTCCTCTTTCTAGAAAGATTATCCATATCCAAGCTATTGTTGAGCAGCAAAGCTACAATGTTTATTGCATTAATTTTCTTCAACACTCGTTCTTGATTCGCATTGGAAACTAATGCATCTGTTGAAAAAGTTACCCTTTCTGGATTAAAACAAAACGTCTAAAGGTATAATCTTTTGGTCCACAAGTAGGATTGAGTGACTTTATAAGTTTTAGGAATTGTTCGGATTGAGTGACTTCGTAAGTTTTAGGAATTGTTTGGGTTGACTTATCTGAGCTTATCTACTGGTATAAATACTTGTGCGTCTCTATGGGAAAGCTTCTGAAAGCAACTTATAACTTGTCCATAAGTTGTTTTCGCCTTATTTCTACAAGATCCCCAAGATATCTTATGAAAACACCGTATAGCTTATATGAAATCAGATTGACTTTATTTCATCGTTTGTTATAGAAATAGCTTCACATGTATGATAAGTGTTTATAGTATAAGCGCTTAATTAAGTTGCTTATCCAAACTCAACCTTAATAATTCATCAATATCCATTGAATAAGAGAGTGATTTCACACTATGATCAAGGCAAGGCTTGTTAAACAAGATCACATTAATCCAAGACTGTATCTATCCTACTTACACAAAATCAATGCATTACTACACAATGAAGACGCGCACATTCGTCCGAGATTTGCAGTTTAAAAAGGAATAATAAAACTGATCTAACCTGTTGTTCAGAAAGGTTGAGGCCGGTCCGTTGAGCAAGCTTTCACACCGAAGGGGGGGTTTGTACCTGCAGGTGCTCCGATGCCTAAGTCAGCAAGAGAACAAGAGATACAAAAGAAGAGAGAGAAAGTATAGTGAGTAATGAATCAGAATACCTGGCTCTCCTGTCTAGGAGAGCTTATATAGTGCCCCCAGCGCTGGGCCAAAGGTTGGTCTATTGGGCCGGGATAACCGGCCCAATAGACTCAACTGCCAAGATAATCCCTGTATCGTAGGGGAAGGCCGTTATTTGCCTCTATCTTGGTTGGAGCCGTTCCGCTATTCGCGGGTAAGGGATAAGCTCCGTGACAGCTGTGGTTGGATAAAGGAGCACGTGTTAAACGTGCTGCTTAGCTGTTAAGCTACATAGGAGTGGATCAACATGCGCGGATGTATGAGCACGTGGTTAACGTGGTGCTAATCCGTTAAGTCGAGCAGGACACGTCATTGGCTGACGTGTCGGGGAAGTCTCCCCTTATTGGGCTGTGCCCCAAATGTCGGGCAGAAGGGATTGGGCCAGCCCTTGGCCCAGTCCAGAACAAAAACCATCCTAGTTATTACGTGGTAGTGAATATGGTCGCTCACAACTTAAGTTTACCTGGAGTCCAATAATGTTGGATCCGTTTCTACTTAATGATAAATTAAGTTTGGATTAAAGTAGAATCCTAATTTGTTACCGATTTCCATGTGGAACCTTTTGAATCATGATTTTGAGGAGGAGTTAGAGTTAGGTTCAAACCGTGTCATAATCAAAGCGTAATATAGTGAAAGAAAACAAATTGATTCAAAAATTAAACAGGATTACAGTTCAAGAAGCATGGGGAAGGGAGATAAGAGGGGAAAACCCTAGAAATGGAAGAATGGTAAGAGGAATTACTTACAGAGAAGAGTGTGGGAGTAGAGAAAGAACCCTAGCTTTCAGTAGTACATAGGATGAACCCTAACGAGTATTTGATTTTGGGAGTGATAAATGAGATTAGGATGGAGAGTGAGTGAGGGATGGTAGTACGTTCGGTGAAGCTCGCCGTTTTGTCATCAAAGCTGCGGTGTGTGTGCTGCTGCGGTGCGGCTCCTCTTCCGTTTGTTTCTCTTTACGATTACGATAATGTTAACTTATTTTTTAAATTCTTGTAGTCAACATTCTTTTATTTTATTTTTTTTATTTATATTTATTAATGATTTACTATTATTTTTCGTAAAAAATTATTTAATGTTATTTATAAGTGAAAAAAAAAATACTATTATACTAAAGAAAAGTGACAAGCCAAAAGCTATAACATATGGCTTTAAAATACATGTAAAGATATACGGTAAAAAATGAAATGTAAATAAAGATATTTGATTCAAATGGTTAATGAGTTCTCTTTAAGATAAATCTGAGTTTGATTTTTGGTAGTAAATTTTTTATCTTAAAAATTATACATTCAATTCCTCAAATGTTTAATGCATTACCATGTGCAAATCACACACTAGTCACTAGTAATATCACATCACTTAAGAGTGTTTACCGAGTTTGTGTTGATGTGTTGATTAATAGAGAAGATTGAAAGTGCAAGGAGATTGGAATAAATCCTAGGCTTTACCAAACTCTCCTAAGGTAAAGCATTTTATGTGGAGGCTTGGGAGGGATCTGTCTTCCAAGTAGACAGTGCCTTGTCAATAAGGGAGTAGATTGTCATGAAAATTGTGTAATGTATCAAACTTATACTGAATATAATTGACATATTTTTCTTAATTGTGCGGATAATGTTGCTTGCTAGAGAAAAGTAAAGATATAGGGAAAGCTTGAGACACTCATGCAACAAGTTGATAGCTTCTCCCGATTTTTGCACACAAATGGAGCCACCTTGATGAAACACAACTTATTATCTTTGCGATGGTAGCTTATAGCATATGGAAGAAACGCAACACAAAGCTTGGGAGAACCACGACGAAACTGTTGAACAAGTGGCATCACGCTCAACCCATGACAATGTGCACGCCCCCACACACACGTCCAACAAGTCATAGACTCACATCGTCAACAACAATAAAATATGTGGCAACCGCCGCCAGCTGAGTATCTAAAGTGCAACGTAAATGCAACCTTGTTCACCACAAGTAACCAAGTTAGCCTAGGATAAAAAGGTATATTGATGCAGAAATGACTCAAGATAAAGGAGAAGCATGAAGACTTCAACAAGCATTAATGTGGATGGAGATGCTAGGATATCATAAAGTGGTTTTTGAGATGAATTGTAAGATGGTGGTTGATGATGTACACAATAATAAAAACAAAATATGCATGAGTATGGTTCCATTATTGATGACCGTCAAACCATACTTTCTAATCATAGTGATTTTATAGTTGATTTCACTAGGCGGCGTACCTAGCAAAAGGAGGCGTCTATGTTCTTGCACGGACATCTCTTTCTCATGCTATACCAATTGATATTATTCTGAGTTGTATTACTTTTATTATTATGATGATGATGATTGAAATGCCATAAGCCTTGAACTTGACACCTTACCTTCTAATCCCTTGCTTGTGAATTATATTCCATAATATGGACTCACATATTGGACTTGCGTAAAACAAAAAAAACAAAAAAACTAATAACCCACTCATTCAATTAATAATTAAACGTTGTGCAATATCAGAGAACATTGACAATAAACTGCGTATCAAAGATATTCAACTTAAAGAAAAGAATCTATATTTTGTATTTGACGGGTTTAAGGTTTGTTGCCGCTAAACAATAGTAAAAACTTCGTATAACCTTGATAACAAAAAAAAAAAAAAAATAGTCTGCACCCCTTGATTAAAGATAAATATCTTTCAAAATGGCGGGGTAGATCTTAAATTGATCGTAAAACTGTTTTGATATATCCCGTGATACATACACCACCCACCATTAACCACCCTTGACTTCACAAGACTTTTGTTTCTTTCCCTCTCTTCCTACCCCTCTCATAATTTCACTATTCCAATTTTGTCCTTTCCACATTGCAGAGCTAAACTCCATTCCCAAATGAACACCATTTCAATATTCAACACCAAAAAAGTACCACCAACTCGTGACTAAACTCGTCAGTGATGTCTCTTCAAACTTGTATAGCAACAATACAAAATTTTGTTAAATACTAAAATAATTTTGTACCCAAATAAGTCACGAACCATATAATTCCAAATAATAAAATAAAATGTCCATAAATAAAGAAGACAGAAGAGAGTGCAGTAATAATAATAATAATAATAATAGTATAGTGCTGTAGTGGCCACGTCCTCACCATCATCCCACTATCTCCTCCATTAAAACACCACCAACACGTGAACCGTTTCTCCTCTCACGATCACGATCATTAATTAGTAATAATAATAATTATACAATAAACATAAATTATTGCCGTTATTCTAACTGATTAATGAATCATTATTACTAAAAACATCCAGTCAACGTTATGTCAAAAATAATAAAAACTAAAATCAATTCAAAACAAAAATATAAATACTGTATAAATTATAAATTACTAATTTACTAAAAACAGAGCACTACGTCCAAATTTGGATTAACCAAAAACATAGTATATAATCATCACAACCATAGTCACATTTTGATTCCATAAAATCAAATATGGCTTCTTCTCTCTTCACTTTCTCTCTTTTCATTTTCTTCACACTTTCCTCCGCCTCTCACCACCACCATCAGTCACCTACACCCGCCCCAACCCCCACCCACACCGGCTCTGCTTCCGCCGCGTCGGAGATCCAACAAGCCTGCAAAGCAACTCGCTTCCCACAACAATGCGAATCATCTCTCACAAATCTCACTACAAATCCCACCACTGTCCAACTTATCCAAACCGCAATCTCTCACTCATCGGAAAAGCTCGTAACCGCTCTATCAATGGTTAAGGAAATTCTAAAAACTTCTTCCGACAGTCAGAATCGTACCGTCGCCTCCACCACCTGCATCGAAACCCTCACAAATTCCCAATACCGCATTTCCACCTCCAACGAAGCCTTAGAAAATGGAAAAATCAAAGACGCTAGAGCGTGGCTAAGCGCTGCTCTCGCTTATCAATACGATTGCTGGAGCGGACTCAAATACGCAAACGACACACACGCCGTCGGTGAAGCGATGGCGTTTATCGATTCTCTCACAATGCTCTCAAGCAACGCTCTCGCTATGGCGTTTTCGTACGATATATACGGAAATGACACGTCGGCGTGGAAAACACCAACCACCGAGCGTGACGGTTTATGGCAGGTGTCTGGATCGGGAGCAGGATCTGGATTTAAAGGAGAAATCCCATCGAATTTGAAACCGGACGTTACGGTTTGTAAGGGAGGGGGGAAATGTTATAAGACGGTGCAGGAAGCGGTTAACGCTGCGCCTGAAAGTGGTGTTGGCGGGAAGAGGTTTGTTATATACATAAAAGAAGGGAAATATGAAGAAACCGTTAGGGTTCCGTTAGTGAAGAGAAATGTGGTGTTCTTAGGTGACGGAATCGGAAAGACTGTTATAACTGGATCAGCTAACGTGGGGCAGCCCGGAATGACTACTTACAACTCCGCCACAGTCGGTAAGCATTTTTTTCATTTCTATATTTAAATATTTTTAATGAATCTTGAATGAATCATATAGTACTTTATTTGAATAATATTATTTGTACCAAAAATAATATTAAAATAGTTAAAGAAAGCTAAAAAGGTAGATTCCTTTTTGATTAAAGATTTAACTAATATTTTAGGAGCATTGAAACCTCTATGATTATCGGACACATGATACACCTATATCCTTTTTTTGACACATTTTTGGACACTTTTATGACATATCCATGAAATTTATAACTGAGATCCTCTCCTGTCACATTATTGGCCAATGAAATTCAAGCCATAACTTTTTTTAAAAAAATGAATACTATAGATGGACAGTCGACCTCATCAAGTGAAAAGTTCACGAGAGAGGATTCGTGTCTAAAAGTTAGACATCAAATTTGAATCGGTGTAGATATGTTTTGATGTTAACTACGTGTTTGTGTCGTGTCACAGGTGTAGTTAGTGTCTGCTTAATAGGGATTTGTACTTTTGGTGTAACTTTGTAAGCTAGCTGAACTTGGGTTTTCCGTAACCCGATATAGCTCCAGTAGCTCCGAACGCAAGTTATCTAAATTTTTATAATTTATTAAAAAATTGTTAGAGACTTAATTGTAAGAATTGCTATTAATATGTGATAAAATATCATTACTTTGATTTTGATTTGTTTGATTGCAAGTCTAACCTGCTAATTACATGTTTAGTAAACATTTAGTTTCACATGCCTTTTGATTTTGATTTGTTTGATTGTATGTTTAACCTGTTAATTACAGTGTTTAGTAAACATTCAGTTTCACATGCCTAAAGTATGTATGTATGCATGCAAGCATGGTTGTTGTTGTTGATGAATTGAACTGTTAACATTGAGTTATTTGATTAATGTTGGCAGCTGTTCTTGGAGATGGATTCATGGCAAAGAATCTAACAATAGAAAACACAGCAGGACCTGATGCACACCAAGCAGTTGCGTTCAGATTAGACAGTGATCTTTCTGTAATTGAGAATTGTGAATTCTTAGGTAACCAAGATACTCTTTATGCTCATTCCCTACGCCAATTGTACAAATCATGCCGCATTGAAGGCAACGTGGATTTCATCTTCGGAAACTCAGCTACAATCCTCCAAGACTGTACAGTCCTGGTTCGTCCTAGACAACTGAAGCCAGAGCATGGTGAGAACAATGCCATCACAGCTCAAGGTAGAACCGACCCTGCACAAACTACAGGCTTTGTTTTTCATAACTGTTTGATTAATGGAACTGAAGATTACATGGCATTGTATCGTAGTAAACCTAAAGTACATAAAAACTATTTGGGTAGGCCATGGAAGGAGTATTCTAGAACAGTTTTTATTAATTCGACATTGGAAGTACTTATTACACCTGAGGGTTGGATGCCATGGAATGGTGACTTTGCACTTCAGACACTTTATTATGGTGAATATGGGAATTCTGGAGCTGGTTCTGATTTGTCTAAGAGAGTGTCTTGGAGTAGTAAAATCCCTGCTGAACATGTTGGCAGTTTTTCAGTGGAGAATTTCATTCAAGGAGGTGAGTCTTCTTCATCTCAGTCATCTAGTCCATCATCAAAGTACTTATAGGAGGCATCAGTAAAAGTGGGGAAATTTTACTCCACTCGTTTACTCCCCTTTGTAATTCTAGTACCATTTACTAATACTAATATACAATAAAAACTCTCAAGATTCACAATCAGTGACAATTTGATACGAAATTGTTTTCAATTTGATATGAATTTCAATAGCAATGGAAAAAAAGGAAAAAAAAAAACACACTCACGGACACAAAGCTGTGGAATGGTCTACTCACTTTATGTCTCTAACTTTCTTACGGGAAAAGTAGAGTAACTTTCAATATTTCTGGTCCATTTGATTAAATATGTGGAATTGTGTAAAGTCCTCTTTATATCCGGTCTAATAAAAATGGCAGAACTTATAATCATATTCTTTAGCAGCACGCCTAACAATATTATTCAAAAAAAAATTATTTTTGCATACATATAACAGAAGTAAAATTAACTTAACAAAATTAAACTTAAGGGACCAACTGTCCAATTTAACCTAAAATATACTAGCAGAGGTTTTGTACATGATTGCTGGTCGAGTTGTTTTCTGCCATCTTCCCCAAAAAATTTAGAGTTAACTTCAAAGGTTTCTTTGAATACTTTCTCTGTTTTTGCAGCAAAGCTTTTGAATAGAAATTTTGTAATATTTTTTTAATCAAATTAGAGAGATTTAAACTGTGAGCAGATTATAAATGTGAAAGAAACAAACACCCCTTTCCACGGACAGGATTTCTACACTCTACTCTTAATGACGTACCTTTTATCTTATTTTGTTCTCGTAGATTTTCTCACCTCTGCTACAAATTCAAACAATGGAAGAAAGCTACAAATTCAAATATTGAAAGAAATATGTTTGTTACTGATATTATTTGTTACAACATAGTAGTGGTTGTCAGAGTCGAGCCAGTGCAAGTGGTCGGAATAGACAATGGCGGTGACTCGTTAGTTAGGTTTGGACATTCAGTTTGTATGGTGGTGAACATTCTGGTATCCGACTTACATTGTTGGGTAACGGTATCTATAATGACATATCGGTAACTAACCGGCAATGTGAGTTAGGTATCTAAAAATCTATCTTAAATTTTAGAAAATTAAGACATGTGGCACACTTTGATATGCTTAAGATTGATCTGACGGTTTATAAGATCTAAAATGTAGGATGCCCCTCACTTTTATGGGGATGGCCCTTTGAATTAAGAAATATCTGTTTGCATAAGCGTGACCTGATCTGGTAAAGTTAGTATATAGTATATACTTATGCAACACTTTTGGTCCAATGAAGCCAATAAAAAATCATATAGGGAAAACCATTATAGTATGCCAAGATTCTCTATAAAATGACCACTGATTATTTTTCCCAATTTCTTGAGTGGTTGAGTGGACAACCCTCTTACATGATAAAGGTAGTATGGTAGAAACAGAAAGGTTATCTTCTTTTTTAATCTTTTGATTTAAGAAAGGTTAATTTAATGACTTTTTTATTTGGCATATGTTCGGTTACTTGAGCTATGCTAAAAGGGTCATTTAGTTGCTAATGTGTCTCATTCCTGTTAAGTTGAAAGTCCATTTACAATGCTTTCTACTGTACATAATGAAAGGAAATTCATACTATGATCAAAGTCTTAACCATGAATGCAAGTATGGACCGTTTCTTCCTTAGATTGAACACTGACCAATCACAGTTGTCCCTACATAATAACTTTATTGCAACATTTGTTGTCTAAATGCTATGTTTGTTCTTGAGGTAGGCTCAGCATGCAATCAGTCTCACATGCTGTGGAATGGTTCCAAATCAAACTTGTTTTCTAATTTCATTGGTTCAAACTTCAAACCTCACATGCAATGCTCGCTATTCATCAACACCAGGAGTAGAGTAGTACTCCTAGTAATTACTATTGTACAATAGATTCTATTCCAAAAGATAGAGATAGGTCGAAATAAACTATACTTTTAAGAGTTTGTTTGATTTGCAAAAAATAATTATTGAAAAGAATAACAGGACAAATATTTTGTGTATTGAATTTTTTTTTTTCTCTTGTATCATGTTTAGTGAACAAAATTTTATTTTTGTGTTTTTGATAAGTATACTTACTCAATTTTGTCACATCACTTAAAAAGAAAACAAAGGATAGTTTCAACTATGTAGTTTGGTTGGGTTGAATAGTAAATATCCATTGTTAAACAACTTGTTGAAATTGGCGCAATATGTATCCATGATAGAATAGAAAATAATCCACCTATATAGTGAATGAATAAGTGGTGTATCCACTAGATTTGGATTTTGTGCCCTCATTGATTACGTGCAGTCGTGCAGTTATAAATTTTTGACCATCTAACTTATAATAAAAGAATATTCTGATTTTATAAAATGTGAAATTTCACACATAAAATTTTATATTGTTCTAAAAAAATTGTAACTGCACAATTACATGCAGTCAGTGACCGCACATAATCCAAATCCGCATCAACTGCTTCAATAATTAATGATATAATAATAATGACTAAGTTTGTTGGGTTCCATGTGTGTTAGGATTAGTGTGGCTGATAATCGGTCAATGGTTAGGAGTTTTCAGATAACCACCCTCAAGTGCTGAACTTTCATAGTATATTAAATTTGATTGACAAGTTTTAGAGATTGATTTTATATTTAGTTGAATAATATGTACATGTGTTGGTTCAACCTATACGACTGTCTTTCTTGACTTGTAAGTTTTAACCAAATGCCTTAGTTTTTAGGATTATGAACAGTGTAAATAAGGCTCCATATGTATTCCTAGATCGATTATTGGTGTGTTTCTATAACCTAACCTCTAGTGTTATTGTCCGGTTCATCACATGCTTTTGGAAAAATGTATTTACTTTAATTATTAGAACACGATTTCTCATATCTATTCATCGTACTTGAAGCAACTTTAAGAATTGTTTGTTCTATGATAAAATCTCCAACCTCTAATCCTATAAGTGGGGAAATATATTGACTTTTTAAAAAATTGGCCACTACGTTTAGTACGGTTTTATTTTAGGAAAAATCCTTTGTTATTTAACTTATATTTATACCTTCACCCATATATTTAATAAAAAAACAATACCATCACCCATACAAATCAGAAAGATTTCCAAACGATTTTGTTAAAAAAAGATTTCTCAACTTCAAACGATACAAGTCAATAACAATATACAACAAAGATTAACATAAAAATATGAGATTTAGATTAAAAAACATCAATAAAATACAAATGATTTTTTTAAAAAAAATAATCTAGAATCGAATATTTTTTTAAAAAAATTACTTCAAAAAATAGATTTTGAATATCTAAAGAGCAATAGAGATATTTTGAGACGCCTGAAATAAACATTTGGGATAAAGAGAAATATTTCCCTATTGGAAGATTTATCTCCCCATCCTTCGTGTTTCTTGTTTTTTTTCATTTTTTCCCTTGAATAAATATTTCAGAACGCATTTTTCGATTTTTTTTTTCTTGGAAGAAAACTTTGAAATGTGTTTTCTGCATTTTTTTTCTAATTTAAACTAGAAAAACTTCGGAAAACGTGTTTCGAAGTTTTTATACAACGGCAAAAATAGAAAAACAAGAGGTAGAAAAAGAAAGATGGGGTGTGGGAAGAGAGAAGTTCTCTTTAATGAAGTACTGATATAAAGCCCAAGCTGATTCCATAGTTGACTAAGGCTGGGCCTTCTCTTTAGTGAGCTGATCTAGGCCCAATGATGTTTTAATGTTTGAAAAAATTTCTTTAAGCCCCTCAATATGCTTTAAGACTCCCTAAATTTTTAACACATATTGAGGGGCTTTAGAGCATATTAAAGGGTTTAAATATAATTTTTCTTAATGTTTTTAGGTTCCAACTTAGATCGTAAACACAAATTTGAAGTGAAAGGACAGAAATGAAAGTAAAATAAGAACTAATAATGAATTGGTTCAAATAGTGAGGAATTTGAACTTTTAAGCAAGTTTTTTTTTTAATTAAAAAGGGACCATTTAAGTAAGTGAGCACAAATTTGATTTCTAATTCTTGCGTACGAAGAAAATTTAATTGTAGAGTAGAATTCAATTTGTGTTTCTCACATATTCTACTAAACGGTTGTGAAAACTTTATATCTATAACATAACATAGTAACAAAGAAAAAAAATAATCTTTTTGATGCATTATATTTCATCAACATAAATGCAGATTTAATCTTCCTTTTTTTATTTTTTTTATAAAAAAAATGAGATTTTGCTCATTCATTTTAAAAATCGATTTTTTTCTCTTCCCTAAATTCAGTTTTTTTATAAAAAATTTCCACCCGATCACATTTGTGTTCATTTTTTCTGATGTAACTTTATTCACTATGATATGACAACTCTTATGTGATAACACTGAATATTCATTGAGTTGTACTCACAAGACCGACATTAGTTGTTATCATTTATCAAATGTTCATACAATTTTTTACAATTTGAATTGTACTTACAGATAGTGACATAATTATTGATAACAATATAATTATGATCAACGTACTATATATAATATATTAAAGTAGAGGAAAAAGCTAACATGTGTCCCAAAAGTACATGTTAAAAAACTCAATATAGAAAATTCGTCTTAAAAATCATGCATTCATCTTTTTAAAAATCAAAATATTGTTATTCTCAATATTAAACTTCAACTTTTGTATTCTTTAATATGTACTGTATTCTTATGATACATGTTAACGAGACTCGAAAGTAAATGATTTCAATGGTTAAAAGTCAATAACAAGAAAATGTATACCAAAT
This sequence comes from Trifolium pratense, assembly GCF_020283565.1. Lineage (NCBI taxonomy): Eukaryota > Viridiplantae > Streptophyta > Magnoliopsida > Fabales > Fabaceae > Trifolium > Trifolium pratense. Next base: position 7,883,573 of record NC_060061.1, read on the forward strand.
TATTAAGTTCAAGTAATTAATAAAATATATATACCTACTTCATAAACAAGAAAATAAAAAATTTACAGTCAAACAAAAGAAAAGAAGAGGATAACGATGAAATGAGATTATTTATCTACCCTTATATTGGATAACCTCTAATGATATTCTATCTTTTTTTTTCTTCATTGAATCAATTTTTGTGTTTCAAACACCATAATGAATTTTTCTATATTGTAAAACGCTTAAAGAATCCATTAGAAGGAATAATTTTTGCAGTTGAACACGTGTGTAGAGATTAAATAAAGAAAGTGACCTATAAGAAAGATATGATAATTGGATGAAATGAAAGAAAGAGACCTATATATAAATATTGTTATAAATTTGTCGTGTATAATAATTTCCCATGGTTTTGGTGCCACATGTTTTTATCATTGCCACTGGTTTTGTTTTGATACGTAGAAGAGGTAACATCTAATTAATCAATTGTTCCTACTTCCCATTAATTTTTTGGTACATGTCTTTCTTGCTCATTTTGCATATTGGGTTGTTATGAAATGTTGATCAATCATAAAAAACGTAATAGACTAATCATCTTAGTTGTCATTTGTCTCATTTCTCTTTCTCTACACTGCTTTGTGTGTGTGTGTGTGTGGGTGATAAAATCTTAAAAATACAATCAAAATATGTAGATAAAACAGACTGGACCAAGCACTTAATTATGACTGAACCATTGCTAGCTGGACAACACACCACAAGTAGAGAGGCACAAAATTTAGGATAAAAACAAACAAATTAGGCACTATTTGATAATGTTAAATTGTAAGCTTAAAGTTATAACTTATTCCTTCGATCTCATATATAACTTATAAAATAATTTTTTAGATTTATTGAGAAAATAATGTGTTTAATCTATTGAAAAAAACAATTTTTTATTATATACGAGATTAGAGGATTATAACTTATAAGTTCATACTGAAAAGGAGAAAAAAAAACTTTTTTGTAATAGTTTATCCTATCAAACTTATAGCTTATTTTTTTTGACATATAGTGAAATGATTATGCAATGCAATCATGCAAGGTACACTTTACCACTACAATAATATGCTATACGTGTATCTATGATTTAGGTTTGTAGTTTATTTTAATATTTATTTTATTAATTTTAACAATAAAAAAAAAAGTTTATATATAATGAAAGACTTGACTTACTTATACAAGTTAGAAAAAACTCTGATTCAAAAGAAGTAGTATAAATCAATGTGATTATAACCCTCGTACAAACTCATTAACTACATATGTACAACGTCAATCTAGTGACTTCGATGGAAATAGATCATGCCAACATCTTAAGGACGTGCAATGGCCATGGAGTTTTGAGGTTTGCGACTATCCCACAACATTTTGTGTTAAGATCTATTAAATGAGAGTTAAATTTTATATTAATTGAAAGAGTTAAAGTTGAACAACATATAACTCTCCTTATAGCCCAATATCTTAAAATCTTAGGTAAAAATATAGTATTAAAAGTCACTCATGTAATTGTTCAAGTCTGAATGACTCTAACCTATGAGGCTCTCCTCACAGCCCATCACTTTGGCGGTGCTCTGTTGGGAGACATTGAAAATGAGGCCTTTTTAAAATTTGTTTGTTCATAGTGTCACTTATGGTAATAATAGTATGTTAGTTTAGATCACTGACTTTATACATGGGATTAAAGATGGTAATTTGATGCATAGAAAGATGTAATTTGTGTATATAATAATATAAAATAAATTTATTTATATGTAATCACACTTCAATCATTGATTTGAGGATAATGTTGTATATCCGGAAGCATGAACATTTCGGTGACTTTAATTTTATCATATTATTTATAAATATTGTGCTGTTGTATGATATTAACTTGGATGTTGTAAGTTTATTCGCAAATTCATCCTTTTTGTGTTTAGCAATGTTAAATTTATATTTGCATCTGATATACTCTATCAATTATTGGAATGAATGAATATCATTATTTTTAGTAAAAAAATATATATTTGTACACCTCTTTTAATTGGGATTATTCTTGTATGATACACCAAATATAAATCTTATTCATTTACTTATTTTAAAAATAATGAGAAAATTAATTCTATATTTTGCCTTTGTGTAATATGAATTTTTTTTTTTCAAACAAACTATGTAAAAAGTGAAAAACTATTCATCAGTCATTCCACAACATATCAAATATTTATGATTCTTTTTAATCATTTTATCTCGACAAAAGTTTATTATTGTTCCCGTGAGTTTAACTTAATTAAAAACATTGTATTTCATGTAGAATTCTAAATTCGAATTTCAGACACTCTACTTATTCACTTAGGTATAATAAGCTATTAGAATACTTGGCAAATTTTTATTTTATTTTAAAGATAATTTTTTATGTCCAATTCAATCAATCAATTATTAAAAGTTCTTTTTATTTTAAAGATAATTTTTTATATCCAATTCACTCAATCAATTATTAAAAGTATGAGTGTAGTGACACAATAGTCATCCATCCATTTTATATATCTTTCTCAAAGCAGAGCATGTGAAATTTGTTACCACTTTCCACCGCCATAACTCTTCTGCATATCTATATAACAAACCCAAAACCTCGCAACAATTTCAATTAACAACACTCTCTTCTTCTCTTTCACTAGAACAAGAAAAATGGGAAGTTTAGAAGAAGATGAGTTGGTACAAATGGTACAAGACTTTATAGAATCTGATCATTCATCAAATTCACCTACAACTTTCATCACTTCCTCTAATCATCACCCTTTACACAATAAAACTCAATATTTTATTTTGCAGGTAGGTACCCTTATATTATATACAATGAATTCAAAGTTCTAAAAAAAAAGTTTCTTGGTTTGTTAATTTTTTTTATAATGTTTTTCAGGATATTTTAAGGAGTGATACATCATCATCAGAAGCTAAGATTATGAAGTATGTTTTAAAACATATGAGTGGTAAAAATGGTTATGAGAAAACAACAATTCTTAGTAGATGGCTTGTTAAGAGAATGAGAAAGGATGGTCTTAATGCTTCTCTCTATCAAACATCTTGGTCTACCTCCTTAGGATGTCCTGCTGGTTGGTCTTTCTCTACTCTATGACAATATTTTAAATCATATTTGCATAAACTATTTAGCATCGATACTGATTAAAAACGTGTTTGGTGTACGACATAACACATGTTAATATCTGACACCAAAATATTACTAACATATGTAGTTATATTTAATCCCTACATTATTATCATATGTAGTTATAATTTGTTAATAGTTCTACCAAATTTTTTTCTCCGTTCACAACTTTTCTTTTTTTATGAGTTCTTCAACTATTTGATCACGTATTTTGGAATATGAAATCAGAGTCTGAATATTATTGGATCTTCAAATTTATAACTTGCTTTTGTATATGACATCATTAAAGATTATTGTGACAATGGTTCGATACGAATTATATTGTAAATTTTTTGTTTTATAATTTATGTTATTTTAAAATCAATGTGGTAATTTAACCACTAAACTTTTTGTTTATACATGACAGGTGAATATGAATATATTGAAGTCATAATTGAAGATGAGAAAAATATTAATGATCCTATGAGGCTTATAGTAGACATAGACTTCAAGTCTCAATTTGAACTTGCAAGACCAACAGAATACTACAAAGAATTAACAAACTCACTACCATTAATATTTGTTGGAAGAGAAAACAAATTAAGCAAGATAATCTCTTTGCTATGTTCAGCTGCCAAACAGTCCCTAAGAGAAAAGGGTCTACATGTACCACCATGGAGGACCAATGCATACATGCAATCAAAATGGCTCTCTAAGTGTCATAAAGAGCTTAATATTATTGGTAATAGTAACAAGGTAGTTTCTATAATGAAGCCAAAGAAAAGAGATTTGGGTGGTGGTGAATCTGAATTGTCTAGTCAATTATCAAACATGAGCATAAATTGTTGCTAGCTTAATTATGAGGACTTGCCAATTTTGGTCTTTTATTGATTTTGATGGTTCACATTTTCATTTTTGTATTTTAAATTTGATTAAAGACAAAATCTACCTACAATATTATATTTATTGTTGGTGTTGTTTCCACCACAAAATATGATTTGTGGACATCAAAAGTTTGGAGGCACTTATACGAATAGTTATGTACGTTTTCACCTAAACATCTACATGAGTGGGAATAAATCACATTAGCGGAAGAACAGTTTGAATTAACTTATTTTTGAGTTTATACAAAATAATTTATGCAAATACATAAGTTTTTATGTATTATTATAAGTTTGTCAATGTAATTAATGAAAAAACACTATCAAAATAGAATGTTAATTTCGGTGAATTCTCTATCATCATATACCCAAATTCAGAAATCTCTACTTAATCATCCCTTATGTGTACTATGGCCACAAAATCTCAATGCTTGCTACCGGAATCTATGAAACTATACACCTAAAGGCTAACATGAAAAAAAGATAAAGAAGGCAAAAGCCACAATTTCACATTCAATATATCCTCTCATTAAAAAAAATAAAATTTAATTGGTTAAAAAATGACCATTTTATTTTACAAAAGATGCTTTTGACGAATTATTAATTGTGAAGATTCATTAAAAGAATGTAGTCAAGAAAACGTGGAAGTTTAATTTAAATCTACTACTAATTTTGTAATGCTTTGAAATGTCAACCAAGAAATTTGTTCCCTCTCTTGCTAGTAAGTGGTTACTCCATCCAAATTTAATTTCAACTATGGATTGACCAAATTAAATGATGTAACCCAACTTAGTAATAATTTATCAACGAACATGAATCATCACAATACCACCTTCCATTTTTTTCATTTGGTTTTGCTCAATTTGACCTATCACACATTAATCACACCTCATGCAGTCTCGTTATATTTGCTATTGTTGCCCACTAGACATATTTTGGGATCATAGGGCCATTGTCTCAATGACTTTTTTGTTTGTTTGGTAAATGTGTTTATTTTTATGAGATCAAAAAGACTTATTTTTTACAACAAAATCCATAATTTTCTTAAATTTTGCTACAATTACAGTAAATGAATTTTAAGTTAAGAATCATGCGAAAAACACATATTTACTTGTTGCCGATAAATTTGCTAATAGTGGATAGATTGACATATTGAATTTGAAGTATTTTATAAAATTAATAGGTAAAATAACAAATAAATACAAATGGCATACAAAAAATAAATTAATATTTAGTAAAAAAAAACATAAATTAATATCTACATTTTTTTTTCAATTAAGAAATTGAAGTTAAATAGAATACAAATGCTACGTAATTAAAATAGAATGTTATAAGCTCATATGAAAAATGCTACTGTATTGATCAAACGAACTTTGATGCTATAAATGAACCGGTTGACCATATGAAATAAACTTTGCTGAGTGTATGATTTATTTGTCGATGTAGACAAGGAATTACTCAGGCTCAATAACTATGACGTGCAATGTCAAATTAACACTACTGCTCCAAACATATTCAAAATATTTAATAAAGATGCACATGTGATAGATAAACTCTAAATTGGTATAGAATTTGACCAAAGTAATTAGAAGTTAGGCATGGTCAAAATCTAAAAAGTATTAAGAGGATTACTATCAACACCCCCATTATTATAAAACATCTGTCTCTCTGAAGTGTCTACAAGTTCATTTCAAGTTTGCACACAGTTTTGATTGTCCGAAGATAAACTATACACCTAAAGTCTAACAAAAGAAATAAATTTCACAAAGGTGGGAATGTAAATAGAAAATAAAAATAAATATGGGTGGGAGTATATTCATAACTCAAGGTGTAAATAGTAATACTAACACCTTAGAAATTATATATACAACTCGGGCGCACAGTTTGGTTTGAGGCCCATACCTAATCTTTTAGTTTCTTTTGTGCTTTGAACAAAAACAATTTACGTTTTCGTGCTTAGTTTCGGCAAAAACTAAGGATAAATCATGGTGAAGAACAACATCATCAATTAAAGAAGGAGAAAACAAATACAAGAAGAGGTTTTACATGCTTGAAGAGAAGGTGTTGGTTGTTAAAATTGAGAAGAAACCTAAGAAAAAGAAGAATGGTGCGTGTATGTTTAATTTAAGGCAAATGTTAAATAGTGTCATCGGGGTACTTTTAAGTTCTTAAATAGTAAGTTTTTTATAGAATTTTTATCGGAATGCGTAAAGTCAACGCATTGGAAATTGTAGTGTTTAACTTTTTTTAATAAAAAGTTTCTTTAAATAGAATACTTAAAGAGTGTCCCGGGACACTCGTTAGCAAGACCCTTAATTTAATTACATATTTTTGTTTTTGCCCCAAATTTAAATTTTTTTTTACTCCTAAATGTATTTTTATCATTACTATTTTAACTCTATCTATTAGTGTATTAAAATGTATTTTGGTTCATTAGTACTAAAATTATCGGTTTATGAGTTTTTATTGAATACTAATAATTTTGAGCAGTCTCAATATCATATCAAATAATTTTTAATTTTTCTAAAAATTTCTATGAACGATTATATAATATAATCTTTCAATTCAACGGTCGATTTTGTAAAATTATATTCCTTATAATGTTATTCGAGATTTGTACACCATACACTACATAAATCACTTGCGGAAGCCGCTAATATAATCATATTCTAGATCATGAATTATGCACTAATGTATATTTTTTTTTCAAACAAAATCTAAATATGACATCACTTGTGAATAAGATCAGAACTCTCATTTAATTTTTTAAAATATCATTGATTACACTCAATGATTTTGTCACAACAGCATTAAATTTTTAATTAATACAAGCACGTTCAGAAAACGTTCACATTTTAGTAATGGGTCTCGCTAACCAGTGCCCCGGGGCACTAGTTAAGGAACCAAAAGAAGAAATAAAATAAAAGTTGTGCATGAAAAACATCAAAATATAAACTTTTGTTGTATTGACTACACTATTTTCAAGTAAAACTTTCTAAATTTGAATGCTTAACAAGTGCCCCTGAGCCACTATTTAGCATTTGCCTTTAGTAATACTAGTATCTTGCAAATGGTTCGAGTTAACTCTCTTGTCAACCAACCAAACCATACCAAGAACATTCAATGTCTTTTTTGTCTTTTCTTTTCGCCACCGGTTGAATCGGTTCGGGGTAAGTTCTGGAATCGAGTGATTTCAGTCTTCTCCTAATCACAATTGATTGCAGTTGCGAATGATCGAACCACGATCCTCCCTATGCGTTAATTACCATTGAACCAACTGACGATTGGTCAATTTAATGTTGACTAAACCACACTCTGTCTCTTTCTCTTTGGTCAATAAATCACCATCCATTTCTAATTTCCTTGATCCTTCGTCCCAAAATAAACAAATATAAATAAATATTTCCCATTTTTTATTTTCTCAATTTAATCACTACATACAACAAAACTTAGTAACACTATTGCTTCACGAGTGTTCCAAATTTTTAATGCTCCTTTCTAAAAATAACACACTTTCTTTTCTTTTCTTAACTTAACCACCACCACCACCACCATGAACCCACCGGAATTTCCCTCCGGCGGAACTTCAACGCCGTCACCAAAGAAAGAGATACAAATACAAGGTACACGTCCACCGCCGCTAAGAGTGAGCAAAGACTCTCACACAATTACCAAACCACCGCGTCATCCTGCCGTCCACCATCATCCGCCGGCGGGAGCTTCACAACACCGACAACCACTCATCATCTACTCCGTTTCTCCAAAAGTTCTCCATGTCACTGAAAGCAACTTCATGGACGTTGTTCAGCGTCTCACTGGACCTTCCGCCGGAGAAGAAGCTCCTCAACAATCTGGCGCGGTTTCGCCGGCGGCGAGACTTGCGTCTATTGAAAGAACAAGTCCGACGGAGAGAGAAAGAGTTCAAAACACTATAGACGAAGATTTGACTTGGTTGTTAGAAGGATTTGAAATGGGTCAGTTTCCCGGGATATTGTCTCCGGCACCGGCGACTTTACCGCCGATATCGCAGGGATATTTTTCACCGATGAATGAACCGCAAACGACGCCGTTTTGGCATGATATGAGTCCGTTTTGGTATGGAAATAGCTTTGTGGCGAGTCCGTCGGGTTTACTTTCAGCCACCGTGGTTTCACCGTTGCCGTCGCCGGATCTATTTTCTATTTTTGACTAATTTTAATTTTTGTATTTTATTTTTACAGAAAATGTGTTTTTCTGACTTTTCATTGATTATTATTAGGAAGGTTGAAAATTCAACATTCACTCACTGACTTTTGTGCCATATCAGCCACACAAGTTTTGGTTTCTGTGTATATTGGTGTGATTGGAAAAAAATTATCAACAATGTTGGAAACTTTGGTCCACTATTGTGTGTTAGAATTTATTTGCATACCCACCTATTTCTACTTGTTTGTTTGGATTGGTGTGATTTTTTTAATTTTTATTTTATTTAAATTTGGCTTTTTTTTTAGGAGAATGTTAACTTGTGCCCTTAAGGCACATGTTAAGGAAATAAAAATAGAAATTATTAAATGCTAATTTGTGCATTTTGACTTTTGAAGCATTAAATTTCTTATATCATTAAATGTTGAATTTCTATTTTGGTATATCTTAACATGTGCCCTAAGGGCACATGTTAACAAGACCCTTTTTTTTATTCTTTTAGGTTATGTTCGGATTGATGGAACGAGACGAGATTGAATGGAAATGAATAGAATAGAATAATGTTCCATTATTTGGATTTGAATAATAATAATAGAATTGGAATAGGATGAAATGAATTTCATCCAATACCACTACTTACTTTCAATTTTGTTCATCTCCTTTTTAAAATATTCAAATGATAGAATGAAAAATTTATTTCATTCTACTCCACTCCATTCTGATCCGCTTCGTTCCATTATATTCCATCAAATTTATTTCATTCTCCATTATATTCCATCAAATTTATTTCATTCTCCAAATTGTTTTTTCTTTCTCGTTGTTAAATAAGTGTGATTTTTCACATATTTGTTTGGTTTTGTGTTATTTGTTATCCCGTCCTTGTGCGGTGTATTCTGTTGTGCCGTCTCTGTGCGGTGTATTTTGTTTTCCCGTCTTTGTGCGGTGTTAATTTGTTTCAGGTTGAAGGATTAGATCCGATCAAGTACAAATCTATCCAATGTCGACTTTTGTGTCATCAACGCTGCAGATCTGGGGGCATGGACATTCCAGACACTTCAATATAGTCATATATGTAGGCTTATGTAATTTGCCGTTTTATGCTATTAACATGGATGCTGTGAGTTTGTTTGCAGATTCATCCTTTTTGTTTTTAGCAAATTTGAATTTGTATTACATCGATGTACTCTATCAGTTTGAATGAATGAATATCCTTTATTTTTGGTCAAAAAAAAAAATATGGCGTGTAACATTTTTTTTAAGAGTGAAATGCCCAATACTGTAGTACCTCTCAAATTGCAGAATTAGTCAAATACCTTCATAAAATTTCAAAATGTTAAAATGTCTATCAAATATCTTCTGCTCCATTATTGCAGGATTAGTCAAATACCTTCATAAAATTTAAAAATGTTAAAACGTCTATCAAATATCTTCTGCTCCATTTATTCCATTTGTTGTAATGACGTGACCGTTAATTGCATATGCGACACTTGTCAACGTGACACCACGTCATATGGTGGTAATTGACTATGATACACGTCAAAATTAGGATGTTAATCGACTGTAATTTAATTTGTATAAAGAGAGATACAGAGGGAAATGGAGAGAGAGAGAGAGAGAGAGAGAGAGAGATGGAGCAAGAGTGTGTTAGAAAGAAAGCGGGTATAGATTGAGAGAGTTAGAGGGAGAACAATTGCAACAACACTAACAACAACAATCTTAACAACCGAGAGACCGGGGATAGAGAGAGATAAGAAAAAGGGGAAAATAGAGATAGATAAGGGGGATATTCAAATTGTTTGTACGTTGGTTGTCATGTTACTTTTTCGACTTGACATACTCCAGAACTATCAACTCCTTAACTCAATTAGTTAAACTAGCTATCTCATCTCATCTCATTTCCTCAAAGGTGTCAAATACCCTAATAACCCATTGATTTTCCAAAGAATTATTGTGCACTACTGCAAGATATAATTTCAAATAACTGTATGGTTGTGTCGCCTATAGATCAAGGTCCAAGGAAGTCTCATGACCAGCGGCAAAAAAGTCGTGTATAGAAAAAGAAAAATTTCCAAGAAGGATCCACTCCAACGTGGTTCCTTTGACCTAGAGAAGGATCATTAGAAATGAAACTTGATGAGATGTCAACACATGTGTGTAAATGTTTAGTCCTTCACTTTCTAATATTTTATTAGTTTCCACTCATTTATTTTTGAAATCAACCCTTTCGGCTTGAATAATATAATTCTACAACAATTGTTGTTCAGTGTTCTAGACCGAAATGGAAATGAATGAAACACAGCATGCATTGAGTTTGAGTTTGGTTATGAAGTTGAGTGCTAATGTAATGGACCAACTAGCCAAGTTGAGAAGTCAAAAATTATAACTTTTTGTTTATAAAAAAAAAACAGCACAAGATGGCAAGATAAAATTAGGCCAAACCACGTGGATTGGATGGCATAAAAAATAATATACCTATTTATATTTACAGATTTTCTTTTACCTAAAATAGTGTCCTTAATAAAGTACTACTACATCAAAACCACCAACTGCAAAGTAATACACCTCCCCGCCTTTTTTGGCATCCTCAGCTGGAAGATTGCATAAGAGAACCACGAGAAAGAATCACTTGTAATTGGTCTTTAAATATTTTCACGTTCTTGATATGGTAGAATTCCACGTTGCCCCAATCAAAGTGCCAACACTCTCACCTTTAATGGCTTTCTCTATGTTACCTGGTTTGTTTATATTGAAGACAACAACTGTTCCACAAGCCAACAAGAGAGGTCAGGGACATTTCACCAGGACAACAAATCTAATAGAACCAATCTGAGCTGTACAGTAATACTTAATTTCAATAAAAATAAAATCTCATAAATATTTGTTTGCTTGACTTACCAGGAATATTATTTTCTTGACATAAAGTTATGGCAGTAAGGTCCATCACTGACAGATCTTTTGTTATTACGTCCTGATAGGTTAATGTATCAAGAAGACGTGCTTGAGGGTTTCGCTTTGGGTCATCATCAAATACTCCATCAACATTTGTAGCTTTGAGTACAACCTCTGCATTAACTGAATATATGATGGAATAAAAGTAAGAAACAGCAGTAAATTTGACTTTGTAATGCAGAATTAATAACAAATTTAGCACGACGGTATAAACTAGTGGAAAGGATTTGTAATCGGTTTGTGGAAATATACATCCTATATCAAGAAGCGAGAACGAAAGCAACATGAACTAAGCCATCAACTATAACAGATAGCAGCAACAAAAAGTTAACTTACTTTCTGCACATCTAAGTGCTGCAGCAGTATCCGTGGTAAAGAATGGATTTCCAGTTCCAGCAGCAAAAATGACAACCCTTCCTTTTTCCAAATGCCTTATAGCCCTTCTGCGTATATATGGTTCTGCAACCTCGGACATGCGAAATGCAGTCTGCACCCTAGTTGGAATGCCAATACTCTCCATTGTTGCTTGAAGAAATATAGCATTCATGACAGTTGCCAACATCCTAGAGGATATAAATCAAACACAATCAGTAAAAAGCAGGACACTATTTCTATCATATTATACTTTAGCGACAGATGGCATTTGGATACGAACTGTGAATATAATGCACTATATAAAATTAAGACAGAATTCTGCATACATGCAAAAAGTTTTGAAAGAAGATCAAAGGTATTCTTGATAAAGAGAGATGAAGGGAATCAATCACCCAATATAATCAGCCGATGAGCGTTCAAGACCACTACTTCCAGCCCAGGATGCTCCACGGAAGATGTTACCTCCACCAACTACTAGTGCAACCTGAAACATCAGCCTAATCATTTCAAACCAAATTCTAAAAACCAGTAAAAAGCATTGAAATATTTCAAGTCAAATGGTCAAGATAATGCCCCCAATAATACTGTCGATTAGACGATTACATAATTACACAATAGGTACATTCAGAACTCTCCTAAAGTTTATATTGCAACCCACATCAACAATAATAATTCCCCAAACAACTTGAAAATGCAGCCGACAAACTGCAAAGTAAACCAAATGATGGTAGTAGAAAAATGATACACTATAGTATAGTCACCTCAATGCCAAGGCGGGTTACAGCTGCCACTTCCCTTGCAATGGCCATAGTTATCTGCATCCAAACCCACAGAAACAAAATATCAGAAACAAAGTCGAGAGCAGCACGGTATAGTAAAATATTTCATTTGAATTACTATGTCTCCTAGAACTGTTTATTGCCACTTGTATATCTATCTTAATTTCTAATCAATTATCAATCCACAAAACAATTAAAATTTAAAACTATTCCATTCCAACCCCAAATACGCCACACCACATTCCGAAGTATTATTGTCCGCTTTAGACTGTGTGTGAGCTTTCACGAGTTTGTCCTTTGTAAAAGGTATCTCGTTGGGTTAAGGAATGTGGGTGTTGTACTCATATATAAACTATCATTAGCCTCGATTGGACTTTAAGGTGTACTGGAACAAGAACAAATATCAAATCTAAAAAATTAACTATACACAGGCACGAGAGTACTATAGTATAAAGATAAATTGGGTTGCAGACAGAGGTTACCTTAGGGTCAATATTCTGAGTTTGATCTCCTGCAAGTGCTTCTCCACTAACTTTAAGCAAAACCCTTCTCCATTTGGGCTTGCTAGATTCATTCATTGACAGTGCAAAAGATGGAATTTCAGGTTTCCTACCAACAAAAATTATTCATTTTTATTTCAATTAATTAATTAATTAACAAACCCATAAATATATCAATTTTATTTTTTATTTCCATAGAAACATTTCTACAAACATGTAGTGGTCACAGTAACAGAGATAATTATAATAAGAGGGTATATGAGAAACCTGTAATTAAAGGCATCAGGGGAAGAACCGTTTCCGGAATAAGAAGAACGAATAGCGAGGTTGAAGCGTGGAGTTGAATTACTAGTAGTAGCGAGTGTTGAAGTACGAGAATGGGAGTGAAATTTTGAAGGGTAAAGAGATGAAGAAATAGAAGAAGATAAGGTGGATGAGAACAGAGGAACGGAAATTGCCATTGCTATTGCTGCCGCCAAACCCTCTTTCTCTTCACTTCCTTCCTACTTGGATGGAGTTCTATTACTTCTAGTTGCCGCTAAAGATAATTTGTATTTTTTTTTTTTTACTTTTTCAAAATTACTCCTATTTCTAAATTAATAAATAAATGCAATAGAGAAATAAATTTCTCTTCTTTTTTGTTAGGTGTTCGTACTAGAGATTTATTGGTGTCCAAAAAGTTTTAAAATACCAATGTTGAATAAAGGTGAAAATAGACTAAATCGACTTAGACTTTCTAAGATTTCAGAACTAAATCTCACATATATATATATATATATATATATATATATATATATATATATATATATATATATATATATAGTATTTACTGAGATAATTTATATATATAAAAGAATGGTGTGACATAGCATATCATTGAAAAGTTGTACAAGTACCCATAAATTTAATTTTTACGCCACTTACAAGTTGCTTATGTGGCTAATTTTTATATTTGGTATTTGGTAGCTTATTTATGATCGACAATGTCTCAACAAATATAAAGTTGCGTTATTATTAATTAATTGAAAAATATATTAAATAAAATTTATTATGATAATTTAATACACGATTTTCCAGCTAAGAAAGTCATATTTTTAGAGTTCGCTTTAGGCCTCAAGAATGGTTGTGCTTAATTAATTGGTAACAGAAACTCCATACATAAACTAATACAATCACAATTTTAATCAAAACTTCAATAGCACTTTTCAATATGTACCTGCCTGCTGTATAATTCTATGCAAGTTATTATACTTAGAATCCAAGGCCACCACTGTGAAATTTAGACCTTTACCAATTGAAAACAATTAACATGACATTGTCCTAAAGCCTAACAGGCAAACCAAAATTGTGGAATGTTTTGATAGTTCCATCACTACCAGCAGCCACTATTGTTAGACCCCATGTTTCTGATATATTATTCCTGTCATGGCTACTATCTTCGCGATATAATTTTTTGCGATCATATTCATCTTTTACAAGAGGTAAATCCCATGTTGGAAGTTTCTCCTCGGGCCATGTCATAGAACCACGACATGTACCATCGATGAAGAACCAATTACCGAGAGAAAAACGTTGTTCTGTATCTTTAACCTCAGAACTAAACTCTAGCTTGGTTTTCATTTCTGAAGAATGGTGAGAAAAGTTATTTCTATAGTCACTTTTATCTTCTGCTTTCGCGCCTGACCAAGGTATTGCAACCGTTACACCCTTGAAAGAAAAATACTCACAAGAATGCTCGGATTTTGTTTTTTTCGAAGAAGCACTTTTGGAGTCATTGAAGTTCCATATATACACGCGCGAGTCCCCTCCAACTGAAATTATATGTTTCCCACTTGATGTAAATGAACCAGACATCTGACTTCCCGATCGCGGAAGGCCTGATAGAAGTTGTAAAATCAACAGACTGAAGAGTTTGTCATGCAAACCTAAACGTTAAACATATGAATTGAATAGTGGAAACATGTACTATCTTAAATATATCAATGTGTCGGTGGACACACATTATGTCAAAAATCATAGATATCATATCATACAGTTCTAAAGGAGATTTTAATTTATGGACCATGATTGTACATGCACCATTAAGATTTTTGATTAGGACCGCAGCGACTGTTAAGTGTTGTACCTTTGTATTTCTGAACAATCTCAATTCCATCCAATATGTGAATTTTGGAATCTTCTGATGTGACCATAATTCTCTGCCTGTTGTTTTGAAAGAACTGCAAGAAACAAACATCGGCGCAATAAATGATAATGACAATAATTGAAATGCAAAGTAAAGTGTTTTAAGAAGTAAATAATTTCTAGATTATAACCTGAATGCCGGTAATCTTATTGCCTGACGCTTTCTTCTTTCCGCAGATACCTATCTGTGCCTCAAACTTGAAATATTTTCCTAAATCATTAGAAATCTGATTAAGGCACTATTTTATCTCTGGTAAAAGAGAACTCAATATCATGATGATTCATGAATGTAGCAATTGGTGATCCATTTGTATGTACCTGAAGCAACATAAAAACGGCACGTGCCTGTAACAGAACCAACTACAAATCCCTGCACATGTAAAAAGTCATGGATTCATCAATCTCTTGGCTACAAGTTTCCTTTGTCGAAATATGCATAAAGTAATGAAAATCATTGGTCACAAGTATTGATATCATACTTTCCCGTCTTGTTGGTAACTTATAGCACTTATGACATCTCGTATATCTGCCCAGTCAATAACCCTCTCTTCACGTATCCCCCATATTCGAACTTTACCATCTATCGATCCACTGATGAAGTAATTTTCATCAACAGGGTTGAATTGAATGCACGTAACTGCATCCGATTAAAGAAGAGACACAATTATGATTGTGCTTAAGTCTAAATTCGGTCTAAATATAATAACTAATGCCTAAACATTGTTGTGGAAAATATAGGCCAAAAATACTTACCAAAGTCTTTGTGAGGGAAAACACTTAGACATTGATCACAGCCGATTTTCCAACAGCAGACGGTTTTATCCATAGAAGACGAGAGAAGAATCTGCAACAAGTATTTTTTTTATCAGCTATTTTAGATTTGCAAGCAAAATAAACATAACAAAATGCAATGTAGGTTCTGCAAGATAAACTCACATCTGAATTAGACCAAGCCAAATCCAAGATATCACTGGAATGACCAAACAATTCTTGCAGCGGCGATTCATCAATTTGAAAAACATCATTTTGAATGAAAATAAAAGACGGGCTTTTGTCACGTGACATAATGCGCCATATGCGCACAACACCATCTTCACCTCCACTAGCTAAATACTTACCATTAGGACTGAATTTCATAGTCCAGATTAATCCTTTGTGAGCTTTAATCTCTTGTCCAATGTATAGCTCACTGAACTCAAGCCACCTCTTTTTATTCTGTCTTACTTTTATTCTACGAGTTTTACTTGCCGTTGTATTCAACTTTGATTTAACTTTTCCTTCGTCGTTTTTCCTTATGTTTACAAAGAGCTTCCACCAATTTTTTCTATTAGCTTTAACCTTATCGAAATGCCGAAATTCTTCCTGTGCCTCACCTTCTCTCTGGCTGTACTCTTGAAAACTTGCATCCACTTCATCCTCGCGACGCCCTTTAATTTCTTTAAACAAGACCTCAGCTTCGGAAGCTGCATTCCATCCAGAGAAATCAACCTTCTCTGATAATTCATCAGAAGGAGAAATGCATGCATTTGAGACTGCTCCACTACACTCCGCGATCCTCTCCATCCCCGAGGTGATCGATGAATCATCAAAGCTCATAATTCTCTCTTGTAAACAAATCTTCGAAAAATTATCAACTAAACACATACCCTTCAGAAAACGTTCCCTTCTTTCCTTCACGCTAACAAGCTCATTCAACCAAATTTTATCATAATCATCACAACGACGCCTTTCAAAACCAACCTCTAATTCGGCTAAAACAGAATCTTGACCTGATAAACTATCCAATGAGTCATAGAATACATCAATATCTCCATCATCATCAGAACTCAGCATATCTTATACTTAGAATAGATACAAACCTTCCACATGAAAAATCACAGTTTCTAACTTTTAATCCATCTCCCAACTACTACTTTCTCAACACCTTGAAATTGTCAATTCCAAATCAAAAAACCAAATATCTCTCTCACCAATTATGCAAAATCTAGTATAATATTAAAAGCTACATGTCAAAACATGGACTTAGCATGAAAAATGAGTCAACTAAACTAACAACCAATGACACTAAAAGAAAAGAATACTAATTAATTCCACCAACCCCAATAGACTATAGACTAATATAGAATAAACATAAAATCAAATACAAACAATAAACTAAGACCATGTTTTTGAATTCAAAATTGGAGACTAATCAAACTATAGTTCTATTGCATGAATATATGTCACTGTCAAGTCAAACAAAGTCAAAATTCAAAGCGAAGTTCTTCAACAAATGTTTGAGAAACCAAACCAGCTTGAACTATGAAATGTTTGTGAAGACACAAGATCTGAATTTTAGGATTGAACAATGTCTTGTGTTCTTTACCTCTTCTTATGTTTGGTAACCAAAAAGAAACTGTTTCTTTTTCTAGCGAGAAAGACAAAGTTGAATCATCATTAGACAGTAATAATAATTGAAATAATAATAATATTAATATAATATATTAGTAGTATCAACTACTAATATTGTAGGAAAAGATAGAGAAAGAATTAAAAGCAGCATTAATTGATAATTACCAGTTACACTACTACGTACTACTTAGTTAGGAAGAGTAATGTTGTTTTGATGAGAAGCATAAGCATTGATAGCTAATGCAACAGTATAGTAAACACAACATAACTAGAGCTATCTATATTCATGACTTAAGGAGAATGAAAGCGATAAGTCTTTACTCTAAGGTCTGTTTGGTGGTCATAGGTGCCCACTTTGGACCCTCATAGTCATAGCCCTTCCCTTATTACAGCTAGCTAACCTACATTACTTTACTACACACCCCACTATTTTTCGAATTCGCATTTCCCTCCCCTAGTAATCAATCTCGATCAATGATTTGAGATCAGATGATTTAAATTACACATTTCGACCAATAATTTAAATCAGACAGTCGATATATATCATAAATTCTATTTTCCTATTTCTTTTGTACTTAGGCTTCGATAGCTCTAGACTCTAGCATTGCCTTTAGTATAGCATCTAGCTTAAGGGTGTGTTTTTATTTTTGTTGAAAAATAAAAATTCTATATTCCTATGGTGAGGTTATTAATGTACATACATAAAATACTAACTCCGGTCATTTTTATTTTTATAGAAATAGTTAACATTTTTAGGTTAATTGAATAACTGATTATGTCTCTCGTCTATATTATAGACCAAATATATCAATTATTTAATAAATCTAAAAAATAAGTCATATCTTATAAAAAGACCGGAGAAGAGTGATAAATAAATATGAGTGGTATGATAATTAACATGGTTATGGGTTATAACATGCATACCTTGCTTGTTATGAGATGGAAAGGTTGCCATTTCTTATGAATAGAAGCTATCAATACAAGGAAAGTCAATACCGAATTTAACTCACTATGTTGAAAGAGTTTGACAAAAATAAATAAAAATGAAGGAAAATTTGGTTGTTCTTTAATTGGGGGGTTGAAAATAAAAAGTGAGGGTGCAGTAAGGAGAAACAAGAAACTGAGATTAATTGAAACGACACGGTGCAGTGTAGGGGGGTGTGGAGGGGACCGGTGAAAGAGTACGGAAAGTGAAATGGGGGGGTGCAACTGAAAGCATGAGCATGCCATGTGTTTGGTTTGAAGAAAAGGGAAATAATGATAAGATAGATCATAGTTTGCATCATTATTAGGACTTATTAGTATCCATCGTATCTTCCAAAACCCTATACTGTTGTGATCTTAATTATAGTATTTCCCCTAGCCTCATTAATTTACATGACCTTCATTTTCATTATTAGGTCATGTAATGTAATTTATAGTATTTCCCCTAGCCTACAAACAGAACAAAGTTGGCATCGGTGTGTATACGAGATGATCATGGAAGGTTTATTCTAGCAAAAACATAATGGATATTTTCGATTACTGATGTCGATATTCGAAGCACTTGGTTTGTTTAGTGCCTTACATTGAGTTCATGATTTGCAGTTAGAAAATGTCGACTTTGAACTTGATTCCAAAAATGTTGCTTCTAGCTTCCATAAGCGTCACAACGCGTCTGAACTTAAAGATATTATTACAGATCGTAAACGCGTGCATAACACTTATCTTAAAAAAAAAAACATTTATGATAAAAATCCCTATACAATGGCCACATATACGAGGAAGGGTATCATAATCCCTATCCAATGTCACCCCTCATGGACACAAACCACGTGAAAGTTTATGCCAACACCTACAAATATCCTCAACACCAAATTAGTCGGGTTTGTGTCCTCCAGCTTCAAATCAACCTTTGATAACAAGTTAAAATGTGGAGTATTTTAATTTAGGTGTAAATTTCATGTTTTAGCTTATCGATGATGGCTACTTTTTGAATGTTATTTTTATGTAAATGACATGTTATGTCTTTAAATTATGTTTGACCAGGGATGAGCCAGAAATTCAACTTTGGGAGACCAAATTTAGTGGTACAATTTAATAAAGAAAAAAATTTTAAAATGCACAACATATACAATTTTTTGAAAAAAATAGATAATTTCAGACAAACAGAAAATTTAAGTTTCATGCGCAGTTGGCAACTCATATTTGCATTTACAAGAAGAACATATATCATTGTCAATTATATTCAAAGTATGAATGTCGGCTACTTCTTTAGATGCTCCAAAAATTACAAGCTGCAATTAAGGGATAAATCATACTATGAACATAATATGTATAAGGACATTCTTGAAGAAGCAAAGTTTGTAAATCATTTAACTTTAAACACATATTACTAGATCCATCATATCCTTGATCTCAAATGTTTTGAATGTTAAGATTATGATGAAAGAATGTTGAATAAATTCATTGCTTAACAGCCGATGATATGTTATCTTGCACATGTACGATATCTAAAAAACACTATTTAATTTGACAAATATATTCTTATCAACAAGTCTAACTACTAGAGTGATTTGTTCTCATATAGATTCACACAAGCTTCATTAACAAAGTAATCAAAACTTTTCATTGTTTATCAATGTTTTTTCTAATTTCATTTTGTATGTTCCTAACAAATACATGTAAAATTTCACTTTGACATACATGTAAAATTTCATTTTGACATTTTTAATGAATACTTTGTCTATTTTCTTATTGTAAGAAGCGAGAATCCTTATCATTTGAAAAAAAAAATCATCAATTTGTATCTCACTCATTCATCACGTCCTTTAAACATTTAAAATCCACTAAAATAAAATATATAGCCTAAAAGATATAATAGTATATTAGTATATAAATTTTTAAAAAATTGTTTGTGTTGTGTTGTATGACGTCTCGTCGCTGTGTTTGACCTCTACTATTTGGATGTTATGAATTTTGGTAGTTCACTTTTTTTTTTTTTTGAATTAAGGGTAGTTCACTTTTTGGGGTGGCCTTTTGGCTTTGCTACTCCATTTTTTGGTAGCGATCTTTAATCTTCGTCGAAGAGCATGTAGAGCACACAAGTTGAGTTCTTTCCAAAACGTGAGTTCAATAATAGAGATTTTTTGGGTCACACTCACTCTTAATCATTTTGTAATAATGCTTGCTTCGTAGTTCGTATACAACCTAAACAAAACAATATGAGGAAAACGTGATTTTGAGCGCAATTCAGGTCCCCAAACAATGTCTTACAGTTGGAACTTCCACATATTTCCTTGCATCCTCGATCTATCGCTATATTATGCAGAAAAAACAAACAAACAACACTCGGACATTTTGGAAATACCTAGGTACTAAAGTACAAGAAAATAACGTTTTGTGGATGAAGTACTTTATATATATGCATTGCACTATATTATATATTCCATTCATTGAATTAATAATACGGAAGCATTGATCAACCTCAAATAATTATAGTATGGGATAGAAGAAACAAAAATTCAAGGAAGAGGCCCCCTCCCATTGCAAAATGGTAGCTAGTCAAGGTTTATGCGAAACTATATGCAATGATTGACATGTATGTCCTTTGATATATGTTGGGTGATGAAGAGAGTTCCGGAATCATTCGATTGGAAGATTTTTTATATAAGGAATTGGTCGTATTCTTTGTCGAACCATTTTCGGTGATATTATTATTGGGTCATGAAGAGAATCTGGGGATCATCACATTTCGGTCAAGAGCAACTGTACAAGTGAGTTGGACATCATATATTTACCCTGATCTTTTCCTATTTTTTTCTATAACGTAGAGTAAAAACTAAAAAGTATTTGTTGCTTTCTCGATGTTTTCTGGCGTTTTCAACAAAACCCTCTCTTAAATCTTAAGACAATTGCTTTATGGGTTATCTCACTTATAAAGTACCCAACATTCACTTTTTTTATTCAATGTAAGACTTAATCAACCTCACACTTGTTATACAATGCATGCATATGCTAAGGAATTTGAATATTTTGGAGGTCCAGCTTTAATCTTAAAAATTGTATATGCAAGATATATGGGTCTTCAAATAAAAAATTGTATACACAGGTGTGTGTAGCAAAAATATATCTTTAGTTAACGATGGGTTTTTCATTAAGCCCATATTAATTGTACAAACTAATGCTGTGCGCCGTAAGAAAATTGCTTTTTTCCCCGTTGTTTCCTCCGAGGCCCCCCAAAGTGACCATTTTGACCCTATAAATGCGTTTGGACTCTAGAATCCGAAATTTGTTTGTTATGGTCCATACAATCCGAAATCAGTTTAAACAAGCAATTGGCTGGTTATGCCTGCCTTGTACGTGATGTTTTGCCCAGGAAAACCTGGGTTTGGACTGTACAATCCGAACGTCCTTATTTTTAACGGTTTTGGAGTATGGAAGCTGAAACTTGTTTGATATGGACCATACAATCCGAAACCAGTTTAAACAAGTCATTGGCTGACTATGCCTGACTTGTACATCGTTGATGATTTGCCCAGGAAAACTTGATTTTGGACTGTACAATCCGAAATGCTTTGATTTTTAAAATTTTGCATCATTTCGGATTCTACCAACCGGAAACGCTCATATTCGGTGTGTAGGATCCGAATAGAGTCTATATAGCCTATATTTCAGAAGTTGCACGTTCATAACCACTTGGACACTCAATTGGGAGCTTTGGAGCTAGGGCGATTTTTTTGGCGTATCAGAGACTTGAAAGCAACGTTTATTCACTCAAAGAGGGGCGCAATACTCAATCGGAGTCATACAAGAGGTAATAAGCACTTTAAACCGTTAATTTTTTCAATTTTCATGGTTTTATGATCGCAGTCGCGTTTGGCTCATACAATCCGAACTCATTTCGGATCCCACATGCCAAACTGGACAGCTTTTTAAAATTTTGAAATTTATTGTGATAGGTAGGGTTTGTGATGGCCGAACCTCCGTTTGAAATGAAACCGAACATCGATGAACCCGACATTGCACAACCTAATGTAGTTGAACCCGCAAATATTTTGGTTAACACTGCCAATTATTTTTTTAAGTGTGAAAAGTATAAGGTCCGAGATGAGATGATCGAATGGTGTAAAAAAGAGGCTATAAAAGCTGGATTTACTATGGTGATTGTGAAATCAGATATGGGGCATATCCTTGCAACGACGGCCTACAACCGCGTTGTAGTTTTATTAACTAAACACGAGATTGGTTATTGTGAAACCTATTTTCCACTGCGCGGTCGTCCACCGTTGGATCCATCTGCACGCATTATGTGTGTTGGTATGGTTCCAAACCATTTTGTGTATGTTAAATTGAAGGTTGGGTGTCCACTGCCTCCAACTTGTAAGAATGGAAAAATCATAGGGCGCCAAAGGCTGAGACTTGGGAGGATACATTTATGGACCGGATGGTTGAGTTTGACGAACTCATGAAGAATGAAAAAGGTGACATGAAGATGGAAACAAATGAAGATGATCCTGTAGTTGTGAGAGACAAATGAAGATGGAGCCAAATGAAGACGAACTCATTTTGCTTGAATTGTTTTTAAGTTTGAAGTTGTAATTTACGTTTTAGAGTTTGAAGTTGTGATTTATTTGATTATGTTTGAAGTTATCGTATGTAATGACAATGGTAATTTTTAACTTTTAATTTAGTGCAAAAGAGCAAATTCCGAACATGCATAATGTTGGCCTGTAAAACTGTAAAAAAAAATTTGCAGAAAACTTGATTTTGGACTGTACACTCCAAACCTGTAATTTTAGTGACCATTTCGGTTCGCAGGATCCAAACCTGTGATTTTCGTGACCATTTCGGTTTGCAGGATCCAAACCTGTGATTTTCGTGACCATTTCGGTTCGCAGAATCCGAACATAATTGGTTTTGGATTGTAGACTCCAAACCAACGTATAAGCACAATTTTCGCCCCCCCCCCCCCCCCCAAAACGTGTTCCCATCTATAATTGGCTTGTTTCGGATCCCACGAACCACACATAATATATTTCGGATCCTATGATCCATAGCTTCCTAAACCCCCCAAATTCAAGGTTATTTTGAGATTTTTGGAGGGTTTAAGAGGAACATGGGGGGCGAAAAAAGCAATTTTCGCGCCGTAAACATAAAACAAAAGAAATGGTTATGGACTTTAGTAACACATTTCGTTAAACAAACTCAGTTTTCTTTTAGCTTCTTCGAGTTAATGTTTAGAATAATACGGCTAAATATCATTTGAAGATTTTATATTTAAATGTATTTTATATTTATATTTAAAGTAGATATTATTATGATTTAAAATTTATATTTTATGTTAAAAATATTTAAGATTAATTTAAAAAATATGATGTAGAAATTTGTTTTTCTTTTAGCTCTTAATATAGAGTCATATGGAACGAGGGCCCACAAAGAATTTGTTTAACTTATAATATGGTTACTCTTTGTCACCTTGTAAATTGATCACAATCCTCTATTTCCCCCATAGAGATATCTTCTGGCAGTGTGAATTTTAACGAAAGATATATTTCAATAGTGCAAATATTATTTAGAGATATCTTTTAATAGTGTAAATATTATCCGAAGATATCTTTTGATAACATTTTTTACGAGTGTGAGGAATGTAGGGGGCAAAGAGCAACTATTAATTTATAATCCACATGGGCCACAATACCTATAATACAAAGGCTTGTTTAGTTAGCCATAGATGTTTAGCCTCGAGATTTGTCAATGACATCGTAATTTTGTTGAAACTTTAAATATTTCACATCCCATGAAAAAGTAGGAGTATAGTGTACAAACTCACCCTACCCCTATTAGTGGTCATTCGATTAAGATCAATTTCTATAAATTCAATTCTCTCTAATCGTAAAATTTAAATTTACAATATTTAAAATGTTAATTTTTATCGAACAACCACGGATATTCAAAATAATGTGAAAAATCCTGACGATAGAGAATCTAAGTCGTAAAAAAATAAAAAATAATGGCTTAATTAGTAAAATGGTCCCTTAAAGACATTTTTGGTTTCAGATTGGTCCCTTAAAGAAAAAAAGGTCCAAATAGGTCCTTAAAGAAAAAAAATCCGAATAGGTCCCTTAAAGACATCTCCGTTAATCAGTTTGGTCCTATTTAGACCTCTTTGGACCTATTTGGACCTTTTTCTCTTTAAGGGACCAATCTGAAACCAAAAATGTCTTTAAGGGACCATTTTACTAATTAAGCCAAAAATTAGAGCTGTCAAAATGGGCTAGCCCGAATGGGTCGGCCCGCCAAGTCCGGTTTTTTCCCGGGCTCGGGCCTTGAAAATCCTAGCCCAAATTATTTCCAGGCTTTTTAGCCCGGCCCGACAAAGCCCGATTAAAAAATGGGCTAGCCCGAATGGGTCGCGGGGGGCCCGCAAGCCCGAAAAAATTAAAATTAAAAATAAAATAAAATATAAATATAAATATAAATAATTTGTTTCGGATGATTTGAAATTAGTTTATAATATAAATTATAAAATACCGTCTGCTACTTAAGTAGCAGGAGTAAAAATAGGACGCACGAGAAACTCGTACGTAGGGGATGAATAAAAATAGGGCGCGCGAGAAACTCGTACGTAGCGGATGAGTAAAAATAGGGCGCGCGAGAAAGTCGTAGGTAGCGGATGAGTAATAATATGACGCGCGAGAAACTCATAAGTAGCGGATGCGTAAAAATAGGGCGCGAGAAACTCGTAGGTAGTGGATGAGTAAAAATAGGGCGCGCGGGAAACTCGTACATAGTGGATGAATAAAAATAGGGCGCGCGAGAAACTCGTAGTAGCGGATGAGTAAAAATAGGGCGCCCGAGAAAGTCCTAGGTAGCGGATGAGTAAAAATATGACGCGCGAGAAACTCGTAAGTAGCGGATGCGTAAAAATAGGGCGCGAGAAACTCGTAGGTAGTGGATGAGTAAAAATACGGCACGCGCGAATTATATAATATTTATAGCGGATGAGTAAAAAATAGGACGCGCAAGAATTATTAATGCTATTTATTTATATAGTTGAGTTTGAGCACTAAAAGTAAAAAAAAAATAAAAAAAATAGACCGCGCCGCCCTAAAAAGAGGTCTAAATAGGACCAAACTATTTAACGGAGATGTCTTTAAGGGACCTATTCGGACTTTTTTTTCTTTAAGGGACCTATTTGGACCTTTTTTTCTTTAAGGGACCAATCTGAAACCAAAAATGTCTTTAAGGGACCATTTTACTAATTAAGCCAAAAATTAGAGCTGTCAAAATGGGCTAGCCCGAATGGGCCGGCCCGCCAAGTCCGGTTTTTTCCCGGGCTCGGGCCTTGAAAATCCTAGCCCAAATTATTTCCAGGCTTTTTAGCCCGGCCTGACAAAGCCCGATTAAAATATGGGCTAGCCCGAATGGGTCGCGGGGGGCCCGCAAGCCCGAAAAAATTAAAATTAAAAATAAAATAAAATATAAATATAAATAATTTGTTTCGGATGATTTGAAATTAGTTTATAATATAAATTATAAAATACCGTCTGCTACTTAAGTAGCAGGAGTAAAAATAGGACGCGCGAGAAACTCGTACGTAGGGGATGAATAAAAATAGGGCGCGCGAGAAACTCGTACGTAGCGGATGAGTAAAAATAGGGCGCGCGAGAAAGTCGTAGGTAGCGGATGAGTAATAATATGACGCGCGAGAAACTCGTAAGTAGCGGATGCGTAAAAATAGGGCGCGAGAAACTCGTAGGTAGTGGATGAGTAAAAATAGGGCGCGCGGGAAACTCGTACATAGTGGATGAATAAAAATAGGGCGCGCGAGAAACTCGTAGTAGCGGATGAGTAAAAATAGGGCGCGCGAGAAAGTCCTAGGTAGCAGATGAGTAAAAATATGACGCGCGAGAAACTCGTAAGTAGCGGATGCGTAAAAATAGGGCACGAGAAACTCGTAGGTAGTGGATGAGTAAAAATACGGCGCGCGCGAATTATATAATATTTATAGCGGATGAGTAAAAAATAGGACGCGCGAGAATTATTAATGCTATTTATTTATATAGTTGAGTTTGAGCACTAAAAGTAAAAAAAAAATAAAAAAAAATAAAAAAAATAAACCGGGCCGCCCTAAAAAGAGGTCTAAATAAGACCAAACTGATTAACGGAGATGTCTTTAAGGGACCTATTCGGACTTTTTTTTCTTTAAGGGACCTATTTGGACCTTTTTTTCTTTAAGGGACCAATCTGAAACCAAAAATGTCTTTAAGGGACAATTTTACTAATTAAGCCAAAAATTAGAGCTGTCAAAATGGGCTAGCCCGAATGGGCCGGCCCGCCAAGTCCGGTTTTTTACCGGGCTCGGGCCTTGAAAATCCTAGCCCAAATTATTTACAGGCTTTTTAGCCCGGCCCGACAAAGCCCGATTAAAATATGGGCTAGTCCGAATGGGTCGCGGGGGGCCTGCAAGCCCGAAAAAATTAAAATTAAAATAAAATATAAATATAAATATAAATAATTTGTTTCGGATGATTTGAAATTAGTTTATAATATAAATTATAAAATACCGTCTGCTACTTAAGTAGCAGGAGTAAAAATAGGACGCGCGAGAAACTCGTACGTAGGGGATGAATAAAAATAGGGCGCGCGAGAAACTCGTACGTAGCGGATGAGTAAAAATAGGGCGCGCGAGAAAGTCGTAGGTAGCGGATGAGTAATAATATGACGCGCGAGAAACTCGTAAGTAGCGGATGCGTAAAAATATGGCGCGAGAAACTCGTGGGTAGTGGATGAGTAAAAATAGGGTGCGCGGGAAACTCGTACATAGTGGATGAATAAAAATAGGGTGCGCGAGAAACTCGTAGTAGCGGATGAGTAAAAATAGGGCGCACGAGAAAGTCCTAGGTAGCGGATGAGTAAAAATATGACGCGCGAGAAACTCGTAAGTAGCGGATGCGTAAAAATAGGGCGCGAGAAACTCGTAGGTAGTGGATGAGTAAAAATACGGCGCGCGCGAATTATATAATATTTATAGCGGATGAGTAAAAAATAGGACGCGCGAGAATTATTAATGCTATTTATTTATAGGGTTATGTTAACTTGTGCCCTAAGGGCACATGTTAAGCTACCTAAAAATAGAAATATAGCATTTAATGATAGAAAACATTTAATGTTTAGAGAATTGAATACACTACAAGTTCATTAAATTTTTTCCATATTTATCTTCTTAACATGTGCCCTTAAGGGCACAAGTTAACATTCTCCTTATTTATATAGTTGAGTTTGAGCACTAAAAGTAAAAAAAATAAAAAAAAAATAAACCGGGCCGCCCGAAAGCCCAACTACCCGTACCGGGCCGGACTCGGGCACTAATTTTGGTAGCCCATTTTTTATCCGGGCTTTTTAGCCCGGCCCGACGAAGCTGTACCAAAAATAATCCATCTTATTGCATAGGAAGAGAGACATTGAGTATCAAACGTCAATTCCTAAAAATGAATTGTCAAATTAGAAATTTAGTCAAGTTGATAATGATGATGAAATGTTGATGTTGCCTCCATAAAAAACCTTATAAAACTGTCACGTGATTTGTCCACGTTCACCCAACATGGTACCCCAAAGAATAATAATCACATTCACACGTCCTTTGCCCATAAAATCTATCACTATTTGCACCCCCACCATTACACTTTGTGATTAACGCTTATTCACATGATCCAATACGTACAATACACATAATTTTATATCCAACCCCACTATACATTGAAATTACAATATAAATACATTCCATATAATGAGAATGAGTGACAATATAAAAAGTAGTCAGAACATGAAAAAGAAAAGAGAAAGATAGTGCTTGAGGAACTATGCTTTCTCAACTTTTTCCTAAGTTATTGCTACTACTTGCAACCAATCCAAACACATCACACGCACAAAAATCCAATATAGAACAAATTTTGAATAATGTTTGTTTGTGACCAAAAAAAATCCCATGTATACCTCATTGATTGTAATGAAAACCATCCTTTTCACAAGATTGTGGATTATTTAACTAAATTAATTGGGATTTAGTTAACAAATCGGATCAATTTATTTTATGATTGAAGGTGAGAGAATTGTTTAAGGGCCACTAAAAAGTTTTTCAAGTTCTATGTATGACATAGAAATTGTAGTGGTCAAACCTATAATGTATCTTCGTCCACTCTTTTTAATAAATTTTCTTTTTCAGTGGGATTCCCATCCTTTTCATTCTCTTGATTGCAAACAAACAATATTTAATTGAAAGAGAAAGCTCTCATGATTACAGTCAGCAAAGCATAAGCTCATTTCAATACCAAGGCAGTTCCATTATTCTCTTCCTTAGTGGATTCTTCTATAGTTCCTGAATCTCGGTTCTATTCAATTATTAACTCCAAAGAAATATATTTTTCTTTTATATGAAACCAAAAAAAGCTTCTTCAATGTACTCCAATGAGAAAATTTGATTTCGTAGAGTTAATTTCGATTAAAATTGAGTTGTGTTTTAGACTGAACTTAAGATCAATCCAACGAGAAAGTATGTCACTATGAATTATGTTATAGAGACACTCTAGAAGCACATCCGAGCAAACTAAATATGCGCGTCTAGAGCGTCTCCATACCATACATAGTCAATAAAGACTCGCATTCATTTTCAATTGAGCTTAGGCTCAATTCAGCACAAAAGTGAATTGTGCAATAAATTTTACACAAAAAATATATTTTGAGATGAGTTTTAAATTTCAACTATACAAATTAAAATCAATTTTTGTTGAGAACACATATATATCTGTCTAATGTAACATTTATCTCTGACAAAAGTGAATTCAAACAATCATATCTCTGAAGTCGTGAACATTATGGGCATGAAAGTATCATAAGAATTGGGTGGTGGAGGTTTTGTGGGTCTATTGATCCGACCTTGGGGATGATTATGCTAAGGTGTAGAAATTTTAAGTGACTTGTACAATTGTACCTATGATATCAGTATCAGTGTGTACTTTGAAGTTGAACAACCTTAAACAAATATCAGTAAGAGTATGATATGGGTATGTAGTTCAAAATTTGAACAACCTTAATCTGATAGTCCTCTATCAATGGATGTTGTTTTATTTTTTATTGACCAGATACTGATATTTGATACCACATGTATTCGTAAAAGAGGCGAAGAAAGCATTGCATCGACATAAATTTCATCTTGTAATTGTTTGTATGTAAATATGGTTAATGAAACTTGTATATTGTCTTCTGTGTGCATTTTTACTCGGTTCTGTTATTATACTATGAACATAACCCAGTAAAATGTATTCACCTACCAGATAGTGGAGTTACTTGTTTATACAGAAAGAACCACTACTCTATTGTCTGATATATAATGCTCTACTTTAGAACAGAAAAGACTAGATACCATCACATTTTAGTAAGTTACATTATGGTCAAATTCCTTCTAGATTTTAGGGTATTAGTGGCAAACAACCCCCAAATAAATTACTATGCCTTACTAATTTAAGATGATTCAAGTGAAGTGACAACTCTTTTTTTGACCACTCAAAAAATAAGCATCTGTTCAACAATTTATACAGAGCTTCTAGTTTTTAGTTTCTATGGACACCTTGGAAAGGAAAAAAAAATATCACAGAACCATATTTGTTCATTGATTCTAGAACCAAATATTTACACAACTCAATGGTTCCCCGCTAAGTAAAACAAAATTTACAATAGTCGGGGTTCTAAGAAATATTCAGTCTAATAATATCGGCATTATCAGGGCGATAGATAGAACGGTTAGAATTTGCACAATGAGAATTCTTTAATTTCTTATATCATCAAGAAACAAAAAGAGAATTCCTAAGCATTAAAATAGCTAGTATAATTTTTCTCTATTCACTAACAAAATTTTCTTTCAATTTACAAAAGTGATGAATCAAAATCAAAATGGCATAATATGAGTGGTTTTAGTATCATACGAAGAAAGACACGACTTAGAATTAACACGAAATATCTTAAGTAAATCTACAGACATTTGACGAACTTGTGGCGTGCAATTGCTCTGCATCAGAAGCAAAATCTTCGTTAATCCATTAGCTTTCGTAACTGCTTCTTGTGCTTTTTGATCACGAAATAAATAACAAACACTCCACAGTATCGTAACCGCGTGTTCCGTTGCCACGGTGGACACTTTTAAAACCTTGTTTACTATCGCCGCCACGCACGACGGCTCTTCACATATCTCCGATCTCCCTTCCTTCATTGATGACACCGTTTCGAGAAGCTTCAGTAACTTTTCCGTCACTGAAACGCATAAATTAGACGGAGACGTTAGAAGCTTCGAGAATACCTTCACTGCTCCGAGTTGAATTAGTTTCGATTTGTTCCGTTTCGGTGTTGAGATTGCAATCAGACACGAAAGTGCGTTCTCGATTAGATTCGGATCATTCTCCGGCGTGATTAGATTAAGCAATTCTGATACTAAACCTTCTTTCTCCGCTACTAGAAGCTTCGATTCTGTATCAACCGCTATGGATTTCAAAACACTAACCGAAGCGATCTTCGATTCACTACTTCCTTGTTTCAAAACAAGAAGCAGAGAATCTAAACTCTGTAACTCCTTCTCCTTCTGGCTCTTCAAAATCGAGTCACGATTCTCAATTTTACTTAAAACCAAATCCAACGCAACAACAACTTGTTCAAGCAATTCAACACTCCGTTCAACTCCACCATCAACATTATCAAGAAAACCTACCAACAAAGCAACGAATCCTTCCGTTTTAGCAAGAAAAACACAATTCTCTTCAGAATCTTTAGCGAACCGCACAATTTTCTCAAGCGACTGAAACCGATTCTCACTACCAGACTCTAAATCAGTAATAGCAACAAGTAATTGATCACGTTTATCAACCGATTCATTAGATATAATAGAATCGGTCGAGTCAACTCGGTGACGAACCGAATCGGACCAGATCTGAATGAGTCTCTGTAACGTCCGGTTCGGAACGAAATCTTTGGTTTGAAGAATTTGCATAGTGGCGGGACAAGTGTTATTACCGTTATCAAGCCAGCGTTGGATACTGGAACGGTCGTAAGTAACTCCGGTGCAGAGACTCACCGGAGATTTCATGACGTCGAGTGAAATTGGACACCGGAATAAACTCGGAACGGTGATGTATAAATCGTCTCTAACCATTGTTTTAGAATCGCCGTAACTGTCACTGAGAAAGAAAAAAGAAATTTAAATAAAAATAAATTGGTGAAGAAATTTTGAGTTAAGAAATTAAGAAACAGAGAGAAAATAGAGAAGCAGGAGAGTGAGAAGACAAGTGAAAGATGGGTTTAAAGCGGAAAGAGAGAGAAAGAGTCAAAGGTGCGGTGACGTAAGATTCTTTACTTTTCAGTTTTTATATTTTCGCACCGAATATTTTTTTATATTAATTTTAGTAAAAATATTCGTTTGCTTGCGTTTTTGGTCTTTGGTCAAAGAGAGAGAGTGGGTTGTTATGTTACTTTATTTGGTGGTGGGGGGTATGTTATCGTGTGTTTTGTTGGGGGTTTAGGGGAAGGGATTATGGCCGTTGGATTCTATTGGGAGGTTGTGGTGGGGGAAATGAAGGGATGGGATGATTGGGAGCACACGTATGGTGAGCGTGTGGTGGTGGAGTGGGGACCAGAGGAAGAAGTTTTTTAATTGGATTTAAGTTTGGTGGTGTGGGTGTGGGGCCCGTTTAGGGTTAGATCGGTCGGAATGATTATATCATCCGTAAGTTGGGGGTAGTCCAACCGTGGATGGAGACAAGCAGCTGCGAGTTTGCGACATTGCAACCTTCAAAATGCACAAGTGGGTATATATTGGATTTTAGTTTAAAAAAATATCGAATTGTAAGCGGTTCGGTTTTGAGTGAATAAGTGAGGTGTCATGAGTTCAAACTCCGACCACTACATATATGATGTAATGTTCCTACTAATTGAACTATAAATGTGTAATTGTTACAAGGCTCGATTGTATCGTAACCTCTCAAACTCTCACAATTATAAGTTGGGTAAATAGTGTCATACCCCCCTGCAAAATAGGCGAGTTTTGCGTTACCCCCTGCAAAATATTTTTTTGAGATTACCCCCTGCAATGTCAAGATTCCTTGCGTTACCCCCCTGGCTCAACAAGTGGGCATATGACATGGACGAATCTTGACGTGGCATGGCACGTGGAAATTAATTTATTTTTTATTTATTTTTAATTGCCAACTCAGTAATTATTTATTTTTTAATTAAAAAAAATGAAAAAAACTTTTTTTTTTAAAGAAACTTTTTTTTTAAAGAAATCTTTTTTTTTTAAAGAAATTTTTAGTTATTAGTTATTATTATTATTATAACTAGTTTTTATTAGTTAGTTATTATTATTATTATTATTATTATTATTAGTTTTTTGGTTACTATTATTATTATTAGTTTTTTTTTCAGCTTCATTTTTTTTTTGGTTACTCTATTATTAGTTATTATATATATATATATAAGAATTTTTTTATATATATATATAATAACAACTTTTAGTAAAAAAAAAAAAACTTTCTTTTAAGTAAGTTCATAAAAATATAACAACTTTTAAGTTTTTTTTTCATTTTTTTAATTAAAAACCCACATTAATTAATGAGTTGGCAATTAAAAATAAATAAAAAATAAATTAATTTCCATGTGTCATGCCACGTCAAGATTCTTCCATGTCATATGCCCACTTGTTGAGCCAGGGGGGTAACGCAAAAAATCTTGACATTGCAGGGGGGTAATCTCAAAAAAATATTTTGCAGGGGGGTAACGCAAAACTCGCCTATTTTGCAGGGGGGTATAACACTATTTACCCTTATAAGTTTTTTACAATGGCCAAAATTTAAGACGATAATAACTTTAACAATCGAAAGCATATGTAATTGTTCAACTTAAATTTAAAATTTATCATGTTTAACAAATGATTATCCTAGACCCAACACATGTGTGATGCCTTAACTTCAATGAGATATAATCTATACCTATATATAAAGAGGATATAAAAAAAAAAAAAATTGTGGACTTTTCATAACACAAAGAATACCCTTTTTTTTTAGCGGCAAAAGTTTTTTAATAACAACTCACCATAACATAAGACATGTCTTTTTTTTCTGCAGGAAAAATACTGATGCCTTGGTCGTGCAGACGGGAAGAAGACATATGGGTCGTGGATCTTTTGTTGGAAGCTAGCGAGTTGGGATCCATGATCGGTAGTAGCAAATGGATGAGAGATAATGATTTGCGCCGCTGTAAGCGGCAATAGTGGGTGTCGTGACTTTCACCTCTCTTTCAAGATTTGGGTTTTGAATTTTCTTAGTTTTTGAGTTTGATTAAATTACCCTTCTATTAACAAGGTTATTAAAACCGGACCGGCCGATCGGACCGGACAGACCGTGAACCGGTCATAAAAACGGTTCGGTTTTGAGCAAAAAACGGACAAGAAACCGACCGGCAAAAAACCGCGTGAACTGGGGTCGAACCGGGACGAACCGGTCGGGCGGTTCAAGCGGTTTTGCAGATTTTTTAATTTTTTTTTTAAAATAAGGCAAAACGACGTCGTTTTAACTTTTTTTTTTTAAAAAAAAAATGAAACAAAACAACGACGTCGTAGGAATAGGAAAGATTTTTGTTTTTCATCTATTTTTCATTTGGTTTGAATTATAAATTTTATTTTATTTTGACTTGTGATATTTTATCTTTTTAATGTGTGAAATTATGAAATATTGAGCAATTATTCATATATTTTTATTTATATATTAATTAAAATATATATTTAATTAAAAACGGTTCGACCCCGATTGAACCCGATCCGACCAATTGAACCTTGAACCGGTGAGCTCGCTGGTTCGATGACCGGTCCGGTTCTGACAACCTTACTATTTACGATAGAAATGACAAATTCGTTCTCATGTCTAAACATTCATGTCAAAATATCATAAATGTTTTTAGATCAATGAACAACACAAAGTTTTTAATCTTTCGCTTAAAACTATATTAGATGTCGAACGACTTAATATCACTAAAGTCTTTGAGGATGTGATTAAAATAATACTTATTTTTTATACTTCGGAAAACTATCGCTAACGTTTCCTTGTTGATTTTTTTAATACTAAAATATAAGTTATAACACATAAATTATAAACTCATTTCGAACAGAATCTATGTGTATGAATTTTAGGTTTTATTGTCTCTTTATCTATAAACAAAAATACAATTATCAAATATTCTCTTTACTCAATGATTTGGATGAGTGTCCATTCCATCTAAAATCCCATCAAAGTGTGTTTAATTTGAAGCAATTATAAGTCATTTGGTCTAATTTGAAGCGAATATTATGTTGAGGAAAAGTTTACAAGTCATTTGGTTTAATTTGAAGCGAATATTATGTCGAGGAAAAGCCAAATAAAATCTATCAAAAATGCATAGCTCAAGTCACAAAATGTTTGACCCAATAAACCTTACAGGCTGTAGTTGTCGTGTTAGGCCCAACTACTAATAGTACTGTACAAGTCCAATAATCGGTTTGGGATAATTGGTATTTTCCAAGTTTTTTTTTTGGTGTAGTCATTTCAAATTCTAAAACGTGTTATGCTCCTTGTCTCATACTTTGACCGGATGATGATGTACGATATTTCAACCTTCACTTACTATTCTAAATTCTAATGCTAGTTTATGTATCATTATATGCATATTGAAAAAGGTTTTATGTACAAGCGATTGTGGAGTCGCTGAAACTCTCAACCAATTATTTTTTTGGTGTGACTTTTTTTAACTCTTTTGAAATAAAATTCTTCTTTGGTTAGGAATTTGTGAACCGCTATCAAATGTCATTGTTGATATGCTTTACAATTTTGTAATGTTTAGATTTTTTGTAAAGGTGTTCAGACATATATATATATATATATATATATATATATATATATATATATATATATATATATATATATATATATATATATATATATATATATATATAAGCGGTTTAGTTGATTGGTTGTTGTTGGAATCTATGAAAATAAATAAATAATCAAATTTTTGCGCAAAAAGAATTTTGGTAATGTTTGGTGGCAAAAGACAAAAATAAATATTTTATGTTCAATACGAATATGTGGTAGTATAATATTTTCATAGCTTGTTTGAGGTGTAGAATATGATAATGAGAAGTAGTCGAGTAGTGCTTTATATGTTGTTATTTTTGTATTTTTATTTGGCTTCACTAAAAAATGTTGCATTATAAAATATTTGATGTGACGTGGCGATGATTTTGTTTTATTTTTCAAATTTTGCGATAATCAATTTTCGTGTGCTTTAACTAAGCAATTTAATTAAAATGCAATTAGTTAAGTTAAATCTTTAATTTGAACAATCAATGATAAAAGTTAATTGGTTTAACGGTGATTGACAGAGTTAGCTCAATGGCCAAGAAGTTAAAATTAAGGCTTTAGACATTCAATTTTGGCCAATTTTTATTTTGTTTCTAAAAAAGTTTTTTTAAAAAAATTAATTTAATTATAAATATATTATGAAAAATAAGTTATTGATATTTAGCTAACCAATTAGACAAGACGATAATCAATCCTTTCTCCTCCAAGTTCAAACATTGAACACAAACAAACTTTTAAATAAACTAAGGCTTCTTAATTATCCATGTGTGTTTCTTGCCTTTTAAGTTTTAACTTCAAAAACTATTTTCAACTTGAACAAGCAATGGCAGCTCCTCAAAAAAGTAGAATCACCCACTCAACTTCTAAATTTTCAAGTACATGCATTGTTGCTTTTGCATATATTCAACAAAATGTCCTACAAGAAAGGGAGCTGTGTGTCTATAATTTTGTCCCTCATAGCCATATAGCTCCTCTTTAATTTCCTACAACATCACTAGTGTTTCACACACTTTTTTCTCCACAAAATTTCAGCACAGTTCATTCACACATCCCAAATGTTTGCTCATAAATGGGATCAAATTTTGACCTTATTGAGTAACAATTAGCTAGTCAAAGTTGTCAAACAGTCAGCATAGACACATGCTACAAATAAAAACAAAATAATTTAATTGATAAAATAGAAAAGAATGAGAGGGAAAAAATATCATCACCACATATTTTTCTTAGTTATTATGGTTATATATATTTTCTCACTTTCTTGATAAAATTACCCCTTTGGTATTATTTCATTGTCATAGGTTAACGAGGGGTGAGACATTTTTACTCATAATTTACCGCATCATGAAGCCAGAAAGGATGGGGGAAAATTGATTGTTATTTTTTGTTATGAAAAACAGAAAGGAAACGGAAAACATGTGATGCAACAGGTTGTAATTTTCTTAAGAGAAATTATGTTTTGGTTCATCATGATTTAAAATCAATTTTGATTCGGAATCACCTCTCTTAATTGTTTTTCATTTTATTTTCAATTAAATAAATTATTTACACATAATTTTAGGTTTCGTTTGAGTTTTTTCTTTTGTGATTTTTTCATGTGGTGTTATTTTATTTCCGTCTTAGTGCGGAGTTGTTTATTATTCCGTCTCTGTACGATGTTTATTTTGATTTTCTGTCATTGTATAGTGTTTGTTTTATTCAAATTTGCAGATTTGCTTCGATCTAAATTCAATGCAGATTCAATGATTTTAATATTTTATAGTCGTCAACGCTGCAGATTCGAAAACATAACTATTTCGAACACCTGAATTTTGTTATATCAATGGTAGGTTTTGTCATATTTGTAGACATTGGGCTGTTTTATGTCATTAACTCAAATGTTGTGAGCTTATTCATAGATTCATCGTTTTTAGCGAATTTGAATTTGTAATAATTTCAATTTATGTGATTATCAATTTTTAGTAAAAAAAAGATTGTAATTTTCTTTGCAAAACCGATAGTGAGGTCCAATCTAAACATGCCATCAAATCAGTGGGGCTACATTAATAATAGGGGGGACTTTTTTCTTTGACTAGAGGGATACTCCTGTATTTTTTTATTTTTATTCTTTTAGGAGGGGCGGTTGTGGTTTATTTATCATGTTATTTTGGAGGGATTACTATTATGTTTTTCAACAACACTTTTTTATATTACGGTATGTTTTTAGAGTTAGCTGGTTCTATAAAATTATTAAATCTTGTTTTTAATCTATATAAAAAAAATAATGACATATTTTAGTTTTTACAAATTATCAATATTCTAAAATATTTTTGAAAATGCAAAATGCCAATTCAGTTTGTCCTTATATTTAGATGTATTCTTCAAGTTTTACAGTTATTTTGGTATACTTTAAAGTCTCGCATTATATAAAAATTGAAGTTAAAAATAATATATAAATAATATCTATACTCTCACCAATTTAATAAGATGCTTTTTACAAAGGATAGTTGTAAAAATTTACATCTAAAATGAATAATATATGAAAAAATAATTGGGATCAAAACATCATCTCCAATATTATTAAACTTGATGTTATTCTAATCATTAGATATATCAACCGAATAATAGATTTGATTAAATTTTATTTAAGTTTATAGATTATTTTAGAATGTCTATATAGTATGAAAAACTATATTTGATACAATTCTATAATTTTAATGACTAATTTTTAGATATTTCCTCCTAAAAAAGTATTACTCCCTCCAGTCCTATATATAAGAAGAAATTTATTTTTTAGATTTATTGTAAAATTAATGTATCTAGACTATAATATTGTCTAGATATATCCATTTTACAATGAATCTTAAAAATAAATTTTTTCTTATATATAAGTCTCTACAGGACTAGAGGAGTAGAAAACAAGGAGATGGATATCTCTCCAAACCATCAAATCTAACACGAATATTTAAAGAAGACTATGACCATACTAGCTAGCAAACAAATGAATACATCTAATTTTCCTCAAACTTTTTTATCATTGACACATCGCAATTTTGCAAGTTTCAAAATAAATCCATACTACACTGTGCTGTGGCGGTGTATACTTCTCCTTTGTCCATATTCATTTTAAATTATTGCGCTCTCGGACCTAAATTCATTGCTATGAAAAATATGATGCAGTTTTACGGTGTAATGAATTATGACCGTTAGTTTGAGATTTAATAGTTCAAATTTAAAATATAATTTTATAAAGCAAAAAAGTTATATCCATCAATCAGACATCAAACAGCTCAAATCAATTACAATACCCTCTCATTCAAGGTAGAACCACAAAATTATGTCTTGTTTTTCACTTTTAGTTTGGCACCATGCATACTATATAGTTGCTTGCTACCTAGGATCCAATGGTTTATTCATTAACATGATAGATTCTTTATTGTGTGCATACCCATTGTCTTTTTTGTTATGGCATATTAGCTTCTACTGCCTTGACGGTAATTAAATTTTCACAGTAATTAAATTTTCACTCCCTTAACGTCATACAAAGAAATTAAGTTGGTGTAATAATTGAACAAATAATACACATTTCAAATATGTAGGCTATAGGGTGATATGTCTTAAACAATGACGACTTAAAAGTCTATTTGATTATACGAAGATAAAAGTTAATTTTTGGTTTGTAAAATTGATTTTATTTAATTACAAATTTAATATAAAATAATTTATATTTAATATGCACTTGTTTTATTGAAGGATTTGTTTACAAAAAAAAATAGTGAATATATGAAATGAAAATGATGAATCCATGCATTTTGGACAAATCCAAATATATTAGCTAAATTGAAGGTAAAAAAAATAACTTTCATCAAAATCAAAAACTATGAATTTGAATTTGACTTAACTCAATCTTATAAAAAATATAGTTTTTAAGAAATGCTCTCTCATGTATTTATATTCAAACTTTATGTTACTCTTAATTAGCACACTATCATGCTTATTATTTTGGACTAGACATTTAGAGTGCGATCTAATATATAAGAGTTAAACATAACTCAACTTTAAAAAAAAAAAGTTAAGTGAAAAATATATATCCTCATTTACATACTCATATTTAAGCCTTATATATATGGGTTCAAGAATTACATTTGACTCGTTTTGAATCTTAATATTATTAAGCACATTTTAACGAATCAATTGTCACTATAAATTTGTTCAGTTTTAAGTGTGAGTGGTTAAATTTCACATTGATTATAAATGAGAAGAATGTCAGATTTATAAGATAAGCGACTCATTAACCTAATGCCTTAAAGTTTTTAGTAGAGATGTGACGTCTCTATCTCTTGTGGTCTGGTATGTGAGAACTTACACTTGAAGTTTGTTGGGGTTTTAAGTATGAGTAGTGTCACTTCGACTATGAATGGAAAAAAAAATGTTGGATTTATAAGATAGATGATCCATTAACCTAATGTCTCAAAGTTTTGGGTGGTGATATGACTTCTCCCTCTCTTATAATCCTTGAAACATTTGACCAGATTTTTCTCCCGAACTCCCCCAAACTCTCCAACAAAATTAATACTTCTCTTTACTTTAGGTAGTCTCATTCAAGACACACAGGGAGTAATTTTTTCAAAGGATTTAAACCATTGATTCAAAGTTATGTAGAAAAATGAATTATTGCTTATATGCTTTTAATAAACTGAACTAAGAATTATGAGGATATAGACAAAAATTGCAATCTAGCTACATTTAGCATCATAAATTAAAAGTATATATTCACAAGACAACCTAAGGTGTAAAGTAGAGAGACATATGAAAAAAAAAGATAGAAAATGCATTGCATGCATTATGCATTGCTGGGACAGTCAGTAAGCACTGAGCTTGCAAGCCATGCCCCATCCTAAATGGAAGGGCATTGAAAGAGGAACACTTCCTCTGTACGTGTCACAAGTAAGGTACAAAAGAAAGTTTAATGAAGAAGAATGGGTCCACACAAAAAGGACCTGACACATTGCATTTAATTCTCTTTTCTGTTTGTTTGGAGTTGGAGTATGAACTTTTTTCTGTTTTTTACTTAGTACTCACTGGTTGGGAGATAGTAGCATTCAATTCATGTAATGCGGAATGTTAGAATTTCAAGAAATTTTGACCAATATAGAACCATTCATTTTGAACAAACTTTGCTTCTAAGTTTCAGATAAATAAGATGGTGCCCTCATTCTCTTTAATTTAGTTGTTTAGTAAATGAATGTTTGATAATCTTAAGTTAAAATGGAAAATCTCAAGAAAAAAAAAAGGAAAGTTTGTTTGAAGTCAGAATGTGGGTAATTTAGTAGTAGTTCACTTACTGTGACTATGGATGCACACGCAATAAGACAGTATAGTATAGTATAGGATAGGTAGCAATGTAGCATGAACCTTTATAATTAGGGGAATGGGTTTAAGACAAAGAGAAGCAGAGAAAGTGTTTGAAATGAGACCCTACAAAAAGTTATACGGCAAATAGACAATTTTTCCAGTAATGGATGAATGAGGTGAGGGGGTAGGTCTAAGTAAAACTACAGTTCTTAGTTCCTTCTTAGTCGCCCATTCATAAATACTAGGTGGGTCCTTACATTCACCAAACCAAAACCAAACAAAATATATGACATAACATTACACATACCCCTTTTGCTATATCTACTATTGGAGTACTACTTTACTACTTTTCTTCTTCCCATTCAACCAAAACAGTACATTTTTTTTATTTACTTTTCTTTTTTTATAAAATAATTCAAGCTCCGAATTTTAAGAAGTTTTATATCGATCGCAAGAAGACTTGAATATGTGTTAATAAAATAGATGCAATATTCACAATATAAGCCGATTTTATAAGAATGAGTTAAACTCAACTCTCGGTTCTAAGATGATTAGGGGTGGGCATGGTTCGGTTTTTAAGGAAAACTGAACCAAACCAAACTGTTTTCAAAATTCATAATAACCGAACCGAACTGAATCGTTTGTCTTTTAAACCGAACCGAACTGTTAAAATGGTTTGGTTTTATGGTTCTGAACCATTAAGAGAACCAAACTGAACCAAACTATTTCATTTTAGTTTTAAAACTGTTAGTTATGGTTCAGTTTTTTTGGTTTGGTTCGGTTTAGTTCTGCAGTTCGGTTCAGTTTTTGGTTTTTTTTGCTCATCCCTAAAGATGATATCAGAACATCCTCCATGATTTACTGGTC
This sequence comes from Trifolium pratense, assembly GCF_020283565.1. NCBI lineage: Eukaryota > Viridiplantae > Streptophyta > Magnoliopsida > Fabales > Fabaceae > Trifolium > Trifolium pratense. The sequence goes on from NC_060061.1 coordinate 7,925,057, forward strand.
GCTTGTTATTAGGTTTCTAATCAGGTCATCTATAATTTACATATGAACTTCAAGCTCAATAGTGTTGAATACAAATGTGTACTATATTAAGAAGTCACTAAGTTCTAAGACCAACATATCTCGAAGTTCTTAAAAACATTTAAAGATATATTTATAAATTATCCACCATTTATATACTGATATTAACAGTTAATTCTTATCGTATATTAATCAAATTCTTGTCATTTTTAATTTATTTTGCCCTATTTTTTATTAACCTCACACTAACAAGTGTCCTAATTAACGACACTAGTTAAAAATGTAAAATTTTAAATGACATTTTTTAAACAAGATTTCACTTTTTCAAAATAATTTTTTTGTATTTATTTCTTTAAAAGTGTCTAAGGGATATCTTTAACAATTTTTTATTTATTGTTTATCCTTTGTACCTCATGTACTGTTTTTTATTTATTTATTTTCTTTTATAATTTAAAAACAAAATCTTTTTTCATTATAATAATGACTCCACCCCGTAAGACCCGTTCCTAAAAGCTTTCTTCAGCCTTTTTCAACTTTCTGCTTCTAACTCTTAATTTCTCTACTTCTTCTTTGACCCTTTCTCTTCACCAACTCAAACTGCAAAATAATTCACAATTCTCAAACACAAACACAAACACAAACAAAGCTTCAAAATCAAGAACTCATTTTTCTTACACAAGTGTTTTGCTTTTTGCACCCCCCATTTATCTAAAAAGCTACTTATTTCAACACTTTATCTTTAGCACCTTGTAAACACATCCTCAATATCTAGAAACTTTGATGCACCATGGTTTTGTGTAGAAGACCTCTACTTCTTGTTATTTGGTTGCTTTTAATTCTCTTCATATTGGGCCATTGTCATGGCTCAAGAACCACAAATGTCTTCAAAGTGAAGCCCAAATCAAATCATCAAGGTAATTTTTTTGGGTCTTTACCAAAAAGGATGCATATTCCATACTCAACTCCTTCAAGGAAACACAATGACATTGGCTTAAAAAGTTGGAGATCACCATGAAGAAACAAAATCAAAAGATGATGAATAGTAGTGTTTTTTTGGATAAAGGTGACTATTGGGTTTTTTTTTTCTCCTTTTTCTTTTTCCTTAAAAGAAAAAAACATGGCAATTAACTAATGTACATGGTGAAGGTATTTTTATGTTTGATGGAGTTATTTTGCTTTGGAGGATGTAATTGAACATGGGTATGATCTTTTAGCTGGATTAATAAATTTCTCTTTTTATTAAGGAGGAATTAATTAAGTGGATGTTTTTAGTCTCTAATTTTTACTTTTTATTTATTTATTTATTTGTTTTTGACTTATTTTGTAGTGTGAATCAATTAATAGACAATGAAATGTTCAACAGCTAGCTTCATAGAATTTTCTTGTTTTTACATTATTTATTATATAGTTTTGAACATGCATGTGTTGTAAGTACTACTATTTCTTATACGATTATTCTTAGTTCCATAATGATTAAATAAAATTGAAAAATAATGTAGAAAATAAATAATATATGTTTATACTTTTAGAGCATATATGGGTGATTATTAACATGCTTAATTAATTAGAAATTTTTAGGATTCTATGGATGAAATTAAACTTGTTGATAATTATCTTTATATAATTGTTTATTATAGTACAAGATAGTCATAAATCAATCACTAACTAATATTATTGAAAGTATGGTACAAGTTATGAGTGGCACCAAACCTAACCCATTGAAATCACCTGCGTGAATGGACCGATATTGAACTAAGGTAAGGTTTGAATGTCATGTAGTGCGTGCGTTTGCGTGTGTATCTTTCATGATTTGATATGCATATTCATGAATGAACATTATTTGAGTATATGTGTAATAATAATATTGAATAATTGAATTAAGATTGAATAATTGATTTAAGATTTTTAAGAATAATTCATGTCCGTAGTATCTCACACACGAGTGGTATACTATGTAACACTGTCATTGATGGTATGGTATATCCACTAGTATTTGATGTTAATGGAATATTTAAAATTATATATCAAAAAGAAAATTAAGATTACCACCGAATACTTTGTGTATATCCTTAATGATAAAAAGTGATTTTGCTTTATGGAGTGAGTGTTACTTGTGAATTTGCCCAATTACCGGGCATAGTTTTGGTGTGGGTTATTATTTCAAGCCATGATAACTTTTCATTTTTGAAGAAAAGGAGGAAAAGTTAGACTAAAGCATGTACTATAAGTGATTACAAAATAGTAGTAGTAAAAACAATAATATATAGATAATTATAATATTTTTATTGTGTAAATGACCATAAATACAACTAAAATTCATATAGACGGTGTCTAGCAATATCGGCATTTTTGGTTGATCTATAATTTATCAACGTGATACTTTCATTCTAATTAAGCTTATCAATTTGCCAACAAGGTTTGATTCAAGTAATAAACTTAAAACAACTAATGTAAAAATCGTTAATGTATGCTAGTTGATTTGTTTTTATATTAAGATATTTTAACATATGTATTCAAGATACATGTTAACATAAATCAAATTTAATATTGATGTATTCGAGAATTAACATATTGTTCACAAAATTTTGACCGTCTTTTTTATCTCCAATTGTTGTCACAGCCGTACAACTAAACTACCCATATCGGGCTGGGCTCGGGCACTAATTTTGGTAGCCCGTTTTTTATCCGGACTTTTTAGCCCGGCCCGATGAAGCCGGACCGGGCCGGCCCGAATTTGACCGGGCTGCCCGTTTTGACAGGTCTACTTCAAATGATAGAGTTAAAGTCACTTTTTTTCTTCTAATCAAGTAGTCTAATAGCTATAAATTACACTTTTGTGCTATATTTGAATTTAAACCCCTTTATATATAATATGACATATCTACCAACTGAATTAAACTTAAATAAGCGGGTTAAACTTTTAAACACAATAATATCATGTTACTACAAACACAAACAAAACTTCAAATCAAACACACATTATTCTTACACCAACAAAGCCCTTAAATATATGGTTTAAAGTTCGATTTCTAACTAATGCTTACGAACCTTGATCCTATCCAATTCACAAATTTAGTTGTTTTTATCAAATAAGTTTGACAACAAAATTGGTGTCATATTTTGATGATTTATTTTTTTGTCAGGCCTAAGTCCAACTCCAAAGAGCCTCCCCCTTAAAAAAGACCATAAATTTGTAAGCCATTTAGCACAAAAGACAGATTCTTTGTAAACCAAGTTTAAATTCTTTAATAGCTAAAATTGGGCGTTTGTGTAAAAAAAAAAATGATATTATGCATATGAAATTTTTTCCAGAGATCGTAATCAATGGTGTATAATGAAAAGAAAAAAATTATTACCAGAATTTGATTCTTATTATTACGAGAATTATTACCATCATAGTACATTACTACGCATAATGTTTATAAATGATAGTAATTTACATTGGATTCCAATGAGCAAGACATTATAAGTAAACCGGAGAGATAAATTGGATTTTCTTGCAGTATTTTCATCATTAGATTCCTCATTTCAATTTGGTTGATTATATTTTTGCTTTGAAATAAATTATCAATTATAATGTGGTGGTATTTTAATGTGTTCTTAACTTAACTCTTTGGTTTCTAAGTGTTTCGGACGGGATTAAAGTCTATTAGGTTAAAGGTTCAATATACCTTGAGGTCTAAGATAACTCACCAAAATACAAGTAATACACGTCCCTCGGTAGCACATGGTCTACATCCAATAACAATTCAACATAGTAATATTCTCCATTCCACTCACGTAGAGGAATCACTATTCTTCATGCATATCCATACAAGACCTTATCTATACATATATATGTATATTCAATCTCAAGGTACACACAATTCGCCAATTCATACACATTTCTCTTAGTAAATATTGATTTGAGTATTGAAGTGATAATATTTTTGCATGTACATTTTCCCTCCATGTCTGAAGCTCATCATCACCACAAGCAACGCCTTAGCCTCACCAAATGAGTCGTCCGGTTCTACCCGTCCAACATACTAAGAGAATGAAAATCTTATAATTTAGAAGAAAGGTTAAATAAAACGGGGTTAAATTTTTTTGCAGTTTTTTTAATTTAGATTTTTCAAATGATTCATCAATATTTAAAATTTATTAATCACTTGATTTTTTTTTCACCACCAGTATCTGGTCCACTGGACCACCTAATCTGGCTCGGAGTCAGTTATGACATAATATGGTTTCAGTCTCCTCCTCATCGTAGTTGTGGAGATTTAACCATTGACATCCCTACCAAAGTCTTATCAATCATCATTGGACTAACTAACGGGTCGACGATATTTCAACTCATCCGTTTAGTTGAAATAATTAGAAATCAATGAAAAATGTAAACTACTTCATGTTTCTCCTTTAATGCTATATATATTTCTTCATAGCCCAAAACCTAAAATACACGATTATTGAATTCATGATTTACACAATATTGTTTCTAAATATGAAAAACACAGCTCATGAATGAACCCAACCCCATACGCATATTCCCATACCTAATGAAACCAACCTATATATGATGCAATCATCTTCAAATTAAATTAACTTTATACTAAAAAAGTCTTCAACTTTTTGGTTAAAATTAAAAACCATCTTCACTAGGTTTTGATTTAATTTTCATTTCCATATAAACACACTTCGTTGCACACAACATTTTAATGACAAAGTAGTAGGTACAAATAACGTGTCCTTAGCCAAAACAAGAAAAATGAAAATGGTATTATAATAAACATATTCCCAAGGTGACCATTTCATGTCCCATATAGAAGTGGTAATAAAAGAATAATATCAACAACAGAAATGCTATTGGGACACATTCAATACCAAAAATACAACAAATATACTATACTATTCCTTTATACCTATATTTCTATTTTATTTTTATTTTTTATATCATATTGCCATGTTCCTTTATTTTTCTCTTTCCATTCCTCACTGTCTTCTTCCTCTCACCGAGTCTCTGCGCCGATCTCCCTCCACCACCAATCATCGCCGGCGACATCTCCCTCCACCACTAAACAACCATCACCGCCTCTCACTACAAGAAAAATAGAGATTCAAACCTCAGATTCTTCTTTGTTCTTCGTTCGTTCAATCGTCTTCACCCTAAGCTTCAAATTCGTTAAATCGTTTTCATTCTCCTCAGATTCGTTCGTTCAACTTCGATTCAGAATTGTTCAACCCTAGTTTCATTTTGGGAAAAGCTTCGATATGTTCAACTTCAATTAAGAATCGTTCAATCTCAATTCACTTCAACTCTCATTCAGAATCATTGTTCAACTTCGATTCAGTTCAACTCTCATTCAGAATCGTTCAACCTCGATTCGTTTTCTCTGCAAAGCTTCTTTTCAGAATCTCTCAAGCTTCAATTAAGTTTTGTTCATCCTTCAATTCAGGTTCAGTTTATAATTTTATTACATTTTTTAGTTATTTTTCCCATTTTTTCATCATTTTGTTTCATAAATTGGTTCTTAGGTATTTGAAACTAGTTTATTCTTTAGATATTTAGTAATTAGGTATTTGAAATTAGTTTATTAGTTTCCAATCCATTGTGCTTCCTGAAATTTAGAGAAAGAGGGACACATATCATTATAAAGGTTATTGTTGTGATTGGTTTATGTAAAGCATTATAAGCCTATGAAATGCAAATAGACAAATTTTGTGAGCATAGAATTGTTTGTCTGCAATAGCATTGTTGGATTTACCATAGCTTAAGTGGGGTTTACTTGATTTTTGCTTGTATCTATCTATTTTTAGTATAGTAGTATCTGGTTTTTTCTGTATTCAATAATGTCAATTATTTTACTCATGTTTTATATATATGAATGTATGATTTGATTTTTATAATTTTTTGTTTGTTGGTTATTAGATTATGAATAATTTGGTCGTGATGAGTTTAGCTTCGAAAACAGAACCGTTGCTAATGGTGTGGAGAAAGAAGTGCCCGTGCTTTCAAAGCCTGGTTCAAGCTCCACGACTAAGCTTCATCATAAAGTTGGATCTCAAAGTAGTATAAAATAGTTTTTGAAATATGCTAGTTGCAAAAATTAGCCTGAAATATTGGTCTAGTAGTATAAAATAGTTTTTGAAATATGCTAGTTGCAAAAATTAGCCTGAAATATTGGTCTAGTAGTATAAAATAGTTTTTGAAAACCGAATGATATATTTGAGAATAACCTCTAACTTTATTGATATTGTGTAAGTCAATTTCATTATGTGATAGAACAAATCAAGGCACACACTGAAATTGATCTTTTCCACATAATCATTTCATTATGTGACGATATCTTTTTTTATGCTATAGGGTTCATAAATATGATGCCAAGTTTAAATGGACAGAACATCCCTACAAGCTGATGTTTATATCTGGAACTAAGGTCTCCCCATTGAAACTATACCTGACATGCCTCTATGTGGATTCAAATTTTAAAAAATTACTGAAATCATATCTAGAAATTTTAGGCAAGACCTACTGATTGGTATGTTACAGAACTTCATCGTTATCTTTTATACCTTTTAAATTCCAAATTCTCCACAGACAACTATGGGTGGAAAACTTAAGTTTCCATTCACCATTAAAGACTTGAGGTTGTGTTAACAACACCATTTACTTTTATGTTTTTAAATCCAATCAGATTATTAATTTCGAATTTTTTTTCCAAAATATGTAGTTCAAATGTTGTTGACTGTTGTCTATGGGACAGCTTGGCTGCACACTTCATTGATTACTTGAAGATTAGAACTGACTCTGGCCCTATTGTTGTTATTGTGAAACATGCTCACCTAAAGCTTGCTGAAAGTATGTTTTAAGATGTTTTCAATATACTAAATGGTCTCTGAGTATTACATGTTTTCAATATACACTACTAACCTCCTTTGTTTTATTTATATTTTAAGATAATTATCCGTTGCAAGTTACTAATGCTTGGAATGGAACTTTCTTGCTCATTAATGATGACATACCTCCTATCAATGACTTCAAAAACAGGTTTGATTACATTTTCTCTTCAAATTGGGGAGCACTTAATTTCAATGTTCATACCATTAACCTTCATTATTATTGACTTATAGATTGCCTGCTGACAACACATTTGCAATACAAAGTAACATCATTCAATCCTCATACCAAATGATTTCATAAAGTTCATTTTCTGGTTCCAACCGATCTCCAAAAGAAAAGTTCATTTTGGGTCATCCAGTCATGAAAATCAAAGACATCATCAAGCTTCTAAACTTGAACCATTGCTTGTCCTCAAGCAAAAAGATATAACATTTAGTGATAGAGAAAACACGACATAAGACATCCCTTTAGTCACCTATTTTAATCTTGACCAAATAAAACAAGTAAGTTCATTCTTCACACTAAAGATATCATAAAAACACAAATCACATACGATCATGAATTTCTTCCTTATATAGACCGTTCCGAACTATTTTGCCAATCCCGAACTTAACTTTAATCTCATCTTTCTTCATCCCTTTTAAACCTTTGGTAATCACATTAAGCCCGTTATCTATTCACACACACATGGTAGTGAGTCTGTTAGTGATTATGATCCGATTCTTTTTCATATTATTTATTGCCCTTTTTGACATAGGATAGCTTTATATCTTAGAGGTGATTCGCAGTTGGGCTAAATGACCGGGTGAGGGTCACCTGACTTAGAATGCGTAGTCCCCTTTTCAGATTTATACTACCTTTGTTATTATTTATCATCATCATTTTTTCGAAATCATTCACTTATATTCGTCGACTCTACCACTTAGATAGTGATCTTAGATGGTGCCGACTACCTAATGGTTTACTCAAGGATTAGTAAAGTCAAGAAATTTAAGCTCGGGTAAGGCAAATATCAAAATTGATCTACATAATTAAGAAATTTATGGTGTTGAAATGATATAGCTAGTATGAAAATATGCTCACAACTTAATTTTGTCAGTGACTTTTGGAAAATCAAAATTGTATTGCTTCTCAAAATTTTTGTTATGGCTCAAGATTTTGGAAAAAAATTTAAAATAACCCGAAAAAATTTATTTGCAAAAAGGAAAATTAGACTAAAATAAAATTAGACTGAAAAGTAGAAAATAAAAACAGTAAAGTCCTCCCCTAAACTTAAATCCAACATTGTCCCCAATGTTGCGACTATAGAGTAGAATTGGAGTGCACAACCTAGAGAATTACGCCTCAAGCGATCGATCTCGTTATTTCCTGCAAATTCAAATGAAAACATTAAATTAAAAACTCGTGGGTTGCCTCCCACGCAGCGCTTTGTTTAAAGTCGGCTAGCTCGACTTTGCACGACCCTTAAATCAAGAGGGCGCCTCTTTCAGACTGATATCCTTAACACTGTACTCAACATTCTTAGAGATCCATTTGAACACATCTAACCATCTCATAGGTGCTTTCCCTTTTGCTTTCTTTTTGGTGAGAGGAGGTGGGAGTTTCTTCTTTACGGCGTGAATCTTCCCGTGTGCCAGCATTTGGCATTCTTTAAAAATATGGTCATGAGTATCAGGAAATCCACCTAGCATATTCTCATAATCCTCACCCTCTTTGTGTTTCGTATTCTGGAAGATATCATTTACTGGGTGGGATTTTAGTATGTCAGGAGGGACTTGTTCAGAGGTGCTTTTATCGATATGTCCTTCAACTATGTTGAGTCTACAACAAGAATTCTTAAAGGTGGGGCCTTTCATGAATTGAGATAGTATGAACTCGATTTTTTCATCCCCAACCTCAAAGGTAAGCTTCCCTTTCTTTACATTTATTATAGCGCCCGCAGTAGCTAAGAAAGGTCTACCTAATAGAATTGGAATATCAACGTCTTCCCTGATGTCCATGATCACAAAATCAGTAGGGATAAACAGTTGGCCGATCCTTACTGGAACATTTTCCAGTATTCCTAATGGGTATTTGATAGATCTGTCAGCCAACTGTAAGGACATCTTAGTAGGGTTTAACTCTCCAAGTCCGAGCCTCTTGCAGATAGATAGAGGCATCAAACTTACACTCGCTCCTAGATCGCAAAGGGCTTTATCTATGACATATCTACCAACAACGGAAGGAATAGAAAAGTTTCTCGGGTCCTCGAGTTTTGGGGCTAGCTTGTTTTCACTAATTGCATTGCATTCCACTTGCCCAATGTCTTCAATCTTTCGTTTGTTTGAAAGAATTTCTTTTAAGAATTTGGCATAGGAAGGTATTTGGGTTATAGCCTCAATGAAGGGTATGTCAATATGAAGCTTTTTGAGCATCTCGATAAACTTCTCAAACTGCCCCGGATTCTTAGATTTGGCAAGTCTTTGAGGATATGGGATAGGAGGCTTGTAAGGAGGAGGGGGTACATATGGTTTTTCTTGATCACTCTCAATCACCTCTTTGGCCTTCGGTGTTTGTCTATCCTTCACTGCTATCGGTTCTCTCTCAGTGTCCTTGTCAGTTACACTCTCTGAGTCATTCTCTACATTTTTTCCTAAGTCTCTCGCTCTAACTCTTTTAGCAACGGGATCTTCTAACTCTCTTCCGCTTCGCAGCGTTATAGCGTTAACGTGGCCCTTGGGATTTGTTTGCGGTTGGCCGAGTAGTGTTCCGGCTGGGGCAGCTGTAGCTGCCTGTTGTTGAGCCACTTGAGAAATCTGAGTTTCTAGCATCTTATTATGAGTGGAAATGGAATCGATTTTGTTAGCTAATTGCTTAATCAACTCATTAGTGTGAATATTTTGGTTCATGAATTCCTTATTTTGTTGAGTCTGAGCTAGGACAAAATTCTCCATCATAAGTTCAAAGTTTGACTTTTCAGGGGTAATGGGAGCAACAGGGGCTCCTATTTGGTTTTGGAAGCCTGGTGGAGTACTAGGCGCAAATAAAGCATTATTATTCTTATAGGAGAGGCTTGGATGATTTTTCCACCCGGGGTTGTACGTGTTGGGGTACGGGTTTCCTTGCACATAATTTACTTGGTCGAGTCCAGCCAGTAATTGACATTCAGAGGTTATGTGTCCAGGAACTCCACATAATTCGCAGTTCGGTTGTACTGCGGCTATGGTAGCAGCGGGAGATAGAGTTAAACTCTCTATCTTTTGAGAAAGGGCTTCTATTTTGGCATTGACATGGTCTATGCCGCTTACTTCGTACATACCGCCTTTCGTTTGGCATTTTTCTATGGCAGCGCGTTCGCTTCCCCATTGATAATGGTTTTGGGCCATGTTTTCTATAAGCTGGGTGGCTTCTTGGTAAGGTTTATCCATCAATGCTCCACCGGCGGCCGCATCTATGGTGAGTCTAGTGTTATATAGAAGCCCATTGTAGAAGGTATGGATTATAAGCCATTTTTCTAAACCATGGTGTGGACAGAGTCTCATCATATCCTTGTATCTTTCCCATGCTTCGAAAAGTGATTCTCCTTCTTTTTGCCTAAATCCGTTGATTTGGGCTCTTAACATAGCTGTCTTACTTGGCGGGAAATATCTGGCCAAGAACTGTTTCTTCAGTTCGTTCCATGTAGTGATGGAGTTCGAAGGTAGAGCTTGAAGCCAAGCTCTAGCTCTGTCTCTTAAAGAGAACGGGAAAAGACGGAGTCGTATTGCTTCGGGTTCGACACCATTGGCTTTTATTGTGTCTGCGTACTGCACAAACACTGAGAGGTGGAGGTTCGGATCCTCCGTGGGCGAACCAGAGAATTGGTTTTGTTGCACGATTTGCAACAGCGCGGGTTTCAATTCGAAGTTCCTTGCTTCGATGTTAGGGGGCGCGATACTCGAATGAGGTTCCTCTTCGGAGGGAACGGCATAGTCCTTGAGAGGACGTTCGCGTTGAGCCATCGGTATGAGGTTAAATTGTTTTTGAAATTCGCGGATTCGGCGTTGTAAATGAATATAACGCTCTATTTCTGGGATAGGTTGTTCTAATGATTCCTCGGAGGTACGAGTACTGGGCATACAACCTAAGTAAAAGGGTTGCCTTAATCGTTACAGATTAAAAACTAAGTAGCGAAAATTGACTAAATTAGTCCCCGGCAACGGCGCCAAAAACTTGTTGCGATATTTCTGCAAGTGCACAGACTTATCGTGTAGTTATAAAAGATTATCGATCCCACAGGGACTATTAGTTAATATTTCGCTTATGTTTTTAATATATCGTAAGGTTAAGGCTGGATATTGATTAAAAAGGGGTTTGTAAAATAATTACCTAGAAATAAAATAATTAAATTAAATAACAGTGACTATTAAGAATTGGTTTTAAATAAGTTGGATTTTAACTAACTGGAATGTTACTTTAGGTACTTCAATGGGTTCGGTAATAAACACTGTGTTTTGAAAAGTTTAGTCTTTTAAATTGATTTAAAAATATTCATCTCACACTTTCGCGCTATTGAGTTATATTATATAATGATAAAATAAATGTATCACTTTCGCTCTAACATTTACTTATAAAAATATTGTTTGGAAATCAATTAAATTTACTAAAAGGGTCTAGTTTTCACAAAACGATACTAGTTTAAAAATATAGAACTCATGCCATAGCACTGTTGGACTTATATTATATTATATAAATAAGATGTTTTGCTGTCGCTCAATCATTAATTCATAAAATACTTTTTGAAAACTAATATAATTTAATTAACCTTAAAGAGCTGTCGCGATATTAAAGTTAATGTTCAGTTTTTACTATCTAGTATAAATTTCAAACAATCGTTCTGTTAATTCATACTTTAATTAATTTTCACTGATCGTGCAAAATTATAATCTATTGTTTATTTAAAAACTGAAACAGAAAACTAGACTTGAAAATTTAGTTCACAGTTTAATTACCGAACTCATATCAGACTCCTATTTCACATACCAGTTATATTAAATTAGTTGGACATAATTACAAATAAAGGCATGAAATAATAATAATAGTTACGGGAAAAAGAAAACATAGATATGGATACTGCAATATATTTATTGGTGCTGGAAAATTAAAGAACATGCAATAACAGTAGCAAATAAAACAAGACAGGAATTAAAATAATTAAAGTAAGCAGTAACTGGAATTTGGAAAATAAAACTAAATATATTGATTAATGTAACTTACAAAACCGAAACTGGAATTGAACAGGAAACAAAGGACAAGCTGTAGCTCTCAACACGTAAAGCAGTAAACTTAATTCTAAGAATTTAAAGTAAGTGTTTTTTCTCTTAAGCTCTAACTTGTCGTAGTGGAAGATCCTTCTTAATTCATTCTGAATGCATCTATATATAGGCTGAGGAGTCCTGCCTTTTCTGCTTTCAGTTACTTTAATTTCTCCCCACGATTCGCAACTGACTTGATAAGATGAGACTGATATTTTTGCTGAAGAATAGCTCACGACCGGCGCCATGTGTTGTTTAAATTTTGCACATGTTCCTTTAAAATAGGTGACTGGCGCCACAATTTTCAAGGCTGGCGCCATATTTTGTGTAACAGAATTGTGTGACTGGCGCCTTAAATTCCACGGCTGGCACCTTAAATCTCACGTCCGGCACTTTAAATCTTGTGGCCAGCACCTTAAATCTTGTGGCTAGCACAAAATTTGTGTCCCTTAAATACATGGCTGGCGCCTTGTATTCATGTGGCTGGTGCCACTTATTTTGCTTTGTTTCTTTGATATTTTTTTTGGTCTCGGCACATCTGTAGTTTCATAAAAAAAAACAATAATTATTTTATTAATACTAGGATAAATTAGATAAAATATTAAAATACTTAAAGAAATAATAATGATAAAATAGTGCATTTTTCGGTGTTATCAGCTTCCAAAGGTTTTATACGATTTCATTTTTACTTTAACTATGCATTTTCCCATTCCTGCACATTTCCTTATTATTATCCATCATTATTATAGGACAAAATATGTGTCATTGTTGGAACAACCTCACATATCCGAGTTTCTGCCAACGGTTGGTACTTTCCTGGTTACAAAGACTGTATTTTGGTTGACTATGTTCTCTTGATTGGAACTATTTGGTTATTCGGTTCTACAAATTTTTTGTTTCAGGATATCATTAAAGATGACGATGAAAAGTTGAATGGGCTGAGAAAAGAAGTGGGTGAAAACGCTTATAAATGCAGTGGTGGTAGCTTTAACGGAGATTAATGAATATAATCCTAGTGGTCGATATGTAACCTAGGAATTATGTTTTCTTTGTTGATTATAGTTTTGGATTTTTTTGAATTAATTTAGTAGTTTTGATTATGAAAAAAGAAGAATTAAAAAAATCAGGAAAAGCTATAAACTAACCAAAAAAAAAAGACCATAAATTTATTTATTTTTTATATAAAAAGGGAGTTGTGACGGTTTAAAACCGTCGGTAAATCAATATTAAACACACTGGCGACAGTTCCAAATTGCCGCAAAAGGTGAAAATATTCGCCAACACCTTTGATTTTGCGACGGTTTAATTTGGTATTGCGACGGTTTAAACCGGACGCTAACCAATATACGACGGTCTGTGCGGCATTTGCTACTGAGTCGAGATGGTTATTCGAATTCCGGCCATATGAAGCCAAAAAATAGTTTCTTGATGAAAATATGTATATTTTTCAGAGTTTTTTGGAAATTTATGAATCTTATTTAGGTGGTTAGGACTATTTCTAATTATTTATTGCATATGTACTTGGTATTTGTATCATATTGTGTGTGGGATGTAATGATGCTTACCTATTTCAATTTAGAGCTAAATTGTAATTTTAAACTTTGGTGACAATGAATGCAGTGCATTAGAGGAAACTCTAAGTTTAGTATAATTATAGCTAGTATTAAGAATTTGTTAAGTTTACATTCCACATCTATATTTGTTAAGTTTAAGTAGTTAACCAAATATGTTGTCCAATTCCCCAGTTATCTAAAATTGACTGCCCACATCTATATTGTTAATAATTTAAAGAAATCTCATTATTTATTCACGAGTAGCATTGCAAATGAGACACACTTCTGATTGTTTTTAGATAAAAAAGTTAAAAAAAAGTTCAAGGTGAATTCTTTTTTCATGTTTAAAAGATTTTAAGTCAGTTAACCAAATTTGTAGTCCAACTCCCCGATTATCTACACATAATTCCCACGTCTGTATTGTTACTAATTTAAAGGAATATTACTATTGCCAATACAGGTGTAGGGAGTCATGTTCAGATAACTGAGGAGTTGGATAACATATTTGGTTAGTTCTCTTAAAGTTTTTCAAACATGAAAATATCATTCACTTTTAACTTTTTTTTAACTTTCTCATTTGCAAACAATTAGACGTGTGTCGCATATACAATTTTAAGGGGGTGTATTGGATTGAGATTTCAAAAGATTTTAAAAGATTTTTTTATGATACAAAAGTCTTGTGGTATTCAATCAAGACTTTTACAAAAGTCAAATAAATCTTGTGGTATTCAATCAAGACAATTAAGATTTTTTTTTCAGGGCAACAAAATCCGCTGGTATTCAATTGAGATTTCTTACCACTTTTAAAATGTCTATTGGTATTCAAAAGTCTACGGATTTTGATAGATTCTTCTATGGAATGGATTTTGACAGACTTTTTTATTAAAAATACACACAAAACACTCATCCAACAATCCCACTCCAACCCATGAGACTTTTTATAATCTTCCAAGACTTTTTTTTCTCTCTTCATCTTCTGCAGAACAGGAATATTACCGAATTCTTTCTCTTACGATCTATTCACAATCAATTTTTCCTTTGAATGAAAGTCTATAGGCATACTGGTTATTGTTGGCAATCAATTTCTTTTTCTTCTTTTTTTATAATTCATTGATTCATGATTTCAATTTTTATAAGCTACATGCATACTGATTATTCATATGGTTTTTTCTTCATCGTTCATACATATATGTCACTTTAAAAAATCTGTAACATAATTTTAGAACTTTAAAAAAACTTGTAACATAATTTTGTAACTTTTTGCAAAAAAAAAAAAAAAATAATAATTATGCAACTCTCTCACCAACTTAGTCCCTAAACTATTAAAACCAACTAAAAGGTCCCTAAACTATATTCACATCCTTCAATTTAGTCCCTAAACTATTTTCCATCCATCAATTTAGTCCTCCGTTATATTTTCCTTTAACTGTTATTTAAAACCCTAAAATCCAAAAGCTACTTTTACTCTTATATCTCTCTTCTCGACCAACTCTCTCAAATCATCTCAATCTGAAAACCCTAGAGCCACCTATACGCTCCAATTCCGGTTGTCGTCGTTGTTTTAAGGTACGTTTTTCACTGTTTTTCGTTCTAACTTTTATAAATTTGTAAGGGTTTATTCTCACTTGTTAATTTTCAGGAATGAAATTTGTGTTTTTTAGTGCAATGAACCATGTTGTTTTAGCTTGAACCAAATTTGTTTTAGCGTGAACCATGTTGTTGTTGCTTCCTTTTTGGCTTATTCATGTTGCTGCTATTTTAAAGCTTTTGTATCTCTTATATTATTACCATCTATATTATTGTTTATGTTGCTTTGTGGTCCTAATTTGTTTAAGTATTATAGTGGTCCTAATTTGTTTCTTTTTTATGCAATTGCCTCTCTATAGTGGTCCTATTCTGATCCTTATTTTGTCTCCTCAATGTTTTCTCAATTTGTGCTCCTTGTTAATACTATACATTATATTATATTAGATGGCTGAAAGTGATGATGATACAAGTGATGGAGGAAGGTTCTCTTATCACTCAGAAGAACTTAGAGGACCTATTAGTTCATCTGATGAAGAGAATGAATCAGTGAGAGTTATATATCCACAATTCAATGCTGAAGCTCAATTTGGGGAAGTTAGGTTGGCTGTAGAGATGGAGTTTGCAACTTTGGCTGAATTTAAAAAAGCTGTGAAAGACTATACCATCCATATTGGAAGACAAATCAAATGGATAAAGAATGACAAGGTAAGAGCAAGAGCAAAATGTGTGTTTGAGCATTGCAAATGGGAGATACTTTGTTCGCGTAGTAGTATAACAAATAGCTTTCAAATCAAGACTTTTGAAAATACAACTCACTCATGCCCAGGAACATTCACGAATAGTCAGGCTGATAGAAAGTGGGTTATTGAGAAGTTGGAATTGAGATTGAGACAACAGCCGTCTCTTAGCCATAGTGAGGCTTATTACTTGATGAAAGAGGATTATAATCTACATTTGGAGGATAGTATGATTTATAGATCACTTAAACAAGCAAAACAAAATGTCGAGGGATCTGAAATTGATCAGTATGCTAAGCTATGGGACTATTGCCATGAGTTATTATCCCAGAATCCAGGTTCAACGGTGAAAATGAGCACTATACCACAACAAGAAGGGCCGCCAATATTTCACCGATTGTATATATGTTTTGATGCTAGTAAAAGAGGGTTCAAGGAAGGTTGCAGACCTATAATTGGATTGGATGGTTGTTTTTTAAAGGGTTATTTTGGAGGACAATTGTTGACTGCTGTCGGCGGAGATGCAAACAACCACATTTTTGTCATTGCATATGTTGTAGTTGATGTCGAAATTAAAGACTATTTGTTTAGAGACTATTTGTTTTAACAGTTATTTGATTTAGCAGTAATGATTTAGCAGTGTTGTTACTATTTTGTTGTTTTTTAAGATAGTTTAGGGACTAAATTGAAGTATTTTTTAGAGTTTAGGGACTACTAACAGTCACTTAACGGAAAAGTTAACCGAGGAACTAAATTGAAGGATGTGAATATAGTTTAGGGACCTTTTAGTTGGTTTTAGTAGTTTAGGGACTAAATTGAAGGATGTGAATATAGTTTAGGGGCCTTTTAGTTGGTTTTAATAGTTTAGGGACTAAGTTGGTGAGAGAGTGATAGTTTAGGGACTAAATTGACTGATTACTCCTTTTTTTATGATTCATGGTTGTTTATCAACCTGTTAATATTTTTTCCAACGTTTATTCTTTTTTTTATTATTGATTTTTACATTTTTTTGTTTAATATCCATTTATTTGATATTCATGATTATTTGATTTTTTTAAGGAATGATTTGTTTATATTGATTGATTCATTATTATTTTAGAAAATATTTATATTGAATTTATTGAGTCATTTAAATCTTAAAAGTCTATAAAGTAATCTGAAATCTTAAAAGTCTATGCTATAAAGTCTCACAAATTCATGTGTTAAGAATCTTGATTGTAAAAAGACTTTTAAAAAAGTCTTCTAAAATCCCATAAAATCAATAAAATCCCACAAAGTCATTTAAAATCTTCAAAACTTTTTTTTGCTAAAATTGTCTTGTGAAATCTTAATCCAATACACCCCCCTTACTTTTTAATAAATAGTGAGATTCTATGAAATTATTACTAATATAGATGTGGAGAGTCATGCGTTGATAACTAGGGAGTTGGAGAACATATTTGGTTAACTAATTTAAAATCTTGTAAATTTAACCAAATCTATCATCAACAAACAAACAAAATTGTACCCCATATACAATGTCAATCATGAACAAATAGTAAAAAAAAGGTGAACGATTTTTTCAAATTTGGAGGATTTTAAGCTTCTTAACCAATTTTGTACACCGACTCCACACTTATCTACACATAACTCCCCTTAACTCCCCTCACCTAGATTGTAAATAATTTCAAGGAATATATCATTATTTGTTCAAGAGTGGAATTGTACACGAGACACATTTCTGATTGTTAGTAGATGATAAAGTTAAAACAAAGTTAAATGTGAACGATTTTTTCAAATTTGGAAGATTTTAAGCTTCTTAACCAATTTTGTACACCGACTCCCCACTTATCTACACATAACTCCCCTCACCTAGATTGTGAATAATTTCAAGAAACATAATTATTTGTTCAAGAGTGGAATTGTACACGAGACACATTTCTGATTGTTAGTAGATGATAAAGTTAAAACAAAGTTAAATGTGAATGATTTTTTCAAATTGTTTAAGCTTTTTAACCAACTTTGTACTCCAACTTCCCACTTATCTACACATAACTCTCCTCACCTAGATTGTGAATAATTTCAAGGAATAACATTATTTGTTCAAGAGTGGAATTGTACACGAGACACATTTCTGATTGTTAATAGATGATAAAGTTAAAACAAAGTTAAATGTGAATGATTTTTTCAAATTTTTTAAGCTTTTTAACCAACTTTGTACACCAACTCCCCACTTATCTACACATAACTCCCCTCACCTAGATTGTGAATAATTTCAAGGAATAACATTATTTGTTCAAGAGTGAAATTGTACACGAGACACATTTCTGATTGTTTGTAGATCATAAAGTTAAAACAAAGTTAAATGTGAATGATTTTTTCAATTTTTTTAAGCTTTTTAACCAACTTTGTACACCAACTCCCCACTTATCTACACATAACTCCCCTCACCTAGATTGTGAATAATTTCAAGGAATAACATTATTTGTTCAAGAGTGAAATTGTACACGAGACACATTTCTGATTGTTTGTAGATCATAAAGTTAAAACAAAGTTAAATGTGAATGATTTTTTCAATTTTTTTAAGCTTTTTAACCAACTTTGTACACCAACTCCCCACTTATCTACACATAACTCCCCTCACCTAGATTGTGAATAATTTCAAGAAACATCATTATTTGTTCAAGAGTGGAATTGTACACGAGACACATTTCTGATTGTTAGTAGATGATAAAGTTAAAACAAAGTTAAATGTGAATGATTTTTTCAAATTTTTTAAGCTTTTTAACCAACTTTGTACTCCAACTTCCCACTTATCTACACATAACTCTCCTCACCTAGATTGTGAATAATTTCAAGGAATAACATTATTTGTTCAAGAGTGGAATTGTACACGAGACACATTTCTGATTGTTAGTAGATGATAAAGTTAAAATAAAGTTAAATGCGAACGATTTTTTCAAATTTGGAAGATTTTAAGCTTCTTAACCAATTTTGTACACCGACTCCCCACTTATCTACACATAACTCCCCTCACCTAGATTGTGAATAATTTCAAGGAATAACATTATTTGTTCAAGAGTGGAATTGTACACGAGACACATTTCTGATTGTTAATAGATGATAAAGTTAAAATAAAGTTAAATGTGAATGATTTTTTCAAATTTAGAAGATTTTAAGCTTTTTAACCAACTTTGTACTCCAAGTTACCACTTATCTACACATAACTCCCCACACCACACCTAGATTGTGAATAATTTCAAGAAATATCATTATTTGTTCAAAAGTGGAATTGTACACGAGACACATTTATGATTATTATTAGATGATAAAGTTAAAACATAGTTAAATGTGAATGATTTTTTCAAATTTAAAAAATTTTAAGCTTTTTAACCAACTTTGTACACCAACTCCCCACAATATTACACATAACTCCCCTCAAATACGATATACAGCGGCAATTCACGTAAACTGTTGGAATAACCGCCGCATTGAATTTAGCGTCAGTTGTATTGATTGTGCGACGGTTTCAAACCGTCGCTCTTTGTAATTATCTTCCAATTTTTTTGCGTTATTAGCGTCGGTTCTAACCGCCGCTATTTGTTTTTTTTATTTTAAAAAAAAAACATTTTTTTTTTGTTTCCCACAAATTTTTTAAAACGTTTTATTCCTCGCAATTTTTAAACATTTTTTTTTTTTTGCTTCCAGCAAAACAACAAAAATAAAAAATATATATATGTATATATATAAAATAAATAGTGTACTTAAATTACTCTGACAAAGTAGCCAAAAAAATTATTCAAGTCGCAATAAAAAAAAATACTCAGACAAATAATTAATTAATAGTAAAAAATATAATGTAAAGTTTATCTGAAACCTCATTGCATGTGACACATGCTTCCAAAATTTAGTTTAGTACATCCCCTTCACCTAAACTTAAATATAATAGTATAATAACTTGCTTTTGAGTTTAACATCCATCAGAGCATTATAAGCACTAGTTAACTAAGCAAAAAACAAAGTAAACACCACTATTTTACCATGTAGTTATTTCATAGAGAAATGACATCCATTGAAATGAATACTCAAAATTTGTTACCCTTTCATGATTCATCATGCATATCCAATCATTCCATCTGACGAACTAACCCTGTTAGTCGTCCGAGAAAGTGGAGTTGTGGTTGCCTTTGTGAAGTACATGTAGTAGTATACTTTAAGAATCATGGTTGCAAAGATGAAAATTGCTTCAGCAATGAAAATTCCTTTCCTCAAACTTCCACAGGAGAAGTTCTGAGCATAAATCAAACTTTCAAAGGAGAAGTTCTGAACACAATAATTTAGCCACAATTTAATATCAATATCAGTGTGATGAGATGAAACAGAAATCATTGCTCAATAATTCAGAATTATTACCAAGAAGAAAGAAAATATATAATGGACCATGCTCGATTTCCACAGGGTATTAATGGCCTCCCAAGCACATGCACTTTGTCACAATAATGGACCATCCTCAATATTGAAGTTTATTTGTGCCTGCACAATTATAGTTGAAGAAAAGTGAGTTACAAAGCTTAACTTAACAGAAGTGTACAAATGTTACTAAAAAATGTTACTGGAGAGCCTAGAGGCCACACTGGCACTAATTACATAAGGGTAAACTAAAAGTATGCAGAAAATTAATACTAAAATGAAGCATAAATAAGAACACCAATAAAAAGTGGAAGAGACTACACTGCCCTGGCTCTTATACCATATAACCATATAGTCAATGTAATAGTTTGAGCTATTAAAGGTTCACTACTCTGTTGTAGTGTAGATTTTGAGATAAAAAGAAAAATTCAGACTCACATTGTACCACCAGTAGCAGGGCCAATAGCTTTGAATAGAAACATAGCTGTCATGGAAATTTCATTAGCTGCTCCCCTTTGGTGTTGTACTGCTGTTCCTGTTTTCAAATCAATTATATGCCACAATTCCATTAAAAATTAAAAACTAATATCAAACTTTGTTAGTGATGAAACACAATATAATTTAATACACTTTACAAACATGAGAATTGGCATCTCCATGACCAAGATGCTTGAGTTCTTTTTCCTTCACGAGAGTTGGGTTACTATTAGAGTTAACAATGATTTTACCTACATTGACAAGACCAGTTCAGCATGGCCATCAGATGCATGAATAGCTTAAGATTCTCTCAATCCCCTTCTCTCACGATCATGTCTATAGCACTTGCTTCCTACTGCCCTTTGTCTACAAACATCATGACCAAAATCAATACATAATTCTTGCACTAAACTTTACCAGCACTTGACGACAAGCAGTATAGGAACCAAAGATAACATTCGCAAGAACCAAATCAACATAATAAAGATTGCATCGAAAACATATATTATGCAGTCAAAAGGTCAATCAATCTCAGAGTTTATCCAAAAGATATATTTAACAAACACATAATAAAAACATGTTAGCAAGATAACATTCTTGTTGAGATCATCAAACATACTAAATTTATTGGTCCAAACATCTATGTTTCATCCAAAGCATCTATGTTTCCTCAAATAAATAGACATGTATACATACACATACAAGTAAAGAATCTGTAAATAATTCAATAACTAGAGCAACACACGTAAAGAGCCTATAAATTCACTCAAGAAAGAGTATGTATTCAAACATACAACTAACAATAAAACTTTGTCATGTATGTCTCCACCTATAACAGTGTCTTTACTCAAAATAAAATCTAGAACTAAGCTTTCTCATGTAAAACACATTAAAACATAAAAATTGAGTGATCGTACCAAAATCAAACACAAATTATTCATAAAATAACTAGCAATCACGGTGGCAATTAATTGGAGTCTAAGAGTTGTGCAAGCCAAAAAAAATATTATCTATATATACAACTATCTGCAGAATTGCATCCACAAAAAGAGTAGAATCTGCATATTAAAATCAACAATAGGAGATAGAGTCAAGTTTAATTGACAATCCAAACAAAATAAATCCATGAAGCATCAACACTATAACATACAATGCACTATAAAATTAATAATATCTCATAACTTTTATGCATAACTCAAAAAGGTTTCATTTCTTGGAAGGAAAACTAATTAACACCCATTTATTTAAATTCAGAAAATAAGAAGACTAAATATATGATCTTGGATGTAAAACAAACAAAATTAAACCATCTCATTTCTGCATAATTGAAAGTAAAGAGACTAAAATCACTAAATTTATCATCTTGGATGCAAAAGTCACAAATAAAAACAATCCATTTCCACATATTGAAGAACAATAAAGACCCGTTTGAATTCACATTATAAAAAGATTAACTTTATGATATCAGAAGTAAAATACACAAAAACAAAAACACTCAAATTCCACATAATTGAAGAACAATAAAGACCCAAATGAACCTGGATTTTGAAGTTGATTGAAGGTAAATTGTGAATCGTGAATCTAAAGCTTGAAGGAAACGTGAATCGAAACGTGAGTGATGTAGTGAAAACGAACTCGAATCGGAAACAGTGAACAATTTGAACCAACACTCATTCCTAATCTAGCCGCCGCTGTACACACTAATACCGCCGCCGCAATACACACGAAACCGCCGAAATTTACAACCAGCATAGGCAGTTGAATGAACGCCGCAATAACCGTCGGTATTGACCAGAGCGGTGGCGGTTCCCTTGATAGCACCTCAAATTGACTGTCGCTATCTCTATATTTTCTTGTAGTGGGAGATCGGTGGCATCAATGAATGGTGGTGGAGGGAGAAGAGGGGTTTGACAGAGAGAGGGAGAAGAAGGGTGGTGAATGGTGAAGAGCAAGTTGTTCTTCTTTCTCTTCGTGCATATGGTAAAGAAACAGAAAAAAAAAATAAAAGAAAAGTGTGGGAGGTTTGTTGATGAGCAAAATGACAAATGTACCCTTCATGTGTTGTATTTTTGTTGGGGGTTTGTGTCCCTATAGCATTTCTGTATCAACAATGAGGATTGAGGTATTCTTTCCCAATTTCGAAGATTATAAGCTGGCAAAATCCTTATCCTTAATCTCCTATGTGATGTAGAAATGTTGGAAGAATCTTGGAATTCCAATACTAGAAAATAATAATTTAAGCTAGTTCTAATTTCATGCTTCCAATCCAACTTGGCTAGGGGTCCCCTCACCTCAACCTCAACCACATTAATTTTTTGTACCACATATATAAAATAAGTTTGAATATTTTATGTAGTCCTAGTCAAAGTTGACTAAGATTTTTTTTTTTTTACAATGGCCCTTAATTTCGGTACATTGAATATTTTTTAATTTTATTGATCAATTGACTACCAGCTAGAAGAGTACCAAGATCCCTATTTCAAGGCCAAAAAGTATAATAATTTATACTCCATATAACTTTGTCAAGGAATTAAGAAATGTAATTATCCATATAACTATATAACCTTGCTTTAAAATGCCATAAAACAATATTGTGCTTTAATTAAAAATGAGGCTAATCATGGTTTTAAAATCCTAAGACCCCATGCTTTTCCCACGTTTGTCGTCAAAAGTAAGTGAGTAATGAGCATGAAATGTATAGTCGCAGCTTTAAGTGGGCATTTAGCTTTAATTCTTCTTTAAAAAGTTTTTATTTCATTAAAAGAAAGAAAAAAAATGATGTAATATGAATTTCTTTCTTCTTTGTCATAATGCAATATATATAGCTGACTAGCTCAAAACCCTCATATGTGAAGATCTACAATTGGGTCTTTTGTGGTTCAGTTCATGTGACATTGGCCCCTGAGATTGTAGCTATGCCCATGCATGATGATGAAATGGGCATTTATTATCAAGTCATATTTCGATATCACAAAAAGGGTTAAGCAATTGCAAATGATTATGTTTAGGTTAAAGAAAAAAAAAACAACAAATACTACAATGTTTTTCTTACAACGAAGAATTATTTTATTCCCAAAAAGAGATAAATTAAATTAAATTATTAGACATCAATCCAATAATTCCATAGCTCAGTATACAATTTATGAGGTCCGTGTACATTGTCATTGATCAATAAAATTAAATCATACGAGTATACAAAAGTTAAAAATTAGTATTATATATCCACACACAAAAAAAGTTGGCTTAAATGCAGTTTTACCCCCCCTATTTTGAAAAATGCGGAATTTTACCCCCCCTATTTTAAAATGCGGAATTTTACCCCCCCTATTTTATAATTTGTTGGATTTTGCCCCCCCACCAAAATTTTGCACAAAATCTGCTTCTGAGCCTCAAGTTCAAAGCTACGCACATAACTCAATTTGGATCAATAATTCACCAAACTGGTACCGAAACGACCGCAATCGAGTTAGTTTTCCACAGAATCAAACTCCACTAAATTTGGAGTTACAGAGAGAGATTAATTATTGTTTTAGTGAAGGTCTGTTCAAATTAATTATCATATGAAACTACTACTGGTATTCTCGTCATTCCTCTCACCATGTAGCTCATTTTTTAATACTATTTAAATGTATGGAAATCTAACGAAATTACCCTTGTTGGCATTTCAATTTCGTCGAATTTGGAGTTACGATGTGTTCGGTAGACGATGTTGAATTTGAAGATCACAAGTAGATTTCTGCAGAATTAGTAATTGGACAGACCTTCACTAAAACGGTAATTAATCTCTCTCTGTAACTCCAAATTTAGTGGGGTTTGATTCTGTGGAAAGCTAACTCGATTATGGTCATTTCGGTAGCCATTTGGTGAATTATGGATCCAAATTGAGTTGTATGCGAAGCTTTGAAGTTGTGACTCGAAAGCATATTTTTTGCAGAATTTTGGGGACATACATTCACTAAAACGGTAATTAATCTCTCTTTGTAACTCCAAATTCAGTGGGGTTTGATTATGTGGAAAGATAACTCGATTACGGTCATTTCGGTATCCTTTTGGTAAATTATTGATCAAAATTGAGTTGTGTGCGAAGCTTTAAAGTTGTGACTCGAAAGCAGAATTTTAGGGGGGGCAAAAACCAACAAATTATAAAACAGGGGGGGTAAAAGTCCGCGTTTTAAAACAGGGGGGGTAAAATTCCGATTTAATCAAAACAGGGGGGGCAAAACTGCATTTAAGCCAAAAAAGTTTAAAAAGTAGTAACGTAATTAAAAAGATTATTTATGGTCATCTTTCTAAAAAAAAAAAAATAGAATGATTGTCTTGCTTATTGGAGGACAGCCCGGGTGTTACGGTTACTTCAACTATTTATATATTTTATAGTACTTACCTCAGGATTTGAAAGAGGAGTAAACCTAATTCCTAAATAGTACTTACCTATCCCTCAAATGAAAAATGGGGACATTGTTCCAATAACTAATTAGGTTAAGACATTTTGTCAAAAAAAAAATTACGTTAAGACATGATATAATTTACAAAATTGTTCATCAAACAATTTAAGTAATTTTGGTAAAAATAAATAACAGTTTAGGTAATTAACTAACAATATAATGCTTCAAAGAATAATGCTAGCAACACACTCTTTAACAAACACACTCCAACACACTCTCTTTTATTGGTTGAAATTCACATGGGTCCCATAAAAAATTGTGGACCCATATAATTTTTATGGGACCCATATAAATTTTAACCAATAGAAGAGAGTGTGTTAGAGTGTGTTTGTTAAATAGTGTGTTGCTAGCACTCCTCTTGTGCGATTTTATAACACCTAAGTTTTACAATTGTTCAATTTTAGCTCCTAAATTTCAATTGTGCGATTTTAGCCCTCGAAGTTTATCCGCTTTTGCATTTGTTAGCCCGAGGCCAAAATCGCACAATTGTGAAATTTGAGGGGTCAAAACTATAATTAAGTCAATAGTAAAAGATTAAAACTTTTTAAACAAATGGTCAAGAGTTTGATATTTACCTATTGCGTATTGAGAAAATATGAATGAGAGGGGAGAATTCGTCATGGTGAAAAGTTTGTATTTTATTATTAAACAAAAAAAGTTCTTGTTGTTTTTTATTTTTATTGTTAAACGAAAAAATCCTTAGAAAACTAGTTAGTATGACCCATAAAAAAATCATATTGAACTTATAGTAAAAAATATTAATTATAATTTTGTCTTTTATATTCATTTTAGTAATTGATCAAACTCGAAATTGGGCTACCTCAAGAAGTTTGATAAGAACTGAAAATAAAATTTTATGTGCATGCTTTGGCACCTTATAATAATTAAGTCATCCAATGTCCCACAAAGTCATAAACCGACCAAACCCAGTGGAAGCATCTCAACTACTGATATACATACAAGTCCACACATAATTAGCAATTATATTCATTATTAGTTGTACCAAAAAAATTGTAGAAATTATCGATAAAGGAAAAAAAAATAAAAAGCCGTTAATAAAATGAAATAATGGAAGTTAATTATTAATGGAGAAATCAAATAGTTGCCCTGATTATGGAATAGTTCCCCGTGCAAAGCTGCAAAGAGTGTTAACCAAATACTTTAGTAAGTAAACGCTTTCTAATGATGAAAACTCAATTGCACTAATCAATTTTGTTTATAAGCAAATAAGCAAAATAATAATTGATAGAAGTTTGAATCTTTTAATAATTTGATTTAATGTTAAATAAATATCTAATTGGTGTATGTGAAAACTCAACTATCTCAATGGATTAATTTAAACAATTAAGTCACTAGATTTGGTCTAATGATGAAAGGTTTGAGTTGTATGCTAAAGATCTTGGGTTCGATTCTCAGCTTCATTGTAAATCAAAGAACAAATTTTAAACAATTAAAGTTGTGTCGGGATACATAATCCATTTCTATGCTGAAATAATGTAGAATATTAAATGAAAGAGCTTAAGCAGTAGTTTATTAAATAATTACTTAGTTAATTAAATAATTTAGATATTAGTAAGATACTCTCTTCGTCCCAAAATATAAGTAAAAGTTTGTCAACAAAAATGAATGTATTTTGTCTAAATCTTTAACCAAATACATCAATTTTTTGTATTCGTTTTTGCTTATATTTTGGGATGGATGAAGTATATAATATTAGTACTACTATAGTATTTATATTGTTAGTTAGACTTTTTATTTTATTTAATTGCTTGATTAGCCTTTTTATGCCTTTAAATCCATTATAGTATTTTTACACACTCGAAATAAATCAATAAAAAATGAAAAAAATTGTGAAAGAAAATAGATAAATAAATAAAAATATAAAAAAAGTTTTATTTTATTTCATAGAGTAATTTTTATTGTCTTTTTCTTGTTCAAATTTTTTTATTGTCTTTTCATAATTTTAGCTTAACTTTCCGTAATTGCTTAGGTTTTTGCTTCTAGAACCTATCATTAAGAATCGGTGGGTATCATTAACAAAATAAAGTATACTACTCCAGTATTATTATTATTATTACTGAATCCAATTTAGACATTGATCATACACATGCCAAAGTTATAATCACAAGTATAACTTTTTTTTTTCTTTTCAAAACAAACAAAAATTACGGATGAGTAAGAGAAATGATAGATTTGAAATTTAATCCATGGTAAGATAATTGCAAATATTCTTTTTATTAAGGAATGCTAATGATGTTCTATTGAACCCTAGTCATATTTAACACCAACCTCAATCCTACAACTCTGAATTTAACACGAATCTCAATCCGACAACATAATGCAATATTCTTACCAACTGAATTTAGCTCACGGAAACGATAATTGCGAATTTTATAAAATGAAATTTAAAGATATAACACATGAAATAATATACTAATAGCTTAGGCACAAAATAAATTAAAGGCTTAATTGCACTTTTGGTCCCTTATTTTTATTTTAGGTTTCAAGTTGATTCCTTATCTTTTAAAAGTTTTAAGTTGGTCCCTTATCTTTTTTGCAGGTTTCATGTTGGTCCCTCCCGTCAAATTTTTCACTATTACCGTTAAATTTGGACACGTGGCAAATGGAAACCACACTTGAAAAGATGACAGATGTCCAAATTTAACATGAGGGACCAACTTGAAATTTGCAGAAAAAATAAGGGACCAACTTGAAACCTAAAATAAAGATAAGAGACTAAAAGTGTAATTAAACCTAAATTAAAATACTCATACCAATTTTTTTTCACTCCATCTCTCTCTTTTAACCAATCACATCATACCCCAACAAGTTAATATATTTGTCATTAAAATTGTCAAATTGTGAATACAACTTAGTTATTAATGTGTAAAAATCTGAGTTTAAATTTAGAAATTCTCTATTTTTTCACACTTAGTGTATGTATGTATGTATGAGTACAACTACCAGAATACTTGAAAAAGTAGAAGTTGTTGAAGGCTCACACTAATAAAAGGTCTATTTTGAGAAAACTGTATATTTGTCCATTGTCAACTTTAAGTATCATCCTTATTGTGGTTAACAATAAGTTAATTAAAATATTTTCTTTGATGTTAAGAATATTAAATTTAAATCTATTGTTTTTTACCCTAGTATTTTTATATCTTCTTCCCTTGTATTTTATATAGCAGAGCTGCAGAGGAAATTGCACGTAAATGCATACAAAAAACACTTGAAACATATTTGATGTCCAAAAATCAATTCCCTCTCAATTTTTTTATTTTTTTTACGTATATTTAAAGTTTTTTGTTCATTGTTTTCGTTATAGTTCTCAAATAATTTTTTTAGTGTACTAACATTCCAGTTCTGAGAAGATAATTTGATAATTCAGAGTTCGCTCTAGAAGCAAGTAAAATCTCATATAAAATGGTTTCACCAAAAGTTGAACATTTTGACAACAAAGAGAGTGTTTCATCCAAAAATCGAACTAAAATCATCCAATCGATTCATTTTGTGGTAAAATTCATCAACCAGATCCTTATGAAGATACGTAGTACAGTATAGTTTTAAAAATACTTTTTTTATAGAAAAAAATAGTCATCTTTGTACTATTTTTTATCATTTCACATTTAAATGCACGAGTACAATATCAATTATAGGAGTACAATATCAATTATAGGAGTACAATTAACAATTTAAAGAAATAAAGAAATATTTTGGGTCCGAAAACAAAGCCCAAAACCGGCCCAAGGAGTAGTATCTAGTTTTAAACCCTAAAATCCCAAAGTCTCTCCCTCTTCGCGATCTCAGAGTTCATAGCGCAAAACTACGAAGCCGCTTCCTGAGCCTTCAATCTTCTCTATTCTCGTAAGATCCATCACCTTAATACCGATTTCAATAATTTATCATTTACTTTAGTTTAATTCTCAATATTCTTCTGCTTAAATCTTGTGTATTCATTCGGTAGCATAATTTTTATTTTTTTTTAAAGTATGTTTTTGCTGTTATTATGCTTATTGCTTAGAATTAAATTGCTTTTGATACTGGAATATTCTAATGTTGTTTATCGGAAAATCAATTTGTTTTGTTTCGTTTAAGTATTTTTAGGACCTGTTTGGATTGATTTATTTGTGCTTATTTAGTGGTATTAAAACTTTTGAAAACAGCTTATAGCTTATACTAATGTTTTTATAAGTGCTGTTGTTAGAAGTAGCAAATTAAGTTCTTTATCTGAACAGAACCTTAGTTTAGGGTTTCATTTCATCGCATTGCTTTTATTTAGGCTATAATTGATTTGTATTTACATTTGTATAGCAGCAACCATGGTGAGAGTCAGTGTGTTGAACGATGCTCTGAAGAGCATGTACAATGCTGAGAAAAGAGGAAAGCGTCAAGTCATGATTCGACCATCCTCCAAAGTTATCATCAAGTTCCTTATCGTTATGCAGAAACACGGTATTTGTCATTAATTTTTCTTTTAATGTTTTACTATTCAGTTGTTATAGGGTATTGATTAGGTATTTTTTGGTGGTTGATTACACAGGTTACATTGGTGAGTTTGAGTATGTTGATGACCACAGAGCTGGGAAGATTGTTGTTGAATTGAATGGTAGGTTGAATAAATGCGGGGTTATTAGTCCTCGTTTTGATGTTGGTGTCAAAGAGATTGAAGGTTGGACTGCTAGGCTTCTCCCTTCCAGACAGGTAGTTACAATCATAATTTTACTTCTTTTAGATTTTACATATTCTTATTTATACATATAAGATCTGCTTGGTGTGTTCAAATGCATATTTATATGAAATTTTATTTATTTATTTATTTGAACATTTTATTTCAGTGTTTTTGTCTATATTAAGGCAAGACAAATGCATAAGTTGTTTGTAATTATGATCCTCCATTTTAAAGAAATGAAATGACTAAATGTGGCCAACATTTGAGACTTTTAAGATATCTGTTAAATTAGTCTTTGATGGAGAGTAATTTTGTCCCTAAGAACTTCAATGAAATGACCAAATGTGGCCAACATTTGAGATTTTTTAAGGATCAAGTTTATTTTATAAAAATTTTCTTAGCTTTCAAGAACTAGTTTTGGCCTTTACTGAGATTTTTTATGTATGGGTTGAGAAGACTGGTCAAGAGTTCAACACTTTGGTCCTTAACTTGCTATCATCAAGATCAAACATTGAGCCTTATGCGATCAATTGCTCTCTTTTTCTGAATACATGCGATGTCTTCTGTTATGTCTTACCTTTTTATAATTCAAAATTTGCAGTTTGGTTATATTGTTTTGACTACCTCTGCTGGCATTATGGATCACGAAGAGGCTAGGAGAAAGAATGTTGGTGGTAAGGTCCTTGGTTTCTTCTACTAGGCTTGCTTTGAGGATCTTCAAGATTTCAGATTTTGGTTTACGGATGTAATGGACCCATTAATATCAAGTGTAGACGCAGCTGTTTTGCTATTTGTTTTATTTTGTTTTGCAAGACCAAGTTGATAACTATAATTTATCGAATGTCTTTATCTTTATTATACCAAACCATGTCCCTGTGGGGATTTGTTTGAACAGCATTTCAAATTAGTGCGGTTTAGTTAGTGTTTGATTTTGCGTGCACTAGATTGAGTTCTTAAATTAGTATTATATGGCTTTCAGCAAAACAAATCATGTGAAAATGCAATTATTATTTAATTATCTTCATAATCCATAGTCAGGGATTTTCAAACCTGAATGGCACAATAAGAATTTACATTTCACATAAAAAAGGACTACACATTTGCTGTGAAAGCCCGTGGCAGAATTTCTAGCTCAATTATTTTCATAGTGATAAATGTCACCCTTTGCATGTTGTTGTGCTCGGCTTCTCAAGCACAACCGTGGTTTATAAATTTACTTTGTTGGTGCCTTGCTGGCGATAAATAAAACACAGTTGTATAAAAATTGGTGCTTAATTTTTTTTAAATTTTAAACAAAATGTATGGAAATGGTGTTGACATTGATTTGCAAATTGGTTTGTGAATTGCACATAGTTGCAAATATTAATAAAAATTTTAGTGACTATCTTTGGTGAAACATGAACTTGTGTGTATGTTGTAAAACAAATAAGTTAGCTTATAGCTTAATATATTAGCATATAAGCTTGTTTCAAGAAAAGTGTTTTTGACTAGCTTATAGATGCTATTTAAAATAATGTTTGAGTTTATAGTTTAAAGTTTTTTTTATCTTTCATTTCAATTTTAAGTTTTAATCTTATTATTTTAATTTTATTATTTCTTTACTTATTTTTTAAATAAAAAACTACACTCACAGCAATAATTACCCGCTCACGTAAAATAATAGTAAATTTTTATATCATTTTATACTTCAACAATTAAATATATTAAACACTTTAATTTTATTCTAAGATTAAAAGAAATTGAAAATTTGCATGGCTCCATGATTAGAATCAATGGAAAAGAGCACACATTTATACTGCGTACTCTTGGTTGAACCAATTTCATAATTATTGTGAATGAAACAATATTTAATTATTCATAAAAAGTATTTTATCTTGATTACCATGTTATAGAGATGACGTTTCCTTAAACAATTATTAATTTTTATTGGGGGACACTTGAGTTTTTCTTTTTCAACCAAATTCTTTTCATGTGGAGTTAGAGGTGAAACTCACCACTTACTTAAGAGGTTCGAAGTTCTTACCACCACCAAAAGCGGAATGAAGAATCGAAGATGTAAAAACAAAATCTCATAGGAAAGAGATAAAATCTATACTTTTGTTTGCGCAGAAAAAAATGAAATTAATTTCTATATGTTGACAATGTAATTATTTTACACATGCAACATATAAAATTATATCATGTATTTATAAATATATTTTATTAATTAAAGGTGAATCATCGATTGGTTTAAATAAAACCACGCATGTAAAAAAACACGAAACAGGTCCATAGACTATTAGTCTCGTAATGTTTTTCGTTAGGCACAAAAATCTAATACTTAAGAAACCTTATAAGATCAACGTCAATGGAATTTTATATTATAAACGACTATTTTTACATAGAGAAGTTGAATCTACCAATATTGTATACAAAAAACTAAGATGAACACTATAAATGTGTTTTACATGATAAATGAAACTAGAGGAATTGTACATCCTTACAATAATACAATTAACTAGAGTATTTATAAATAAAGCAACGCCCTTTTGTTCATAAAAATGTTCTTATTGACCGGAAAATTGCCTCTTATTCTTTAGTTAGTATATCAACAAGGGAGCCACAGATCAAACTTTCTTACAGCAAGGTTTCACGCTGCAGCATTTCTTTTCCTTCGTTGAGAAATGAATAATGTTCTTAGTGATGTGTCTGTGACTTGAAAGGGGTCGTAAAGTTGTCCACGAACCATAGAATGTTTCTGCAGCTTGTGCAGAAAAACTATTATTGCTAAGGTCTAGTAACTGCAAGTTCTTTGCCTTTGCAATAGCAGTTGAAAATTGCTGAGTTAAATGGCACTCGGGAGATGAATTTCTTTGACATGAACTGGCACAGCTGTCGTCAATTCCAGAAGCAGCAGCTTCTGCTCCAACTGGAATATCTTCACTATCAGCAACTTCCAGCTGTTCGTCCAAAGTATTTAGAGCGCAAAAGGCCTCTTGATTATCATCCACTTTCATAGTATCAAGTTTATCTTCCTGGTTCTGTGAGCAGCTTTTAGATGGTAAATCACATTGTAGAGCAGAAAGTTCAGTCGGAACAGAATTATCAGCAAGGTTAAGCTCCTCCAGGCTGCTGTTATCTGATAAAAGAGAACAATATAACTATAGGAATTACAATAGTAGTAATTTTGAAAAACCAACAACCACATATGATTTTTAAGTATACCTGCAAGAGCCTCAATTATGTGAAGAACTCCAGCAAGCCCAAGTTGACACTTCCTAAGTATCAAAACTTTGAGACAGCATTGTGGGTTTATGAGAAGCAAAAATAGAGTATTGCTGCCCTGTATAAATTAGAGAAATTAAAACAAATCAATGATAATAAAACTTGTTAAAATCACAATTAATAGTAAAGCAGGCACAAACATACCTAGATCTATATAAACTGCAAACTAAGGCAGAGGATAAAAAAATTTGTAAGAGAAGCCATATTTTATGCCATTGTTACAGCAAATACATACAAATAAAACCAATGAAGTAAACATGCATTACAAGTAGTTTTAACATAAAGTACATAATCTAATATAATGATAGTAATAAATTCCCTGGTATAGATTTTTTTTATGGCCTAAAGACTGATCGTTTTAGCTAAATAGGCTTTCTAAAAAAGTCCTAGGATTGTCTATTTAAAGAAAAAATTTGGCCTCGGCCTGATGTAGACTAAGCCATAGGTCCTTGTCGGTCAATCTGAGCTAAGCCACCCCTAATTACAAGAATACTAACAAATAGAAATTTAGTTACAGTGAACAAACCTCAAGCATTATAGGATTTCCTTCCAGGCTCAGGTCAGTGATGGAACAAAAAGAATTAACATTGATGCTTAAAATATAGTTAGATGTTAGCCCACAATATGATAGGTCAAATTTCACAAGCTCCTCGGTCCCTTTGAGCAATGGTTCTGTTACTTTTATGGCCCCTTCCTGCAAAATAATGTCTCAATCCATGAGGTAAGCACAAATTATAATAATGCAATAAAGTGAGCACGTGGTAGGAGCTAGGTTTTACTCACATTTCCAATACCAGTGCCTCCAAGTATTAGTCCTGATAAAGTCAAGGTCCCTGCAAGCTGGAAAAGGCTATCGACAACCGGTTTGCCTAGTTTTAGACCACTCATATTCAACTCGGAAAACCTACAATGGGGATATTTAATTTAAATTTCTATATGCCTTAAAATAATACAATTTATGTACAGACGGAGGTTGGCATATTGATTCTACCTTTTTAAAGTAGAAAGCTTCGATAGAAGATTAACTAAAGCATTCCCAGATACAGGGCTGTTGTGTCCTGTCAAAGGTAAACTACCCATTATGCAAGAAAGATAATTTGTATCAGGGAATTGAAAAGAACAAAAGGTTCGTCATACCTATGCAAAGGTGTGAAAGTACAGATCTAGAGTCCAATGCATCAGCAATTTTTTGAATGGTTCTGGTTGTGATACTACAGTTTTCTACATTCAAGCTACAAAGAGCTACACAAAAATATGAAAGTAAATAGAAGTCAAAAGATATCCTAAGCAGGAATCCACAAACAATACAACCACATTTGATAGATCACAAGTGCACCAAAAGTTAAATTTGATAGACATTTTAACAGCTTAAAATGCGAACCATGTATATTACAAAAGGGTGAAGGGAAGGTCAAGGAATCAGCATTCCTTGGGAGATAATAGAAGCCATATTCCAGTTGGCAGACATTCAGGTTATGTGGCTAACCTGTACAGTTTTTTAAGATTGTTGAAAGATAAGATCCACATGCATCGGTAAGACGGTTTCCAGAAATGTTAAGCACTTCGAGTCGAGCAAATAGCACAGAGCATTCACAAATCTGAAAGATATATGCAACTTCAATATATTAGCAATAGCAAATTGGGGATGGGTCAAATAAAATGGCATCCTAGTCATGCAAAATGATAGAATATTCTTGTGTAATAGATTGTAACTTTTAAAACATTGAAATGTCCTTTGGTAGGGGCAGTAGTTGATATTTCTGTTATTTAAGCCTGATAATTAAATTTCTTTTTGGAAAATATTGTAGCTAACATCAAGTGTATAATCCTCCATTATATTTGAGTCTAATTTTTGAAAATGTTACTCTAAGGGAAAATAAAGCGCAACCAGCAATTTGGATTTCCCAAATTAATTCTCATTCAACAAGAAATAGTGTTAGCAACATGGAATAAGGCAAAAAGAAAAACACAAAAGATAAAAAGGTTTGCATGTGGGATCATACCTGAAACAAAGTTGTTGGGCCAAATCGATTGCAATGCAAATCCAGAGTTAAGCCGCCGTAAGATTGACCTGATGCTGTGAACACCTTTCGAAGTTTCTCCATTGTTCCATTTCCTAAAATATCAATTCAATGAAAAGCAAAAAAAAAGATTCAATACGTTACTCTATAAATAATTTTTCTAATTCTTTTATGGATTTAGTATTCTTACTATTTATTTATTTATTCACCAACAAAAGGACTTATTATCAGACTTTATGGATGAAATAAATTAGAATTGAGAACAATTAGAGTGACCCGCCTTAGCATGATCAAAGAGAAGATCGGTTACTAGACAATTTGCAAACAAATAATACAGCCAAATCGACAGCAAAAAAGACCACAAATCAGAAAATATGTACCTAAACAATTGTGAGAGATGTCAAGCATTGAAAATGCCATTTGGGAATGCAGTGCATCTATCAATGGTGTTATAGACAAATCTTGCAGGTCACAGTCCGATGCAATGATTTCATCATCAGAAACCTGTTTACAACAAAGCTAAAATTAGCTGTAAAAAATATCAAAATTCAGTCCAGCGTCTAAAAACAAAAGGCATATATGTCACTGTTGTAGTGGCAATAGAGGAATTAGTACAGCTAGAATCCTTGTCACCTCTAAATTGTAAAGTTTCTTCAGCACCTTGATCTTTGGTACCTCGGACAACTCCTTGCAGCAGTCCACGTACGTTTTTATTAGGCGCTTCTGAATCCATCCTTTAAGGATAAAATAAAATAAAAGAATCAAAATGTGTCTGATAGGATCCAGAAGAATAAATGGGAATGAGATCAGAATTTGAAGGTTGAATGACTGATTATTTAACTAGTTAGACTTAGAATCTATCAAGCAATTAGGTAAAGGCACACGAGGCTTTTTAAAACGTGCAAAGGCTCTGTGGTAAAAAGCTAAACCCTTGGAAGGAGAATTTTCTCCATGGGCTTGTAATTGAAGTATTCTTTTTCGTTTTTTTATTTTTATTTTTTGTTTTTCCTCAACTCACTCACTCACTCACTCACTCACTCATTCACTCACTCTCTCTCTCTCTCTCTCTCTCTCTGAAACTCAGGTCCTTTAGGTTCCTACCAGTGCCTTTGAGATAGATAGTGGAAAGCTTAAAAAAATGACATCAATACAGCTCAAATACAGCATAATCTTATAACTGTTTGATTTTCAAAATGATGATTCATACATTTGTACGGGTGTACCTCTCTTTGGTGTCATTTACAAAATGTGCAAGATCACTGATTGACTTTTTATCAATAGATAACAATCATATTCATGTTCAACTAGTTTAAAGATCCAAATATTTAAGTGGTCTTGGAGATAAATTTTCAGACAAAAAGCCGGATAAAAAAGGACATGGCATAAAAGTAATAGCATGATAATATCACTAAATGAACAAAAAGCACCAGTAAGGCATACCATCAATGAAAGCTTCAACCATGTTATTTCGCAGATGCTCCTTAAGATTTTCAACAGTTGCCAGCGATTCTAGATCTCTTCCAGCACATTTTATGTGCTGAATAATGGGCAACAAACCTACTCATAAATTAATGTAAACCAAGTGAACTCGGGCTCAGTAGAAAAAATGGTGAACTGAAGGAAAAATTCAATCGCAAAGTAAAAAGAATAAACAAATAGAAAGGCCACAAAGTAAATGTAACAGAAGATAACAGAGATGGTAAAACTGCAACTTATTGACTGGTGGTCTTCAATACTGATTATGATAGCAAATACATAAACCAGGAACTGCCTACCCTCTGATTTCTTTTCTGTCGGAAATTTTTGATAGTATAGGCATGCAATTACAGCCTTTAACGAGTCAATGTCAACCTGATCATCAGAAGAGCACAAGGCTGCTTCTACATAAACTATTTCATTCTGAATCCGACATGTAATATATTGCTGCAGATAGAGAATATAAAGGAGGTCTGAGGTTAGAAAAATATCCATTTGCAATAATGAACGTGTCAGTTTGGCAAAAGCATGAATTTCAAACATGGTCATGTTCAAAGTCATAACAGTGGAACTCACATCATCTTGGGAATGCTTTGTCATGGGATGGGTAACAACATTTTGTTTGCCAGAGACATCTGTATCACATTTAGAACCACTAGGAAAGTCGGGTTCAACAACTATATCATTGCTCAATGACCTGGAACGTCTGGAAGTTTTAGTGGCAGTATTTGGACTCCAGCATTTGAAAGAACTGCTACTTTCTTCAACATTAATTGCACATTTAGATCCATACTCTGGGACAACCTGCCATCCCAAAACCCAAATCATCCACGGGCTGATAGTACCGGAGAAAAACTCACAGATCCAAAGAGGTGGAGATTTTTTACCTGAATTTTACTAGGACTGATTTTACTCTTAACTGCATGGAGTCAAATATTAGTCAGTACTTAAATTTGGTATATGGGGTCAAATATTGGTCAGAGCATAGCAAATAACAAGGAAAACATACCCGCTTCATCATTAGGCAAGTTCTCTAACGGGCAGTCGTGATCCTTTCTGCTTGAGCATTCCATCTCATCATCATCGTCGTCGTCGGAAAGAATCATACGGACACGTTTACGACCAACAACTGCTTGGTTCTCGCTTGTTAGTTTTGTCAGACTTCTGGGTGATTGCTCAACCTGCTTTGTAGAGTTGGTATGACTTTCCTTGTGTCCTGTTATCCTTCTAGACGAGTCTTTAATGGACTGATATAGCGACATAAGAGGCGCATTATCATCATTCCGTTCTTCAGGAGTCGGGGTTTCTGATCTATAAGTTGTCTTTGGAAAGCAAAAATCATCTGACTCACTATTTGACATACAAACATCTGCTTCAGTATCAGTCTCAGAGCAACAATCCCCTGGCGTACTATCAGCCTCTTGCTTTTCACTTGACTTAAGCTTATCAATTAGAAGTTTCAACCTCCTGTAAAATATCACAATTGATAAGCAGTAATATCACAGGTCCAGAAAAAAGACCCCGTGATATTGGAAATGATAAATTGGAATCAGTTTTTCAGGTTACACTTCAGATTCTGAAGGTTAGAATATTTAAATAAGAACGTGAGTAACTCGATGAAACTGCAAGAAATGTATATAAAAAGATAGACTTTCAATAAGTCAGCTACCTGGTCTCATCCTCATCATCAAATCTAATCATGTTGCTATAATGCATATTTTCCAAGGCAAGAAGCTGTACATTAGGAAGGCCTGTGTCACGAGCAATACTGCAATATAATGTGATCGGATCAATGTTGTTCATATAGGAATATCAAAAAAAGCCCACCAAGAAATACATTTTTTAAGCAACTCCAATCAAGGACGAGCACATAAGTAAAAGACAGTTAAATTTCACTCTAGTGCTCACTCACTGCAGCTGCAACCGTTGGAAGCATGTTGTGGCATTTACAATCAAGCAAACAATTTCAAAACAACCAAATATATTTTATCAAAATAGTAACTTCTGAGAATTCATAAAGAGACCAATACACAAGGAGTAGAGTTGGCATGGTGAGAATAATCTTATGCTATTTTCTTTCGTGATTTTACAAAACTGCAGTGCGTTTGTGTGTCTTATGCAACCAAGTCGCATCAAAAGTACGTTTTCGGCTACTAAGACTTGGAGAATCCGTTTTAATTAAAAATTATTTCATGTTCCATAAATTACCTTTCTTTAATTTCAAAAAAAAAAATCAACCTGTAAAGCTTAATATAATGAATATTGTTACCTGTAGCTCTCTTCAAATGCATCATATGCTTCTCTCCAATTGTGAGTAGAATCCAAAACATTACCAATATTAAGTTTCACCAGTGCTTGCCCCTATAATCATTACCAGCAAAGCATATTAATCAACCAACCATCATCCTCATCATGCACCTAAGAAGAATAGACTTGACATGCATATACAGAAAAGTGAAGGGTCGCATCGGGATTTGATGTGTAAGTCATGTCAGATATGGTATGGGTGTTTGATATATGTCTGACTGTAACACAGAAGAAATTCTTAATGTAAAATGAGTATGATACATGGCCTATATTTTATTAGAGCATTATAAAATAAACCTGCCTGCACATACTTAATTTCTGTGTCAAATGTTTATACTCTATTTGGATTGCTGTATAACACATAGAATATGTAAGAATCTATTCTAACATATACATGTCTCCTCTTTTGAAGCATCTGTATTTCATATAAATAAAACAACCAAATAGCAATATACTCACATTACCAATTGTTTCAAATAATCAAAGATGTATTTATATTCAGCTTCATGTTATGTTGAATTATAGTCGGGAACAAAACGAGAACAGAAGTGTCCAATTTATATCTTAGAATGTTAAATTTTACCTCTAAGTTACCAATTGTTTTGTACATTTCCCAACTCTTTTTGTACCATTTGATTGACTTGTTGAATTTTCTGAGCTTCTGGTATGATTCTGCAACATCCAGATATGAATCACCCAACCTTTGCTTGTCACAAAGGTCCTTCGCTACTTTCTTCTTCTCCTTTGCAAATTCACGAAGCTAAAGAAAACATTGTTAAGTAAGAAAGGTCATACTTTAGGAATTACTAAATATTTCATAGCTTCAAAAGGTCTCTGCAACCACCAAATAATACTAATAGGTTATCGAATTATAGTATGTGGATGAAAACTACAATTTTGAAAGCAAAACAGGTACAACTAGTATTAATGCTTTAAGCAACCATGATAACCTATTTTTGGTGCTGCAACATTCACAAACTTCAATATGTTACGGAATAAACTTTAGTTTTCTCTTGATAGTAAATATATGCATCATCTCTCTAAAACAACATAAAGTTCTTTTTACTTGAAAAACTATTCTTTTAACTAAGTATCATTTGTCATGTATATTATAATGACTATTTACTTGAAAAACCTTATATGAGCAAGTGTTGATGAGGCAATTCATAATTTTCAACACCAGTGCTTGTTGTGGCAAGGCAGAGCCAGAATAAGTTAGGAAAAAAATGTTTAAAACAACACCAATAAATTTATGTTTAATCCATAACTAATGATATGCAGGTGTACATCAATTCTATAAACCAACATTGGAAGACCAAACCAAAAAATTTCCGTTTATGTTTGCTGAAAGGGAGTTCTAAAAGTGAAATGAAAAAGTTGATATAATATAGTAACAGAACCATGTCGACTAAGCATTTGTCATGTATATTATAATAAAGAATTTGATATAATATAACAGAACCATGTCCCCTTCAGGATAAAAAAAAAAGAACCATGTCAGCTAAGCATTTGTCTCCAAAACACATTTAGTACAGTTGATTAAAAAAAACTCCAGAAAATACAGTTCTGAGGTTGAAAATAAACCTACTTGGCACCAGCGATGGAGGCACTTGTTAGCCTCAAGGGGCCACGGGTCCTACCAGTTATCGGACTACAATGGTAAAATTAGAAAGCACGCCCACTTTGACCGTAAACAAAATATAGACAAGCCGATTGCTAATTTTCAACATTGTATGGTGAACTGTTCTTTTTCAATACTTTATATCAAACACTGAGCTCGTTAATTACAGATTGCATGACTTGAGCTCGACAAACATGTAAAGTTAGGACAATTCTTTAGATGTCATTATGCCCCTGTATATAATTTGGAAAGGACTATTAATTATATGGCAAATGCTAACAAATGCTCAGCGGGTGCATGTTATGGATTCAAAAAAATAGAAATATTATTTTTAAAGTAGTGTATTCAAGTCATCAAAAGTTAAAAAATTGTTCTTTTCAAGACAATATTCCTATCTCCGGTTCCTTAACATGTGCCCCTAGGGCACTTGTTTGCAAGACCCTAATTATATTTATTAAATGATATACAAAGGGTTAGAAAGGGAGAAAGATTGGCCCCTGCAAACTTGGTAGTCTGGTGCCGCCTTGGCACAACAGGCACAAGTTTTGAAAATTATGAACTACCTCATCAACACTTGTCCA
The DNA here is from genome assembly GCF_020283565.1 of Trifolium pratense. Classification (NCBI taxonomy): domain Eukaryota; kingdom Viridiplantae; phylum Streptophyta; class Magnoliopsida; order Fabales; family Fabaceae; genus Trifolium; species Trifolium pratense. The sequence goes on from NC_060061.1 coordinate 7,966,295, forward strand.
AAGAAGGTTTTCACGTAAATAGTAATTATAATTTACATGACAAATGATACTTAGTTAAAAGAATTATGTTACAAATACACAAAGATATAATTGATACCTTCTCCCAAGCAGAGATTGTCCTTGCTTTCTCAACAAGGATTTCAAGAGACACGTTTAACAGCAGCAGACACTTATGCTCGTTCGGTGTCCCTCTGGCCGAAACTATTTCTCTTTTGAGTTTTTTAAGTTTCTGCTCTTCTGTCTTGATTTCGTCCATAACTTCAACAGCTGATTTAACAATTTTAATATTCTGATTAATCTGTCTGACCAAAGCATCCTCATCCTCCAAAGACTTCGCCAAAGCAAGCGCCTTCTGATAAAAAGACCGTGCCTCGTCATACTTCTGAGTCCGGTAATGCATTTCACCAAGATTAATATACCCTTTCGCTTCTCCTTGGCAATGTCCAATTTTATGACAAATCACAATATCCTTCTTAATATTCTTCCTAGCTTCATTCCACATCCTCAATTCCATATACACATTCCCAAGATTATGATGTAACCTACTACGCCCGTCATCATACTCACTAATCTCCTCTTCATCACAAATCTCCAATCCTCTAGTAAGTATCTTCTCCGCCTCGTGCAAGTTATCAATCTCCATTTCAAGCATTCCTATATTGTTATAAGCATCAATATATTCCTTGAGAAACGAAGACTTACTATTCGGCGGTGGATTCTCTTTAAGACTAACTGCCAAATCCATTGCAGACTTGAAATACTTCTTCGCATTGCGAATTGAATTGTGATCATGTTCTGATTTCGAAAACAATTCGTGGTAAGTTCGACCTAACTGCGTGCTAGCTCGTTGTTCCTCAACAAGATCATCAGCGTCCCTAGCAAGATCTAAATGTTTTTTCTACAATCCATACATAAATTAAACAATAAATTAAATAAATTAAATATAAATAAATAAATAAAATGTATCAATTAGGGTTTTGGTTCATAGTGTGAAATTGTGAATGAAAGAGTATATGCTAACCTGGAATGTTAGGGCATCGTCAAAACGCTCAAGACGGAGATAGATTTCACCGAGGGATTGACAAGTTGTGAGTAAGTGTTTCTCTGGTAAGTGTTTCCGAGAAACATCGTAATCGATTTTGATCCATTTGAGGGCTTTAACGTATTCTCCTCTGTTCTTGAGTATATCGCCGATGACGTTTGCCCAACGAGCTTCTTCACGGTGGTTACCTTCTGCTTTGGCGTTCTGGTAAGCGGATTTGGCCGATTTGAGATCTGAGTCCATGTGGAAACGACGGTGAACGGTGTCGTTGTGGGTGAAAGTGAGTGAGAGTGTGTTTTGTCGGGTTCGAATTGCGAGGGTAAATTTTGCTCCCGCTACAGTATGTCACTTTAGGTTTTTAAATTAATTTCGTTCCTCCCGCCAAAACACACTACTTCTTTTTTTTTTTGTTTTACGGTCTCTCTTTGGTTTTTTTTTTTTTTTTGGTTACAAGTCTCTTTGGTTTTATTCCATGATGATGATGATGATTCCATCCATATTTTCGGTCTCTTATTTTATTTTTTATTTTTCTTTATAAGATAAAAAAATGACCTAGGAATAAGAGAGGAAGAAGGAAAAAGAAAATATCTTAGACTGGTTAAAAAATCTATTGATAACCCAATTTTACTAGAAGATCCATACAACTATTAGTTTTTTTTTATAAATATGAGATACTTGCTAGTCCAATTTTTGGAAATTAAGAAAATGAAAGATGTTATCTACGATAGGTTTGAGAGCAATATTAGACGAGGTATCCATTTTCTAGGATAAGAATCGTTGAAGAGTTTATTTCAATGAGAAACAAGCGAATAAATAGATTTTTAACAAGCTCCGAGTTAAGAGACCCCAAAGTTCGACGGATGACAGAGGAGGAGATACAATGAATTGTGGTGGTTGTCATAAATCTTAAAAAAAAAATGGTATGAAGTTGTAAAATAGATGATTATATTAAAAGCCACCGTAAAATTAATCCACACTCAAATTATATGCCCTTTAATCTATTTTTTTTTTATAAACTAAAAATATAATATGTGTATAGAAAGTGTAGAGACTAATTCTCGTGGTAATCAAGATTTATTTAAGAGTTTGACGTCTTCCAAAAAATATTTTTTCATACATTTTTTTTGTTTTGACAATAATATTTTTTCATACTTAGATATTGAAGAAACAAGTTTTAGTTTGAAGGAGTATTGATGATTACACGTGAAAGATTTGTCATATTATTAATAGAGATGCGAGATAAATGAGATCCACATCATCGATGTACCGGTGCATCGCGTCCACCTTAAATTAAACTAAAATTAAATGTGAAACAAAAATTGAAAACAAAACCAAATTCTCCATTGGGGATATCGTATAATCCAACTTGGGACTGTTAATCCCTATTCAACAGCTTGATACCAAAACATATATTTTGATCAAACAAGCTTAATAAGCCACAAAACAAATTAACCTTACCAAGCATAGACATAGTGGTCACTCAACTGAAGTGACCTCAAAGTTATGCTGACCACCAAGCAAAGACTCGAAAATGCAAAGCTTATTAAAACCCTAGAGTCAACCCACAATACAACAATTTAAAGAAAAAAACCAAGTATAATGCAAAAGGAATTATATACACAATTGTTGGATAGTGTCGGAAACAAATTCAATAAACCATTCGAAAAGCAAAACACCCTGACACAATAAAAGAACAGTTTCCTCCACAGCTCTGTATTTACACTCATCTCTTCATGGGTATGAAGAGGACGTAAAAGACAACTATTAAAAAGACTAGTAAATTCTTCTACGCCTCCAAACAAAAAGAAAGAAATTTGTACTCGTTAAAAAGAAGAAGAAAAAACTACTCAAATCATTCTATGATGATACCATCTTCTCCGACATTTTCTTTTTAATCTCCTCAATGGCCTGACACCTTTTTCTTGACAAATCTCTAATTGCCTCTTGAAATTTTTGTTCGATCATTTCTAACTCTACTCTCAACTCATCATCAAGTTCAGGCATGGAGGAAACACTAATGGGATAACTTGAGAAGCTCGCCATACTGTTGCTTCTCGTGTCTAAACACTTGCTCCTATAACTAGATGATCCCCATATTTCAGATGCAAACGAGTTTTGACTCCCTCCATCAAATCTCGATTGAGCAGACATAAATGAAACCATAGAAAACTTATCATTGATGTCTGATGTTGCAGAAGCATGTGACATCTCGGAGCATAAATCCATATTGTCAAAGTTCTTTTTTGCAGCTGATCTTCCAAATGAGGTTGAGGGACTTGCATCTCCAGTAGAATGTTTTGGGCTTCCTTTGTTTTTAGCCAATTCCGAGACACACAGCTGGTTAGCACTAGTCCATTTACCATTTGCAGAAACCAAATGATCAATTGCTACACAAGGTTTCCATTTAGGAACCAATTTCATCAATAACAAATCAATTAACTCGGCTATAAATATTACATTCTGATCAGCAAGTTCAGGTTGCTCAACCATTTCCTTTGAAACTGAGACAGCAGTATCACTGGCAAGGAAGAATATGAAATGGATATTTCTTGCTTGTCCTGCATATAAATTGCAAAGAATATAACTCTCTACCAACAAATTTAAAAGTCATTAAAGAGTAGATATGAACTTGGAAGTTATACTGACCCTTTTGATCAGCTATCCGCAGAACTAATGATACAGAATTCTCATCATTTTGATCACCTTTTAGAAAGTAGGTAACACCTCCCTTCAACCTTCTTATCTCAACACTTGGAGAAGATGACACATCAATAGTGGAGTTATCAAGTACAGTGATCACAGGCAGTTTAGTGCCACAGAGATCCGTAGAAATGGCCTCAATACTTGCACTAGCAGGACCTTCTGACATCACACATCTGTTTTCAGAGGCTCCCAATTTGGGAAGAACAATATCTGGCAACGGAAAAGAAATGTTCTTTGCAGAATCATTCACTTGAACAAAAGGGTCCATCAGAAGCTCCTTTGCTGACAATCTTTGGGATGCTGGAACAAGACATTTCTCAATAAATGCTTTTATCTCTGGATCTATCACTTTCGAAAGTGCAACAGGCATTATACCCTGCATAATGGTAGATTGTGAATGACCATATAATCCAGTAAAAGCCCACACACAAAAAAAAAAAACTTGATAAATACCGCAATATACTTACAGATGAAACTCTCTTGAATATCTGCGCCGAGTTTATGCATTCACTGTAAGGATTCTCCAAAGTCACCAACTCAAGCATGCACATACCAAATGAATATATGTCGGCTAATTCGTTGTAATTTTCATCATACACTTCAGGTGCCATAAACTCCGGAGTACCTACCAGGATTTCATAGGTGTATATATAACTGGTATAGAAATCAAATGAAACAGCAATGGGACAAAGCAAAAGAATAATTAAGGGTATACTACTATTCCCGGCGGTATAGGATGGTAAAAATGATATAAAAAGCTAGTATTTACGTTTTAACTATTCAAAGGATTAACAGGAAAAAAAAGTGCAGGGAGAAAGAAAAATATACCGGTAACAGTCTTAGCATTAGCCTGCGTCATGAAAGTCGCCAGCCCTAAATCGCCAATTTTAACTTCTCCTTGGTGACCATTGATAAATATATTATCACATTTCAAGTCCCTGTGTATAATTGGCGGGTTATGATTGTGGAGGTAGTTTAAACCCGATAGAATCTGTCTTGCCCATCCTTTAACAGCCTTCAAGTCTACGTTCTTGTGTATTTTACGATACCTAAATCATGCATTGCATAGTCTAACAGTGTGGTTGATTTCACAATAAATAAAGGCACGGAGAGATTAATGATACATATGAAAGGGATATTATTGGACTTACTGTCTAAGGCTACCCGAGGTAAACAGCTCAGTAATCATATTAAACGTCTTTCGCTTGTCATCAACCCAAGAATTGTAGAATCTTACGATGTTATTGTGCTTCACTGATTTTAAAAGATACACTTCTGAGTATAGCTTGTCTAAGTCACCCGGTCTCTTTAACATCTCATCAATCTGAACCTGTCCCCATGCAACTTCATTTCCATTTACTTCATCAAATGCCCTGTAACTGATTTATCACAAATTATGGAAAACATATGTCCGGTTGTACCTTAAAACAAGATCATCAACTCCAAAAAATGCATCTTACTCCTCTTATCACATGTACAAGCAACTTTTCAATTTTTAGATTCATTCAACAAATGTATTTAGTCTATAATACTGACCAGATACATATATAAGACTGAAGGGAGCATTATATATATAATATTAAAAAAATCCAAAATAACAAAGAAACATATATATTAAAAAATCAAAATTAATGGATACACAGTTTTGAATGCACCTTTGCCGATCACTTCTTTATACTGTTACATATGCAAAAAGCAAAATCAGCTTAGTGCACTGTAAGATTAACTATTATTTTAACCTAATTTTAAAATAAATAAAAAAACAAAAACAGTTTTAATCATAGGAAATTTGATTACCTTAATGTAACGACAAGTAGGATCAATTTCTTCGACATCAGGATCAGGTGGCTCAGGGTGCCCTGCAGCTTCTTCCGAGCTTTCCGTACCCATCAAACTCATCTATACTGTCCTACAAATCAAACTAGATTAACACAGCATTAATCTAAAACCGCTACTGTAATCAAAATTATCAACGGAAGATAAAAACAACGTTCGATTTTAAAATTCTAACCAATACAGAGAAAGTAACAGCAATGTAGCTCTTGTGAGAGAAAACGAAACCCTAATTAGAGCAAGAGAGATACTATATGATGATTATCACGTTATTATCGTAATCATCATAGTCATGATCATAATTTTCTATAAGTAGAAAAAAAGAGAATGAATCTCTCTATTTATACTTATCCATTCATCTTTATTTTTTGTCCTATCTTAAATAAAATAATAAATGTTTTATTTTTTCTTTCAATTTTCGCCTTTATTCTCGCGTCATTTTCATCCATCCACATCACATCGCCGCCACACCGGGTAACCTGTTTTTTGTATTATGGGCTTGTGGGCTTGACCCGAATCAAATTAAAAGTAGGCCCAATAACGAGTAATGACTGGCCCAACAAAAAACGACGACGTTTTACATGTGGTTTCATTTTGTTAACGAACGAGTGTGAATCTGTGATTGTGAGAGAAAAATGGAGTTCTTGGACGAAGACGCGAGACCGAGGTTTATGTTTCAGTCAGGTGCACCAGCAGCCACTGAATCACAGCCTTACGAGAAACCAACGAAGCCGTTAATCGCTGTAACCGTTGCAATCTCTTCAATTTTCTTCGCTCTCGCTATCTTCGTTTTCCAATCGGAACCTTACACATCGATTCTCATCTGGTTCGCACTCTCTCTTCTCATTGGTCCTTTTGCTCCGAGCTCAATCACCGGCGGTGATTTCCGTGTCGGACGTGGTCATGTCGTTAATTTTCCTGATCAGGATACATCAACCGATGATGAAGACGTCAGGAAAAGATCTCAGCAGCGCCGATCTAAGCCGCGTAGATCGGAGGATGTTGCGGCTGTAGTTGTTCCGGCGCCGGTAGTTTCAAACGGAGGTGCGTCGAAGAATCGAAATGGTAATGGTGACGGAAGCGGTGTTGCATTGACGGCGGTGGTGGAAGAAACGGAATGGAACGAAGATGACATTGAGATTTTGAAGAAGCAGATGGTGAAACATCCGGTGGGGAAACCAGGACGGTGGGAGGCAATAGCGGAGGCGTTCGGAGGGCGGCATAAGGCGGAAAGTGTGGTAAAGAAGGCGAAGAATTTGGGGGAGAAGAAGGTTGATGATTCGGATTCGTATGATCAGTTTTTGAAGAAAAGAAAAGCGTTGGATAAGAGACTTGTTGAAGAAGGAGGAGGAGAAGTAGCGACGGTTGAGAAAGGTGAAAGTGTTTGGAGTTCAAATGAGGATATTGCTTTGTTGAATGCTTTGAAAGCTTTTCCTAAAGATGTTGCAATGAGATGGGAGAAAGTTGCTGCTGCTGTTCCGGGAAAATCGAAAGCAGCTTGTATGAAAAGAATTGCTGAATTGAAGAAAGGGTTTCGTACTGCGAAATCTGGATCAGAAGTTTAGATTTGAAATTCTCAAGATTTGTTATCTTGGTATATGAATTAATACTTGTAACTCATGCGAAATTTTTGTATTCTAGTTATTTGAGTAATGAATTGTGTTGATAAATTGTTTTGATGAGTAATTGTTTACTTGTTCTTTTAGGATTAGGAAGCTCTTTCTCATATACCAAGTTAATATGTTGTGTAACTTCATTGAATAAATAGAATGAACAATATGTATCGAGAAATTTGTTTTTATAGTGAAAATAGATGTTTACTTGATAAGATAATGCCATTGATGTGACTGTGGATCATAAACTGGTTTTTGTTGTTCTTGAGTTTGGTGCTTCTTCTGCGGTGCAAAACATGAACCGATTAACATATATTTGAGTGATAAGATAATGAATGATACGAGGAAACTAGAGAAGTGCAAGTGGACCAGTTTAAACTTGATTTAACTCTACTTTCAAAAAGACTACATTGATCTCGGTCTTATGAGATTTTGTGGAAAGCCTTCCCCTGATTTAACCCTAGTTTACTTTTTTAAGAATGTTTCTATTGGTTGGTGAGGAAAAAGTGTGCAATGGGCCTTTCAATTCCTATTGTGTGCCTACCATTTCAAACATTGGCTAATTCATTGTTTGTTGTGTTCCTTACTTCCTTTACTTAGGCAGATGAAAGTTTAGGGATGTCATGTAGGGAGTTGACTTTTTATTTGTTCTCTAATCCTTGGGAAATTGTTACTTGGTCTACATCAGTGTATTTGGTCATTAACCAAGCCTCTTGATCCAGTTGATGTAAGGCCAATTCTTGGGACACTCTAGGGTCAACTTGGTGCTCCCAAGTCCAATTACCTGCGGTGTCAATGTTTAGTCACTGGCTGCCATGCATTGTGACAGTGATTAGTGGGTTGAAAAGTTGCATCTTTTTCGTTTATTAAAAGTTTTTACATAGTCTGGTCTGTAATGCTTATGTGTTGGTTACATTATTCTTTGGAACTTTCCTTGTCATGTTCCCTTATCCTCATATCAGGTATTAAACCCCGTCTTACATTGCCTTCTTTCACTTTGGATTGTTATGGGTTATGGTAATTACAGCATGCCAATTTCAGCAGACAATTGGCAATATGATAAAGTGGATGGTTCTTTTGGACTGTTATAGTTTATTCATCTTGCAGTAATTTGTAAACTGTAGGTGCTTAAGGATGTGTTACTCTCGGCATTCGTTCAGAATTCTTGAACTATTCAAAGTGCTTCATTTATGGATCTTGTCTTGCTTCTGGCAGCGGTAACTGTTTCAAACATAAGTTGGGCTGCCAAAATTACACTGCCCTTCTTATTGTACAGCTAACACTTGCAGCTTTTACTCCGGAAATTGTGAGTTTCTCATTTACTTCCATTTGGTGCCATTTTGCTTTGATAGCAAGCTCTCTGCTTCATGTAGCTATGAATCCGTGACTATTTTACTGCAGTTCTTGAGATATACTCCAGTAGCTGTGACAATTTAATCTATACCTTGAAAAAGAGTGTCTAATATGGTCCTCTTTTATAAGGGTCCAAACACGGACCCTTTGGATGGAGAAATGACCCCCTCATATTTTTTCTCATGTCGAATCATAACTCCTCGTCTAAAATAATTGAACGAGTGTTTTTGTGATACGTAAATGATAGATATATTGACATGTTTAAAGGAATATATTGCTGATATTGAGCTATAAAAAGAGCATGCAACATTAATATACAGAGCCTCAGCTTAAAAATATGTACAGATACATTGAAAAATCCCATTCATCAGAATGAATGAAAAATCTGTGGATTAACCACCCACACTTGAATCCTTTCTACAACCACAATACACCAATTATACATCCATAACCCATAAAAATCATCTCACTAATTTAAAAAATGAAAAACAAGTTTGACAAACATACAAAAACTAAAAACTATGATTTAGTCTATTTGACCCTGTCACTCATAATATAATATGTTGGTACCCAGATTGAAACAGAAGTCAAAGGTCTTGACTTCCAACACAAAGCCAATCTACAATTCTCAAATTGAACCCAATACCCTTTACCAAACAAGCTAACCAATAACTTTGCCTGTGAAATATTACATGTACTCATACCAACACGTTTATACCCTTTCAATGAATAAAAAAACCTTTCTTCCCACAATATTCTCTCCCCTCTTTCACAAGGAAACTGTCTTACACTGTCTAAAATTCTATTTCCCAATACCTCTTTCTCTATAAGATTTAACTCCATCTTATGACTACTCCAAAGAGTACTAACAAGTGAATCAGAAACTGCAATATAGTGATGTAAAGCTTCACAGTAAAACTCCACAAAAGACATAGATTTGAGTCTTGAAAAATTAAACAGTTCTTCTTCTACTAAAACAAAAAGCCGAGGCGATAATTTTCTTACACCATTAAGAAAAGTTTTGACCAGTGAGAAACTTCTGTTTGGCATCCACTGATGTATCATACAATTGACAATAAGTGTGCCACCAAGTTCAATTCCTTGAAAATCTTCTTCACTCACCATCATCATCGTATCGAACATGAATGGAAAATTGATTGAATCCGCGAACTCTTTAAGCCTTCTTCCTGTTTGTTGAACTGAGGCTGCACTTTGCTGATCTACTGTGATTGCTGTTACTCTAAGGGAAGTAGTGTTCTTTCTCATTGCAAAGTCAACCATCAATGATGGCCATTGGATTCCCTCCATGATATCAAAATCAATGACATGAACTTGCTCAGCACCGTCCGTAGCTTCTAAAATTGCTTGGTTTGCTGTGAAATGAGCAAATTTTACATAGGGAGAGAGTTCTTGAAGTATCTGAAACACACAGAATGTGCTTGTCTGTGTAGAAACATGATCACAGTGGAATTCAGCAGCATTTGTAGTTTTATAATACAAACCTCGAGTAAAGAAAGGACACAGCCTATTCAATAAATTATCGCCTTTTTCTAAAGACGAGGCATTGTTTAGTTTTTCGATTATGTCAGAAGCAAGAGTCATGTTCTGTGATTCAACAGCTTCAGCTCCTATCAGCAAGAGATCAACTAGACTTGTCTCTTCCATTAACTCTTCTTGAACAACCTTCCAATAAGAATCATCATTTTTGCGGCCTTTCTCGGTAACTTGATGACACGATTCATTCCCTAGAGGCATTGTCTGGTCGTGGTTTATGGTATCGAATTCATGGTCTGTTTGTTGCTGCAGCAATGCTTCCATGGACTCATCCTGAACGAAAAATTCGTCTAGGATGGTATTTGGAGATAAGAGATCTTCTAATTGATCTTGATCAAATAATATTTCATCTAGGATTGTATTTGGAGATAAGAGATCTTCTGTTTGGAATGTAGATGCATTTTCTAAGCTACACTCATGTAGCTGATTTATGTAAGGAGGGATAAATGAGAAATCAAATTGCTCATAATCCATTATATTCATGGTTGATATAGTGAAATAAAGGTTCACTCACATAGGTAGTACTTGTTAGAATCTTTATGAGTGCTCTATATATAGAAAGAGCCTAATCATGAATCTAAATATTAAAGTTAATAATGATTGAAATTGTAATGTGAAGGTTAGGTTGACAAAATTGCTTCCATAAGCTTAAATGAAAGAAATTAATTTTAGTACTAGTAGGGTTAAGATCTGTTACATGAGTGTTGCCACCTTTTTTTGACAAAACATAAGTGTTGAAACTAATAGTGGGAAAATAATATTGAGATTAAACACATGTACATAATTATTAAACTCAATGACTGAACCAATTAATTACATACTTATTAAGATAGTCATTTTCAACGTAAACAAAATACACATGGTGACCCAAGAGCACTGAAATATTAAATTATGTTTAATTGTTGTGCACCGTCGGTGTAATTTTTTTTTACACATGCATTCAATAACACGTTGCCACATCATTTAATGAATGTGACACATCACGTGTTTTTAATTACCATACATGATGTGTCGATATATTATTGGACGCATGTGCAAAATAACTTTACACCGACGGTGCATATAAATTAAATTCTTTTTATTTATCTAGTTTAGTGTTAAATTTCACTTTTTTTTTTTAAAGTATATAAGTCGGTGGATCAGAATTTAAACTTCAATCCTTTCATATTACATGCAATATCTTTACCAACCAAGTTATGTTGACGGGTGTTGTTTTTTAAAATGACCTTTTAGTATTATCTGCTTTAGACTGGACTTAAAATCAATATGCTATAATTGTTAAATGAACTTGGATTTCATCTTAAAAGCTAGCTCGAAAGGTGATTATGCACAAATACATGTATACACTCAACACAGTCCTAGAACCCGAGCAATGTGCAATTCCAAACAATATCAATTATCAACCCTCACATTCACGTCTAGCGTGGACCTAGGTTCAATTCCCACATTACGATCATTTACCTGGATGTGATTTGGTATGCTATATACTTTATCTGTACCACAATATAAGTCATTTTGACAATATTACACAATTTAAAAATGTTGTATAGAAAAGAGAAATTATGAGTTAGTTTACAGAATTGTCCTTCACTATTGGTATGAGAAAAATAAATTAAATAATTGAAAGAAAAGAGTAATAAATAGTTAAGAATATAATAGAAAAATAATATTAAATGTTTCATTAATAATGTAAAACAAATTATAATTTAATATAATTGTTTTCTGAAAGCAACTTATAATTTGGTCCCGAGGAAGTAATATCATAGGTGTGACGAAGCAATAGTATGATGTTTAGTCAAAAAAAAATGATGAGTACATAACACGTGGTGAAGAGCATTTGGTCGGAATGTATGTCCAATCAAAGTTTATGTAAAACAAAAATAATGAACTCCTTTTATTATAATAATATGAAAAACTAAACAATTTGAGGTAATAATGAAAAGGAAACAAAAGATGATGAATATATGAATAGAGTTTAGACGCATTGTACAACTCTATCTATGTATTTTATGCAAGTTTTAAATAGAAAGTTGCAAAGAACAAATGAGAATCTTGAGTATATTCTTATGCTTCTTAATATTTGACGATTAGTTTAGTGCTTTTCATTTGTCTCTTTCAATTATGTTTGATGAGTACAAAACAAAATGAGACGCATTGACAAAAAGTGGTTACTACAAATATCCATATGATTGACTTTAGTAACTATAACTAAGTACACAACAACTGAAGTTTCATGAAGAGAAAGTGACAGCAGAGACACTTCATAGTTCATACTATTGGATCCCATTGCAAACCAATGACCAGTGTGTTTCTGCACGTTCGGTAGCAAATCATTAGCCAATGACATCATTCATTTTTCTAATTTTTTTGTTCTCATCTTTAAAACAACTACTAATATATTAGCAAAAAATATAAATATTTGGTTTGATTTACAAATACAGTATTCATGATCATATCAATTGCATTCATATTCGTTGACGTGTTAAGTGTGAGTTATAAGTTATTAGGATTTGAGTTTATACAATTTTTTTTGCCAATTTTTTTAAAAAAAGTAAGTTAAAAGACATATATACCTAATATTTTAAAATCTGAAATGAACTAGGCCACCAAAATTAGCACAACAGGGAATCATAGCCTTAGGTCTGAATAAACATAGTCATTTTTTTAATTAAATTGTAAAGAAATAGGTGATTGAAGATGTGTATATTGTAGATAAATAGTCTTATTATGACAACTTCATGGTTGTCCTTACTAGGCAACAAACTAACAAACACTATCTCTCACGCTCTTTGCAGTAACAAAATAGCAAGTGACATATATTAATGGAGATCGATAATCTAGCTAAAGAAACTAAACTCTATCAATATGATGAACTAATATTTAAATCTTGACCGTGAAAAATACTTATATTTAATGTCTAACACACTTCGAATAAAATTACTTCAATTATGCGAGAAACTAAAATACTCCTTTCAGTCTTATATATAAGAAAAACTTTGCATTTTAGATTCATTGTAAAGTTGATATATCTATACTATAATGTTGTCTAGATACATCAACTTTACGATGAATCTAAAAAGCAAACTTTTTCTCGTATATAGAATAGAAGGGAGTATAAAGAACAACAACTAGCAACATATCATCAAATAACATCTCTCCCATCCCTTGGGTACATAAAACTTTTGGCTTTCTAAGCCAACCCCCATGACATGTTGCTTGGGGTGGAGAATCAGACCCATGTGGGAATATTCTGTTTTTCTTTTTAAAAATTCATATATACTCATTATTTTGTTTTTGGTCAAGGAATATTCTCATTATTATTTTTTTTGGTCAAGGTATTCTCATTATTTTTACTAATTAAAGAAACTACTTGTATTACTGACTTGATCATTAATTAAATTACTAGCGCCGTCAAGTTCCTCAAGTAGTAATTTCTTAAATCGACGTACCTTGGCATGAAAAATAATCGAGTCACAAATATAGTACTTTTTTTTTACATTCACAAATATAGTACTTAATGTTTACCATGTTGTTATTTTATATCATCCCATCATCCGTTACTTCTATAGTCTTCTAGACTAAATTGTACAAAATTTGATGTTAAACTTGTATTATTCTCTAGCATGTAGTATTATTAAAGTGAATTATCCTACGCAATTTTAGGGACATGGATTTTATGCAGTCAGAGACTGGTGAATTCATGCGGTCAGTTTATTATCTACCATTTGATCAATATATCAAAATGAATTTATCAATTTAAGGGCTGTGATTCACCTGCAGTCACTTTTTGACGGCAGGGAATCCATATCCCAATTTTAGAGATTATTCTCTAGCATGTGTTATTAAAGTTCTTTCTATAAAAAATAAAATAAAGAGATAATAATAAGTTCTCCTCTCACCAAAAAGAGAAAACAAAAAAGAAGTAAAACTGAGAATAAATCTACGATAATGAACTACAAATTTATTTAACATATGCTAAAATAATGTTATTTTATCCAAAAATATATATATCACTTTACGTGAAAGGATCTCTTCATTGACATTATGGTCACGTTTTTTTGCAACCATTGATTTGGGAGGAAAGAGAGAAGAAGAAAAAAAGTTAGATTCAAGGGTGAAAATGTGTACATTTGAGGAACATGAAGATTTTTTTTAAGAGAATCCACTCTCATCACTTTACACCTCAAAAAGATTCATATACTACCACACTAAAATAATTGTTTGTAAATTTTTTTTATAATGGAGATGAGGATCGAACTTACGATCTCTAACAAACTATCAAAATCCCTAGACCAAACTTTGTAGCTTTAATTGTTTGTAATTTATGTATATATTTTTCAGTACTCTAATTTAATGCATTGAATGTGATCAAACAATTTGCTACTACGACTTTAGTGTGGGACCTTATTTTTTTTCCCTTTGTGGAGGAGCTTTTTAGAACTCTTTAGAACTCTTTAAAATAGATAGAATACATAAATGAAATGATGATGGCATTTCTTGATGAAGATGGGAACATGTCACATCATTAATGTGTTTAGTAGTACTAAGAAACAAATTAGCACAAAGAAATTTTAGTTGTTGGCCGCTCTAATGGTCCCCAAAACTCTCTCCACCAATGATCTTTCATTGTTTCATAATATTAAGTTAGCTAAGAAATCAGTAGTTGTACTTCCAAAAAGTTTAGGCTTGTAATCTAGCTGTTGTCATTGTGAACCTTCCTAACTATTGGTCTTGGTACATTCTTAATTTACAAGAAAAAATTCATTGAAAAATAAGTACACTAAAGTAGTACTCCAACTCAAATATATAAAAATAGCCTCTCAAATTAAAATATAAAAATAAAAGGACTTGAAAAATAACACAAACAAGTAACTCTAGAAAGACGATTAGTTGGTCTTAAAATGTGCTCGAAAAACTTGAAGCTATAACTTTTAGCTTCACTATCACCATGTGTTGAAAAGAAACTCGCACGCGTTGCGAAGAAACTCTCGCAATATGGAAATAAACAGTCACTAAGTTGAAGAAACGCTCGCACACATTTGCAATTGAATTCTCGCGCCCTAATGCCACTTGAATGTGACATTCAAGAAGCTAGATATTCTTGCTTTGCGCGGGGAGTGTGTTAGGTGGGATGTCCACCACAATTCCAAACACTACATCATTCTATATGGAGGTCTTATGGAGAAAGGTATTCTATATAAATATATATATTTTTTAAGGATACGATATATGGCCGTACCAGGCCTGACAGATCAGACCCCATCATCACTAGATAAAAAATCCAACAGACATATACCTAATCATCATATTTACAAATATTTTCAAAACAATGAACATATTCATCAACTGGACTGATTTATCGTGGAAAAAACTATACATGTGTTTTACTTATTTAACATCAGCATGAACGCCATTTGGCAGAAGCGTAAGTGTAATATACTTACTATGTATTATTATATCTGTGGTTTAATATCTCGCATAACCAACAAGTTTTTCATCTCCCTGTAACCATGGAACTCTTCCAATGCATCCCTTGTTGTTTTCCTAGTTGATATGGATGCCTGTTGGTTCTTATTGAGTTCTTGAATGTTGTTCCGAGTTTCACAGTGTGTGCCATGCGATAGGTTTTCTTTATTTGGTTTCTGAACGGATATCTTCATAGGTTTAGTTGTGCGATTATCTCTCAATGAGGGAATTGCTGTTAGTCGCAGCCCTCCACATTGTACTGACGGGTGTTCAGAAGTGTAAAAATCTTGATGGAGAGGTGGTGCTTTCTTCAGCATATGTACAAGCGCACCGACAGCAGCATAATTGGACTTTCTGATGGGAAAGAATCCTCCAGCTTCAAGTGCCTCAGCCACATGACCACGATCTAAAGATTTTGTTCTGTTTATGCACAAGAAATCATATTAGAAGAGAAAATCGTATGTCAAATATATACAACTTAAGAAATAGCAAAAAAAACGAGACTATATGTATATTTTTTAAAATTGGACTCATCATGGAGAAGTTATAAATGAACTTATAATGAGTATAGGTATCAAGTGAAGTTGTGATAATTTAATCTAAAACCCAATTGGACACTCCTATATTGATGGATAACTGTTGTAATAACAACAACCTAAGATATTTTCACTAGGTGGATTCAGCTACATGAATGATCACTGCCGAAACGTATTGTCGTGTTTAGGTTTGATAGATTGTTTTTACCTCTAAATCTCATCTCAATGGATAACAACAACTACTCCCTCCGGTTCTTAATATAAGAAAAAATTTACTTTTTAGATACATTGAAAAATTGATGTATCTAGACTATATTATAGACTAGATACATTCACTTTTCAATGTATCTAAAAAGTCAACTTTTTCTTATATTAAAGACTAGAGGGAGTATTCAACATTCAAATTAAGATGGAGAATATATCTACCAGTGTCGAGTTATTTTCAATTTGAACTTTATGCGTTTCTTTTATTCAGTCCAAATTCAATTTAATACAACAGTGCAAGAGGAAAAAGTAGACAGATTCCCTATCATGAATCTTGATTCAATCTGGTGAATCAAAATCTGAATTTAGTATAGCTAGCCACTCTATTTTGTCATTCTCTTTTTCATCTTTGGATGATAACTTATCAGTTATCATCATTTGAGCTGTCTACACTTTCCCACTTTTCTCCCAGCCTTGTTTCAACTAGAAAATAAATTAAAATTACTGACCACCTACACTAATCAAGGAACAAAAATCTTCTACCCTAATGGGGATCAAACTCTCAACCTCCTTATCACTCAACTCATTAACTTGTCAACCCCAGCCACCAAACCAACCTTATATTGCCTTAATAACTACTTACTGGGCAAATGAGTCATCCTTGGCTTATAAACCAATATGTCCCTTATCCCCAAAAAAAACTCGGAAGTCATTTTATATATTATTGGTTTATATTTATGTTAGAAAATGTGATATCACAGAATATCTTAGATATTATGTTGGAACGTCTTGGTTTATCTCCTAAGATCAGCTTTTATAATTAGAGTATTGTATATTATCACCTACAATTAGTTCCCACAGTACTTCGTTATTATCATGATTTCATTCATTACTTCCCTATTTATTTACGATTAGGAGAATGGTAATGTAACCCTAAAAGATTACCATCTTTGTCGTTTGTTTATTTCAAGACAAATAACTATATCTTTGTCTCGCTTCCAATTCCAAGTTTTTCGTTGGTCATTTGTCCAAGTGACTCTTATCCCAGTTCATATTTTGCCTTGTCTCAATTCAGTATCTAGTCGCATACTATATAGTGATTGGTCTCAGCACACTGTCAATAGTTTTAGATAGTCTCTCCGTCCAACTAGCGTCAAGGTTGACTCATCGGCACTAGTCACAGATGACCTATCTTACTTAAGTTGATTCTTTCGGCAGTCCCTTCATCCAACCATAGTCAAGGCCGCCATATATTTATGCATATAAAAACAGATGTGTTTACAAATTAATGTCTACAGGTCAACCTCTAAAGCGGTAAAAGAAGGCTGATAAACACACTATTCATGTTTGTCAACTGAAAGCAACTAGTGAACTCAATTATTAGTATTAAATCTCATATAACATGCGATTCTAGGATAACTTGTCAACATTTAATTTGCAACCCAGAACTCATTATATTAGTCTATTACCCTATACTCTACCAGACCAGAAGCATGGCATTCCAATCTGAGGGGAGTACTACTGTTATCATGCTAGGGCCAACTGTGCTTTTTTTGTTTTTGAGGTCCAATAGTCATAAAATGTGCGCGCACGTGTGTCTGTGTCTGTGTGTGTACGAATATATGTCAATCTTATATACATGATTAGCATAAAAACAAAGCATAAATGCCAGTGAATTTCAGTCACAAGTACCTGCTTCCTGGATTCTTCATATCATCATTATCCACATCAAATGGACAACTAAAATCAGTATCATCAAAATCATCCAGGTAAAACCTACTGGAAATTGAAATACGTGGAAACGGAAAGCTGTTAGCTGATATCCTGACTCCAGAATTTTTTTGGAGCTCATCTTTTCCTAGAGAAAACACCTGCAGAAAGAAGGAACGATTAACAAATCAAATATGTTTGAACTAGATATAAAATCTACGACAATTAACACCTTACAGCTTACCTTCTCAGATGTAGCACCAGTTTGCATCACATTTGTATTTCTATCAATCTTATAAGTACACCTTGAACCTCTTAAGTGAGGATTTGGTGGCAAATCATGCAGCCGCGAACTTGTATTAGACAATAATATTTGTGATTTTGAATGTAGAGGCAAAGATGAATCATTAATGTAAGTAGATGAGGCTTTACTGTCATCAAAATTCCAACTATGTCGCCTTGGCGACGAACAGCCGTGACATGGCAATCCCGACAAAGGAAGTGATGGGAACCTCCTCAATGGAGAAGCTAATGGACTTCCAACATAGTCAGAAATAACTTGAGGGGACATAGAAGGTAATTGCTCACAGCTCAAATCCGAGGCCGTAGGACAATACATCACCGTAAGACAGAGCCTACCAGAAGAAGTATCCACAGGAGTAAACCTATATTTCATCATTTCTGACTCTTGTTTTCGGGTGAACGGCTCAACAAAAGAAGACACCCGGTGAGCAAGGGTAAAGGGACGAATATGTGCAGACGAATTAAGATCTCTAAAAGTTTTATATGCAGGTAAAAGTCTAACTGTAGCATACAAAGACCTCAAAAGTAACGTTGATTTCTTATACAAGTTTTGCAAGGAATTGTTACTTGACCTTCTAGTGCCTAAATTAGAATTCTTTATCTTCTTCCCATTCTCATACTGCACAATCCATCTCTCTACAATCTTTTCACTCTTCGCGTCAACCCCCAATTCTGCCCCACTGCAGCAAAGTGGATATCTTTCTTTACAAAGAACCTTTTTTGTGATCATGGGATCCCAATCTAGAGACCTATGAACCAAAATCACATCAACAATAACACACTCGTGATTGTTAATATTCTCTAACGCCACTGGACACTCCCGAAGTGCCAAATTGAACCATTTATCCCTCGGCCTAACACTGGATGAGGACGAAGAAGACGATGAATCTGATTTATAACCACCATATGAATTACGCGAGGACGCGTAAAGTGCCCTCGATTCAAGTATTATATGAACACTTTTCGCAAAAAATTCAGTGATTATTTGTTCCATCCTTGCAGTATCCGAGTGTGCATTCCCATGAGACGATACCATTGTCTTTTAATCTTTATGAATCATCAATCAACAATACTCAACAGCTAAAAAAACCTTAATAGAAACAAAACAAAACAAAACAAAAAAGGTTCATTTTTTATAGTTAAAACCTTGATAGAAACAACAAAAAAATAAGGTTCAATTTTTCTAGTTAAAACCTTAATAGAAACAAAAAAAAAAAAAAGGTTAAATTTTTATTGTTTAGCTTAGAACCCAACATAGACAGTTTTTAACTACAACATCGTACTTAAAAAATCAAATGCAAACAAAACAACAAGTTTATACTAGGTTACTAAAAGAAGAACAAGGTAACTGAAAAAAAAACACGACAGAAACATTAACATCGTAATCAACATTGATGTTAATAAAGAGGATGTTTGATTAATTGATAAAAAGTTGTTGGATTGATTGTAGAATTGAAAAAAGAGAGTTTACCTTATCGGAGAGAAATTGAAGGAAAGGAAAATGCAGAGAGAAGTTGGAACGAACGAACGAGTTGGGTGAAAAGGTGGGGCCAGTTTCGCAGTGGAAGGAAGGAAGGAAGGAAGTTGCAAAAGCTTAAATAAATAAATTGATTAAATTCGTTATCTTAGATTTTCTTTTGTGGTTATCGAGGTGGACCTAAGGCCCGAAAAAGCTATAAAGATGTCCTACGTGGAATATTGGTTTAATCATCTTATCTTAATTTTTAGGGTGTGTATGTTTCAATGTATCATATAAAAAAAAAAATTGAGGGAATATTATTACTATTAGGAGGAATGGCTATTACTATTATGTATTTATTTTTGAGTAATTAGTTAATTTAGTCCCTAAACTATCACTTTCTCACCAACTTAGTCTCTAAACTATTAAAACCAATTAAAAGGTCTCTAAACTATATTCACATCCTTCAATTTAGTCCCTAAACTATTAAAACCAACTAAAAGGTCCTTAAACTATATTCGCATCCTTCAATTTAGTCCATCGGTTAACTTTTCCGTTAAGTGACTGTTAGTAGTCCCTAAACTATAAAAAATACTTCAATTTAGTCTCTAAACTATCTTAAAAAACAACAAAATAGTAACAACACTGCTAAATCATTACTGCTAAATCATACTGCTAAATCAAATTACTGCTAAAACAAATAGTCTCTAAACCATACTGTTAAATCAAATTCATTTTTAACATAATTCATTACTGCTAAATCATCCTTTGTCTCGTTCACTACCTAGTAACAACACAAATTCGTTCACTACCTAGTAACAACACAAATTCATTACTGCTAAACCAAATGAAACATTACTGCTATATCAACAAAAATCAAAAAACAAACTTAACCATAATTTAAACCATAAACCATAATCTTCATTACATAAATCAACTAAACCATAATCCATCAAATTCATTACATAAGTCAACAAAATTGATGGATGGAAAATAGTTTAGGATTTTAAAGTAGCTTTTGAATTTTAGGGTTTTAAAGAACAGTTAACGAAAAAGATAACGGAGGACTAAATTAATGGATGAAAAATAGTTTAGGGACCTTTTAGTTGATTTTAATAGTTTAGGGACTGAGTTGGTGAGAGATTGATAGTTTAGGGACTAAATTGACTGATTACTCATTTATTTTTAGTATTAGAAAAATTGAAAGTGCAAAAACGTGAGTGCTTGTGAAATTTTATTAAGTTGAGTTCTTATTCATAAGAAAATGTGAGGTAGGAGGAATGATTCTGCATATCGAAAAAAAGTTGCACGTGCAGACGAGCTCTAATCCTGCTTATTAAGATTAGTTTTTTTTTTTTTTTTTTTTTTAAGTTTGTTTTAATTTTCAATATTATTAGTTGTTATTATCTTTTTTAAGTTTGTTTTTATTAGGATCATTATCTTTTAAATTTAAATGATAGTAAATTTAAGATAAGTTTGTTTTTTTTCATTGAAAGTTTATCTAAAGACATTTAGATTTGAAATAAGAAATTTTTTTTTTTGAAGGAGATTTGAAATAAGAAATTGAATTATCGTTTATCATAAAACTTTCTAGAGTTTGGTGGATTCCAAAGTTTTTATCTAACAAGTTTGTCACTTGCAATATTCATTTAATTTTATGAGAATAACTAAAAGCAAATCTTAAAAAATAAGTCTATCTTGCTTATAAATTGAGACGGATGAATTAGCGTGTAAGGTATAGAAAATCTTCTCTAATCTATTTATATATAAAAAAAAAAAATTGTCTAATCTAAACATGAAGGCATCAAGTATGCACATTTAAAAAGATGAAGGCATCAAGTATACACGTTTTATATTGTCGCTTGCAATATAGTAGTATTTTGAGTTATACCGCTAAAACTTAGTTTCTTGGTGATAAGTCTTTTCAATCCATGGTGTGAAACTGTGAATAGGATTAGAGCTCAATAATCTCACTTGAAATGTCTCCCATATATGAGCCAGCTTCTTTAGCCAATTAATAAAGTGTGAATAAGGACTCTTGCCTTGCATAGTTCAAGAAGTTCGAATAGTATTTCTTTTCTTATGTTGTTGAAGAATACAATACTCTGTGTTGTGTCTTTTGAGCTACCACACATGTCTTTCTCTTGCATATATTCTACTAACTATTAGCTAGTATGTTACTTCTTTCGAGATTTACATTATTTCTCTTGCATACCAATCACGAGTATGCATAGTATGTTACTGCTTTTCACTCTATTTTTCTCACCTGAAAATCCAAAATCTACATCAACTCGCCCGCTACACCAGATTTTATCATGGTAGTTTGGGTTTCAGTCTGTAAACAATTCTTGTCCATCCCCAATTGTATTTGTACCAACCTGAATCACATTGTCCTCTGTCGCATAATATGTAGTATGAACTTAATCACTGAAATTTAGATTCCATCTATAGATTTCAAAACTTCTCCTAGGACTAATCCCCATTGAGTCCAATGAGTGCCACCCTGCATTTGGAAAATAAATTAAGATAATATGTAATAGTGAATCATATTTATAGGTAGGATACTATTGTTTAATACAAAACCAACATACCTGGCAAAATACAGCAAATGGCTCTCTAAGAGGTCCATCACATGAAAGCTCACTAGTACTCCCGTCAATGAAGGTTCCATCAGCAAAGATCACCTGATAAGTTGATATCAAAGAGTTATTAATATCTTCTACGACTTAGGATCGCAGAGTAATAATGTACATCATACAAGGACCAAACACAACAAATTTGTGAGAGTGACTGTAGAGGTAAATCTGAGCAGACCTCTGATGCATATCCAGGAGTGGTACCCGCAATTGGTTTGGTGTATGACCCCACAGGAGATCTTCTCTGAACAGCCTCACAGAAAGCGAGGAGACGCTCACGGCTTCCAAGCTGTACAGCCTATTGGCATTGAAAATTAATTCTACTTATCATCTGAATAATTATCATCTATGATATATATAGTTATATGTTGAAAGAAACTCCTAAGTGACTGGTTTTTGCCTACATCAACAGCAGCTTTTCTACCGTAAACATATTTTGCTAGTACAGTAGTACTGCTGATAACTTAACATCAAAATTAAAAAGCAGATACATGCGTCATCTAGAACGAAAAATAGCACAGGTTCAGCAAGAAAACCTGAACTGTATCACATCGGGGGACACGAGGGAGTGGCTGCACTTTGTAACCTTTAGATGCCAAAACTTCAGCAATCAGGAAAGAACCCTTGTACAGAAACCGGAAAGACTCACTACCAGATATAAGCAAGAAATGCATAATATCTTCTAACGAAATGAAAAAATCCAGTACCTTGATTGCTTCCCCAACCATTTGAGGTGAAAGAAATAATCCCTGGAAAAAGGCTCTCATGATATCACCGGGAGTTGAACCACAATCAACACCAAGCCCAGGTGCAGAAAGACGCGCCGCAGCTGCTTCAACCAATTTCTTTTTCCCAGCAACATATCCACCACATGGTGCAATTGTTCCACCAGGATTCTTGATCAAACTGCCTGCCATCAAATCTGCACCCTGCCAGCCAATGTAGAAATGTGATACTGCACAGCCTTGGAATAAAGCAATACATACTGTGGCACACACTACTATCGCATACCACCATGGGAGGTTCAATGCTTTCCACAAGTTCACCATAGCAATTGTCCACCATGACTGAGCACTCAGGATTTTGCATCTGAACATTCAAGCAAGTCACAGAGCAAAAATACCATGGTTAAAAAGGTTACAGGTGAACATTTCGTGATCAGAAAAATTATAAAGAGAATTGCAGACAGTAATCCTTTGATGAAATAATATCTTTTGCGTGTAAAATCCCAACACTAATGCTTTAAAAATGTCCATCTCTTATATGCCACTATTTTCTGTTGTCTAATATTTTTAGGTCACAACAGGAATAAGTCAGAGTTGTGCTAGTAGTATTCCACTAATTCTATTGGTAAAAAATGCTATGCAAAACAAGACTGCTGTAGGGAACTATCGGTGGTTTAAATTAACAAAAACATAGAAGCTGGATTGAAGTTGATTTACTATTATAGAGCATGTCCAAACAATTAAATATAGCTTCTATTTGTATGGCATTTTAGACGGGAAATTAAACAACAATGACAAAATATATGAGCAACTCGTATTTTAACTAACATGGCCAGAGTGGTTGCGTTGAATAATAGTAATAACTTTAAAGCATAATGTGACATTTTCAAAGCAAAGAGCACAACTGTGAATCTTACTTTGATAATTTTTATTGCTCTCCCTATGTCGCTAACACTCAAACTCTGACGCCATGAATAACCACACGACCTCTGTATGAGTGCACATTTCGTTTCAGGTTTGACAGCATGCATCAGTGCATTCCAGTCAAGTCCACCATCCTCATCAAGCTGATGCAAAAATGTCATGGAAGAGTCATAAAGAAGACTAATGAATTAAATCTGGAAAAAATATTAATTACAATTAGTAGCATACCGGAACTTCTCGGTATTTGACCCCAAAATCTTGGAGGGAACCTAAACCACCAGACTCCCTTTTCCCAATTACCTCCTCTAACGTGTCATAGGGAGCACCAGCAACTGCCAAAAGCTGATAGCTATATTAGTCTAAAAACCTCATTCCAATTACAAATTCAATAGGAAAAAAATTTATACAACTATAGAGCCAAACTGCTGGTAAAGAATGAAAGGCGTAGAATATCAGAAGAAGAAAAAAAAGTGTTACCTCATCTCCTGGCCTCAAGAGGGCAAATAAAGCACAAGTGATGGCATGGGTACCTGAGAAGAACTGTTGACATGAGATTATTATAATGGCATATTTGATTTGACTAATTTGAACTTATCTACTTGTATAAGCACTTACGAGGCCGTTCGGGAGAGTTTATGAAAACAGCTTAATGCCATGTCTATAAGCTGTTTTCAGCTTATTTCTATATACTCTTCAAAATAGCTTATGAAAACAGTTTGAATTCCCGTTTGGATTTGACTTATATATTTTGAGCTTATGAAAATAAATAAACTATTATGTTACTTCATATGTTTTCCCTAGCAAAAATTGTGTCTTTATAAGTTATTTTTTCATAAACTACCTTCAAAATCTTATAATAATACATAAAACCTTATTTATTTACATAAGCTGTTACACATAAGCTCAAAAATAAGTCAATCCAAACGGGCCCTTATCTTTTGATATAGAAATAACCTATACATAAACACTTATGCTATAAGCATTTAATTAATTTTTTTACCCAAACCAAGCATAAGTCATATATAACCAACTTCAGTAAGAACTAGCTAGCAAGTAACCTAATATAAAGACATGGAAAATTAAGAACCTGTGAACGAACAATAGCTGATTCTGCCCCAACAATTTCTGCAAAAGCTTGGTCAAGAGCTTCACGTCCCCCAGCTTCATCATGACCATAACCAGTGCAACCACCAAAGTGCTGACAGCAATATTATGTTAAGAGCCAATTAGGGAATATTTTGAATTAACTTATTTACTATCATAAACACTAGTAAGAATTTTAGGAGAACTAATAGAAACAACTTATGACATGTCTTGATGAGGACATAATAAGCAAGGACACTAAGGGCTCTATTTGGCAAAAAATACCGGATAGCTGATAAGCTAACTTATAGTGGATGAAATTATAGTGAATAACTTATAAGCTAGCTAATTGAATTTATAGTGTTTGGTAAAATTAGTGATTGGACTAGCTTATAAATATGAAATGACATGAAAAAGATATGTTTAATTAATCTTTAATTTTTATCAAAATAAGTATAAGCTTGTGAGAAAAACACATTACTAAACAGGTTATAACCTCAAAATTTGACATTGCCAAACAGAGCCTAATAAGCTGTTTTGAGCTTATTTCTATAAGTTATTCCTGTCAAACTGTTGATTTACAAAGCAATTATCGAAATGAATTAATGAAAGGACATGGTTACATTACATACATGTGACCCGAGTCGAACATTGTGAAAAGCTTTAAGAACACGATTAGTATTGTATGCAACTAAATTATCCACATCTCTGAACTCAGAATGCAAGGAATCAACAGCTTCAATAACCTGCATTGCAATTTGCAACAAAATCAATAATGAATACTAGTTTTGAAGAAATGAAATGGTAGTATGAGAAAAAAGAAGAGTACCTCTGGAACGAAGGGATTGACAGGAATAGAGAGACGAGAGGCATAGCGAACGGTAGATGTTGTTGGAATGGAGGTTCGAACAGGATGCGCAGGATAAGCAGAGAAGGCGCACGTTAAGCCCCACATTCTTCTTCCCTCCTTATCTTCTTTCCTGTGCGCGCTTTTTTATTCTTTTTGTTTTCGTGAGAGAGAAGAGAAGGCCCAAAGGGTAGAGGCCCAATACTAAACAAGGATCCAATTAGGAAAACTCACACCAATTTTTTAGAGCTTCTTTTGGTGTCACACCGTCGCCTTCGAAGTATAGATTTCGAATCATAGCTTAAGTAGTGAACGTTATAAAAATATGAAATTTGATAGAAAAATATCCTCTAACATGAAATTTTCAAGATTTTAGACCGGTGCTACTTAAATAGCGGAAGATGTATTTTAGTAATTTCAGAGGATGCGCAAGAAATGTGATATGAGTTGTTTGATTGTTTGATATGAGTTGTTGATTAAGATGTTTAAATTGAATATGTATTTTATGTATTATGTTTATTATGTGGTTGTATCGGAAATGTAACAAGAAGGACGTGGAGGAGGAGGAGGCCACCGACCATGATTCTGTCTGAAACCCAGACGAACTTGACATTAATGTCAAGGGAGATATGGCAGACGTAAAGCTTGTGCAAGAACATGTGGTCCGAATCTCGGTCGAACTTGACCTTAATCATCGAATAAATTTACTTTTGTTTAAGACTTTGAATAGTGCATAATGAACTATTGTTAGAAATAATATGAAATCATTGACGTGATTCTATCCTAACAATTTAAGCTCTGATACCATATTAAATAACCGATTATCCCAAAAATTTAAGCTGTTAAGATAAGAGCCACATCAATAATTTTATATTATTTCTAACAACTATAAACGAGTTTTTATCCTTCCTTCTAGATCTTAACCACTATTTGTAAAAGTAAAATCATCAAGGAAGTGGAGTAACCAAATAAAGGTGCACATTAAACCAATGAAACAAAAAGATCGGAAAAGGAGCCTATAAAAGCCAAAAAGTAAAATTAAATTAATATTATTCAAATCCTTAAACTCTAGAAAGATCAAACATAAGATTTTGGGAGGAGATAATATAATCCAATTTGCACAAAATAAACTGTAGTAAACAGGAATATTACAATCTTATACTGTCATCTTAGCATCACACATATATATTATTGCTTTAAAATTTTAATGTCATTGTGGTGTATGACATGGTCTTGATCCTATAATAAGGAGTGTACTTTTTGTTTTTGCTAGTTAAAAAAATCTACTAATGTACTTTAAAGGATAAAAACGCAATAGTAATTTATTGAGATATATTGATCGTCATAATTATTTAATTCAAACTTCATCTAGGCCATATTTCTCACTTTAAAAATCTTGATGTTATGGAGAGAAAAAACACTAAAGAATAGAGACATTTAAACTAATTAGCTCTAATTGATAATTGAAATATTTAATATGAACCCTCATATTTCACCTCAAGCTCCATTACATATAAACTTTTAGAGGTCAGGAAGTGGCAGTGCCACTCTCAATTGAGGGGCACCTTTCTAAACTAGGGTCTTTGGACTAAGCCCAATAAACTCAAACTCGAGTTTTTTTAATTGAATTGTACTCCCTCTAGTTACTATTATAGGCAAAAAATTACTTATTAAATTCATTGAAGAACTTGATCTATCTGGTCTATACATCAGTTTTTTTAATGAACCTAAAAAATTATTTTTGCATCGGAGGGAGTATATATGATCCATTCTTGATTAAAAAACTAGACACTATATATGTTGTGGACTTAAGTGGTTGGAAGTTAGGCAATTGGTCTAATCAAAGGTGTAAGTAAAGCATTAAACTTAAACCCTAGAAGAATAAAGATGATGATGATTAATTAATGGTATATGTGTGTATTATGATTGATTATTGATGAAGTTACTGCTGAATAAGCGAAAATAGAAATTGCAAAATTGTATAATCAACCACTTGTTGTGAGCAGGGAATTGCCTAAAATTCGAATCTTGAATTGAAGGAAAGGGATATTCATTGAATAAACAAATTCCAACTGTATATCTCACTCTCTAACCTATTCTTATCCAATAAATACTGTAATACACTTAACTATAGATCCACACTCTTCAACACGAGAAATCATTTTTTCATGAAAATCATGTTATCCTTGTCACGCAGAAAAGATCAAACACATTATTTTGTTTGTTGAAAATAACATAAGTTGTTATGTTTTACTGTATTCATTCAGTTTTAGACATTTCAATTAATTAATTCATATATAAACACACAATAACATTAAGAATTTAATTTAATTTAATTTAATTTAATTCACATAAAGTTATTTTATACATGCGTCCAATAATATAGCACTACATCATGAATTGTTTTTAAAAACACATAATGTGTCACGTTCATTAAATGATATGGCAACACATCAGATGCATGTGTACAAAATCTTTCTATTGACACTGGATAACAATTAAACTCTAAAATTAATTAGAAAACACTTTGTCAGAAAATAATTTAGGGTTATGCACTTTTTTTTTTGGTAAGGTTAGGGTTATGCACTTATGCCGTGGTAAAATTAATTTTAATAGAATTAATATTTTGTTGGTAACCTTTAATTTTCGGAAGAGGGATTTCGGTAATGCAGAGTTCGGACGCGAGTTTAATTGGTTGTCTGTGTTAAGAAGTCTCACATCGATTGCGAGATAGTCTGAATACGTGTTTATAAAATAGAGGTCATCCTCACCTTACAAGCCGGTTCTGTAAAGTTGAATTAGACACAATTCCCAGTTTTCGACTCTATCTCTGGTCTCTAGTACCTTTCTCTTTTCTCTTTGTCTCTCACGGGATGTTGGCCGTGCAAAAGAAACAATTAACCGTAGTGATATCCAACCAATCAAGATACGTATCCAACCAAGTTGGTACTTGTTTGTATCATCCAAAAGCTAAAACATATTGCTTTTAATGATAGCCAAACCAAGACTATATAATTCTTGTCTTCCACGGTTACTAATCCACTAATGTGCCCTAGTACTCTATCCAAATATGTTATAATTAATCAAATTTCCAATAAGCTAAACAAATCAATAAAAACAAAAAGCAAAAAAAAAAAAAAAAAAAAAAACCACAAGCACTTTCACATAAAAGTACGTATAGCTGTAGACAAGTAGTATTATTATTATTAGATTGCAGATCAAATTTATAGCTTAAACATTTTGTCAATTTGATCTCTACTGCTTTAATTAGGAACCACAACTTCTTAAACGAGACATATTGTGATCTAATTAACCACTTGCATGAAGATTGTAATTAAAAGTATTGTTAAGATCCAATTATATATTCTAATACACAGTATAGCCAGGTGAGTGGGCGGCCATAATATATTTATTACACAAGTATATATGTATGCATCATGTTGGGGAGTGATGTAATACCGGGAGCAACAATAGACCAATATGTTCCTAATTAAGATGTCATATTTTCATCTATATATTTTATATATCTAATATTTTGCCTATTTATAGTCCACATTATATAATGTAAGACTAATCAATTTATTGTTGGAATTAATTTAATAATTAAATATACAAGACATGCTCAATAACAAAAGTAAACAAAGAAGCATGTGTATAATTCTAGGATATATGGCATTTTGATTTATAAAAGATCGGTATTAAGAATATTTGGATGATGTATCTTTGATGTTAACCTCTCTTAGTAGTAGTGATCTTGAAACACAAAGAAAGTGAGAGAAGAATGACGAGTACTTGTTGGCTTGTGATTCTTCTTCAAATTGGACTCCTTATGTCTTTAGGCACTCCTCAGATGGGAGAAAAGACAATATGCAATGTCCGATTATTGGGGACCATAGTTTATATATAACGTGAAAATTCACTAGGGTTCTCATTATTGTGAAACGGTTATCATGACATCCACTCATAATGAGCTCATACCAATTAACTAATTAATTCATTACCAAAATAGAAATTTAATTAGCTTTTTTGCTTACTTTAATCACTAATAATTAAGACACATAATTGATAAATAACTGATATAATTTATAAAAAATATTTACCAATAAAATATTCCAACACCCAATACATCACTACAATCGTTTGGATAAGAGTTAATCGTGTAGTAAATTCTCACTGATTCATAATTTAAGTAACAAGCAACTAGAATCTAGACACAAAATTATTATAGTAATAGTTAAATTCAAACTTTTAATAAAAGCAATCCTACCATACCCATTATATATAGTCCCTTATCTAGTACTAGTATAATATAACAACAACCCTCAAGCACTTATCTAATTAACTATACTCACCAATTTCCCCAACAAAAAACCATGTATGCTTCTACTTCCTTTACTTCACAACTCATCAATGAGCTTCTTGTGGAATCTCACACAAGAAGGTTACTCTTCCAAGACACAATTGATCATCAATCACCAACCATCTCCCCTACATTAACAAACAAACATAATTCAACCGACTCATATTTTGGAGTTCATGAATTAGATTCAAATGTTGTGATGATACTTGCAGTCCTATTATGTGCTCTTATTTGCTCACTTGCATTAAACTCCATCATAAGGTGTGCCTTAAGGTTTTCAAACATAGACATCAACAATGACGATTCTTCGAGTTCAAGTAACAATTCTTCACAAAAATTGGCCAACAAAGGAATAAAAAAGAAAGCTCTCAAAACATTCCCAACGGTGAGCTATTCGACTGAGTTGAAACTACCTAATTTGGATACAGAGTGTGTGATATGTATCTCGGAGTTCACAAAGGGTGAAAAGGTGCGCATTTTGCCTAAATGCAACCATGGTTTTCATGTTTGTTGCATTGACAAATGGCTAAAGGAACACTCGTCATGTCCCAAGTGTAGACAATGTCTTCTTGAAACTTGTCAAAAGATTGTTGGGTCGCAGGTACAAGCAGTTGTGTTGCCGGTGCCAGAAACCATTATAAGGATTCAACCACTAGAGCATGAAGCTTTAGAACGTAACTACCTTCCTTAATGCCTTGAATTGTAGATGTAGGAAAGGAGGGGAAAAAAAGAGATATCTTGTACACTACTTTGTAATTAGTTCATTGTATAACTCCCCAAAAGTTGATTATACTTTGGGTTTTAATGAGCATTTTATTCTTTCATGAAAAATATGGAATCTAATTTAACTTCTCAAAAGATAATAATCTACATCTAGTCTATAACACAATTACCATATTAAAAATCTTATAAAAAATTCAACTGAAATAAAAGATTGGCGAAATCTTATCATATCTGATTTTAATATAATAGTATTTGAATATATTTTATTCTAATTAACCATTTCTATCTCATACTAATAATATCAAACATGGTTAATCATCTTTAGTAGTACAAAGTGATTATAAAATAGTGAGTTTTTATCCTTTTAGATCTTACCTTTATCTGTTTGTAAAAGTAAAATCATCAAGGAAGTGGAGTAACCAAATAAAGGGAGGCTATAAAAGCCAAAAAAAGTGAAATGAAATATTAATATTCAATCCTTAAAAACTATAGAAAGATCAAAAATAAGATTTTGGTAGGAGAGATAATATAATCCAGTTAGCGCAAAATAAACTATAAACGGGAATATTATGATCCTTTATTGGCGTCTTAGCATCACACATAGTAGAACTTTGATATCACTGTAATCTTTATGGTACATTGAAACATTGAAACTGTAATCATCCTCCAAAAAAAAAAATCGCTGTAATCTTTTTTTTTTCGGGCTTAGGCCCTCATCATTATAAAAAGATATATATTAAAGATGCAATAACTATTGAGTAATTTTTTTTTACAAAAGGGGGGGGGGGGCAAAGCCCCCAAAGAGGAATGAAAAACCTATGAAGTTAAGCGAACAAATTCGAAACATGTAAGCGTCAGTTATGTTATAAAAAAGGAGCTTCGATTTGAAGATCTCTAGGAGAATTTTCCAAAACATGCAAATCAAGAGTTTAAAAGCGACAATCAACTGATCTATTTCTTTCACGCCAAGTATGGTTGATCTGAAGTTGTCAGCTCATACTCTTTAGATCCCAAATATGCCAAATCAAGATAAGTATGTTTCCTTTAATGGTATAATTTCCTGTGACCATATCGACTAGCACATTTAAGTCACTATTAACTTGAAAGTGAGTAATACTCTATCTCCAAGCCAAATTCATACCAATATACATACCCCACATCTATGCGTAGAGTGCATCACAAGTTTCGAGTTTGCATTAATTTCAACACTTTATCTTTTAGAGTACATATTCCCACTTTATAACATCATGATGTTATAAAAAATAAAAAAAAACAATTGAAAAGAACTTTTTGTTGATGTTTATTTGTTAATATGTGGAATTAAATAAAGAATAGTAAATGATGTTATAGGAAAAAAGAAAAAATAAATTATTATAAATAATAAAATTTATTGATATGCATGTTATAGTTGTAGTTATGTTTAATATATATTTATATATCCCACAGGCTGTAGTTGCAAATTAAGAAACCATAATAACAGTATAGTGAAATCCAAACTGTTCTGGTAAAAAACGAGGGGGTTTGTATTATTGATCAAATGGTGTGATTACACTCAGTTCAATCCCAACAACCCTGGGAGTTTAATAAGTCAGAATTCGATCCTTTTACAAATGAAAGTATGGAGCTATTTATAGAGCTTCTAGTCTTCTTCTCCAAGCAAGGGTTCCTGAAAATCCGGTCCTTAGCATCTTCTTCGGTGATGCAGCGTGAAAGTAGGGATGAGAGCCTTGGTCTCCAAGCTATGGCAGTTACTAGAAGTTTATTTCTTCTTTCTTAAGTTAGCGGTTGATACCAGGAAGGGGAAGATATTTACCGTAGCATTGGATTCGCCCTCTTTGGCGTTGCTTTAAGGTTGCCAGTCACGCCTTAGCTTCTAATCGCCTATTGGACGCTCTAGGGTTTAGTTGATTTGGGCTTATCATTCTTTTTACTCTAATTGGGCTTACTGGATATTCTCTTAAGCCCATTGCCCAGTCCACAGCCCCCCAAGCACGAGGTCCAAAGGAATGAAGTGCTTGAGTAGGATTCGAATTTTCCCTCCAAAACCTGTAGCGCGGGAAGAATTTCATCACGTTCCCCCCCACTTTCTGGCACACGTTCTTGTGCTCCTAGACCATATCTATTAACCGCTTCTCCATTCACCGATACCACGATGGGATATTTTCTCTATAAAATGGAGCATTTGATAGAATCAACTCGTCACATTCTCACCTGCTCTCTTGAGAGTTTTCCTTCTGCAGTATGTCTCCTAAAAGCCTTCCCTTTGAATGTGGTCAGTCCCCTGCTTCCCCCGTCATTAAGCGACTCCGCCGTATGTTAAACCTGAGTACGGAGGACTTAATGGACGATTTTGGTGAATTCTCGGAGTTTGTCAAAGAACTTAATGATTATTGCTGGAGGTTGACCAAGGAAGAGAAACGTTTTCTTGACAGTGTGCTGCGTCTGGAGAAGGAACTGAAGGATAGTGCATCCTTTGTGATCGCTGTGGAAGGTGTGAAGGAGTGCCACGCCGAAGTCACTGAAGCTGTTGACAGCCAGATAGAAATTACTAAAGAGACTATGGGTGTGCAGGAGGAAATCTTGGGGATATGCTTCAATGAGGAGCGCAGAGTGGATGATCGTCTGGCGATGCTGAATAAGGAGATGAAGCCGCTGGTGAAGAGGAAGAGGGCTCTTCAAGGCGAGATTAGGGATGACATTGCTAAGTTGATTACCCGGCGCCATTCTTTGGTGGACCTTCTGGACAAACAAAGCGTACTAAGAGAGGATCTGAAGCCCATTGAAGAAAATATGGTGAAGGCGAAGAGGGTGAAACGGGCATTGGAGGAAATGCACCGTATCGCCGTTGCCGATGCTGGTGAATTGGGGAGCTCTACTATGCCGTGAAGTCTTTTGTTTGCTCATCTTTCCGTTTTGTACTTTTCTTTCCAGTATTTGTAATTTGCTTCTGTACTTTGGGATCTTTGTTATTTTCATTCTGTTTTTTTTTTTGCTTCCGTTGTATTTTCTTTGCGACAAATTTGAATATTAAGCAATTTCCTTCCCTTATGTGTTGCTCTTCTGTTCCTTTTAGTACCGCCTTCCTTTGCGATCTTCGATAACTAAAATGGGTCAAATTTTGACTCCTTGGAAACATAAAAGTGGTATTTATCGAGACGGTCAAAACTTGATGGTTACGACCGTCCACGCATTTATTGTTGCCGTTAATAACGATGCTAAGGTTGAATATTGGCTATAAATATCACCTGCTAAAACTCGAATTTTCATCAACTTGTTTTGAATCTTTATGATGGAAAATAACAATGCGAAAAACCCTGTTGCCGGAAGCACTCCGCCTCAGCGACGGAAGAAAAGGGTAGAGGTGTCTACCTCCAACTCCACTCGCTCCCGAAGGTCTAAGGATGTCAAAAAGGTGGAGGTTATCGTTCTTTCCTCGGATACCTCCGATTCTGGTAGTGGCGATGAGGATTACGTTTCGTTTCTGGAGACCTACGTTCCTCCTGAGCTTCGTGCTTCTTCGTCCAGTGAAGAAGAGGGGTCTCGGGTCACCGTGGAATCCAGGATGACTTTCCCTGAGCCTGCGCAAAAGGATTCGGAGTCTGATTGATAGGATTTTAGGATTTTTCCCTGTAGCCTTGGTTTCTCCTTGTTGTACTTTTATCTTCTATCATTAATAAAGGTTCCCTTTCCTGTTTTGAGTTGAATTTGTTTTTGCGCCTTTCATTTTTCTTGTCTTTGACTTCTTCTCTTCGGGCACTATTCCAATTATTCTTGTCGCGCCCTAGAAGGCGAATCAAACTTTTATCCGGCGGGATACTTAGTCCTGGCGTGACCGTTTAATTTAGGGCGCCTCTCTACCCGCCTGTAGGCGTCGTATTTAATTATCTGACGATAAATCTTCTAAGATTTATTCTCGAGATACGCGCTTTGACACGTACGTGATCCGACGATGAATACGATGCTTACTCGTTCGAACCTTACAACTTCAAATTAACTGTTCGGAATACAGTCTTATAAATAGGGGTTTTACTCTTTCTTTTTCCTTTACTTCTTCTGCAAAATCTTCTACTCCCATTCCGATCCGGTTTACGCTCTCTTCTTCATTCTCTTGATAAAGGTTTTCAACGGTCTCCATTTTAAGACGACTTTATCTCCCTGCTTCGAGGTCTTCATCTGTTTCATAAGGTATTTCATTTCATACCTTTCTTCTTTTCGTTAATTAGGACTGTTCTGAGTAGGAACCCTAATTTCTCTAATTAGGTTTAGAACAAATGGTTATTTTGAGGGAGCTAGATGAGGATGAGGGGAGAGTTCCTATTTCTTCTCCTAGTTATCTTGAGTGGGCGCAACAAGTTCGTGCCCACTATACTAGGGCTAACGGCGTTCTTAATAGCCGGGGGTTTTATTCGGAATTGTGGGGTTTTGATGTTGGGAGTAGTAGTAGTGATAGTGATAGCAGTAGTGATAGTAGTAATGACAGTGATTGCGTCATAATCTCCCCTTCCTCTTTCACAGGAAAGCGGAAGAACCCCTGCCGAGATCTGGTCGTTGCTGACTACACTCCAGTCACCATGGAAGTTTCTTCAAAGTATATTAGTGTGGAAATGGTGAGGAGCTTTAGGAAAGCTGTCAAACTCTCCGACTCCCTTCCTCGTGAAGATTTGATTATAACTGAGCCCGTCAGGGAGGGCGAGTTCGTGTTTTCCCAGAATGATACCCCGCCAGATTATTTCTATCTTTATACTGGCGTGATCCAGCCCCTCAATATTTGGTTGCCTTTCACTTCTTTCGAGGCGGAGATGTTGAGGGTTCTTAATGTCGCCCCCACCCAACTCCATCCTAATAGTTGGGCTTTTATAAAAGCTTTTGAGGTAATGTGTTCAGGTTTTAACCTGGATCCCTCTGTTGGTGTTTTCTTCTCTTTTTACCAAATAAAGAACCTAAAACCTCAATCTCTAGTTTCCCTTAGTAGTCAACCCAACCGCCGTCTCCTAAGTTTATATGCCTCCAACTTCAAAAACTTCAAAGACTCTTTCTTTCGGGTTCGCAATGATGAGAAATTTCCTGATCTGATGTATGATGAGGTTGAGGATCCTTTATTTCCTTTCTATTGGACCAAAAACCCTAGGCTTATCAAGGGAGCCATCTTTGAGGCTTTGAGTGATTTTGAGCAAGATACCGTCAACTTCCTTGATTCCTATGCCCTTATGGATACCGCTGACGTTCTTAGGTGTGAGGGTAATAGTGGCGCCTTGGAAGAATATTTGCGTAAGTGATAAATTTGTATCTTTCTTTGTTTGTTTAATGTTGATCTCGCCTCGTTATTGACTTGTATTTCTTTGCCTTCCTTGTTTTTGTAGAGAGAATGAGAACTATCTCGAATGAGGAGAGGTTGGCGTTTTTGGCAAAAGCTCGCCAGCAGAAGGCCAATCCCGCCGTTGCTGTGGTCGACCCATTGAAGCAGCTACAAGTGGAGGAAGCTGCTGCCAAAGAAGGGCGAAGTAAGAAGAAGCACGAAGGGCGGATCCGTGTCGAGATCCCGGGGAAAACAGCTCCTGGAGCCAAGGAAACCGAGGGTGTTGAACCTCCTCCTCCCAAAAAACAAAAATTAGAGAAAACTACTCAAAAGGCTGGGGGTGCCGACAAGGGCAAAGGTGCGGCTTCCAGTTCTTCTCAGCCTCCTTCTCAAGATGCTGAAGCCGCTGCGCCCCTTTCCTGGAGCTCCTTCGATCCTCTGGAGTTTATTGAGAGGGGAGTAACCATGGTGGGTGACATGACTCGCTTCGCCAACACTTCGACGGAAGACCTGAGGAAGAAAGCCTTAGAGTATGAAGTCAAGGATACTCTCCTTAATTATCTGTTGACAAACCGCCAGGAGCAAGAGGTTATGGAGGCGAGGCAAAAAGTGAAGATGGTTGATGATAACCTCGCTGATATTGAGAAGAGGTATTCTGAAACTAAGGCGAAGCTGGAGGATGACATCAAAAAGTTGAAGGAAGAACGGGAGGGCGAGGTAGAGAGGCTGAGGAAAGAGTATGAGGAGAAGCTGGCCAAGATTAAAGAAAGCTATGCCGCTTCTGAGACCAAGCTTAAAGAGAATGCTGCTGCTCAGGACGAGAAACTTTCTAAACTTTCCAAGGAGAAGGATGAGGCGGTACAGTCTGTTGGGACCTTAGCTGATGAGAAGGTAAGGTTGGAGAACGACATCAATGAGCTTCAACTCTGTGCAGCCAACCAATATGATGAAGGTTTCGCCTTTGCGATCGAGCAGGTTAAGTTGCTCTTTCCTGATTTGGATGCTGAGCGCCTGGGCGAGGCCGATGCAATGAAGCAGATAGTTGACGGAAAGCTCGTCCCTTATGTTCCTCCTCAGTGAATGATCTCTTTTGTAATGATCTTGTTTCTGCCCTTCTGTGGCTTTTTGTAATTATCTTGTATGCCCTTTTGTGGCTTTGAACAATTTGCCCCTTGGCTGGGTCCTTTATAAATTTCTTTATTCGCCTGATAACTTTATGAATTATTTTTGCATTACGTTGTGAGGTAACGCCTTCTGTCGTTCTCGTCTAGGAAACTTTGTCCTTGCACCTGTGACACCTTCGACTTTCTACAATAATTGTAAATTGACACAAATAACTTTATACCTGTTGTCTTTTGGCGTTATAATGAATCGCCTGCTTTGGTTGTGTATACGCTTCTTCTGGCGGTGTTGTTAATCTCGCCTTT
This sequence comes from Trifolium pratense, assembly GCF_020283565.1. NCBI lineage: Eukaryota > Viridiplantae > Streptophyta > Magnoliopsida > Fabales > Fabaceae > Trifolium > Trifolium pratense. The sequence goes on from NC_060061.1 coordinate 8,004,092, forward strand.
TTCTGCTGTTTCTTTTTCTGACGTACCCAACTCGTAAGACTTACAGGTAACGCCAAGGCCTTGCAACCTTGTTTAATTTTTCTTTTTCTGACGTACCCAACTCGTAAGACTTACAGGTAACGCCGAGGCCTTTCAACCTTTTTAATTTTTCTTTTTCTGACGTACCCAACTCGTAAGACTTACAGGTAACGCCAAGGCTTTGCAACCTTTTTAATTTTTCTTTTTCTGACGTACCCAACTCGTAAGACTTACAGGTAACGCCAAGGCTTTGCAACCTTTTTAATTTTTCTTTTTCTGACGTACCCAACTCGTAAGACTTACAGGTAACGCCAAGGCTTTGCAACCTTTTTAATTTTTCTTTTTCTGACGTACCCAACTCGTAAGACTTACAGGTAACGCCAAGGCTTTGCAACCTTTTTAATTTTTCTTTTTCTGACGTACCCAACTCGTAAGACTTACAGGTAACGCCAAGGCCTTGCAACCTTGTTTAATTTTTCTTTTTCTGACGTACCCAACTCGTAAGACTTACAGGTAACGCCAAGGCCTTGCAACCTTGTTTAATTTTTCTTTTTCTGACGTACCCAACTCGTAAGACTTACAGGTAACGCCAAGGCCTTGCAACCTTGTTTAATTTTTCTTTTTCTGACGTACCCAACTCGTAAGACTTACAGGTAACGCCAAGGCCTTGCAACCTTGTTTAATTTTTCTTTTTCTGACGTACCCAACTCGTAAGACTTACAGGTAACGCCAAGGCCTTTCAACCTTGTTTTGTTTTCTTCAGAGCTTTCATATGAGTTGATCTTGAATAATTTTTTGTTCAGAGCCCGCAGCTTAATCATGATTACTGCAAATAAGCTTTGATACATTAGAGGTTCAACGATAATAATATATGAAAAATAAAACAAACGGAAATGATACCGCCATGGGCGGTTTGTCGCGGCGCTCCTCGCCTAGCAAGAAAAACAATTATGTTTTGGCGTGGCGAGACTGAGTTCCATTGCGGTAGTCATCGCGGAATATGCTTCAACCTGAAATATTAGTTGGCGGCTTCTATCTCGCCGAGTGATAATTATTGAATTTTCATGTTAATTTTTCACATTTGTTCGTTGTCCTGCACTATGATTAACATCAATGAATCAAAATAGAAATCATAGATGAATAAACTAAATTTCCTAATCAAGATTTCAAAAGAATAAATTTCAAAGAAGGTGACATTATAGCAAGTGCTTCAAGTATCTGCACTAAAAACAGGTCGGTTAATAATAAGTCTCATATACTCCATTAGTTTTGCATGTATGATTAATTTTAATTAATTGATAAACGAAACAGATAAAAATGTGATACGTAGAGAAAGCATATTCATGTTAGTTATAAGTAAAAAGCAAAATACTTTGTAAGAAGAATACTGATTTAGTTCTTAACCGAAAAAATGTAGAAACATATGAAAATTTTTATACTTTCTCTGTTGGTTATATTTGTCTTGGTCATTTTAATTTAAAGTGTTGACTTACTTATCAGAGTTGAAGTTCTTTCATGCGAAAGTTCTTTCGTGTTTGAAATGTTTACATGAGGTCTTAAGAAAGTTAGTTCATACAATCACACAAAATATTTTATCGTGTGCTAGAATAATTTATAGCAGGATTAAAGATATCACATATCAAATAAGCACAAACAGTTTTGAACCAAACAGAACAGCGATTCTTGAATTTAGATCTTGTAAAGTGGCACACCAAAAGAAAAACAAGTCTCATTCTAGTGATTATTAACCTTGAAATACATAAGTACCGATGTTCTTTTCTTTTACTCATTGATGAGATTATTATTATTATTATTATTATTATTATTATTATTATTATAGATGGCGATAGAATGTGATTCATGAACTATAAATTAACCATGTTAATAAAACCGATAACGTATATATGCACAAATAATATATTATCACAATAGAGAGAGCGAGAACTATATGATTAAATGGTAAGTTAGAGGAAAAGAACGTTAACACCTGGATCGGGAGTCGCCTAGCAAGAAAAACAATTATGTTTTGGCGCGGCGAGACTGAGTTCCATTGCGGTGGTCATCGCGGAACATGCTTCAATTGGAATGTTAATCGGCGGTTTTTATCTCGCCGAGTGGTACCAATGTTTAGTTGCTTGAGTTTTATGATCACCTCTCTTAGCAAGAGGACATAATAAGCATTTTGATGAGCATCCTACTTCTGCTTCACTATTCTGAGTTGTCAAGCAAGCATTTCGTAATTTTAGCTTCCTTAACCTCTTCCTCCGCTTCACTTCCCTCGTAAACCAATTCGGAATATTGCCTGCTGACTAATAGACACAAGACCTTCCAAACTGTATGTGCCGGGGCTTTAATCAAAGCTCTGTCGTTACTGAGTACACTCAAATTGACGGCGGGATTGGCTTTCACATCTTCTTGCATTGTGACCTTCTCTGTCAGTGCTTCAATGTCTGACTCGACCACTACCGCAACAAAGTTTGACGGCGGTGCCGGACAAGGCTGCAGCAGCCACGATCCCCGGCGACGTTGGACAGCAGGTGATGAATATGCATATGCTTGGACTCATGATTTTGACAGTGATGGCATCCATGTTTGAAATAATGATGGGCGAAGGTGGAACACCGACGACAATTGGGCATGACAGCGAATGTAGATCCATGCCATTGATTAAGCAAAATTAGTCATGGAGAATCAAATTGAAACAGAGGCAATGTATGAATGAACTAAGTTGAACTAGAAACAAACATTACAGCAAGCCAAATATATTAACTCTCCTCTATTTATTTTTGTTTTAAAACATCCAAATCAGTATCACTATAACAGACATAGAACTAGCCTTTATTAAGATGGAAGCTATAACATCAGCACAGCAGGTATCTCTAACACTGTCTTTTCATTGGCCTCCATAGAACTAATATAAGATTCTATATAATATATAAAGCAATTTTTTAACAACTATGACATTAATAACTAAACTTTTTAATCATATTGTTACTTTCATGAGAATGATTAGTATTTAGTAACCACAATGAGAACAGCTTGGCAAAAATAAGAACATCATGGCAATAAGCATCAGAATTCAGTAATACTATGTTACTCATGCAACAAGATTGATAATATTGATGGGAAATTGAATACATATAACCGCAATCATACACTACAACGATTAATTTAATACCATAAGCAAAGTAAAGCTATTAACAAATTGGCACTTAACGCCTCGCCGTGATGCAAGGTAGAACATTAAGCCAAATTATTCCGCAAAGAAACAATTGGGCTAGTAAATCAAATATGAATTAAAGGATCTTATGGAGCATTCAAAACAAATAAATCGGTGATATTAATTTCTTTCTGCTTATTAATTTCACGTGGAATCAACTCTTTTTATTACTTCAAATTACTCAAGGACGAAGACAGAACTTTTAATCGGTGATAGTAAATTGAAGCCAAATAAATCCAAACATTTGTCAGAATAGTATAGTTTTAAGACATTGCAAACAAAAATAAAGGATTGAAAGCACCTGGGCGGAATTGGTTCGCATCACCTCTTGTCAACTGACTGTTTCTCTCTGCGTCAGTTGACTACTTCATAACCGCTCCATAGGGTCGCAATGGTCAAGATTGTTTCTCTCTGCGTCGCTAACACCGTTTTCTTTGGTTTTTTCTTCTCTGTCGTGTATTTCCATGTTCTCCAGCCATGTGGAGATGTTTGATTTTTGTCTAGTTTGCTGTGGTAGGCTGGGATCAAATGATTTTACCGCAGCCCCACGGTGGGCGCCAAAATGTTCTGGTAAAAAACGAGGGGGTTTGTATTATTGATCAAATGGTGTGATTACACTCAGTTCAATCCCAACAACCCTGGGAGTTTAATAAGTCAGAATTCGATCCTTTTACAAATGAAAGTATGGAGCTATTTATAGAGCTTCTAGTCTTCTTCTCCAAGCAAGGGTTCCTGAAAATCCGGTCCTTAGCATCTTCTTCGGTGATGCAGCGTGAAAGTAGGGATGAGAGCCTTGGTCTCCAAGCTATGGCAGTTACTAGAAGTTTATTTCTTCTTTCTTAAGTTAGCGGTTGATACCAGGAAGGGGAAGATATTTACCGTAGCATTGGATTCGCCCTCTTTGGCGTTGCTTTAAGGTTGCCAGTCACGCCTTAGCTTCTAATCGCCTATTGGACGCTCTAGGGTTTAGTTGATTTGGGCTTATCATTCTTTTTACTCTAATTGGGCTTACTGGATATTCTCTTAAGCCCATTGCCCAGTCCACAAACCATTAAGATACGGATCTCATCCAAGTAAGTGCTAAGCTTATTATAATTCTTGTCTTCCGCGGTTTACTAATTCACTGTGTGCGCTAACCATACAAATTATTATATCATCAAATTAATTAGCTTAATTAAACATTTTGTCAATTGGATCTATTGTTGTCATTTCAATATCCCGCTTTAATTAGGAACCACACCTTCTTTAAACCAAATATATTGAGATCTAATCACACTTTGATGAAGAGTGTAATAAAACGATTAATTTAATATGCCAAAAGGGATTTGTTATAGATTCATTTGCATTCTAATAATACACTAGCTAAGATTAAGATGAGTGGGTGACCATAATATATTATAAACATATAGTATTCATGTACGAGAAATTATACACACAAGTACAGATTTTTAAATAGTCCATTCATTTTATTTTTTTAATTTTTTTTTTAAAAAAATGTAGTGCAAGATACCATTTAATTTGTTTCTTTCGGTAATAAACTGATTTAATTTAAGCAAAAATCAACTAGGATCTAGGTACCAAATTATAGTAATAATTAAATTCAAACTTTAATAAAAGCAAGATACCGTATCCAACCCTCTAAGATAACCTCCCAATATATATAGTCCCCTATCTAAGATAACAAAGAAGCAACTCAAGCTCTAATTAACAAACTCATCAAGTTCCCTAACAAAAAACATGTATGCTTCCACTTCCTTTACTTCACAACTCATCAATGAGCTTCTTGTGGAATCTCACACAAGAAGGTTACTCTTCCAAGACCCAATTGATCATCAATCACCAACCACCTCCCCTCCTTTAACAAACAACCATAATTCAACCGACTCATATTTCGGAGTTCATGAACTTGATTCAAATGTTGTGATGATACTTGGGGTCCTATTATGTGCTCTTATTTGCTCACTTGCATTAAATTCAATCATAAGGTGTGCCTTAAGATTTTCAAACGTATCCATCAACAACAATTCTCTTTCGAGTTCGAGCAATAGCCCTACTGATGAATTGGTCCACAAAGGAATCAAGAAGAAAGCTCTCAAGAAATTTCCTACAATGAACTATTCAACCGAGTTGAAACTACCAAGTTTGGATACAGAGTGTATGATATGTATCTCAGAGTTTACAAATGGTGAAAAAATGCGCATTTTACCTAAATGCAACCATGGTTTTCATGTTCGTTGCATTGACAAATGGCTAAAGGAACACTCGTCATGTCCCAAATGTAGACAATGTCTTCTTGAAACTTGTCGAAAAATTGGTGGATCGCAGGTGCAACCGATTGTCTTGCCAGTCGCAGAAACCATTATAAGGATTCAACCCCTAGAGCATGAAGCTTTAGAACGTAGCTACAGAGAAATATAAGTTAATTATAATTACTCTTTTAATTCCTCCAATTATGGTGGAGATCATTTTTTTTCCCAATAAAAAAGACTATGCTGTAATTATTTGAAATTTTGCACCGATAATATATGTCTTTGTGTATTGCAATTATAATTTACTTTTTTTCATCAAAGAAGAAAACAAGTAGCTAGGAAAGAAAGAAAAGAAAAAACTAAATCATAGTCAATTAAAATTACTCTCATGGCCAACCAAAAACAAGCTATGGGTGTTGCTATCAAAAGGTAGCATGCATAACATTGAATAATTTAGGGATGAATTAGATGACATCTCTTAGTCATGGTTGTGGATAAGATTTACCGTAGGCACGAGACAAATAACGTAATGAATACATGAAGATAAAATAAAATTATATAGTGAATACCGGTAAACAATGACGGCTCAGAGTACGGTTCAAGATGAAAGACTGCTCAGGGCCCATGTTTAAAGAGACGAATTTTTTAATTTTATAATATGTATAAATATTGGATGAATATATATTAGATGAATATATATATATATATATATATATATATATATATATATATATATATATATATATATATATATATATATATATATATATATATATATATATATATATATATATATATATATATATATATATATATATATATATATATATATAGTAGCAATTTATTCCGTAAGTTTGCAAAGTTGTTTTTTATTTTTGCAATGTATGCAAAAAAAATATGAAAGGAATGGAAAGAAAAGAAAAGAAAAAAAGAAGAGAAAAATACAAAAGAAAATATGAAAAGAAATAAGAGATTAAATAAATAAGTATGTTAATTGTTATGTTATTTTTTTGGGTCATGCTAAACAGTGCCCCTGGGGCACTAGTTAGTTAAGCATACTAAAAAAGGAAACAAATGATAAAGTTAATGATGAAAGAGAATAACTTTTCACATCATTAAAACATTGAATGCACAATTTACGAGATAAAACTTCTATATTTGTATCCTTAACTAGTGCCCTGGGGGCACTGTTTAGCATTTTCCTATTTTTTTTTACACCTTGCTATGGCTCGAACCCTGAACCTCCAAATCTTTTAACTAGTTCAACCATTTTTGGTGATAAATATGCATTACTCCAATAGTCATATTTAATACATGAGAATGAGGGGAATTGTGTATGATTCATTAATATTAAAATTAAAATTTTGTGATTTATACTTCATAATTGGTTGGTGGTGTCATGCATGTAATTAGTTGGTGGTATTTTTGGTGATTGATCGTATGACTTCAAGAGTCTATTTAACACATGAAAATGAGAAAAAACAAATTGTGTACTCCCTTCGATCCTTAATATAAGAAACAATATATATTTTAGGTTCATTAAAAAACTAATGTATTTAGTCTATATTTTTAAATGTTATGATATATTATTTGTATTTTCATCATTACTTTTTATAATTAAGTCATTTCTTCCCAGTGACTCTTTCACTATGGAAAACCCCTAACTACCATGGAAAACAACTCAATGTTAATTATCATTTCACATAGACTTAATTAGTAAAATGGTCCCTTAAAGATATTTTTGGTTTCAGATTGGTCCCTTAAAGAAAAAAATGTCTGAATAAGTCCCTTAAAGAAAAAAAGGTCCGAATAGGTCCCTTAAAGACATCTCTGTTAATCAGTTTGGTCCCTAAAAAAAGGCCAGAATAGGACCAAACTGATTAACGGATATGTCTTTAAGGGACCTATTCAGACCTTCTTTTTTTTTTCTTTAAGGGACCTATTCGGACTTTTTTTTTCTTTAAGGGACCAATGTGAAACCAAAAATATCTTTAAGTGATCATTTTACTAATTAAGCCTTCCACATATATACACCAATTGAATGATTGTCATTATCAGAACTATCTCTTATATCATCGTCATATCTTCACCCAATCCACCACAACACCGAATCAAGAAAACTAAAGTAGAACTGATTTCTTCTTCCTCCTCATCTGATGAATCCCCAGATCACCGCACATCAACATAAAAAAATAATCCATTTCGAAAACCACCTCCTCAAACAAAGAAACCACCTCCACAAAGAATGACACCACTGATCCATGCCGCAACGCCAACACTAACAACACCTACTCACACACGGGCATCGTTATCAACGGTGATAAAGATGGCTTCCTATTCAATATTCACGGTGAACGTCTAGACAACCGATTTATCATTTTTATAGTATATATTGCGGTACTTTACTCTTTACTGAAATTTTTTCCTCACTGGCGACGACCTTACGTGTAAAACCACACTTGAAATCAGTGAATGTTGTTATTATAAATATATAAATGTATAATTCTTTAAAAAAAATAAAAGTTTGAATTGAAGTATGTTGATAAAAAAAAATTGAATTGAAGTATGATGATAAAAAAAATAAGCAATTTTTTAAAATTAGGTTCTAAAGATAAGATATAACAAAAAAACAAAAATGATATAATATATTTAGTTTGTTGAGATATTTGTCCTACATAAAACAGAATGAATAAAATATTTTGAAAATTTGAAAAATAATAAAAATTTATTAAATTTATTAAAATAAATTATGATAAAATTATATTAAAAGACGTTACAAAAAAGTAGAAATAAAAATGAAATGTACATATTTATACCAAATTAAAATAGATATTATTGAAAAATAGAAAATAAAAAATATTCAGAACAAATGTGAAGGCGACAAAAATGTTGAATGTGAAAAAACAAAAAATAAATTACTGAAATAAATTATAATAAAATTAAATTATACTTTAATTAAGTATACCACACAAAATTACTATTAATTAATCAGCAAACAAACTAAAATATTTAATGAAAAATGTGGGTGTATTTAACTACTTTTTGATCATCACTTATTAACACACCTTCTAAAAAATAAGTTGGTGTATTGTACACCCACTTATTTTTTAGAACGCGTGCATTAGCAAGATGCACCTTAAGGTATATTTAACTACTATTTAATTATTATAAATTGCTAACACACCTTCTAAAAAATAAGTGGGTGCAAATCCTAAATAGTATATATTTATTTTCCTATCTTCTTTTACTTTTGCTTTTGTAACGTGGAAGTAGGTATTAGGAATATACTCGTTCATAATCTTATCCTATGGCACCATAATTTGATGGTTGATGTTAATGTTTTGAACCTCAAATATTACAAGAGTACTAAAAGGACATTGGCAGCTAACATACTTGTCCACTTTGCCTCTATTAGTCTATTTGTTTCTCTCATAGGGACCTAAAAGTTTTGGATATATCAGGGTCTCCTCTCTTATATATCTTCAGAGAATAAACGGTTATTGAAATCTCTAACAATGTATTAAAGGAGTCATAAAAAGGTTTGAGACATAGAAGGTTCCAAAAGTCGTGTCTTCAAACTTATTCAAGGAAGCCATAAAAAATAACGAGTCTTTGATTTCCTTCGAAAATATTTGTGATCCTCCACAAGACAACAAGACCATGCCACCATAACTTTTTCATTCTAAATCGATGTGAGACTATTCATCACTCACGCTTCTAAGATATCTTTCTATCCGAAGTGATATACTTTTAGAAACTTTTTTTTGTTTGTTTTAGAAATTTGGTATCGGGCCCAAGGACTTATACTTTTTGAAACTTCTCTCTCAAAGATGCTGGTACAAAGAAGCAATATTTACACTAGCTAAGTGATATCCAACAAATCATGATATACGGATCCAATTAAGTAGTGGTACTTGGTATATTTTGTATCAATCCCAAGCCAACACCTTATTATAAATTCTTCTCTTCCAATATGTGATGTTATAAACTTATAATCACTTTGTGCTCCACCATCCATTAGTTAATATGTTATAAATGAGAGCCAAGAGGCTAAACAAATCAATAAAAACAAAAAAGCAAAATAAATTAAGTCCTTTCTACAAGCACTTTTTCCGCATAAAAGCAATAGACAAATAGTATTATTGGATAGCATATATCAAATTTAGCTTAAGCATTTTGCCAATTTGATCAATTATTTTCATTTAACAATACCCAGCTTTAATTAATAACCACAACTTCTTAAACCAAAGATATTGCAATCTAACCACTTGCATGAAGATTGTAATAAAATAAATATTTCATAAGAAAAAAAGGGGGTGTAATTTGTTACTGATCCACACATATTCCGACACATATATAGTATCATGTACGAGGAATGATCCATTGATCCATCACTACAATTTTTTTAAGATAATTGTTAAATGTTTAGTGCATTCATATATACATATGATAATTGGCTTAATTTTAGTAACAAGCAACTATAGGGTCACAAAATTATAATAATAGTTAAATTCAAACTTTAATAAAAGCAAGATACCATATCTTACCATATTATATATCTCCCCTATATATAGTGTCCCCTCTCTAAGATGACATAACAACAAACCTCATGCTCTAATTAACAAAACTCAACAAGTTCACTAACAAAAAAACATGTATGCTTCTACTTCCTTTACTTCAAAACTCATCAATGAGCTTCTTGTGGAATCTCACACAAGAAGGTTGCTCTTCCAAGACACAATTGAACATCGATCACTCAAAATCGACTCCCGTGTTTTCACAAACAACGACAATTCAACCGACTCAAATTTCGGTGCTCGTGAATTTGATTCAGATGTTGTGAAGATTATTGCAGTCTTACTATGTTGTTTTATTTGCTTGCTTGCATTAAACTCCATCATAAGGTGTGTCTTAAGGTTTTCAAGTGTAGCTATCAACAATGAATCTTTTTCGAGTTCGAGTAGCAACCCTTTACCTCAATTGGTCAACAAAGGAATCAAGAAGAAAGTTCTCAAGAGATTCCCAACAATGAGATATTCAACTGAGTTGAAACTGCCAAGTTTGGATACAGAGTGTATGATATGTCTCTCAGAGTTCGCAAAGGGTGAAAAGGTGCGCATTTTACCTAAATGCAACCATGGTTTTCATGTTCGTTGCATTGATAGATGGCTAAAGGAACACTCGTCATGTCCCAAGTGTAGACAGTGCCTTCTTGAAACTTGTCGAAAGATTGGTGGATCGCAGGTGCAACCAATTGTGTTGCCGGTTCAAGAAACCATTATAAGGATCCAACCACTAGAGCCTGAAGCTTTGGAACATAACTATAGGGAACAAATATAAATGTAAATATACATTAGTTAAAGTTGAGTTCATTTTTTTCCGATAAGATTATGGTGTAATTATTTGAAGTTTTGAACCGAGAATACATATATTTTCTGATGAACAATTTGGTTTTTGTCTGCTTAAAAAAAATCGTTTTCTGTCCAAGAAGAAACAAGGAGGAAAGAAAACAAAATAAACTAATACTTAGTATTAAAAGTTTTAAGTGTGAGTGTTTAAGTTTCACACATCGAAAGTGAATGAGCAAAATGTTGGATATATAAGAGAGATGTATTCTAAATGCCTTAAGATTTTGGGTGAAGATGTATTGTGTCTCACTTGTAGTCCTGGCCAGACTCTTTAACAAGTGGTATATAAGGGTTTAGCCTGCAAATGTTGAATGCCTAACTAGTAGAAAGATAAAAGATGATCAAATATAAGACATAACCATTACTCTACAAGAAAGTACCAGAGTGAGAAAAGAGTGACTTCGTCGATTTTCTTCCATGTCAATGAGTGTTGATGCTCACGTTCCCTCTATGGTATCAGTCTATCAGAGTCTGGTTCGGCTTATTGGAAAAGCCGGAGTTATATTGTTGTTACAAAATTGTTCGATCTTGATCAGAATATCCTTTATGTTATTTTTTTTTTTATGATGTCTTTTGTTCTCTGCCCTGTCATATTTTTCGATATTCACTCATATATTCAAGCTAATTAATTTGTTGAATCTTAAACATTTAATTTGTAGATGTTGTATCGCATATATTCTGAGATCATCCAACTATTGGTGATTGCTTGCATTCATGTTTGTGCCCTCTTCTGTCATCCAACAAATGTTGCTTTCTTAATTTCAAGTTATAATTCCCTACATCATATGTGTGAAAAGGTGGTCTGAAATTGAGACTACTGTACAAGTAATTTTGCACATAAGTTTAAACCACACTTCTAAGGATGGTATTGTGTGAATATAAAAACTCTTCTTTTTTTTTCTTGGTCACACATAAAAACTCTCTTTAATCTTTTTCTTTTAAAACTAAGCGCTTTTTAGGGTCCGTTTGGATATCTTTGGTGAAGTTTTTATGCATAATGTTTGGATACCTAGTTACAACATTGTAGTTTTGGCACAAAAGGAGTGATTAGTGATGTTTTAGCCTACCTAATTAGTTCTTGCATCCATGACATTATTAAATTGAGGCTCATATCTATTGCTCAACAAAACAACGAAACAATTACCATTTTTTTTGGTTTATAACCTTGTGGTTCTTAGGGGAAAGGGGCCCTAGTAGTCCAGAGTTCGACTGCAAGGTAAGTAAAACCTGGCAAAAAAATTGTTCCACCCAGGAATCGAACCCGGGTTCTCCCGAAATCGCCCTTTTTGGTGAAACAATTACCATTTTTATAGAATTGATTACTTTCTTTTGCATTTATGTATTCATAGGCGTCGTGCTTATAAAGAATAAAGAAATTTAACAAATTTCAGCCTATTTAAATTTAATAATATCATATTTAAATATTTTTATGTCTGTGAGTTTAACTCGAACATTTTGTTATATATGCATGAGTTAGGGTTCGAAGCCAGAACACTCCGCTTATTCGAGTGAAATTCTAGCCACTGGGCTACCTGGCCAAAAGTGTCCCCTGTAAGTTAGCTCGGTTGATAGAAACATCATATTATATATGCAGGAACTAGATTTGAAGTCCAAACACTTATTCACCTTAAGGGCGAAATTATAATCACTAGGAGTGACAAAAAAAATATTCTTCAATAAATAACTATTTTATTTTTAGTAACAAGTTCACATTCTTCACAATTAGTCCATAAATCTTAGTTCAACCGGCAGAAATATCGAAATTGTTAGGTCAGACACTATGATCGAGATTCGAACACCGATTCCTCCACTTTATATATGTTAAGTTTTTAATCACTTATTATTTCGTCTATGTAAAAGAAATGCACAATTTCTTTTCCGTAGGAAAATTTTGTAGGGGTCAATTTTGGTTCTCTGTTTTTGAAGGTTATGCCTTATGGGTCTTTGCAATCTATTTCTTTTTCACTTATCACATCTTATACCTAATTAAGTGCTGTCTTTTAATAGCATTTGAGTCATTAAAGAAAACAGGTTTTATCCTTTTAGATCTTAAAATACTTATGAAAAAGTAAAACCTATATGAATTGAAACAAAAAGAAGCCTAACAAAGCCAGAAAGTAAACTATTCAATTTAGAAAAATCAAGAAGAAATATCGAACACAAGATTTCGGAAGAAGATAATATAAATGAACTACAAGTAGGAATAATATTATGGTTCTTTTTTATCTGTGTGAAGTAATTTAAATATTATGGTGATATATGACTAGGTATTGAAATGACCCTTCTCTTTTTCAATTTAATTACTCTATTTGATGAAATAACACTTATCATCAAAGGATTTAGTAACTATTCTAAGGTGAATGAGTGCACTTTAGAGGATATGAAATCCAGCAACTTTTCAGTTAAAACTTTTTTTTTTTTTTGAAGGTAACTTTTCAGTTAAAACTTAAAATATATGTACATGCATGAAAAATAATGAAGTTAATCAAAATTTTGACAATTTATTTTTGAATTAATTATGTTCTTCATTCTTTAAAATTTTGAAATTTTATTTTTCGTCCCCGTAAAAATTGCACTAATTGTATCACCAAAAAAAAAATCGCTTTAATTTTTAGTCATTGGATGTATCCCTATTTACACAAATGGTCAATGTTGCTTCAAATTTTAAACTTATGATGATGCGGAATATTCCTTGATAATGTGGCATCGTTAATTATACATATTTTTGCTTACATGGATATTCAGTATAGTGTAGTAAACGTTGTCACATTATAAATAAATATGACACATCATATAAAATGACCCAAGTATGGATTAACAAACCATTTTAATAAGTTGATCTTACAAGTAAGTTTCACTAATCACCTAGTATTTATATTTATCTCTCTCAAAAATTATTGTGGTATTGCAACTTGCAATGCAAGAGTACCAAACCAAAAGGACATTGGCAGCTAAGAAAACAATACACCTTTTCCTCAACACTTTCGCGGGGGCCATAATTACATACTTAGTATATCCACTTGCACTTTTTCTTAATTTCTCTCATAGGGACCCAAAAGATGAGACATTGAATCAAGTCATGTTACGTTTCTTAACCTTGAAAATATATTGGAAGCAACTTTAAACAAGAGAAGAAGGGACAAGACAGAAGCAGAGAAGAGACACAACAACGAAATACGTACATACTAGACAACCGATGCTCCACACAGAGCAAATCAGGATGTGCATTCTAAACCCAAAAAAATGAATCATTTACCTGCAAAACTGATCGTACCTGGTGATCAGAATAGATTGATGGCCAGTCCGTTGAGCAAGCGTCCACACCAAAGGGGGGTTTGTACCTGCAGGTGCTCCGATGCCTAAGTCAGCAAAGGGAACGAGAGAGATACAATAGAAGAGAGAGAAAGTATAGTGAGAATGAATCAGAATACCTGGCTCTCCTGTCTAGGAGAGCTTATATAATGCCCCCAGCGCTGGGCCAAAGGTTGGTCTATTGGGCCGGGATAACCGGCCCAATAGACTCAACTGCCAAGATAGTCCCTGTATCGTAGGGGAAGGCCGTTATTTGCCTCTATCTTGGTTGGAGCCGTTCCGCTGTTCGCGGGTAAGGGATAGGCTCCGTGACAGCTGTGGCTGGATAAAGGAGCACGTGCTAAACGTGCTGCTTAGCTGTTAAGCTAAGGCGGAATAAGTCAACATGCATGGATAGACGAGCACGTGTTTAACGTGCTGCTTACCCATTATGTCGAGCAGGGCATGTCATTGGCTGACGTGTCGGGGAAGTCTCCCCTTAGTGGGTTGTGCCCTAAATGTCGGGCATAAGTGATTGGGCCAGCTCTTGGCCCAGTCCAGAACAGGAGCCCCCCAAGTCGTTGCTCCTAGGCATAGGAGTAATGACTTAAGGTACAGGCCCGCATGTCGAGGAGTTGTTTTCCCCGTCAATCCTTGGAAGAGTTCATAATTCATTGATTATGATTGTTGCTCGTTTGCGCGAGGAGCGCATTTGTATGTTGCTCGTAAATTCCTCAGTGGTATGACGAGGAGGATTTTCCAAGGAGGGAGTTTCCCTTTGCTCGTATCACGTGCCACGATGTTCGAGGAGGAACTTGCGGGGAAGAGGTTTTGAAAGTTATTGGCCTTTTAGTTCCTCGACTAACTGTCGAGGAGGTGTTGCATTAATTGCGCGTTTGTTAATGCTGCCTGTTTTTGCGGGCACGTTTATTTATGAAGTTTGCTCCAATTGCCCGTGGTTTTCGCGTGATCGCGGTGTCGAGGAGATAATTACGTTGGTGATAGCGATGAGCCCCTCGAGAGACGCGTGGTCTGTTCGATGGGATGTGAAAAGACAGACGTTTCGTCTGATCTTGACACGTGTGTGTGCTAGTGGAAAGAGTAATGATGACATTGGGAACACGCGCCCATTGCTTCGGTTTACGAGGAGGCGTGTAAGCCGTTGGATCCATCGCGTCTTTTCATCTTTAATTGGATGGAATCAGGGCCATTTGATGGCTTTTGACTAAAACCGTTGGATTTTAATCAACGGTTGTGACACGATGGGGTGTATCCTTTTGCAATGTAGGTGAAGAGACCTGGACAGCTTATAAATAGAGGGGGAAGGGCTCACTTTCAAAGTTTCCAATTTCCTTCCTCTCTATTGCGTTGCTGCTGCTGCTAATTTCGAAGGTTTTAGGCC
This sequence comes from Trifolium pratense, assembly GCF_020283565.1. Lineage (NCBI taxonomy): Eukaryota > Viridiplantae > Streptophyta > Magnoliopsida > Fabales > Fabaceae > Trifolium > Trifolium pratense. Next base: position 8,019,680 of record NC_060061.1, read on the forward strand.
CCAAGTTCAAACTTCGAGCTTCCAGATCTTTGTTCAAAGGCTCTTCATTTTTCACTTAAGACAGGTAAACACCTTTTCTCTTTGTCTTGATTTCGTTTGAGTTACGCTTGTATATGCTTCTTTTCTGTTTACATTCAATTTCTGCTATGGGTATTTTTGTGTTTGGGTTTTGAGTTACCCATTTTCACCATGTGTTGGTGGTTTCCAATCTTTTGGTTTGGTAAGGTTTTAGTGTTTTATCCTGTAAGTTTCTCATGTTTGTGTCCTTTTCTGGAAGGACTGAGAATACTGATGAACATTGATGGGTTTCTGGAAAATTTGTTTGAATGTTGATGAACATTCATGCATTTCTGGGCGAAAGTGATGAATATGAAGATGAATCTTCTGGGTTCTGCAAAGAACACCATGAGTAGTTTGAATTTCTGGGAATTCTGGGTTTTATGTCGGGGAGGAGAGTGTTGTTTCCTCTCCCCGTTTATTGTAGCAAAAAACTAGGTTAGTTGACCCTTGTGTCGGGGAGCTTCTCCCCGTTTTCGCCTTCGCGAATATTTTGAGCGTCTTTATGAATTGTATGAATGTCGGGGACCTTCTCCCCGCTTTTTCTTTTGAGAAAAATGAGTTTGTAAAAACTCTGTGTCGGGGACATTCTCCCCGTTTTTGACTTTAGGATTTTATGCAAAACTAAGTTTGCTTCTAAGCGTCGAGCAACGTTTTGAGCTTGTGTCGGGGAGCTTCTCCCCGTTTTTGTTAAATGGTTCTCCTCGTCTCCTCTGTTTTTGTCTTTGTTTTGCCATTTTGATAAGGGCTTTTGGTCGGGGACAGCGTCCTCGCCCTATTACACGCCCTTTCACTTGAATTGTGGTGAAAGGGTGGATTTGATATGACTGTCGAATTCACTTTATTTTCGCTGCTTTTCAGGTGTTCGAAATGTCAGACACAGAGGAAGCTACGGGGAGCCAAGCGGCGTCAAAACATAAGCTGGTCGACACCATAACAGATCCGGAGCTGGCCTGGGTTGCGCCCGAGCCTCGGGGCATTGCTTCGACAATTACCGCTCAGGATCCCCGGCTCTTTACCATCGTCGAGGAGGCTGGCGCGGTCAACTGGGAGGTTCACATACCTGCTGAGGGGGAGCGGATTTGTTCGCCGTACACGGAAGGTGGATTTACCATGTACGAACTGGCGTTCAAGGAGATGGGATATCGTTTGCCCTTCAACAACCTCGAAGCCGAGATTTTTGGCCGGTTAAGGGTAGCTCCCTCCCAGCTTCATCCAAACGCGTTGGCGTTCATCCGGGCGTACCAGATTCTTTGTCGATATCTGGAGGTGGAGGCCACTGTTTCTTTATTTTTCTATATCTTCAAAATCCAACGACAGAAGGTCGGGGACCAGCAAGGTTGGATTTCCTTGAAGCATCAATCGAGCAAGATATTTAAGATGTTCGTGGAGTCTGCTCGGGGTTTCAAGGAGAGGTACTACGTAGTGAGGCCGGTGACGGAGTTTGCTTTGAACTCTTTATATATGGACAGGCCTGTATTCCTTGAGGATGGGTCTCCTCAGTTGGACGAAGAGGGAGAGCAGGTAACGGAGTGGAGCCTGCGTTTCCCGCTGTCATGGTCGTCGGGGCATTTCTTGTTGCGGACCGACGAGTACTTAACGGCTGGCGAGGACCTGTCCCCGGCAGAGATGGCGGGCTTTGAGAAGCTGAAAGTGTATGTGGATGGCTTTAAGCCTTGCAAAGTTATAACCAGCTTAGGGGATGTTGCTTTGGATAAGCATGGTAGACCGAGGATCGAACCTCGTTTTGTTAATACCAGATTATTATTGTCGTGCAGAACTGTTTCTGCCGAGGACACTTTGTTGGGTATCTATTTTAATTCCTGCGCGTTTTTTACTTGTTTTATATTCAGCATTTTTGAAATTTTGAGTTTCTCCCCGTGTTTCTGACCATGTTTCTGACTTTGCAGGTAGAATGGCTGATCTTGCTTCCGAGCTGATGAGGATAGCTGCTGAGCAAAAAGGGGAGAAGTCAAAGAAAAAGGCGAGGAAATCCAAGCCTACTGTTTTGGTTGCCGAGCAGGCTGCGTCGGGGAGCTTCACCCAATCTTCACCGGTGGGGAGCTCAGCTGGGACCGGGTCTGGCCGGGTGAAGAGACAGAGGGAAGAGCAGATGACGCCTATCGTCGACCTGTCGGAGGGGGACGGTGGTTTCGTCCTGCCCGCGTGCTTGAGCAACAGGAAATTTTTTGATACGAATCCCCTCCAGGTGCCTGCATCGGAGAAGAATTACATTCTGGGTGTTTCTTCAACCGCCCGACATAACCAGTTGAATGAGGATATTGCTGCTGTCATCCGGCTGGCGGAGACAGCCTTGGTATTAAATGAAGGGGGGCCAACTCTCGAGGCTGAGAAGCTGGCCGCTAAAAACAGGAAGCTGGAGGCAGAGATTGCTTTGTTGGAAAATGATCTGCTCGACCTTAGGAGCAAGCAGGAAAATTATTTCAAGAATATGGAGGAGGCCCGACTTACCGCTGAGCAGCTGGAGAAGACGAATAAAGTGCTCGAGGACCTGAAAATCAGTAGTGCCGAGCAGAGGGGTAAGCTGATGGAAGAAGTGGCTATGTTGCAAGCCAAGTGTGCCCCTCTTGAGGATGAGAAGGAGGAAACTCTCAAGTTTGTAACTCGAGGAGATCTGGTGAAGGAAATCAAGAGGCAAGGGGGCTTGATGTTGGCGAGCATGGTGCATGGGTGGAAGAATGCGATCGCCCAACTCAGGGTTGTGAATGCCGAGCATGGCTTGATTACTGATGGCATTCATAAGCTCAAACGGGTTGAGAACGGGCAGATTGTTATTCCTGAAGAGTATAAGAAAATGGCCCTTGAGGAGGAGAAGTACGATGAAGAGGAAGGCGATGGTGAAGACGAGGAGGAGGAGGAAGTTGAGGAGGAAGCTGTCGGGGAGGACCAGGCACCGGAGGATAACCCAGAGGGCCATGATGAGAGCACCTGATCCTCCTCGACTGTTTTATTTGGGCCTGCGCGCCGTTTGTAATTTTCTTTGTTTTTGAACAATATCATATTTTTTTTTTTTTTTTTGGGGGCCTGCGTGCCCGGGTTTTTGTAACATTTGACAAATGGGTTTTTATGCCCAGTAATTTATAACATTGATGCTCGTTCTTTAATCCTGCTCGTCTATTTTATTCTCCTCGTGAATATGTTTAAATTATTTTTGCTTTTGTTTTGCTAAGTTATGCCTGCGTGGAATGTGCATGTCTTTATGCTTGCTCGTTTTTAACTTAACAAAATTTTGGTTTTGGTGTTTGTGTATTTGCTCGACATTGTTGTATGCCTGCTCGACAAAACCGTTTTTATATTTGTAAGTTTTTTGTTGCGAGCGCGTTTCGTCGAGGAGGACGTCCTCGGATTTAACTTAGAAAGTTTAGGGAACTAACTAAGCGCCTAGAGTTGTTTTCTGAGGCTAATACGGACGCCGACACGTTGTTGTGCCCGCCCCCGCGGCTTGAACTTCCCATCGCGAGCTGGGCGTTAAGCCTTGGCACGAAGACGAGGAGCTTGTCTCAAAGGTCATCCTCGTCGGGGAGACGCTCTGCCCTTCCTGAGCCAGAGTATCTCCTTTACAGTTATTGGATCGAGCACGTGTGCCCGCGTGCTCTCCGTTGTCGAGGTGTCGGGCTCGTTGCTAGAGGATCCGAGCAGCCTTTTAGAAGTGTCTTTTTAGTTTGGCAATAACTTAGCTATAATATTGTTTTAATTTTTGGGCGTTCCAAGGTCGAGGAAGTTTCTTTCCTCGAAGATCCTCGAGATAATACGCGCCATTTTCTGTTTTGTCAATGACGCGATATGGTCCTTCCCAGTTGGCCGCCAATTTACCGTCCTGGGAGTCCTTAGCATTTCGTCTTAAGACGAGGCTGCCCACTTCAAATTCTCTTTTGATGACTTTGACGTCATGTCGGGCAGCTATTTTTTGTTTAAGGGTGGCTTCCCGAAGGGATGCCCCCGTGCGGATCTCTTCGACGAGATCAAGCTCTTCTCGGAGAGCTTCGTCGTTCATTTCTTCTTCGAGCGGTTGCTCGGTTCGGCGAGATGGCTCGCCCACCTCCACGGGGATGACTGCTTCTGTTCCATATACCATTCTAAATGGAGTCTCCCCGGTTGTGGAGTGTGGTGTTGTGCGATAGGCCCAAAGGACGCTTTCGAGCTCCTCGACCCATTTCTTTTTGTTCTGGTCCAATCTTCGACGTAGGCCGCGCAGGATTACTCTGTTGGCGGCCTCGGCTTGCCCGTTAGTTTGGGGATGTTCCACGGAAGTGAAATGTTGCTTAGTCCCCAGGGCAGCGAGGAAGTCTTGGAAACCTTTGTCCGTGAATTGTGTCCCGTTGTCCGTGACGACGGCCTGTGGTATCCCAAATCGGCAGAGTACGTCGCGTTTGAAGAAACGGAGTATCCTGAACGACGTTATGTCGGAGAGGGGTTCAGCCTCTACCCACTTGGTGAAATAGTCCACGGCGACTATCAGAAATTTATTTTGGTGGAGTCCCTTTGTGAAGGGGCCAAGTATGTCCATGCCCCACCAAGCGAAGGGCCATGGTGACGACAAGGATTTGAGTTCGTGGGGAGGAGCTAGGTGCATGTCCCCATGTCGTTGACATTTGTCGCATTTCTTCACATGGTCCTTTGCGTCTTGCTGCATGGTGGGCCAGTAGTATCCTGCTCGGAGAGCTTTTCTGGCCAGCGATCTTCCTCCCAGGTGCTGGGCGTTGATCCCCTCGTGTACCTCGCGCAGGATGTAGTCGACTGTTTCCTCGTCGACACATTTAAGGAGTGGGATTGAGAATCCTCTTCTATATAACTTTCCGTCGAGGACGACATATGCGCATGCTCGACGTCTAATTATTGCTGCCTCTTTCTGATCGTCAGGGAGGGTTCCATTCGCGAGGAAGTTGTATACGGGGGTCATCCAGCAATTTTGGTCGCCAATGACATTTATGTCGAGGACGTTGCTCGCCTTCTCGATGCTTGGTCGGGGGAGTACTTCCTGAATGACGGATTTGTTTCCGCCTTTCTTTTTTGTGCTCGCCAGTTTGGACAGGATATCTGCCCGTTTGTTGTGCTCGCGTGGAACGTGTTGCACCTCCACGGATTCGAACTTAGTGATTTTTTCCTTCACTAATGCTAGATATTCAGAGAGATTATCATTTTTGGCTTGATATTCTCCCAATACTTGTGAGGCAACAAGTTGTGAATCTGTGAAAATTTTTACTTCTTTTGCCTCCATGTCCTCGGCCAACCTTAGCCCTGCTAGGAAGGCTTCGTATTCTGCTTGGTTATTTGATGTCGGGAAGGATAGTGCTAGGGATACTTCAATGATGATCCCATTTTCGTTTTCCAGGATAATTCCTGCTCCTGCTCCCGTGGAGCTTGACGCTCCGTCGACGAATATTGTCCATTTGTCTGCCTCGCTTGTCGAGGAGGCTGGACTCGTCATTTCGGCCACAAAGTCTGCTAGGACTTGTGATTTTAGCGCTTTCCTGCTTTCGTAACGAATGTCGAATTCGGAAAGCTCGAGGGACCATTTGAGCATCCTGCCCGCCATGTCTGGTCGACCAAGCAGTGATTTGATGGGTTGGTCGGTTCGTACTATGATTGTGTGTGCTAGGAAGTAGTGACGTAGTCTTCTTGCTGCGTTGATCAAGGCGAGGGCCACCTTTTCGATTTGTGTATATCTGAGTTCGGGCCCCTGTAGAGCCTTGCTCGTGAAGTACACTGGTTTTTGTCCTTGCGTTGTTTCGCGGACAAGGGCTGCGCTGACGGCCTCGGATGCGACAGAGAGGTAGATGTATAACACTTCCTCGACATCCGGGCGTGAGAGGACTGGGGGTTCGGACAGGGCCTTCTTAAGATGTTGGAGGGCCTGCTCGCACTCGTCCGTCCATTCGAACACAGCTTCTTTCCTTAGTAATTTGAAAAGTGGTAATGCGTGTTGAGCAGATTTTGCTACGAAGCGAGATAATGAGGTCAGCATTCCGTTCAGGGTTTGTATGGATTTTTTGTTGCTCGGAGTTGGGAGCTCCGTAAAGGCACGACATTTGTCGGGGTTGGCTTCGATTCCTCGTTCTGTTAGGTAGAACCCGAGGAACTTTCCTGCTCGTACCCCGAAGGTGCACTTTTCTGGGTTGAATCGCATGTTGTGTTTTCTGGCCTGCTCGAAGACCTTACGTAAGTGGGCGGTATGGTCGATTTCCTCATGGGATTTTACGATCATGTCGTCCATGTAGACTTCGAGCATGTCGCCTATTTCTGCCCGGAATACTTTGTTCATCATCCGCTGGTATGTAGCACCAGCGTTTTTTAGACCGAAGGGCATTACGTTGTAGTAATAGTTGCCCGACTCGGTCATGAAAGCTGTTTTTCCCCTGTCGGCCACAGCCATTGGGATTTGGTTGTATCCTGAATATGCATCCATAAAAGACAATAATTTAAAGCCAGAAGAATTATCGACTAATTTATCAATGCAAGGTAAAGGATAGGAATCTTTAGGGCAAGCCCTATTGAGATCGGTATAGTCAACACACATGCGCCATTTTCCATTAGACTTTTTAACTAGTACAACGTTTGACAACCAGGTAGTGTATCTGGCTTCAGAAATAAAATTTGCCTCTAGGAGGTCTTTTACAGCTTTTTCAGCAGCCTCCGCTTTTTCGGGAGACTGCCTACGCCTACGTTGCACTACGGCACTAGCAAGTGGGTCGACAGTAAGTTGATGACAAGCGATGTTTGGATCCAGCCCGGGCATGTCGGCAGCGTGCCATGCGAACAAGTCAGCATTTTCTCTAAGGCAGGCTTTCAGCTGCTTCCTCGCCAACTCGGGGAGCCCTGTCCCAATCTTGACTCCTTTTTCTGGATCCTCGCCAAACTGGACTATCTCAAAGTCTCCATCTGGAATGGGGCGATAATGCTCTTTGCTCGCCTCGTCGTCCTCCTTCTCCTCCTTCCTCAGCTTTTTCTCCTCCTTATGCTCTTTCTTGGAGGTGCGGCTGTCAAGATCAACAGAGCTCACACTTGGACCGGGCAGACTTGGTGGTGCTTCCGGGGATGGCTTTGGTGGTGCTTCCGGGGATGGCTTTGGCTTCTTTGCTTCAGGAGCTTTGCCAATGAAGTTGTTGCCTTTGGATGCTGCGTCAAAGCATCTTCTTGCAGCTTCAATGTCCCCGTGTAAAGTAGCAACCTGCCCCTTATGAGTATAGTACTTCATCTTCAGGTGGGCAGTAGAAGGGACAGCAACCAGGTCTGCTATGGCCGTCCTGCCGATGATGCACTGGTAGAGGCAAGGGCAGTCCACGACCAAGAATTTCACCCTGATCGACTTGGCAGTCTCTTCGGAGCCAAAAGTGACGATCAGGTCGACATAACCCCAAGGCTTAGTAGTTGCTCCATTGAATCCTGTGAGGTCTGAGCCCAAGTACGGGGTGAGATGTGTCTCGTCCAGCTGTAAGGTCCTGAACAAACTGGCGTACATGATGTCGCAGGAGCTCCCCGGATCGATGAGGACTCGACGAACGTCCATGTTGGCCATGTCTGCCCGGACGAGGAGGGGAATTTGGTAATTGGCTGTCCCACCGGGCAGCTCTTCTCGATAGAAGGCTAAAGGCATTGATCGCCCCTTCGCCTTGTCCAGCGTGGCGTTCATATTCGAGGACGTATTGATGAGATCCTCGAATTTTCTTTTTATTGATCCGACGGTGTGCTTGTCCATGTGACCGCCGGATATGACGAGTGAGTCTGTGAAGTAGTCCCCCGTGGTAAGCGTAGGACTAGTATGGGTATCCCCAAAACCGCTGGGGATAGCAAAGTCTTCTGGCCGGGAGACGCTCATGGCAATCTGCTTGGTGCCACTCTGCCCGGCTGGTGGGGGAACTACCTCCTCGACGGCGCGAGTCTCCGCGGCCTCTGGTCGAGGGTCATTGTTTCTCTTCACGAACTCTCGTAACTGTCCGTTTCTTATTAGTATTTCGATAGCATCCTTCAGCTGGATGCAATCGTCGGTCCTGTGACCGTAACTCTTGTGGTATCTGCAATACCTATTCTTGTCTTGGCCGGGCTTCAGGGGAGTCGGCTTAGGCTGTTTTACATTCGCTCTGTTAAATTCAGAGATGTGAACTTCAGCAAATATTTCTCCCCGTGACTTGACGAGGGGGGTGTATGTGGCGAATGTGCTTGGAGGGCCACGAGATTCACGCCTGTCGCCCCTCCTTCTGTCTCTGCCCCTCTCGCCGCCTCGATCGCCGCCCCGATCGCCGCCTCTATCATGTCCCCGGTCGCTTCCCCTGTCATCGTTCCTGTGGGAGGACTCGCGGGCAGGGTGGCTGCTTCCAGGTCGGGCAAGGCGAGCGACATCAGCTGCCTGGACTTCCTCGTAATCGATGTACTTTTGAGCTTTTAGGAGGAGGTCGTCCCAGGTGGGTGGCTTTTCTATGCCCACAGCTTTGGCAAAATCGCTGCCCGGGCGAAGGCCCCTCTGCAGCAAGTATTTTTTCATGTCGTCGGTCGTTTCGACCTGCACAGCCTCTTTGTTGAATCTCTCGACGAAGTTGCGGAGAGTTTCGTCTTCAGCTTGATATATGGCCTCCAAGGCATGCACAGTCTTTGGGTGCTTTCGGGAAGCAGTGAAGTGTCTGCAAAACTGTTCAGTAAGATCCCTCCATGAATGGATGGATTGAGGGGGCAGGCTTTGGTACCACGCCATTGCTCCCTTCCTCAACGTGGTTGGGAACAGTCTGCACCTAATGGCCCCGCTAATGTTCCTGAAATCCAGGTTAGCGTTGACATTAGCTATGTGGTCGTCGGGGTCGGTCAAACCATCGTACGCGGGGAGCGTAGGAGGTCTCTCGAAGCCCTTTGGGACACGCTTCCTCAGAATGTCTGCGGTCAGGGGGCATCGGGGATCACCCTCGTCGCTCCCGTTAGGAGAGTGGTCCTCGGAAGACCGGGGAGAATCACCGGGCATCGGTGTTGGACTACGAGACTTGTAGCCGCGGGGACGATAGCTGCTCGACATGCCCTGTTTGGACATCAGTGCCAACCCTTGCGGTGAATGGCGGCGAGGGGCTTCGTGCTTCCCTTTCTTGCTCGGAGGGGACCTACCCTCGCGATGAGGTGGAGTGCGGTCCTTCTTCCGAGGAGTAACTTCTACCCTCTCTAAGTCGGGGCGTCGATGTTTGACGGCCGCCGGACGGGGAGGGGAAGGATCAGCTTGGCGTCTCCGCGGGGGAGAGTTGGTCTTTCTAGGTGGCCGGCTTTTCTCCAGCGCGGCAATCCTTTCGCTCTGCTCGTCCAGTCGACGATTTTGAGCCTGCATGGCCTCCGTTGTTTGTTTGAGGGCAGCGATCAAGGCTGCGATCTCAGAGTTGGCCAAGACGGCGGGCTGTTCGGCGTTGTTTGCCGGAGCTTCTTGTTTCAATTGCGGGCGTTTGCCCATCTGACGATCGGTTAGGATCTCGACGTCCTCTTCATCGGACGAGAGTGAAGTTTCTCGTCCGTCGCGAGAGTCGGTTTCAGGACCGCGAGACACGGTGGTATTGTCACGCACCGGTGATAGCACGGTGTTATGCTGCGGCGGCGGAGAGGACGGAACGTTGAGCACGCTGTCGTCGCCGGCGTCGGTGTTGAGTGGCTGCGAAGAACTGGCCATGATGAAGTTTCTTGAGAGGTTTGGTTTTTTATCTTTGTTTCTTTGAGGAAAGATTAAAGAATGGGGAAGAACTCAGTTCCCACAGACGGCGCCACTGATCGTACCTGGTGATCAGAATAGATTGATGGCCAGTCCGTTGAGCAAGCGTCCACACCAAAGGGGGGTTTGTACCTGCAGGTGCTCCGATGCCTAAGTCAGCAAAGGGAACGAGAGAGATACAATAGAAGAGAGAGAAAGTATAGTGAGAATGAATCAGAATACCTGGCTCTCCTGTCTAGGAGAGCTTATATAATGCCCCCAGCGCTGGGCCAAAGGTTGGTCTATTGGGCCGGGATAACCGGCCCAATAGACTCAACTGCCAAGATAGTCCCTGTATCGTAGGGGAAGGCCGTTATTTGCCTCTATCTTGGTTGGAGCCGTTCCGCTGTTCGCGGGTAAGGGATAGGCTCCGTGACAGCTGTGGCTGGATAAAGGAGCACGTGCTAAACGTGCTGCTTAGCTGTTAAGCTAAGGCGGAATAAGTCAACATGCATGGATAGACGAGCACGTGTTTAACGTGCTGCTTACCCATTATGTCGAGCAGGGCATGTCATTGGCTGACGTGTCGGGGAAGTCTCCCCTTAGTGGGTTGTGCCCTAAATGTCGGGCATAAGTGATTGGGCCAGCTCTTGGCCCAGTCCAGAACAAAAACAAAGTTATCCAAAACAGAACAACGTTCCGCCGCCAACTCCTCGTCCCAAATTATATAGTAAGCACGTGAGAAGGGCACTACTCAAAAGACTCGTCAATTACGTGGAAGAGTCTCCTGATTTAAGTATCATGTTGGACTTCCTTATCTAGTTAATATGGGTCTCATAACATAAGTGACTAATCTCTAACAGAAAACATTACTAGACACACAAGAATACATCGTCCTGCTCCAACCAGATTTTCTCTGTTCGCAAAAATTAGATATCGAATTCATAACAATTCTTTTAAATTGTCTGAGTCTTTTACCACTCATACTAACCACATATTGGTTTGGTACTAATTTAATACATATCTCCTTGATATGTTGTTACGAGTAAGAAATTTCACATCTGATGCTAGATGGCATAGATATATGTTTATAAGTGAGGATAATCATCATCTTAGAAGTCGATTTTGTAAGAATGAATTTGGCCCAACTCTCAATTCTAACATGATATCAGAGCCTCTCTAAAATCCGTTTGACCGGCTCAATTTCAATATTATGCCTAGTTGCACTTATGTATATATCTAGTTGTTCAACTAACTGTTGTCTATGTCCACAATTTTCTTTCTCTCTTATCACTATACTGATAGAAAGAGACAATGACAGTAGTGATATCCAACAAATCAAGATACGGATCCAAGTATATCGTGGTACTTGTATTACTGTCATATCCAAAAGCAAAAGCATGCCTTATAAATTTTAATGATAGCCAATCCAAGACTATATAATTCTTGTCTTCCCCGGTTACTAATTCACTGTGTGCGCTACTCCATCCAAATATATGTTATAAACAAATTGCCAACAAGCTAAACAAATCAATAAAAAACAAAAAGCAAAAAAAGAGCCCTCTCCACAGACACTTTCCACATAAAAAAGTATAGCTGTACACAAATAGTTTTATTAGATTGCAGATCAAATGTAATTAGCTTAAAAAATAAACACTTTGCCAATTTGATCTATTATTTTAATTTACAATACCACGATTTAATCAGGAACCACTACTTCTTAAACCAAATATATTGCAATTTAACCACTTGCATGAAGATTGTAATAAAACAAATATTTCATATGCAAAAGGGATTTTATTTGTTTTGTATCCAAACTTTTTTTTCTTTCATGAATCGAGTATCTTTGCACGCAATAGCAAGCCTTGCGAGACCCAAATAGGTGAAAAACTCTCCCTAAGAGTTTTAAACAACATGTCCAAGCCAAAAATCAAACTCAGAACATTGATTAAGGTAGAAGAGACCCGCGGCATCACATTTAAGTACTCTCGGGTAATATGGTATAACTAGGATAGTGGCGACCATAATATATTACACATACATATAGTATCATGTACAAGGAATGATCCCCAGTATTTATAATAAGATAAGAGTTAAACGTGTAGTGCATTCATATTATAACTAACTTAATTGTAAGTAACAAGCAACTAGGGTCAAGGCACCAAATTATAATCAAACTTTTACTAAAAGCAAGATACCATAACCTACTATTTTACATAACTTCCCTATATATAGTCCATCCCCTATCTAAACTAACATAACAACAACACTCAAGCTCTAATTAACTTAGTACACTCATCAAACAAAAAACATGTATGCTTCTACTTCCATTACTTCACCACTCTTCAATGAGCTTCTTGTGGAATCTCACATAAGAAGGTTACTCTTCCAAGACCCAGTTGATCATCAATCACTTAAAATCAACTCCCCTGTTTCCACAAACAACCATAGTTCAACAGACTCGTATTTCGGAGCTCGTGAATTTGATTCAAAAGTTGTGATGATACTTGCAGTCATTTTATGTGCTTTTATTTGCTCGCTTGCATTAAACTCGATCATAAGGTGTGCCTTAAGGTTTACAAACGTAGCCATCAGCAACGGCTCTTCTTCGAGCAGCAACCCTTTACCTCAATTGGTCAACAAAGGAATCAAGAAGAAAGCTCTCAAGAGATTTCCAACATTGAGCTATTCAAGTGAGTTGAAACTACCAAACTTGGATACAGAATGTATGATATGTCTCTCAGAGTTCACAAAGGATGAAAAACTGCGCGTTTTGCCTAAATGCGACCATGGTTTTCATGTTACTTGCATTGACAAATGGCTAAAGGAACACTCGTCATGTCCTAAGTGTAGACAATGTCTTCGTGAAACTTGTCGAAAGACTGGTGGGTCGCAGGTGCAACCAATTTCGTTGCCAGTGCCAGAAACCATTATAAGGATCCAACCACTAGAGCATGAAGATTTAGAACGTAACTATAGGGAAATATAATCTAATTAATTACTCTCACTTAATGCCTTGAAACAAATGTGGTGGTTATTGGTGAATTAGAATATGAAACTTTCTTTTGCTTTACTTTGAGTTCAAATGTAAATATATACTAATTAAAATTTTGAGTGCATTTTTTTTCCAATATAAGATTACGGTGTACTTATTTGTTGGGGCATTATGATGCCGTTTTCACTGTGATTTAAAAATTACACCGCAGTTGCAAATACTACCGCATTCGCAATAATTTAAGCCTGATTATAATTTTTAAAGTAAAATTCATATAAAAAAAAGTGACTACCAAACAAGGCTTTGTCTCCAAATATTTTTTAAAAAGTTCTTTGTGAAGGAAAAAAGATCATTATTATTGTTGAATTGCTTTGAGATTATTCTCAGGTTTTTTTTTACCAAAGTTACTCTCATAGATTATTATTCTCATAGTTACTAATTTAATGTAAGTTTGATATCTTTGGTAAAGTTGTTCTGCATAAAGGTAGTTTAGGCACTAAGGAATGATAAGTGTTATTTCAATATCTTATGTTCTTGTATGACATCAGTAAATTGAAGCTTATTTATTGGTCAACAAAACAACGAACAATTTTCAGTTTTTATGGGACCGTAGAATTTCTCTTGCTTTATACCCATTAACATAACTCAGTCGGTCGAATTGTAAAAATATTGTATTATATGTGCATGAGTTGGAGTTTGAATTTGAAATTTTTTATTTATTCACCTCAATCAATGTTTTAAGAACCGAACCGGAAGTCGAGCCGGTGTGGTCACTGGTTCATGGTTCAACTGGTTAGACCGGTTCAACCATTATTGAACCGTTTATATGAACCGTTCATATAATTTTCGTATCTGGTAGCTAATAAACAAATTATCAGTAACAGAATAACAAATACTTAGACATAAATTGACAAATTAACAAAATTTAGTTTTAAAGTATATGATGTTCATAACAAAATTTAGAAAATAAACTTTAAATTGGTAAACAAAGCAACAAATTACTAAAATTGGTTCATAATAATTATTCTACTTCACAGGTGATAAACAAACTAACAAAATAGAAATTTTAAAAACCTAAAACAAACAAAACACAAATTAGAAACTACTGTAATATAAGAAAGAAAAAAAACCCTTTTCAAATATAAGAAGAAAAAAAAAAAACTACTGTATTTAACGTTTTTTTTTCACTGTAATATAAGAAAAAAAAAACCTTTTCAAATTTGAAACAAGATTCTGAAAAATATTATTCTTGTTGCAATCAATCAATGTGTTGAAACAAAATTTCCTAAAGCAAATAATATAAAGATGAAACCCATAAAAATTGAACAAAATCTTAGTTCTTCATTCCACAAATTAAGAGACAAATTAAGAAACCTAAACATAACAATAGGATAAATTTGTTTCATTCCACCATCTAATATAAAAAAAGATTAACGAAGAAGAAGAAGATAAAAATTGAACAAAACTTTAGTTCTTCATTCCACAAATTAAGAAACAAATTAAGAAACCTAAACATAACAATAGGATAAATTTGTTTCATTCCACCATCTAATATAAGAAAAAATTAATGAAGAAGAAGAAAAAAAGTGCAGGTGTTCAATCCTTACCGGTGGTTTTGCGATGAAACTAAAGGATTTGGTTCCTTCCACTGTTTTCACGCTTCCACCGTTTTCACGCTCGTTGAAAAGGAAAAAATTAGGGTTACAGAAAAAAAAAAAAAACACGTTAAATACACAGATTTTTTTTTTTTTTAATTTTCAAAAGATTCCGAACCGGCCGGTTTTTTCAAACTGCCCCCGGTTCACCGGTTCGAACGGTTCCGGGCGGTTCGTACCGGTTTCAAGCGGTTTTTTCCGGTTCTGCAGACTACCGGTTCTCAGCACTAGCCCGGACCGCTGCTGTGTCCGGTTCCCGGTTGAACCGGTTGAACCAGCCGGTCCGGTTCTTAAAACATTGCCTCAATGAGTCAATTTCTAACCACTTAAAAAATTATCTTGCTTTCATATATGATTGGGCATCGACGCGTTGTGCTCTGCTCACTCCACTCCAGTCTCAAATATAAAAAACAAAATTTTCATATTTAGTGGTGTTAAATATAAACAAATTTAACTACTTTTAGTCTATTTAATAATATAATTTTTAAAATATCATCCAATTAATTAATATAATTTTTTTTAATGACTATTTTTTCAACTTATTCTTACGAAACACGAGTTCTTATGCGAATCACATGCTTATCAAATTAAAAATGGAATCATTATGCGAATCACATGCTTATCAAATTAAAAATGGAATCATTTTCAAGGTTTCAGAGGTAAGATAGTGAGGCTTTGCCTATACGAAGAATAGGCTTTAAGAACTCCTACATGGTAATAGGGGTTACGGCTAAAAACACTGGTTACTTCTATAAGACCAACAACTCCTAATGGAAGATTTTCCTTTTCTATCAGTCCGGGACCGGGTACATGTGAACATTCGAAATTCTACTTGACGTTATTTTCCTCAGTTTTTTTATTTGACATTAAGGCCTTTAGTGAAATTGAATTCTCCGTGAAGATGTGGAGTACCAACGGCTAGCCGATTCTTCCATTCCTTCTCTTCTCACTCCCCGGGTTTAGCTCCCGACCGGAGGGAGAGGGGCAAGGCATTAGGGATTGCAGCTTTCGTCTCCAGTAATGGACACTTCAAAGAATGTACATATTTTTACTTAAAAGATCAAGAAGATAATTTTCCATTTAGGTAAATGTTTTAAGGGTCAAATTATGGATCTCTTTTTTCAAAGTTACAACATATATGTGCCTTTGCAATCTGTTTCTCACTTCCCACTTAGCACATCTTGTCCCTAAGAGTTGTCTTTTAATAATAATAATAATAATAATAATAATAATAATAATAATAATAATAATAATAATAATAATAATAATAATAATAATAATTCGAGGCATTTAAACAAACAAGTTTAATTCTTTTAGATATTAAAACCACGCATGGAAAAGTAAAACCGTAGTATATGAAGTAGGGTAACCAACCTTAAAGACAAACACCCAACCAATGAAACAAAAAGAAGCCTAACAAAGCCAAAAAGTAAATTATTCAATTTTGAAATATCAAAGAAATATCAAACGCAAGATTTTAGAAGAAGATATTATAAATGAACTACAAATATCTAGGATATTATGGTTCAATTATGATGTTTTAACTTCACACTAATTACTTTGTAATTTTAATATTATTGTGATATGTGACTAGGTATTGAAATAACCTTTTTCAGTTTTCTCTATTTGATGAAAATACGACACTTAGCATCAAACGAATATTTAGTATCTATTCTAAGGTGAATGAGTGCACTTTACATGATGAAATACTTGAAATATTTACATGTATGAAAAATAATAAAGCCAATATATCAAATCTCAATCGTTTATTTTTCAATCAACGGTTATATCTCCATGCTATATTGTGTAAAGTGCACCCCCCAACAACGGCCCAACCCTATAAAAAGTTTGTATTAATATCAATGCAAGTGTAAAGCAGCTAGCTATCGTTATTATCGTTATTGGGGGGAAAGTACTATTATTTCTTTAACATAATATAAATAATAATAGTAACACTTGTAAGATCACAATCTGTCGTATAAAGGGGTGTGACAAAACACTTTAACAAGTATTTTGAATTTGTTTGAAATTTGTAACAAGTAGAATTTATTTCTTAAAGAAAACAGGTATTTTAAATACTAAATTACAATTTCACTTTATTTAGTTTAAGTTTTTAGATATTCTACTTTAGACTAAGATATTTTTGGTACATACTTTAGACTAATATATTCTAATTCAGACTAAGATATTTTTCCATTTTGCAGTGAAGATATTTTTCAAGTAGAGTCTTTGACTTTTTTCAAAGAAAATCTCACTCTGTCAAAAAAAATACAAATTTAACATATGAGGTGTGATCCATCAAATCTTAAATATATATATATATATATATATATATATATATATATATATATATATATATATATATATATATATATATATATATATGCATGATTAATTTCTAAAATATTTCTTTATGATATATCAATAATTCAAAAAAAAATTAACATTTATTTATCATTTTTTTACAATTACATGATTTTCTTTATAATGCTTAAGGTATTTCAGACAATTTTGACATCGTCAAGTTACATATCCAAAGACATGAGTATTTCAGACAATTGAATAGTCATAATTTTAGGCATATACACTTTGCCGTTTTATAATATTAACATTAATGTTGTAAATTTGTTAGCAGATTCATTATTTATATTTTTAACGACTTTAAACTTATGTATCAATTTATCCTATGAATTTGAATGAATATATATTGTTTATTTTAAATAAAAAAATTATATTTTGATATTATATTACTACTACATATGTTTTGAAGCTTTGCGACCTTACCTTGATCAGAGTCGGCATTGTCCAGTGGTGCTCCTCTTCTGTTCCGGTGAATAGGGTTTTGTACCTGCAGGTGTTCCAACACTCAAGTTGGTAAGAGTGTGAAGCCAATATTTTAAGTAAGAATAGAATGTACATATGTGCCTTCTGCATGAGAAAGCTTTTTATATAGCCCCTGCGCGGAGCCAAGGACATTGATGGGCATATCAATTTCGGTTGTCGAAAAATGACTGAAGAGCCTTGATGGACAATAAATGGTCATCATTCTGATGTCAACCGTTATAGAAGACAAGGCTTCCTTGATCGTTGAAGAGAGACGTGCGAACTTGAGCCTTCTATGCTTGGGGCGTGCTCAACGGTTTAAGGAGAAAAGTTTTCCTCAATTTTTGGGCCTAAGGCTCAGTCCATAACACTTTGCCATTCAAAATAAAAAATTAAAAAATTGATATTATATTACTACTATATGTTTAGTGGATCAGGTATCCTCAAACAATGACATATATGGAAATCAAGAGGAAAGATAATTTATTTTCCTATACTATTTTCTTTCACTTTTGCTTTTGTAACGTGGAAGTGGTTAATACTAGTATACTACCAGTTCATAATCCAATGGCCATAATTTGATGGCCTATGTTAATGTTTTGAACCACAACTTTGTCGAGTTACACGAGTACCAAAAGAACAAAAAGCAATAGGGGCACATTACAAACTTGTCCACTTGGCTCCATTTCTTTCTCTCATTGGGACCCAAAAGATGAGATATTGAATTAAGTCCTTCTAAGTCTTTAACCATGGAAAATATTTTTGTATTATCAACTTATCTCTTTAATTACTATTCCTTTATGAACTCACTAGGTCCTTTTTCTTTTCTTGTTTAGTTTATACCACATGTATTCGACCCACTAAACCGTCTAATCTGGTTCAGAGGTCAGTTCTGGCATCAAATGGTTTCAGCCTCCATCCGATTGCAATTACGGAAGATCGAACTGTAATCTTTCCTACCAAGTCCAACGTCAACCACTACTAGACCAACTACTCATAACTAGGTTCATGTTTACGGCAAACAACAATCTTCCATTATATTATATCTACTAATATATATGAATCATGATGATATGATTTGTGAAATCCAGTTGCCACCCGCCACATTCTGCTTCGCACAAAGTGGAATTATAATGCACCATACTTGATTATAAAGCCAGATTAAATTAAGTAATGTACAAAAAGACATAGTGATCAGTGGAGCAAAAATTCCACATACAAAAACCAATCAGTGGAGCAAAAAGACATATATAAAAAAAATAAAAAATAGGCATACCCCTAAAGAATATTGTAGTAATTAACTAGCAACTAGCTAGGAACCAAATACTATTATACTAATAATAGTTAATTCAAACTTTAATAAAAGACAGATGGATACCCTATCAATTCTACCATATTAACTTCCTTATATATAGTCTAGTCCCCATGTCAAGGATAATATAACAAAAACCCTCAAAAGCTCTAACTAACTAACTCATCAAGTTCCCTAACAAAAAACATGTATGCTTCTACTTCCTTTACTACACAACTCGTCCATGAGCTTCTTGTGGAATCTAACACAAGAAGGTTACTCTTTCAAGACCCAGTTGATCATCAATCACTAACCAACTCCCATGTTTTAACAAACAACCATAATTCAACAGACTCGTATTTTGGAATTCGCAAATTTGATGCAAATGTTGTGATGATACTAGCAGTCCTATTGTGTGCTCTTATTTGCTCACTTGCGTTGAACTCTATCATAAGGTGTGCCTTAAGGTTTTCAAACGTAGTCATCAACAACGACTCTTCTTCGAGTCCGAGTGCCAATTCTTCGACTCAATTGGTCAACAAAGGAATCAAGAAAAAAGCTCTCAAGACATTTCCTACGGTGAGCTACTCAACTGAGTTAAAACTACCAAGTTTGGATACAGAGTGTGTGATATGTCTATCAGAATTCACAAAGGGTGAAAAGGTGCGGATTTTGCCTAAATGCAATCACGGTTTCCATGTCCGTTGCATTGACAAATGGCTAAAGGCACACTCGTCATGCCCCAAGTGCAGACAGTGCCTCCTTGAGACATGTCGAAAGATTGTTGCGTCGGAAGCACCATCTATGTTGCCAGTGCCAGTGCCAGAGACTATTATTAGGATTCAACCACTAGAGCATGAAGTTTTTGAACGTAACTATAGGGAAGAAAGCAGATAAATGTTCATTATATTTAGTTGCTTTAGCTTGACCCCAAATGTAAATATACATTAGTTAAAATTGAGTGCAAATTTTTTTCAACAACATTTTGCAGTAATTATTTGAACCAGTAATATAATAAATGCATTAATAATTTAAATAGATTTTCAAATCAAGTGATTTTATGAAAATTATAATCCAAGTGAGAGATTCTTGATAAATTTTGTGATAAGAATAAAGGTATTGGTCTTTATTTTACTAACAAAGAATAAAGGGGTTACTGCATATTATCAAAATTTAAAGTGCACATCATTATCAATGAGATTATCAAAATAACCTTTGATTTTCTCACTTTGCATTTTAGTCACTTTAGAGGATCCAAATCTATGACCCATGAGAGCGCTTCTTTAAATAAGTGTTATCATAAGATAACTTTTGAAAACACTTATTTGCTTTAAGCGCTATTAAAACGTAGCTTTTGACAGCGCTTATAGAAAGAGCAGTGGCGAAGCTTAGCCAAAATGTAAGGGGATTGGCAACGAGTATCTCCAGCTCGTTTCAAAGTGTCAGCCTGATGCCAAGAGTTGGATAATTTAAATAAAGTTACCTCTATTTTTTTATCCTAGTGATTCACCATGCATGACCTCCAAAAGCACAAGCTTGAAGCATGAGCCAATAAATTGAATCAATAGAGCTCTTGATACGAAGTCTATTTTTGCTGATTAGATTGGAACTCTTTACAAAAATTGACATGTTGGATGTGCATAGATTGATCAAACAAGTCTTGAGAAGCTTTCAATGCATTATTGCGAGATGAATAAGGACTTTCTCCAATATGATTAAGAAAAGAGCAACTCTTTCCAACATTGACCTTTCTCCATGCTTTAAATCCTTTTCTAGTAAAGATGTCAGCTCCAGAAGCCAACTTGGTTTTTTACTGAACAAGTAACAAAACAAACAATAAGCAATAACATCAGTCCGAGAATACTATAGCCGTGAAGTAAAAAAACATATCTAACAATATCAAACAGTGGTGATCGTGTAAAACTTTTTACACAGATATTGAATGAAATTAATATCTTTTTAATATTATATTACTACTGTATATTTAGTTGAAAAGATATCATCACCAACAATGACATATGGAAATCAAGAGAAAAGATACTTAATTTATTTTCCTGTTTTCTTTCACTTTTTGCTTTTGTAATGTGAAAGTGGTTAATACTAGTTCATAATCCAAGGGCCATAAGTTGATGGCTGATGTTAATGTTTTGAACTTCAACTTCTCGCATTACACGAGTACCAAAAGGACATTGCAAGCTTAGAAAAAACAATGAACTTTTCCTAAACGCTTTCGCGTGGGCCATTGCAGACATTTCCACTTGGCGCTATTAATATTTTTTTTTCTCGTAGGGACCCAAAAGATGAGACATTGAATTAAGTCCTTTTTTTAGTATCAATAACTCATCTCTTTACTATTCCTTTATGAGCATGTTGGGTCCTTTGTTTAGCGGGAAACATCAATCTACTATGATATCTACCAATATAGTATGTATGATTTATGAAATCCAGTTGCCACCCGCCATATTCTGCTTGCCATAAAGTGGAATTTAAATGGGACCTACTTGATTATAAAGCCAGATTAAATTAAATTAAATTAAATAATGTACAAAAAGACATAGTGATCAGTGGAGCAAAAAGATATATAAAAAAATTAAACAGGCATACCCCTAAAGAATATTATAATTAACTAGCAACTAGGCACCAAATGCTAATAATAGTTAATTCAAACTTTAACAAAAGACAGATACAATATCAATTCTACCATCTAAACTTCCCTATATATAGTCCCTTATCTAGTATAATATAACAACAACCCTCAACCTCTCTAATTAACTAATTAACTCATTAAGTTCCCCAACAAAACAACATGTATGCTTCTACTTCCTTTACTTCACAACTTGTCCATGAGCTTCTTGTTGAATCCCACACAAGAAGGTTTCTCATCCAAGGCCCAATTGATCATCAATCACTAACCAATTCCCCTATTCTAAAACAGAACCATAATTCAACCAATTCATATTTCGGAATACGTGAATTTGATGCAAATGTTGTGATGATACTAGCAGTCCTATTGTGTGCACTTATTTGCTCACTTGCGTTGAACTCTATCATAAGGTGTGCCTTAAGGTTTTCAAACGTAGCCGTCAACAACGACTCTTCTTCGAGTTCGAGTGTCAGTTCTTCGCCTCAATTGATCAACAAAGGAATCAAGAAGAAAGCTCTCAAGACATTTCCCAAAGTGAGCTACTCAACTGAGTTGAAACTACCAAGTTTGGACACAGAGTGTATGATATGTCTCTCAGAATTCACAAAGGGTGAAAAGGTGCGCATTTTGCCTAAATGCAACCATGGTTTTCATGTTCGTTGCATTGACAAATGGCTAAAGGCACACTCATCGTGCCCCAAGTGCAGGCAGTGTCTCCTTGAGACTTGTCGAAAGATTGTTGAGTCGGAAGCACCACCTATGTTGTCAGTGCCAGAAACTATTATTAGGATTCAGCCACTAGTCGCTGAAGCTTTTGTACGTAACTATAGGGAAGCAAGCTGATTAATGTTCATTACAGTTTGAGCCTTTTAGTTGCTTTAGTTTGACCTCAAATGTAAATATACATTAGTTAAAATTTTGAGTTCAATTTCTTTTCAACAATATTCTGCAGTTAAGTAATTATTTGAACTGATAATATAAGTGCTTTGAAACAAAATTAAATGGATTTTCAAATCAAGTTATTGTTTTAACAGTCAATTAAGTGAGATTTAATTATAATCCAAGTGGGTGATTCTTAGAAAATTTTAGGATAAGAATAGAGGGATTGTTTTTTATTTTAACAAAGAATAAAGGGATAGCTATCATTCAAATTTAAAGTGCAAGTCATCATCAGTGACTTTGATAATATGTTAGTATTAAAACTGTTTTATAGGCCAAATAATTTTATTACTTGAATTAAGCAAAATGTAAAACACCCTATCCTAGGATGTTTGAGTCACAAAGAGTCACGGTGAAGGAAAAATTAGGTACCAAAATGACAAAATAAGTTTAGTGTATGTTTGAATGACTAGTGAGTTTGGCAAAATCACAATGACACCAATAATTATTGAAGCTACAAAGCGTAATTTTTACAAAAAAAAACCTGTAATTTTGACAGTCTCACCGCCAATTTATACGCACTTAGAGTAATGCAAAGATAATAGATAGCACACAACTAAATTGGCATTAGAATATTTTGAATGGCACAGGCTACAAAATTTATTGGTACAGGAACAAATCTAAGCATATGTTTGCCACAAATACAATCACTCAAACGTGGTTTTGGAAACATTAATTAACACGATTGAGTAAAAATGTCTGGAAAAGAAAAAAGTCTTTATATCAATTCAAGTTTTACCTCCTTATTTTAAAAAATAAAAGTTTTACCTCCTATAAGTATGTTGAGAATTGAAAAGAAAAAGTTTGGTTTTTTATAAGAAAAGAAAAAAATTCTGTACTCAGTTGGGAATTTTCTACTAATAACTTTAACACTGTCAAACTATAGTAGTTAATCAGTTATAGTGGTTAATTAATTTCACATTTTTGTTAAAGTTACTGAGGTAAGTATTGAAGTTTGGCATGTTTATGTTTATTCAAAGAAAAAAAGATTGAAATGTGATGCTCTCTCTTAACAAAAAAAAAAAACTTCAAATTAACAAAATTAATTATTGAATTGAACAAATAATAATAAGGAGCAGTCAAATAAAACACCCAACCACTTGAATCCAGGTTTTAAAACATTTGTTCACATCAAGTGTCATGTAATGAACCACTAGAGTGCTGTAACTAGCTAGGAGGAAAGAAATTAAAAAAACATTATTACAAAGTGGTGTACTTTATCCAGTCAATAGAGCATATATACTTTTAATGGAAGCTTAGATAGAAACCACTAATTCAATAATTAAGTATACTGTCTAAAAGGGTAATGTTGTAACATACTACAGTACTATATAGTACTCACACAAAGGAGATTGATTACCAACAACTAACGATACTCTATCCCGGGCGGCTGAATATTTATTTGCTTAAGCTAAGCTTATTATATGTGCCCTCATAGGAGAAACAGGGCATTATAGACAATTTATAATTAAAGAAAATTGTGAGCAAGGTTGCTAAAATCACGAGTTAGCTCGTGGAATCTATTCCACGCAAATACGATTCCACGAGTCTAGGTGTCAATTTCGAGTTGAGTCAGCTGTAAACACAAATTTTAGCAAACTAAAAATTGAAATTGAGTTTACTCGGTTGGACTCACAAAGAAAATCGGGTAAACTCGCAGCGAGTTTTTAACAGTGTTTTTCATCTTTATTTCCATCTCAGTTTTTACACTTGGTTTCATTTCTTATTTATTTTGTTTACTTTTATTCATATCAGTGCTTTACTTTATAACTGATTTACAAATTTGAACTATTAATGCATTTATTGTATTGTGTAAGTATATATGTCATGTATATATTATTTTAATATTGGGCAAACTCATACGAAACGAGTTTACAAGTCGATTTCACATAGGCAGAACGAGTTTGCTTAGACTCTCAATTTTGACAACCTCGATTTTGAGGTTCTTATATTGGAAGTTGGAAACTATATCTATCTTTTATAAATTGAATTAGATATCGAGTCAGCAAGACCTCTAAATCATGGCTCAACTGTTTTAAACCGCTCAAATAACCTAAAGACCGATTCAAGGTTGAATCAGTTGAAGCGGAAAGAAAACCAGGTAAACTGAAAGGTTGGATGCATAATAGAAGAGATAGAAGGAAATAATAAAAACTCCAACTCAAATGCGGCAATAATTAGCAGCTGTAATTATTTTCCACTCAGCAAGATTCCTAGTATTCAGCAATTGGTTTGTGGCTTAAAGTGTAGCTTAGTGTTGTTAAAAGAAAAAGGCAAGCTTAGTAGACTTGTAACTTATTTTCAATAAAAGACGCAAGTGGATTAGATTCCATATATTTTATATATGACCAATTAGATTCCATCTTGAATTAGATAGGACAAGATCAGTACATGATTAAGATTTAACAGTGTTAGGGATAAATAAATGAAAAAGTAAGGATACTGTGCGATAATGTAGAAGATTAAGGAAAGTACTGCTAAAATTGTTATGCAATACTAAGAAAATTGACTCATGTAAAGGTACTCATATTTTGAACTTTAATTCAACCAGTATAACTCATATGAAAAAAGTAAAACATATAGCAAACGAAGGGAGTGTGATAATGTAACTTAAATATAGCAATGAGAATAAAAAAATTGGATAGGAGAAGAGGGAATTTGAACCTTCGATTGAAGCAAGAGGAACTAATTCGTTGCTGGCAACGAGATGGAAGATTTGCTGCATTGTTATTGTTGTGCACTGATTCGATTATTGTAGATGCTGTACAATTAGGTCTTCGATTGAAGCGGAATCGGGCATTTTATCTTTGATTGAACTCACATGTGTTTCATACATCAAAATGATGATTAGGGGGGTTTTGGTGTGAAGGTGAGAAGGTTTTAGGGTTTCAACACTTGGAGGGAGATTTTGGGAGGGAGGAGGTACTGTTAATTCAGCGGGAATGAAATGGGAAGGAATATGAACAAGTTGATCAAGTGGTCGATGGTGCACCACTTTGATCGATACAAATTTTTAGAAAAATTGAAAATCATTTAATATGTTAGTGAGACCTATCAAAATTAACATATTTAATAAAAATAAGTAAATTGTTAATTTTGATGGGTCTCAATGACACATCAAATTATTTTCAATTTTTCTAAAAAATTATATGGATTATCTATGTGATATAAACTTTTAATCAGACGATAAATTTATATTCATCGTAGAGTTATTGAGAAGCGTCGGTCGAGTCATAATTGGCGCTAAATTTGGTACAAAGGACTATGGTTCTGCGATTATGACGGGACTGAAATTACTTGATGTCACAATTAATTCCCGAATTAGATTAGGCGGTCTAGTGGACCGAATACGGGTAGTGAAAAAAAAACAACATTATTTTAGCTCAAAAGTTTGGGGTCAAAAGGCCTAATTTGGAATCTTTGATCATCGACCCATATTTTATACAAAGAGGTCTGAAATACACTATAGCTCGAGTATCATTGTGTAAAATTGAAAACATGTTATCTTAGATATATCTCAACTTCGATGCTAATATTGTTGGCCAGTACACTTTTAATGTATGTTGGCGCTAAATTTGATAGAAAAGAATATTTATGGACCGTCGGATTAAAAATAATATACGGTTTAGATTTAATGTCAAAATAATTGTTGACACATGGTGTCAACGGATCCAGACTCATAAGTCGTATGCGTAATTTCAACATTCATTCACCCCAAATCCCAATGTATTTGTATGTCTCTCTTTTGTTAAATAAAAACTTATAAATGTTAGTGATAAAATTATAATAATTAACATCATATTAAATTTTGAAAATGACATAGAAATTAAAAAATACTAGTAATAAAGTTTTTTTTTAAGAAGCTAAATTAGCCACGCAAAGTGACACCAAAGATATTTGAATCTGAGATTTTAAGGAGAAAAATATTCTTAGGTCTTAAGTCAATACTACCAGAAGTAATAAAGAAATTTAAAAATATATTATAGACGATTCTTATATAAAAATAAATAAATACAGACTATAGAAAATACTGGTAGAAAATAGGCTTAATTGTATATTTTGTCTCTTATGTTTATTTTAGGTTTTAATTTTGTCATTTATGTTTAAAAAGTTTCAATTTGATCATTTTCGTCAAATTTTTGTTTAAATCGTCGACCTGTCTAATGAATTTGCGTACGTGGATCACTTAGGAGAGTACTATGTGAAAGTTTTAGAAGAAATTAACTCAAAATTTAACAAAAAGTTAGAAAAAATTAACTCAAAATTTAATGAAAATGACCAACTTATGTTGAAATCAATAACATAAAGGACCAACTTAAAACTTTTTAAATATAAGGATCAATTTAAAACATAAAATAAACATAAGAGATTAAATATGCAATTAGACCTAAAAAATACTAGTATACTATACTAGTAATTATCAGAGAAAGTCCTAGATAGGCACAACTAGTTAAGCACAAATTTTAGGCACACTCACACAAATCAAAAAAATAAAAGAAAAAATAAATTTGTCACATCAATTTATATCACTTTAATTACTTTATCTTTAATTTTTTTTACTTGATGTGAGTGTGTCTAACACTACTCATTTGTATTTGTTCCTATACAAGTATTTTCCGTAATTATCAAATGAGTTAAAAAACCAAAACTTAATGGCGCCAAACCTAAAAAGTTAGAGCGGAAAGTGTGAAAACACAAATAAAATAGAAGAGGCTAAACTTGAAAAGTAGGATCCGTGCGCTATCTTCTAAGCCAATCGCAACCGTTAGATTGACACTCACGCGGATCGATCCGAAAACCAAAACTCAAACACTTCCCTCTCAAATTTCATTTCATTTTTCAATTTACGCGTTCAAATTCAAACCCCTCTATCTATAAAACCCCTTTTTCACACATCAACAATTCACACCCAAGTCACATTCAACAATTCAATTACACTAAAATCAATCTTCCAGAACCTTCTTTCCATGGCACGTACCAAGCAAACTGCTCGCAAATCCACCGGTGGCAAGGCTCCCCGGAAGCAACTTGCAACAAAAGCCGCTCGGAAATCAGCTCCGGCAACCGGCGGAGTGAAGAAGCCACACAGATTCAGACCAGGAACCGTTGCTTTAAGAGAGATCCGAAAGTATCAGAAGAGTACTGAGCTTCTGATCCGGAAACTTCCATTCCAACGTCTTGTTCGTGAAATCGCTCAAGATTTCAAAACAGATCTGAGATTCCAGAGCAGTGCCGTTTCGGCTCTTCAAGAAGCTGCTGAAGCTTACTTGGTTGGACTCTTTGAAGATACAAATCTTTGTGCTATTCATGCTAAGAGAGTTACCATCATGCCTAAGGACATTCAGCTTGCAAGAAGAATTAGAGGAGAGAGGGCTTAGGTTTATTATTATTATTATTATTGTTATTGTTATCTACTTCAGTTTCAATTCCCAAATTGTCATTTTCGTAACCCTAGAATTAGTTAGCTAGTACTAGTTTTATCTGTGAATGTCAAGATCTAGTTGTAACACTATTTGAAATTGAATGTTAATCAATGAATTTGATATTTCACTATAGTGACATGTGTATTTTTACTTTGAAGTTTCAATAGAGTTGTTTGAATTTGAATGTTATTATGTTTAGGGATGGCAAAAAAACTCAAATTCGAGAGTCTCACCCGAACTCAAATTCAAGTCAACGGGTGAAACTCGATTTGACTGGGTTTGAGTTTGGGTGACATCCGATAATATGGGTGTGAATTTGGTATCAGTCAAACCCACACCCGAAACCTATACACTCACCGGAAATATTTTATAATTACCTAATTATCCCCATAGTCTCCCTCAATTTTCTTGAAAGACCATAAATTTTAGTTGTAATTTAATTTCTTGAAAATCTATGTTTGAATTTCCTTGGAAGATCTTAATTTTAGTTGTAATTTAATTCAAAGTCTATGTTGGAATTTAATTTCTTAAATTTGCAAATTATTTTCAAATGTGCTGCGGGTTTGGGTGGAAAAAATCCGAACCCAATGGGTGTGGGTGTTGTTTTGCCACCCGAATAGTCTTTGGGTTTGGGTGATGATTTCGGGTGTGAGTTTGGTAAATGTCAAACCCGCACCCATGGACGCCAATTGCTATCTCTAATTATGTTACATAGAATTCATACCCTAAACTATTTTAGCGTGTGTTTGGTTCCGCGTTTCCGCACTCTAAACCCACGTTTGGACCCACAGACGTGATTCTTCTCTTCTTGATGCGTGTTTGGTTTTCTCTTTTAAAATTGATTTTGTCTCCTAGAATCAATTCTACCAGAAGCAAGAAATCCTAGCTTCTGCGGTGACCCAAAATCAATTCTTCATTTTCCAGTTTGGATTCTTCCTTTTATTCCTTTATTGCCCTTTATTTCTATTCCCCTTACAAGAACTCAATTCATTATTCAACACCCAAATTGTCAATTTCACTCACTGCATGTTGCCTCTGCCTTCCAAAATCCACAACAATTTTGCCTTCTGAATAACAATACAAATTTTGTCTCCCTATACTGTAGAAAAATTGATGGGTATATATGTTGAGAGGAAAGGGAGATGAGATTTGACAGTGGAGAAGAATAGAAGTGCTATGGAAAGAGGAAGGAGAAATAGTAGAAAGGGAAACTGAATGTGTTGCAGGTTTCGGAGAAAATGATAATGATGAATATGAGTTTTTGTTTTAAAATAAATTCTGGAGAAAAGGATAATGATGAATATGGATTTTTTTTGTCAAGTAAATATGTTTTGTTTTTTACTATGGGATCTGTTTTTTTAATTGTCTCTGTGGGTTTTGTTTTTAATATTGGACTGAAGTTGCCCTTCAAATTTTTTAACAACTTTTTAATTAATATTGTGATTTACTTTTTTTGATAGAGATATTGTGATTTATTTTATATAATATATATTACATTATTAGTTTTCTTATAAAAGTTACGTTATTAGTTATGATTTTATATATTTTAAAAGACTCTTTTGGTAATTTACACGTTTAAAAGTAATTTTGATTCAAATTACCCAAACAACATCATATATTGAGAATCACTTTTGCATTGATATATCCAAACATAAATCAATTCTTTTAAACTCACTTTTAACCAAAATCAATTCTATCAAACTCAATTTTGTCAGAATCAATTCTAGTCGCCGCTCAACCAAACACATACTTAGTGAATTAATGGACTAAGGTTGTGTATTTGATTTTGCTTCACATTCTTCCCATTTTTGTTATGATTTTTCCAACTAATAGTTTCAACATATGTTGTATGCTTGATCCTTGGTCATCTTATTCTTAGCTTAGCTTATCTTGTATCATATGAATATGATATGATTCTATTGATTTGAAATTCACTCACAAATATAACATTATTGTATCTAAATTCACTTGGGTTGGTTTGATGGTATTGACTTGGGACATGGGAGTGTACTTCTCTTTAAAGTCTCGGGTTTGATTATCTCTGGTGTCAATTTGGGTGAATTAATTTAGTTTCTTCAAAAAAACATTGTAACTAAGGTTACTAAGGAAGAAATTTCATGAACCATGGCACTGGAAGGGTAAAAACATCTGATGCTTATAATAGAATTGGAAGAAATTTCATGATTCATCATCCTTATACAGCCAAAGTGACCGAAATAAAAGACATAGCTACGAAGATGCTAAGCAAAAACTAAACATAGCTTTAGATAAGGCTTCAAATATGGCTCAAATGTAATGCCAATGACACAGGAAAATGCACACGACAAAGCATGATATCATTGATATGTATGACAAGTAGAGACTTTCAATTCACTTTATAGTATTCTATAATACGGTATTGGTATATGCCAGTGTAGTAGAGTTGTTGGTCGTGGCATAACCTCAATGCTATATTAGAGTTATTTCAACTCTACTGTTGAGTGTTGAGTTATAGCTTACATAAGAGTATGTTTACTCACCAACTTCCACTGTTGTGTTATTTGGTTGGGAACGAACAATCTCTCTGAAGTTTTTCCAAGGTTACACGCAATGTCGAATCAACCGAACTGCGTAATAAGTCAAACTTCCACTGTTGGGGTATAGCTTTCTTAGTGCAAATTTCCTTCCGGAACAATGAAGAATCTTTGGGATAGCTTGGGTCCGTTAAAGGTTATAGTTTTTACGTGGCAATTGATGTATCAACGTTTGCCTACAAGGTTATAGATTGGCTTTGACGCACACTGCGTTTCGTGCCCGGAGGTAAGGAATGCACTCGTTTTTGCAGAAACGAAATGTCAGTATGCGAGATTGTGGATGCAATTAAGGGTACATTTTTGCATTTTGATGTCATTTTGATGCAAAATAATAATGTAGCACCTGTTCAAGCAACATGGAATCAAACATGCAAATAAAATTGGATTTTGATGATATAACATGCATGGTCTGCCAATTCCATAAGAATGACCTAACTTAATTAGCCAAATCAAAATATGAAACATGTTCTCAACATGAGTAGTGTCATAACATATTTTAGCAAATAACTTGATTAAAAACTTTAACCCATGGTTGAATGAAAATGTGAACTAGGTGGAACGAATAAAAATGAACCTACGGAAACCACAACAGATGTTTATTTTATCTATTTGGAAAATGATCTTTTACTTGATCGGTATATATCTGCTTCAAAATAGATAATCGCAAGCTCTTCTAGAAATTACCTTCCCAACTTTGGTCCTTTACTTTTACCACCTGATTGTACCTGATCAGAACGTGCGACCGCGCCGGCGTTTAGCTCTTGAAAGCCCCTATTGAAGCGGATGGGGTTGTGTACCTGCAGGTGCTCTGACGCTAAAGTTAGTGAGAGTGAAGCAGAGATTTTCAATGCTGGAAAAATACGTACCTTAAAAATGATGATAGGTTAAGTATATATAGCCCCCAACGTAGGGCCAAGACCCTTGATTCGGTTGTTTGTGTTTTCCATGGTTGAGTCCCAATACAAAGAACAAACTCTAACCAAGATAAGTTAGATAACTACTCCCTTGTATTTTCCTTTGCTACTCCACCTCTCAATATGCATTCATATGCCTCCATGCCTTGAGCCTACGACCAATAGATTGTGTCAAGACATGTTAATTTTATTGAGAACAGTTTCCCATTTCAATCCTTAAGCCCTTCCTTCATTCCAACAATTCTCACCTAGTTCAACTAAGGACACCTCTGTCCACACCATCATTCCTCCTATATTACAATTACAATTACAAAGTGACATTCCTGCCGAACCTACTGCCCTCCCTGCCACAAATAGTCCTCAACCTGTTATCACAGACAATCAAGAACCTGCAGTCAGTCACAAACAGTTCTACCTCTCATTCGGTCCAAACCGAAGTGGTTCCAGCAACATATCAGATTTCTAATACTTCTCAATGATTTCACTTAGAATGTCATCAAGATTAGAACAATAAAGTTGTTAGCTGGTTAATAGCAAAGATTCATGTGTCAACAGTAACAAAATTTCCTTTCTCTTAAGAGAGCTTGAGTTCAAATCAGTAAATCAAAACCATTGTTGCTAAATGATTAATAAAGCAATTGAAATTATCTTAACTTCAAATTTAAACCTGTTCTCTTTATTAAATTATATTGCATCATTCATCTTGAAAATTCAAACAAATCTAATGAAAATGTAAACACAGAAATTACTAGCAAACTCATTGATTAACATTCAAATTCAAATAGTAATACAACTAAAGTTAAAGATTCACACATAGAAGCTTGTACTAGCAATCTGATTCTAGGGTTAACAAAATATTTAGGAATTGAAATTGGCACAAAGATATATATAACCCTAAGCCCTCTCTCCTCTGATTCTTCTTGCAAGCTGAATATCCTTAGGCATGATGGTAACTCTCTTAGCATGAATAGCACAAAGATTAGTATCTTCAAAGAGTCCAACCAAGTAAGCTTCAGCAGCTTCTTGAAGAGCCGAAACGGCACTGCTCTGGAATCTCAGATCTGTTTTGAAATCTTGAGCGATTTCACGAACAAGACGTTGGAATGGAAGTTTTCGGATCAGAAGCTCAGTGCTCTTCTGATACTTTCGGATCTCTCTCAATGCAACGGTTCCTGGTCTGAATCTGTGTGGCTTCTTCACTCCGCCGGTTGCCGGAGCTGATTTCCGAGCGGCTTTTGTTGCAAGTTGCTTCCGGGGAGCCTTGCCACCGGTGGATTTGCGAGCGGTTTGCTTGGTACGTGCCATGGAGAGAGAAGGTTCTGGAAGATTGATTTTAGTGTAATTGAATTGTTGAATGTGATTTGGGTGTGAATTGTTGAGATATGAAAAGGGGGTTTTATATAGAGAGAGTGGTGTTTGAATTTGAACGCGTGAATTGAAAAATGAAATGAAATTTGAGAGGGAAGTCTTTGAGTTTTGGTTTTCGGATCGATCCGCGTGAGTGTCAATCTAACGGTTGCGATTGGCTTAGAAGATAGCGCACGGATCCTACTTTTCAAGTTTAGCCTCTTCTGTTTTACTTTTGTGTTTTACCACTTCCGCTCTAACTTTTTGGTTTGGCGCCATCAAACTTGTGTTTTTCACTTTCACATTTTTGGCTTTTGTCTTTTCTATTTTTTTTTTTGCATTTTTTAATTTCACCGAAATGAAGGCTAAATAGAAAAATTAAAACGAAATTTATTTTTTTTTGGTATCTAAATAAAATGAATCAAATCTCTATTTATAGACAAAAAAAAATGATAAATTTTGGTGAAAAAATAAATTTATTATGAAATAATTAACCGCAAATAATTAGGATGAGATAAAAATCTAAAAATCACATCAATCAATAACATGTTTCCAAGTGTAAGAAGGGGACTTACTCTCTCCCCCACCCACTTATCATTTCAACAGTTGAACACCTTCAACTCAATTTTATCCACGTGTTTTTCAACGACTATTTCATCACCCCATTGCATATATTCAATATTGCATATATTTAATAGTTGAAAATATTTTTCAATACATCCATTACATGTAGTCTTATAGAGGAGAATTTTAGGTAAAATGGTTATGTAAATTTTGCTCTTAAATGTTACGGTAAAATGTATTTTTCTCATAAGTACAATTTTGCTGTTAAAATGTTACGATAATAAACCATATAATAGGTTGGAGCATTGGTCGGGTTTGGTCGATTTTGTGCTAAAAATTTGTTAAATTAGTAAAAGTCGCAGCTTTTTAATTTAGATAAATTTCAACCATTTATACCTGCAGCTTGTTCGGATGACGGACATAACATATCAGTTTTTAAATGGTTATGTAAATTTTATTGCTACATCTGAAATTTTGTTGTTCTATATATTGGCAGTTATGTCAAAATTATGTCGGGTCTGGTCAACCCCATCACATGGATTGGTTGGTTGCGAAAGTTTTGAACTTCATAGTTTGTTTCTTTTAAGGTATCACAGGTTTTTTTTTTCCTTCTTTTTTACCTTTTTGTATTGGTTTGTAAATAATTTCGTAATAGCGACCTAATCAGGGATCTATTTTGTGGTTTACTTTAAAATAAAACGGAAGAATCTGAATTGACCGATTTTGAGTTCGGGTTTTTCTCGATTTCAAAAGATGGTGGGGAGGAATAATCGGGACATTGATATCCACCCAGAACCAACTATGCTTATATAAAATGCTAAATGCATCTAGTAGTCCTTTAAGTTTCGCATTTGTAACAGTCAGATCTTCAAATTTTTTGGCTAACAATTAGATCATTTTAAGTTTTTGGGTGATGGTAAACAGTGCCCCATAATAATTGTTAAGCATACTAAAAACGAAAATTAAAGATAAAATTAATGTTATAAAGATAAATTTTTCAATTTTTATTTTTAATGTGTTTGAATGCAAAAGTTTCAGGATATAATTCATTGATTAATATGTTTAACTGGTGCTACATGGACAATGTTTAATATCTTCATATCTTTTAGGTAACAAATATAAGTTTATAACTTCTTGGACCGTTACCTTTCCAGTTATCATCCGTTGCAAAAATTTGTTGCATCGTTACCCTTTTAGTTACTCTGTTGCAATGTGACTGTTAATGCTGACTTTCATCATGGTGGATATTTTGATGAAAAAGTCGCATATGTTGGAGGAGATTAACCAAAAAAGTAACAGTGTAACAAATTAAAAACTTAAAAATCTATTTATTACATAAAAAACTTAAATGACCTAACTGTTACAAACGTAAAACTTAAAAGAACATTTGGATGCATTTAGTCTATAAAAATTAAATTTTATCTCTCATAAATTATAAACCCTTAAACAAACATTTTTAAATTTTATCCGTATGTTTATTTTATTTTTAAATGTAGTATTAAACAAACGGTTTTTGATACTTTTATTTGTTTAATAATATCATACTATTAAAACAAAATAGTTTTAGACTTATTTTTTTTAATAAAAAAGAAAACACTAAAATTCATCTCAAGTTCATATTAGGGTGAGGCAAGCCAGGATACCCAAGTCTTGTATGGTATAAATTTGATGTTATATTTTTCACTCTGCTCAAAATTAAATTAAAATGAGTATAAAGGTCCCCAAAATTTATGAATTTGGGGAGGACAAAAATTGTCTCAATCCCACTCCGTTACCATACTTACTGTAATTTTATTTTTTATATTAACGCTCTAAGATATTTGGAGAAAAAACATAAAATTTGACGTCGAAATAAATAAAATCTAGTAAAAAATTATTTTTCCAAAAAATAAAACTGTAAAAAAGATTTACATTAAAGAAACCTATATTAACTGCTTAAGGCGAATGTACCCTAGAATTTAGAGTAGGTGATTGATTTACTGTTATCCGCGTGAGAAAAACGGCAATTAAGACGCGAATATATTCCTGAAAAGGGTTATACGAGGAAATTCAAGAAAAATTAGTCAGAGTGAGAAAGGGGCAAAAATTAACGAAGAAGAAAGAGATGGGTGTGACAAAGGAACAAGTCGAGTCTTCTTTGAACTCCAAACTTAACCCTTCCCATCTTGTAAGCTTTTCTTTCCTTTTTTTTTTCATTGCACTTATTGTTATCTGTGATGTGACTATAGGGCTCTGCATAGATAAACAACTTAATTAAGCACTTATAGCACAAACACTTATCATATAAGTGGTTATGCACAACCTATTTCCGCAGTAAAAAATATAATAAAGTCAAACTCTTTTTTTATATAGTATAAGCTTATCACAAAAAACGAAGTTATAAGCTATTTTTGTAAGTTATCTTGGAGAGCATATGGAAATAAGCTAAAAATAGCTTATGAACATTGCTATAAGCTGCTTTTTAAAGCTCTCCCAAACAGTCTGACGAGTGCTTATGTTGGTAGATAAGCTAAAATAAACCAAACCTTCGGTATATTTACTTTTGATTTTCAGTACTTTTGTTTGCTTAATTATAGAACATTATTCAGCATGTAGTTCTTTTGAAAGAACTTTGCATTCTGGAATTCGTTTATTTGCTGATTTAATTAATTTTATTTTATTGTTTTTTTGGGGGTAGAACACTCATTATAAAGCCATTAACTTTGCCCTATTTAGTAGTAAGTTAGTGGTTATGTTAGTTTTTCAGGGTTCAAACTTTGGACCTACTACTTATCGGCGTTCTTTAGGTCATCAATTGAACTACCTATTTGGGCCGCCACACACGCTTTGCTTTCAAGCTGACATGTTTTAGACTTTTAGTTTGTCGTGCCTGGCGAGCAAATGGGTTCCCTAGGCAGTAATTGGTTGCAGGGCATTTTCCCTGTCCCCCTTTCCCCCAAAACAACTTTGGTAAACTGGGATTTTTATACCTAATGCTACATATATTGTAGAGCCATCCTAAGTGAAATATGTTAAAAATGTAACTTCATGCAATTAAAGGGAAAATGATCAAACATCTAGAGGAATTTTATAAGGGTTTTGGTTTATGCTTCAAAACTTAACATTCCATCTAATTTGATTTAATAGTTTCACACTTCACCTAAGTTCATGGGACTTATGTGAAACAAACTATACTACTGCACAAACATGAAAATGTGAACCTTCCTTTTGTATTTGACCCTTTTCCTCTTCTCATAGTTTATATTGTTTATGTTCTTATGTTTTTTTATTTGTGTTTCAGGAAGTAACCGATATATCTGGAGGGTAAGGTTTTTTTCTTTTTCATCTAACGCATTTTGTATTAGTTTCTTTCTAGCATTTTATACTGACCAATTATATCTTACGATCTTATAATTCGATGTTGGTATTAGGTGCGGTTCAAGTTTTGCAGTCGAGATTGTTTCAGAACAATTTGAAGGCAAAAGGCTACTAGAAAGGCATAGAATGGTGAATGCTGCCTTAGAGGAGGAAATGAAAGAGATTCATGCACTCTCTGTAAAGAAAGCTGTAACCCCAGAACAGTGGAAAAAACAGCAAGAGTCCAACCAATCAAATCCTGCTGCCTAGAGCATATAATAATAGATTTATTATTATAAATAAAAAATCCTTACAATATGTTTCTGGCAATATTTGTGGATCATAGTTCTATGTATCATTTTTGCCACTCAAATTTTATATTGTACTACTGCTAAATTTTGGTTGACAAAATTTCTGACTTTCAGTGAGGTGATTTTATGATGACAGTTCTGTTCTATACTTTCTTGGGCGTTTTTAGCTAATTGAATACATGAGAGCATGCTAAATAGAGATGAAAGTAGGAAGAAATGAAGGTTTCTTGCATGCCTGAATGCATTAATCAATTATGTTTCTCCTTTAATTTTAATTCATGCCAAGTTCATTCTTTCATTTTTCTTCTGGAGTTTTTGTTTTCAGTCTCTATTCTTAATCTGGCTAGTTCAATTGAAGGACGTTATTATAAATGAGTATCGTGTTTCAACTTGTTGGGGATTTTTCTATGTCCTTAATGTTTAGTGCATCTGGACACATTTAGAGATTTATTGCATCTGTGCGCTTGGACTCACAATGTGTTTGACAGAGCAATGGTGTGTCGTCGTGATTCTAGCTAAAGCTACATTTTCATTATGTTTGATTGATAGTTAATTTGGCAAAACAATGGTGACACCATGGTTTTGTGAAGTTTTGAAGTGTATTTTTTCTCTACATTATGATTGATCACTGTGATTCTGTCAATCTTACTATCAATTGTGTTGTGAATCCTTATCTCACTACAAAAGGTTCAAAGTGTCTTGAAAATTTGCTATTTCCCTTACAATTGAACTAGGAAGGTTGATAAACTCCTCATTACTCATGAACATGATCAATTCATAAATCTTCTGAACATGTCATCACTGTTGTATGCTGAATAATACAAGGCTAAAGCCAGTGTGCAGTCAATTTTGTATTGAAACTCTTTTCCAAAAAAAATTTGTATTGAAACTTCACATCAATGAATGGCTGAAAACCATTTACATTTTCAAGTTTAATCAACACAATTTTTTTTGTACTCAATTTGTGAACACTATTGGAGCATGTAGTTTTTGAGGTCCATAAAAGACTAACACATACTACAGTATCTATCTAATGGACCTCATATATATACTTGGAATTTTAACCACATGTCTTGATAGACCTATCCAAAACCTTAATTAAAAAAAATCAAATAAGACAACAAACATGTACACAGTTCCACTGTCACCAAAATTTTGAGACACCCTTTTGCAGGATGTCACCACTTACCATGACCTTCTTCATTGTTTCATTCTTCTGTATTTAATCTTGAAGGTTATTATGATAACTAAGCTAGTGCATGTGAATTCACCAATGACAGATTCTCAAGTGAGTCATCTGGTTTGTAGAACAATGAATATTATGAAGCTTCAAAGATTTGGACCAGTTATTAATCATTCAAGGATTAACACTTCAAGATTTGGTGATAAGCCATTATGGTTTAGACCCTTTACTGTCATTAAAGTTGCAGAACAATCCTCTGGCTTTGGCTTAGTTGAAGATGAAACTCTTGCTCAGAAGAAAAAAGAGCTTTACCAGGCTTTGGAAGGTACTCACTTCAATTATTTTTGTTATTCTTTGTTATTTTTTAGCTACACTTAGCATTGCTTGATTGAAACAAATATGTTTGAAGGAATCAATAGAGGGATATTTGGAATTCCATCTGGCAAGAAGTTAGAAATTGAAAGTTTGGTGAAACAGCTAGAATCTCAAAATCCAACTCCAGAACCAACACTAGAATTGGATAAGGTAATTTCAATTCCATTTGTTTATTTGGTCATGTCACAATTCTTGACATTATAGAGTTATAGTCAAATGTGGTTGATGCGATGTCATAAACGGTCGGGCTGTGGCCGCAAAGACATAAAAAAACAACGACGTTGAGGCCTAAGCCGCGGCTGCAAGACATGTTTTTAAAACCTTATTCATTGTGATATGGAAGATTTGATGTTATGTTTCTATTATTGGAAGGTGGATGGATGTTGGAGGCTTGTCTATAGCACTATCTCAATTTTGGGATCAAGAAGGACAAAGTTAGGCCTAAGAGACTTTATCTCATTAGGTGATTTCTTTCAGACTATTGATAAGGCCAAGGTACAGATACAATGCACTTCTCAATTTTGTATGATATACAAAATTTTGTACGACTTTATCTGGATTGTCCGATCAAAATCAGACATTCAAGTTGTCTATAGATACCAATGCATATTTTGATTATTTTTTAGAACATGTAGGACTAGATTGAAAAAAACAAAATACAATGAATGGCTAACTTGAAACTGGAAATTAAGTCAAAAGATCAACATAATAATTTTTGCTTTACCTATTTTTATTCATTACTGAATTTAAAGATTTTTTATATGATTGAAAATGGAGAGCAAAGCAGTGAATGTGATCAAATTCAATGCAAAAGGGTTGATATTGTTGTGTGGAGAGCTTAGTATTGAGGCCTCATTCAAGATTGCTTCCAAAACAGTTAAAGCTCAACTTCATTTGGTCACTTTTAGTTAATGATTTTGCTGTCAAATAATTACTTATTTAGCTACTACTTGAAATTCACAGAGGGTTGACATTAAATATGAAAAATCAACAATCACTCCTGATCAGGTATGCTACTTAGATATTATTAGTACATTTTTTTTGTTCTAAGCTAATCATAATTTTTTTTTCTAATTTCCTATGTTTAATTAATTTTTCCTCCTTGCATGTACAGCTGATGAATGTGTTTCGGAAAAATTATGATATTTTGTTGGGCATCTTCAATCCAGAGGGATGGCTAGAAATCACGTATCCTAAATTTTTCCCAACTTTCACAAACTTGCGATTTTGAAAACTTGCTATAGGCTTTTAGCACATATTTTGGACACTGACAAAACATTGTTACATGGATTGTCTTTCTATGTTTTTATACTGATGACAATTGTGGTTTCTTAACTCCATTATCTTATAGATATGTTGATGACAACATGAGAATTGGAAGGGATGACAAAGGTAATATCTTTGTACTGGAAAGATTCGACGATAATAGCAACTCGTAGCCATTTTCTTAGTTTCTAAGGGTTTCCTTCATTGGAGGTAATTCTGCACAAGACAATGTCGGATACTAATTGTGGGCATGGGATTCAAATTTTGGTTCATCGCATCGTAGGATTAGTCTCTTCTGCTTGATCCAACTCTAGTTGGTAACTCAGCCTTTTTGTTCACCATGATTCCTTCTAGGAAATATTACAAAAATTATGCAAATAAATATGCTTAGCACTGACTGCAGTTGCATGCATTTCAGTCATTATGTTTTTAATCATTTGTGTCTAACTTTTTTCTTAGGACTTATTAACCTAATAAAAAACAATAAAATGTAATTACTTAACCAACAGAGACAGCTATGCAAGCATTGAACACCATCGTCCACCATTTGGAATTTATGGGCTGTTCCTCTGTGGTGTCTTTGTTTTTAGAATGTTCCAAATTGTTTATCATGGCATGGTGTATGCTTAATCACTATATGATCATGTAGATATAGACACTGAACATAATACTAACACGTAGATATGAAGAATTATTTGAGAAAATAGAATGATAAAAAATCAAGAGTTTTGTCAAAAATAAAAAAATAAAAAAATCAAGAGTTTGTGTCATGTGTCGGTGTTGGACATAGAATGAAACAGACCTCCAGTGTAAAGTATCAATAGTACTCCGTATTTTGCTTAAATGATTAGTCTCCGTATTTGGATAGACTGAGAAGGTTGACCGAGCTGAAGTAGCATTATGTTGGTGTTGAAAGTAGAGGGGTGGTACCTGCAAACACTCTAACACTCAAGTTAGTAAGAGAACACAAAATGAGATATTTTATTATAGAATAGAGAGTGTGTACCTTGCATTGTTGTGAGAAAAATATATTATACAACCCCGACAAAGAGCCGTTGAGGAGTAAAGGGAGGATCCTTAATTAGGGTATATTTGTTTTAAGGAAAAGAGAGACACAAAAAAGAAAAACATGGAACATAACCAAACACACCCTTAAAGTTGTCGTCCTCCAATGGTATGTTTTGGTAGCCGTTGAGAGGCATTGAAGCCGACTAGGTGATACGGATCACAAAGATCTTATGCCTAGTGGACTTGGGGACCGATTTGATTAACTTATTTTTGAGCTTATGCAAAATAACTTATACAAATAAATAAGTTTTTATGTTAATTCATAAGTTCTCGCTAGTAAAAACTGTATCTTCATAAGCGATTATTTCATAAAATACCTTAACAAACTTATAAATAATACATAAAGCTTGTTTATTTGTATAAATTGTTTTACATAACCTTAAAAGTAAGTCAATCCAAATGAGTCATTGGTCCTATGTAGAGTGTAATCTGATATGGGCCTTAAGACTTTTGCCGGATCGGGCCCTTGGGTCCAATGCAGAACAAAGTAGTTAATGTTTCAATGTATTCATACAATTTTGATTAATTTTACCTCCCAAAAGTGAAGCTTATCCAAATTTATAATTGATTCAGGTTGAAAAATTGCTTACACCATAGAAAAGCCAGTAGATTTTTTTTAAGACTACATGCATAATGGACACACCGTGTCTTTCAAAACTTCTATATTTGCTTTATTAATAAATATTATAAGGACACTCTTTAGATTTT
Source organism: Trifolium pratense (assembly GCF_020283565.1). NCBI lineage: Eukaryota > Viridiplantae > Streptophyta > Magnoliopsida > Fabales > Fabaceae > Trifolium > Trifolium pratense. Next base: position 8,060,822 of record NC_060061.1, read on the forward strand.
TCTATTTATCTAAATTGGGAATACTAAGGGACGCACATGTATGCCGGGAGCGAGAAGCAGAACTCTAAAATTTGATCTAGTGAAAGAGTTAAACTGCCACAAAAGAAGTACTTGTATTTTGTTGTTTTCACTAACGGGGTAGCATCTCTTTGGTTTATGAATGTCCTGGGGCTGTTGGCCCCATCACATTTTTGGGGAGTCTTTTTTGTCTCTATCATTTTGTCCTTTTATAAATCTTTGCATCATATACGTGCCTGCAAATAAAGATGCTCTAATGTCTGACCCAAATAACATTAATTTAACATTTTTTTTTAACATATATATATATATATATATATATATATATATATATATATTTAAAGTATATGCTATTTAGACTGTGTTATATGTAGTTTGTGACCGTATTAGAACTTATAACATGTATTAAAAAAAATGTTCGTCCCATTTGCAATCGTGATATACATATATACTAACTTAGTACGTGACACCAACTTATTGGCTTACTATGTTTTTTTTTTTTTTTTGACTAATTGGCTTACTATACTATGTTATTATTCTCTAGTTATTGAAAACACCTAATATATAATCAAAGGCCCCACCAAAATGGTTGTTCTAATCCATGGATTCATGAATTTCAAGTTTTCAACTCACATACAGCTGGAAATCTGGAATGTACAATACTATTCTATGTGTAGAAAATACTATAATACTATAAATATATGATATAACCAAATAATAATACACTTAATTACTTTCCATTTCCTAAATTTTCTTGTACATATAAAGATAAATGTATATTAGATTTACGAAATTTTCTGACTAATTACTTACATACTCTTAATTGGAAGATTGGAAGATTTTTACATTTTAGCCCGAGCCCTAAAATGTACTAGTACTTCTTTTGAGCAATTCCCTTAAGTATACTTGTATTTTTTTTTTAGACAAAAGTATACTTGTACTCCAACATTATATTAGTCAGAAATTTTCTAACCAAATATTAATTATATACTCTTAATTAGAATATTCCATAAACATCAACATTATATTACATTGATTTGTATATAACTACACTTTGATCTCGTAATCAAAATCTCGGATTTGAGATTTGTCATTTGTGATGAATGGAAAAATGTGATTGAGAGAAAAAAAAAATCCTTTAAAAATAGTAAATTAAGTTTCTCGACAGAAATTAGTGATAATAAAATTGATAAATATTTAACACAAATAACATTATTATCGAAACAAATATAAAAAATATAATAAACTCTTTAATATTTTCCTTAATTTTTTTTGCAACTAACCAAATATTAGTAGGTAATTTTTTTCCATTCATAATAATTTGAAGTAGATAATCTTTTATATTATAAGCTTGTATACACAAGCAAACTCTAAACCCTAATTTGTTTTCTCTGTTTTCCCTCCATTTTATCTTGCAATTTTTATTAAAAAATAATACAATTTTGTCTTGACTAGGATTCGAACCCGCAACCCTTAAGTGCAAGGCAATATTTCCAACCACTATGGCAAGTATACCAATTGTGATTAAAATTATGTGCAATAATTGATAAGCACCATCAATTTTAAAAGTATATCATATCAAAATTATTGTTGACTATATTATTCATCACGAAATATTTTTATGTCTTTCCTGATCAATGATTTTTTTTCTACCGGATCATAAATTTAGAGAATAATTATCATGTGAGATTTGAAAAGTTATTATCACGTGTGATTTGGAAAGTTATTATCAAATTCAATTATGCTAAATCAAATTTTTTTGCAATACAACCAAACACAACCATAGTCATGTCACTAATCACATTCATTATTTTGATTTTAACATTGTAAATTTAGTATTAACCGATGATCAATTGATACAATATGCACTAGCAGATATTGAGATGATTGTGGGAAGAGTTTAAAAGATTATTCTCCAATGCCTTGAGCAGACACATCATTAGTTCCTGATATACAAAATAGTTTAATACACGACGAATTGAATTATAACAGACAATCATTAGCTGAGGAACATGTTGGATTGATGTCAACTATGACTTCAGAGCAACGTAAAGTATATGACACAATTATGACAAGAGTTAACGAAAACAAACCTGGTGTGTTTTTTATTTATGGTTATGGCGGTACAGGGAAGACATTTATCTGGAGGGCCGTGTCAGCCGCATTACGCTCAAAATGTGAGATAGTTTTAACAGTTGCCTCAAGTGGGATCACTGCATTGCTGATACCTAGCGGTAGAACATCACATTCAAGGTTTTGTATTCCTCTAAATGTTGACGAGTTTTCAACATGTACCATAGTTCCTAAAAGCCCTTTGATGCTATTAATACAAAAAGCAAAGCTCATTATATGGGTGGGATGAAGCACCAATGATGAACAAACACTGTTTCGAAGCTGTTGATCGAACTTTAAAAGATATTCTCAAGTCTGTTGATGAAAAAAATAAACACATTCTCCTCGGTGGAAAAGTTGTTGTTTTTGGTGGAGATTTTAGACAAATTCTACCAATAATACCCAAAGGTACAAGGTCAGAAGTTGTTCATGCTACTATTAATTCTTCGGTTCTTTGGAATTTTTGTGAAGTTTTAACATTTAGTAAAAACATGAGGCTTCTCGGTGGTGCTTCGAGTGCAGACGTTGAACAAAGAAGATTGTTTTCTGAAAGGGTTTTGGGTGTTGGCGATGGAGAAATTGGAGATGACAACGACGATGATTTAGAATTTGACATTCCATCAGATTTATTGTTCCAAATTCAGGTGATCCTCTTGCTTCTATCGTTGAAAACACATATCCCCAACTTTTACAAAACATGAGATATAACACATTTCCAAAGTAGAGCTATACTAGCTCCTAAAAATTCAATAGTCGACACAATAAATGATTGTATGTTGGATTTAATTTCTGGTGAAGAAAAAACATATTTGAGTTATGATACTCCACTCACACAAAATGTAGACGGTCAAACAGTGGATGATGTTCATACTCCCGAATTTTTGAACACGATTTCTACGTCGGAACTTTCAAATCTCAAGTTGAGACTTAAAGTTGGAGTTCCAGTTATGCTATTAAGGAATTTGAATAAAAAATTAGGATTATGCAATGGAACAAGACTTATTATTACGAGATTGGGAAAATGTGCTCTTGAAGAAAAAATTATTTCAGGAAGTAATATTGGTGATCAGGTTTTCATACCTAGATTTTCTCTAACATCATCTGATGTGAGAATTCCTTTTAAATTTTAACGGAGACAGTTTCCTATAATGATTTCTTTTGCGATGATTATTAATAAGAGTCAGAGACAATCTTTAAAGCATGTTGGGATATATCTTCCGTCGCCAGTGTTTTCACATGGTTAGTTGTATGTTGCAATTTCAAGAGTTACTTCTTGAAAAGGATTAAAAATATTGATCATCGATGATAACGGTGAAGATACGACTAAGAATTCGAATGTGGTCTATAAGAAAATCTTCCGTAATATAACATAATTTTCTTTGTATGAATATTTATCCAAAGTTATTGGTGAACTATCGTTTAATGTTACTCAACGTTTTTCATATACCTTACATTATCGGAATTATCATATCTTATTTAATCATTATATAACTTACAACTAATCAGACCCGTGCACCGCACGGGTCGATGTTCTAGTTATTAAAAGAGAAATGCAAAAATTGCAAATAAGGCAGAGATATTCCTTCAATTCACTTTCCATGATTTGAGGTTGAGTTACAACTTTTTGCTTCCACCAATCATATCCACTTTCATTCCAGCCTCTCTATTATCATAATCTATTCTTATTCATAAGGCAAGTTAATAAAAAAAGTAAAATATCAATATTTTATTCCAACTTTTCCTTAATATAAGGATTTGATTACTCTCTAATCTCTATTATGTTGGTGAGAAACCATAGAAGGAAATTTTGATTAAAAAAAAAAAAAAACCGTGGTTTTAAATTCCTTCCTACATTTTCGTTTGAAACATGTTTTGTCTCTGAGATTTCAACGCACATTGATTTGGGGGTTAAAGAAGAAAGAACAGTGTGAGATTTGAAGAAACGTATCAATGGGCGGTTGTGCTACAAAACCGAAGGTGATCAAGGATGATGACACGGCGGCACCTGAACCACAACCAGAACCAAAACATGTCAAGGAACACAAAGTCAAGGAGGCAGAACAAAAACAACAAGGTGGTGGTGGTGGTGGTGGTGTCAATCTCAATGTTGATGATGATCAATCAACTAAACAACGTTCTCTTAGTTTGTTGTTCAATAAAGAGGTAATTAACCACTCAAATTTCACATTCCATATAGTTTTATGTTGTTTTTTCAATTTACTTTTTATATATTCGAAGCACGGACACTCGTAAAATTAAGGTATATTCTGGTGTCAGACACCAGAAACATTACAATTACAACCATTTTTAAAATTATTATCAGTATTGACATGTAATATATGTGTTTGTATATGTGCTTCATACACTCATGGAATTAGGTATATTCAGGTGTTGGACACCGAAACATTACAATTATGACAATTTTTTCAAATTATTATTTCTAGCAAATTTTTATGCTGAGGTTTATAACATTTCAATTTAATTTATGAATTCAAAACTTGAGAAGTAAAAATGACTTGAAAGAAATAAAAAAATCGCAACACACAATTCCTTGAAATGTATGAGTTGATTGATCATTTTAATCATCAAGTGAAAAAAAATCTTAATGTATGTTTGGAAGAATTTTTGTCAATTGTTTAAAATTCAATTTGTTAAAATAGTTTAAAGTGAGGATTGAATTATCCGCTACCCAAATTTTAAGATGGTATTGCGTCATTTGAGATATTTATTTTTGAATGTGAAAATGTGTGATTTTTTTAATGTCGCTGCATGCTTAAGTTAGAGATCAAACTCAGAATCTCAATTAAGTTAAAAGAAACTCGTGTCATCTTATCTAAACATTTGTGAAAATGTGTGTTAAAAGTTTCATATTGTATAAAATAAAATACAATGAGTTTATGAGTGAGAGAACATCTTGGATAGTTTTGTAGGAAAATTGTCACAAAGAAATGTGCAACCCTTTTGGAGGCCCCTACCTACCTATTTGTTCGGATTCCATTCCATTGATTTCGGTGACCGCTATCATTGTCCTCATGCTCTCTCGTTATAATTAACTAGTTTAGTGTGTCCCACTGTTACAATCATCAATGGTGCCAAAATGCAAACAAAAGGTTTGTTAGGACACTGTTTCTAGTGCACCTTTGAATATTGTAAGAGGGGTCATTCATTGCTACAACCATTTATTTCTGCTATGGCATGGATTATCCCTCGTTGGGATATTCCAGTATTCACGTTAGATTTGCATGTAGTAACTACAACCTAATTTTTACTTTACATAGATGTATATTAATGTGACTTGTTTTAATCGGTTGTTGGATAAAATAAATACGTGACAATTTAGAAAAAAAAACCTTTGCTTCTCCTTTTATTTTATATATGTTTCATCCTGAAATAAACATATTTGATGTGTTTATTTGATGTTGTTTTAATCAAACTTGTGATTAGTTATAATATATTAATATATACTTACAATGTTTATCTTTGATTTGTTAATTAATTATCGATAATACCCACTTTATACTTTAAAGTGACTTATTGACTTTAGAGACTTCCTCATTTTAGAGGAGCCGGACGGATTCCTGTCCACTTTTTTTTTTTATCTGCAAGACTCAAACCCGAAACCTTGTATAAAGAATCCGGTTGCAGTTTTCCTCATGATTTGATTATTAAGAGAAAATAAAAATGATATTTGGCTTTTAGTTGATCTGACAAACATTAACATTCTCTATTATCATAGAATGATGATGATGCAAAGGTTTCCACCAAGGCTGAGGAAACTGTGAAACAAGAAACATTAGAAGCAGTGAAACCTTTGGGGGATACTAAAAGCAGCGAGCCGGAGTTGAAACATGAATCTCCAAAAAAACTATCTGAGGAAACCAAAAACAATGAGCCATCTACAAAACAAGAAACTGATGCAGTGTTTGTTGATGCTGAGGAAAAGCCTTCACTGCAAAATC